>NC_136408.1:97220288-98622788 GCF_051521515.1 Lactuca serriola
CTAGATTCGCCACTGACTACAATAAAAAAGACTCATCGACTATATTATTATGCATTTTACATATATTGTTATGTTTCTCTCACCAATCATCTTAAGCTTGTAATTGTTCTTTTTTTATTGCAGTTAATTGCTTTGTACATAAGTGGTACTATTAATACAATCTTGAATGAAGAACACCACAAAGAGATGATACGGTATTTCTACAATCATCAGGTAAGCTATATATCGAATCTAAATAAACAGTCTATGTTATATTTTCCCACACTAGGAAGGAGATCATGATTTGGATTTTGAAGTTTTTTTGGTCAACGGATAGTAAGTTGATGGTCAAAAGTGAAAGGTTGTTCATAAGGTGGAATACGTATCCTTAATGAGGGTTACAAATTAAATGGAACAAGTAGACTACAAAAAAATAAGTGAAAGAGAGAACCGTGTAGACCAATGTACTAACCCAACTTACTAAGAAGCAATTATTTAAACATGGTTCGTCCTGGGGATTTAAATATCCTCAAATGCTCAGGACAAATCAGAAAAAATGATCCATATATATATATATATATAATCCAAAAAAGATTGGGACCCAAAAAAATTTAGGTCTTGTGTAGCTATCCATTCCCCTCCAATTCCCCACGGCATTTATTTAAATTCAAACTAAACATTTGAAAAAAGGTACATATTTGACCACGATCAATGCCCTTGGATGCAATGATGTAAAATGTAAATTTGCTTCATTTGACAATAAAAGAATAGACTTTTATAACAATCAGAAAATATATTTTTTTGTAAAAAGTTTAATCATGGAAACGTTTTATAACAATATCTTTAACGAAGTAACTTTAAAAGTTGCTAAAGTTATGGTTGCACAATCAGATGAAGTTCATATTTTGTGATAAGCACCACGTTAGATCTCCAAAACAAAGAAAGTAATGCACCAAACCCGAGTCAAGAATCTCAAAATTTCTGAACAAGTGTATGGTGGGCTGATTATGCGAAACCATAGGCTATATAACCAAAGTTTTTATAAGTGGCTTATTATGGGCTTTAAACCTCTCAATTCTTCACAAGGTTACATACGCATAAATATTTTCTTTATAAATGTGTTGAAAGGACATATAACTATTGCTAATGCTTCCACCTATTAAATATTATAAATTGTTCATACACATTCAACAAGCTCTTTTATTATACCTCTCTATCATATAACTTACAAGTAAAATTAAATATCCTTATACTTTTGTTACTACGAATTCTCCTACCCAATTAAATGATGACATTTGTCATATTAGTATATTAAAATATTATTAAATAAACATTAAATGTTATACGTGTCACTATTTAATTAGGCGGGATGATTTGTAGCAATAAAAATTATGAGGATATTCAATTTCTCAACTTATATTATAAACAATATAGAATCATAATATAATTATTCCTCATTAGGAAATTTTTTACTATTTAGGCCTCAGATTTTAAATTACTCCAATATGATACGTGTAAAACTCACTTCTAAAAGCTTCCAATTTTCCTTAGAACTCTTGAACAAAATATGTGAAAAGAACGTAAGTTATGAAATTTTCCTTAGAAATGTAATCTTTCGCTAAGCGGATTATCCTGGAACAACATAACAAGTGAAAATGGAGTCAAACAAATTAATTAATTAAACAATAAAACATGTCCTTTCTATTTCAGCACATATACACAGTAGGGTTATTTGTTGCTTCAGATTTTCGTAGACATTCACATAGTTCCTTCTATACTTCCCCCAAAACATTTTTAGATCTATTTATGCTTCTTGTTTTAGAAAAAAAATATTATACTAAATAATTCAAGTTGCATAATAACTGAAGAATGAAGATGGAGGATGGGGGTTTTTTATCGAAGGCAAAAGCACGATGATTGGATCTACATTGGTCTATGTAGCCTTGCGTATGCTAGGAGAAGGAAAAAATGGAGGAGATGGTGCAATGGACAGAGGCCGCAAGTGGATACTTGACCATGGTGGTGCAACCGCCATTCCCTCCTGGGGAAAGCTCTATCTATCGGTAAATATATAATCTATATAGCAAGTGTAACTAGTTCCCTATAAATAATATGATATGTGCTTTAAGTAGAGTTTTAGAAAAAAAAATGTTTGAGAGAGAAAATGAAAAGGTATTTATAATTCAATCCAACTCAAGACAAAAGAAAGCATGGGAAGCAAGAAATTGAATGACCTGTTTTTATATGAAAAACGATGAATATTTGTGACCTTTCTAGTAAAGTTTTACATGTTGATAATTGTTCTTTGATTTAATTATGGAATCTTATTACCCACTTCTTCCCATGATTGTTGATATTTCTTGTTTATTTTCCTGTATTTACATATATAGGTGTTGGGAGTGTATGATTGGGAGGGTTGCAACCCATTGCCACCAGAATTCTGGATTATCCCATCGGCATTTCCTTTTCATCCTGGTAACTAACTATATAATTTTAAAATTATAACCAATATTTCCAATGTGCTTTCCTTGATTTCATAAAAATTAGAAATCACTTCAGACAAAAGAAAATTTTTATACGTTTTTCAAACTCTCTTAATTTGTCCTTATGACTTATACAGCTGAGATGTGGTGTTATTGTCGGACAACCTACATGCCTATGTCATATTTATATGGGAAAAGAGTCCAAGGACCCATCACACCTCTTGTTTCATCATTGCGAAAAGAAATCTACCCCACTGCTTTTGAGCATATAAATTGGAATAAGCAACGAAATAATTGTTGTAAGGTTGGTACCTTTTCTTAAGACATTTAAAATAAAATTGGCATCATTTTTTTGTAAGTGAGGAGTACATATATTTATATATGTTTCTCTTTGCAGGAGGACTTGTACTATCCACATTCATTTCTTCAAGATGTTTTGTGGCATACCCTTCACTACATTACTGAACCTATCCTTAAATATTGGCCATTTTCCAAACTACGAGGGAAATCGCTTGATAGAGTTGTTGAGCTAATGCGCTATGAATCAGAAGAGACTAGATACATGACCATAGGATGCATCGAAAAAGTAAGCTACCTACAATGTTGATGTAAAGAAACAAAGAAATATTATAATAGAATGAACTTTCTACCTAAAGAACATAACAAATGTTTTCTTATGTTTTGGGCAGAGTCTACAAATGATGTGTTGGTGGGCAGAGAATCCAAATGGCGATGAGTTTAAATATCACTTAGCAAGAGTTCCAGATTACTTATGGGTTGCAGAAGATGGAATGACAATGCATAGTTTTGGTAGTCAAGTGTGGGATTGTGTTTTTACAACTCAAGCAATTATTGCAAGTAACATGACTGAAGAATATGCTGATTGTCTCAATAAGGCACACTTTTATTTAAGAGAATCTCAGGTTAGTTTTTTAGCAATATGCATACACGCATGATTATTTTTTTTGAAAATTTGATAGTTTTCCTCATTATACTACATTATATGCAGATAAAACAAAATCCTTCAGGAGATTTCACTCGAATGTATCGACATATCACTAAAGGAGCATGGGCCTTCTCTGATCAAGATCATGGATGGGCTGTCTCTGACTGTACAGCTGAAGCACTAATGGTACATCCAAATGAAATTAAATCTTTTTTATTTTTATATACATCTTATAATCATCATTCATCTTATGTTGTAGTGCCTACTCTTACTATCAAACATGCCGAAAGAAATTGTTGGAGAGAAAGTTGACAATGCCCGACTATATGAGGCAGTGAATTTTCTTCTTTACTTGCAAGTATGATACATTTGTCTTAGAAATGAATATAATTTATCCTTTTAAATTTGGAAAAATAATTATAGTTTTTATTTCAAGACCAACAATGAAATAACCGGTGCTACCTTTGTTTGTTTTCTCTTCATTTAGAGTCCGATAAGCGGAGGATTTGCTGTTTGGGAGCCACCGATTCCAAAACCATTTCTACAGCTTCTTAATCCTTCAGAGATGTTTGCAGATATAGTTGTTGAGAAAGAGTAATTCTTTAACATAGTCATTAGCGCCATATATTATCAATAGTGATCTACATATAATTACAATCACTTATGCCTAATGTATTCCAAAACATAAGTGAAACGAAAGAGTAATAACAAACAGAAAATGTAACAAAAGTTTTTTTTAAACAGTGACTATTAATTAATATGTATTTTCGTTGAATTAGGCATTTGGAACCCTCAGCTTGCATTATTGTAGCTTTGGTAGAGTACAACCGTGTCCATCCAAAACACAGAAAGAAAGAAATAGAACTTTCAATTTTGAATGGAATACGATATCTAGAGGAAACACAATGGCATGATGGTTCATGGTAAGATGTTGCACGGATTCTATTTTTTGTGACTACTTTGAGCTATTAAAGTAAAGCTATATGTATAAATGTATCCAATATATAAAAAAACATTGGTTGACATTCTTTAACTATTCTTTTGGATTCATATATAGGTATGGTTACTGGGGAATATGCTTCTTATATGGAACATTCTTTGCCTTAAGGGCTTTAAGTGCTGCAGGAAAGACATACGACAATAATGAAGCAGTATGTAAAGGTGTCAAGTTCTTACTTTCCAAACAGAATGAAGAGGGGGGTTGGGGAGAGAGCCACCTATCTTGTTCTACTATGGTGAGATTCATATCTTTGCTCACAAATAACGTCAATTTTGATTACCAGAAGATATAATAATTAACAAATACATAGTTATGATAATATATCTATTCAAAAAAGGCAAAGCAAGTTATTACTAAAATAGAAATGTGAAACCCTCATCTCTCTCAACATTTTGTTTCTATTGTTCATCAAGGTGTATACGCCATTGGATGGAAACCGAACAAATTTGGTGCAAACATCATGGGCTATGCTTGGTCTTATGTTCTGTGGGCAGGTTATTTTCCATGCTTTTGTGTAGTGGTGTCAATTAGATAGACTTTGTTAAAATTGGTCAATTTGGGTTTTATGTTAGTTATAGATAGTCAAACCAAAAAAGAAAGGTTAGCTAATACAGATGAACAAAACATGTTAACGGTGACTTAAACTATAGTTACAACCTTTTTTAATAACAAACCTACATACACTGTCAGTTTCAAAAAAGTCAACTCCATTTTAATATGTTTGATGCCAAGTTATCACCACCACTAGCCCATGGTGGCCTACAATCTTTTAAAATACTAAGTCAAAATACTACATCATAATTCTAATTTTTTAAAAATCATATTTAAGATGGAAATATTTTGACAAAACTCTAAATAAGGACAAAGTTTAAGGATATTTATGAAGATTTTCCTATTTAATAAACTAAATATTAATGATTTTCAAAATATGGATTGAAAAGGTTTTGGTAGTTCAAGTTGGAGAAAGAAGAAAGATTTATAGAAATTTTCATTGATTAACTTGCTAAAATGATTACGGAAGTCAGAATATATAATCAAGCTAACTATTATGAACATGACATCATAAACAATTTAACTAACCTCGCTTAACAGAAAATTAACAAGTTTCTAACTGAAATCTAACAACCGTTCTAATTGAAATAAAGCATGTGACAAAAAGGCTATTACTCAAGAATAAAACAACCAACCAAACAAGTCTTTTGGGATTTACAATGTTACTCAAGTCTCAGTCATTTTCCACCTCTAAGTTGCTTTAAAGGTTTATGTATAAAATTTAATAGATTTTTCATGTTTATAAACAACAGGTGGAGAGAGATATAACGCCCTTAGATAAAGCAGCAAAACTGTTGATTAATGCTCAAATGGATAACGGAGATTTTCCTCAACAGGTAATCCCTAAAAAGATTCGAAGCATTGAAAGTTATACTTTTGTGAATCCCATGAAAAATAAAACACAAGACTTCAATTTCAACTAACACTTTCTAGTGACATTCATTCGTGGGCATTATTTTCATTGCTGACTGAATAAATTATTTTTGAAAAATAATTGAAACCTAGTGTGTGTGTGTGTATATATATATATATATATATATATATATATATATATATATATATATATATATATATATATATATATATATATATATAAGAGAGAGAGAGAGAGAGAGACCTTCAATTAAAAATAAAAAAATGTTGAGAACGCAAGAATGAATATAGACCACACATTTATTCATCTTCCGTTTAAACGTATCGGCACAATGGGATATTTAATATTTATATATGAATATAAGATTAAATATATGAATATTATGTAGTATATTCACATATAATTATTCATATAGCATTATCCATATATGTCTATTCACACATGATTATTCATATATGATTATGGTTGTTGGGGGAGGAGATGGTGGTTGTGGTGGTGGTAGTGATGGTAGTGGTGTACTATAGTGGTACAGGTGGTGGTACAAGTGGGGGTGGTGGTGGTGGTAGGGGAGGTAGTGGTTATGGTGGTGGTATGTGCTGGAGGTAGCGGTAGTGATGGAAGTTGTTGGCGGTGGGTTAGATGGCGGAGAAGAAGGGAGGTGGTGATGTTAGTGCTTAGTATTTATATACGAATATACTTAATTTTCTATACACATATTAATATTATTTCTTCTCGTCATGGCGGTACACCGAAATGCAACGGTGGCAAAGAATATATGTGGGGGCTAGATTGATTTTTGTATTCTCAACCTATTTTTCATTTTCAAATGAGCATATATATATATATATATATATATATATATATATATATATATATATATATATATATATATATGGTATGTTTTTATAAATCTTACTTTAACATTAGCCTATTTACCCAGGAAATTACTGGAGCTTGGATGAGGAATTGCACTCTGCATTTTGCACAATACAGGAGCATTTTCCCACTCTGGGCACTTGGGGAGTACCGTAAACGTGTTTGGTAGTGTAAAAAAGGTTATTCAAATGTGGTGAACTCTTATCCTAAGATGTGATATTCATGAAATCCAAATACAGTCCAAATCATGTATAATATTTTATATATCAAATCCTTGAAAGTCTTATCATATGTACAAGGTGAATGTGTAATCCGTAATACTTTATGTCAAACTCTTGAAATTATGTATGTTTGTGCTTGATAAATATGATTACCTAAAAATCTCTCTAGTTGTCATATGGATGTAGCATAATTATTTTGATCATGTAAACCACATTAATTATTTAAGTTCTAATTTTTTTTAGAATCTTTATTATGTGTATATTGAAGGATTTCGAGCCTAATTAGATCAAACATAGGACAACGGAAACAATAAACATTTTTAACGTAAACTCGAAATCTGAAAGATCTAAACTCACTAGTCAATGCAACTTAGTAGAACTCTAAAGAAAACATACATTTGATTTCTTAGTTGGTTTCTTCTTTTGTAACCCAAAGGAGAGTTCTTCTTTTGTGATCTTTCCCAAGGCACAAACAAGAAACAGATACAAATAATCCTCTGTAACATGCTAATATCAGGTATTATTATTATTGCCCTTAACTTTATTAAAAGTTGCACAATTGGTCCCTTGAGGAAAAAGGCTTGCATTTTTGGTCGTATGCTAGGCGTACTTGAAGGTACGCGCAACGTACTCGTGCAATATGGAAAACGCAGATAATCCGCTAGTATGTTGGGCGTACGCGTGGTATGTCGGTCGTACTAGCCCAGACTCCAAACCCTAATTTTAAGGGTTGCTCCCTATTTAAACAATATTATATCCCCTTTGGACCATCCTTATCAATGACCATTCCCTCCTCAAACCCTAATTCCTAGTCTATGTTTTTTGTGAGTTTTGGAATCTTATTGGGTGATTTTGGTGCATATTGTTGAAGAAGGAGACTAAAGAAGAAGGAGTGGTTGCTTGCAAGCTTGTAGATCCAGAAACCTTTCCTCTTTGTGTATCTTTTTCAAGTATAAAGTTTATACCTTGATGAGTTTTCTATTTGATATACATGGTTGAAGTTTTATGAGATTTTGTCCGGAAGATTGGCCCTTTATTAGTTTGGAGAACTCTAGAGAATTTTAGTTGTCCTTTCATGCATTTTAGGACTTGTAGATTCATAAAAATGGTTGCTTGATCATTCCTTATAACTCATGCGTGAGTATAGTAGCTTAGAGTGTGTTGGAAGTTAAAGTTTTTTGCATTGGGTCCCTCCTGGCCATGCAAAGGCTTACAATTGATGACTTTATGGATTAAGATGCCTTAGGATGGTCAGATCTAAAGTTGGGTTAGATGTCTTAAATGATTAAGACACAAAGTTGGTGAAGGTTGAAGTAGGCGGAGTACGTCGGGCGTACTCCTTGCTAGGCCCTGTGTAGCCGGTTTCGTTCCCAATGGGTCATTGGTCGTGTTGTATTCCCCACGTAAGGAAGTGTACGCCCAACGTATGCGTTGGGTAGTTAACTTTTTACTTTTGGTCAATATTTAGGGTTTTGGACCATGAGAAGGGCAATATGGTCTTTTTGGACTTTGAGGACTTAGTTGTGGGATTTAGACTCGTGATTTCAGCTTTGGACCTTAAATATTATTTAGGGTTAATTATTTTGTTGACTAGGCAGAGTCTAGTTCCGACAGTTCGGGTGTGAGATTTACTTGTCGTCAGTATCAGGTGAGTCTCTTTACTTTGTAACATCCGAACATAGGTATCTACTTTTTAAGTCCTTGATGTAAATCGAAATGACAAAGAAGGCCCTCCGTATGTTGGGCGTACGTATATGTACGCTTAACATACATGGGTGTATTGATCGGGTAGCTGAGCCACGTACATGGGGTGTACAAGGAGTATGCGGGGCGTACGTGGTCAAAAGGCTAAAACCCTAGTTTTCGGACTTGATCCCTATTCAAGCTCACTTATGACCTTTTCGACCTCACTCTTAACATCCTCCACTGCCTTTAAACGTCCCTAAAAACCCTAGTTGCCATTAGGAGTGATCTTTGAGTTTGAAAGTGATATTAGTAGCCCTTTTTGTAGTATTTGCAAGAAGAAGAAGTTGGTGAGCAAGCCTTGGACGTGGTTGAACTTCAAGATCCTAAATCTATATCATCTTAGGAAGATTTTGAAGGTATAAAGTTCATACTTGTCTATCATTTGCTTAGATCTACTCCTTTAGCTTGTTATGGTCCTTTTTGTTGGTCTTGATGGGTTAAGATCATTTGAGATGTTAAATCTTGTAGTTCTGGATGATTGGTGGGTTCTTTAGCTTAAAGGTGCAAACTTTTTGGTGTTTATGACCCCCATGTAAGTATTAAGTCATTTATTAAGCTCTTTGGAGCTCTAGGGACTCATTAAGCCATGCATGCATGTAAAGTTGGCATCTTTATGTTGTGGTCAGATCTGAGTTTTGGGCTAATGTCTTAATCGATTAAGAGCTAGAAAGTGAAGTTGGCAAAACAGGGGGAGTACGCCGGGCGTACAAGCTCGTACGCCCCACATACAATCCCTTAAGCATGTACGCTTAGCATACAAGCTGAGTACGCCCCACCTACTCAACAATGGGATGTAGACGTTTGGACCTTTCGATATCGGGCTTAATCTTGGACCTTAGGAGTTTAGGGCTTTATTTTGGGCCACAATATTATTATTTTTGGATAAAGGGTTTTAGGACTTTTTTGGGGGTCTTATGTGTTATGAGTTGGGCCTTTGGTCCTTAGGGCCCATTATTATGTTTGGGCCAAAACTGATTAAGCCCATTAAGGGTAAGGTGAAGGGTAGGGGGCCTTGACCTTAGGAATTGGATTGGAATTTAGACCCATAGTCAAGACTGTTAACCCATTCCTAATTAGAGTAAATTGTCTATGTTCAGTGTGGGATTTCCTGGATCGGTAGCGGAGTAGTTAGTATTACCAGAAAACTGAGGTGAGTCATCTTACTATATCTATGGGTTGAAGCCACTAATGTCGGACCATTACTTGTTATGTGGAATTATATTTGACTATGTGTTTTCTTGTCTGAAAGACCTTGGGGGTAGCCCATGATACTTGTATGAAAGACCATGTGGGTAGCCCATGGCATGAAAGTGATGGGTTTTAGCCATAAGAACTTTCCTATGTGCGCATGCAAAACCCTAATGCTTGGATCTAGGCTTTCTAATTAAACATGCTTTGAATCCAAGACTTCTAATGGCTAATTAGGTTAAATAACAACATTGAAACAGATCTGGAACCATACCTTTGAATTCCTTGTTGATCTTGTTGTCTTGGAGCTTCTAGAGTCACAATTGTCACTCCTCTAATGGCTTACAAACACCAATAGCAAGGAAGATGATTTAGGAGAGAGGAGAGGGGAGGAAATCGGCCAGGGTTCTCTTACTTTAAGTGAGGTGCCAATTTCCCTTGCCCATGGGGTCTATTTATACTTGTAGATTCCTTAAGGGTTACAACCTAAACCCAAATTGGATAATCTTCTCTTAAGGCTATCCAAATCCTTTCCTTAGATAACTCATTGGAACATTTTGAATCTATCCTAGCTTCTAGAATCCTTCCACTATATATCTATAAGGATTTATAGTCTAAAGCTTAACTATCAAACAATTGACAGTTTATACCCCTTTATTTAATTAACCTCTTTAAGTCACCAAATTAATTCCAATTAATTCTATGACTTATATTAATCAAATAACAATATATTATTCTTTATATTATTCCCATAATATATTAATAATATTTACTCTCTCTTAATAAATCATCCTATCAAGTTGCTATGGTGAAGGCAACCCAAAAGGACCATGCACAACCGGGTCAAATACTTGCCTAATATAGTTGCAGACTTAGACACTATTCCAACAGTCTCCCACTTGGATAAGTCTAGTAACTATATGCACAAGTACAATTCGGTTTGCAATCGTAGCTCTCAAAGACGTTGTCAAACTCTGATCTAATAAATCTTGTCCTTTAGATGAGGGATCGTACAGTCCTCTGTTAGATATCATGCTGACAATCCTATGGAATTGTTAGTCAAACATTTAGGTTTCTCGATCTCTGATTTATTCGACATAGAACCTAATCGAACACATCAATTCAGTTCTGACCGGCCCGGCACATAAGTCAAATCAAATCATCGAGCGGCCGAGATATCGCTTTTACATTCTTAGATAAAAGTTACAGATAAACTTCGACTTATATGCATTTACTTACTCATTAATCAACTATACACAACAATGCGTTTTATAACACCGAGTTACTGATGCGTTTTCGCATTATCAATGTAAAATCAATTATCAAATAACAAACCATATATCTAGGTTTTAAGACTATATGATATTATCGTCTTGCGATCACCCTTTTATATCATATTCCATAAGGTGATTCCATCAAGCGCGGGTTTGTTCCAATGCTCAAAACTAGTTCATAAGCACTCATGAACGTTGCAGCAACCCTTTGCTATGTCTAAAACCATTTAGACAATCTACACACCAATTCATGACAATCTTCATTCATATCTACTTCCAACATATGAATGATTGTGGATAATTTGAACAATTCGATTATTCTTAATAAACCCAATTATTCTGGAAGTCAAAACATGCAAAATGAAACAATAGCTAAACAATTAACATAAGACAGTAACATTACTCATAAATAAAACTCCTTTATTTAATCATCAAATGTTAATTACATTTATCTATTATACGTTTCTAATACTATCTAATCTATGCTAATATCATCCTTCAGCCCAATACTCCTAGCATGCTGCAAGTGCTTAACCCTACGCAGTCCCTTCGTAAGCGGATCTGCTGGGTTATCTTCTGATGATATCCTCTTCACTACGAGTTTTCCTTCTTCTACACGATGTCTAATGAAGTGATATTTTCTGTCGATATGTCTTGATCTACCATGATCCCTCGGTTCCTTGGTCAAGGCAACCGCTCCTTCGTTATCACAGAAAATCTCCATGGGCTCCTTTATGGCAGGTACAACTCCAAGATCACCGATGAAGTTCTTTAGTCATATTGCCTCCTTCGATGCTTCGCTCGCTGCAATGTACTCTGATTCGCACGTTGAATCAGCTATGGTCTCCTGCTTGGAACTCTTCCATGTCACTGCTCCTCCATTTAGGGTAAAGACCCAGCCCGACAGCGAACGGTAGTTGTCCCTGTCGGTCTGAAAACTGGCATCACTGTACCCTCGCACCTTCAAGTCATCACTCCTTCCGAGAACTAAGAACCATTCCTTCGTCCTCCGAAGGTACTTAAGGATATTCTTCACCGCAATCCAATGTGCTCTGCCAGGATTTCCCTGATATCTGCTAACCATGCTCAAAGCGAAGGCTACATCAGGGTGAGTACAAGTCATAGCGTACATGATTGAGCCAACTGCGGAAGCGTATGGTACTCGGCTCATTTCTGCTATCTCAGCTTCGGTACTCGGACTTTGAGTCTTACTCAACTTGGCATTACTCTGTATCGGTAACTCTCCCTTCTTCGAGTTTTCCATACTAAATCGTTTTAGTACTTTATCCAAGTATGTATTCTGACTAAGTCCAATTAGTCTCTTACTTCTTTCTCTTACTATCCTTATTCCCAAAATGTAAGAAGCCTCTCCGAGGTCCTTCATAGCGAAGCACTTCCCGAGCCAGGACTTAACCTCCTGCAGAGTCGGGATGTCGTTTCCTATGAGTAATATGTCATCGACATATAAAACGAGGAAGCTTACTACACTCCCACTGGTTTTGACATATACACAAGATTCGTCTTCGCTTCGTACAAATCCAAACTCTTTGACTTTCTCATCGAAGCAAAGATTCCATCTACGAGACGCTTGCTTAAGTCCATAAATGGACTTCTCAAGCTTACACACTCTATTCGGATGCTTCGGATCCACAAACCCCTCTGGCTGAGCCATGTAAACATCCTCAGCCAACTTTCCGTTAAGGAAAGCGGTCTTGACATCCATTTGCCAAATCTCATAATCATGAAATGCGGCAATTGCTAGCATCACTCTAATAGATTTAATCTTCGCGACTGGTGAGAAGGTCTCATCATAGTCAACTCCGGGAGTTTGAGTAAAGCCCTTTGCAATCAATCGTGCTTTATATGTGTGTACCTTTCCATCCACGTCGGTCTTCTTCTTGAAGATCCACTTGCACCCAACGGTCTTACATCCGGGCACATAATCAACCAAATTCCAAACTTGGTTATCATACATGGATTGGATCTCGCTATCCATCGCCTCTTTCCATTTTGCAGATTCCGGGCCTGCCATGGCTTCCTTATAGCTATTAGGTTCATCAAGGTTTATTAGTGTACCATCACTAATATACGTGTCCCCTTCGGTAGTAATATGAAAACCATAAAACTGGGGATGAACTCTAACTCTATCGGAACGTCTAAGAGGTAAGGATTCGTCAATCGGTTCAACCGGAGTTTCCTCCTCGGGTTGAGTGCCAGCGGTAGAGGTTCCTTCATCTATCGAATCTTGAATCTCTTCAAGTTCGATTCGCCTCCCACTGTCTCCTTGGCTTATGAGTTCTCGCTCTCGGAAAACTCCTCTCCTCGCAACGAAGACAACATTGTCCTTCGGTCTATAGAAGAGATATCCAAAGGATGTCTGTGGGTAGCCGACGAAAATACATCGCTCACTTCGAGGTTCGAGGTTGTCGTGAGTATCTCGTCTTACGAAAGCCTCGCAACCCCAAACCTTGATATGTGCCAACGAGGGAGCTTTCCCTGTCCACATCTCGTGAGGTGTTTTGGCAACCTTCTTAGTAGGGACTCGGTTAAGGATATGGGCGGCAGTCTCTAAGGCATACCCCAAAAAAGAGATAGGTAGTGAAGCACGACTCATCATAGAGCGAACCATATCCAATAAGGTTCGATTACGCCTTTCTGCCACACCATTCAACTGCGGTGTCCTAGGAGGCGTCAATTGCGAAACTATTCCACACTCCTTGAGATAATCGTGGAATTCAAGACTTAGGTACTCTCCTCCTCGATCGGATCGAAGCATCTTGATTTTCCTGCTCAATTGATTCTCCACTTCATTCTTGAATTCTTTGAACTTTTCAAAGGTTTCTGACTTTTGCTTGATTAAATAAATATACCCATATCTACTATAATCATCGGTAAAAGTCACGTAGAAGCGGTTCCCATCCTTCGTGGTTGATCTAAGCGGTCCACATACATCGGTATGTATTAGGTCCAATAGACCTTCACCTCTTTCACATGTACTCGTGAAGGGTGACTTAGTCATCTTTCCAAGTAAACAAGACTCGCATGTATCATCTTCCCTAAGGTCGAATGACTCCAACACTCCATCCTTTTGGAGTTGGGCTATGCGTTTCTTGTTGACATGTCCAAGACGACAATTCCACAAGGATGCTTTATCACATACTAGTGGAAGAATCTATATTCAAAACATCATTTCCTAAGTTATCAACAATCATAACGGTTTCATATATTCCATTACATGGTATAGCTTCAAAGTAAAAGACACCATTTAGATAAGCCAAAATAGAACCATTCTCATTATTAAAAGAAAATCTAAATCCTTGTCTATATAAACCATGAAATGAAATGATGTTTCTTGCCATTTCTGGCGAATAGCAACAATTGTTCAAATCTAAACACAAATTATTCCTAAGCACTAAAGAATACACTCCAATCTTGGTCACATGCGACGATCTTCTGTTCCCCATGATTAGATTGATCCTTCCTTGCTCCACATCCCTACTTCTTCTTAGTCCCTGCACATTAGAACAAATGTGGTAACCACAACCGGTATCAAGAACCCAAGAAATAGCATGATTAGAATCGTTAGATTTAATTGTGTATATACCTGCGAAAGATGGCTTGATCTTTCCTTCTTTGATTGCTTGCAGGTACTCTGGGCATCTTCTCTTCCAATGTCCTATCTTATGGCAGTGGTGACACTCTGCCTCCTTCGGGTTAGGGTAGGGCTTAGCGGGATCAACTTTGGTCCCACTAGAAGAGGTACCATCTCGAGCTTTGACCTTGCGATAGTTATGCGATGAAGCCTTCCTCTTCTTTCCCTTTCCTTGACCAATAGCCAAGACAGGAGCAGCAAGCGGATTGGGAGTTGGTGCAACAGACTTGTCTTTGATGTTGCTCTCAGCAACCCTCAAGAGACCTTGGAGTTTGCTTAGGGTGACCTCTTCTTTGTTCATGTGGTAGGTCATCCTAAATTGGTTGTACATCGGAGGCAAAGAGTGAAGCACCATGTCAATCGCCAAGTCTTCCCCAAAGTCAACATTTAACTTGCGAAGGCGGTCGACATACCTTTGCATCTTTTGCAGGTGCACGGTAAGAGATTCTCCATGACCCATCTTCACGGAAATCATGTTGGTGAAAATGTCATAACGCTCTTGTCTCGTGTTTTGGTGGTATCTCTCCAATAAGTCTTGGTGCATCTCGTATGGGTACATGTCCTCGTAGGACTTTTGGAATTCGGAGTTCATGGTAGCAATCATGATGCAATGTACCTTCGTTGCATCTCGCTCATGAGTCTCAAAAGCGGTGATTTCGGCTGGAGTAGCGATTTCGGGGTTGATTTTCTCAAGCTTCTCATCAAGGACATACTCCTTGTCCTCATAGCGAGCAATGGTGCGAATGTACCTTATCCATTCGCTAAAGTTCGTTCCATCGAAGGTGACCTTTTGGCAAAGGCTCATCAACGTGAAAGAACTAGCAGCAGCGTTGTTTGCGTTCGACATCTATAAAAGAAAAGGACAAAGATAGATTAGAATAAGAATCCCTAATTATCACCCAATAAGAAAATTAGGGCTAGGATCCAACAATAACATTTACATACTAGAAAAGGGATTCCGTAATCTAACATGCAAATAAATTGAAGGTAAGTGAATGACAATTCACTAATTCTCCATCACAAAACTTAACTATTAGTCCTAAGTGTATTGAGAATTCCTAGGTTCGGATGAGATTCATTGAAACTATTCAATGGCATGTTTAAATCTCGATATGCCCCTCTTGTTTGTGACTGGGATGCCGAGGATCACAAAGCGGGTGTGAATTACCATGCAAATTCACATGGTGCCTTCATTGTAACGATCACCTATTCGATGTGCCGGTAAACCACACACGCTCCACCGAACTATGATAAACAATGAATCACCTTTTGCCACCTTTGCTTAGAACCAATTAGTGTGCCGGTAAACCACACACGATCCACTAACTTCTTAGCAAGGGTGCAAAGTGTAATTTCATGGGATTGCATCAATTCACTTTTCCTAAAGTAACTAAGATTGAGAAATTTTAAAATATGTGTAGTTACTTTGTATTACTTATTATACTTTTAATGAGAGGATGAGGTTGCCCTATCCTACCCGTTCGACTAACGACCCTCCACCAATCAAGCAAGTGGTGGGTGTGAGTGTACACCCATTAAGCGCCATTTTATAGGCCGCAACCTTATACCCACCTTATAGATTGGCTTCGTGAATGAGGCCTACTAACGGTAAGACTAGCATTTAGTTATATATATATATATATATATATATATATATATATATATTATTCTAGTAATATCATATTAGTATAGGGTTGTATTTTAAACCTTTTAAAATCTAGGGTTTTGAAATTTAAGTTGTCTAAATTAAAACTTTTAATCACAAATATAAATTTCAAAACTTGAGGGCAAGTTTTAAACATTCAAAACATAGAGGATCAAATAACAAATAATTCCAATTAACAATTAATATCCTAATTATCTATATTTGATTTTATTCAAGATTTCTTTGAAAGATAATTACCAAAATAATTAAAATAATTAATTAATTATCATATAAGGAAATTAAATATTTTATTAGTTGATAAATACCTTTAACTAGATCAAGATAATAGTCATATATATCAAAGAATCGGATTTAGGTTGATCTATTATGATTAAGGTAAGTTTCCATAAGATAATTATGAAAAAATCCTGAATCTGGCCATTCCTGACGCCTGGACTCGCCGAGTGCTCAAAGGGACTCGCCGAGTCAGGCCTACTCGCCGAGTCCACTTTGGAACTCGCCGAGTCCATGACTCAGAAACCAAAAAATCGAATTTTTCAGGTTTGTTTCAGTTAATCAAGCAACAATTTAAAGAAAACCAAGCTAGGCTCTCATACCACTGATGGGTTTTAGACATAAGAACTTTCCTATGTGCGCATGCAAAACCCTAATGCTTGGATCTAGGCTTTCTAATTAAACATGCTTTGAATCCAAGACTTCTAATGGCTAATTAGGTTAAATAACAACATTGAAACAGATCTGGAACCATACCTTTGAATTCCTTGTTGATCTTGTTGTCTTGGAGCTTCTAGAGTCACAATTGTCACTCCTCTAATGGCTTACAAACACCAATAGCAAGGAAGATAATTTAGGAGAGAGGAGAGGGGAGGAAATCGGCCAGGGTTCTCTTACTTTAAGTGAGGTGCCAATTTCCCTTGCCCATGGGGTCTATTTATACTTGTAGATTCCTTAAGGGTTACAACCTAAACCCAAATTGGATAATCTTCTCTTAAGGCTATCCAAATCCTTTCCTTAGATAACTCATTGGAACATTTTGAAGCTATCCTAGCTTCTAGAATCCGTCCACTATATATCTATAAGGATTTATAGTCTAAAGCTTAACTATCAAACAATTGACAGTTTATACCCCTTTATTTAATTAACCTCTTTAAGTCACCAAATTAATTCCAATTAATTCTATGACTTATATTAATCAAATAACAATATATTATTCTTTATATTATTCCCATAATATATTAATAATATTTACTCTCTCTTAATAAATCATCCTATCAAGTTGCTATGGTGAAGGTAACCCAAAAAGACCATGCACAACCGGGTCAAATACTTGCCTAATATAGTTGCAGCCTTAGACACTATTCCAACAGAAAGACCATGGGGGTAACCCATGGCACTTGGATATTAGACCATGGGGGGTAGCCCATGACATTCCAGGGAAAAGACCATGCGGGTAGCCCATGACAATTGTATGTATGTATCTGGTATTTGCAAGGAACTTACTAGCTTTTGCTTATAGTTTCTATTATGATTTCAAGTACTTCAGGTACTAAAGGGAAGGGTCTGGCTTGATGGCGCAACATTCAATCTCCATTATTTTCCATACTTACTGATGTTCTTACTTTGATAATTTGACATGTTTATTTTGTAATGGATTTTGGAAACAAATTATGACAGTAATTCTTAATTTAAAATGAAAAAATTTTATCAAGTTTTTGGGTTGTTACAAGTTGGTATCAGAGCCTTGGTTTAATAGATTCGGACACACCCTTAGGTGTGTCAGAACTCAAACTAAGGAAACAATAATCTTTTCAAAAGGAAATAAATCAACTATTTTTGAAAAAGGCAGTCTTAAGTAAAGAAGGAGAGTGTAATGTGTGCGATCGGCCTAGCTCAAGTAAGTGTTTCCTAAAAATTATCCATGCTGATGTATTGCAACTAGTATGTTTGATAAGTGAATTGCATGCAAGAGTAGGGCTAAGGATACCTTCAGGAATTATGTGATATAATTTTATGAATTGGGTGATGCCTAATATTCTAGGAAAATTAAATGCCATATATTACTTGGAATCAATGTTGACTCTGTTATTTGCTAAGTGTATGCTTTCAAAGTTATATATGCTTAGGATTGCATATCCCTAGAATGATGGATTTTGCCTTATTTATTGTTACTTGTTAAGTTGTGGACTTAGGGTAGAAACTTTATTTGATATTCAATGTGATTCTATTTATGTATAACTTGCACGCATAAGGCAACCAACGATGTTGATTGAGGTTTCTGGTGTTGTGAGGATTGGGAAATCCTAGAGGAATCTAGGATATATGAGTGTGTTTTGTTGTAAATTTATGTTTCTATGTATAGTATGGTGAATTGGAGGAATCATGCTTGACCTTTAGGAAGGTACATGTAGGTGTGCAAGGTAGTATTGGGCTCGTACTACTGGAAGCACATAACCTGTACCCGAGTCGAGTACAGACCTGGAGACTCCAAGGTGACCGGTGGGAGAAGTCCCCTTGAACCTCTTTATTTATTGTTTTCTATGTTGTATTTTCAGTTTGAGGATGGTGATGACTACACGAGGAGGTTCAAGTTCAGGATCAAGATCAGGATCTGGTTCAGGTTCAGGTTTAGGCGCCGAGCCGATTGATGAGCGGTTGCGTGTGCTCATCACAACCGAGGTTACTCGCAACATCCTTGACGCTACCCCGGTGATTTTTGGTACTGTCAAGGAGGCGATTATGGAGATCATGGAGGAGAGGCTCAGGTCATTTCGAGTCGATATTGCCGCAACTCATATTGGGGATCGAACTCCCTCATTTCGTGAGTTCAAGGCGTGCGAAGTGCCTGAGTTCTTTGGGGATAAGGACCCCATCTCTATCTGCCATTGGGTCACTGACATGGAGAATGCTCAGCACATAAGCTTTTTCCATGAGGCGGAAAAATTGGGATTCGCATCCTGCATGTTGAGGGACTGAGCGCGGGACTGGTGGGAGGAGGTTATTCGTGAGGTAGGGATGGAGGGTGTAATAGTGATGACATGGGAGGAGCTTGTGTAGAGGTTTGATCGAGAGTTTGCACCGGCCCTTGAGGTGCAGTAGCTGGCGAGGGAGTTCCAGGACCTTCACCAGACTATAGAGATTGTGGCGGAGATCACCGCCAAATTCAAAGAGATGGCATTGTTGGTTCCACAGTACATTGCAGATAAGGAGATAAAGAAGATGAGATATCATGCTATGATGAGGGATGATATCAGGGAGTTCGTGATTTTTTCAGGATGCAAGACCCTGAATAATATGAATGAGAAGGCCCGTAAGTAAGAAATCGAGTTGGAGCTTCTGGCGAAGCGAAAGCCAGAATAGGTGCAGACAGTGGTGGGTTAGGCCAAGAAGCCCAAGACCTCTGATACTTCTAGCAGAGGCCAACAGGGTCAGGGCCGTTGTGCCAAGTGTGGCAAGTTACACTGCATGGTCTGTCGGGTAGTTGGCTCGGTATGTTACAGTTGTGGTCAGTCATGCTACATGACCAGGGAGTGCACCAAGAAGGGCTTGATTTGTTTTCACTACAACCAGACATGCCATAAAAAGGCCGATTGTCCGAGGTTGTATGGTGGAGCGGTGGTGGCACCTACGCTAGCCACCTTGATGATTACCGATGGCCACCAGGGTAATGCGGAGGCTCCTGCGGTGAAGAGCAGAGCGTTTCAGTTGACCACTGATGATGCCCAAGCAGCGCTAGATGTAGTTACTAGTATGTGATTTAACTCTATATTTTATTGTTTTCTTATTATGCTTATATTTGTTATGATCTTGTATAAGGACCGTTTTGGTCAATGGTTTGTTGGATCATGTTTTGTTTGATTCGGGGCTACCTGATCATTTGTATCTCTTGCACTCAACAAGAAGTTTTGAGACATTCCAGGGACTTCAAACTCCCCGCTGGAGGTGGAGATTACAGATAATCATACTGTGAGCGCTGCAACGGTATTCTGAGGATGTCTTCTGAACATGGTCAGTGAGAGGTTTCCTATCAATCTGTTACCGATCCCCTTGAGGGCATTGAAGGAGACTTTCGGGATGGACTGGTTGGGGCCCAATAGGGTGGTGATTGATTGTGAGCGGCAGTTAGTGAGAGTTCGAACCACAAGTATGGGAGAACTAGTCATTAATGGTGAGAGAGCTTCGCATGGGCCAACTCTTTGTTCAACTGTCAGGGCTAGGAGGCTTCTTCAATAGGGTTGTTATGGGTTTCTGGATTATGTTTCGGATTCGCGGATTGAGACCAGTTCGGAGTTGAGCAGGGTACCCAATGTGTGGGATTTTCCCGACTTCTTTCCTGAGGAGTTGTCGAGAGTGCTTCCTGAGGGGCAAGTTGAGTTTAGGATTGATTTGATGCCTGGTTCGGCTCTAATAGCCAAGGTGCCATATCGCCTAGAACCACTTGAGATGCAGGAGTTGTCTACGCAGCTGCATGAGCTGCTAGATAATGGTTTTATCCATCCGAGCAGTTCCCCGTAGGGAGTGCCGATCCTGTTCATGAAAAAGAAGGACAAGGTCACACAAGATGTGTATCGATTATCGAGAACTAAACAAGATAACAGTGAAGAACCGTTACCTACTTCTAAGGATTGACAACTTATTTGATTAGCTTCAGGGTGCATCTTGGTTCTCCAAGATTGATCTTCAGTCAGGATACTATCAGATGAGGATCAGGGATGAGGATGTATAGAAGATGGGCTTTGGAAATCGTTATGGTCATTGTGAGTTCATGGTGATGCCTTTTAGGCTTACTAACATACCAACAACATTCATGGATCTCATAAACATGGTTTGTAGGCTGATGTTGGACTGGTCTGTGATTGTTTTCATTGATGATATTCTCTTCTACTCCAAGACCAAGGAACAACATGATCAGCATTTGCGAGAGGTGTTGGAGACCTTGAGGAGGGAGAGGCTTTATGCTAAATTCTCCAAATGTGACTTTTGGTTGCGTGAGGTGCGGTTGTTTGGGCACATCATCAACCAGGGTGGTATCTTGGTGGACCCGGCCAAGATCGAGGTAGTGATATGTTAGGAAGTTCTGATGAACACATCTGAGATTCGGAGTTTCTTGGATCTTGCGAGGTATTATCGTAGATTTATTCAAGACATTTCCAAGATTACAGTACCGTTGACCTGCCTAACCAAGAAGAATGTGACCATTCGGTGGGGTCCAAATTAGCAGTTGGCCTTCGAGACTCTGAGGCAGAGATTGTACGAGGCCCCGATTCTCACGTTACCTCAGGGATTGGATGATTTTGTGGCTTATTATGATGCTTTTATTTCACGATTGGGAGCTGTCCTTATGGAGAGAGGGCATGTGATTGCTTATGCCTCGAGGCAGCTGAAGCCTCATGGGACGAATTACCAAACACATGATTTGGAATATGTAGCGGTGGTGTTTGCCCTCAAAATATGGAGACACTATTTATACGGGGTCCGATGCAATATCTACACCGATCATAAGAGTTTGAAGTATTAGATGGATCATTCGAACTTGAATATGCGACATCGGATGTGGTTACTTTTGGTAAAAGGCTATGACTGCGAGATTTTGTACCACAATGGGAAAACCAATGTGGAGGTTGATGCTTTGATCCGTAAGGTGGTGTGCTCATCGATTCAAGATATTTGTTTGAGGATGACTATTACTTCACCCTTGATGGATTTGATCAAGGAGGCTCAAGTAGAAAGATTGAAGAAGAAAATCGGAAGACTGAGCGGATTAAAGGGTTGATTTCGTTGTTTGTTAGAGATAGTCGGGGGTTATTGACTTCGTGCGGTTGTGTTTGGGTTCTGGCATCAAGTGGCGTGAGACAAACAATTTTGGAGGAGGCTCATAAATCAAAGTTTTTTATCCATCTGGTGGCCATGACGATGTACCAAGACTTGAGATTGAGCTATTGGTGGCCCTGCATGAAGAGAGATGCTTGGTTTGTTGAGCAGTGTTTGACCTGTAGGAAGGTCAAAGGCGAACATCAGAGACCTCACGACAAGGTCCAGCCATTACCTATTCCTATAAGGAAGTGGGAGGAGATCACTATGGATTTTATCACAAAATTGCCTAGGATGGCGTGGGGTGTCGATTCTATTTTGGGTCATTGTGGACAGATTAACCAAGAGTGAACATTTTATTTTGATTACTGAGAGTATATCTGTAGTGAAGCTAGTTGATATTTATGTCCGAGAGATTATAGTTAGGCATGGGGTGCCTTTGTCCGTGGTCTCGGATCGAGATATTCGCTTCATGTCCTGATTTTGGAAGAAGATCCATGAAGAGTTGGGAACACATCTACATTTCAGTACATCATACCACCCCCAGACCGACGGTCAGAGCTATTGGACAATCTAGATGCTCAAGAATATTCTTCAGGCTTGCGTATTGGACTTTAGAGGAATTTGGGATACATACTTGTAACGCCCGTAGATTAGGGCTAGTCAATTTAGAGACGTTAAGCGTCAAAAACAACTTTTTGATAGAAGATTATTTAGAATTAATAATCTTAACTAAGTTTTAGTATATGTCAGAAGGTTTCCGTGCATATAAAGAACACCGAAATCTGAGTTATAACGAAGAAGTTATGGCCTGTCGAAGTTCCGCGACAGAACCGACACGACACAGCGCGACGTAAATAGTGAAATTACGTTAGAGCGATATGTAGCCCTAGTGATCTAAACGAAAGTCGTAGAGTTCGTTAAACCGAGAGCATGCATAAAAAGAATGCCCAAATCTGACTTCGTATGAGGAAGTTATGATTTTTCTAAGTTTCAGCTTAGCAGTATGCAACCCGAAACTCGAATTCGAGATCGGGTGATTGTTGGTCGAAACAATCTAAACGAGAATCAAAGATCTCATCGATAGTAGTCCAATGGTAAAAAGACAGACGAAAATGGACGTCGGATGAAGAAGTTATGAATTTATAACGGAGTTTTCCTGTACCGGCCTACTAAAAATATATAACAATATAATAAAGTCAAAAGTTGATGACAGAGTCTAAATGAAAGTTGTAGAGCTTAGTCTCACCTACGCGTGGATATAAAGAATATCAAAATCGGAGGTTGTATGTGAAAGTTACGCAAGTTTGAAGTCTGCTTAATCGAGTACGCCCAACGTAATTTTGGAGTACGCCCAATGTACTCGGAACCGCCTCAGCTACGCATGCAATGACGTCACTCGAGTACATACGCATGCAATGACGTCGCGTAAGCCCAATGTCAGGCTTAGTACACCCAGCGTACCAATATTTACGCCCAGCGTAATCCCAGATTCAGCACCTTATAAATAGAAAGCGAGGCTGCCTTATTTCTTTGCTCATTTTCTCTTCTCTCTCTCCTGTTTTGCCTCGATTTTCGTGCAAGAAATATCCCGAAGCCCCGGTATCATTCCCAAGCCTTGAAGCAAGTCCCGAAGCCCTAAAGATCCCGAGAAGTGAAATTTCCAAGCCGAAGCTCTGACTGCAAGAAGCCTAGTTTTTGTTAAGATCTCCCGGTTTCACCAAAGAATACTACTTCTACAAGCCATAGTGTTGTTCGATCAACTTCTAATCAAGTGAGTGTATAGTTACTTTCTTCTAACACATAAATATAAAGTATTAGTTATAAAATACGTGCTATGTGTTATATATGATTTGTCTATTTAAGATGGACTTGGAATTGATGTTTTTATACGGGTGTTAAATGATTTAAACTATATATGTATTTTATATCTACAAATATGTTGGGTAGAACATGGGTAGATGAAATAGTGGCGACTATGAGACGTAGCGCTTATTTTATAAACCTTGGTGACTATGGAGTTAGTGCCTATTATATAAACCTTGGTGACTATGGAGTTAGCGCTTATTGTATAAACCTTGGTGATTATGGAGTTAGCGCCTATTGTATAAACCTTGGTGACTATGGAGTTAGCGCCTATTGTACAAACCTTGGTGACTATGGAGTTAGCGCCTATTTGATAAACCTTGGTGATGATGTGACTTCGTGCCTGTTGAGTAAACCTTGGTGACTATGGAGTTAGCACCTGATAACTATGGATTTAGTACCCGATAGATAAACTTTGGCAGCAATGGACTTCGTGCCAATCCCTTAGATAAATCCTTTGGAATGAATGGATGAAGGATAGTTGATTCTTAGGGTAAACCCTTAAGAAATAAAGGAGATATGGGGATGAGTGTTTGGGTTGATTGTTTGATGATTGAATATAATAAATGTATTATTGTGGGTTGAAAACCCTATATGCTCACCAGGCTCGCAAGCCTAAACCACTCAGTTTTCTTTGTATCATAGGTATCGATGCGAAGACCCATTTCACTGAGAGATTAAAAGAGATGTAAATCACTAGTTAAATGAATGTATGATATGTTTATGCTTATGTGTCTGTATCGGAACATGACATCCCGAGGTTTTATTATTAAATAAAAAAAATACATTCTCTTTGAGAAATGCTTTGATAAATTCTTATCACATTTTGTTTTGGGAACAAATTCCGCAACAGTTTTCTTTAAATGATTACTCTGATTTTAAAACAAAGCATAAACAAACCGGTCTTTTCTGGCCGTGAAATTAGGGATGTCACAATACCTTCCATTGGCAGAGTTCTCCTACAACAATAGTTATCATGCTAGTATTGACCGACCACCTTTTAAGATGTTGTATGGAAGGAGGTGTAGGACCTTGGTTTGTTAGATAGAGGTCGGACATCGGGTCATGGGAAGCACTGACATGGTGCTTAAGACCACTGAGTTAATTCAGCAGGTGTACGACAAGTTGCGGTTGCGTAGAGTCGTTAGATGAGTTACGCTGACCGACGCTATTCGGATCTCGAGTTTCAGGTGGGAGACTTTGGATTGTTGAATTTGGAAGAGGGGCAAACTAAGTCCCCAATTTATTGGTCCATTCAGGATTTATGCCCGTGTTGGCAAGGTTTCATACTAGTTGGATCTTCCTGATGAGATCAGTCAGATCCATAACACTTTCCATGTGTCTCTGTTCCACAAATGTGTAGCAGATGATACTGCAGTGATCTCGTTAGATGATATTCAGGTGGATGAGCGCCTAAACTATGTTGAGAAGCCCATTTCAGTTATTGACAGAAAAAGAAAAGCTCTTTGTAACAAGGTGGTGAATCTAGTGAAGGTGCAATGGCAGCACCGGAAGGGCTCTGAGTGGACAAGGGAGTCAGAGGACGAGATGAGAGAGCACTACCCAGACTTATTCGCATCAACGGACTTAGAGGACGAAGTCTAATTTAAGTAGGGGAGAGTAGTAACATCCGAACCCATGTATTTCCTTTTTAAGTCCTTGATATAAATCAAAATGGAAAATAAGGTCGTCCGTACGTTGGGCGTACGTATATGCATTCTTAGCGTACATATGTATTAATCGGGCAGCTGAGCCACGTACGCGGGGCGTACGTGACCAAAAGGCTAAAACACTAATTTTTGGACTTGAGCCCTATTTAAGCTCACTTATGACCTTTTAGACCTCACTCTTCTCAGCCTCCACTGCCTTCAAAAGTCCCTAAAAACCCTAGTTGCCATTAGGAGTGAACTTTGAGCTTGAAAGTGACATTAGTGGTCGTTTTTGGAGTATTTGCAAGAAGAAGAAGTTTGTGAGCAAGCCTTCGACGTGGTTGAGCTTCATGATCCAAAATCTATATCATCTTAGGAAGCTTTTGAAGGTATAAAGTTTATACCTTGTCTATCCTTTTCTTAGATCTACTCCTTTAGCTTGTTATGGTCCTTTTGGTCCCTTTTTGTTGGTCTTGATGGGTTAAGATCATTTGAGATGCTAAAGCTTGTATATATGGATGATTGGTGGGTTCTTTAAACTTAAAGGTGCAAACTTTATGGTGTTTATGACCCCCATGCAAGTATTAAGACATTTATTAATCTCTTTGGAGCTCTAGGGCCTCATTAAGCCATGCATGCACATAAAGTTGGCAACTTTACGTGATAAACCACCTCAAGGTGGTTAGATCTGAGTTTTGGGTAATGTCTTAATCGATTAAGAGCTACAAAGTGAAGTTTGCCAAACTGGGGGAGTGTGTTGGGCGTACAAGCTCGTATGCACTGTGTACAAGCCCTTAAGTGTGTACGCTTAGCATACAAGTTGAGTACGCCGCGCACACTCAACGATGAGCTGCGATTGTTTGGGCCTTTCGATATTTGGATTCATCTTGGACCCTAGGAGTTTAATTATAACACCCGTGTTTCTGGGCTTGCCATTTTTAGCAATGTAATAGTCTAGGTTAACCTTTGTAACCCAATTTGAAATAATAAAAATGTATTATTTGTGAATTATGTGAATTATGTGTGTATTTTCTTAATTATTATAATTTAATGAATTAAGAATAAAATGAGCGTCAAAATTTAAGTGTAAAATAAACTCGATATCTTTGGATAATGTTGTAATAGTTGAAACGAGGTTTCCGAATATATATAGAACGCCCAAATCTGACTTCGTATGAAGAAGTTATGATTTTCTAAAGTTTCGACTTGGCAGTATGCAGCCCGAATACTCGATTTGAGATCGAGCGGTTTTTAGCCGAAACAATCTAAACGAGAATCGAAGATCTCGTTGTTAGTAGCGAAACGACGAAAAGTTAGGCGAGAACGGACGTCGGACGAAGAAGTTATGAATTTATAACGAAGTTTTTCCTGTCCTGGCCTTCTAAAAATAAATAATAAAAATAAAAGTCAAAATTAGCCGACGGAGTCTAAATGAAAGTTGTAGAGTATGTTCTGACCTACACGTGGATATAAAGAACGTCGAAAACGGAGCTCATATGCGAAAGTTACGCAATTTAGAAGTTTGACGAGTCAAATTACGCCGAGCGTAATTTGAGTACGTCCAGCGTACTCAGACGGGTGCAACTTGTCTGACCAATACTCGAGTGCCACCAATTGACGCACGCAGTGACGTCGAAGTACGCCCAGCGTACTGAGTATGCCCAACGTAAATTGAAATTACGCCCAACGTAATCCCAGACCCAACAGCCTATAAATAGAACTCGGGATCAGCCATTTTCCTTGCGATTTTTCTTTCTCTTTAAGTTTTGCATCGTTTTGCGTGCCAATCATATCCCGAAGCCCCGGTATCATTCCCGAGCCCCAAAGCAAGTTCCGAAGCCCCGAGAATCCCAAGAAGTGAGATTTCCGAGCCGAAGCCCTGCCCGCGAAGAGCCCGGTTTTTGTGAAGATCTTCCAGATCTACGGAGAAACACTACTTCTGCAAGGCGTAGTGCTGCCCGATCATCTTCTGATCAAGTGAGTGTGTAGTCATTTTCATTCCAACGCAATATTATGAAGTATTCTATATAAAATACATGCTATGTGTATATATTTTGTTGTTATATGTGTGAATGTATATTCACTCTCTTCTGTCTCATAGATCTGATATATTCTCTATGAAATACGTGTTATGTGTGTATGCCTCATCTGTTATGTGGAATATATATTGATTAAAGCATGCTATACAGGTTTTTAAACAATGTATAAAAATGTATATTTTTATCTACTAATATATTGGGTAGAACATGGGTAGATAATTGGTGTGAAATAAACAAATGAGAGGCCTCGGTGTTATTGGTGTTTTTCTAGTCATTCAGCAGAGTATGGATGATGACCACGGACTATTCTAGACTGTCCTGTGGAACACTAGCAGGCTTATTACCTGTAGGTGTTGTGAACGACGTGTTCACCGGTGTACTCTATCCCCCACATGGTTGCCTTTAGGGCACTTATTGTTGAGGAAGCCCCTCTGCAGTAATTTCCGCCCCGATGAAAATCCTGAATTAGGTTCCTTATAATAGATGTTATTTTAGGGACGTAAAGTGAGGATAACGGGAATGGGTAATCGGGTTTATTGTGGATTGTTGAAATTAAATATAATTATTGTGGGTTGAAAACCCTATATGCTCACCAGGCTCCCAAGCCTGACCCACTCAGTTTATTTGTATTACAGGAAGTGGCGCAAGAGCTTAAGATGGGCGAATCATCAAGTTGTTTTGTTTACAAGTCTGTATATGTATATATTTGTTGAATGACTTGTAATGTTATCGTTTATGCTTTATGATCTGTATCGAAACATGACATCCCGACTTTTTATTATGAAATGAAATCATATTTCTATATGAAATGTTTTGATAAATATCTATTTTATCATGTTTTGTTTTTGGGAACAAATTCCGCATCTCTTTAAAATCAAAAGGATTTACTCTGAAAATGTTTAAAAAGCATAAATGAAACTGGTCTTTTCTGGCCGAGATTTTGGGGATGTCACAGTTGGTATCAGAGCATTAGTTTAAGCGAACTAGGAATTTGTAGGATTTCTAGACTTAAACTTAGAATGCTAAGTGAAGGTTGTTAGATGTGTGTCTGTTATATTTCAGACACGAGCACTAGTTTATTTTAGGAAAGTTGTCTAAAATGCTTTTATGTGCTAAATGTTATATGTTGCCATATATGATATTATTTGTTCGGATCTATGGTCTGTTGCCGACCGGATTTGGAAACCTTATGTGTGTAGGATTCTAAGCGTATGGTTACGATATTAGTACTAACATGTAAACGTTTCGGAGTGATAAGGATGATTTGAATATCTATCGTGAATGAGGGTCTAATTTCACCTTATTCGGTGTATAGATAAAAAATGGTGAGAACCAGGAGTGGAGTTGGAAATGCTGATGAAAACAGGAATCAACCGCCTGTAAATCAACAAGTACCTGTTGTAGCTGCTGCACCTGAGCCGATAACAATGGCTGGTGTACAAATGATGATTCAAATGATGTTGGATCGTCATATGGAAGAAACAAGACGTATGCTTAGGCAGAATCGTGAAGAACCGTCAATTCAAGTGGAAGAGCCCGAGGAGAATTGAGGGCAGTCTGAAGGAGAAAACTTTAGTGGGATCATTGGTCAAGACAACCCACCCGTGGTTAGGCGCAATAACCAGGATGGAGGAAATGATGGGCGTGGGTGCAAGTACAAGGATTTCATGGCGTCCAAACCACCATGTCTATCCGGAAGCCCGACGCCGGTGCAAGTTATGGACTGGGTCTCCGAAATGGAGACTATGTTTGAAAGTTGCGAATGCAACAACAGGCAGAAGACCGCTCTTGCGACCGCTCTGCTAAAATATGGCGTGTTGAGTTGGTGGAAGCTATTAGCTGACTCTATGCCCAAGGGAGAAGCAAGAAAAATGTCTTGGGAAGACTTTGTGGAACAACTAAAACTGCAATACTGCTCCGAGCAGGACCTTCTGGAAATCAGTAATGAGTTTCAGAATCTAAAGAAGGGGTAATTGAGCGTTACTGAATACGCTGCTAGTTTCATAGAAAAGATGAAGTTTATCCCATATTTGGTACCAACAGAACTCTCTAAGGTCAACAAGTTTGCCCACGGACTACCAGCGGACTATGGTCCAATGGTTAAGCAAGCGACCACATTGAAAGCCGCCATCTGGGCTGCTAGAAATGTTGAGACCCAGATTAGGGAGAAAGGTCTGGAAAGGTCGGAGGTGGGTGAAAAGAGGAAAATCGATGGATCTTCAGGGTCCAGCAAGAAAAGTAAATTCTTGAAATCTGGTTCGAGAGGAAGTGGAGGAATGGTAGAGGCAAAATGGTGCGACAAGTGTAAGAAGAAGCATCATGGGAAGTGCGGCGGGGAAACCACATGCTTCAAATTTGGAAATCCAGGGCATTATGCCAACGACTGCACCCTCACCAAGAATGTTTGTTATGGTTGTGGTGAGGAAGGGCACATCTCGAGAGATTGTCCAAAGAAGAAGGAGGCAGCAAAACCCAACATTCTGCCAAAGCCGAAGGCGAGAGCATTCCAGATGACACTGGAAGCTGCTAAAGATAAAGCTGATGTCGCTTCAGGTACCTTTCTCGTAAACAAATTGCCTGCCCAAATTTTATTTGATTCTGGAGCCAACTACTCCTTTATTTCGCATGAATTTGGTAGAAAACTAGCTTTGCCTGTCAATAGACTAGATAATGCTTTATTAGTCAAAGTTGCTAGTGGCAAGTTTGTACCTGTTAGCCATCGTATGAAAAACATTTTAATTGATTTGAATGGGAATAAGTTCCACGAGGAATTGTTGCCTATAGAACTTAATGGTTTCGACATCGTGTTGGGGATAGATTGGCTTAGCGCCAATGATGCCAAAATTTTATGCAAGAAGAAGATAGTGAAAGCGAACCCGCCTGGGAAGGAATCATTTATGGTATATGGAGATAAACACAGAGTAAATTCTGGGATCATTTCCCTAATGAAAGACAGAAAGTGTTTGACCAAGGGGTGTATATCATATTTGGCATTTGTGATTGATGCAAAGAAGGAAAAGAAGGTGATGTAGAATATTCCTGTCGTATGTGATTATCCAGAAGTATTTCCCGAAGATCTTCCTGGATTACCGCCCGATCGGCAAGTAGAATTTCGTATCGACTTGTTGCCCGGAACGACGCCTATAGCAAAAGCACCTTATCGATTAGCACTGACAGAGATGAAGGAGCTGATGATGCAACTTCAGGAGTTGTTGGACAAAGGTTTCATTAGACCTAGTTCGTCGCCCTGGGGAGCTCCGGTGTTATTCGTGAAGAAGAAAGATGGAAGTATGAGAATGTGCATCGATTACAGAGAACTAAACAAGGCAACAATAAAGAATAGATATCCGTTTCCGAGGATTGATGACCTATTCGATCAACTACAAGGTTCAAGTTATTTTTCAAAGATCGACCTGAGGTCAGGATATCATCAGCTAAAAGTAAGAGAGCAGGATATAGAGAAGAATGCATTCAGAACACGATATGCACACTACGAGCTTTTGGTTATGTTGTTTGGACTAACCAATGCTCCAGCAGCATTCATGGATTTAATGAACAGGGTTTGTAATCCGTTCCTAGATAAATCTGTGATAGTGTTCATAGATGACATTCTGATTTATTCAAAAAGCCAAGAGGAGCATGGCAGGCACTTGCGAGAAGTGTTGGAAGTCTTGAAGAAGGAGAAGCTGTATGCGAAGTTCTCCAAATGTGATTTTTGGATTCGTGAAGTCCAATTCTTGGGTCACGTGGTCAACCAAGAAGGGATAATGGTTGATCCAGTGAAGATCGAAGCGGTGATGAAGTGGGAACAACCGAAAATTCCCACGGAGATCCGAAGCTTTTTAGGATTAGCCGAATATTACCGAAGGTTTATCCAAGGCTTTTCTTCGATCGCTAGTCCATTAACAGCTTTGACCCACAAAGGAGCTACTTATGCTTGGAGTGATAAGCATAAAGAAGCATTCGAGAAGCTAAAGAAGAAACTATGCGAGGCACCGATACTTTCTCTACCCGATGGAGTTGAAGACTTCGCTGTTTATAGCGATGCGTCTGGGGTTGGATTGGGTTGTGTTTTGACCCAAAGGGATAAGGTGATCGCATATGCGTCTCGACAGCTGAAAGAGCATGAAAAGAACTATCCGACTCATGATTTGGAGTTGGCAGCGGTAGTTTTCGCTTTGAAAATATGGAGGCATTACCTCTATGGCACGAAGTGCAAACTTTTTACTGATCATAAGAGTCTCCAATATCTCTTTGGTCAGAAAGAATTAAATATGAGGCAACGACGCTGGCTGGAATTACTTAAAGACTACGACTGTGAGATACTTTACCACCCCGGTAAAGCCAATGTTGTTGCTGATGCTCTCAGTCGGAAAGTCAATCTTGAAAGGAGAAGGCCAAGAGCATTAAGAATTGAAGTTGTCTCGACTATTTTGGAAAGTATAAAGAAAGCTCAAAGCGAAGCTTCTGAGAAGAATGACCGAAAGGAGGAACGTTTGGGCAAAACGTTGGTGTTCGGTATAAACAGTCATGGACTGAAGGTGTTCCAAGATCGGATTTGGATACGTAAGACAGGAGGAGTTAGAGATCTTTTGATGGAAGAAGCTCACAAAACCATGTACTCGATTCATCCCGGTAGCACAAAAATGTATAGGGACCTGAAACCCTATTATTGGTGGCCGACGATGAAGCTCGACATTGCAAAGTATGTGGCCGAGTGTGTGACTTGTGCAAGAGTCAAGGCACAACATCAGAAACCGTACGGGAGTTTAGAACCATTACATGTGCCTATGGGTAAGTGGGAAGACATTGCTATGGATTTTGTCACTAAACTGCCCAGAACAAAAATTGGTCACGACATTATTTGGGTGGTTGTTGATCGATTCACTAAGAGTGCACATTTCATAGCAGCCAACGAGAAATGGTCTATGGAGAAGCTTGCGAATTCTTACGTAAAGGAAATTGTGAGGCTTCACGGTGTTCCGTTAACGATTGTGTCGAATCGTGATAGCCGTTTCACCTTAAGGTTTTGGAAAATTCTACAAGAGGAATTGGGTTCCAAGTTGTGTTTAAGTACAACTTACCATCCGCAGATAGATGGTCAGGGCGAACGGACGATACAAACACTTGAAGATATGCTGAGAGCATATACCCTGGAATTCCAAGGTAATTGGGATGAACATTTACCTTTGGTAGAATTTTCCTATAATAATAGTTTCCACTCGAGCATTAAGATGGCACCTTATCAAGCTTTGTACGGACAGAAGTGTCGTACGCCGTCTTGTTGGCTTGAGGCTGGGGAAAAGCAGTTTATGGGACCAGAGATAGTCCATCAAACTACTGAAAAGTTGAAAATAATTAGGGAAACAATGTTAGCCGCTTAGGACCGTCAAAAGACCTATGCTGACAAAAAGCGAAGATCAATGATTTTTGAAGTTAGAGATTCGGTTTTGCTTAAAGTCTCGCCGTGGAAGGGACTTATAAGATTTGATAAAAGGGGAAAGTTAAGTCCAAGGTTTATTGGACCGTTTAAAGTTCTTCAGAGGATTGGGAACCAAGCTTACAAGCTCGAACTACCCGAAGAACTGAATGGAATTCATAACACTTTTCATGTGTGTTACTTGAGGAAGTTCACGGGAGAAGTTCCCGACATAATTCCACTTTCGAAGTTGAGAATCGATGAGAACAAAAGGTTGATTGAAGAACCAGAGGCAATCGTTAACCGAAAGACTAAAATGTTGCGACGTAAGATGGTTGAGTTAGTGCTTGTTCGTTGGGAACACACGAATGGGCCGAATCTCACCTGGGAGACGGAGAGTGACATGATGGGTCGCTATCCGCATTTGTTTGGTGATGTGTGATTCCGGGGACAGAATCATCCTAAGGTGGGGAGAATTGTAACGCCCGTGTTTCTGGGCTTGCCATTTTTAGCAATGTAATAGTCTAGGTTAACCTTTGTAACCCAATTCGAAATAATAAAAATGTATTATTTGTGAATTATGTAAATTATGTGTGTATTTTCTTAATTATTATAATTTAATGAATTAAGAATAAAATCAGCATCAAAATTTAAGTGTAAAATAAACTCGATATCTTTGGATAATGTTGTAGTAGTTGAAACGAGGTTTCCGAATATATATAGAATGCCCAAATCTGACTTCGTATGAGGAAGTTATGATTTTCTGAAGTTTCGACTTGGCAGTATGCAGCCCGAATACTCGATTTGAGATCGAACGGTTTTTAGCTGAAACAATCTAAACAAGAATCGACGATCTCGTTGTTAGTAGCGAAACGACGAAAAGTTAGGCGAGAACGGACGTCGGACGAAGAAGTTATGAATTTATAACGAAGTTTTTCCTGTCCCGGCCTTCTAAAAATAAATAATAAAAATAAAAGTCAAAATTAGCCAACGGAGTCTAAATGAAAGTTGTAGAGTATGATCTGAACTACGCGTGGATATAAAGAACGTCAAAAACGGAGCTCGTATGCGAAAGTTACGCAATTTAAAAGTTTGACGAGTCAAATTACACCGAGCGTAATTTGAGTACGCCCAGCGTACTCAGACGGGTGCAACTTGTCTGACCAATACTCGAGTGCCACCAATTGACGCACGCAGTGACGTCGAAGTACACCCAGCGTAACCTAATTACGCACAGCGTACTGAGTACGCCCAGCGTAATCCCAGACCCAGCAACCTATAAATAGAACTCGAGATCAGCCATTTTCCTTGCGATTTTTCTTACTTTCTCTCTAAGTTTTACATCGTTTTGCGTGCCAATATATCCCGAAGCCCCGGTATCATTCCCGAGCCCCGAAGCAAGTTCCAAAGCCTCGAGAATCCCGAGAAGTGAGATTTCCGAGCCGAAGCCCTGCCCGCGAAGAGCCCGATTTTTGTGAAGATCTTCCAGATCTACGGAGAAACACTACTTCTGCAAGCCGTAGTGCTCCCGATCATCTTCTGATCAAGTGAGTGTGTAGTCATTTTCATTCCAACGCAATATTATGAAGTATTCTATATAAAATATGTGCTATGTGTATATATTTTGTTGTTATATGTGTGAATGTATATTCACTCTCTTCTATCTCATAGATATGATATATTCTCTATGAAATACGTGTTATGTGTGTATGCCTCATCTGTTATGTGGAATATATATTGATTAAAGCATGCTATACAGGTTTTTAAACAATGTATAAAAATGTATATTTTTATCTACTAATATGTTGGGTAGAACATGGGTAGATAATTGGTGTGAAATAAACAGATGAGAGGCCTCGGTGTTATTAGTGTTTTTCTAGTCATTCAGCAGAGTATGGATGATGACCACGGACTATTCTAGACTGTCATGTGGAACACTAGCAGGCTCATTACCTGTAGGTGTTGTAAACGACGTGTTCACCGGTGTACTCTATCCCCCACATGGTTGCCTTTAGGGCACTTATTGTTGAGGAAGCCCCTCTGCAGTAATGTCCGTCCCGATGAAAATCCTGAATTAGGTTCCTTATAATAGATGTTATTCTAGGGACGTAAAGTGAGGATAATGGGAATGGGTAATCAGGTTTATTGTGGATTGTTGAAATTAAATATAATTATTGTGGGTTGAAAACCCTATATGCTCACCAGGCTCCCAAGACTAACCCATTCAGTTTATTTGTATTACAGGAAGTGGCGCAAGAGCTTAAGATGGGCGAATCATCAAGTTGTTTTGTTTACAAGTCTGTATATGTATATATTTGTTGAATGACTTGTAATGTTATCGTTTATGCTTTATGATCTGTATCGGAACATGACATCCCGACTTTTGATTATGAAATGAAATCATATTTCTATATGAAATGTTTTGATAAATATCTATTTTATCATGTTTTGTTTTTGGGAACAAATTCCGCATCTCTTTTAAAATCAAAAGGATTTACTCTGAAAATGTTTAAAAAGCATAAATGAAACCGGTCTTTTCTGGGCGAGATTTTGGGGATGTCACAGTTTAGGGCTATATTTTGGGCCACCAGAGGATTGTTTTGGGCTCAAGGATTTTTGGACCTTTGTTGGAGGCCTTAAGTGTTATGATTTGGGCCTTTGGGCCTTAGGTCCCATTATTGTGTTTAGGCCAAAAAATGATTAAGCACATTAAGGGTAAGGTGAAGGGGAGAGGGGCCTTGACCTTAGGATTTGGATTGGAATTTAGGCCCATAGTTATGATTGGTAACCCATTCCTAATTAGGGTAATTTATCTATGTTCAGTGTGGGATTTCCTAAATTGGTAGTCGAACAGTTAGTATTACCAGCAGACCGAGTTGAGTCTTTTCACTATATCCATGGGTCAAAGTCACCAATGCCGACCCATTACTTGTTATTTGGAATGATAGTTGACTATGTGTTTTCTTGTCTAAAAGACCTTGGGGTAGCCCGTGTCACTTGTATGAAGGACCATAGGGGTAGCACATGGCATGAAAGACCATGGGGGTAGCTCATGGCACTTGGATATTAGATCATGAGGGTGGCCCATGGTATTCCAGGGAAAAGACCATTGGGGTTACCCATGGCAATTATATGTATTTATGTGGTATTTGTAGGGAACTCACTAAGCTTTTTCTTACAGTGTGTATTGTGGTTTTAGGTACTTCCAGTACTAAAAGGAAGGGCCTGCATTGATGGTGTATCATTCACTCTCCACTATTTTCCACACTTACTGATGTTGTTACTCTAATAATTTGACATGTTTATTTTGTAATGAATTTTGGAAACAAAATATTACTGTAATTCTTAATTGAAAATGAAATATTTTTATCGAGCTTTTGCGCTATTACACACTTATTCTTACATGTACAGTAGAATAGTTGTATTTATGATGACCAGTAGGGTCTACTGTTATTCTGTATTATGTTCTTATGTGTAGCTGAGATAACGGATAGTCTCCAGTCCCATAGGGCATGTTGTTGCTCACTGGGACTGCTGATAGTCCACAGGGTTGTTGATAACCCATAGTTGTTTATTATTTTGTGATGTATGTGGTATCTTTGGGAACTCACTAAGCCTCATGCTTACAGTTGTCAGTTTATGTGTTTAAGGTAATTATGAGGAGCGTGGAAAGGTGAAGGTCTGATTGTACACACATGCTGGGAGGATTGTTACTGTGACAGTGTGAGAAACTTATTTTTTTTATAATGGTTGTTTTGGATAATTATGTGATTGATAACTTGGTTTGTGAAACTTGTTTTTGGTAAATTTAAAAATAATAATTTTGGTATTTGATTTGAGGTGTTACAATCTTTGTATCAGAGCCCTGGTTTGGTGGATTTGGATGAACCTCAGGGTGATTTCAAACTCAAACTAAGGATCTAGAAATTTTTTTATAAAAAATCAAAAAAGAAATGAAGATTTTTGAGGAGAAAAACCCAGTGAAGTAGTGTGTTCAATCAAGCAGAGCTTGAGCGGTAGTTTCCCAAAATACCTCAATTTATAATATGAGTATAGCAGAGTTGATATTTTATGAGCTGATAGAGTTGCATGCTAGCTAGTGGTAGGCTAAGGATCCTACATGAATGGTGTGATAGTGTTGCCTGATTGTGATACCTTTAGCCTACAGTTCATACATATGAGATTGAATCTATCGTTGTTATTTGCTTAATGTATGCTATAAATTGTACATAGTTAGGATTTTATAGCCTTAGAATGTCTGATTTAGCCTTTCTCCCTGTTCCTTTTTTTGTTGTGGATTTGAGGTAGAATAACTTATTTGAATGTCTATCGAGTCTCGTATTGTGTATAATTGGCATGTGTGAAGAAAATAGCAAGGATAACAGAGATCTCGTGAAGCGGGAAATGCTGGGGAGTAGTCTAGGTGTAGTGTCTAGATGCTTAGTCTTGGTTCTAAGGAACCAACAGGGCGAGTCTATAGCTGATCCGAGGAAATAGACTCCCTGTGACTTAGGGTCTTGAGAGGACGACTTGAGACTAATACGGGTTGGTGTGGAAGGTAGTATTAGGCCCGTAATACTGGAAGCACTGGATCTGTATGCGAATCAAGGAAGAATCTTAAGGAACTAAGGAGCTTGTAGGAGTGTGTGTGTGTGTGTGTGTGTGTCGGTGTATGTGCTTAAACCTGATTTCCGATGATTTTCTTGTGTGTTTCAGTATGGTGGTTACCTGAGGTCCAGGCTCCAGCGACCCTGGGAGGACGAGTGCTAGGGATGATGAGATCCACAGGATTGTTTCCGCTGAGGTGGCCGCATCAATTAGATGTTCTATTCCAGAGATGTTTAGGTCTATTAAGACCATGTTTATTGAGACTTTTGATGAGCGTTATGCCGCTGTCACTGAGGCTGCTGTTGCTGCAGCCACTATAGCTGTTGTTGTTGCGAGACATCAATGGGGTTGATTTGTTATGGTACTAAGAGTTCAACAACATGAAGACCCTCGAGTTTGATGGGACCCATCATCCGATTTCTTTTATGATACAAATCTCTAATTTTGAGGGATGTTTTTACACTTTCTCCTGTCCAGAGAATCCGAGGGTTCGTTTCGCGTTGAACCTGCTTCACTTCGGAGCAAAGGATTGCTAGAAGTTTGTGACAACTTATTATACTATTGCAGAGCATTATGCGGTGACTTGTGAGAGGTTTAACGAGATGTTCAGGGAAGAGTTTGTACCCATGGTTGAGCGGGAAATATTGGCCCAGGAGTTCTTATCTCTCAAGCAGAAGACAGAGACGATGATTGAGATCACCAGGTGTAACACCCTGAATTCAGAAGGCCGGAAAAGAGAAGAAAACCTCAAATGAGGAAGTGAATCGTCGAGTAGATGGGTGACTCGACGAGTAGGAGCGCGATTTTGTTGTGGGTTTAGTGACCTACTCGACGAGTCAGAAGACTGACTCGGCGAGTTGGCCAGGTTTGGGCAAAAACCCTAAATGAGGGCCTTGCACCCTATTTAAGGAACATTATAGCCTTCATCATCCCCTTAATACTCTCTCAAGTCCAGAACGAAAACCCTAGAGCCTCCCTTGAGCTATGAGTCATTTTGGGAGTTTTGGAGCATTCTTGAAGCTTGGAGGAACAAGAAGAAGGTTGGAGGTTCAAGGAGGAAGGAGTAGATCCAGAAGATTCACACCACTTGCTGCTCATTTTGGTAATCAAGTTCGCTCTTTGACTTCTAGCTTGTTAGATCTCTTTATGTACCTTTTTATGAAGTTTATTGACCAAGGATGATCTCTTGTGGGATTTTGGGACACCAGTCAAATTTAGGTCAAACATAAATTGATCAATAATCATGATTGGGATGAACCAAGTGGTAGAGATTGTAACAAGGTTTCCAAAAATATAAAGAACACTGAAATCCGAGTTATAACGAAGAAGTTATGACCAATCGAAGATCCGCGACAAAACCGGCAAAACAATGTTCAGTGTAAAAACTGAATTTTCAATAAAAGGCTTTTTAGACTTAACAATCTAAATGAAAGTTGTAGTTTAAGTTAAACCAAGAACTTTCATAAAATGAATGCCAAAATCTTACTTCATAAGAGGAAGTTGTGATTTTTCTAAGTTTCAGTATAGCAGTGTACAACTAAAAACTCGAAATAAAGATTAAGTGATTTTAGCCGACACAACCTAAACAAGAATTGAAGGTCTCGTCAATAGTAGTACAACGGTAAAAAGATAGACAAAAACGGAAGTCGGATGAAGAAGTTATGAATTTTTAACGGATTTTCCTGTCACTGTCTGTTAAAAATAATAATATTAAAAATAAAATCAAAATTAGCCGACGATGTCTAAATGAAAGTCGTAGAGTATAGTTTTACCCACGCGTGCATATAAACAACGTCAAAAACGGAGTTCGTATGCAAAAGTTATGAATTTTACAAGTTTTTGGCTCAAAAACCGAGAAAATATGCAAAACCGGGAAAAATCGCATGGTCACATTTCGGCCACGTCACCTCGTATGCGAGGATTCCTCCTATCACCTTCTGATTGGACCCAAGTTCTCCGTGTCGCACTATGATTGGACCGAAGTCGAGGTCCAGTAGCTGGCTGACACCCCTCGCATGAACAGTAGTCGCCTCACCCGGATCCGACACGCACCTTGCCTCTCTGTCTCGCATCCGAACCTCGGCCTCGTGGCCTTCGCAGCTGATGACGCGTAGCTGCTGACTCACCCTTCGGACCGTGCCGTCGCACCCCTATATAAAGGGTGCGAGACTTCTCGGATTTTTGATGTTTTTCACCCAAATTTTCATCCTTCTTCACATTTTCACCCCCTAAGCTTTCTTACGACCCCCCAAGGCCCCGATATCGTATCTAAAACCCGAAGCCCCAAAATTCTCGAGAAATTAACCTCTTTCCAGTTGAAGTGTTGCCCGCATAAAGCCCGGTTTTTACTAAAAAACTTGTGGTTTCTTCGAGAAAGATCATCTATAGAAACGAAACGCTGCCCAAATCACCACTTATCAAGTGAGTTCATACACCTATAATCTACCTTTTTAATGGTTTTTAAATGCTTTTAGGAGGAGAATACAAGTTGAACACAATATAAATTGTGTTAATAGTTGTATGTGATAATAATCACACAAAGGGTTTCCTTATGCTTTTAAGGATTACCAAATACTTCCAAAATGACTTAAAGCCATGTTAAATCTTTAAAGTCATGTAAACTCCGTTAAATTCTTTGGAAAAGGTTTTATAAACTATTTCAAATTATAACTGCCAAAATCATGTTTATATATGTATAAATATAAAAATAAGATTTGTCCAAAGGTTGTTTCCTTCTTAATTATATATATATATATATATATATATATATATATATATATATATATATATATTATACATATATGAATATAAAAGGTTACTTCATTCGGTATCATTACCTTTGTATCATGCTGAGCAAAGGTGTTCATCCATGAGAAATCATGTAAATCAGATAGAACATATAAATTATAATGGGTATAATTTATGATTCAAAACTAAATATACAAGTATGATTCACGATTGTATACTTTCCATGGAAATTACTAACAATTCATTTATATATACCAGAATATGTATAATACTTTTAGTCTATGGATAATATATTAAAGAAGTTATAATACATCATACCAGGTTTGCATTAACAAGGGTACAATACAACGTACCAGGGTTAGAAATCACGGGGTAATAATACATTGTAATCTCGTTCAAACAATAAATTTGTGAGAATAATCATGGTGTACTTATCTAAGTACGACCATAAGTCCTGACTTATTAACCAGAATCTCCTAGAAGGAGAGCGTAAATTTGTGTATAGATCTATATGAGACTGAAAATCCCGCACCTTCTCTGTTCGCTACAGTTTGTTCGGCAGGCCTAGGGTGTCAAATGTCACTACTAGAAAAACAGCCTTTTACGACGCTCATTGCGCGTCGTAAAAGGCTCAGACGACGCGCAAATGCGCATCAAGGAAGGCCCTGTCATAAAGAGAGACGACGCGCTTTGACGCGCAATTACGACGCGCAATTACGACGCGCAATGCGTATCAAGGAAGGCCCTGTCATAAAGGAAGACGACACACATTCGCGTGTCGTAACCTTACGACGCGCTTGTTAATGACACGCAATGCATATCAAGAAAGCCCCTGTCAAGAAAGGCCATGTCATAAATGAAGATGACACACATTTTTGCGTATCGTAAATTTAAATATTTAAAAAAATATATATTTATATATTTATTAATTTTTTAATTAAATTTGCATTTAATGTGTCATAATAGAAATAAAATACCATATACAAAAAAATACAATCCATTGAATAAACTTTAATGTCATACAATTCTATTTCTTACAATATATAAATTTGCATTCATCTAATCTACTCTATGTTTCATACTAACAATTGAAATGAAGAATACAACACTTGCATTTTCAGCATCTTATCTCTTTCGGCTTGAGCTTTCTTTTCCACTTCTAACTCGAGAGCTATTCGCTTTCATCAACCGTGTAAACACAACACAAAATCACTTGTCATTTTCATTCGCTTTCCAATTTCCGTTGTGTGTTTTTCCTATTTCCTTAGTTTGTGTACAATGGAGTAAGCAAGTGTGTATTGAAGCACCTTCCATGTAATAGTACCCCCTTGACCAATACTAGTATTAGAACATAAAGCACCTTTCTGCACAAAAAACAACAATAAGTCAACAAAGAGTCAACATTATTTAAAATACTATATGAACCTTCTCAAGTGATGCACATGGACCAAGAATCCCCTGAATTACAATTTACAATTTACAACAAAAACACGAACTGATTGAGTCAACTTTAACATATGACATATCAATGTGTTAAGGATTGAAGAGATTAAATCAAACCTTACTTTGATGACAAACCCAATTCAGTGTCACCCGATTGGAAAACACGCAAATATATCTCGTCTCATTTCACCTCCAAAATCAACAAATTCAAATATCCATGGTTTGGACCTAATAACATGGGAATACAAAAATACAAATAATATTTAATAACATTGTCCCAAATATAAAAAAAAAACAAGAATTAATATTTGTTGAAGCCTACTCACTTTGGGCCAAACGTAATGTGACAATTGAGTAAAAAAGATCATAATAGAGTGAGCCCACTTTTATATATTTGTGTCAACTGACATTGATCAAATAGCCACTCATATATGATAACATATCAATATATGATAATATGATATGATATAATGCCGACTTACTTTTACCTTTTACCTTTTACCGATTACCATACTAAAAGTCATACACCCCACCCCTGCAAAGCTGTAAACACCCGAGTTCACCACCAACAGGTAACAAAATACCGTAAATACCCCTCGTGACAACACGTAAGGGAAACACAGAGCTGTTAGTATCTTCATCACAATCAAGATCACAATCTCCCGCAGCATCCAAACTCCCTGCAGCCGAGAGAACCTGTTTTCTCATACCCTCTCGAATTTCATATGTGAATTGCATTCTGATGTACAGAATAAGCTCATCAGATAACTTAATAATGATTTTATAAATAAATCCAATAAGATGAGAAATAAAGAACATGTTTGCGTGTTCTTATCTTTTGTAGTGCATACTAATATTTATATCTCCCACACCATCAACAATGGATTGCTTTTCATCATCCTTTTTCATTGATTGCTTCTTCTGTAACTCTTTCACTTTGCGATATTCATCATAGTGCGCCTTTCTTTTCTCCCTAAAGCTTCTTGCACTCTTCCCACCTTCATCATCTGAACCCTCATCATATCACCAGTTTAATTTTAATTTTTTTTTGAATAAAAGAAAAGCAAAAGGGTGAAGATGAAGGAAGTAGGAAGAACCTAGATCATGATCCATGACATCTGCTTCATCTTCATCATCTGAAGATGTCCATCCAGAATGGGAGTTACTGTTGCTACTAGAAGATGCCATCTCATTCAGTGTTGAACGAATTGCATCAGCATTCAGTTTGATGTTGCTGTTATCATCTCCTTCAAGGAAACTATCAGAGCCCCCAATAGGAGATAAAGATCCTACAACAAGTCAACAACACTTGAATTAATTTACATAACAAATTAATAATTAATTTAAATTTAATGGAATGTGGGATATTTATAATACCATCAGTATCATGCATCATAGGATGATATGGAGGTTTGGGTTCTGTGATTTTCTGTCTTACATGTTTATTTGCTTCAATTTCACCAAGGTTGGCTTCATCCCATCTAAAACCTCTCCTACGGCTTTTTAAACAACAACAAACAAATATTAATATTATTTTAGTATGGGTGTACTTATACGTCATAGAACAGGAAAAATAATTATATTTCTAAAACCAATATTTTCCAAACAAAAAACAAACAACTTCATTACAGGAAAAGATAACAACCAACACAAAGGAATATATATATATATATATATATATATATATATATATATATATATATATATATATATGCTTATGTCAATTTTACCTCATGTCTATTGTACTTAAGCTTCTGAAGTGTAAGATTGAAAAAGAGTTGTCTTAATTTTACAGGAAAAGATAACAACCAACACAAAGGCTCTTGCATCTTTTTCAGCATGTAATAAGGGGATGATTTAACCTAATATATGAATCTCATCTTTCACAACAGTTAATTCCCTTTCACAACAGGTAATTTAGGGAGGGGCCCATGGGCCTGGTAAGAAGACACAAGAACTTATTTATTTATGTGGACAGATGATGCACTAGATTTATCAGGTTTTATTTCATGTTTTAACATCCTCACCATAAGCTAATCAATTACTCAATATTGATGTCTATTTCTTTCTATAACAGCACACATCAGCCCATTGTATGAACTATTTAAACAACTGTAGCCTCTAAAACTCTTTCATTATCTAATCACACATTAGTGAACCTATGAAAACATGTGATGGTATATGGTCAAATAGCACAATCAAATATCAATATTAAGCCAAAGCACTATGGGTAAAGAGAATTCCAGCAACTCAAGACATGATTTGTTAATTTTAAACTCCACCAAAAACAAATGATCAAAAGATTTTACGTACAAAACACATAGCAGTTTTTGCAATAAAACTGTAGCTTACCTGAGTGGATAAAGAGCAAGAGTGGGGCCGAATAACACACAAAATAAAACCCTAAAATAAACATACAAACATAGATTTTTGAGATGAGAAATAAAAATGAGAAAAGACGACTAACGAAATCTTTGAAGATAATGAAAGCGATTCTCAGACTCCTAATCTTTCACCGCCATTGTCGTTTTCCAGCTGTCATTGATGACGAATTCCTTAGGCATCGATTATACGTGATTTCCCCAAAGAACTCCCTCGATCTCAAGGGTTGGACCCTGGTAGGAGACATCGATTGTTAACCCTAGTCGATTATTTCACCTAATCACACATCATCGATTGTTAGTTTCACCAAATATCAGAAGTTTGTTCCTTCGATCGTAAATGAAATAGAGAGAAATTAAGCCGGAAAGAAAAAGAGATTTAGCAAAGCTAGGGTTCTTATAGAAGAACGAAAACATTGAGAAGTTAGAATCAAGAAAAACATAACTTAATAAGACACAGGGCTTGTAAATTTGAGCAATAGAAGCAATGGCCCTAAGGTCACCGGACCTAATGTTGCTGGCAAGGGCAGGCGAGGTGAGACTGCCGGAGATGAGGGGCTCCATCGGCTGGGTGACGCTGGAAAGCGTTGGACGGTGGGGCGGGGCTAGACGGAGGTTAGAGGTGGGAGGCGCCAACACCAAGAGAAACGTCGGAGGTGGGAGAAGCTGTCGACGTCGAGAACTGAGAAGAAGAGAAAGGGTTTGTCAAAGTGAGAAGGAGAGAAAGGGAAGTTGAAGAGAGAACGAGTAGTACAGGAGGGCATAATCGGGGCAAGTTCTTGAAAAAAGCCCTAGCTACTAGGGAAATTAAAGTGGAGGGAGAACAAAAAGGAAGGCGGGGATTTTAAGTTTTTGGGATTTCATTTTCCCCGGATGGAACGCGCACGTTCTATTAAAATTTATAAAGCGACAGTCGTAGACGACACGCAGGTGCCCTTCGTGTTTTTATTTTTTTTGTTTAGACACTAATTTTAGGGCACGCAAAAATGCGCGTCTAAAATCCTTTAAATTTTGGAAGAGATGACATTATTTTTAGACACTCACCTTTGCGTATCATAAATCATTGCGTGTCATGGTTCGCGCGTCGTAAAAGGCTATTTTTCTAGTAGTGTGTCATATCGTTTCCGACGCCTGAAGAACGTCGCATCAGGAACATCAGTCATATTAGTATGGTTAATAGAACTCACATGGATAAAACAACGAGTAAATTACTTAGTAATATACTTCTCTTAAAACAGTAAGAAAAGATAATTACATCCTGACCAAATATACCTACTGTTAGTTTTTACTTATAGTAAAAACTACGTATCATGAAATCAAGTATGGCAAATATACTTGTACTTCTGGTTTTGGAACATTTAAAACCACAAAGCAGTATTATGGATAATATAATATTTTCCAGGATTAATACTAATGTTTTACTGTAGAACGGATATAACTAAGAATACTTTTACAAATGAAATGGTTTATCCGATTAAACTACTTTTACAAATGAAACAATTTATGAGATTAAACTACTTTTACAAATGAAACGGTTTATGGGATTAAACTACTTATACAAATGAAATGGTTTATGGGATTAAACTACTTTTACAATTGGAACTTAGTCATTCACTCTTTGTAAACTAGTATAACATAAAGGACATTTAGTGGTTAATTCTATAATTCCTTAGTTTTTACATTAGAGTTATACATAAGTAATATCCGATTGACATTGAAATGTGTGAATTCCGCCTTACTTCCTGTTCCTTGTTTGGTGTGGGCTTAAGGCAGATACACCCATTTAACTGTCCATTCGATATTAGGTTATATATAATTAGTATAAACTAAGTAATTGAAGAGGGAACTATTGAGGTTATCAGTTTATCACCTCAGAAAATATAGGATTTTCTGGAGGAACCAACAAACTTTTCCAAGAACTTAGAGTATACTTTATAGAACTAAAATACTTATGAACTCACCATCTTAAATGTTGATCTACTCTTTCAAAATAACTTGTATTCTCAGGAATCCAGTAGACAGGTACACTCCCGAAGCTTTGAGAAGACTACCTAATACCGTACTGCGACTCTTGTCTTTTACTGTACCTACTTTGGTTTTTGAATATGTAATGTTTAAACACTTATGTAAAACTTATACTTATTAATGCAATGGTTGTTTGTACTTTGATTACTATATTGCATGTGTTGTGATACTTACATGAAGTCCTCCGCACCCGAACGTTTCCGCCATTCTGGTTTAGGGGTGTGACAGATTGGTATCAGAGCATTGTTTATAGTGAACTCAGTATATCAGTCATAAAAGATATACAACTATAAACCCATTGGGATAAAAACACTCTGACCAAGAGTTATACTTTAAAAATATAAAATTATTTTATAAAAGTATAAGTACATGCAGAATATATATACTAGAATGAGTATCACAAGAGGAACAAAACAAAAGTATTTGGATGTTGGACATTACAGCTAAACCTGGACAGTTATGTAATCATAACTGGGATCAATATAGCCTGATCAACTATAGTCATTTGAGATATGACCAACATGTGTTTGGGAGTGATTGTAGTGTTGCAACAAGTCTAAAACTTACCTAGGTACCAGAAGAATTCTAGAACCAAACATAAAGGTTAAAATACTATAGGAGTATTTTAGGATGCTATAACAAGAAAACTGAAAACTTATCAACTTCTTATATCTAGAAGTCCAAGAATCAAACTTATAATTAAAATACCATGGAAGTATTTTAAATAAACTTTTGGGAAATGTTAAAAAGATCTTCTCTGGTACATCTATAATTACTAAGTGGATACATTAAGGTTATATATAGTTAAGATTTTATAGACTTAGAATATGTGATTTTCACTCTACTTCCTTTTCCTTGTTTGGATGTGGTTTTAGAGTAGGATTACTTATTTGAAGGTCTATTTGATTTGGATTATATAATCAGTACACACCATGTGATTATAGAAAGACCAAAAAGGATCACCTTTGTAAAAATTTAAATTTTCTGATAGATTCTTTAGACATTCCCATTCTCGTATAAACCCATTAGATAGATACTTCAGTAATCAATAGAAGAGTCAAGGAGGATCCAACAGAATTTCATTAGGAGAATTCTAAGAGAGAAACAGATGAGAAGTAAAGAAACTATAGAAATCATTTAGTGCCCTTACCCTATTAAGGACACCAATGAGAGATTCACATGAACTTCCGAGATTCAAAATCTTCATTACAAAATAATGCAGATCAGTATCAGAATCAAAAGTAAGACAGCTCGGGAATTCAATATACCTATGGAGGAGAAGGACACCCTATAGATACCAGGAGAGAACAAATCATTACCGCCCAGAATAGAACTGAGAATGGAGGAAAACGACGCATGATTCATGTGAAGTGTTTAAGCGCCTTTTCATCTAAGTAATAACTAATAAATAATACAACCAAGTGAGTTAGTGTTTACATTACTCACATTAGGTTTTGAGCTTATCTTCTTTTCCTGTCACGGCTAATAACAATAAATCGGATCACGATGATAGTGATTACTTCTCAAATTCACAAGTCTATTTTATGTAGACACTGTTATGAATTGTTTTCAAAAAAATTTGAAAGTTGGAAAAACGATATCCACCAATCGAAGGTAACTTAGTTTGGATGACACTCGGTTCATTCTAGAATCTTATTTCTGCTCCTTACTAGGACTGCATCATAGGGATGCAGGTCGAATCATTGAGAACAATATAACAAAACGAAAGATTTATATGTAGATACAAATGATTAGAATACATCTAGAGCCAACGATAATCTCTCACGAGCTCATTTTCTTATCATGTAACAGAATCATGCCTCCGAAGAAACGTAACCAACCCACTAGCAACATATCAATCCTTCAAATAGATGCGGCTACGTTTCAAGCTGCAGTCACAACAACTGTAGCAGCTGTCAGGGCACACCTTAATGCTAACAACGCAAATGTTAGTGGTAACACTATCGGCAACCCCGATCGTGGTAATGACCAAGTACAGCAATGAGTACCTATTTGTAAGCACACTTCGAACCTTATGTAACGCCCGCAGATCCGGGCTAGTCAAGTTAGAGGCAATAAGTGTCGAAAATGAATTTTCCACAGAAGATTATTTAGAATAAATAATTTGAACCAAGTTTTAGTATATATGTCACAAGGTTTCTGTACATAGAAAGAACGCCGAAATCCGAGTTATAACGAAGAAGTTATGAACCGTCGAAGTTTCGCGACGGAACCAACATGACACCTGGAAGCGTAAATAGTGAATTTACGATAGAGCGAGTTTTAGCCTTAGCGATACAAACGAAAATCATAGAGTATGTTAAAGTAAGAACATCAATAAAAAGAACGCCCAAATCTGACGTCGTATGAAGAAGTTATGAGGATTTAACGGACCAATCCTGTCCCGGCCTGTTAATAATATAAAATTTAAAATCGAATCAAAATTAGCTGACAGAGTCTAAACGAAAGTTGTAGAGTACGTTCCCACCGTCGCGTGGATATAAAGAACGTCGAAAACGGAGACAGTACGCAAAAGTTACGAATTTTTAAAGTTGAGTGTGCAATTTGCAAAGCCTGATAAGAACTTGGTGACGTGGCGCGTTGTGGGCCGTCCATCGCTGATCAAAGGACGCTTCGGATTCAAACACGCCTCCCTTCGCTACGCCCTGCATCCGAGGCTGGTACGCCCGGCGTACCTTCGCGCCTTATCCATCCGACGAAGATGCGAGACAGCTGGCTGCGAGCTGGCATCCATATCCGATGACTACGCCCCGCGTAGCCGAGGTCTACGCCCAGCGTAACCGAGGCTGCTGAGGCTATAAATAGATGCGAGGGTCTCCGGATTTTTCACACCATTTCTCATTCTCTCTCTAAAATCTTTCTCTCTCTAGGGTTTTGAACCCTCCCTAAGGTCTAGGTGAACTCCTAGCACCCGAGGGAAGCCCTGAGGCTCCCGGAGTCCCGAGAAAAATGGTCTTTCGGTTTCGAAATGCTGCTCCGAGCAAAGCCGGTTTTCTTTAAAATGCGTTGTAAGTGAGCTACGCTTACGCAACTTTTAATATAGCTTTCAAATAATTATAGTAATGTTATTAGGACTTTAAAATGATTATTTGGGCTATTATTATGAGTTATATTGAGTGTTATTTAACACTTATATAATAAAAATATTATCTAGGCTATTAATTTGTCACGGTTATCGTTAGACTAAACCCTAGTGGTATTGTTACTAGGTTTTACCGAAGGAAAATTGTTTTGAGAGTAACGAAGCGCTGTCCGAGTGCTGAGTCACAACCTAATCAGGTGAGTGCATAGTCCCTTTCATCTTACACATAGATATGAAGCATTTTAATATAAATTATGTGCTATGTGTGCATATTGTCTAAATACTTGCTGTCTATGTTGGGTGAAAGATTTTTATACATGTTTTAAATGATTTAAACTATATATGTATTTTATATCTACAAAATGTGTTGGGTAAAACATGGGTAGATGGAATAACTCTTCTGTGATAACACGATGAAAGACATCAATGTTGACAGTGATCCAATCCTCTAGTGGAGTATAGAAGAGGACCATGGACGATACTAGACAGTCCAGTGGAACGCTAGCAGGCTCGTAACCTGTAGGTGTTTTTGAACTAGGTGCTCATTAGGTATTTTTGAACTGAGTGTGTTCACTAGGTATTTTGAACTGAGTGTGTTCACTAGGTATTTTTGAACTGAGTGTGTTCACTAGGTATTTCTGATCTGAGTGTGTTCACTAAGTATTTTGAACTAAGTGTGTTTATTAGTTACTTTTGAACCAAGTGTTTACCAGATGCTTTGGACTACGTGTTCACCAGTTATAATCTATAAGCCTTGGTAACGATGGACTTCGTGCCGATTCCTTAGGATGATCCTTAGGAATAAATAAACGAGGAATAGCTGATTCTTAGGGTAGATCCTTAAGACTAAAAAAGATAATGGGGATGGGTAATTGGGTTGATTGTTTGATTGTTTAAACATAATAATTATATTATTGTGGGTTGAAAACCCTATGTACTCACCAGGTTTCCCAACCTGACCCACTCAGTTTATTTACATCACAGGTGTTGATATGAAGTCACATTACACTAAGAGATTAAAGAGATGTAGATCACTAGTGTAAATAAATGTAAGTTCCGTTTATGCTTATGTTTCTGTATTGACGATGACATCCCAAATGTTTTAAAATGAATAAAATACGTTTCTTCGAAAATGTTTTGATAACGTATTTATCATGTTCTACTGGGAACAAATTCCGCAACATTTTTATTAAAAGTACTCTGATTTTTTTATAAAGCATAAACAAAATCGGTCTTTTTCTGGCCGTGAAAATGGAGATGTCACACCTTAAGCCTATTACCCTGAAACGAAAGTTTGAAAACATGAAAGGGAGTTGTTCAACTCAAGAACCTAACAGAGGGCAACGAACTGGGATGATCAACACCCCCATCAGGCCTGTTATTCCAGCACCAACCATGCCGTACTTAGGAAACCTCCCATACTGCAGCAAGTGCAACTACCATTATCATGGAGGTTGTCGAGAGCTGCATTGCAATAGATGCAACATGAAGGGGCACACTGCTCGCATCTGTAGAACCCCGGTTGAGTTCATCACTTCAACTACCAATGTTGAAACCATTCCAATATGTCACCTTTGTGGTGAAATAGGACATTACAAGAGGGATTGTCCGACAGAGAAGAATGACGGGGGAGCAGGATGAGTTTGACCCCAATGCATGGGAAGGTATCAAAGAACCCTGCTATATTTTTGGTACGCTCCCAAACCCCAATAATTATCTATAATTATGATTACTCTCCCGTTCAAATTAAATCACAACATTCATATAAAATTTGAAACCCTAACAGGTAAGCTTTGATGACTTAGTGTATAAATAAGGGTCATTTATAATTAAGATTTGTGGACTTAGAGTGAGTAATCCCGCCTCATTTTGTGTTCCTTGTTTGGTTGTGGATTTAAAGCAGGGTTGCTCAATCAAAGGTCTTACCAATCTTAATTATACATGACTTGTATACAACAAGCGATTATAGAAAGACCTAGTAAGGATCATTCATGAAAATTCATAGTTTTAAATTATCAAAATCCTCGTATTGGTAGTACCCGCCAATTTCGAATCAAAAAGGGGATTTGTAACAGTAATTACAAAATAAAATCGGAAGCGTTGAAAATTTAGGTGCATATGATGGTTCATCATCCTAGTAATCATTCCTCCCAGAACGACTTAATATCTATTTCATCGAGAAAATTCTGACATCCTCATTCGACATGGTTTGGCCTGGCCCTTACCATGCAAAAATTCTTATGCTATATAAGAGAACTTTTTCCTTAATCAGCCATAAGATGAAAGTTTTCCAATCCATAACGCAAACTCTTAGGTTGTCTTTCATTTCAAAACTTCAGAAGTATCCATGCGAAGGGTACCACACCCTTCTAGCCAACTCAGTAGATAGGAAACTTCAAAAGAAAAGCACCAAAGTAGTCTTAGAAGTCAGTAACCACCGAAGTACCCCTAATAGATATCATAGGAAAATCATTCTAACGCAGGTCAAGTTCAAGAATAGAGACCAAGAACTCATTAGGTTAATCTATCGCTGCTAAGTGTATACACGAGAGTGGTGTATAATTTAGACTTAACAAGATTTAGGATGTGTAATTCCGCCCTATCTCTTGTTCCTTGTTTGGTTGTGGACCTGGGGCAGAGTCACCCATCCGAACATTTTGTGAAATCTAAATTATATACGACTTGTATACACGAGGTGATGGTGGATGAGCCAAGTGTGAGTCTTATCATGAACTTTGAAGCAAAAGTCGCCATCTTATTACAACAACCGGAGATACCTGAGTGGAAGTGGTAGCATATTACAATGGGCTTTATAATCAAGTTACCAAGGCAACAGGTGGACTTGATTCCATTTTGGGTGATTGTCGACGGATTAGCCAGGTCCGCGTGCTTACTACAATTTTGAGGAAACATGCAAATAGAGAAGATAACTAGAACGTGTGTTAGAGAGATTAGTCAGAGTGCACGGTGTTCTAATATCTGTTATCTCCATCGAGATAAAAGAATGATCTCCCAGTTCAGGCAGCCACTTCAGAAATCTCTGGGAACTAGAGTAGTCCTAAGCATATGTGATAGACTATGGTAAAGTATGGGATACCCATTTACCAATTAGTTGAGTCCTTTACCATGCTAGCATTAAAGTTGCTCCATTCAAAACCATCTATGGTCACAAGTGCAGATCCTATCTGCATTGGACTAAATTTGGTGACACGCAACCAACTAGAGGTCAAATTTCCACACAACACCTTCGATGGACCAAAATTATTCCAAGATGTTGAGAGAAAAACGTGGAGACACACTTGAACAAACGTTAGAACAAGTAAGTTGCGGAATAGTTAATCTCTAAGGATCTAAAAGCTCAACAATAATAAAGTTAGATAGTTAGATAGTTAGTTGTGGAAAGTAAATAAAGATAAATGACAAAAGTTATATCAAGAATACACTTAAACTGATTCATAACGAGGAATGCTGTCACTCCAAGTTAGTAAGTTAGATCAAGTTTAGTGATTAAGTCTAGAAGACTTGCTCCGAAGAGAGGTTATGTTCCAGTAGCAGTTTGAGTGTGAAGAGTAATAAGATAGATTACTGATGAAGATAAGAAAGATGATTGAATGAGAAATCTTGTGTATTGAGAAGTTAAGAGTTTTCACACTCACATATATCACCAGTACATAATACATAAGAAAGAGTCTCTATTTATAGAGTTTAGAAAAGAACTACTCTATGAGCACCCGTGCAAGGCATGCTGGACAATAAAGTGAATTACATGGTAAAAGAAATAACTAAGACTGCGGATAGGAAAGACTTGAATACTCCGGATGATGATATGGTTGCTGATAGAGAATGGTTGCGGTTATAGTTGTAGAGATTGACTCCGGGTGCTGTATTGGCTGCAAGTACTGAACCGTTGCGGTAGTTAAGTTCAAGAGGGTCACTTTTATGTTTCAACAATTTCCCCTAAGTGACCTCTTTAACTTTGCTTCAGTTATCAAGTTTGAGAAACTTGATCAAAATCCACCAGAATGTTCTAACATTTTCCAGCCACATGATTCTTCTGGAGATCTCAAACTTGACTTCAGCAGTAGTGTGCTTTGATTTTTCTACTGCGGTCTTGCAGATGTCAAGTTGCTTCTTGGGCAGGCGATGCATGGCATTCATCGGAATGAAATATTTGACATTGGCTGTCTTCCGTTTGAATATGATGCCAAGTTCTGGGAAGTTGGTTGCGCCTAGATATCTTTCTTCATAACCTTCTGTAAGCATTGACACTGGTTCAAGTGGTGGAAGGTCAAATTTCTTGAGGATGGTGGGGTGGATGTCCGCATCAATCTTCGCAAAGTCACAGACAATGTCCTTAAGGAAGGATTTGGCTTTGTCGAGAGCTATCTGCATCTTAGGATGTTTCTCTTCCTTGTTCTGAAAAACTCTGGCAATGAGAAATATTTCTTCAGGGTTCATGCAGGGGAAGTCTGCCTGGGTGCAGATGTAATCATGCTCTCTTCTGGTCAGAGTGAATTGAGCAAAGTCTGCTTTCATAAACTTCCGCATCTTGTAGTTCTTCACTGCGGATGGTCTATCGTTAGACCAAATGTTTTCAACTGAAGAGCCATGCTTCGTATAGAAGCGAGTTAGTCTTTCGAATTCCATTGGCAGACGCTTGTGATCTAGAAGACTGCGGTCGAAGGAGTCAAAAACAACAAAATACTTGGCATTTGGAGAAATTGGAATATCCCAATAACCATCAGATGTTAGTTCAGCATATGTGAGGTGGGGAGTGTAGTATTAATCAAGTAGCCTGTGGAGAGGATTTACCCATGAGTTGATCAGCGATTCATCAATCATAGTGTCAAAACCGCATTCTCTCCATATAATTTCGGCTAACTTGGTTGCTTTCCAATCATGTTTCCTTTGGGCAGTAGTAGGAGAGTCTGTAGAGCTTTCTGAAGACATATGTTCCTCAATATTCTTTAGGTGAGGAGGAGTCACAGGACTGTTTAGGGTGTTTTTGGGTGATGAGTGGGGAGATGGAATATTTTGAGATGGTGGAGGAGAGGGCTGCGGAGTGGGAATTTTGTTTGTGGTGATTGGAAGGCTCTGACGGATGGATGTAATTGAGCGATCGCCTTCTTTATCACTTCCCCCTCTTGAGGAATGCAACCTTGGTGCTTCCTCAAGCCATTGTTTGAGTCCATCAACTTTGGCACAAACCTCAACAAAGTGTGCTTTCATCGATTCGGCCAGTTGGGAGTTGTTTGGAATGGCAGAGTTGAAGAGCAGCTTGTGAATATCCTTTGTGAGCTGAAGTATCTCTGGACCATGAAAGTTTGATGTGAGGGATTTCTGCATTCGGGAGATTGTGGCATGAAGGACAGAAATAGTGGATTCATAGGCAGTATGAGTTTATTACCCTTTGGGATTGGGCAGCTTGATCCGCAACAGCTGCTTGTAAGCCTTGTTTGATTGTGGTTACCTTAGTGATGAGGCGTTCTGTTGCGGCCATAAAATCTTGATGATCGGCCCTGCGGTTGTTATCGAGAGATCGAATCCCCATCTCGAATTTGAGAGAGATGCGCTCAGCGGCCATACGCTCTCTCGTTTCAAGTCGTTCGATGTGCTCAATTAGTGATTGCGGACCTGGGATATCTTCTGGTGGAGGTTGGGTAGGCTTAACCGCAACCAAAATTTGATCAACTTTGGCTTGAAGGTTGAGGAATTCTTTGCGAGTGATAGCATCTTTCTTCTTTTTCTTCTTCTTTTCTTTGGGCTTTGAAGTGGTGTGCTGAGAACCGGTGGATTCTTCTTCTTCCTCGAACATCATAAGGTCGTCATCTGAGGGATTCGGTTTGTTGACCTCTTGGATGTCTTCATCGTCAAAACCGAAGGTTGGGGCCGAGCTGAGTTCAATAGCTGGCTCTTCGTCTTGAGATGGGTTGACTGCGGTAGGTGGAACAGGAGTTGAAGTAGGAGGAACATTAGATGTACCTGCGGCTACGGTTGAGGCTTGAGCTTTCAGCATAGTTTCAGTCATTTGGTCCATCAAGGTCTGAACCTTTAGGATTGTGGCAGCGGTGTGGGCGTTGCTGATGGCATTTGCCTAGTACCTGGCCACTGACAGAATTTCGTGTTCCTTCTGCTGTTGTTGTTTGACCTGCTGCTCCTTGCGGGCTTGGAATTCCCTTTTGAAGGCAGCATACTTCTTGATTTCAGCATTAGTGGTTGGTTGATACCGACTCCAAGAGTCATTTGAGTTTTCATCGTCAATTCCTTGTGTTCGCACCAAGGTGTCCCTTGGGTTCACGGATCCTTGCACATTAGTGCTCACCGTGCCTAAACCCCCTAATACAGATGTAAGAAGAGTAGGCATTCCTGGGCTTTCTTGGTCTCCTTGACCCGTGGTCAAGTTTGGCCTCGGCCCAATTCTGGCATGGGCGAAAGAGATGCCCTACGGATGGAGTGGTGTTTGTAGTGTTTGGGATACTTGCAAGAGGATGGTGTAACGACCCGTCTCTGGTATGTTGCTTCCATGGTATTTATTTTGAAGTTTTCAAGAGGGACTCGGCGAGTCTATAGCCTGACTCGTCGAGTAGGGACGGGATTTCGAGCACGTGTAAGTCGGCGACTCGGCGAGTCTGCCTGCCAGGAAGAAACCCTAAATCCCCGGGTTTGCTCACTATTTAAGTAGTTTTATGTGGCCCAAACTCGCCTCCTTCACCCTCAGAGAGTTGTGAGAAACCCTTAACCCATCCCTTGATTGATTAAGTGTTTTTGTGTGAATTCTTGAAGGCTTGAAGAAGAAAAAGAAGAAAGGACCAAAGAGAAGAGGTGTAGAGCAAAGATCCAAGGTCAAAATCAGAGTTCATTGACGTATTTCTCGGATTCCTTCTATTTTATGCTTTAAACCTCCATTAGAACACTTCTAGGGCTAGTTTGATGTATTTTCCAAACCTTATAGTTGTATGGATGCCTTAATAGGTCGAGATATCCCTAGATTTGTTCATTTAGGAGTTGTAGAGCCCGGATCTATTGCCTTTTTGAAGTTGCTTTGCATGAGAACCCTATATCTAGCCTTTATGCTTTTTGAGCCTTATAATCTTCATGGATGCTTATGGGCACGTAAAGATAGAATCTTTAGGTGTTAATCGAGCTAAAGGAGCCCAAATCTATAAGTTTTATACGCTGGATTCAAGCAGAATCGAGTTTAGAGTAGCTGCATGCATGCGACTCGGTGAGACGGAAGAACGACTCGGCGAGTCGAGTCACGAGTCCCCAATTTTCCCCTTTTGAGTGATGACGAATGGGGACCAGTGAGTAGTAGAGTGGACTCAGTGAGTTGAAGGTCAGACTCAGTGATGGAGGGACTCGACGAGTTGTTCATACAACTCGGCGAGTCCAAAGCAATCTTCTTAGCTCAAGAACAACTCGTCGAGTTGTTCATACGACTCGGCGAGTCGGATGCAGATTGCCTGAGTTTTTAAATCGAAACGGAACTCGTCGAGTCGATGCCATACTCGACGAGTAGCAGCGAGTAGGGTTGAGAAGTGAGAATAGAGACTCGGCGAGTTGGCGGCCCAACTCGGTGAGTCAGGTCAAGTGTAGGTTGACTTTGACCGGGAGAGTTGACTTTGACCAAGGGTAAAAGAGTCAGTTTACCCCAATGCAGTGATTAGTATTTGATTGAGTGTGTTTATGGAATTGTAGCCCGGGAGATACCGGAGCAGCAACAGATAGCTTCTAGAGCCATACACACAACAGCCAGTTCACGAGGTGACTTCCCTTCCAGTAGGAACGGGTCTACGGCCACAATGCCGGCCCGTTTAGTTAACAGTAGTTCCGGACTTCAGCCGACGCAGTAGTTAGAGTGCTTGATGTCTTTGTGATTCAAGCATGTTTTGTGTTATGTGTTCCGGAATTCGGTCCGATGCAGTATGTGTGTTATGTTAGGAAATACGTATTTATGTTATGCTATGTTCAGACAGTTCCAGACTTCGGTCCGATGCAGTTAGTTCCGGACTCCGGTCCGATGCAGGGGACAAGGTCCCAGTCAGTTCCGGACTTCGGTCCGATGCAGGCAGTTTCCGACTTCGGTCCGATGAAGCTAGTTCCGGACTTCGGTCTGATGCAGTTGGTAAGGCCCAGTATGTGCTTTATTTGTTATTGTGTGGTATGTGGTAGTTTGGGGGAGATCACTAAGCTTCGTGCTTACGGTTTCAGTTTTTGGTTTCAGGTACTTCCGCAAGTAAAGGGAAGAGCTTGGGGTGATGGCATCGCACACACCACAGCTTCAGTTTTTGTCCTGGGAGTTGATTCAGTTTCTTAGATATGTTTGATACAGTTGTGACACAGTTTTTCTCACAGTATTTTAGTATGGTTTTGGGATACGCAATGCATGGTTTTATTATGTGATACTCAGTTTTATGATTTTTGTTATATTTAAAATGAAATTTTCGGGTCGTATTTTTGGGATGTTTCAAGTTGGTATCAGAGCCTTGGTTTGAGGGATTTGGATACACTTCCGGGTGTATCTGAACTCAAACTAAGGGAAAAACAAAAAGATTTTCAAAAGGAAAATGTTTTCAAAAGAATTTTGAAAAGCACTTAGAAAGAAAAGAATTTTTAAACGAGATAAGGATGTGGTGCATGCGATCAGCCGAGCTCAAGTAAGTACTCCCAAATTACCCATACAAGTTTATTAGTTCAGTTTGAGTTTTAGTTCCAGTTTCAGTTTCAGTTTCAGTAGAACAGCATGCTAGTATAGAACTAAGGATCTAGGAGGATGCCTTATGTGCCTGCTATATGTGTTCAGCTTCAAGAGAATTGCATGCTAGTATTGAGTAGACAGCAGTAGGATAGCCTGTTTAGGTTATGCCTGATAGCATGAGTTTAGCATTGTATGCTAGTACAGTTTTCTCGTTATGAGGATAGAATTGCTTGAGTAGTTTCTTGTGTCCGAATGCTGCTTGCTTTGTGCTTTGTGGGACTCCGAGTGATGGGAGTTAGCCATTAGGTGAATACGTCACATCACATGTGATCAGGGTTGAATAATCTCAGAGTGTTGGATTTGACCCTATTGCGCAGCTCTTGTTTGAGTCCAACCGTTGTAGGGACGAGCCTTTTACTCGAAGGATTATCTAAGCCTCATCACATGTGATGGTATCCAGGTGATGGCTAATTAGCATTATAAGGAGACCTTCAGCAGCTGAGGACTGGTTTGAGTGGAGTCAGAGATTTCCCTAGGGCAAGCCTAGGATGAGAGTAGCAGAGATCAGTAGTAGTAGTAGTGACTTGGTGGAGTCAAGGCAGTTCTTGAGGAAAGTACGGATAGATGTGGAAGGCAGTATGGGCCCGTACTACTGAAAGCAGAGGATCCGTACTCGAATCAAGGAAGGCTGAGGCAAGACCAGGAAGCTAGTAGTAGTATCAATGATCCCTTGAGATATTTCAGTTTTCTGATGTTGCCATGATGTGTTTCAGAATGGTGGTTTTGCGTTCGAGGCTAGCAGACGGCAGTACCGGTGCCGGGGAGGGATCAGGATCAGGCTCGGGGGTCGAGCGTATGGATGAGCAGACCAGAGAGTTTCTTTCTTCAGAGATTACTCGTATCATACTGGAGCAGACTCCTATGATCTTCGGTTTGATCAAGGAGGGTATCCTAGAGCTGATGGATGAGAGGTTGGGCACCTTCCGTGCCGAGGTGGCGGCCATGATGGGGTCGCACACACTTACGTTCGGGGAGTTCAGGGCATGTGGAGCTCCAGATTACCACGGGGCGCGAGACCCTATAGCGACTACTAGATGGTTGGCGGATGTGGCCAACGCTTTCCGTACGAGCAGGTGTCCCGAGGGGGACAAGGTTAGATTGGCGTCCTGTCTTCTGAAGGACAGGGCACGGGATTGGTGGGAAGAGGTCGGACATACCATTGGAGATGATGCAGCGCTAGATGCCATGACCTGGGCTGATTTCTCTACCAGGTTCAGGGCGGAGTTTGCACCAGTTATTGAGGTGCAGCAGTTAGCTAGAGAGTTTCAGGACCTCACCCAGACTACAGAGACCGTGGCAGAGATCACCGCCAAGTTCAGGGAGAGGTCTCTTCTCGTTCCTCAGTATGCAGCCGATGAGGAGATAAAGAAGGCCCGTTATCATGAGATGTTGTGGAGCGATATCCGCCAGTTTGTGAGCCGGTCCAGCTGTAAAACGCTGGATGACATGATTGCTAGGGCTCGGGAGAGGGAGATTGACCTTGAGATGGAGAAGAAGAGGAAACCGGAGGCGGTTTCAGGTACATGTAGTTCGGGAAAAAAGCCCAAGGTTTCAGATCACAGATCCAGGAGTCAGCAGAGCCACGGTCGATGTGGCAAGTGTGGGAGATTGCACGATGGGGTGTGCAAGGCAGGGAATTCTGGCTGCTACAAGTGCGGTCGGACTGGGCATTTGAGTAGGGATTATATGGCCCCTGCTACCGCCATTGCAGCATCAGATCTGATTTGCTTCCAGTGCAATCAGAGGGGACATAAAAAGTCCCAGTGTCCGAGTTTAGCTGCAGTAGGGAAGGTGGCTGCACCTGCCCCTGCTACTTTGAAGATTACAGATGGCCGGCAGGGCCGAGACGACGCGCCAATGGCGAAGAGTAGAGCTTTTCAGATGACAGCAGAGGAAGCACGAGCGACTCCTGATGTGGTGACGGGTATGTATCTTCCCTTCATCTCTATATTATTATTGATTGATTATTGCTTATGATTATATGTTTTGTATAGGGTCGTTCTTTGTGAACGGCATTTCTGCTACAGTATTATTTGATTCGGGGGCTACCCGATCGTTTGTATCGCTAGCGCTTAGCAAGAGATTTAGTAGAGCTCCAGGGGAGCTGGATTGTCCACTAGAGGTTGAGATAGCATATGACAGGACCGTGAGGGTCACCAGAGTGCATAGAGGGTGTTCTCTTCAGTTGTTCGACGAGCAGTTTTCGGTGGACTTGGTCCCTATTCCCCTACGAGGGAATAAGGTTATAGTAGGCATGGATTGGTTGAGTCCCAATGGGGCGGTGATTGATTGTGAGCTGCAGCTAGTGAGGGTTCGCACTCCCAGTGGGGGAGAGTTAGTGATTCAGGGCGAGAGGCCACAGCGCGGACCAGCTTTTTGTTCAGCCGCGAGAGCGAGGCGCTATTTTCAGCAGGGTTGCGTCGAATATCTAGCTTATGTTGTAGACACCCGGGAAAAGGGTAAAGTGGCAGTAGATGATGTTCCGGTAGTGCGAGACTACCCTGATGTATTCCCAGAGGATTTTCCTGGAATACCTCCAAAGAGACAGGTCGAGTTCGGGATCGATCTGATTTCGGGTGCGGTGCCGATAGCTAAGGCCCCGTATCGGTTAGCTCCCCCTGAGATGCAGGAGTTGTCTACGCAGTTGCAGGAGCTGCTAGACAAAGGTTTCATCAGACCGAGTAGTTCACCTTGGGGAGCTCCGATTTTGTTTGTGAAGAAAAAGGACGGGTCGCACCGCATGTGTATAGATTACCGGGAGTTTAATAAGGTAACTGTGAAGAACCGTTACCCACTCCCGAGGATAGATGATTTGTTTGACCAGCTTCAGGGAGCGTCTTGGTTTTCCAAGATCAATTTACGTTCCGGGTATCATCAGATGCGAGTCAGAAATGAGGATGTGCAGAAGACTGCTTTCAGGACTAGGTCTGGTCATTATGAGTTTGTAGTGATGCCATTTGGGCTCACCAACGCTCCAGCCGCGTTCATGGATCTCATGAATCGTGTGTGTAGGGCGATGCTAGATCGGTCTGTGATAGTATTCATAGATGATATCTTGGTGTATTCCAAGACACAGGAGCAGCATGAGGAGCACCTGAGAGAGGTGCTAGAAGTTCTGAGGAGGGAGAGACTTTTCGCAAAGTTCTCCAAGTGCGAGTTCTGGTTGCGTGAGGTGCAGTTCCTTGGTCACCTCATCAACTAGAAAGGCATTTTAGTAGATCCGGCCAAGATAGAGGCCGTGATGAAGTGGGAGGTCCCAAAGTCTCCATCCGAGATTCGGAGCTTCCTAGGGTTGGCAGGGTATTACCGGAGATTCATTCAGGATTTCTCCAAGATAGCAGTGCCGCTCACCCGACTGACCAAGAAGTCGATGGTGTTTCGTTGGGGGCCGAAGCAGCAGGCAGCATTTGAGACCCTCAGGCGGAGGTTGTGCGAGGCTCCGATCCTTACCCTGCCAGAGGGAGTAGAGGATTTTGTAGTCTACTGTGATGCCTCAATCACAGGTATGGGAGCAGTATTGATGCAACGAGGCCATGTGACAGCTTACGCCTCGAGACAGTTGAAGCCTCACGAGGCTAACTATCCTACTCATGATTTTGAGTTGGGGGCGGTTGTGTTTGCCCTCAAGATTTGGAGACATTACCTTTATGGGGTCCGTTGTACCATCTACACGGATCACAAGAGTTTGAGGTACCTTATGGATCAGCTAAATCTGAACATGAGACAGAGGAGGTGGTTGGATGTGCTGAAGGATTATGATTGTGAAATCCCTTACCATCCAGGGAAGGCCAACGTAGTGGCCGACGCCCTGAGTCGCAAGGCGTCAGCAGCCCCTATCAGAGACTTATGTCTGAGGATGACAGTGATTACTCCATTGTTGGAACGGATCAGGGAGGCTCAGGTTGAGGGCCTCAAGGAGGAGAGACAGAAGTGTGAGAGGATAGTGGGCCGAGTAGCTTCGTTTGATTATGATAGTCGAGGGTTGTTGACCCTTCATGGGAGAGTGTGGGTACCGTACTGGGGCGGAGTACGACAGGTGTTGATGGACGAGGCTCATAAGTCTCGATTTTTTATCCTCCCAGGGGCGACGAAGATGTATAGAGATCTTCAACCCGATTACTGGTGGCCCTGCATGAAGCGGGATGTCGCCTGGTATGTAGAGAGGTGCCTGACCTGCATGAAGGTCAAGGCAGAACACCAGAGGCCTCACGGCAAGATGCAGCCGTTAGACATTCCCGTGTGGAAATGGGAGGACATCACCATGGGTTTTATCACCTAGTTTCCCAGGACCGCACGTGGGGTAGATTCGATTTGGGTAATAGTGGATCGGTTGAGGAAGAGTGTGCATTTCATACCGATCCAGGAGAGCATATCGGCGGAAAAGTTAGCCGATATCTATGTGCGTGAGGTAGTGGCACGTCATGGAGTGCCGGTATCGGTGGTGTCAGACCAAGACATCCGTTTTACATCCAGATTCTGGAAGCGGTTTCATGACGAGATGGGTACTTGTCTCCATTTCAGCACCGCTTTCCACCCTCAGATGGACGGGCAGAGCGAGAGGACGATTCATACTCTCGAGGACATGCTCAGGGCATGTGTCCTAGACTTCGGTGGCAGTTGGGATACGTATCTTCCGTTAGCGGAATTTTCGTATAACAACAGTTATCATGCGAGCATTGATCGACCTCCCTTTGAGATGCTATATGGGAGGAAGTGTAGGACCCCGATTTGTTGGGGCGAGGTCGGTCAACGGGTCATTGGGAGCACAGAGGTGGTGCTCAAGACGACCGAGTTGATTCAGCAGGTTCGTAGTAGACTGCAGACTGCGCAGAGTCGGCAGAAGAGCTACGCCGACAGGAGGCGTTCGGACTTGGAGTTCCGAGTGGGCGATATGGTCCTTCTGAAGGTCTCACCTTGGAAGGGTGTCATCAGGTTTTGGAAGAGGGGCAAGCTGGGCCCCAGGTTCATTGGTCCTTTCAGGGTTTTGGCCCGAGTGGTTCGGGTTGCTTATCGGTTGGATCTTCCAGCAGAGCTTAGCCAGATCCACAACACTTTCCATGTGTCTCAGTTGAGGAAGTGTTTGGTGGATGAGTCAGCAGTTGTTCCCTTAGAAGATATTCAGGTTGATAGCAGCCTGAATTATATTGAGAGGTCGGTCGCGATTCTGGACCGGAAGACAAATACCTTGAGGAACAAATTAATTCAGTTAGTGAAGGTGCAATGGCAGCACCGGAAGGGGTCTGAGTGGACGTGGGAGGCTGAGGAGGAGATGAAAGAGCACTACCCGGAGTTATTTTCAGATTCCGCCGTAACAGACTTCGAGGACGAAGTCTGAGACAAGTGGGGGAGAATTGTAACGACCCGTCTCTGGTATGTTGCTTCCATGGTATTTATTTTGAAGTTTTCAAGAGGGACTCGGCGAGTCTATAGCCTGACTCGTTGAGTAGGGACGGGATTTCGAGCACGTGTAAGTCGGCAACTCGGCGAGTCCATATTCGGGACTCGGCGAGTCTGCCTGCCAGGAAGAAACCCTAAATCCCCGGGTTTGCTCACTATTTAAGCAGTGTTATGTGCCCCAAACTCGCCTCCTTCACCCTCAGAGAGCTGTGAGAAACCCTTAACCCATCCCTTGATTGATTAAAGTGTTTTTGTGTGAATTCTTGAAGGCTTGAAGAAGAAAAAGAAGAAAGGACCAAAGAGAAGAGGTGTAGAGCAAAGATCCAAGGTCAAAATCAGAGTTCATTGAGGTATTTCTCGGATTCCTTCTGTTTTATGCTTTAAACCTCCATTAGAACACTTCTAGGGCTAGTTTGATGTATTTTCCAAACCTTATAGTTGTATGGATGCCTTAATAGGTCGAGATATCCCTAGATCTGTTCATTTAGGAGTTGTAGAGCCCGGATCTATTGCCTTTTTGAAATTGCTTTGCATGAGAACCATAGATCTAGCCTTTATTATGCTTTTTGAGCCTTATAATCTTCATGGATGCTTATGGGCACCTAAAGATAGAATCTTTACGTGTTAATCGAGCTAAGGGAGCCCAGATCTATAAGTTTTATACGCTGGATTCAAGCAGAATCGAGTTTAGAGTAGCTGCATGCATGCGACTCGGCGAGTCGAGTCGCGAGTCCCCGATTTTCCCCTTTTGAGTGATGACGAGTGGGGACCAATGAGTAGTAGAGTGGACTCAGTGAGTTGAAGGTCAGACTTAGTGATGGAGGGACTCGACGAGTTGTTCATACAACTCGGCGTTTCCAAGGCAATCTTCTTAGATCAAGAACAACTCGTCGATTTGTTCATACGACTTGGCGAGTCGGATGCAGACTGCCTGAGTTTTTGAATCGAAAGGGAACTCGTCGAGTCGATGCCATACTCGACGAGTAGCAGCGAGTAGGGTTGAGAAGTGAGAATAGAGACTCGGCGAGTTGGCGGCCCAACTCGGCGAGTCAGGTCAACTGTAGGTTGACTTTGACCGGGAGAGTTGACTTTGACCAGGGGTAAAGGAGTCATTTTACCCTAATGCAGTGATTAGTATTTGATTGAGTGTGTTTATGGAATTGTAGTCGGGGAGATACCTGAGCAGCAGCAGATAGCTTCCAGAGCCATACACACAGCAGCCAGCTCACGAGGTGAGTTCCCTTCCAGTAGGAACGGGTCTACGGCCACAATGCCGGCCCGTTTAGTTAACAGTAGTTCCAGACTTCAGTCCGATGCAGTAGTTAGAGTGCTTGATGTCTTTGTGATTCAAGCATGTTTTGTGTTATGTGTTCCGGACTTCGGTCTGATGCATTATGTGTGTTATGTTAGCAAATACGTGTTTATGTTATGCTATGTTCAGACAGTTCCGGACTTCGGTCTGATGCAATCAGTTCCGGACTTCGGTCCGATGCAGGGGACAAAGTCCCAGTCAGTTCCGAACTTCGGTCCGATGCAGCTAGTTCCGGACTTCGGTCCGATGCAGTCAGTTCTGGACTTCGGTCCGATGCAGTCAGTTTCAGACTTCGGTCCGATGCAGCTAGTTCCGGACTTCGGTCCGATGCAGTGGGTAAAGCCCAATATGTGTTTTATTTGTTATTGTGTGGTATGTGGTAGTTTGGGGGAGCTCACTAAGCTTCGTGCTTACGGTTTCAGTTTTTGGTTTCAGGTACTTCCGCAAGTAAAGGGAAGAGCTCGGGGTGATGGCATCACACACACCACAGCTTCAGTTTTTGTCCTGGGAGTTGATTCAGTTTCTTAGATATGTTTGATACAGTTGTGACACAGTTTTTCTCACAGTATTTTAGTATACTTTTGGGATACACAATGCATGGTTTTATTATGTGATACTCAGTTTTATGATTTTTGTTATATTTAAAATGAAATTTTCGGGTCGTATTTTCGGGATGTTTCAGATGGAGTCTAACTCCTCAGAAGAAAAGATGTGCAGCCGGGAAGCCCTGGAGACCTTAGGGCGATTACCAATTCTGTCTACTTGAGATACAACTGGGGGGCTGTCTCCACGTTCAGAAGAAGATGATGATGAAACAATCTCACAAGATGAGGTTGAGTGGTATTCGAGAGTGGCATTGAATGGATGTGCGGCCATCCCAAGGACTACCGGAGCCTGTTGAGATTCTTCCGTATCAGTCCGGTCACGCATATGGCTAGTGGTTTCGATTGTTTTTCTTTTCTTGAGGATAGATATGGGTTGTCTATCTTCCTCAGAGTCACTGCTCGATATAGTGGTGGTTTTTGTTTTCCGTTTCTTGGACGGTGCGGTTTGTTTTGGGCCTTTCTTTTTGGGTGTTGTAGCTTTCTTTTTAGAAGCTACAAATTTTCTCCGTTGAGAAATGTTAGAAAGTGTAGTGGCAGAGGGGGCTGCGGTACCCTCAGGAAGAATAGTTGAAGAAGGAAGAGGTGGGGTAGAAGGGTATGGGATAATACCCTCCGTGGCCTCAATTTGATCTGAGACATCAGCAGTCTCAAGACCAAGCAGTGAAAGAATGTGTGTGGGGAGTCTGCGGATAGGTCCAAAAATAGTTTGATCAGAGGAAGGAGTATACCTTTTGAGATCCTTAGTGACAAAGAAATTGATGTCACTTCCCATGTCGAGACCAGCATCCGCATGCAGATCAGAAATACACAGAGACCAAAAGCGAGCAAAAGTGAGCTCGGTTGGGTTTTCCTTTGGTTGCTCTTTGGGAATGTACTGGAGGAAATCATCCCAAAGAATTTGACCGTAGTTCACATCATGGCCTATGAAGATGCTCCATACGAGTTCAAGGAGCTTGAGTCCCATGTTATCAATGCCTCCGGTTCTACCAGACAGATAACGGATGACAAAGTGGCATACAAACTGCCAAACCGCAGGCAACTGATTCTTCTTAAACTCACCAATCCCTCTGATTGGTTTCTAGTAACCCATTTGGTAGAGTGCGGTAGCGATATCGGATAAGGATGGAGTGAAGATTTTGATGGAGGGATGGATTAACATGTTAATGGAGGTTAAGAATTTTTCTTTGGTCAAGATGACTAGGGAATCGTTGATGCGGTTCAGATGCACTTCTTGGGGGTTTTCCAGTGGTCTGTATGCAGTCAGATCACACTTAAAGAGTGTAGAAACGGGAACAACATCAGTGAATGCGTCGAACGGGCCAAATAAGATGTGGTTGTTGAGATGCTTGATCATCAGTTTTGTTGGAGCATTGTAAGATGGATGATCGTCAAACACAGCTCTGAAGTTTCTTGAAGCGATTGTTGGTGATGTGGAACCGATTTGATTCATCGAGCTTGAAGCCTTGGATTGCTTCTTGGATACACCAGATTTCGCCATTGAGAGTTGTGAGATTGAAGTCTTTGAGAGCTTTTGTGAGTTCTTGGAGAGTTAAGAGAATAATCGATTAACAGAGAATGTAAACGATTATAGAGAAGAAGATGGGTTTATAAAGGGGGTAAAAGGATTTTAACCCTAGGTAAAAGATAAAAGGTGGTATGAAGTTGAATGGGGTTTTGGGGGGAATCAATGATTCTGGGATTTAATCTCGGCCACACGAATATGAAACGGGTTTTGAAGAGATTTGAGAAATCTTAAAAAGGGTTTTGCATTTAATGGTGGAGTGGACGCATGGTAATACGTCAGGTAATCGTGGGTTGATGAGATAGAATGTTGTAACTGATTGGACATGTTTGGGAGAGGAAAGGACAAGTTAAGAAAGGATTGATTTGGGAATCGTTCTTTTTGTCATCATCCCTAAAATAGGTCTGATACGGGGTTTATTAAGAAAGGTAAAGTGACAGTTTCGAAAGGGAATGCTTGTATTTTATTTAATGAAGGATCATTAAATAGCACACAAAGATTGAAGAGTTAATGAATCTGTTGGAATTTATTTGAGGTGGTTGCGAATGAATTCATCAATGCAGTTGAGAAACTCCATCGCGGATGAGAAAGGAAAAAAAATTTAGAGAATCTGTGAGACAAACACTTGTACAAAAATTAGAAATAAACGAACATTAAGACCCATGAGAGGTACGTATGACATATGGTTGCGGTACCTAGATTGCAGTATAAAAACCATCTATCATATGTAATTCTCAATTAGAACCGCAATGGAGACCAAGGACGGTATGCGGTAGCTAACACTTCAAAAAGAACTACGGGTCTAGATTCATCATTCCCAACATTTGTAAGAATACATTGAGTTTTGTAGAGTCAAGAGCTTTTGTAAAAACATCAGCAATCTCTTCATGAGTAGGAACAAAGATGAGTTCAATATTACCTTTCAGAATATGATCTTTGATGAAATGGTACCGTAACTCAATGTGTTTCGTCTTAGAGTGCTGAATAGGATTATGAGAGATAGCTATAGCACTTTCAGAGTCACAGTAAATTGGTATCCGCAGCATTCTGTACCCATAGTCTAGTAATTGTGTCTTCATCCAAAGAACTTGGGAACAACAGCTGGCTGCGGCCACATATTCTGCTTCTGCTGTAGATAGAGATACACACATTTGTTTTCTTGAAGACCAGCTTACAAGTCTTCCTCCTAGAAACTGACATCCACCTGAAGTACTTTTTCTATCGAGCTTACAACCTGCATGATCCGCATCGGTGAAGGCTTGAAGACTGAAGTCGTTGCCTGCAGGATACCATAAACCCATAGATTTGCTTCCTTTAAGATACCGAAGAATTTGTTTGGCTGCGGTCATGTGAGACACTTTAGGATCAGCCTGGTATCTTGCACATACACCAGTTTCAAAGACAATGTCAGGTCTGCTTGCGGTGAGGTACATTAGCGAACCAATGATGCCTCTATAAGTTTTGTGATCCACAGATTCACCAGAGGGATCAGCAGAGATCTTATATCCGAAGGCCATAGGGACTTTAGCAGAAGAGCAGTTATCCATTGAGTATTTCTTCAGAAGTTTTGTGGTGTATTTTTCTTGATGAATGAAAATTCCTTGCTGAATTTGTTTGACTTGAAGACCTAGAAAGAAGTTGATCTCTCTATTCATGCTCATTTTGAATTTGTTGGTCATGAGCTTTGCAAATTCATCTACCATATCTTGATCAGTAGACCTAAAAATGATATCATCCACATATATTTGTACCATCATAAGGTGGTCACCATTTGCTTTTCTGAATAATATGGGACCAATCACTCCTCTTTTGTACCTGGATGAGACAAGAAAATCAGAGCGTGTCTCATACCAAGCCCTTGGAGCTTGTTTTAGACCATAGACTGCTTTTTCGAGCTTATAGCAATGGTCTGGAAATTCATCATTTTCAAATCCTGGAGGTTGCTGAAGATAAACTTTTTCTATTAGTTCACCATTGAGGAAAGCACTCTTAACGTCCATTTGGTGTACCTTGACATTTTTGTGGGCTGCGTATGCTAGAAAGATCCGGATGGCTTCCATTCGTGCTACCAGAGCATACGTTTCATCGTAGTCAATGCCTTCTAGTTGACTATAGCCCTTGGCAACAAGTCTTGCTTTGTTTCGGATGACTGAGCCAGATTCGTCTAGCTTGTTCTTGAAAACCTATCTTGTACCAACAATAGTATGACCTTGTGGAAGAGGAACAAGTTGCCATACTTTGTTTCTTTCAAATTCTTCAAATTCTTCTTGCATTGCAGCTATCCAATCTGGTTCAAGCAAAGTTTGTTTGATCGTTCTAGGTTCAACCGAAGACATAAATGCTGCATAATGGCAGTGATCAGATAAGTCCTTGGAAGACCGAGTCTGGATACCTGCAGATGGATTGCCAACAATTTGATCTGGTGGATGATCTCTTGTCCATACATGAAGACGTGGCATTAGATGATCAGCAGCTACGGTAGAAGGAATGTCTTGGATGTCAGAGGAATTTGCGGTTGGAGATGGTAGTTCCCCCTGGATTTGAGAGCATCCTGCTGAAACATCTTGATCTATTGAGGTAGAATTTTCTTGAGGAATTGGCAGAGGTTGAGGTTCCCCCTGGATTGCGGATGGGAGTTCCTCTGGAACCTGAGAAGGTTCCCCCTAGAATGAAGATGAAAGAGTGACAATTCTAGGATCGGATCTAGTGTCAATATTCTCTAAGAGTTCGTCATATGAGTCGTCCAAAGGTTCGTTTGATGGTGAGGCTTCACTTCGGGTAGGAATGTAAGCAGCATCAGGTACTAGAACCTCAACGGTTGCAACAATATTCGGAGTAGAGCTTTCCCCCTCAATTGGAGAGGTGGAAGTATTGAGCGATACTACTTCAGATAGAGATGGTCCAGATACGTCGGCATGTTGTTGTTGAGCTGCGGATGACACTAGGACTTCGGATAGTTTAGCCGTTTCAATGGGATCAAATAGATCATCATAGTTGATTTCAACTAGATTTAGAGGTCAAGAAATGGTTGGAATGTCACTTTCCATGATTGCAGTTGTTTCGGTAGACGGAGGTGCACTGCGGATGTGAGAGTCATCAAATTGCACATCAAAGCTTTCAATGATCAACCTTGTTCTTCTGATGAGCACTCGATATGCAACCTTGTTAGTGGAATAACCAAGGAAGATACCTTCGTCAGACTTCGGTGCAAACCTATTGAGTTGATCTCTATTGTTGATCACGAAGCATCTACATCCAAAGATATGAAAGAAAAAAACATTGGGTTTGCGATTGTTGAGCCCTTCATATGGCGTTTTATTGAGACGCTTGCACAAAATACGTCGGTTTTGAACAAAGCATGCGGTTGCTACTGCTTTGGCCCAGAAATAAAGAGGAAGTTGGGCGAAGTTGAGCATGGATCTGGCTGCTTCAACGAGTGTGCGATTTCTTCTCTCTACTACACCATTTTGTTGTGGTGTATAGGGTGCTGAAAAATTTTGCGAGATGCCTTTGGAAACTAGAAAACTGGTCAGAAGATGATTAGTGAACTCAGTTCCATTGTCACTGCGGATGCGTCTAACTGGAAGCTTGATTTGAAGTTCGATTTCTTTGATGAAGCTAATGAAGATTTGCGATGTCTCTGATTTGAGTCTGAGAAATAAGACCCATGTGAAGCATGTATAGTCATCAACAATAACCAGTATATACTTTTTGTGGTGAAAACTGGCTAGAGTTGAGGGACCGCAGAGATCGATGTGTAATAGCTCTAGTGGTTCAGAGATAGAAGAATCCATTATCAGAGGATGACTTGCTTTGGATTGCTTACCGCATTCGCATGCTGGACAAAGAGTATCGTTGTTGAATTTGAGAATGGGGAGACCACGGACCAGTTCTCCTGTGACGAGGTTGTTGATGTAGTAAAAATTGAGATGAGCTAGCTTGCAGTGCCACAACCAGCAGACTTCAGATACAGCTTTAGAGAGAAAGCACAGCTGCGGTTTACCAATGATGAGAGAAACATCTAGAGGATACATCGTGCCTTCGGAGCGAGACTTGATTAAGCAGGTGCTGCGATCACTCGTCATTATGTAACAGAATTGATTCTCAAATTCAACTCGATGTCCTACTTTACATAGTTGGCCAACACTGATAAGATTGTGTTTAAGACCTTCTACATAAGCTACCTTCTGAATGGAAAAGTTCCCCATAGTGAGAACACCGTAACCTCGGATGACACCGTTTGCATTGTTGCCAAATGTGACATTTCCACCATTGCATATAGGCCTGAAATTCCGAAGGTACTCTAACCTTTCGGTCATGTGCAAGGAGGAGGCACTGTCAATTAACCATTCTTCTTCTTGTTCCTCCTTGCACAAAGCCTGAGAATTAAATGGTTAGTTTAGGCATCCAAACAAGTTTGGAGCCAGGGACGATTGATGTATTCTTAAATGATGCATGGTCCGAGGTTGCATGGATAGGTCTTTTATCATCTTTCAGACCGAGTCCTGGGTGTTTGTTCAGATTTGGATTGTTACGAGTTTTCTGAAAAGTACTAGATTTCTGACTTTGATTTGACTTGACATGAGTTAAAAACCTTTGACAGTTGCACTGACATTTGCAAAAAGAAGGTTTGTCATTGAATCTGACATTGTGCTTGGTCAGCGGTTTATGAGGTGTGTTGGAGTTGAAATTAGTCCGAGGCGGGTAACTTTTGGAAGATTTGACGTTTGAGTTCTGAAAAGTTTGTTTTGAACGAGGTTTTGCATGTGTAAATCTTTGAGTTGCTCTAGGTGGATTTGATAAAATTCCTTTCCATTTGTTTTGATTTGATTTTGAAAGTGTTGGAGTGGGTAAAACTCCTTTCCACTTCGGGTCAGTTGAAGAGTAGATCTGAAAAACATAGTTTCTAACAAGTTTGACACCTTTTTGGGTTGTGTTAGAAGTAGCAGAAGTGGCTTGTGAAGCTGAACTTTCCTTTTTGTTTGTTTTCATGAAAGAAGAATTTTCTGAACTCTTGGATTTTGGAATTTCTTAATTTTTGAAAAATTTGGCCTACTTTTGTTTCGAGATCTAATTTCTTCTTTGAAAGCTCTTTTTGCCAAAAATTTTGGTGAACCGCAGTCATTGTTATTCAACTGCGGTTTCCTGGAACCTTTTGAATTATTTTGAAAATGTGGGCTAGAATCATCAGAACTTGAAGATTATGGAATTTGAGAACATTGGCCTACCTCAAAATTTTCTATAGGCAATTCGTGAAAAATCGGTTGAACAGTTGTAGTTCCTTGAACTGAAGAGTTGCAGTAATTGATTTTTAACTGTGGTGAAGATGATTTGACTATCACAGAGTAGGTTTTAGATGAGACCGCGGTGGGACATTTCTGGGACAGTTGACTATAGTCTGAGGACAAAGATGGAAAGTCCTCTGAGACTTCGGGGCCTTCAATAACAATTTCTTCATCAACTTTGGATGAAGCTTGAGAATTGGAGTGAGTTGTGCCACTGATGGGAGTTTGATCACATATGTGACTAGAATCCTTGGGCACAATTTCCTCAATGACACAATTATTGCTCAAATTGTGTAATCTACCGAAGTGAGTTTTGATATCTTTGGGAAAAGTCTTGTTATTGACATGGAAATGAAATTCTCTATCAGGAGGGACATACACTCTGTCTTTGTTGAACCGGGATGAGGAATCCTTTGCGGTAGGATATCCATTTGACCAACCCCAATTATATGTATTATCTACGGTTCCATTGTTTACAAATTTTCAATAGCCTCACTTTCATTAAATAGTTTTTCAATTAAAAGATTCAAGCGTACAATTTCTCTATGAGCTAAATCTTTTTGATTCAAGGCTATTTCTAATTGAGTTTCACTTAACATTCTAGCATCTTTATCTAACTCTAGATCCCTTTCTAACATTGCCATCTATAGTCTCTTGTTATTCAGTCTTCCTCTCACGTGGAACATTTCTTGGGACACAATGTTCTTCTCATCTAAGGCTTTGTTATAGTCTGAAAGGACGGCAACACAAGTGTCATTAAGATCATCTATGTAGGCTTGACAATCATGCATTCTATAATTTAAAGTTTGGATCATGAGTTTTACCTGTTCCACGATGCTTAGAGTCCCATCTTTCGCCATGTAGCAATAGTTTTTGTTCAACATTGCTGACCCATCGTCATCCGCAGTGGCCAGCATGCAGATCTTCCCTTTTCCTTTAACACTACTGATGGTCTCTTCTTCATCTCCTGAAGACCAAACTTGATGGTCCCTTTTAACTTGAGCCACATATGCCCTTGCCTTTTCCTTTTCTTCCAATTCTTGAGCCATTCGAAGATAGAATGCTCTGTCTTTGACTACATTTGCCTTACAATCTTTTGCGAAGTGATTTTCTTTATTGCATTTGTGACAAATCACAACATCATTCTTGTCTTTTGATTGAGTACCGAAGTCATTGTTCTGAGGAGACTGCGGTACCTCCTTGAGTTCATTGTTCTGAGAGACTTTAGGATACCGAGAGTTGTTGTTCTGAGGACCGAAGTTACGGTTGAATGGTGGTTTATTGAGTTGTTGATTCTTGCGGAAAGAGGAAGGTGGTATGTGGTTGAACTGTTGGGTAACTAGAGCAATAGCCTTCTGAAAATCTTCTTCATCATCATACTCAGAATCTGCTTCGTATGACTATGGTGGGGTGTCATACGAGGAAGAGTAGGATGACTGCGGTGGAGCTTGTGCTATGAGAGCAAGCGGACCTCCGAAGTCAGCACAGTCTTTGAGTACAGTGGATTCTTGTGCTTGAAGTTCTCCATAGAGTTTGTAGAGTGATAAAGAGTGAATCTTTCTGTCACCTTGGACTATCATTTTGGCCGTAGTCCAATGTCTTCCTAGACCATTAAGGAACTAGAGATTGGTCTCATGGTTGCTGCGGATGGTACCAGCATTTGATAACTTTGTGACTATCAGGTTGAATCTTTTGAAGGAGTCTTCCAAACTTTCACCAGCATGAGCTTTGAAGTTGTTGAAGTCGTTGAGTGCGGCTGTGAGCTTCTTATCTTGTGCTTGTTCTAAGCCTTCGTACAGGTTTTTGAGTACATCCCAGATCTCTTTTGCTGACTTGCAGTTTATGATAATATCAAAGTTGTCAGGAGAAACACCACACAAAATTTCATAAAAAGAAACAACATCATTTTCCATTTTATCGAGATCATCTTTGGTAGGACGGCTCATAGTTGGTTGACCTCCTACTAGCCTGGTTGCAGCGCCGTCAGTTTGGATTGGTGTGAGGACTGGAACATGTGGTCCTTCTTCCACGGATCTCCATACATCTCTACCCAATCTTCTTAAGTACCTCTCCATTCTTTGTGACTAGTGATGATATTCATTTGCTACTAGTATTGGGGCTCGGTTAGAACCACCAACACTATTGGAGACATTTAGAGATAACGATTGTGCCATTTTTTGAGAAATGAGCTTTAGTGGTATAGAAGGCTTAATGAGAAAATTAGAGTTCCGATATCCAAAAAGAAACCACTTTGGCTCTGATACCAATTGTTGAGAGAAAAACTTGGAGACACACTTGAACAAACGTTAGAACAAGTAATTTGCGGAATAGTTAATCTCTAAGGATCTAAAAGCTCAACAATAATAAAGTTAGATAGTTAGATAGTTAGTTGTGGAAAGTAAATAAAGATAAATGACAAAAGTTATATCAAGAATACACTTAAACTGATTCATAACGAGGAATGCAGTCACTCCAAGTTAGTAAGTGAGATCAAGTTTAGTGATTAAATCTAGAAGACTTGCTCCGAAGAGAGGTTATGTTCCAGTAGCAGTTTGAGTGTGAAGAGTAATAAGATAGATTACTGATGAAGATAAGAAAGATGACTGAATGAGAAATTTTGTGTATTGAGAAGTTAAGAGTTTTCACACTCACATATATCACCAGTACTTAATACATAAGAAAGAGTCTCTATTTATAGAGTTTAGAAAAGAACTACTCTATGAGCACCCGTGCAAGGCATGCTAGACAATAGAGTGAATTACATGGTAAAAGAAATAACTAAGACTGCGGATTGGAAAGACTGGAATACTCCGGATGCTGATATGGTTGCTGATGGAGAATGGTTGCGGTTATAGTTGTAGAGATTGACTCGGGGTGCTGTATTGGCTGCAAGTACTGAACCGTTGCGGTAGTTAAGTTCAAGAGGGTCACTTTTATGTTTCAACACAAGAGACTACCAAAAAGAGAAAACCCTTGGAATTCCAGGCTGATGACCTTGTCATATGAAAGTCTCTACCTGGAAGGGCAAGATACGCTTGAGAAAGCGTGGAATACTAAATCCAAGGTACATAGGAGCGTTCGATATTCTTACCAGAATCGGTCTTGAAGCTTATAAACTTAAACTACCACAAAAACTTAATAACATTCATCCCACCTTTCATATATCTATTCTAAAGAGATGTCTATCCGATGAAACACTTGTTATTTCACTCAATGAAATCAATTTAAATAAAAGTCTACACTTTGTAGAAGAACCAAAGAAATCATGGATAGAGAAATCAAAAGAACCAAGCAAAGTCTTATCCCGTTAGTGAAGGTTCGCTGGATTGCAAACTAAGGACCTGAATTCACTTGGGAAAGGGAAGATTAGATAAAACAAAAATATCCACATATTTCCCCTAGTCCATGAGTATCAATTTTAGACTTAGTTTCGGGACGAAATTCCCTCTAACGGGGGGACAATGTGACACCAGTCAAATTTAAGTCAAAAATAAATTGAACAATAATCATGATTGGGATGAACCATGTGGTAGAGATTGTAACAAGGTTTCCAAAAATATAAGGAACACTGAAATTTGAGTTATAACGAAGAAGTTATGACCAATCAAAGATCCGCAACAAAACCGGCAAAACACTATTCAGTGTAAAAACCGAATTTTCAATAAAAGGCTTTTTAGCCTTAACAACCTAAATGAAAGTTGTAGTTAATGTTAAACCGAGAACTTACATAAAAAGAATGCGAAAATCTGACTTCGTATGAGGAACTTATGATTTTTCTAAGTTTCAGTATAGCAGTGTACAGCTAAAAACTCGAAATAAAGATCGAGTAATTTTTAGCCAACACAACCTAAACTAGAATTGAAGTTCTCGTCAATAGTAGTGCAATGGTAAAAATATAGACAAAAACGGACGTCGGATAAAGAAGTCATGAATTTTTAACGGATTTTCATGTCCCGGTCTGTTAAAAATAATAATATTAAAAATAAATTCAAAATTAGCCGACGAAGTCCAAACGAAAGTCATAGAGTATAATTTTAACTACGCATGCATATAAAGAATGTCAAAAACGGAGTTCGTATGCAAAAGTTATGAATTTTACAAGTTATTGCCTCAAAAACCGAGAAAATATGGAAAACCGGGAAAATTGCATGGTCACATTTCGTCCACGTCACCTCACATGCGAGGCTTCCACCTGTCACCTTCTGATTGGACCGAAGTTCTCTGTGTCACACTCTGATTGGACCACAACCGAGGTCCAGTAGCCGGCTGACACCCCTCGCATGAACAGTAGCCGCCTCACCCGGATCCGACACGTGCATCCGAACCTTGGCCTCGTGGCCTTCGCAGCTGATGACGCGTGGCTGCTGACTCACCCTTCGGACCGCACCCTCGTACCCCTATATAAAGGGAGCGAGACTTCTCGGATTTTTGATGATTTTCACCCAAAATTTCACCCTTCTTCACATTTTCACCCTCTAAACTTTCTTACGACCCCCCAAGGCCCGTATATCGTATCTAAAACCCGATGCAAGCCCCAAAGCCCCAGAATTCTGGTGAAATTAACCTCTTTCTAGTCGAAGTGCTGCCCGCATAAAGCCCGGTTTTTATACAAAAACTCGAGGTTTCTTCGAGAAATATCATCTATAGAAACGAAACACTGCCCAAATCACCACTTATTAAGTGAGTTCATACCCCTATAAAGGGAGCGAGACTTCTCGGATTTTTGATGATTTTCACCCAAAATTTCACCCTTCTTCACATTTTCACCCTCTAAACTTTCTTACAACCCCCAAGGCCCGTATATCATATCTAAAACCTGATGCAAGCCCCAAAGCCCCAAAATTCTGGAGAAATTAACCTCTTTCCAGTCGAAGTGCTGCCCGCATAAAGCCCGGTTTTTACTCAAAAACTCGCGGTTTCTTCGAGAAATATCATCTATAGAAACGAAACGCTGCCCAAATCACCACTTATCAAGTGAGTTCATACCCCTATAATCTACCTTTTTAATGGTTTTTAAATGCTTTTAGGGTGAGAATACAAGTTGAACACAATATAAATTGTGTTAATAGTTGTATGTGATAATAATCACACAAAGTGTTTCCTTATGCTTTTAAGGATTACCAAATACTTCCAAAATGACTTAAAGCCATGTTAAATCTTTAAAGTCATGTAAACTCCGTTAAATTCTTTGAAAAAAGTTTTATAAACTATTTCAAATTATAATAGCCAAATTCATGTTTATATATGTATAAATATATAAATAAGATTTGAAGGACTTAGGACTAATGAATTATCTTATTTCCTTTACCTTGTTATGATGTGGAATTAAGGTGGTGTTATTTGTCCAAAGGTCATTTCCTTCTTAATTATATATATATATATATATATATATATATATATATATATATATATATATATATATATATATATGAATATAAAAGGTTACTTCAATCTGTATCATTACCTTTGTGTCATGCTGAGCAAAGGTGTTTATCCATGAGAAATCATGCAAATCAGATATAACATATAAATTATAATGGGTATAATTTATGATTCAAAACTAAATATACGAGTATGATTCATGATTGTATACTTTCCAAGGAAATTACTAACAATTCATTTATCTATACCAGGATATGTATAATACATTTAGTCTGTGGATAATATATTAAAGAAGTTATAATACATCATACTGGGTTTGCATTAACAAGGGTACAATACAACATACCAGGGTTAGAAATCACGAGGTAATAATACATCGTAATCTCGTTGAAACAACAAATTTGTGAGACTCTTCATGGTGTACTTATCTAAGTACGACTTTAAGTCCTGACTTATTAACCATAATCTCCTGGAAGGAGAGCTTGAATTTGTGTATAGATCTATATGGGACTGACAATCCCGCACCTTCACTGTTCGCTACAGTTTGGCCGGCAGGCCTAAGGTGTCAAATGATATATCGTTTCCGACGCCTGAAGAACGTCGTGTCAGGAGCACCGATCATATTAGTATGGTTAATAGAATTCACATGGATAAAACAACGAGTAAATTACTTAGTAATATACTTCTCTTAAAATTGTCAGAAATGATAATTACATCCTGACCAAATATACCTTCTATTAGTTTTTACATACAGTAAAAACTACGTATCATGAAATCAAGTATGGCAAATATACTTGTACTTCTGGTTTTGGAACATTTAAAACCACAAAGAAGTATTATGGATAATATAATATTTTCAAGGATTAATACTAATGTTTTATTGTAGAACGGATATAACTAAGAATACTTTTACAAATGAAATGGTTTATGGGATTAAACTACTTTTACAAATGAAACAATTTATGAGATTAAACTACTCTTACAAATGAAACGGTTTATGGGATTAAACTACTTATACAAATGAAATGGTTTATGGGATTAAACTACTTTTACAATTGGAACTTAGTCATTCACTCTTTGTAAACTAGTATAACATAAAGGACATTTAGTGGTTAATTCTATAATTCCTTAGTTTTTACATTAGAGTTATACATAAGTAATATCCGATTGACATTGAAATGTGTGCCTTCCACCTTACTTCCTGTTCCTTGTTTGGTGTGGGCTTAAGGCAGATACACCCATTTAACTGTCCATTCGATATTAGGTTATATATAATTAGTATAAACTAAGTAATTGAAGAGGGAACTATTGAGGTTATCAGTTTATCACCTCAGAAAATATAGGATTTTCTGGAGGAACCAATGAACTTGGAGTATACTTTATAGAACTAAAATACTTATGATCTCACCATCTTAAATGTTGATCTACTCTTTCAAAATAACTTGTATTCTTAGGAATCCAGTAGACAGGTACACTCCCGAAGCTTTTGAGAAGACTACCTAGTACCGTACTGCGACTCTTGTCTTCTACTGTACCTACTTTGGTGTTTGAATATGTAATGTTAAACACTTATTTAAAAATTATACTTATTAATGCAATAGTTTTTTGTACTTTGATTTCTATATTTCATGTGTTGTGATACCTACATGAAGTCCTCCGCCCCCGAACGTTTCCGCCATTCTGGTTTGGGGGTGTGACAGATTTGGACATCCCCAATCCAGATCCTTTCAAATCTAGGAGTGTCTTGAGTAGTAAAAGCATAAAGGTGGAATATTTAAGCCATTAGAACTCCCCATGCAAAGTTTAAGTGGTTATTATGGCCTTTTAAGCAAAAAGGGCCATGCAAGGGTGCAAAGGTAGCAGCTTTGTGTGATATCCCGACCCTAGGAGGCCAGATCTGGGTCTTGGATGCCTTGAGCTGTTCTGAAAATCATCGGAATAGTGTTAGACATAGAGAGACTCGGCGATTCAGACCAGTTCTTGCCCCAAAACCCTTTTGTTAAGGGTATGATTTGAGATTGGAAAGGGACTCATCCAGTCTGAGTCCATAATGCTCATGAAGTTCATCGTACTCGATGAGTTCAAGGAAGAACTCAGCGAGTCTAAGGCAATCTCCTAAGTTATGAGGATGGACTCAATGAGTTGTTCATACAACTCAGCGAGCCACAAACTAGACACATTCATATGAGGATGATGAACAAGACGAGTTCAAGGATGAACTCAGCGAGTCAGATGAAATTTGTCCCAATTAAGTGGTTGAAGGAGAACCCGTCGAGTTATTACTAGACTCGACGAGTGGATTCGGGGTTCTATGGGGTTGGAGGAGTATGGACTCGACGAGTTGGTAGACCAACTCGGTGAGTCAGGTCAACTGGATGTTGACTTTGACCAAGTTTGACCAGGGTTGACTTTTGGATTATTGATCTAAATGTTATTTTGGGTATTGATAGTTCGGGAAGCATAAGGGTCATTGGTTCAGAAGTTTCCGGTTAACAGTCAAAGGTGTTATGCGTGTTTTCGGCAGTGCGAGGTGAGTCTCCTCATTGTTTATATGGGTCTACGGCCACAATGCCGACCCATTTAATTTATGTATGATAGGAAGACCCGAGGGTTAGCCCTAGGCATTATGCATGAAAGACTAGGAGACGGCTCCTGGCACACGATATGTTATTATGTATGGCAGGAAGACCCGGGGGTTAGCCTTAGGGAATATGTATGAAAGACCAGGAGGCGGCTCCTGGTGCACTGTATGCTATTATGTACAAAAAACCAGGAGGTGGCTCCTGACGCACTGTATGTTATTATGTATGAAAGACCAGGAGGTGGCTCCTGGCACACTATATGTTGAGTTTCCTAGTAGAGTAGTATGTATTGTTATCTTGCTGATGCTTGCATGGAAGACCAGGGGGTCGCCCTTGGCACTTTTCTGTAAGACCGAGGGAGTGGCCCCAGGCTTGACCAGGAAAACCACGTGCGACCCGTGGCGTAACCGCAAGACTATGTTTGGCACATAGCACCTTACTTGATTATGGATATGTTGGTAAGTTATGGCTCTTGCTTATGTATGGTATGTATGGATCAGTTGGTATGTATGGTATGTGGTATTTGGGGAATTCACTAAGCTTCGTGCTTACGGTTTTCAGTTTTGGTTTCAGGTGCCTTGTTTTCAAGGAAAGGAGTCGGCTCGATCGCAGCGTATCGCACTATGTTTTCCACACATGAGATCTTTGGGATTACACTCTGATATGGTTTTGTGATAATATGTTTTGATTATTGACACTTTGGTTTGACATGAGATATTAATATGAATGTTTTTATACTGTTGGTTTTATATAATAACTTAATTAAAACGAAATGTTTGGTCTTGAATTTTGGGATGTTACAAGTTGGTATCAGAGCCTTGGTTTGAGGGATTCGGACATACTCTCAGGTGTATCTGAACTCAAACTAAGGGCTTGGTATGAAAATTTCCAAAAGTAAAATCATTTTATAAAAACGAGTTTGAAAAGAATCTGAAAAGAGAAAAGAACTTTTAGAAGAACAAAGTGTGTGATGCGTGCAATCAACCGAGCTTAAGTAAGTTTTCCCAAAGATACCCATACAAGTTTATGTCATGATATGATTATGTGATCAGCATGCTAAATTTAGGGCTAAGGATATAGGAGGATGCCGTATATGCCTGTTATATGGTCTGTGAACTGCATGATAGTGTCGGTTAGACAGCGGTAGGATAACCTGTTTAGGTTATGCCTAGTTATATGAGCTTAGCATCGCACGCTAGTACATATTCTTGTTGTGTGGATAGAATTGCTTGATTATGTTCTGGTTAGATTTCCCTTTTGTCTGAATGCTACTTGCTTTGTGCTTTGTGGGACTCTGAGTGGTGAGAGTTAGCTATTAGGTGAATACGTCAAGTCACATGTGATCAGGGTTGAATAATCTCAGAGTGTTGGATTTGGCCCTATTTCACAACACTCGTTTGAGTCTAACCGTCGTAGGGGCGAATCCTTTACCCGAAGGAATATCTGAGCCTCGTCACATGAGATGGTATTTAGGTAGTGGCTAATTGGAATTATAAAGATGCCTTTAGTAGCTGAGGAATGGGTATGCGTTGGAGATTACCCTAGGGCAACCCTAGGTTGAGAGTAGTGTTGGGAGCAGTGTTAGTAGTAGTGAAAGGGACTTGGTGGAGTTAAGGCAGTACTTAAGGAAAGTACGGATAGATGTGGAAGGTAGTATGGGCCGTACTCCTGAAACCAGAGGATCCATACTCGAGTCTAGGAGGGCCGAGATGGAACCAGGAAAGTTGGATGGTGTGTGAGACCTCTTGGGAGTAGGTATGATCCTGGTGTTTATGTGTTTATTTTCAGTATGGTGACCACACGACATGGAGCAGGAGGATCAGGATCTGGGTCAGGATCAGGATCAGGCTCGGGGGCAGGATCCGAGTAGGTTGATGACGGGCTACGCGAGTTCATCGCGTCTGAGATCACGAGCGGTATCCTTGAGTCGACCCCGGTCATTTTCGGGTCGATCAAGGAAGGGATTATTGAGCTGATGGAGGATCGTCTCAGAGCGTTCCGAAGTGATATGGCACCCAGCCAGTCATAATCCCGCATATTGTCCTTCAAGGGCTTCAGGGGGTATGGTGCGCCAGGCTTCCATGGTGTGAAGGTCCTCATAGTTTCCAAGAGATGGTTGTAGACATTGATTTTGCACAGTTAACAAGCTTCTGTCCCGAGGGGTCGAAGGTTCGATTTGATGTATGATACTTGAGGGACAGAGCCAGAGACTGGTAGGAGTCAGTTGGTGATTCCTTAGGAGCCTCAACCATTGAGGCTATGACCTGGTCTAACTTGGTGACCAGGTTTAGGGTGGAGTTTGCGATGGCAGTGGAGCTTCAGCAGTTGACCAAGGAGTTCCTAGACATGAGACAAACGAAGGATTCGGTAGCGGAGATTACCGCCAAGTTTCGGGAGAGGGCCTTATTAGTGCCTCAGTATGCAGGGAATGATGAGATGCAAAGGACCCGCTATCATGACATGTTGAGAGTTGTTATTCGGGAGCATGTAAGCTTCTCGGCATGCCCGACCCTGGACTCTATGATTGCCAGGGCGCGGGAAAGGGAGATTGATTTGGAGGACATTGTGAAGAGGAGGTCAGATTAGATGTATACTTTGGAGGGTCTCGGGAAGAGACCCAAGACTTCAGATCAACGATTAGTAGGTCGGCACAGCCGAAGTCAGTGTAGCACGTGCGGGAAACTGCACGGGGGAGTTTGTCGTTCCAGGGGTTCAGGCTGCTACAAGTGTGGCAGTGATGGTCACGTCAGCAAGGACTGCCCCAGGAGGCAAGCCCATTATGTTTTCACTGCAATCAGTAGGGCCACAAGAAGGTCGACTGCCCGACGATGAGGGGAGGAGTAGGGAGTGCGTTTGCCCTGATAACTTCGAGGATTAAAGATGGGTGAGAGGGTAGGGCCTTGTAGTGACAGATGAGGGAGATCTGGATTAAAGCAGGGAATGTTGCAGGTATGTATCAATGGCTATTTTCGATTCTATGTGTATTAGGGTTGTTCTTACCCCGGAATCAGGTGATAGTATGTATGAGTTGTCTCTCTGCTTGTATTCGGATTGTACTTTCAGAATTATCATATGCCAATTGCATACCAGGAACTATTAGTAGCTAGTGTAGGGTCAGCTCTCACTTCGGGTTCGAAGTGTCCAGTATTATCTTGGTTGCGACCAAAAACGGTTCAGGAGCGTTGCGTGGAGGTCGGTGGACAAGGTCCATGGAGTAGCCCTCCACCATCATTAGGGTTTGGTGGTTATAGTCTTGGTGTTTGGGATATATTTTGGAAGCATCAAGGGAAGTAGTCTATCACTAAAGAGGGTGCTCTAAGCATTAGTTATTCGGACCTTAAGGATGTCAGTTTGAGCTCAGGGTATTATCAGTATCGGGGATGCAGGAAGTGTTCATCCTGTACTCGGTAACCGTATGGTATTTGGAGTGGGCTAGTGACAGATTGCTAGCAATATTAAGGCGATGGTAGTTATGATGCCTTTTGTGCAAGGGAGGAAGGAGCCGTAAAGACTTAGCTGAAGCTAAGTGGGGGAGAAACAATCACGTTATGGGAGTAGAAGCGGTTTTGAAACTGGGATAAGTTTAACTCTCCTGTCGGGGAGAAATACGGCCCAGACGGCTGTATGAATTAAGAATAGTGTGAATTGGAAGTTCGGAAAACTTGCCAATTGTGAGATCTCATTCTCGGGATGTCTAATAGCAGATTGCAAAAGAATCGGTTGGGAGTTTCAGTTGGGACATGAGTACCGCTTGGGGGTACTAGATTGTGCTTGTATGCTCGACTACAGGTTAGTCGTAGCATTCACCAGTGGTCAGATAGTAAGAGAAGTATGGTAAGACTGCGGTGTGGCCCGTAGCAATCATATATGAGTATAGTTAGACTGCGGGGTGGCCCATAACATTAGTATAGTAAGACTGCGATGTGGCCCGTAGCAATCGTATAAGAGTATAGTTAGACTACGGTATGGCCCGTAGCATTAGTATAGTAAGACTGTGGGGTGGCCCGTAGCATTAGTCGGCAGATAGTGTAGAAGTGTGGTGAGACTGCGGGGTCGCCCGTATCGTTAGTTGGCTGGTAATGCAGAAGTATAGTAAGACTATGGGGTGGCCCGTAGCATTCACTAGTTGGCAAAACGAGTATAGTAAGACTACAGGGTGGCCCGTAGCATTCGTTGGTCCCTATTCGACAGTACAAATGCATCAGATGCGTGATTCATTGGCAAGGTTTTTCAGATAGTTTAAGATAGGGCAGGGCAGCCGCCCGGATGTGAGTGGGCCCGAGTTCTTTTAGCAACAGGTGAGACCTGGTAGAGACCTTTAGGTATGGTAGGGGATCGAGGATCTTAGATCTTCTAGAGCCTACGTGGCTGGGCTGCTAGAGCAATTCAGGTATTCATTGTAAGTTCTTAAGTCGCCGAGAGCGACTGGAGGAATGCTCTTGCGTTCGGTAACTGGTGGGGGACCGGTATTTTGGGTAATGGTAGATAAGTTGGGACCAGGGCAGTCTCGATTCATCCGGTAGGGGGATGGGAGTCAGCAAGACTTTAGGCAGGAATGGTAAGGCATTTGGTGTAAGAAGTCGTGAGCTGATTGGGTGGTGCTGAGTTGCTCACCGCGGAATCAAATGATCTCAGAGTAAATGATTTGGCTCGGTGATGTTGTCCTCGTCTGAGCACTAAACGTAGGAGAGAGGGATATGCTGCTCGAAAGATTGTCTGAATTTACACAATGAGAGGAGTTTTCAGTATCGGAGCATCGTATGGAAGGATATTTCGTGAGTGCTGGTATAATGGTCGACGCTGAGAATGGCCAGGATTGCGGTTTTAGCAGAAGATTTGTTCTTGATGGAGATCGGAAAGATCGTTGCTTATAGAAAGTTGCCTTGGAAAGGCCAGTGGTACTACAAGGAAAAGGGGGAACCCCTTGTGTATCAGTGTAAATGCATTGGGAGTACCGGTAAGGCTACCAGTTGGGTAAAGGTGTTGTACTCAAAGGTAGTAATGGTCGGTTTGTTCTGAAGGTGAAGTTTTCAAAAGTTGGATCAGGTAGATGAAGTGTGCACCTAGTGGTAAAGTGGTAAATGGATTGTAAGGTAGTGGAATGTGGCGGACTACGTGGACTAAGTCTAGTTTAAGTGGGGGAGAGTTGTAACACCCTAAATTCAGAAGGCCGGAAAAGAGAAGAAAACCTCAAATGAGGAAGTGACTCGTCAAGTAGATGGGTGACTCGACGAGTAGGAGCGCGATTTGGCCGCGGGTTTAGTGACCTAGTCGACGAGTCATAAGACTGACTCGGCGAGTTGGCCAGGTTTGGGGAAAAACCCTAAATGAGGGCCTTGCACCCTTTTTAATGAACATTATAGCCTTCATCATCCCCTTGATACTCTCTCAAGTCCAGAACGAAAACCCTAGAGCCTCCCTTGATTTGTGAGTCATTTTGGGAGTTTTGGAGCATTCTTGAAGCTTGGAGAACCAAGAAGAAGGTTAGAGGTTCAAGGAGGAAGGAGTAGATCCAGAAGATTCACTCCACTTGCTGCTCATTTTGGTAATCAAGTTCCTTCCTTTACTTCTAGCTTGTTAGATCTCTTTATGTCCCTTTTTAAGTAGTTTATGGACCAAGGATGATCTCTTGTGGGATTTGGACGTCCCCAATCCAGATCCTTTCAGATCTAGGAGTGTCTTGAGTAGCAAAAGCATAAAGGTGGAAGCTTTATGCCATTAGAACTCCCTATGCAAAGTTTAAGTGGTTATTATGGCCTTTTGAGCAAAAAGGACTATGCAAGGGTGCAAAGGTAGCAGCTTTGTGTGATATCCAGATCCTAGGAGGCCAGATCTGGGTCTTGGATGCCTTGAGCATGTCTGAAATCGTCAGAATAGTGTTGGACATAGAAAGACTCGGCGAGTCAGTTGTGGGACTCAGCGAGTCAGGTCAGTTCTTGCCCTAAAACCCTTCTATTAAGGGTATGAGTTGAGATTTGAAAGGGACTCAGCCAGTCTGAGTCCATAATGGTCATGAAGTTCATCGTACTCGACGAGTTCAAGGAAGAACTCGGTGAGTCTAAGGCAATCTCCTTAGTTATGAGGATGGATTCGACGAGTTGTTCGTACAACTCGGAAAGTCACATACTAGACACATTCATATGAGGATGATGATCTAGACGAGTTTAAGGATAAACTTGGCGAGTCGGATGAAGTTGGTCCCGGTTGAGTGGTTGAAGGAGAACCCATCAAGTTATTGCTAGACTCATCGAGTGGATTCGAGGTTATATGGGGTTGGAGGAGTATGGACTCGACGAGTTGGTAGACCAACTTAGCGAGTCATGTCAATTGGATGTTGACTTTGACCAAGTTTGACCAGGGTTGACTTTTGGATTATTGATCTAAATGTTATTTTGGGTATTGATAGTTCGGGAAGCTGAAGGGTCAGCGATTCAGAAGTTGCCGGTTAGCAGTTAGAGGTGTTCAACGAGTTTTCGGCAGTGCGAGGTGAGTCTCCTCACTGTTTGTATAGGTCTATGGCCACAATGTCGGCCGTTTAGTTTATGTATGATAGGAAGACCCGAGGATTAGCCCTAGGCATTACGCATGAAAGACCAGGATACGACTCCTGGAACACAATATGTTATTTCGTATGGCAGGAAGACCTGGGGGTTATCCCTAGGCAATATGTATGAAAGACCAGGAGGTGGCTCCTGGCACATTGTATGCTGTTATGTATGAAGGTGGCTCCTGGCGCACTGTATGCTATTATGTATGAAAGACCGGGGGTGGCTCCTGGCACACTATATGCTGAGTTGCCTAGTAGAGTAGTATGTATAGTTGTCTTGGTGATGCTTGCATGGAAGAACAAGGAGTGGCCCTTGGCACTTTTCTGTCAGATCGAGGGAGCGGCCCCAGGCTTGACCATGAAGACCACGTGCGACCTGTGGCATAACTGCAAGACTACGTTTGGCACATAGCACCTTAGCAAGACTATGTTTGGCACATAGCACCTTACTTGATTATGGATATGTTGGTTATGTATGGCTCTTCGTTATGTATGGCATGTATGGATCAGTTGGTATGTATGGTATGTGGTATCTGAGGAACTCACTAAGCTTCGTGCTTACGGTTTTCAGTTTTGGTTTTAGGTACCTTGTTTTCAAGGAAAGGAGCCGGCTCGATCGCAACGCATCACACTATGTTTTCTGCACATGAGATCTTTGGGATTACACTCTGATATGGTTTTGTGATAATATCTTTTGATTATTGACACTTTGGTTTGACATGAGATATTAATATGAATGTTTTTATACTGTTGGTTTTATATTATAACTTAATTAAAACAAAATTTTTGGTCTTGAATTTTGGGATGTTACACTAGGATGTTTCATGAGAGGGCCTTGTTTTTCCCTTAGCACGTGTCTACCGAGCAGGCACGTGTGAGTCCGTATTTGAGCATTTTGAAAAGGGATATCTGTGAGTTTGTGGCAAGCACCACGTATCGAGCAGTGGTTGAGCTGCAAACCAATGCCAGGAGGAGAGAGATTGAGCTGGAGACCCAGGATGGGGAGGAGATGGAGACCCACGTGAGAGATAGGAGGCCAGTACAGTCGCAGTCGGCGACTAAGCAGCCCAAGCCCACTGCTCAGATAGCTGGAGGCCAGAAGGGACACAATTGCGAATTGTGAGACAAGGGACATTAGGGATCCTATCGGTTAGGATCGGCTTGCTACATATGCAGAAAAGAGGGCATTTGGCTAGGGTTTCCCTAATGGATTTTAGGTTTGCTTCAATTGCAACCAGATGGGTCACATAAGGGCTGAGTATCCTCATCTGGAATCTAGGGAGGCTCAGACTCCAACCCCGCAACCCTGCGTATTACTGATGGCCGGCAGGGGAAGGCCGAGGCACCGAGGGCTCGAGGGAGAGCATTTCAGTTGACAGCAGAGGAGCCTTGTGCAGCTCCAGACGTCATGGATGGTATTTGTTCTTTATAATTTTACTAATTTATTTATGTTGTTTATATTATTGATTGTGTAGGTACTTTTCTTGTGAATTTTGTGCGTACGCTTGTGCTTTTTGACTCAGGTGTGAGTCGATTTTTGGTATCATCATCTTTTTTTTCACGGTTTTAGTATTATGAGAGAGACTTTGAGCAAACCCTTGAGAGTCTCTATGTCACACCCCAAAACCGGAACGACGGAAACGTTCTGGGGTGGATGACGTCATGTCAAGTATCATAACACACGCATTAATGTAATCAAAGTACAACAAAACATTGCATTAATACTAATAGTTTTACATAGTTTACATTACAATACAACAAAGTAATACAAGTAAATAATATAGGTACAGCTTGGTACTAAACTGTCTTCGTCAGAAGCTCCGGGGATGTACCTGTCTAATGCTGACTTAAGAATACAAGTTATTTGAAAAGTGAGTATCAGCATTTTTACAAATGCTGGTGAGTTCAAAAGTATTTAGTGTCATTTTATTCAAATAACTTTAATAAAAGTGGTAGTTTTTGAGTATCCATTACATTAGTGTCTTTTCCATAAAATCCTATATTTTCTTTAATAAAAGCAGCCTTCTACCAAGACTGGACGGAGTTATGTGGTAAAAAGTAGTTTTCCCTTAATCGTTATCATTATCAAAATACAGAATTTGATTATTAAAGAAAGCAAGAGAAATCAGGGAAATAACATATGCCTTAGCAGTGAAGACTGCTGACTAAGGCAATGGAATCATAGACTCCACGAGAGTATCGAACAAACAACACGCCTGGCTCAGTCTACCAAAGAGAGACACAGACCCCAGACGGTACCAAATGAAAGGTACGACTAGCAAGGTCTAAAAACAGAGGATACAGACCCCAGACAGTATCAAATGAAAGATACATCTAGTAAGGTCTAAAACAAAGAATACAGACCCCAGACAGTATCAAATGAAAGATACATCTAGTAAGGTCTAAAACAGAGGATACAGACCCCAGATAGTATCAAATGAAAGATACAGCTAGCAAGTTCTAAAAACAGTGTGACTCTGAGAGTGGGTTCCCAGCATACAGTGTAAATTGCTGGTAAAATACCGTTACCTTAAGGCCATGAATTATAAGGTAACCTGGGATACTCGTAACCATACTAACCGACACTAGAGTACCTGACGCCCTACAAGTGTCTATAAAATGTGACATTTGTCACCCCTTGGCTTGGTAGGCCGTGGACTGTAGCTAGCAGTCAGGGTGCGGGGTGTCAATCCCGTATAGATCTATAAACACAATGTCCGCTCTCCCTACAGGAGACTTTGGTTACAAACTAGACGACGGAGAAGGCCGTGTCCCGAAGATGCATCCCAAATAGTGGGTTGTGGGTTTCCAATATAAGTGTTGAACTAGAGGTAGAGACTCATAACTGAACTGACTAGAGTGAACCTATATGTCTATGCTCGTATACATAATATATAACTAATGAATCAAACGACCTTCGGACGGCCATCCGATCCCACCAGACCACATCTCAACGAAGAAAAGGAAATAGGGCGAAGAAGCCTTCCTGAGTCCTTCAACCATTATTTATATGCATCTATACAAGCATAGGCATACATCCAACTACGTTTAAGTGTGTAACAAGTGGAAACGTATCGTGAAGTATAACCAAATCGTGATGTATAACCAAATCGTGTGGAATAACCAAATCGTGAAGTATAACCAAATCGTGATGTGTAAACGAACAGTGTGAATAACTGAATCGTGAAGTATAAGCGTTACCAAGTATAAGTGTATCACGAAGTATAAGCGACAACAAGTGAAGTAAGAGCGTCTAATAGGCATAAGCGACTACAAGTATAAGTGAAATAGAGGCAATAACAAGTATAAACTCATCACGAAGTGAAAGCGTTATCAAGTAGGAGTTTAAACTAAGAGGGAGTATCAAAACATGGAAGAAAACCTTTATACTTGAGAAAATCAAAACTTGGTGTTCTTTGGTAAAATAAGTTTGAAAACCTTTAGAAATTCTTTGGAAACTTTTCATAAACCATTTAAAATGAACTTTGATAAAACAGTATAAGTAAGAGTTTTGAACAAGTAAAAACATTTAAGAAAACATTTATAGTATCCTACTCGGTAAAACAGTTTACAGTATGGTAAATCCTTGTGCATGCGGGTCATCAATCATATGTGATTGATAAGATAACTAGCATGTTTAACTTGTATTCCCCCCTATAAAACATGTAAAAACATTTAAAAGGTTCATTCAGGGGTATGAACTCACCTGGTGTAAGTGGATCCGACGAAGGTTCCAGTTGGGTGCTCGGTATCAAGTAAAGATTTGGACACACTTAGTGACCTATTTAACATATGATAACATATGTTCAAATACAATGAGTACATTTAATACTAATTAAACAAATATACGCACTCTAAGGAGCGGAAAACACTTTGATTAAGTGTTAGGGGTGTCCCGGGTAACATCTTAGGGTGGGAATGACTAGGATAAGGAGTTTACTCTTCAAGAGTAAACTCTTTGGAGAGATTTCGGCCTTAAACACCCCATACCCATGAGTATACAGCGGTAAACTCATGGATGAGGTTGTTAAGTGTTAAATGGCCTACTACAATTTAAGGGATGATGTTAGGTTTTGTTCTTAGGCATTAGAAAGGGACTAATGCAACATATGGGTAATTTGATGAGTTCAAGGCAATAAACTTTGAGTTTACGGCCGTAAACTCTCACCCACACAATCGTAAATTGTTTTGAAGGCCAAAGGTAAAGCATAATTGATTCTACTCATTTTTACAAGTCAAGGGGTGAGTTTAGGGCACCTTTTAACCCCTTTGTAGGAGTTTACGGCCCAGGTACCCTTTCATGAGGGTTTTACGGCCGTGAACTCCTTATGGAGTTGTTTTAATTGAGTTTAAGGTCCCTAACTTGTTGGTGGTTGATTCTAGAATTTAATTCAAGGTCATTGGTGTGTTTAAGGGCATTTTTAACACACAAATATGAGTTTACACCCCATAAAGAGGAGTTTATGGCCCAAGAAAGTTCTTGGGCAGTAAACTCAAGTTTACTCCCTAAAATTATAGTTCAAGGTGTTCTAAGTTCGAATCCATAAGCCTACAAGTCGTATCTAAGCCTTAGGGACAATTTGGAGGGGTTTTGGGGCATAAAAACCGCATTAAATGGTGTTTACGGTCCAAGAGTGTTCTTGGGCCATAAACACATCATTTTGCCCCTATTTTATGTTTTAAACTCGAATTTGTAGGCTAGATAACCTATATAACAAGTTAGGATAGTTTACCTACTCGTTTGGGGCTCGAAACGGACGATTTTTGGCTCGGGAAAAAGTTGTAGAGAGAGAGTTTAGAGAGAGAGTAAAAAGGTGGAAATGGAGTTTACTCTCCCTTATATAGGGGTTGGAGTTGAAGCTCAATGGAAATATACCCGTACTGCCGTCAAACGGGGCTTTTGGTCACACCCGATTTAGTGGTCGTAATAAAATTTAACTTTTTCCAACATAATATGGAAATGTAATTTACATGCTTTTAATTTATTTTATTACAACGAATAACGACATAGGATAGAAATAAATAAAACATTTATTTATTTTACGACCTCAAATTAACGGAATTTTTATAACGTGGAATATTCTGTCAACGGAAACGGGGTAATGTAACGGAATAAACTTTGGGTTGTCACATCATCCCCCCGTTAGAGGGAATTTCGTCCCGAAATTCAGGTCTAGGCAAGGTAGTAGGTTAGTCCTCGCATTCCCAAGTGAACTCTGGTCTGTGTTTGTCATTCCAACAAACCTTCACCTACGGGATGCAGATTCCGTCTCGTGTAGTTAATGGGTTCCGACTAGTGTATCTACGAGGTTAGGGTTCTCAATGGTTTCTATCTAGATGAGTGGGATACGAAGTGTGACGTCGGGTTAACACTTATCAAGTCTAAGAAGTGTATCGATCGGGTGTAAAGCTTGTGGAATATACGAAAGTAGTACTGGTCTGACGAGGGTTGGACCAAATCTCCGTGAGGATTCTTAGATGGTCCTAAGCTCTCGGAAGGGTAGAGCTTTTCAGTATTTAGAACATAGTGTACTTCTATGGCAAGATCACCACTGGCGTGATCGCCATTCCGAAGTTCCTAACGTTCTCTCCCATACTGGTAGTGTAGTCCTTCAGGTTGGTTCTTAGGAAGCTCAAGTTGTCCTTGGTTTCGTGTTTTCCTGTCAGTTGGCTTTTAGAGGCTTTCTAGGTCATCGAATGGGTTGTGTGACTACGGTTTTCTGTTTGCTGTAGAGTGTATATCTCAATCTCGTGCAAAATGAACCTGCACAATGAATCTTGAGATATTCCCAATGGAAACCCTCAGGGTCAGGGAGATGAGGTTTCACTAGATAATTGTTGGACTATCTCGGGAGGTGGTTCTACTATTTCTACGTGAGATAGTATTCGTGGAACACCTAATAGTCCAATGAATCTCTAAGACTTTGGTCTATTCTAGTGCGGAAAGCGCACGCTCCAGCATAACCCCTCGACTAACACCAAGTTTGGTGTTAAGTCTATAATCTCTTCGGGATCTGGGTCATGAGGCTTAACGCAACTACTTTCGCACTTTGATCAAGTATTCTTGACTGCGGAGGTGATCCTGTGGTTCTCGGTATTCTAGTGTTTACTTCGGAGAATGAAGTCTATCGTCTACAGGGCGATGACGATTTCCTTCATGCGAGAGGGTGGAGGCTCATAGGCACTACTTGTCTGTAACAGGGTGTACGAAGTGCCTGAGTAGTGCGAACATCTTCTGCAACTACTTTTCTGAAGTTCCTGAGTGTTTCCCGGTCTAGGTCAAATCTAGTGAGTATTGGGTTCCATTACTAGCAACTTTAATCCCTTTACTAACTAAGGGTGTTAGCTACTATGTGGGCTTAACCGGTATGACAACAAATTTCGGATTTGTGGTCATTATAGTAGCTCAACCCGTAGTGGTTCTCTCGACTCCAGCTCCTATTTTATGGGATAGGATGAAGGGCTTTACTATGAGGTTCGTGGTAGGGCTCATACTTGGCTTAACCACCAATACTTGGTGTATGCAAGTCATATATAATTGAGGTCGGCTTGATGTTCAGTTGTGCAACTCCACCCCAGACCCACAACCCAACGAGGAACAGGGAGTAGGGAGGAAACACACATCTTAAATCTTTTTTATCTCAATTATATACCACCTTTATGCCTATACCTGGTTATAGTGGTCATTCTTATGAGTTCTATCCTCTGGGTTCATGAACCTGATGTGCGAGGTGCGAAGGGTCTTTCTGGGGAATCTACGAAGTATGCTTCGGATGGTAATTGTTTCCTGGAGTATCTTGCAGTGTGTTTCGCTTCGGTTTCCATATGACTAAGAGGGGTCGGTCAACAGCGCACGGTACCCTTCTCTTGGGTACTTCGGAAGGTTTGAGATAAGAGGGACGACTGACGGATCGCAGTAGGTTTGTTTATTTGTATTATGTTTAGGTTCGGAAGAACCTTTATTTGCCGACATGGCTACGGAGAAAGTTCTCTTTACACAGCACTAGGGATGTACACATGGTTGCACGAATTCGAACCATGATCAATAGATTCGTCGAAGTTGGCATACTTCGACATGATATAAAATGAGGATCGATAGAGTCATGTGCCGAACGAGCACACAAGTTCTAGGCATCTCGGGTTTCGTCCTGTGTATCACTGCTGCGGATACTCGGACCGATAGAGTCGACGCGGAACTATAAAGTGTTCTAAGTGTTTCTGAGCAGAGTACCTTTTCATGAATGGATTCTCACGAGGCATTTCTATAATCGCCAAACATATACTATTCAGGTATAATTAAGGTGGGGAGGACTGTTGACTGAGCGACTCCGCCCTAAATCCACAACCAAACAAGGAACAGGAAATGAGGCGGCATTCACTCACTTTAGGTTTATCCATCTTAACTATACATGGCCGTAATGTATATGTTTAGCCCTTATAGTTTTACCTGATGAATTTTAAATTTTATAACAGTGCTGCGACTTTCACCTTAATGGGGAAGTATTTACATTTGAATTAGCCTTTTAATGTTTTGCGTTAGTTATCTGAGATTGAGAGACGTACTAAAAATCTATCGGGTTCCTTGGTGCTTCTCCTTAAGCTGTAGGGTTAGGCTCCTCCTGTTTCCTTGTCTTTTCCTTCAGTTGGGCAGTCCCTTTTGAAGTGTCCAATCTCACCACATAGACAGAAAACTAGATTGGTCGTCACGTTGGTGATTAATGCAATACGCTCCACCGAAGTTCTGCATACGCGAGCAGTATGCCCCTTCATGTTGCACCTAGCACAATAGAGTTCCCGGTAGCCACCATGATGGTGGTAATTGTACTTGCTGCAGTGGGGAAGGTTTCCTAGGTATGGTCTTCTTGAATTCAGGAGGGAAGGATTGACAGGGGTATTGACTGCCTTAGCTCATTTCCCTTTGGAAGGTCCTTGAGCCGAGGTACCTCCCTCCTCGATCTTGAGTTTTCTCTTTAGTGGATTCGGTTGAGGTTATTAGGTGGCTGGGTATGCAAAGGTTGGTTGCTGCTGGGCATTGCTAGGATCGGAAATCCCGATAAGGCCCTTGCTAACATTGGCGTTGTTAGCATTCAGGTGAGCCATGACAGCTGCTACGGCTGCCGAGACTGCAGCTTGGAACGTAGCTTCATCGAATAAGAGAGTAGGTTTCTTGCTTGTGGGTCGGTTACGCTTGCTCGGAGGCATGGTTTTTCCTACACGGAAAGGAATACAAGATAATGAGAGACGATGGCTAACCCCGGACATATCTGTCCTGACTTTATTAGGCATAATTTTTTTTCCCGTGCCTCGGGTACTGGTTGTCTGAGTGTCGACCTACATCCCTATGATGTAGTCCTGGTAATCAAGGTAGGAGTATGAGTATCGGAAAAGGCCATAAGATGCGAGTCACTCCTACTACGTTACCTTTATACTAGGAAAGGTTTCACTCTCTGTCCTAGAAAGATTTGAGAACAGTTCGGAACGAAACCGCGGAGAGAGAGGCTTATGAAGTCTTATGGCTAAATACTCTCAATAGAGGTGCGGGGATCCGCTCTAATCGTGTAACTGGCAACGGGAAACGACGATTTTACCTAACACATAGCGTGAGTAGTGTAACCACTAAATCACTAAATTTGTATTATTTTAAGGGTGTATTAGCGTGACGAACACGAGGGTAAGACACTTCTTGGGTTCCATGTACTGGCTCCCTCTATCTGCCTCGTATCTTTGACTGGTATTGGCGTTGGTTTCCTTCGAGTAGTTACCTAGGGTTCTTTTCTCAAGGCGACACATTGAATTTCTACTCCACTTTACTCCCGAATCCGACTCCGGGTGTCATCACTTCCTGATGGATGACTGGAAATTTCGGAAGTTTAGGCGAATTTCTTCACCGGTGTCCCTAAAAAGATATAGGCACTTGGTGAATTCAATAGTCTCAACCCAGTTCATTTATTTCCGAACAGGAAATCTTCTTAATGAACCTCTTCTGGGTCTGCATCAACTCTTCTGTCAAGCACTGAAGTGGATAGGGTTGTCTACAGGGTTTGTGCGAGAATGGAAATGTCTAAAGAATCCTAAGAGATTATTAACATTTCATTGAGTGATCCATATTGAGTCCTGACACGATTACACATGGTATACAAATCATATATAGCTTAGATCCGATAGGCCTTCGAATATGTGATACTACTCTATATCCACATCCCAACGTGGAAAAGGAAGTAGAGCAAAACCACACATTCTTAGCCTATGGGATCCTTATTATATATAACCTTGGGGGTATACCCTCTGTAGTTGTAGGTATATCAATAAGGATCTTTTTAGTCCTTCACACAAGGTTGGTTATGGATTCTAAAATACCCCTATGGTATTTTAAATTTCTTGTTTGTGTTTCTTATCTTCTGAATATGATTCTGGGATTAGTGTGAATCTTTTAGTGTTCCAAAATACTCCTATAGTATTTTGACTTTATGTTTGGCTCTAGCATTCCTAGTTGGTAAGTTTCAGACATGTTGCACACCACTATCACTCCCAAGCACATGTTCATCACATCTCGAATAAATGTAGTTGATCAGGTTACATTTATTCCAGCTTATGATTACATAATTGCCCAGGTTTGACGGCAATGCTCAACATCCGAAGACTTTTATTCTTGTTGTTCTTGTGATACTTGTGTTCGAGTGTTTAGGTTCTGGATGTTCTTATACTTTGGTAAAATATGGTTATATTTTAAAGTATAATTCTTGGTCAGAGTGTTTTATCCCTTTTGTATTTATAGGCTGTATATCTTTTATGAATTGATATACTTAGCTCACTATAAACAATGCTCTGATACCAATCTGTCACATCCCAAAACCGGAACGGCGGAAACGTTCTGGGGTGGATGATGTCATGTCAAGTATCACAACACATGCATTATAGTAATCAAAGTACAACAAAACATTGCATTAATAGTAATAGTTTTACATGGTTTACATAACAATACAACAAAGTAATACAAGTAAATAATATAGGTACAGCTTGGTACTAAACTGTCTTCGTCAGAAGCTCCGGGGATGTACCTGTCTAATGTTTGTTGGAATAGTGTCTAAGGCTGTAACTATATCCGATTGTGCATGGTCCTTTTGGGTTGCCTTCACCATAGCAACTTGATAGGATGATTTAATAAGAGAGAGTAAATATTATTAATATATTATGGGAATAATATAAGGAATAATATATTGTTATTTGATTAATATAAGTCATATAATTAATTAGAATTAATTTGGTGACTTAAAGAGATTAATTAAATAAAGGGGTATAAATTGTCAATTGTTTGATAGTTAAACTTTAGACGGTAAATCCATTTGGATATACTATGGACGGATTCTAAGAGGATTAGGATAGCTAAAATCGTCCATTAGAGTTATCTAGGAATGGATTTGGATAGCCTTAAGAGAAGATTATCTAATAGGGACTTATCTGTAATCCTTAAGGAGTCTACAAGTATAAATAGACCCCATGGCTGATGGAATTTGTGACTAAGCCTAAAGTAAGGAACCTCTGGTCGAATTCCTCCCCTCTCCTCTCTCCTAAATCATCCTCCTTGCTATTGGTGTTTGTAAGCCATCAGAGGAGTGACATTTGTGACTCTAGAAGCTCCAAGACCTCAAGATCAACAAGGAACTCAAAGGTATGATTCTAGATCTGTTTCAATGTTGTTATTTAGCCTAAATAATTATTAGAAGTCTTGGATTCAAAGCATGTTTATTAGAAAGCCTAGATCCGAGCATTAGGGTTTTGCATGCGCACATAGGAAAGATCTTATGGCTAAAACCCATCAGTGGTATCAGAGCCTAGCTTGGTTTTCTGTAAATTGTTGCTTGATTAACTGAAACAAACCTGCAAAATTCGATTTTTAGGTTTCTGAGTCATGGACTCGGCGAGTCTCAAAGTGGACTCGGCGAGTAGGCCTGACTTGGCGAGTCCCTTTGTGCACTCGGCGAGTCCAGGCGTCAGGAATGGCCAGATTCGGGATTTCTTTGTGTTTATCTTATCTTAACTTACCATAAACTAATTAGATCAATATTAATTCGTTTTTCTGATAAATATAACTGTTATCTTGATCTAGTTAAAGGTAATTATCAACTAATTAAATATTTAATTTCCTTATATGATAATTAATTAATTATTTTGATTATTTTGGTAATTATCTTAAAAGACATCTTGAATAAATCAAATATAGATAATTAGGATATTAATTGTTAATTGGAATTATTTGTTATTTGATCCTCCATGTTTTAAATGTTTAAAACATGCCCTCAAGTTTTGAAATTTATATTTGTGATTAAAAGTTTTAATTTAGACAACTTAAATTTCAAAACCCTAGATTTTAAAAGGTTTAAAATACACCCCTATACTAATATGATATTACTAGTATAATATATATATGTATAACTAAATGCTAGTCTTACCGTTAGTAGGCCTCATTCACAAAGCCAATCTATAAGGTGGGTATAAGGTTGCGGCCTATAAAATGGCGCTTAATGGGTGTACACTCACACCCACCGCTTGCTTGATTGGTGGAGGGTCGTTAGCCGAACGGGTAGGATAGGGCAACCTCATCCTCTCATTAAAAGTATAATAAGAAATATAAAGTAACTACACATATTTTAAAATTCCCAATCTTAGTTACTTTAGGAAAGTGAATTGATGCAATCCCATGAAATTACACTTTGCACCTTGCTAAGAAGTTAGTGGAGCGTGTGTGGTTTACCGGCACACTAATTGGTTCTAAGCGAAGGTGGCAAAGGGTGATTCATTGTATATCATAGTTCGATGGAGCGTGTGTGGTTTACCGGCACATCGAATAGGTGATCGTTACAATGAAGGCACCATGTGAATTTGCATGGTTATTCACACCCGCCTTGTGATCCTCGGTATCCCAGTCACAAACAAGAGGGGCATATCGAGATTTAAACATGCCATTGAATAGTTTCAATGAATCTCATCCGAACCTAGGAATTCTCAAAAACACTTAGGACTAATAGTTTAGGTTTTTGTGATGGAGAATTAGTGAATCGTCATTCACTTACCTTCAATGTATTTGCATGTTAGATTACGGCATCCCTTTTCTAATATGTAAATGTCATTGTTGGATCCTAGCCCTAATTTTTCTTATTGGGTGATAATTAGGGATTCATATTCTAATCTATCTTTGTCCTTTTCTAATTATAGATGTCGAACGCAAACAACGCTGCTGCTAGTTCTTTCACGTTGATGAGCCTTTGCCAAGAGGTCACCTTCGATGGAACGAACTTTAGCGAATGGATAAGATACATTCGCACCATTGCTCGCTATGAGGACAAGGAGTATGTCCTTGATGAGAAGCTCGAGAAAATCAACACCGAAATCGCTACTCCAGCCGAAATCACCGCCTTTGAAACTCATGAGCGAGATGCAACGAAGGCACATTGCATCATGATCGCTACCATGAACTCCGAATTCCAAAAGTCCTACGAGGACATGTACCCGTACGAGATGCACCAAGACTTATTGGAGAGGTACCACCAAAACGCGAGACAAGAGCGGTATGAGATTTTCACTAACATGATTTCCGCGAAGATGGGTCATGGAGAATCTCTTACCGTGCACTTGCAAAAGATGCAAAGTTATGTCGACCGCCTTCGCAAGTTAAATGTTGATTTCGGGGAAGACTTGGCGATCGACATGGTGCTTCACTCTTTGCCTCCGATGTACAACCAGTTCAGGATGACCTACCACATTAACAAAGAGGAGGTCACCCTAAGCAAACTCCAAGGTCTCTTGAGAGTCGCTGAGAGCAACTTCAAGGACAAGTATGTTGCACCTACTCCCAATCCGCCTGCTGCTCCTGTCTTGGCTATTGGTCAAGGAAAGGGAAAGAAGAGGAAAGCTTCATCGAAGAACTATCGCAAGGCGAAAGCCCGAGATGGTGCCTCTTCTAGTGGGACCAAAGTTGATCCCGCTAAGCCCTGTCCTAACCCGAAGGAGGCAGAGTGCCACCACTGCCGCAAGATAGGACATTGGAAGAGAAGCTGCCCAGAGTACCTGCAAGCAATCAAAGAAGGAAAGATCAAGCCATCTTTCGCAGGTATATACACAATTAAATCTAACGATTCTAATCATGCTATTTCTTGGGTCCTTGATACCGGTTGTGGTTACCACATTTGTTCTAATGTGCAGGGACTAAGAAGAAGTAGGGATGTGGAGCCAGGAAGGATAAATCTAATCATGGGGAACAGAAGATCGTCGCATGTGACCAAGATTGGAGTGTATTCTTTAGTGCTTAGGAATAGTTTGGTTTTAGATTTGAACAATTGTTGCTATTCGCCAGAAATGGCTAGAAACATCATTTCATTTCATGGTTTGTATAGACAAGGATTTAGATTTTCTTTTAATAATGAGAATGGTTCTATTTTGGCTTATCTAAATGGTGTCTTTTACTTTGAAGCTATACCATGTAATGGAATATATGAAACCGTTATGATTGTTGATAACTTAGGAAATGATGTTTTGAATATTGATTCTTCCACTAGTATGGATAAAGCATCCTTGTGGCATTGTCGTCTTGGACATGTCAACAAGAAACGCATAGCCCAACTCCAAAAGAATGGAGTGTTGGAGTCATTCGACCTTAGGGAAGATGACACATGCGAATCTTGTTTACTTGGAAAGATGACTAAGTCACCCTTCACGAGTACATGTGAAAGGGGCGAGGGTCTATTGGACCTAATACATACTGATGTATGTGGACCATTTAGATCAACCACGAAGGATGGGAACCGCTTCTACGTGACTTTTACCGATGACTATAGTAGATATGGGTATATCTACTTAATCAAGCAAAAGTCAGAAACCTTTGAAAAGTTCAAAGAGTTCAAGAATGAAGTGGAGAATCAATTGGGCAGGAAAATCAAGATGCTTCGATCCGATCGAGGAGGAGAGTACCTAAGTCTTGAATTCCACGATTATCTCAAGGAGTGTGGAATAGTTTCGCAATTGACGCCTCCTAGGACACCACAGTTGAATGGTGTGGCAGAAAAGCGTAATCGAACCTTATTGGATATGGTTCGCTCTATGATGAGTCGTGCTTCACTACCTATTTCTTTCTGGGGGTATGCCTTAGAGACTGCCGCCCATATCCTTAACCGAGTCCCTACCAAGAAGGTTGCCAAAACACCTCACGAGATGTGGACAGGGAAAGCTCCCTCGTTGGCACATATCAAGGTTTGGGGTTGCGAGGCTTTCGTAAGACGAGATACTCACGACAAGCTTGAACCTCGAAGTGAGCGATGTATTTTCATCGGCTACCCACAGACATCCTTTGGATATCTCTTCTATAGACCGAAGGACAACGTGGTATTCGTTGCGAGGAGAGGAGTTTTCCGAGAGCGAGAACTCATAAGCCAAGGATACAGTGGGAGGCAAATCGAGCTTGAAGAGATTCAAGAGTCGATAGATGAAGGAACCTCTACCGCTGGCACTCAACCCGAGGAGGAAACTCCGGTTGAACCGATTGACGAATCCTTACCTCTTAGACGTTCTGATAGAGTTAGAGTTCTACCCCAGTTTTATGGTTTTCATATTACTACCGAAGGGGACACGTATATTAGTGATGGTACACTAATAAATCTTGATGAACCTAATAGCTATAAGGAAGCCATGGCAGGCCCAGAGTCTGGGAAATGGAAAGAGGCAATGGATAGCGAGATCCAATCCATGTATGATAACCAAGTTTGGAATTTGGTTGATTATGTGTCCGGACGTAAGACCGTTGGGTGCAAATGGATCTTCAAGAAGAAGACCGACGTGGATGGAAACGTGCACACATATAAAGCGCGATTGGTTGCGAAGGGCTTTACTCAAACTCCTGGAGTTGACTATGATGAGACCTTCTCACCAGTTGCGAAGATTAAATCTATTAGAGTGATGCTAGCTATTTCCGCATTTCATGATTATGAGATTTGGCAAATGGATGTCAAGACCGCTTTCCTTAATGGGAAGTTGGTTGAGGATGTTTACATGGCTCAGCCCGAGGGGTTTGTGGATCCGAAGCATCCGAATAGAGTGTGTAAGCTTGAGAAGTCCATTTATGGACTTAAGCAAGCGTCTCGCAGATGGAATCTTTGCTTTGATGAGAAAGTCAAAGAGTTTGGATTTGTACGAAGCGAAGACGAGTCTTGTGTATATGTCAAAGCCAGTGGAAGTATAGTAAGCTTTCTCGTTCTATATGTCGATGCCATATTACTCATAGGAAACGACATCCCGACTCTGCAGGAAGTTAAGTCCTGGCTCGGGAAGTGCTTCGCTATGAAGGACCTCGGAGAAGCTTCTTACATTTTGGGAATAAGGATAGTGAGAGAAAGAAGTAAGAGACTAATTGGACTTAGTCAGAACACTTACTTGGAGAAGGTACTAAAACGTTTTAGTATGGAAAACTCAAAGAAAGGAGAATTACCAATACAAAGTAATGCCAAGTTGAGTAAGACTCAAAGTCCGAGTACCGAAGCTGAGATACCAGAAATGAGCCGAGTACCATACGCTTCCGCAGTTGGCTCAATCATGTACGCTATGACTTGTACTCGCCCTGATGTAGCCTTCGCTTTGAGCATGGTTAGCAGATATCAAGGGAATCCTGGCAAAGCACATTGGATTGCGGTGAAGAATATCCTTAAGTACCTTCGGAGGACGAAGGAATGGTTCTTAGTCCTCGGAGGGAGTGATGACTTGAAGGTGCGAGGGTATAGTGACGCCAGCTTTCAGACCGACAGGGACAATTACCGTTCGCAGTCGGGCTGGGTCTTTACCCTAAATGGAGGAGCAGTGACCTGGAAGAGTTCCAAGCAAGAAACCATAGCTGATTCAACGTGCGAATCAGAGTACATTGCAGCGAGCGAAGCGTCGAAGTAGGCAATATGGCTAAAGAACTTCATCGGTGATCTTGGAGTTGTACCTGCCATAAAGGAGCCCATGGAGATTTTCTGTGATAACGAAGGTGCGGTTGCCTTAACCAAGGAACCGAGGGATCATGGTAGATCAAGACACATCGACAGAAAATATCACTTCATTAGACACCGTGTAGAAGAAGGACAACTCGTAGTGAAGAGGATATCATCAGAAGATAACCCAGCAGATCCGCTTACGAAGGGACTGAGTAAGGTTAAGCACTTGCTGCATGCTAGGAGCATTGGGCTGAATGATGATATTAGCATAGATTAGATAGTATTAGAAACGTGTAATAGATAAATGTAATTAACATTTGATGATTAAATAAAGGAGTTTTATTTATAAGTAATGTTACTGTCTTATGTTAATCGTTTAACTATTGTTTCACTTTGCATGTTTTGACTTCCAGAATAATTGAAATTATTAGGAATAATAGAATTGTTCAAATTATCCACAATCACTCATATGTTGGAAGTAGATATGAATGAAGATTGTCATGAATTGGTGTGTAGATTGTCTAAATGGTGTTAGACATAGCAAAGGGTTGCTGCAACGTTCATGAGTGCTTATGAACTAGTTTTGAGCATTGGAACAAACCCGCGCTTGCTGGAATCACCTTATGGAATAAGATATAAAAGGGTGATCGCAAGACGATAATATCATATAGTCTTAAAACCTAGATATATGGTTTGCTATTTGTTAATTGGTTGTACATTGATAATGCGAAAACGCATCAGTAACTCGGTGTTATAAAACGCATTGTTGTGTATAGTTGGTTAATGAATAAGTAAATGCATATAAGTCGAAGTTTATCTGTAACTTTTATCTAAGAAGGTAAAAGCGATATCTCGGCCGCTCGATGATTTGATTTGACTTATGTGCTGGGCCCGGTCAGAACTGAATTGATGTGTTCGATTAAGTTCTATGTCAAATAAATCAAAGATCGAGAAACCTAAATGCTTGACTAACCATTCCATAGGATTGTCAACATGATATCTAACAGAGGACTGTACGATCCCTTATCTAAAGGACAAGATTGATTAGATCAGAGTTTGACAGCGTCTTTGAGAGCTACGATTGCAAACCGAATTGTACTTGTATAGTTACTAGACTTATCCAAGTGGGAGACTGTTGGAATAGTGTCTAAGGCTGTAACTATATCCGGTTGTGCATGGTCCTTTTGGGTTGCCTTCACCATAGCAACTTGATAGGATGATTTAATAAGAGAGAGTAAATATTATTAATATATTATGGGAATAATATAATGAATAATATATTGTTATTTGATTAATATAAGTCATATAATTAATTAGAATTAATTTGGTGACTTAAAGAGATTAATTAAATAAAGGGGTATAAATTGTCAATTGTTTGATAGTTAAACTTTAGACTGTAAATCCATTTGGATATACTATGGACGGATTCTAAGAGGATTAGGATAGCTAAAATCGTCCATTAGAGTTATCTAGGAATGGATTTGGATAGCCTTAAGAGAAGATTATCTGATAGGGACTTATCTGTAATCCTTAAGGAGTCTACAAGTATAAATAGACCCCATGGCTGATGGAATTCGTGAGTAAGCCTAAAGTAAGGAACCTCTGGTCGAATTCCTCCCCTCTCCTCTCTCCTAAATCATCCTCCTTGCTATTGGTGTTTGTAAGCCATCAGAGGAGTGACATTTGTGACTCCAGAAGCTCCAAGACCTCAAGATCAACAAGGAACTCAAAGGTATGATTCTAGATCTGTTTCAATGTTGTTATTTAGCCTAAATAATTATTAGAAGTCTTGGATTCAAAGCATGTTTATTAGAAAGCCTAGATCCGAGCATTAGGGTTTTGCATGCGCACATAGGAAAGATCTTATGGCTAAAACCCATCAATGTTGACCTGAGAATACAAGTTATTTGAAAAGCGAGTATCAGCATTTTTACAAATGCTGGTGAGTTCAAAAGTATTTAGTGTCATTTTATTCAAATAACTTTAATAAAAGTGGTAGTTTTAGAGTATCCATTACATTAGTGTCTTTTCCAGAAAATCCTATATTTTCTTTAATTAAAGCAGCCTTCTACCAAGACTGGACGGAGTTATGTGGTAAAAAGTAGTTTTCCCTTAATCGCTATCATTATCAAAATACAGAATTTGATTATTAAAGAAAGCAAGAGAAATCAGGGAAATAACATATGCCTTAGCAGTGAAGACTGCTGACTAAGGCAATGGAATCATAGACTCCAGGAGAGTATCGAACAAACAACACGCCTGGCTCAGTCTAACAAAGAGAGACACAGACCCCAGACGGTACCAAATGAAAGGTACGGCTAGCAAGGTCTAAAAACAGAGGATACAAACCCCAGACAGTATCAAATGAAAGATACATCTAGTAAGGTCTAAAACAAAGAATACAGACCCCAGACAGTATCAAATGAAAGATACATCTAGTAAGGTCTAAAACAGAGGATACAGACCCCAGATAGTATCAAATAAAAGATACAGCTAGCAAGTTCTAAAAACAGTGTGACTCTGAGAGTGGGTTCCCAGCATACAGTGTAAATTGCTGGTAAAATACCGTTACCTTAAGGCCATGAATTATAAGGTAACCTGGGATACTCGTAACCATACTAACCGACACTAGAGTACCTGACGCGCTACAAGCGTCTATAAAATGTGTCATTTGTCACCCCTAGGCTTGGTAGGCCGTGGACTGTAGCTAGCAGTCAGGGTGCGGGGGTGTCAATCCCGTATAGATCTATAAACACAATGTCCGCTCTCCCTACAGGAGACTCTGGTTACCAACTAGACGACGGAGAAGGCCGTGTCCCGAGGATGCATCCCAAATAGTGGGTAGTGGGTTTCCAATATAAGTGTTGAACTAGAGGTAGAGACTCATAACTGAACTGACTAGAGTGAACCTATATGTCTATGCTCGTATACATAATATATAACTAATGAATCAAACGACCTTCGGACGGCCATCCGATCCCACCAGACCACATCTCAACGAAGAAAGGGAAATAGGGCGAAGAAGCCTTCCTGAGTCCTTCAACCATTATTTATATGCATCTATACAAGCATAGGCATACATCCAACTACGTTTAAGTGTGTAACAAGTGGAAACGTATCGTGAAGTATAACCAAATCGTGATGTATAACCCAATCATGTGGAATAACCAAATCGTGAAGTATAACCAAATCGTGATGTGTAAACGAACAGTGTGAATAATTGAATCGTGAAGTATAAGCGTTACCAGGTATAAGTGTATCACGAAGTATAAGAGACAACAAGTGAAGTAAGAGCGTCTAATAGGCATAAGCGACTACAAGTATAAGCGAAATAGAGGCAATAACAAGTATAAACGCATCACGAAGTGAAAGCGTTATCAAGTAGGAGTTTAAACTAAGAGGGAGTATCAAAACATGGAAGAAAACCTTTATACTTGAGAAAATCACAACCTGGTGTTCTTTGGTAAAATAAGTTTGAAAACCTTTAGAAATTCTTTGGAAACTTTTCATAAACCAGTTTAAAATGAACTTTGATAAAACAGTATAAGTAAGTGTTTTGAACAAGTGAAAACATTTCAGAAAACATTTATAGTATCCTACTCGGTAAAACAGTTTACAGTGTGGTAAATCCTTGTGCATGCGGGTCATCAATCATATGTGATTGATATGATAACTGGCATGTTTAACTTGTATCCCCCCCCCTATAAAACATGTAAAAACATTTAAAAGGTTCATTCAGGGGTATGAACTCACCTGGTGTAAGTGGATCCGACGAAGCTGCCAGTTGGGTGCTCGGTGTCAAGTAAAGACTTGGACACACTTAGTGACCTATTTAACATATGATAACATATGTTCACATACAATTAGTACATTTAATACTAATTAAACAAGTATACGCACTCTAAGGAGCAGAAAACACTTTGATTAAGTGTTAGGGGTGTCCCGGGTAACATCTAAGGGTGGGAATGACTAGGATAAGGAGTTTACTCTTCAAGAGTAAACTCTTTGGAGTGATTTCGGCCTTAAACACCCCATACCCATGAGTTTACAGCGGTAAACTCATGGATGAGGTTGTTAAGTGTTAAATGGCCTACTACAATTTAAGGGATGATGCTAGGTTTTGTTCTTGGGCATTAGAAAGGGACTAATGCAACATATGCGTTATTTGATGAGTTCATGGCAGTAAACTTTCAGTTTATGGCCATAAACTCTCACCCACACAATCGTAAATTGTTTTGAAGGCCAAAGGTAAAGCATAATTGGTTCTACTCATTTTTACAAGTCAAGGGGTGAGTTTGGGGCACCTTTTAACCCCTTTGTAGGAGTTTACGGCCCAGGTACCCTTTCATGAGGGGTTTACGGCCGTGAACTCCTTATGGAGTTGTTTTAATTGAGTTTAAGGTCCCAAAATTGTTGGTGGTTGATTCTAGAATTTAACTCAAGGCCATTGGTGTGTTTAAGGGCATTTTTAACACACAAATATGAGTTTACTCCCCATAAAGAGGAGTTTACGGCCCAAGCAAGTACTTGGGCAGTAAACTCAAGTTTACTCCCTAAAATTATAGTTCAAGGTGTTCTATGTCCGAATCCATAAGCCTACAAGTCGTATCTAAGCCTTAGGGACAATTTGGAGGGGTTTTGGGGCTTAAAAACCCCATTAAATGGTGTTTACGGTCCAAGAGTGTTCTTGGGCCGTAAACACATCATTTTGCCCCTATTTTATGTTTTAAACTCGAATTTGTAGGCTAGATAAGCTATATAACAAGTTAGGATAGTTTACCTACTCGTTTGGGGCTCGAAACGGACGATTTTTGGCTCGGGAAAAAGTTGTAGAGAGAGAGTAAAAAGTTGGAAATGGAGTTTAATCTCCCTTATATAGGGGTTGGAGTTGAATCTTAGTGGAAATCTACCCGATACTGCCGTCTAACGGGGCTTTTGGTCGCACCCGATTTAGTGGTCGTAATAAAATTTAACTTTTTCCAACATAATATGGAAATGTAATTTACATGCTTTTACTTTATTTTATTACGACGAATAACGACATAGGATATAAATAAATAAAACATTTATTTATTTTACGACCTCAAATTAACGGAATTTTTATAACATGGAATATTCCGTCAACGGAAACGGGGTAATGTAACGGAATAAACTTTGGGTTGTCACACTCTATACCTGATGAGCGTCCAGTCTCTGCTACTGATATCTACCGGGGTTATGAGTTGGAGATCTTTCGCTTTGGTTATCTAATAGATCTTATCCGTATTGCGATGGGAGATGTTTGTGTGACCATGGGTAAGGATTGGTTGAGCCGGTTTGGAGCTCTGATTGACTGTTACCATCAGATGGTGACGGTTCGAGACCCAAGTGGGGGAGTGATGACTATCTACAGTGAGGGTACTAAGTTTGGATCAGCCTTCTTTTCTGCCACCATGGCAAGAGAGAGTTTACAACATGGGTGTATGGTTTATCTGGCATATGTAGTGGATACTAGGGTTGAGGAGAAGGGATCAGACTTCATTTCTGATGTTCTGGTGGTACATGATTTTCCCGATTTTTTTGCCCAGGAGTTACCAGGTTTGCCTCCTGTAAGGCACGTGGAATTTCAAATCGATATGATTTCGGGTGCAGCATCGATCGCCAAGGAACCGTACCGACTTGCACCTCCCGAGATGTAGGAGTTATCCTCTCAACCGTAGGAGCTGTTAGGAAAATGATTTATTCAGCCGAGGAGTTCTCCTTAGGAGCACATATCCTTTTTGTAAGAAAGAAGGACGGTTCGCACCGGATGTGCATCGATTACCGAGAGTTGAATAAGCTGACGGTGAAAAACCATTACCCATTACCGAGGATTGATGATATTTTCGACCAGCTGCAGGGGGCATCTTGGTTTTCCAAGATTTATTTGAGGTCCGGCTATCATCAAATGAGGGTGCGAGAGGAGGATATTCAGAAGACGGCCTTCCAAACTCACTATGGGCATTACAATTTCATGGTGATGCCTTTTGGGCTCACCAACGCACTGACAACGTTCATAGATCTCATGAACCGGGTGTGCAGGCCTATGTTGGATCGATCAATGATCGTTTTCATCAATGACATTCTGGTTTATTCAAAGACCAGAGAGTAGCACGAGGACCATTTACATGAGGTTCTTGGGGTCTTAAGGATGGAGATGTTCTACGCCAAGTTTTCCAAGTTTGACTTCTGGTTGCATGAGGTTCAGTTTCTGGGACACCTCATCAACCAGAATGGTATCTTGGTCGACCCAGCCAAGATAGAAGCTCCCTCGGTTTGGCGGGATTACCATCTGAGATTTGGAGCTCCCTCGGTTTGGCGGGATATTATCAAATATTCATTAGGTACTTCTCCAAGATTGGTGTTCCTCTCACCAGGTTGACAAGGAAGGATGTTATGTTTAGTTGGGGACGTAAGTAGTAGGCATCATTTGATACACTCCGCCAGAGATTGTGTGAGGCTTTGGTACTTGTCCTCCCTAAGGGAATTAAGGACTCCGTAGTCTACTGTGATGCATCCATTGCAGGGTTGCGTGCTATGTTGATGTAGGGGGCATGTGATTGCATACGCTTTGAGGAAGCTAAAGCCTCACAAAGCGAAGTATTCCACGCATGATTTGGAATTCGGGGCAGTGGTTTTCTCCCTCAAGATGTGGAGCCACTATCTCTACGGTGTTCAGTGTATAATCTACACGGACTATAAGAGCCTGAGATATCTTATGGATCAGCCAAACCTAAATTTGAGACAGAGGAGGTGGTTGGATGTAGTGAAGGACTACGATTGTGAGATTCTTTGTCACCCGCGCAATGCCAATATGGTGGTCGACGCCTTGAGCCGGAGGGCAGTGAGTGCCTCGGTTCGGGATATGTGCATAAGGACGACTGTGATGACCCTAGTTTTACAGATTTTCAAAGAAACACATTCGGAGGCCATAAAAGAAGAAAACACGAAAAGTGAGTAGGTGATCATCCAGAATTTAGCCTTTGATATTAATAGTCGAGAGCTTTTGACTCTTCATGGGCGGGTATGAGTACCGTATGCGGGAGGGGCCCAACGGATTTTGATTGAGGAGGCCTACAAGTCGAGATTTTCCATTCACCCAGGGGCTACCAAATTGTATCTCGACCTAAAGCATAATTACTGGTGGCCATGTATGAAGAGAGATGTGGCTTGGTTTGTAGAGCGATTTTTGACTTGCCGGAAGGTCAATGCTGAGCACCAGCACCCTCATGGCAAGTTGCAGCCTCTAGAGGTCCTCTACAGAAGTGGGAGCAGATCACCATGGATTTTATCACGAATTTGCCGAAGACTCCGAGACGTGTTGACGCTATTTGGGTGATTGTGGATCGTTTGACGAAGAGTTATCACTTATTTGCCATTAGCAAGAGCTCTTCTGCAGAGAAGCTGGTTGAGATTTATGTTTGAGAGGTGGTGGCTCAACACGGGGTGCTGACTTCTATTGTGTTCGATAGGGATATGCGTTTTACTTCCAAGTTCTGGAAGAGGTTTCAAGAGGAGTTGGGTACCCAGCTACACTTCAGTACTGCATATCATCTGCAGACTGACGGCTTAGAGCCTCTAGAAGACTTATGAGGATCGATGACGCTCTAAGATAGAGTTCCAGGTGGGGGATTTAGTGTTGCTAAAGGTGTCACCCTGGAAGGTTGTTATCCGCTTCAGGAAGCAGGGCAAGCTCGGCCCTAGGTTTATTGGCCCTTTCCAAATTTTGGCATGTGTAGGCAAGGTGGCTTACCGATTGGAGATGTCGGGGGAGTTGAGCCAGATTCATGATACCTTCCACATTTCCCAACTAAGGAAGTGTATAGTTGATGAGACAGTTGTGGTCCCTTTGGAGGACATTCAACTCGATGATCGATTGAACTACGTTGCGAAACCTATGGAAATTATGGATTGGAAAGTAAAGGCCTTGAGGAACAAGGTAGTGAACTTGATCAAAGTTCAGTGGCAACACCGGAAAGGCTCAGAGCGTATGTGGGAACCTGAGTCCGAGATGCGTGAGCACTATCTGAGCTGTTTCCTGAGGATGACTTTGAGGGCGAAATTTGATTCTAGTGGGGGAGAATTATAACATCCCAATATCAGGTATTATTATTATTGCCCTTAGCTTATTTAAAGTTGCACAATTGGTCCATTGAGGAAAAAGGCTTGCATTTTGGTCGTACGTTGGGCGCACTTGAGGGTATACGCAGCGTACTCGTGCAATATGGAAAACGCAGATGATCCGCTAGTACGATGGGCGTACGTATGGTACATCGGGCATACTGGCACATACTCTAAACCCTAATTATAAGGGCTGCTCCTTATTTAAACAATCTTATATCCCCTTTTGATTATCCTTATCAATCACCATTACCTCCTCAAACCCTAATTATGAGTCTAAGTTGTTTATGTGAGTTTTAGGAGCTTATTGGGTGATTTTGGTGCATATTGTTAAAGAAGGATACCAGAAAAGAAGGTGTGATTACTTGCAAGCTTGTAGATCAAGAAACCTTTCCTCTTTATGCATCTTTTTTAGGTATAAATTTTATACCATGATGGGTTTTCTATTTGATCTACATGGTTGAAGTTTTATGAGCTTTTGTCCCCAATATTAGACCTTTATGAGTTTGGAGCACTCTAAGGACCTTTAGATGTCCTCTCATGCATTTTAGGACTTGTAGATTCATAAAAATGGTTGATTGATCATTCCCTATTGCTCATGCATGAGTATAGTAGCTTAGAATGTGTTGGAAGTTAAATTTTGTTCATTGGGTCCCTCCTCGCCATGCAAAGGCTTAAAGTCGACGACTTTATGGATTAAAACACCTTAGGATGGTCAGATATGAAGTTGGGTTAGATGTCTTAAAGGATTAAGACACAAAGTTGGTGAAGGTTGAAGCAAACGGAGTACGTTGGGCATACTCCTAGCTATGCTCTGCATAGCCGGTTCCATCCTCGATGGGTCGTTGGTCACGTTGTACGCCCTGTGTAAGGAAGTGTACGCCCAGCATACCCACTGGGTAGTTGACTTTCGTTGACTTTTGACTTTATGTTAAGATTTAGGGTTTTGGACCATAAGAAGGGAAAAATTGTATTTTTACACTTAGAAGAGTTAGTTGTCGGATTTGGACTTGTGAGTTGAGCTTTGGACCTTAAATATTAATTAGGGTTACTTATTTCATTGACTAGGCGAAGTCTAGTTCCGGCAGTTCGAGTGTGAGATTTACTTGTCATCGGTATCACGTGAGTCTCCTCACTTATTCTTACATATGTGGTAGAATAGCTATATTTTTGATGACCAGTAGGGTCTACTGTTATTGTGTATTATGTTGTTATGTGTGACTAAGACTTCAGATAGTGTTCGCGGTTGCTGATAACCCATAGGGGGTGTTATTGCCCACTGGGACTGCTAATAATCCCTAGGATTGTTGATAACCCATAGTTGTTTATTATGTTGTGTTTTATGTGGTATCTTAGGGATCTCACTAAGCTTCATGCTTATAGTTGTTGCTTTCTGTGTTTTAGGTACTTCTAAGAATTTGCAGACCCTCGAGTAACCTTGAAATGCACGTTCACAAACCTTCCAGCAGGTGTAGGTTTCAATACCTTGATAGTTGTACTTTTCTGTGCACTCCATGTCAAGTATTGAGGTTGGCTATACTTTAGGTAAAAGTCGATAAGCTCTCGGTCAACCTCTGGACTAGGAAAAGGAACCTCAACAGTTGGCTCAAAACAATGGAATGTAAATGCTTTCCTTGTAATTGGCATATCAAACTGTGAGTCCTTTGAATTATCACAGTCGAAAGAAGCAATCGGTTCTAACCAATAAACACTTGGTGATTCTATTGCTTGACTGATTAGCACCTCTCTAGTCCATTCAGGAAACATAGCCTTCTTACACTTCAAGTCATCTTCTTCTTTGTTATGCCTCTCTGTTTCCTCTGCATCTTTTGTTATTTTCAGATTGTCATCCAAATCTTTATCTCTTTTCTTGCGTTTAAGGGCTTCAACAATAGTTTCTTCTGTATCACTATCATTGTCATTGACAATCTTTTTCTGCTTATCTGTTGGACCAGAACCTGAAGCTACATTAACCTTCAGTTCTTTTGAGACTGGGAAATTTGGTTTAAGAGTTTCAATTGTTATAATCACTTTCTGTTGGTCACCCTCTCCCCCTTATTTTGGAGTAATGAAAGGCTCCGAAACACCTTTCATCTCATGAAGCATGGCAAGGGTAGGAAGCAATTTTCCAGCAAGATGATTCCTGATGGTGATAGTTAGAATTGGATCATGAGCACCAAGGACATTGGTCAACATGTCCACGAAATCACTTGCACAACTTCGTAAGACAACTCTCTCGGTTTTTAATAAGCTAATCTCCTTCTCGGCTTGATCCAGTTGAACTTTTTGAACTTCAATGGAAGAGGCTTGACGAGCAATATCGGCATGAAGTGAGTCCAGCCGAGAGGAAACTGAACTTATAAGAGAAGTATTTTCGTCTTGGATGGAGGAACGAACATCTGCAAACTTCTTTTGTTCTTCCTGTAGAGACTGTGAAAGAGATTCAATGGATTCATGTATTTTGGCAGCATTCGTATCTGCATGCTCTTTAAGAGAATCCAAAAACAGTTGTGTAGTTTGAATAACTTCAGCAACATCAGCAGAGGCTTTGCTGCAAGTAGAAGCTGATTCTTTGATTGCATCAGTTGAATCATCCATAGCCTTTGTATATTGTTCGATGGTAGTCTCCACAAAAGCTTTAAGAACTACCCCACCATAAGCTTTGTTATCTTCAAGTAACTGATCCAGCTTTTCATGAATGCTCTGCAACTGTTGGCGGTTGACAGGAGCATCATTGTCTTCATCAGATTGAAGTCGATAGGGACTAAAGTATGTAGAGTCATACTCATCATTGTCTCCACCTAGAGTAGCACCGGAACCGGTTGAGTTGGTTGGAGAAAGTGGTTTAGTGATGACAAGAGGATGGGTGCCAGTAGTTGCCCCCGTATCAGATATGTTGACGACCACTGTCTGTTCAGGAAGGGTAGTGGTGGTGGTTTGGGTAATGATAGGAGGTAAAGGTATTGTAGAAATAAGTGTAGAAGAAACTGTTGTAGAAGACACAAGTGGTGCTCGTGATATTGTAGTGGTGAAAGTGGTTGTAGGAATGGAAACAGAAGTAACTGGTGGTGTTGAAATAGAGGTTGATGTAAGAACAACTGAAATTGTAACTTTTGGTTTCGGTGATGGAGGTGGGGTTGGTTGTTTATGAGAAGGAGATTCGGTTGGAGTAGGAGATCTAGGTGGAGTATTACCTCTTGGAGATTCCTGACGAGATTCCTCTACTTCATCATCGTCGTTACCTGAGTTTGGAGGAGTTGGACTCTTGGATATTCTTGCCATTCTTTTAACCTTCTTCAACTTAGAAGAGCCCTCTTTCTCCAACTTTCGCTTCTTTGATTTAGAAGGCTTAGATTCATCATAATCAAGATTTAAAACGTTGTAAATACCATAGAGTATTGTCAGAAATCCTTTACTGGTGCCATCAGATCCAGCACTACGTTCCACCAAGCTTTTAATCAAAAGAGTAACAAGGTCATTCCATTGAGACGGGAGTCACGACTTCTTGATCTTTGTAATGGTGGTCAGTACATCTGTATATCCCATTTCATAAAGCATTGAGAATAGCTGTGCAGTTGTGATGAAATCAGGTGAGATAACAGAGGAATCCACCGCTAGATGTAGTAAAGAACAAACCCCCCCCCCTTTGGAAAAAAAAGGCCTTTTGGAGAGGATTTGAAAGTAGATGCGTTCTTTGTTCTTGTCGAAGGTTGCAGTAGAGTAAACTTGGGACAAGAGAGACATGGGAACAGCTTCATAGTGAGTTAGGGCATGAACCAATGGAGAATACTTCAAACACTCCACAACTTGTAACATATAGGAATCATAGAGGAACAGATTGAGTTCAATGATCATGTTTTGATTTGGCTTAATGGAAAGAAATGCCGAAGAAGCAGTCTGATCTTGAACTGAAGAAGAAGTCGCCATTGTTGATTGAAGAAGGAAGATGAACAGTTCAAATCATCGCTATAGTAGAGAAACTTTGTGACTGGTAAATGACAAAGAATCTTCGAAACCCTTTATATACCATTGCTAGGAGAGAGAAAAATCATGATGATAATGACGTGATCACTAAAACGTCTCCTGAAAAAGTGTTATGTGACAGGTTGGGTACTCCTAGAAATACGTCAGCACGCGTGCGAATAGGGACCGTTCAAATTCACGCGCCAAATTCTTATCCATAAGCGTCTTTTGAACTTCAATGTGACTTCAAGAAACATGAATTCCCCTGTTTAAACAAAACTTGAACCAACAGCAACTAGAGTTTTGGAAAATAAAATTTCCGTGCAACAGAGTGACAAACGATAAAGAAATAAAGCAATTATGTATGGAATGTGCATGATGTCTTAAGAAAAGACAGAAAGCGGGTGATTCCGGGCAAGAATCGCTTCCTTCAAGGTCAAAATAGACTTGAAGTGTTTGTATGGATTCCCGAGAAATACGATCAAGTGTTTGTAGAGAAACATTGAAAGGCTTCTTTTCAAGATATAGGCTTAAGGGTAGCTTATCTTCAACCGAACATTAATACTTAACATAAGATCAATTGTTGGAAGAAGTACTTGTGAGACCAAAGTGGTATGTTGAACAAGTAGGTGAGATGTAAATTGGAGTGACAATTGATGTGATAGAAATCCAAAAAAAAATTAAACTAGATCTTTTCGGGAAGAAATGCATTGGTTTTAGACAATTTCATAAAGACCACGCAAAAATAAAAAAAGGATTTCATTGGGTAACCAGTAAGTTCTTGAATTTAATAATTCACCATCAATTCATTATTGGAGTTGGATTACGGGTTTCACTCAACACGTGGCATACATATCCAAGATCACAAACACATACTTAATTTGTGCAACCATAAGCCTTAGTGGTAAGAACCGAGAGTCTCAAGGGTTACATTGGTGAAATGAAAGTCGATGGAGAATATAAGAAGGTGGTTTGAGAACCGAAAGTACCTTCTACTATAAAAATATGACCGAGTGTTCGGTTCATTTCGGTTCCCAAAAATTAAGGAGCCGAAATAGACCGAGCGTTCGCTCCATTTCGCTTGTCTATTTTTAATGAGAGATTTGAGTGTTTGGTACCGACTCAGCTTCCATCATACCCAAGCCTTGTAAGATTTTGTTAAAGAGTGCTTCAGGTAATGCCTTAGTGAATATGTCGGCCAATTGATTAGTAGATCGAACAAAATGTACTTCCACGTTCCCTTCTTTGACATGATCCTTGATAAAATGATATCTAAGTGCAATATGCTTAGTTTTGGAATGTTGCACTGGATTGTGACAAATTCTTATTGCACTTTCTGAATCACAATAGAGAGGAATCTTCTTCATGTTCATTCCGTAAGCTCTTAGTTGACTTTGAATCCATATAACCTGAGAAGTACAAGAAGCTGCAGCTATGTATTCGGCTTCTGTTGTAGAAAGTGACACACATGTTTGCTTTCTGGACTGCCAACTAGCAAGTTTTTCGTCAAGAAATTGGCATCCACCTGTAGTGCTCTTTCGGTCTAGTCCACACCCTCCAAGATCAGCATCAGAAAAAGCTTGAAAAAAGAATCCTGATTTGGCAGGATACCAGAGACCGAGAGATGAAGTTCGCTTTAGATAACGGAAGATGTTCTTTACAGCCACCATGTGAGGTTCTCTAGGATTAGCTTGAAACCTAGCACAATAGCAAACAGAAAACATAATGTCTGATCTACTAGATGTTAGATACATAAGGGACCCTATCATTTGTCGATAAAGCGTAATGTCAACAGCAGGTTTCTCCAGAGACGGTGTTAACTTAGTGCCAAATGCCATAGGAACCTTTACTTTAGAGTCACCTGTCATGCCAAATTTAATTAACAAACTCTTTGTGTATTCCTCCTGGTTGATAAAGATGCCTTCTGGACCCTGTCTAATATTCAAACCAAGGAAAAAGTTAATTGGACCCATTGCGCTCATTTCAAATTTAGTCTCCATCAACTTTCTGAATTCAGCTGTTAAGCTAGGATTCGTAGAGCCGAAGATGATATCATCAACATAAATTTGAACTATCATTAGATGTTCGCCTTCTTTCTTTCGAAAAAAGGTAGGGTCAACCAAACCTTGCTTAAATTTTGACATTTTAAGAAAATGAGTTAGGGTTTCATACCAGGCTCTCGGTGCTTGCTTGACACCATAAACTGTTTTATCCAGCACATAGCAATAATCAGGATATTTCTCGTTCACGAATCCGGGAGGTTTTTCAACATACATTGTTTCTTCTAGTTCTCCATTTAAGAAAGCACATTTGACGTCCATTTGGAACACTTCAAAGTTTTTATGGGTAGCGTATGCTAGGAAGATTCTAACTGATTCCAACCTTGCCACAGGAGCGAAAGTTTCCTCATAATCTATCCCTTCCTCTTGGCAATATCCTTTTACCACCAATCGAGCCTTGTTTTGAATAACGTTCCCTTCTTTATCCAATTTATTTCTAAAGATCCATTTCAAGCCAACTATAGAAGCATCCCTTGGTGTGGGAATTAATCTCCAAACTCGGTTACGTTCGAACTCATGGAGCTCATCTTGCGTAGCTTGAACCCAATCAGAATGATCAAGTGCAGCATTTACTGTTTTCGGTTTGATTTTGGAGATAAACGAATTAAACATACAAAACTCCACTTTAGAGAATAATGCAGTTTGTTTCGCTATTATCTGAGAACGAGTAAGAACTTTCTCAGAAGATTCACCAATAATTTGCTCTTTAGGATGATCCTTGGTCCATTTCACTAATGGAGGGTAATTTGGGTCATATGTCGGATCCAATTTTGCAGTCACTTCGTCTTCAAATTCTGATTGATCACTCTCTCCTTCGTCAGTTTCCTGTCCTTTCTCCCCCTCGACTGGCGAAGCGAAACCAGAGGTAGCATCGAAGTTTGCTTCCTCTGAGAGAGTTTGATTCTCCCCCTCGAGTGTACCTTGATTAGTTGGGGACGGTGTACAATTCTCCCCCTCGAAAGATACCTTGGTTGTACTTGGTGCAGATGAACTATCCCCCTTAAACGTTGAGTCGTTGATTTGAGAGTCAGCAGAGGATTGATTACCTGCAGATTTGGGAATGTCACTTTTCATTTCTTTTGCCGCATCATCAATAATCTTTTGGAGATTATCAATTTTGTTATCTGCTACTTTTGCCTCTAAGTGTGTCGCTTTCTCCGGTTCATCGAATAACCGAATGTATTCCTCGAACAAGTTGGATATAGGAACTGAGACTTGTCCTGATGTAGGAAAAATTTCCCTAAGTGACTTTCGTTTCTTTCAACTTTCTTTATGTAATTTTCATCAAAGGTGACATAATATGTTTCTTCAATCCTTTTAGATCGTTTAATCAAAACTCGGTAAGCTTTTGAGGAGAGTAAATAACCAAGAAATAAGCCCTCATCAGCTTTAACGTCAAACTTGTTTCGGTTCTTGTTAGGGTGCAAAGTCACTCTTGGATGTAGTGTTTTAGGCTTACCCTTTGTATGTGTAAATGGGTTGAGTCTTTCCTATAAATAGGAAGTGAGTGACTCCCATTATGTAAGTGAATCCATTTGGAGTGTTAGACTAGAGAGAGAAATTGTGTACAAACCCATTTGTATATCCTTTCTAGATCTAATATGAGCTTACACAGATTTATTTACTCTTTGTGTTCTTGAGTTTACATGATGATTCACTAGATCTTTTCTTATTCCGCACATGCCATCATAATCAACACCACTACAATTGGTATCAGAGCGGGTGTTCTTGATTTGATCAAGAATTGATCCTTGATGGCTTTCTTGATTTGGTGATTCATTTTATGATCTTGGATCTTCGTGGTTTAGAGAGTTTTTGGATTCTAGAAATCGAATTCATCTTTGATTCTATTCATAATTCGATTTTCTTCACTAGAATTAGAGTGATTTTTACTTTCTCTCTCTAGAAAACTCATTCAAAATCACTTTCTCTCTAGAAAATTTCAAGTTTTTGTGATCATGGTGGATTTGCCATATGATTCTTGGATTGTGATCATTGAAGATATCAAATACAAAGTCAAAGAAGATCAATTTTATGGGTTGGTGTTAAGCAAATTGATTTCATGGGGTAATATGGTTTCTTATGGAGGTTTGAAGGATGATCATGGAAGCTTGGTATTTCAACCAATTTGTAAGATTTCATGGTTGAATAAAATTTCCTTGTCCATATTAGTTCGTAGTAGAAATCAAAAGGAAGGAGAAGAACGAGATTTGTTCAATAAGAAATACATTTCTCTAATTGAAAATCCAAATGATCTTCGTGCTCTTAAGTTTCTTGAAGTTCTTGATAATGGAGTTCAATGTGATGTTCTTGATGTTCAAGAAAAAGGAGTTCAAGTTGATTCTCAAGATGAAAAAGTTTTTTGCTCAATTGGAGTTTAAACCGATGATATTTTGTGTTCTTGTGATTCGTTTGAAGGAATGATTCCTTATCGGAAGCCGGTGATCCAAGAAAATCACAAGTATTAAACTCCAAAAGATTTGATTCAAACTCAAAATGTTCATGTTGTTGTGTGACAACCCAAAGTTTATTCTGTTACATTACCCCGTTTCCATTAACGGAATATCCCACGTTATAAAAGTTCCGTTAATTTGAGGTCGTAAAATAAATAAATGTTTTATTTATTTACATTCCATGTCGTTATTCGTCGTAATAAAATAAATAAAAACACTTAGATTACATTTACATATTAATTTGGAAAAAAAAAGTTAATTTTATTACGACCACTAAATCGGGTGCGACCAAAAGCCCCGTTTAACGGCAGTATTGGGTAGATTTCCACTGAGCTTCAACTCCAACCCATATATAAGGGAGAGTAAACTCCATTTCCACCTTTTTACTCTCTCTCTCTAAACTCTCTCTCTACAACTTTTTCCCGAGCCAAAAATCGTCCGTTTCGAGCCCCAAACGAGTAGGTAAACTATCCTAACTTGTTATATAGCTTATCTAGCCTACAAATTCGAGTTTAACACATAAAATAGGGGCAAAATGATGTGTTTATGGCCCAAGAACACTCTTGGACCGTAAACACCATTTAATGGGGGTTTTTAAGCCCCAAAACCCCTCCAAATTGTCCCTAAGGCTTAGATACGACTTGTAGGCTTATGGATTCGGACTTAGAACACCTTGCACTATAATTTTAGGGAGTAAACTTGAGTTTACTGCCCAATAACTTGCTTGGGCCGTAAAATCCTCTTCATGGGGAGTAAACTCAAGATTGTGTGCTAGAAATGCCCCAAACACCCCCCTATGGCCTTGGAAAAATACCTTGAAGCAATTCCATCATTGTAAGGGCCTTAAACTTTAATAAAACTAAGGGAGTAGGAGTTCACGGCTGTGAACTCCCATGGAGGTGGTTCATGGGCCATAAACTCCCATTAGGTGTCCAAAAGGTGCCCAAACTCCTTCATTTGACTTGGAAAAATACATAGGATTTATTCTCTACCACTTAAGCCCTTAAAGCACCCAAGGAATGTGTCAATAGGAGCTTACGACCGTAAACTCCCATGGTTGGGGCCGTAAACTCCCATTTGGTCCATTTAAGTGCCTTAAACCCATTCATACCTTTTATATTTGGACCTAGCAAAATTCCACAATTGAGATAAGGCCTTTAAGCATCCTAGAACACCCTCACCATGAGTTTACGGCTGTAAACTCATGGGGAGTTGTCCCAGGGCCGTGAACTCTATGTCTAGAGTTTACTCTTGAAGAGTAAACTCCATTCCTAAGCCATTCAAGCCCTTAAAAGTTACCCGGGACACCCCTAACGCTTAATTAAAAGTGTTTTCGCACTTAGGAAGCGTATACTTGTTTAATTAGTATTAAATGTACTAATTGTATGTGAACATATGTTATCATATGTTAAATAGGTCACTAAGTGTGTCCAAGTCTTTACTTGACACCGAGCACCCAACCGGCACCTTCGTCGGATCCACTTACACCAGATGAGTTCATACCCCTGAATGAACCTTTTAAATGCTTTTACATATTTTATAGGGGGGGAATACAAGTTAAACATGCCAGTTATCATATCAATCACATGTGATTGATAACCCGCATGCACAAGGATTTACCACACTGTAAACTGTTTTATCGAGTAAGATACTATAAATGTTTTTCTGAAATGTTTTCACTTGTTCAAAACTCTTACTTATACTGTTTTATCAAGGTTCATTTTAAACTGGTTTATGAAAGGTTTCCAAAGAATTTCTAAAGGTTTTCAAACTTATTTTACCAAAGAAGACCAAGTTGTGATTTTCTTAAGTATAAAGGTTTTTCCAAGGTTTTCATCAAAGTTCTCTTTCATGTCGTATACTCTTACTTGTTAGATACCGCCGCTTCTCTTTTACTTAGTTTAAACTCCTACTTGATAACGTTTCCACTTCGTGATACACTTATACCTGTTAATGCTTATACTTCACGATACGGTTATTCCACACTGTTCGTTTACACTTCACGATTCGGTTATTCCACACTGTTTGCTTATACACCACGGTTTGGTTATACCTCACGATTCGCTTATACACCACGATTTGGTTATACCTCACGATTCGCTTATACACCACGATTTGGTTATACCTCACGATTCGCTTATACATCACGATTCAGTTATACTTCACAATACGTTTCCACTTGTTAAACACCCAACCGTAGTTAGATGTATGCATGTGCTTGTATAGATGCTTATAAATAATGATTGAAGGACTTAGGAAGGCTTGTTCGCCCTATTTCCTTTTCTTCGTTGAGATGTGGTCTGGTGGGATCGGATGTCCATTCGAAAGTTGTTTGATCATTAGTTATATATATTATGTATACAAGCATGGACATATAGGTTTCCATTAGTCAGTTCAGTTATGAGTCTCTACTGCTAGTCCAGCACTTATAATGGAAACCCACTACCCACTATTTGGGATGCATCTTCGGGACACGGCCTTCTCTGTCGTCTAGTTGGTAACCAGAGTCTTCTGTAGGGAGAGCAGACATTGTGTGTATAGATCTATACGGGATTGACACCCCCGCACCCTGACTGCTAGCTACAGTCCACGGCCTACCAAGCCAAGGGGTGACAAATGTCACATTTTATAGACGCTTGTAGGGCGTCAGGTACTCTAGTGTCGATTGGTATGGTTACGAGTATCCCAGGTTACCTTATAATTCATGGCCTTAAGGTAACGGTATTTTGCACTGTATTTCACACTGTATGCTGGAAACCCACTCTCAAAGTCACACTGTTTTTAGACCTTGCTAGTTGTATCTTTCATTTGATATTGTATGGGGTCTGTATTCTTTGTTTTTAGACCTTGCTAGCTGTACCTTTCATTTGGTACCGTCTGGGGTATGTGTCTCCCTTTGTTAGACTGAGCCAGGCATGTCATTTGTTCGATACTCTCCTGGAGTCTATGATTCGTTTTGCCTTAGTCAGCAGTCTTCACTCCTGAGGCATATGTTATTTCCCTGATTTCTTTTGCTTTCTTTAATAATCAAACTCTGTATTTTGATAATGATAGCGATTCAGGGAAAACTACTTTTTATCACATAACTCCGTCTAGTCTTGGTAGAAGACTGCTTTTATTAAAGAAAATATAGGATTTTCTGGAAAGGACTCTAATTTATTGGATACTCTAGAACTATCACTTTTATTAAAGTTATTTGAATAAAATGACACTAGATACTTATGAACTCACCAGCATTTGTAAAAATGTTGATACTCGTTTTTCAAATAACTTGTATTCTCAGGTCAGCATTAGACAGGTACATCCCCGGAGCTTCTGACGAAGACAGTTTAGTACCAAGCTGCACTTGTATTATTTACTTGTATTACTTTGATATATTTTAATGTAAACCACGTAAAACTATTGCTATTAATGCAATGGTTGTTGTACTTTGATCACTATAATTCATGTGTTGTGATACTTGACATGACGTCATCCACCCCAGAACGTTTCCGCCGTTCCGGTTTTGGGGTGTGACAGATTGGTATCAGAGCATTGTTTATAGTGAGCTAAGTATATCAAATCATAAAAGATATATAGCCTATAAATACAAAGGGAAAAAACACTCTGACCAAGAATTATACTTTAAAATATAACCATATTTTACCAAAGTATAATAACATCCAGAATCTAAACACTCGAACACAAGTATCACAAGAAGAACGATAATAAAAGTCTTCGGATGTTGAGCATTGCCGTCAAACCTGGGCAGTTATGTAATCATAAGCTGGAATAAATGTAACCTGATCAACTACATTTATTCGAGATGCGATGAACATGTGCTTGGGAGTGATAGTGGTGTGCAACAGGTCTGAAACATACCAACTAGGAATGCTAGAGCCAAACATAAAGTTAAAATAATATAGGAGTATTTTGGAACACTAAAAGATTCACACTAATCCCATAATCATATTCAGAAGATAAGAAACACAAACAAGAAATTAAAATACCATAGGGGTATTTTAGAATCCATAACCAACCTTGTGAGAAGAACTAAAAAGATCCTTATTGATAGACCTACAACTACAGAGGGTATACTCCCAAGGTTATATATAATAAGGATCCCATAGGCTAAGAATGTGTGGTTTCGCTCTACTTCCTTTTCCTCGTTGGGATGTGGATATAGAGTAGTATCACATATTCGAAGGCCTATCGGATCTAAGCTATATATGATTTGTATACCCTGTGTAATCGTAGCAGGACTCGATATGGATCATCCAGTGAAATGTTAATAATCTTTTAGGATTCTTTAGACATTTCCATTCTCGCACGAACCCTGTAGACAACCCTATCCACTTCAGTGCTTGACAGAAGAGTTGATGCAGACCCAGAAGAGGTTCATTAAGAAGATTTCCTGTTCGGAAATAAATGAACTGGGTTGAGAATATTGAATTCACCAAGTGCCTATATCTTTTTAGGGACATCGGTGAGAAATTCACCTAAACTTCCGAAATTTCCAGTCATCCATCATGAAGTGATGACACCCGGAGTCAGATTCGGGAATAAGGTGGAGTAGAAATTCAATGTGTCTTCATGAGAAAAGAACCCTAGGTAACTACCCGAAGGAAACCAACGCCGATTCCAATCAAAGATACGAGGCAGACAGAGGGAGCCAGTACATGGAACCCAAGAAGTGTCTTACCCTCGTGTTCGTCACGCTAATACACCCATGAAATAATACAATATAGTGAGTTAGTGATTACACTATTCACGCTATGTGTTAGGTAAATCGTCATTTCCCGTTTCCAGTTACACGATTAGAGCGGATCCCCGCACCTCTATTGAGAATATTTAGCCATAAGCCTTCATAAGCCTCTCTTTCCGCGGTTTCATTCCGAACTGTACTCAAATCTCTCCAGGCTGGAGAGTGAAACCTTTCCCAGTATAAAAGGTAACTTAGTAGGAACGACTCGCATCTTATGGCCTTTTCTCGATACCCATACTCCTACCTTGATTACCAGGACTACATCATAGGGATGTAGGTCGACACTCAGACAACCAGTACCCGAGGCACGGGAAAAATTTATGCCTAATACAGTCGGGACAGATATGTCCAGGGTTAGCCATCGTCTCTCATTATCTTGTATTCCTTTCCGTGTAGGAAAAACCATGCCTCCAAAAAAACGCAACCAGTCCACAAGCAAGAAACCTACTCTCTTATTCGATGAAGCTACATTCCAAGCTGCAGTCTCGGCAGCCGTAACAGCTGCCATGGCTCACCTGAATGCTAACAACGCCAATGTTAGAAAGGGCCCTATCGGGAATTCCAATCCTAGCAATGGACAGCAGCAACCAACCCCTGCATGCCCAGCCACCCAAGAACCTCAACCAAATCCACTGAAGAGAAAACTCAAGATCGAGGAGGGAGGTACCTCGGCTCAAGGACCTTCCGAAGGGCAACGAGCTCAGACAGTCGATACCCCTGTCAATCCTTCCCTCCCGACTTCAAGAAGACCATACCTAGGAAACCTTCCCCACTGCAGCAAGTGTAGCTACCATCATCATGGTATATGCCGGGAACTCTTATGTGCTAGGTGCAACATGAAGGGGCATACTGCTCGCGTATGCAGAACTCTGGTTGAGTTTATTAGATCAACCACTAATGTGGCGGCCAATCCAGTTTGCCGTCTATGTGGTGCAATTGGACACTTCAAGAAGGACTGCCCAACCGAAGGAAAAGACAAAGACACAGGAGGAGCCTAACTCTACTACTTAGAGAGAAGCATCAAGGAACCCGGTGAATTTTTGGTGCGTCTCTCAATCTCAGATAACTAACCAAAAACATTAAAAGACTAATGCAAAATGTAAATATCTTCCCCATTAAGGCGAAAGTCGCAGCACTGTTATAAAATTTAAAATTCATCAGGTAAAACTATAATGGCTAAACATATACGTTACGGCCATGTATAGTTAAGATGGATAGACCTAGAGTGAGTGAATGCCGCCTCATTTCCTATTCCTCGTTGGGTTGTGGATTTAGGGCGGAGTCGCTCAGTCAACAGTCCTCCCCACTTTAATTATACATGACTAGTATATGTTAGGCGATTATAGAAATGCCTCGTGAGAATCCATTCATGAAAAAGGTACTCTATTCAGGAACACTTAGGACTCTCTATAGTTCCGCGTCGACTCTATCAGTCCAAGTATCCGCGGCAGTGATACACAGGACGAAACCCGAGACGCCTAGAACTTGTGTGCCTGTTCGGCACATGACTCTATCGATCCTCATTTTATACCATGTCGAGGTATGCCAATTTCGACGACTCTATCGATCATGGTTTGACGTAGTGCAACCATGTGTACATCCCTAGTGCTGTGTAAAAAGAACTTTCTCCGTAGCCATGTCGGCAAATAAAGGTTCTTCCGAACCTAAAACATAACACAAATAATCAACCTAATACGATCCGTCAGTCGTCCCTCTTATTTCAAACCTTCTGAAGTACCCAAGAGAAGGGTACCGCGCGCTGTTGAACGACCCCTCTTAGTCATATGGAAACCTAAGCGAAAGACACTGCAGATACTCCAGAAGACGAAAACCACCTGAAGCATACTTCGTAGATTCCCCAGAAAGACCCTTTGCACCTCGCACATCAGGTTCGTGAACCCAGAGGACAGAACTCATGAGACTGACCACTATAACCAGGTATATGCATAAAGGTGGTATATAGTTGAGATCAAAAAGATTTAAGATGTGTGTTTCCTCCCTACTCCCTGTTCCTCGTTGGGTTGTGGGTCAGGGGTGGAGTCGCACAACTGAACATCATGCCGACCTCAATTATATACGGCTTGCATACACCAAGTATTGGTGGTTAAGCCAAGTATGAGCCCTACCACAAACCTCATAGTAAAGCCCTTCATCATATCCCATAAAATAGGAGTTGGAGTCGAGAGAACCACTGCGGGTTGAGCTACTATAATGACCACAAATCCGAAATTTGTTGTCATACCGGTTAAGCCCACATAGTAGCTAACACCCTCAGTTAGTAAAGGGATTAAAGTTCCTAGTAATGGAACCCTACACTCACTAGATTTGACCTAGATCGGGAAACACTCAGGAACTTCAGAAAAGTAGTTGCAGAAGATGTTCGCACTACTCAGGCACTTCGTCCACCCTGTTACAGACAAGTAGTGCCTATGACCCTCCACCCTCTCGCATGGAGGAAATCGTCGTCGCCTTGTAGACAATAGACTTCATTCTCCGAAGTAAACACTAGAAAACCGAGAACCACAGGATCACCTCCGCAGTCAAGAATACTTGATCAAAGTGCGAAAGTAGTTGCGTTAAGCCTCATGACCCAGATCCCGAAGAGATTATAGACTTAACACCAGCCTTGGTGTTAGTCGAGGGGTTATGCAGGAGCATGCGCTTTCCACACTAGAATAAACCAAAGTCTTAGAGATTCAATGGACTATTAGGTGTTCCACGAATACTATCTCACACAGAAATAGTAGAACCACCTCCCGAGATATTCCAACACTCATCTAGTGAAACCCTATCTCCCTGACCCTGAGGGTTTCCGTTAGGGATATTTCAAGTTTCATTAGTGCAGGTTTATTTTGCACAAGATTGAGATAGCCACTTTACAACGAAAAGATACCGTAGACACACAACCCATTCGATGATCTAGAAATCCTCTAAAAGCCAATTGACAGGAAACGCGAAACCAAAGACAACCCGAGCTTCTTAAGAACCAACCTGAAGGACTACACTACCAGTATGAGAGAGAACGTTAGGAACTTCGGAATGGCAATCACGCCAGTGATGATCTTGCCATAGAAGTAAACTATGTTCTAAGTACTGAAAAGCTCTACCCTTCCGAGAGCTTAAGACCATCTGAGAATCCTTACGTAGAATTGGTCCAACCCTTGTCAGACCACTACTACTTTCGGATATTCCACAAGTTTCACACCCGATCGAACCACCTCCTAGACTTGATCAGTGTTGCCCAATGTCACTTTTCGTATCCCACTCATCTTGATAGAAACCATTGAGAACCCTAACCTCGTAGATACACCAGTCGGAACTCGCAAACTACACGAGACGGAATCCGCATCCCATAGGTGAAGGTTTGTTGGAATGACAAACACAGACCAGAGTTCACTTGGGAATGCACGGACAAACAGAATAGGAACTACCCTCCTGCCTCTACTCGGCCATTCATACCTACTACCTTGCCTAGACCTGAATTTCCGGACGAAATTCCCTCTAACGGGGGGATGATGTGACAACCCAAAGTTTATTCCGTTACATTACCCCATTTCCGTTAACGGAATATCCCACGTTATAAAAGTTCCGTTAATTTGAGGTCGTAAAATAAATAAATGTTTTATTTATTTACATTCCATGTTGTTATTTGTCGTAATAAAATAAATAAAAACACTTAGATTACATTTCCATATTAATTTGGAAAAAAAAAAAAAGTTAATTTTATTATGACCACTAAATTGGGTGCGACCAAAAGCCCCGTTTAGATGTGGTCTGGTGGGATCAGATGTCCATCCGAAGGTCGTTTGATCATTAGTTATATATATTATGTATACAAGCATGGACATAAAGGTTTACATTAGTCAGTTCAGTTATGAGTCTCTACTGCTAGTCCAGCACTTATATTGGAAACCCACTACCCACTATTTGGGATGCATCTTCGGGACACGGCCTTCTCCGTCGTCTAGTTGGTAACCAGAGTCACCTATAGGGAGAGCGGACATTGTGTGTATAGATCTATACAGGATTGACACCCCCGCACCCTGACTGCTAGCTACAGTCCACGGCCTACCAAGCCAAGGGGTGACAAATGTCACATTTTATAGACGCTTGCAGGGCGTCAGGTACTCTAGTGTCGGTTAGTATGGTTACGAGTATCCCAGGTTACCTTATAATTCATGGCCTTAAGGTAACGGTATTTTACACTGTATTTCACACTGTATTTTACACTGTATGCTGGAAACCCACTCTCAGAGTCACACTGTTTTTAGACCCTGCTAGTTGTATCTTTCATTTGATATTGTCTGGGGTCTGTATTCTCTGTTTTTAGACCTTGCTAGATGTACGTTTCATTTGGTACCGTCTGGGGTCTGTGTCTCCCTTTGTTAAACTGAGCCAGGCGTGTCATTTGTTCGATTCTCTCCTGGAGTCTATGATTCGTTTTGCCTTAGTCAGCAGTCTTCACTGCTGAGGCATATGTTATTTCCCTGATTTCTCTTGCTTTCTTTAATAATCAAACTCTGTATTTTGCTAATGATAGCGATTCATGGAAAACTACTTTTATCACATAACTCCGTCTAGTCTTGGTAGAAGACTGCTTTTATTAAAGAAAATATAGGATTTTATGGAAAGGACTCTAATTTATTGGATACTCTAGAACTATCACTTTTATTAAAGTTATTTGAATAAAATGACACTAGATACTTATGAACTCACCAGCATTTGTAAAAATGTTGATACTCGCTTTTCAAATAACTTGTATTCTCAGGTCAGCATTAGACAGGTACATCCCCGGAGCTTCTGACGAAGACATTTTAGTACCAAGCTGCACTTATATTATTTACTTGTATTACTTTGATATATTTTAATGTAAACCACGTAAAACTATTGCTATTAATGCAATGGTTGTTGTACTTTGATCACTATAATTCATGTGTTGTGATACTTGACATGACGTCATCCACCCCAGAACGTTTCCTCCGTTCCGGTTTTGGGTTGTGACATGTTGAAAGTGGGTTTGTTCATGGAGTCAAGTCTTCAAGATGCAAAAAGATGAGAAAGAAAAAGAAGAAGAAGATCAATCGCAAAAACAAGCGGGTTTACTCACAAAAATCGTCAAATGTTGTGAAGCCGAAATCCGTGAAGCAAATTTGGGTTCCAAAGCAACAATCTCCAAATGTTGCATTCAATTTGAAGTCAAAACCCAAATGTGTTGATGGTTCTTTTGAAGATGTTCTTGGATCGTTGAAGAACACAAAGAACACGAAGAACGAGTTGTACATCTCGCATGGTGGGTGGTACAATGTTCGATTTGGAGATTTTCTCATTCCAACAAAAGAACCAAGATCTTCCAAATTTGATTCGTTCGTTGAAAATGGATCTCGATTCGTGAAAAAGGTAACTCAAATTCTCAAATGGATTCCAAAACGTCCATGATTTCGATTCATACTTTACGTTTTTCATTTTTGATCGATTTGCCTCATTGGATCAAAATCGTTTCAAACCCCATTGTTGATCCAACTTTTTTTTAATTGATCATATCCAAAACCAAATCAATTTAAATTCAAGAATTACTGTTCGTGAAACCCAAACAAAAGATCGGTAGTGTTCATATCGTATTAGATTTCTTACCAAGCTATCGAATATTATTCATGTGTTTGTTATCGAGCCCAAAAGTATATGATCCAAAAGAATGAGTTCGGTTACTGTTCATTTGATTAGAGTCCAATACATTTTTTTATCCGCTTTCATTAGGTAAGCCTAGATTCGATTTCAGCGTCTTGATTTATTAGCATGCTTCAACTGGTTGTATCTTAGAAATCATACGCATCTGTTCTTGCTTCATAATCGATTGCGTCTGAATATCCTTCTCGTTTTCTCGATAGTCTTGCTTGCTTTCTTTTGTTTGGTGTCGATTGATAATCTAAAATTGAGAATCGATTTCATATGATTTGTTATATGATGAAATCGATTTTGTTCAAGTCGTAACTTTGAAATCGAAAATTGAGTCTTTGATTTTAAAGATTTTGACTAAGAACAGTTGAAGATGGTGAAGAACAGTTGAATAACACTTTTTGATCTGAAATCGGACATCAGAATCATCGATTTCGTGTTTATGGTTATTTGACTCTAAAAAGTCAAACTGTGAAAAAGATGGAATTCAAGAGATGAATCGGTGAAATCGTATGATGATATTGATAGTTACAAGTTATTTTGAGGCTGTAAGAGTCGAAATCTAGTTTAATTGGGGTTTAACTTTGGAATTAAATGGGAGTGTTCATGATGAACGAACACTGTGAATGGGTTCATGTTCGCATCTTGAACGATTTTGGAATTGATTATTGATGAATGGATAAACAGGCGGGTAACGATTATATGCGAAGATTGAGTTAGCTACTTGTGAAAGGAACGAAAATCAAAGAATGTTGTATGTTGTATGTGTGTCCGTTCACGTCTACAGGGAAGAGTGATGTTGATGGAACGAAGCCATGAAAAATGTTTGCAGATAATCGACTGGGAAATCGATGTTTGCAAAAGAACGAAATTTTCATTTTGGAAATTGAAGGTTTTATAGTCCATGTTGATGTCGATGGGTATAAGGAGGATGCGAAGGTGATTAAGGTTGAAATTCAGTTCGCATTTGGTGAGACAATTTTGTGGTTGATGGTTAAACTGAATTCGCATATGAGTATATCAAAATCGGGTTCGCATCTAAGAATGTGTTTTGTTTAATTTTGGTGTCAAAAGCAGTTCGCATATAAAAGCAAAAATGTTCGCATTTGGTTAACTGGTTTGAAGGCCAAGAATATTTGCATATGGGTCTCAAAATGGTTTGCATATAAGGTTGTGATATGGTTTGCAATTTGGAAGTCAAGCAGGAAGTTCGTTCGCAATCTGTGATGTTTTGAAGATGTTCGCATCTGGAAGCAAAGTGGAGAAGAAACAGATTATGTCATTCGCATCCCTGAACTTTCAAAGAAGCAACTTCGCAAATGGGGTCATAAAAGAACAAAAATGCATAATTTTCGAAGTGAGTTCCTGCAGTTTTGTAATATTGGCAGTTTATACCCAACTTCGCAAATGGGTAATATAAGCTGAGAAATTGGAGAATTTTCAGTTCTGGTCCCTACAGTTTGTGCGAATTTACGCTTTATGCCCGGGTTCGCAAATGGGCTAGAGTTTTGCATATTTGGCTGTTTTAGGCGTAACGGGTCCCTTCAAGTTTCATAAAGTGACAATTTCTACCCGGTTTTTGAAAAATCTTGCAACTTTCACTCAAAAAGTCAAAAAATTTCATAAATTGGAAATTTTTTTGTGGCTTTTTCATGATTGTTTTTCCGTGCAAGATTTTTGGTGATTCATTTTTGGTACACATCAAGGGGGAGTATCATGATGACTATTCCTTGGGCGCTTCTCACCCTTAGTGGGTTTTATAATCATTTTTTGATTATAAAAAGGGGGAGAATGATGGTATTCAAAGCTTCTCGGGTTTTCGAATATTCATTTGCGGATTTGAAGACCGGTGTTACTTCGAGGGGGAGTTTGGTCTTGATCGTGCTAGCTCGTTGGAGATTAAAGCCGGACATCCAATCCTAACTTTGAGGGGGAGAATGTTAGGGTGCAAAGTCACGCTTGGATGTAGTGTTTTAGGCTTACCCTTTGTATGTGTAAATGGGTTGAGTCTTTCCTATAAATAGGAAGTGAGTGACTCCCATTATGTAAGTGAATCCATTTGGAGTGTTAGACTAGAGAGAGAAATTATGTACAAACCCATTTGTATATCCTTTCTAGATCTAATATGAGCTTACACAGATTTATTTACTCATTGTGTTCTTGAGTTTACATGATGATTCACTAGATCTTTTCTTATTCCGCACATGCCATCATAATCAACACCACATCAGTTCTCCTTGGAGTTGAGGATGAAACACATTGAACCGAACACATGGAAGAATTTGACATTGGGCTTTATATTATTTAAAATCTCATAAGGAGTGATTGAGAATCGTTTATTAAGAAAAGATCGGTTTTAAGTGTAACATGCAGTTGCAACAGCATCAGCCCAGAAGTATAAAGGAAGTAAATCAAAACAAAGCATGGTTCTTGCGGCCTCACATAAGGAACGGTTTCATCTTTCAACGATACCATTCTGTTGTGGTGTATACGGGGCTGAAAAGTTGTGAGTGATCCCCTTATCATCTAGAAACTCCTCAAAGTCTTTATTCTTGAACTCCAACCCATTGTCGCTCCTGACATTTCTCACAGTCTTTTTCATTTGCACTTCCACCTGCTTAATAAATGTCCTCAACTTGGGAGTTGCTTCTGATTTCTGTTTAAGAAAGAAAACCCAGGTGAAACGAGAAAAATCATCTACTATGACAAGTATGTACTTATTACCACCGATGCTTTCGATAGACGAAGGTCCACACAAGTCGATGTGCAATAGTTCAAGAGCTTCAACAATCTTTGTATTGATCCTTGTAGGATGGCTCTTTCTGCTTTGTTTACCCATCTTACAGGCTGCACATAGATGTTCCTTATCGAACTTGAGAAGAGGGAGTCCTCGAACATGATCACCAAGCACCAATTTATTCATGTCTTTGAAATTCAGGTGTGATAATCTTCGATGCCATAACCATCTTTCATCTGTATTTGCCTTTGATAGCAAACATATTGCTGGTTTACCCCGTATCGGTTTGAGATTTAATGGATACATCTCTCCCTTTCGCTCTGATTTCAAGAGAACCTTCTTGGATTGTTTTTTAATTATTTCAGATCCTTCATCATCAAATGATACTTTCAGACCTGTTCCTACGACTAGTTGAGACACACTTATGAGGTTATGTTGTAATCCTTCTACATAAGCCACTTTTCGAATCGAGAATTCTCCATTTGTTATCATGCCATATCCCTTGATTATGCCATAGGAGTTATTTCCATACTTGACAGACCCACCATCTTTCAGGGACCGAAACTCCCTCAACTCTTCCTTCGTCCCTGTCATGTGACGTGAGCAGCCACTGTCGATATACCATTCATCATCGAACTGCTCGTCACTGATTACCTGTAAATTTAAGCAGATTTAGGAACCCAGAGTCTCTTGGGTCCTGGTGAGTTTTTCAGAGAAAAAGGAATTGCAGTAGAAATATCAACCAAATATGTTCTTTTTACTAGAGTCGTTTGATCTTTTCTTTTAATTGTATACACTTTGATTTTGGTTTTATCTTGTTTAAACTTAAGTGCATTGGTTAGTTTGTTAGATGGAATTGGCATTTGATTTTTCTTTTGAGATCTTCGGTTAGCTGATGGTTTCTTAGTGTGGAACTTAGAATCTGAAGTCGGTTTGCCCTTTCCTTTGATGTCCTTCAAGAAATTTGCCTTGCATTGGACTTCGATGGATCGAAACTCGATTTAGGACCGAAATTGGGTTTAAGACCGAATGTTGACTTTCGGTTCTGAGACTTGGAATAGTAGGAACTTGGGCTGAAATTTTCCTTTACTTTTTCCTTTCCTTTGTCCGTTGAAACCTTCTTAGGAGGAACATAGTTGGGATTTTGGGCATGCCAGTAACTCTTTCGCTCATTCAGATTTTTTGCATATCTTTGATTTCTTAAGTGTTTCTGTTCGGCTAGTTCCTTCTGTGATTTATGTATATTGAAGCTAGTTTTTGGCTTCTCTCTTTGAGTTTCGGTTGTTTTGTTTATAACTTTCGGTTCTTTCTTTGTTTCTTTGGGAATCTCTTTAGTTCCACTTGTGCTTGGTTTGTTGATGCTTGAGGGTTTGTTGATGGGTTCAGCGACGTATCTTCCTTTAACCCTCCATGAAGTTTGCTCAGACAATCCTTTAGTTTCATCTGCGTTGTCAATCGGGGCAGACCAGAAGAAATCTTCGCACCCTTCTGCATTGTCTTTTTCCACCAAGACTCTTAGTTTTGTTGTTTGTCTAGAAGTGACTCCTTTAGTTGCATACACCTGATTTGGCACAGTTTGAACCTTTTGATAAACCACAGCCTTTTCCTTGAGTTTTTGTGGCTTGTCTTTTGACATGTGAACAAATTCAATCGAATTTTCTGAAATGAGGGGTTTCTCATTCTCAGTTTCGCTTTTTACAAACTCAGAGCAATCAATGACATCTTCTATTGAGATTTCACTCATCTCGCTTTCTTCATCAAATTCAGATGTAGTATCTAGGTTCATTCTATTTTCGGAGGTCAATTTGGCATTGGACATGTCAAATGATTTTAAAGTGTCTGACTTTATCCTCAATTTATCATTTTCATCTAAAATATCTTTTAGCATACACTTATGTTCCTTAGAATCAATGAAGGTTTCTATTTTTTCCAGACCAATTTTGTAAGACACGGAAGTTTCATCTGATGACACTTCTGATTCACACTCTGCTATGATCTCATCTTCCTTAAATTCAAGAAAGGGCAAAATCATTTTGTGAATATTCTTTCCTATCTCACAACTCAAATGTAACTGAGCAATATTTGTAATTAAAAACACTTAGCAATTAAACAAAAAACATTTCTTTGTTTTAGAAACTTCAAATTGTCTTTTTGCAAATAAAAACTTTCATCCCTAGCTCTAATTAACTCCACCTCCTTCAGCTCAATCCATATCCTTCTCTCCTCACTCTTTGAAGACACCCTGCTGAGTTGGTCAGTTAGGTTAGAATTCGCTAAGCAAGTTTGCATGAGACTACCACTTAAGTTAGAAAATTTAAATTTTAATTCATTTAATTCTTCTTCATAATTTGTCAACGGAACTTTAAGTGATTCAAGGATGAATTGTACCTTTTTGATCAATCGATCGCAGTCGTTGATCTGCTCACTTATTGGCTTTGCTGCAAAACATTTGTTTTCAGTCATGTTTGGTTCCTCACTTGCACTTTCGGTTGATGGACTGGCCGTGACGATCAAGCATTTTCCAGCTAAACCTTCTTCTTTTGCTACATAAGCCTTTCCATGAGTGGGATTTCTTACCTCTTCATCTTCAGAGTCGGTTGACCAAACTTCTACGCCACCGAACTCGTCATCCTCTGCATTCTACTGCACAATCAAAGCATTCATAGTACCTTTTGCACTGTTAGTTGTCTTCTTTTTCTTGATTTCCTCCAGCTTGCGCATGTAATATTCCTCATCATCTTCACCATCTCTTTTCTTAGCCATTTTCTCAGCATGCAATCCTTGGCAAAGTGATTCTTGCCGTGACAGTAATTGCAGTCGTATCCAGAGTCTCCTGCAAGTTTGCTCTCCTTCTTGTCTTCATCCTTTTGAGAACAGATCTTCACTTCATCCTTCACCTTTTCCGAGCTGTAACTTCCCTGCCAGTTTCGGTTCTTGCTGACCGGAAATTTTCTTCTTGCAAACTTCTTTGGATTGGTGACCATCATAGCATACTCCTCACTTGTAAGGTCACACTTAGACAAATCAGACTCTTCTTCATCTTCTGCAATGCCTTTTGCTTTTGAGACAAGAGCCAACGATCCTACACTAGAAACCACTTTTGCTTCTTTGGTTACGACACTTTCATGGGACTTAAGTATTCCTACAAGTTTCGCTAGCGAATAAGACTTAAACTGTTCATGCGCTTTTACGGTAGAAACCACAACCATCCATTCTGGTTTGAGTCCGTTCATGAAAGTTACTTTCTGCTCAATCAACTTCCTCTATATTCCGTGTTTTATCATCTTACTTAAAAGATGATTGAATCGATCAAATGTCTGTATTAGCTTCTCCTCAGGTTTCTGTTCGAAAACTCCAAATTCTGGCAGCAGCAATGTTTGAATGGAGTGTTCAAGATCTTTATCGGTCGAATAAAGCTCTTTCAACCTATCCCATATTTCTTTGGCCGTCTTGCATGAACTTACTAACTGAAACATGTCAGATTGCAAGGCGAATCTTATCATTCTCATGGCCTTCACGTTACACAGCAGCTTATCTTTTTCATCCTATGGCATCTTCTGTTCATCAGCAACCAACTTGTTGTATTCTGTTTGAGTCTTAATTTTTGTGTTCGTTCCAGAATGAACAAATAGTCCGAGTGTGATGGCTTCCCATATGAGATAGCCATTATCCTCAGATCCAACCACATAGTCTTCAATGTGATGTGCCCACACTTCATAGTCCTGAGTATAGAGTATGGGTATTCTGGTAGTGGATCCAATGCTGTTTGAGATGTTGATTGGGTTTGTTTGCGAATCATCATGACACATGGTGAGCTGCTAGAATCAAACCTGTAAACTTGAGATTAGGTTTTTATCTAAAACTTAGTTGTCGTCGAAACAAAGAAGACGACTTCTTATTTATACGATAAAAACGGAAACCCTAACGAATTCTGAATACAGAAGGAATGTGTATTGATCACACAGTCTCCTGCTCTGATACCAATTGTTAGAATGTAGTTCTTTCAGGATCAATTGATTCTATGCATGCAAACAAATAAGAACGTAAATATAAACACGAATATGGCTTGAATATGTTGAATGATTAATGCTTCAACACCTCAGAAGAGCTCGACTAAGAACTTCGATTGTAGAGGTGTTTTAGGGTTACAATTATCAAACGTAATAAAAGTTGTCAAAATATAATGCACACATGCATGCATATATATATATTCTAACCCTATGAGAAAATCACGGATGGACAGGCCCAATCTGGATGTAATACAAAAAGCCCAAGTCGCAACACAAAAATCCCTAACACCTATTATAGTTTACAAGTAAAGTTGTTTGTATAACTGAGTGTATTGAACTGAGACAAAAGCTTTTATGTCTTATACATATATAAATAATACATAACTAAGGATCAAACGACACTCGGACAAACAATAGGGTACTCTAATTCCACAACCAAACAAGGAACAGGAAATAAAGTGAGTTATCAGTCCTAAGTCCTTCCAACCTTATTTATATAACTATATATGCATTAGACACGGTTTTGACAATATATAAGTTTAAAAGAGTTGAAAGAAAAAGTTTGTCATGTAAGAACAAGTTTGATAAAGAGTTTAACATGTAAAAGAGTTTGATAAACATTTTGGAGTAGTTTGTTTGATAAAACAGCTAAAAGTATAGCAAATCCATTTGTTTGATAGTTATTAATCACATGTGATTGATATAATAACTATAATTTTTCAACTTGTATCCCCCCCCCCATAAAAGCATTTAAAATCATTTAAAAGGTAGATTAAGGGTATGAACTCACCAGTAGTGAGTGATACGGAAGTATGTTTGGAAAAAGGATGTAGAGTGTCAAGAGAAACCTTGAGCACACAAAGGTCCTAATAAACATATAATGACATGTATGTGTATTTGATTAGTGTATAAACAACTAATTATAAGGGATAACACCCCAATAGACTAGGAAACTCTTAGATTGAAGGGATACAATCACATATGATTGCACACTTAGGGTGTATGGCCACCCTAAAGAGTTTACCGTCCGAATGGTTTACGGTCCAATGGGTTCACGGTCCGATGTGTTTACGATCCTATGGGTTCACGGTCCCATGTGTTTACAGTCATAAGGTTTACGGTCTAGTGATTTTACCACCGTAAACTCACATCCTTTTGTGTATAGGATGATTTCCAAGCATTTTGAAGGGTTCTAAGTTCCATTCTAGGCTTTAGGAGGGTTTAATGTCTCATTTGCACCCTTAATAAGGGTTTACGATCTAAGGAGATACATTAGACTGTAAACACCTTTTGTTCATAAAAATGAATGTTTTCAAGGCCTTAATCAAGTATCCTGACTAGATAATAAGTATAGAAGATAGATACTTACAATTTGGAAGCAAAGAAGGGTGTTTTCGGCCCAAAAGACTAAAGTGTTCTTGATGTTCTTGAGGATCTTGAAGATCTAGACTCAAAAGATGAGATTTGTGGATGAATTCAAGAGTGAATCAAGAAGAAGAGATGTATTAATTCCTAAAGGGAAGGAATCACTTACATTATTGAAGTTTGGAAGCAAAACCTTAAGATCCTTGGGAGAGAAATCAAGTTCTAGGCTTGGAAGCGGAAGAAATAATCAAAATGCTCATGAACTATATATATATATATATAGATATATATATATATATATATATATAGGAGGGAGTTTACGGTCACCATGACCATAAGCTCTAATGTCCTGACCGTAAACTCATTTTGAGGAGGTTTACAGTTTGCTAGATGGTTTGGAACTTTAACTGACAAATCCACACACTAATTCCTTTGATGTACTAGTCTCAGAATACTTAAAATAGACCCTAAACAGTGCTAAAAGATAGCAACACGAGTGTAATTTTGATAGATTTGAACGTTTATACAAGCTAGAAATTTCGGGTTTTCACACATTTCCTTTGTCCTTTGAAAATACTTAAGAATATTCTTCACTGCAGTCTAGTAAGCTCTGCCAGGATTTCCTTGAAAGCGACTGGCCATTCTCAAAGTATAAGACACATCAAGGCAAGTATTCATCATAGAATACACGATCGAACCTATAGTCGAAGCATATGGGACCTGATTCATGTCAGCTATATCTTCATCTATACTGGGGCTTTCATTCTTACTCAACCTGACAGTACTATGAATGGTTAGCTCCCGTTTCTTGGAGTTTTCCATACTAAACCATTTTAGTACATTGTCCAAGTATGTATCTGACTAAGACCAATAAGTCTTTTCTTTCTATCCCTCTGAACCCTTATCCCAATAATAAAGGTTGCTTCCCTTAGATCCTTCATGGTGAAACACTTCCCAAGACAATATTTTAGTTTTTGCAAGGTCAGAATATCGTTTCCCATAAGGAGTATGTCATCAACATACAATACTAGGAAATTAAAGGTACTATACTCCCACTAGCTTTTACATACACACAAGACTCATCATCACTCCTAGAGAAACCAAATTCTTTAACTTTCTCATGGAAGCAAAGATTCCAAGTATGAGATGCTTGTTTCAATCCATAAATGGATTTCTCAAGCTTACACACACTATTAGAAAACTTTTCATGTACAAAACCCTCTGGCTGGCTCATGTAAACAGCTTCAGCCAAATTCCTATTGAGGAAAGCTATTTTGACATCCATCTGCCATATTTCATAATCATGAAATTCAGTTATGGAAAGCGTTATCCTAATAGAATTTATCTTAGCCACTGGTGAAAAGGTCTCATTGTGACATCCCCAAAATCACGGCCAGAAAAGACCGATTTTGTTTATGCTTTGTTTAAAAATCAGAGTAACATTTTAAATAAAAGTGTTGCGGAATTTGTCCCAAAACAAAATATGATAAAGATTTATCAAAAGCATTTCCATAGAAATGTATTTCATTAATGTAAGTCCCAAAAACAGCTTGTGTATCAATCAGATCCAATTAATGGTGCGGAATCCCAATCAATTGGATGATGTCAGATCAATATAGAAGAGAAGGAGAAGAAGAATAACTTGAATCTAATGTATTGATGATATGATTGACGCTCCTTACAATAGATTCTCTCTCACGCACACTTCTTCTCTCTAACTTTCTCTCTCTTCTCTAGCCTTCTCTCTTCTTACCGTACACTCTCACATGCACTCCTCTATTTATATGTACCTCCAGCCATACACATGTGTACAGCCGCGCACCCTATGTATGGCCGTACACAGGGTGTGCAGCCGTACACACGTGTACGGCCGTACATACAAACCACAAACACATACAACATTACATAAAAATATATTTTCCTAGAAAAGAAAAGTATAAACCATATTTGACCCAACAATATCCCCCTTGGTTTATAGCTTTCTTTTCTAATCGGCCCAACAAACTCCCCCTAAAAAGTAGCTGGCCTTTTCTTGTTGATCTTCAATGGGAGCTTGGCTTCAGCTTTAATCTTCAATGACTTCATAGCATCAAGATGAACATATGAATCTTCAATAAATGAATTCATCTTGAGCGGTTGAGTTTTTCTTCAAAATTTGACATTGAACTCACATTGGGTGGGGAGGCTTGATGTACTGATTCTTGAAAGATAGCGCTTTCAGCTTGAGAATCTTCAGAGAGAACAACAAAGAGAAATAATCTTCTGGATCACTTCAGCAGGTTCATAGATAGCAGAAAATTGATTGAGGAGGCTTCAATGCAATCTGTCACATAATCTTCAAGTACAGCTTCACCATGCTTATGGGGTTGACAGATTGAATGTCGAAAGAATAATCTTCATTTCTTGCTCCTTCGAATGCGAATTCTTCAAAGCTCACGAATGAAGCCTTGGCTCAGAAGATCTTCAATACAGTCTCCACGAGTCTCATCTACGCCTGAAATCACTTTTCAAGACAAAACAAAACTAAAAGAAAAATTAGCACACAAAAAAATATTTTTGGATTTTTTTTTTTGTATTTTCTGGAAAAATAAAAACAGAAACAAAAATATTTTTGGATTTTCTGATTTTTCTGAACAAGAAATAACACTATTTTTGGATTTTTAATTTTCTAATTTTTGTTTGATTTTTGAATTATTTTTAATTCTCCTCCTAAAATTTAAATTAGAAGAAACTATGAACAAATAAAATGATATCTAACTTTAAGAATGATTTGGGATCAAAGTTTTTAGACAACCTTTATCCGCTTGTCGGTACCTTCCATCTTCACGTCTTTGTCTGGTCAATCGCTGGCATTGTTGTCCACTTAAACACGAAAAATTGTGACAAAATTAGGACATACTATAAGTGACAAGACAATGTGATCCTGAGTTCCTATATATTATATCTAATCCTAAGCTTCTAGATACCATATCTTAAGGACCATTTAGCTAACGACAACCAAGGATATTGTTGTCCACCTAAACTGAGCAGCGAGATCTATAGACAATCTTTGAGTGTTCAATCTTAATTCTACTGGAACATGTTTCTCGCTTCCAGATATGCCCCGGTAATCAAGGACTACTAGAGTACTCCTTACATCGGATGAGCAGACCATCATTAGGGGAGAAGATAGATTCAGAGTATTATCATTTATAGTGCATATGCTGTGTACCAGGTCGGATTGTTAATCACGCAAAGGAGACAACATATGGCTAACAGATGCGAGGAATTTCATATATATATATATATATATATATATATATAATATAATATGCAGAGAAATAGAGTTGCATATGTTACAGTCCAGGTCGGATCTCTTCCAATCACGTAGAGGAGGTAACATATGACTAATAGACAGAAAGAAAGAAAATGATTTTCTACAGACCTAATTTATCGGAATTTACCAGTTGCCCCATCAATACCGGAATTAAGGACAGAATCCGCACATGGAGGAAAATTTAAACCACGGTTCCAAGTACGGGTTCATTTAATGTGACGAGTAGATTCCCATATATATCTCCCTGCTCAACCTATCCAAGTGTCGTATTGTCAGGCTAAACGGATCTAACTAGGTCAAGATTTGTCAAGTCATTTGATTTCTTAAGTTCAACTCTGCCTAGTCATGTCCATTTAGAATCTTTCGTGCCTACCGACGCATCAAACCAGAGCATAGACCCTTCAACTTTGGGTATGTTACGAAGACTCAGATTGCCCGTTATCACTCACTTCCCAAAACATCTCCCTCAAGCACATTCCATAACCAACATATTATTATTATTATTATTATTATTATTATTATTATTATTATTATTATTATTATTATTATTATTTTAATTTTAATTTTTTTTTTTGGTTTTATTTCTCCCCCTAAATTTGTGCATAGGAGAGAAACGAAAGTAAATGCGCAAATTTAAACTATCCTAAAACAAAATTTTGTCTTTAAAGCGAATCATCTTAAGAAAAACTCAGGAATATAGAGAAGAAAACTCAAACCGTAAGTCACCGATTGAATTTGCATCTAGAAGGTCTGAGAACAGCACGCGTAATCTCAGAACAGATCCGAAAATTCTTCATGTCATTAAGCACAAACCCCGTGAGATCCCTTCCTTTCTTCCCTTCCCGCAAAGGACACATACTCTCAAACAAATGTCTGAATGTTGTACAGTTGAGCGATGTACCATATCAAGTGCCAGGAACAGCCACTATCAACAAACCGAAGTCTGATGATATGCCTCCATAGCTGCTCCGACACATAGTGGGATCAGTTGGTCTTTGGAACCCAGTCCATTTTGAGACTGGGTCGACCTTTGTCATCCTTGCACGGTACTTTCTCCCATGACATATCCTGTTTATCACAAACAGAAGATGTAAAAATATTAGAAGCATTAGATGGTTTGGGAGATTGAGCCTTCGGAACCCATTTGTAGTTGGGTTTAACCCATTTCTCTTTCGATCTGATGGGTGGCTCAGTACTTGCTTTTGATCTTGATGTCGGCTGTTGAGATGACTTTGATTTTGGCTTCATGGGAGCATCTCTTGGATTTGACTTCTTGGCCGACATTCCCTTCTTGTTCTTGGGATTCAGATTCTTGGCCTTGTGGGTTTGATTCTTGGCCTTCTGCGCGTTCCAGTCACCATTGTTTGAATGTGACCTTGAGGGGTTTCTTTTGGAGTATCTCCATCTTGGCGTGTTCTGCCAGCCACGTGCGTAGTAAGGAACGTATGCACGATTTGGACAATTTCTGGCAATGTGTCCAGGTGTTCCACAGTGAAAGCATGTCTTTTTCTTCACTGTGGAGTTGTTTCTTCCTGCCCCTGGTGGCGTATCTTTGCCTTGTCTCTTGTTGTTCCCACATGCACACTTGCAGCAAGAACTCTGTTGCATTGGAATTAGTGTCCTACTCTTCTCAACAACAGGTTGATCAGAAGCAACTGAGTTCGAAGCAACAGATTCAGAGTTCAAGGAGACATTTGTTTGTTCAGTAGAACTCTCCTTGCTCTCATCCTCTATTACTTTGTCTGCACAAGAAGTAGAAGTATTAGTATCGTTCGGCTCAACACCCTTGGTTGCATGTTCAACAACTGGTTTACCGTATACCATAAATGGTTCTCGGTCAATCTCTTCCTGAGTTAAAGGTATAGATATATAGTTATGATTGAAAGGGGAGGAACACTATCATACCCAAGACCCTTGTTTTGATTATCTTTGAATTTCAACTGATTTTCAAATAAGGACTCAACTGTCTTACTTGACGCAGTGTAATTTTTTAAACTAACATCTGTTTTTCCACACTTTATTTTCAAAGCGTCAAGTTCTTCAGTTACAGCAGCAAGTTTTTTCTTAATGTGATCATAATTTTCACACTTGTTGCTGTAATCTTATTGGAGTTTTCGGAAATCCTTGATTTTGGTTTCTAATTGAGCTTTTAACGGTTTTTGTTCTTTCCTAATGGTGTATCTTTCATATTTTAGGTCTTCATTTTCCCTTTTTAGCAAATCAATTTGTTCGCGAAGAAATTTAATCGTATCTTTACAAGATGGAGTACATGAAACTTCATTTACCGGAATTGATGTGGAACTCATTTTTATTTTTATTTTTATTTTTATTTTTTTAATTGCCCTTTGACTAAAACTCAAAAGTCAACCCTAAAAGTCAATTTTAAAAAGTCAAACTTAAAAGTCAAACCGAAAAGCTAAATTTGAAAAATTAAAAGTCAAAGTTTAAAGTCAACGGTCAAACTTGAAGGCAAAGTCAAAATTTTAAAGTCAAAAGTCAAAATTAAAATCAAAAATTTTTGGGTTGAAAATGGATTTTAAAATAAAAGATTTTGAATTTTGGGCTAACAATGACAATTTTGCGAAAATAGGGGCGAAATGGAGTCTTTATGAATTAAATTTCGAAGGAAGTACACATCTAGCAAGTTGGTCGAGATGGTATGGCGCCGGTTGTGTAGGTGGATGACCTGGGTTCGAATCCTAGCAGCTTCAATTCCCGTTTCTATCTTTTATGAAAGGGCTGCTGTGCGAGGTTGCTGCTTGCGAGGTTAGCCAATGCGAGTCGAACACGTTGTTGAGACGAGAGCGAGGCAGCTGAGGCGAGACCGAACCGCACACTCCGAGGTGTACATCGACACCGCACACGTCCGAGCCGCACACCGAGGCTGCTGAGCCGCACACCTTCTACAGATTCGCGAAAAAACGACGTTTTTCACCCTTTTTTGCTCCAAAACTCGATCAAAAACTCGTTTTTATGAAACATGCAAAGAAGTAACCCCCCCTTATTTTTGCGAGATCTGTCCAAAAACGCTATTATCTTTTCAAAATAAGATCAAATAAGCTCCAGATCGGAAAAAATTTGATTGATACAACCAAGCTCTAATACCAATTGTAAGTCACAAAAACAGCTTGTGTATCAATCAGATCCAACTGATGGTGCGGAATCCCAATCAATTGGATGATGTCAGATCAATATAGAAGAGAAGGAGAAGAAGAATAACTTGAATCTACTGTATTGATGATATGATTGATGCTCCTTACAATAGATTCTCTCTCACACACACTTCTTCTCTCTAACTTTCTCTCTCTTATCTAGCCTTCTCTCTTCTTACCGTACACTCCCACATGCACTCCTCTATTTATATGTACCTCCAGCCATACACATGTGTACAGCCGCACACCCTGTGTACGGCCGTACACAGGGTATGCGGCCGTACACACGTGTACGGCCGTACACACAAACCGCAAACACATACAACATTACATAAAAATATATTTTCCTAGAAAAGCAAAGTATAAACCATATTTTTGAACCAACAATTAAAAGACTTGGGATGTCATCTTCGTACAGATCAAAAGCATAAACAATACAATATAAGCCTTACTACATTATTTCATATCTACAGGCCTATATCCGTAACCCTCGTCCAAACAGCATATCTATGCTCAAGCGTCACTACCTGTAATACATAAAACTGAGTGGGTCAGGCTGGGGAGTCTAGTGAACACATAGGGTTTTCAACCCACAATAAATAAGTTTATTAATTTCATCAATCAACAATAACCCGATTACCCATTCCCATTATCCTCACTTTACGTCCCTAAACACCTATCATAAGGGACCTAGCCTAAGGATCATCATCGGGATGGAAACTACTGCTAAGGGGATTCCTCAGCAATAAATGTCCTAAAGGCAACCATGTGGGGGATGGAGTACACCGGTGAACACATCGTTCACAAACACCTACAGGTTATGAGCCTGCTAATGTTCTACTGGACTGTCTAGAAGAATCCGTGGTCGTCATCCATACTCCGCTAGATGACAGAATCAACAACAACAACATCGACGCCTCTCATCATTTTATCACACATCACCTATTACATCTATCCATGTTTTACCCCAACATTTTCGTAGATATAAAATACATATACAGTTTAAATCATTGAAAACATGTATAACAATGTTCATCTAGCATAGATAGCAAGTATTCAGATAATATGCACACATAGCACGTAATTTATATAAAATACTTCATATCTATGTGTAAGTTGAAAGTAACTATGCACTCACTTGAAAGGTGGTGACTCAGCACTCGGACAGCGCCTCGATACTCTCAAAACGATTTTCCTTTGATAAAACAGCGGATTTTAACGAAAACCGGAACTTAATTGGAGCAGCATTTCGAAACCGAAAGACTCCTTTTTCTCGGGACTCCGGGAGCCTCGAGGCTTCCCTCGGGAGCTAGGGGGTTTATCTAGGGTTTAGGGGGTTTGGGGTTGTAGAGAGAGAAAGAAACTAGAGAGAGAAAGGAATTTGGTGTGAAAAATGAAGTTGCCTTCGACCCTTTTTATAGCTTGCGGGGCCTCGGTACGTTGGGCGTACCTCGGACCTATGCTAGGCGTAGTGGTTCGGATAAGATGCGAGGTGGCAGACTCTGGATGGTGCGACGTGGCTCAAGCTGGACCGAACATGGCTATGCAAACGCGGCACGTACGAGACTGGACATTGGGCGTAGCGAGGGGGCTACGTGTCACGATCCGAGGTGACTTCAGCGATTATCATCGGACGGCTGGGAAAGCGCCACGTTAGCGACTTCGTATCAGATCTCGCAAAATCGAGCATAATCTTTAAAAATTCGTAACTTTCGCGTACGAGCTCCGTTTTCGACGTTCTTTATATCCACGCGAAGATGGGGATGTTCTCTACAACTTTTTTTTAGACTCTATTAGCTAATTTTGACTCGATTTTAAATTTTATATTATTAACATGCCGGGACAGGATTGGTCCGTTAAATCCTCATAACTTCTTCATCCGGCGTCCGTTTTTGCCCATCTTTTTCTCGTTACGCTACTCTTAACGAGATCTTCAATTCTCATTTAGGTCGTGTCAGCTAAAACCGCTCGATCCAATATTCGAATTTCGGGTTGTACACTCCTAATTCGAAACTTCGAAAAATCATAACTTCTTCATACGAAGTCAGATTTGGGCGTTCTTTTTATCAATGTTCTTACTTTATCACATTCTATGACTTTCCTTTAGATCACTAAGGCTAAATCTCACTCTATCATAAATTCACTATTTACGCTTCCCGGTATCGTGTCGTTTCTGTCGCGAAACTTCGACGGGTCATAACTTCTTCGTTATAACTCGGATTTCGGTGTTCTTTATATCCCCAGAATCCTTGTTTCGACCACTACAACTTTATGTAGAGATATCGGGCTTATCTCACACTTTAATTTTGAAGCTTATTTTTATTCTTTATTATTTATACATTTATAATTAAATATTAAGCACATCAATACACATAATTCACATAATACTCAAATATTTCATATTTATTACTTCAAAAGAGTTACAATGGTTGACCTAGACTATTACATTGACAAATATGCCTAGCCCTGAAACCCAGGCATTACACTCATCATAGTCAATTCCTTGGGTTTAAGTAAAGCCTCTAGCAACCAGTCATGCCTTGAAAGTGTGTACCTTTCCATCCATGTTGGTCTTCTCCTTGAAGATCCATTTACACCCAACTGTCTTCCAATGTAACGCCTGTAGATCCGGGCTAGTCAATTTAGAGACGACAAGCATCAAAAAATGACTTTTTGATGGAAGATTATTTAGAAGGATTAACCTTAACTAAGTTGTATTATATGTTACAAGGATTTCGTACATATAAAGAACGCCGAAATCCGAGTTATAACGAAGAAGTTATGACCTGTCGAAGTTTCACGAAAGAACCGACACGACACAGCGCGATGTAAATAGTGAATTTACGTTAGAGCAATATTTGTCCTTAGCGATCTAAATAAAAGTCGTAGAATACATTAAACTGAGAGCGTGCATAAAAAGAACGTCTAAATTTGACTTCGGATGAGGAAGTTATGATTTTTCGAAGTTTCAGCATTAGCAGTATGCAGCCCGAAACTCGAGATTTAGGTCGAGTGATATTTAGCCAAATCTTTCTAAATGAGAATTGAAGATCTCATCAATAGTATTCCAATGACAAAAAGACAGGCAAAAACAGAATTCAGATGAAGGAGTTATGAATTTCGAACGGAGTTTTCCTGTCCCGGCCTACTAAAAAATATATAAGTAATATATTTCTAATAGATTAAAAATGAAGTCAAAATTAGCCAACATAGTCTAAACGAGAGTTGTATAGCATATCTCACATTTGCGTCAATATAAAGAACGTCGAAAACGGAGTTCGTATGCGAAAGTTATGAATTTTTGAAGTTCGGGGCGCGAACCCCAAAGCAGTGTCAGAGACCACGACGTGGCAGGTCTTTTGACACCTCCGGGAGTCCCTCATACGCAACTTGCGATGACGCATGCAGCGACGATCAACCCCACGACGTGGAAAAAGGTGCCACGACGTGGCAAGGGCAGATTTTGCCCTATAAATAGATTTGAAGGGCCAGCCGTTTAGGGTTGCTATTTTCTCTCCTCTCTCTCCCGTTTTACCTCGATTTGCATGCAAGAAATATCCCAAAGCCCGAAGATCCCGAGAAGAAAAGAGTTTCCGAGCCGAAGCTCTGCCCGCGAAGAGTCCGGTTTTTGTGAAGATCTTCCAGATCTACCGAAGAATACTACTTCTACAAGCCGTAGTGCTGTCTAATCATCTTCCGATCAAGTGAGTGTATAGTCCCTTTCATAAACACGATTTTAATACAAGTATTTTTTGAATGTATTAAGTATATGTTTGGTGTGAGTGTGTAGTTACTTTCTTCTAACACCTAGATATGAAGTATCTCTATAAAATACGTGTTATGTGTTATATGTATATTATCTCGTTATTTGGAATGGGTAAGTGTGTGTGGTTACTTTCTGTTAACACACATATATAGATTATACTCTATAAAATATGTGCTATGTGAATATATACTATTTCTCACGTGATATGAGTGTCGAAAGAATTTGTTATACAGGTTTTATGTTGTATATAAACAAATATATTTTATCTACAAATATGTGGGTAGAACATGGGTAGATAGTGATGTGTGATGAAATAAAAATGTTGAGAGGCCTCGATGTCATTGTGATCCAGTCATCTAGCGGAATTTAGATGACGACCACGGACTCTTTCTAGACAGTCACGTGGAACATCAGCATGCTCATAACCTGTAGGTGTTAATAAACTTGGGTGTTCATTAGCTGTATTCCATCCCCCTCATGGTTGCCTTATTTGACTTATATTGTTGAGGAACCCCCGAAGCATGTGTTGTCGCCCCGATGAAATATTCTTAGACTAGGTCCCTTGTGTTAGTTGTCTTAGAGATGTAAAGTGAGAATAACGGGAATGGGTAATTGGTTTATTATTGGTTGATGAAATTAAATTAATTATTTACGGTGGGTTGAAAACCCTATATGCTCACCAGGCTCCCAAGTCTGACCCACTCAGTTTTCTTTGCATTACAGGTAATGGCACAAGAGTATAAGTTGGTGGACTTGACGAGAGGTTTTGGATTATAGATCAGTAGTTATAAATAACTGTTGTCGGGTCTATTTTGTTCTGCTTATGCTTTTGGTCTGTATTGAACATGACATCCCGAGATTTTGTTATATAATGAAAATACATTTCTTTAAAGAAATGCTTTGATAAACTCTTATCATATTTTGTTTGGGGAACAAATTCCGCAACCGTTTTCTTTAAACGATCACTCTGATTTATAAAACAAAGCATAAACAAATCGGTCTTTTCTGGCCGTGAAATTGGGGATGTCACAGTTGGTATCAAAGCATTAGTTTAAGCGAACTAGGAATTTGTAGGATTTCTATACTTAAACTTAGAATGCCAAGCGATGATTGTGAGATGAGTGTCTACCATATTTTAAGACACGAGCACTAGTATATTTTAGGAATGATGCCTAAAATGCTTTTATGTGCTAAATGTTATATGTTTTCCATATATGTTATTATTTGTTCGAATCTATGGTCTATTGTCGACCGGATCTGGAGGCCTTATGTGTTTAGGATTCTAAGCGTTTGATATGATATTAGAACTAGCATGTAAATGTTTCGGAGTGATAAGGAGATTTATACATCTATCGTAAATAAAGCTTTCTTATCTTAAATTCTCGCCCAGTGCACCGAAAGTCTGCTTGGATGTACAAAACGTTATGGTGAAGACTCGTAGAGAATTGATTAAATGGAGGAAATGAAAGGCTTATGATCATGAATGACACCTATCGGAAGATATCGTAAGAGTGGTGTCTTGCCTTTAGTATATGTCTGGTAAAATAACAGAACGTTTAGAGGGGTACGATACGTTTGAAGTACACCTTCGATTGGCAGGATGACGGAACGATTGGCGAAATTCTTGAAGTTATCTCATCGTCTGGTATTTACATCACCAATCGAGTTGAAGTAGAGCTGATGATTGAAGATACGCATGGAATAAGTCCTAGTAGAGTCTAGGAGAATTTTTATGATTAATTGGACACATTAGTATGTGTTAAATTGTTTGGTGATTTTAGGACTTGGGGACTGCGAGACAATACTTGGGACGAGTATGAGTAGGTGTGAATAGTAGTAGAGATCTATACTGCTGAAAGCACAGGACTCACACTTGGATCAGGGAAAGTCACAAGGTTACCAAGAAGCTTGTAATTGAGTTCGCTTTTATTCTGGTATGTCGTTACCATTGTTTCGGTAATGACTAAAAAGATGACTGATATCTTGACCCTAGTGGTCATATCAAATCGAGTCCGACTACGATGAGTTTGTTACGTGGTTCCGAGAACCGAGTTTGATGTAGCATCTGACCTAAGTCAGAAGATTGAAATCAATGCGATCGATAGCATCGCGCTCGTTGTTAAAGAAGTTAGTAGCTAGAAATGTTACATGCTAAAATGTGATGATATCACATTAGAATATGAAGGAAGGTATAATCCATTCTAGAATTTGACTCTAAGAGACTTGAGTCTAAGCGTTGCATCATACGATGAGAGGTCATTAGAACAAGACCCATCGGTTTGTTACAATAGATAAAGGAAAGTATTTATCCTAAGGAGAAGAAGGAGTCCAAAATGAGGATTTATTTGGTAACTCGAAGGTTACAATTGAAAGTACAACATAGTACGAAGAGCAGATGCAGGATTGGGCACTACCTGCTATCGAGAAGTCCAAGAGTTAGATACTCTTTCGAGGAAATATAGAACTTACAGTTATTACTTGGGATGGAGAGATAACGTATCGAGTCAGTATACAAATCATGTTTCGTTGATGATTCCGGGACGTAATCATCCTAAGGGGGAGATAATTGTAACGGCCGTAGATTCGGGCTAGTCAATTTAGAGACGATAAGCATCAAAAAATGACTTTTTGATGGAAGATTATTTATAAGTATTAATTTTAACTAAGTTGTATTATATTTTACAAGGATTCCGTACATATAAAGAACGCCGAAATCCCAGTTATAACGAAGAAGTTATGATCTGTCGAAGTTTCGCGAAAGAACCGGCACGACACAGCGCGATGTAAATAGTGAATTTATGTTAAAGCGATATTTGGCCTTAGCGATCTAAATAAAATTCGTAGAATACGTTAAACCGAGAGCGTGCATAAAAAGAACGTCTGAATCTGACTTCGGATGAGGAAGTTATGATTTTTCGAAGTTTCAGCATTAGCAGTATGCAGCCCGAAACTCGAGATTGAGGTCGAGTGATATTTAGCCAAAAATTTCTAAATGAGATTTTAAGATCTCATCAATAGTATTCCAACGACAAAAAGACAGGCGAAAACGGAGTTCAGATGAAGGAGTTATGAATTTCGAACGGAGTTTTCCTGTCCCGACCTACTAAAAATAATATATATGTAATATATTTATAATATAATAAAAATGAAGTCAAAATTAGCCAACATAGTCTAAACAAGAGTTGTATAGCATAATCTCACCTTCGCGTCGATATAAAGAACGTCGAAAACGGAGTTCGTATGCGAAAGTTATGAATTTCTGAAGTTCGGGGCGCGAACCCCAAAGCTGTGTCAGAGACCACGACGTGGCAAGCAGTGCCACAGCGTGGCAGGTCTTCTGACACCTCCGGGAGTCCCCCAGACGCAACTTGCGATGACACATGCAGTGACGATCAAGCCCACGACGTGGAAAAAGGTGTCATGACGTGGCAAGGGCAGATTTTGCCCTATAAATAGATTTGAAGGGCCAGCCATTTAGGGTTGCTATTTTCTCTCCCCTCTCTCCCGTTTTACCTCGATTTGCGTGCAAGAAATATCCCGAAGCCCAAAGATCCCGAGAAGAAAAGAGTTTCCGAGCCGAAGCTCTGCCCGCGAAGAGTCCGGTTTTTGTGAAGATCTTCCAGATCTACCGAAGAATACTACTTCTACAAGCCGTAGTGCTGTCTAATCATCTTCCGATCAAGTGAGTGTATAGTCCCTTTCATAAACACGATTTTAATACAAGTATTGTTTGAATGTATTAAGTATATGTTTGGTGTGAGTGTGTAGTTACTTTCTTCTAACACCTAGATATGAAGTATCTCTATAAAATACGTGCTATGTGTTATATGTATATTATCTCGTTATTTGGAATGGGTAAGTGTGTGTGGTTGCTTTCTGTTAACACACATATATATATTATACTCTATAAAATATGTGCTATGTGAATATATACTATTTCTCATGTGATATGAGTGTCGAAAGAATTTGTTATACAGGTTTCATGTTGTACATAAACAAATATATTTTATCTACAAATATGTGGGTAGAACATGGGTAGATAGTGATGTGTGATGAAATAAAAATGTTGAGAGGCCTCGATGTCATTGTGATCCAGTCATCTAGCGGAATTTAGATGACGACCACAGACTCTTTCTAGACAGTCACGTGGAACACCAGCATGCTCATAACATGTAGGTGTTAATGAACTTGGGTGTTCATTCGCTGTATTCCATCCCCCTCATGGTTGCCTTATTTGACTTATATTGGTGAGGAACCACCGAAGCATGTGTTGTCGCCCCGATGAAATATTCTTTGACTAGGTCCCTTGTGTTAGTTGTCTTAGGGATGTAAAGTGAGAATAACGGGAATGGGTAATTGGGTTATTATTGGTTGATGAAATTAAATTAATTATTTACTGTGGGTTGAAAACCCTATATGCTCACCAGGCTCCCAAGTCTGACCCACTCAGTTTTCTTTGCATTACAGGTAATGGCACAAGAGTATAAGTTGGTGGACTTGACGAGAGATTTTGGATTATAGATCGGTAGTTATAAATAACTGTTGTCAGGTCTATTTTGTTCTGCTTATGTTTTTGGTCTGTATTGAACATGACATCCCGAGATTTTGTTATATAATGAAAATACATTTCTTTAAAGAAATGCTTTGATAAACTCTTATCATATTTTGTTTGGGGAACAAATTCCGCAACCATTTTCTTTAAACGATCATTCTGATTTATAACACAAAGCATAAACAAATCGGTCTTTTCTGGTCATGAAATTGGGGATGTCACATCCAACTTGGTACATGATCAACCAAATTCCAAACTTGGTTATCATACATAGACTAGATCTTGTTGTCCATTACCTCTTTTCACCTGGCAACCTCAAGGCTCGTCATTGCTTCCTTGTAGTTAGCTGCCTCATCCAAATTTACCAGTGTACCATCACTAATAAATGTGTCACCATCTAACGTTATATGGAAACCATAGAATGTAAGTGGCATGCTAACCCTACTGGATCGATGCAGAGGTAATTAATTGTCAATAGGTCAACAGGTGTTTCATCCTCTGGTTGAGAGTTGGTGTCTTCTAAGGTTCCTACATTGGCTGACTCTTGAATCTCTTCAAGGTCAATTTCATTCCCAGTGTCCTCTTTAAATATGAGTTCTCTATCACGAGAGACTCCCCTTTGAACTTCAAAGACCACGTTCTCACTAGGTCTATAGAATAAGTATCTAAAAGAATTATGTGGGTAACCAATGAAAATATGCCTCTCACTTCTAGGTTCTATCTTGTCATGAGTCTATCGTCTAATGAAAGCTTCACAGCCCCAAACCTTGATGTGGGCTAGCAAGGGAACTTTCCCTGTCCACATCACATGAGTTGTTTTAGCAACCTTCTTAGTAGGGACAAGATTAAGGATATGGGTGGCGTCCTAGAAGGTCTAACAAGGTCTAATTATGCCTCTCGGCCACACCATTAAGTTGTGGCGTCCTAGAAGGAGTCAATTTTGAAACTATTCCACATTCCGTTAGGTAATCGTGGAACTTGATACTAAGATACTCTCTGCCTCTGTCTGATTGGAGCATCTTTATCTTCCTTCCAAATAGATTCTCGACCTCGTGTTTAAACTCTTTGAAATTAAAGGTTTCTTATTTATTTTTAATTAATTAGATATATCCATATCTACTATTATCATACATAAACTTTACGTAGAATCGATTAGCATCTGTTGTGGTAGATATGAAGGGTCTACACACATCTGTGTATGAGATCCAACAAACCTTCACCTCTTTCACAAGACCCAGTGAAAGGTGATTTTGTCATCTTTTCCAAAACACAAGACTCTCATTTATAATCTGACCTTCATTCAAATGATTCCAAAATCAATCCTTTTGGAGTTGGGCGTTGCATTTCTTGTTAATGTGTGACATCCCGGAATTCAGGTCAAAGATTGTGAACGATCAAGTTCACAGTAAATCTCTTGGTAATTTGACTCACTGACTTTTAGTGCATCTAATGTAAAATAAATGAGTTATTTCAACTATTATAAGATACCAGATGTTATCTTACCTCGAAACATGTAAACTGGAAAACGAATCAAATAGCTCAAACTGCAACCATGGGAATGCGTCTAAAAAATCGAAATTATGTATTAAGTAGTTGTAAGCAATACAAACACTCTAGTCTCTTAGTACGTGTTTCCCAGATTTTGAAAATATAAAGAACCAAAACGGAGTTCGTAAGCAAAAGATACAATCGTTTTAAAAATCCAAAACTAGTATAATATTGATTTTCTTAAAATCGCTAATACTGTTTCTATCTGTTGAAGGACCTGCACACCTCATATGGAATTTCTAAGAACATTTTTGGAAACAGGTCATAGTATAGTACTTAAGATCATATTTGAAATATTTTTGGTAAATATATTTATAAAAATTGAAAAATCAGACGTTTTCAAATTTATTAATCGCAAAACCTTAAACAATTGATTTCAACATGATTTCTATTAGTAATAATGTATGCCAAAGAGGATATAAAGGTCCAATACGATTGATGTGAATTTTAAAGGTGGAAATAACACAACATTTCTAAAATCGTGATATATATATATATATATATATATATATATATATGTGTGTGTGTGTGTGTGTGTGTGTGTATGTGTGCAAAACATGTTTTATGCTCAATGCAAATCGTAATTACTAGAGTTTTTGTAAAATCCTCCCTAATAAATAAAAAAACTTTTTGCCACATGTGATCTTCTCCTTCATTCAGACACATGTCATTTTCTAAAAATTTTGAATTTTCTATTTTCCACCTTTCATTTGATTGTATTTTTCATTTTATTAAATTAAAATTCCACATTTAATATGTCAGATAATATATATGTATGGTATTTATTAGAAAGTGTTTATATGTATTCAATACATTAAATCATCATTAATTTTAATAATTCAAAATTTTTCTCATTTTTCTTATAAATTCAAACTTTTCAAATTGTTAAAATTCCATATATATATATATATATATATATATATATATATATATATATATATATATATAAACTCATGTAATATATGGGTCTCACACCTAGTATACAATATCTGACAATCATATAAACAAAATGCATATATGTTATATAATTAAATTATATAACAACACTAAATATATATAATTTTATATATATGTCATGTAACATTTCCAAATACCAATTAATAGTATATATGACAAATTTGGACACTTAATATGTATAAATCTTCAATTCTTTATATATCTCATCAATATACGTTATATATGTGTCAATTTTTAATTTAACTGACCAAGGTTTAACAAATTAATAAATTTTACATTCCTAACATATGAGCTAATATATATATATATATATATATATATATAAAACAAATTCATGACAAATGAAAAGAGATTATAATTATTATGAAATGGTTTGTAAAAGTTTTAAGTATACATACATGTGTATATAAGAGGAGAACACCAATAATACATACAAAATCAAACAAATACTCACGTACATAGAATATTACTAAACCTAAATGTTTACCTTAAATCTATTAAAAATTAGACAAATACACACTCCAATACCAAATCAAATACAAAATACTATATATATATATATATAAAGTTAAATCAATATAATGCTTACAAATTAAACGAAAGTACAGCCAAATTGGGAGTTACTTCCACATTTCAATTTACCTAAGTTTTTACAGAAAAAAAAAAAAATCTTGATTGAATCACACATGTCTTCTGCTTCTCCTGTTTGTCCTCCAATTGCTGCCAAGGACACATCCATAAATAATTTTTACAAGTATGGTTTTGTACTTCCATATCTATCCATGATTAAAAGCTATACAATAAGATCATCAAGAGATACGATTTTCATCTATTTAACCAGTAAACTCAATCATATAAAACATACTCAATCAAAGAAAAAAATCATCACCTTCGATCTCTATCTCAAATCCTTTTTCCTTGAAGCATAAACCGAGGACCCAAAACAAAAGAAAACGTTGGTGCCCCTTCTTGTTCCACCTCTTTTCCTTTGGTGACATAAACAGCCCCCTTTGATCTCTCACCACGTTGCTACCACCATTGAAACCACCACTAGGCATCCACCTTTCTTCTCTTTCACTTCCCTGTCAAATGAAACAAAAACCAAAAAGAACCACCCAAATGCCCTAGCTGCCATGATCGATGACTGTCCTGCTGCCTTCGTTCTTTCTACTTTCGTTCAGATATATTCACTCTTCAATCAATCAAAAACCCAAGATAACCTTCCTTTCTCCCATTCGATCGAGCAACCAAACGCCCCACTCGAGCTGCTACTGCCGTCAGTTCCTCCCACGGAACCGCCTCCTTTGCCCTCGTTCTCCTTCTCTTCTGTTCCTATCGATCAAGACCTCCGAAGGTATCGACTTCATCGTTGTTGCTGCTTGCATCGCACCAAGCGGACCAGTTTAAACCTTTCGTATACGTATTATGGTTATTTTATTGTGAAATAACTAGAGTCCACACAACAAATGCTACACGATACAAAAATATATGATTTTTATATGACATTGTGTATCATAACAAGCACGTTATAAAACTTTATGGTATTTCAATGATTCAAGCTATTACTATTCATATATATATATATATATATGTATATATGTGTGTGTGTGTAACGACGTAATTTTCAAAACAAATTTTTCATTTTTCATCAACCAAGTTCATATAAAAATATTCTCAAATATTTCCAACAGTAGTTTTTGAAACATAACATATCCCAAGATCATAAAATCAAACTCTCTCTCTAGTGTGTACGAGTCACGTCGGCGCCTTTCCACGGTCCTCGCTAGTACCTGTAACACATAACACAACAACTGTAAGCATAAATGCTTAGTGAGTTCCCCAAAATACCACATACAACACATACGCCACTCAAGGCCATAATACGACCCTCCGGTCGATGTGTCTCAGCGGGACCCTCCAGTCCCGTAGCTCGTTGGACCCTCTGGTCCGGTCATAGCTCATTGGGCCCTCCGTCCTGGTCTGTATCGTTGGACCCTTCAGTCCGGTCTATAACATCATACAACATACATATAACACATAACACATAAGACCCTCTGGTCAACATATAATACCACTCTAGGTACGTATAGTGAGAAGACTCACCTCAGGGTCTCGGTGATTCTCTGACTCGGAAGAAATATGATCTAGCCTCCGCCTAATCACATAAAGTAAATACTCCCATAAATATAACTATAATTAAACCTTTCTTAACACCCTCAGAAGGGTAAAAGACCATTTTACCCCTCTCTTGGCTTAAAGGCCTCATTGTTGACCAAACCCTAAAAGTCAACAAAAGTCAACGGTCAAACTTTGACCCGACTCGTCGAGTGCACTTGGGCGACTCGGCGAGTCTACACGTGTCCGCTAATTCTTTAGTCCCGCTTGAAACGTCGAGTTCCTCCCCTTGCTCGACGAGTCACCCCTGGCATGAATAGTGGGGCCACCCCGACTCAACTCGGCGAGTTCCGCCTTGAACTCCAGTCCTATAATCCCCCTCTGACTCACTGAGTTATTTCCCCAACTTGGCAAGTCTACACATTGAGTGATTTGTGGGAAACCCTAACCCTACTCGCCGAGTCTGATCCTTGGACTCAGCGAGTTCATGCCATGCACAAACTCCATAGACCTCCTGAGGTCAGATCTGTTCCTTTAATCCATAGATCTGGCCTTCCCAAGCATGATAATCATGTAAAGTTCAGACCTTGACACTCAAATAGCATCTAGATGGTCTTACTTGGTGATTTAGTCCCAAAATAACACCCTAAGTTTATGACTCCCAAAATAACTCCAAAAAGCCCCAAGGGTTAAGGTCTCTGGACCTCTTTGAGTCCAGATCCAAAGCATGAACTTGGGAAGGGACCAATAGCTCCACAAATCCATCCTCTAAGGGGGTTAGAAAACCCTAACTCTAGGAATCAACACCAAATCTGAAGAAGGTCCGAAAAATACCTCAAGATGAAGTCTATGAGCTCTGAAATCACCAGAATCACACCTCCTTCAGCCTCTTCTTGCCTTGGTCACCTGCTTCTTGCAATTATACCAACAAAATGATCAAAAATGGCCTCTCCTTCCTCAAAAATGCTCTAGATCTCTTAGGGTTTCTCTCTGGGGTTTGGTAGCCGCAAATGACGACCCTAAGGGCCTTAAATAGGTCCCAAACCCAAGAAATTAGGGTTTCATTAAACAGCGTGGACTTGCCGAGTCCACTCATGAACTCGTCGAGTCCAACTGTGAACTCGGATAAGAATCCACGACCATACTCGGCGAGTTTGAACACCAACTCGCCGAGTCCCTTCTCAACTTCCAAAAATAAAGGAATAAAATATTATACCTGGGAATCCGGATGTTACAATATGCTTAAAAACATAGAGTTTATACATATACATCTTTATAAAAGCGAGTACATTACATTTTTACATACATGCCAATTATCCTCGGTTTTTATCAACCTTATACAATGAAAGAAAGAACTTTTGGTATAATCCATGAAGTTATCCCATCGTCTGGCATTTCCACCACCAACCGAGTTGAAGCAGAATTGATGATTAAAGATACACATGGAAGAATTCCTAGTAGAGTCTAGGGAAATTTTTATGATTATTTTGACACATTTGTATGAGTTAAATCATTTTCTGATTTTAGGAAATAAGAACTTGGGGACTGCGAGGGAATACTTGGGATGAGTATGAGTAGGTGTGAAAGGTAGTGGTGATACGGTTGCTTTCGCCTTCAGTTTGCTTGCTTGTTTTGGTCTTGGTTGGTTTGATGTTGGTCTTTGGAATTTTTTGGGTGCATTTCCTACTTGCTTGGTGGTGCATTTGAATAATTCCCTCTTTTTGTTAGGTGAGAGTTTATTTGTACCCAACCAAAGTTCTTTGGCTTTGTTCCAAGAGTCCACATGAGAATCTGAACTCACTCAACATTCATTCATTCCCACTCGCATATAATCAATGACTAATATAAGTAATTCATACATAACAAGAGATCAATTTAAACAAAGCTAAATAAAATAATTTCTTTGAATTGATCATCTAAGATTACAACAGAACTTGAAACATAGACGAAAGTTTCAGAAGCGCACCAATACTACCATAATTGTTAGATAAAAGGACTACCAACTCAACTCTTGATCCTCGGGACCCTGACAGTCCCCTGACGACCATCGGGTAACCACTAAGCTAAGGGCATAGGATCCAGCACCTCACTGAGAAAAGGAAAATAAGCTCTAATGTGGCCTTCCTGACCGCAATGAAAACAAACCCGCACACTCCACCCGTAGTCTCTTCCAAAATGACCCTCCTTGCCACTTCACCGTCCTCGACCTGCAACAGATTTGTGCCTCCTTCCAATTGATCCTGATCTCTGGCCGGCGGACTTCAATCGTTTTCCTGCATGGTGGGACTGATCCGTAGCCTGACGTTGCTCCCTCACCTGGGTCTCTATCTCAATCTCTCGTATTCTTGCAACATGTCGAAGCTCAACAAGAGAACCATATCGCTGGATAGATACAAACTGTCAAATATTTGTCTTAAGCATGCTCAAATATTGAGCCATCTGAGCCTACTTTGAATCAGCAAACTCAGGGCTGAACAAATCCCTCTTAATGAACATCTTGGTGATCTCCATCACAGACCCAGCCGTCTGTCTCAAATCCAGGCATTTCTAGGCCAGTCTCTCCCTCTCTACCAGTGGAACATACCTTGCACGGAACATCTCTGAGAACTGCTCCCAAGTTATCGCGACCCTTTGCTTAGGACTATAAGAACTAGTGAATAGTCTTCACCAATCCCTTGCCCCCAACCTGAGAAGGTTCAGGGCGCACTTGACCTTCTGGTCATCTGGACAAGAATACATGAAGAAACAACCCTCCATGTCAAACAACCATCTCATCACCATGATTAGGTCTGAGAACCCATCAAACTCTAGGGGCTCTGTATGGTCGAATTCCCGATACTAGAAATATCTCTCTCCTCGTGCTCTGAAGGTAGCAACATCCATGGTGGCTGCAGCAACAGAAACCTCAGAAAGTGTAGCATACCGGTCATCGAACTACTCCATCATAACGGCCTTAACAGACCCAACCATCTTTGGAATTTGGCCACGAACAAAAGAAACAACCTCCTCACGAAGGATCTCCCTGAAATGGTCCACAGTCAATGCGGGCTCATCCTGGCCATCCACTCCTGATCCTGATCTGGATCTAACCTTAAATCGTCTCGTAATCGCCATAGTAAAAATAAACCAGGGGAACCAATTCTTGACGAAACCCTAGGGTTTGTGACTTCCCTGATACGTGTACTGGTCCTGTTCTTCCAGTAGTACAGGCCCATACTACCTTCCACACCTACCCGTATTTGTATCAGAGGATCATCACAACGACCCTAACCATAGCCTCTAAAATACTCATACACTCTATCCTCTCATCCTATGGGAAGGCTAGATACTACACAACTAGTCAGCAGACACCACACAACTCATCCATGAAACTTCTACCAACCCTGCAGCACTCGTGTATGCTAATCATACATAACACTAGACCCTATAGACAGTCGAATATCTGATTCCACCCTAAGCCCTTCATCAAACAAGAACATGAAATAAGGCTAAACCAAACATTCTCATACTATATAATCTTAGTTATGTACAACTATGTTGCATACACTAAGCAACTACAGTAATGATGCCAATTTCATACAAGAAGGACCCTAAGCTATCAGACATCATATAATCAAGCAATGCTACCATGTAATTGCTGAAGATCCCCAGCCTATCACTAGCATGTTTTTGTAACAAACATGTATCAGCAAGTAGGGGTGAGCATGGTGCGATTTGGTGCGGTTTTGTTGCGGTTTGGTTTCTGCTCACCCCTATCAGCAAGAGCAAAACTCAACAAATATAACAAGTGTAGGTATTTTGGGAACCACTCTCCTGTTCGGTCTCTATCTGACTGTACACACCGCATCTCCTTGAAAAATCAAATTTAAGTCAAATTTCACGTTTCCGATCCCAAGCCAATAATCAAACAAGAACATGATAAGAGACTGAGCCCATGTCCTTAACCCAACTCTTTTATTGTAATTTCTTTTTCAAAAACATTTTGGAAAAACTTTTGGATCCAAGTTTCAGACTAGATTCACACAAGTGTTCCTCCGGTTCACTCAAACCAGGGCTCTGATACCAACTTATAACGTCCCATTTTCACAACCAAAAACTTTCATTTTTATTAAGGTAAAGTTTCCCAATTTATTAATTCATTAATTAAGAAAACCATTTATTATGAATTACATTTACTAAAAATCAGAGAATTGTAGAAACGTGGAATCTTCAATGTTGTTGATGAGCGTGTATAGTCCCGCCTTCGCCTTCCAGCAGTAACTGATGATACCTAAAACCATAAACAACTAGGTAAGCATAAAGCTAAGAGAGTTTCCCCCAAAATACCACCATATAAATAGATCACATATACAATCAAACATGTCGGGTCCAATCAACCAATAGGTTGGAATGCTAATATACAACAGGTCCAATCAGCCATCAGGCCGGAATACCTAGGGTTTGTTGGCCTACCCCCTCAACCCCACCGCTCATCCTGAGCCTTTGTGCCTACAGCTTACAGCCTGCCCGCATCGGGTATCTTGTCCAAACGCACAAACCAGGACCGCCTCAACCTAAACCAAACACAATATGTCGACATATAAACAACCAGGATCAAGTAGGCACATAATACAGGAAAATAGTAATCATACAGTTCACTACTGCCTACTAATCCTCTCACAACATACAATCCTGCTACCAACTAATCCTTATAGAATGTGTAACCATAAGTAACCAGAGGTGGGATAGACATCCAAACAGATGGTCCTACTCTAGAGCCACAACCAAACAAGGAATAGGCAAGAGAGCCTAGACCAAGAGTTCTCAGACTATCCTACATGACCACATACAGTCCCTAAGGGCACTCCGTATATGATAAACAAAAAACACAGATAACATACAGTTCTACATGTTATTACCACAAAGAAACACACTAAATACAAGGAGACAGATCTAACTGATCACTACAATATAGCAGCATACTCAATACCATAACACATATCTCACATATTACTATAGCATAACAACACACTCAGTACCAGAACACAGATCTAACAGATCACTACAGCATAGCAGCATACTAAATATCAACAATCCAAGGAATGCATGGCCGTATATACTCAAAGGTGATATAGTCACCCGGACAAGTGATCCTACTCCAGAATCATAACCAAACAAGGAACAGGTAAGAGAGCCTAGTTCAAGATACTATCCTACAAAACTATATAAACGTTATTTCAATCAGATTCATATTCCCTTTGTAACTTATCGAGCAAAGAGGATACTTTCATGAATATTACATATCAAACATAACACAAATATAAATTATAATATGTATAATTTATGGAACTCTCATACTATTTTCACAAATCAGTTATTCAAAGTTTAATGATATACACTAGTACAAATACTTTACATTCAAGTACACTAGAAAAAGGACATACTATCAGTTCATTTATTTCAAAATGACTTTTCATCATTATTATATACGTAATCTTCAATATGGTTTTTCTGAGACAATGTTCAGTTCCTTATTCATTTAGGCAATACTATTAAAGTCTTGATGTTATAACCAGAATCTCCCGGCAGAGAGCAAGACAAATGTGTATAGATCTATACGGGATTAACAATCCCGCACTCAGACTGTTCGCTACAGTTAGGTTGGTATACCTATGAGTGACAAATGTTGTTACAATTCTGACGCCTACAAAGCATCATATCAGGCCATCTAGTCATAGCATGGTTATAATAACTCACAAAAAGATATAAACAAATACGATTAGTGTATAATTAATTAAATCAATGAGTAAGAATACAAAGTACTGGTTTTACAATAGTACGATTTACAGTATTACATTACAATTTACAATTAAAGTTAGTGGAGCCAGGCATACTCACTTTTATAGGGTTTTCAAAGAATACAATTACAGAACTTGGAAAACTTAAACAATATAGACAACAGTTCTCTTATAGTTTTACTATGAACTAAAACTATGTTACACTATTTTATAGTACAACAACACTTATACTGAACGGTTTTATGGTATTAAAACTACTTTTCAGTTAAAATAGAAAGTATTGGATTTTCTGGAACAGTAAATATACTCGCTATTTCAAGGAACAGAAAACAATCTTTTAAACATAAATACTTATGCACTCACCAACTGTGACATCCCCAATTTTCACGGCCAGAAAAGACTGATTTTGTTTATGCTTTATAAAAATCAGATTACTTCATTTCATAAAGATGTTGCGGAATTTGTTCCCAGAAAAACACGATAAATAGGTTATCAACCGATAATAATATAATTATTATGTTTAAACAATCAAACAATCAACTGAATTACTCATCCCCATTATCTTCTTTACTCTTAAGGATTTATCCTAAGATTCATCTATCCTGCATTTGTTTATTCCGAAGTCCCTTACTTCCAGGGTTATAGGACTGGCACTAAATCCATAGCTGCCAATGTTCGTTCGTAAAGCACTAATTCCATAGCTGCTATAGTCTACTCATCGGGTACTAAATCCATAGCTACCAGTGTTTATCTAATAGGTACTAAGTCCATAGCTACCAATTCCTAACAGGTACTAAATCCATAGCTATCGGTGTTTGTTCAATAGGCACTAAGTCCATAGCTGTCGGTGTTTATTAGGCACTAAGTCCATAGCTGCCAATGTTTACTCACATCATCTTTTATCTCTCATCATTCATCTACCCATGTCATGCCCAACATATTTGTATATATAACATACGTATACAGTTTAAATCCTTTAAAACATGTATAAAACGTTCATTCCAGCATAGACATCAAGTATTCAGATAATATGCACACATAGCACGTAGTTTATATAAAATACTTCATATCTATGTGTAAGATGAAAGGGACTATGCACTCACTTGATTAAGTGGTGACTCGGTACTTGAACATCACTTCGTTATCTCAAAACAATTTTTCCTTGACCAAAACCTAGTATTAATACCACTAGAGTTTAGTTTTAATGATAACCGCGACTAATTAATAGTCTAGCTATTATTACTATTATATAAGTGTTAAATAACACTCAATATAACTCATAATAATAACCCAAATAATTATTTTAAGGTCCTAATAATGTTACTATAATTAAATAAAAGCTATATTAAATATAGTATAGGCGTAACTCACTTACAACGGGTTTTTATTAAAAACCGTGCTTCGCTGGAGCAGCGTTTCCGAGCCGAAAGCTTTTCTTCTCGGAACCGTCGGGCGCTCCGGGGCTTTCTTCTCATGATAGGGAGGTTCCCTAGACTTAGGAGGGGTTTAGGGAGGATAGATAGAAGTTAGAGAGAGAAAGAAAGGTTTGAAGTTGTGAGGAAATTATAAAGAGTTCATCTCTTATTTATAGGAATTGTATAGTAAAGTAGTCTCCAAGCTTCGTCCGTAACTTTTGTATACGAGCTTCGTTTTTGTCTGTCTTTTTACCATTGATTTCCTATTAATGAGATCTTCAACTCTCATTTAGACCTCGTTGGCTAATTCTCATTATATCTCGGATTTACAAAACTGTATCGAATTCGCAACGCTCGAAGAGTAGGGACTAAGCTTCGTCCATATCTTTCGCATACGAGCTCTGTTTTCGACTGTCTTTTCATCGTTTAACGATATCTTCACTTATCGTTTAGATTATTTTGGCTAAAAATCGACCGATCTAAAATTCAGATTTCGGGCTGTGCACTGCTATGCTAAATCTTAGAAAAATCATAACTCCCTCATACAAAGTCAGATTTGGATGTTCTTTTTATGAACACTATCGGTTTAACATATACTACGACTTTCTTTTAGATCGCTAAGGCTAAATCTCGCTCTATCGTAAATTCACTATTTACGCCTCCTGGTATCGTGTCGGTTCCGTCACGAAACTTCGACGGGTCATAACTTCTTCGTTATAACTCAGATTTCGACACTCTTTATATGTACGGAAACCTTGTAACATATACTAAAACTTGGTTGAGATTATTTATTCTTAATAATCTTTTGTCGAAAAGTCGTTTTCGACCCCTATTGCCTCTAAATTGACTAGCCCGGATCTACGGGCGTTACCCTTAGGATGATTACGTCCCGGAATCATCAACGAAACAGGATTGTATAATGACTCCATACGTTATCTCTTCATCCTAGGTAATAACTGTAACTTCTATGTTGCTTCGAACGAGTATCTAACTCTTGGACTCCTTGACTGCAGACGGTGCTCGGTCTTGCACCTGCTCGTTAAACTTTCAATCATGACCTTCGTGTCACAACCTCATTCTTTATCAGAGACTCCTTCTTCTTCTTAACAAACTTAGGATAAGTTAATTTGATTACTACAATTGACCGATGTGTCATATTCTAATGACCTATCATCATATGTAGCAATGCTTAGACTCAGGTCTCTTAGAGTCAAATTCCGGAATGGAATATTCCTTCCTTCATCGTCTAATGTGATATAATCACATTTTAACATGTAGCATTTCTAGCTACCAACTTCTTTAACAACGAGCGTGATACTTCTATTGATCGCTTTGATTTCAATCGTTTGGTTTAAGTTGGACGCTACATCAAACTTGGTTCTCTGAACCACGTAACCTACTCATCGTAGTCGGACTCAATGTGATATGACCACTAGGGTCGGGATAACAACAATCTTCTTATTCATTACCGAAACAATGGTAACGACATACTTGAATAAAACAAAATCAATTACTAGTTTCTTAGTAACCTTCTGACTTTCCCTGATCAAAGTGTGAGTCTTGTGCTTCCGGTAGTATAGGCCTCTACTACCATTCACACCTACTCATACTCGTCCCAAGTATCGTCTCGCAGTTTTCCAAGTCACCATAAAAGAAAATCACATAACAATTTAACACACCAGATAACAAAACGAAGATTTTATTATTTCTTGAAACTATTACATAGGTGTTCAAGTTCACCCTGGACTATGCCTCTAATGGGCTACATCTTACGATACTATGGATACTGCATAACTTGATCTTCGGATATAAAGTCCTCATCCTTGATTCCTCGCATGGTTTTCTGCTTCGTTGAGGATCATGTGAAATGCCCTTGGCCTTGGTGGTGTTTCTAGTCTTCCTGCTTTAGTTTTCCTTGGGCATTCTCTGGACATGTGCCCCTTGCCTCCACATCCGTAGCATACTTTATCATTATGTGTGTAGTCCTTGGAATAGTGGCCAGTCCTCCCACACTTGTAACAAGTCACTTCTTCGTTGCACTTCCCACAATGCTTCTTCTTGCATTTATTACACCATCTCGCTTCACCTCCATCTCCTCCTCCAAGCTTTGAGAATTTTCTTTCCTTGCTGGACCTTGAAGATCCTTCAAACTTCCGCTTCTCTCCTGCCTTATCTTTTTCTAGACCCTTTTCTCTTATCTGGGCCTCTATGTTCTTAGCTGCCCTAACAGCTGTTTTCAAGGTAGTTGCCTTTTTGACCATTGGGCCAAAGTCAGTGGGCAGTCCGTTAGCAAACCTATCAATCTTGGAGAGTTCAGTAGGCACCAAGTAGGGAAATAACTTCATCCTCTCATTGAATGCGGTGGCATACTCATCAACACTGATCTTCCCTTTCTTCAGGTTTTGAAACTCGTTGTTTAGGTCTATCAGATCTATCTCCGAGCAGTACTGCATTTTCAAATGTTCCAAGAACTCTTCCCATGATATCATTAAGGCTTCTCCTCGTAGCATCGTATCTGCCAATAGCTTCCACCAGCTCAAGACTCTAGTTTTCAGTTGTCTTACGGCGAAGACGGTCTTCTGTTTCTCGCTACAGTTGCAGCTCTCAAACACCATTTCCATCTCGGAGATCCAATCCATAATCTCAACAGGCTTTGGGCTTCCTGAGAGACTTAGTGGTTTCGCACCCAAGAAATTCTTGTATATTCGCCCATCCTTGTCGTTTCTCCTATCCGGGCCATCTTGAGTCCCTACTTGACTCACTTGGCGGCTGTAGTTCCCTTCCTCCGATTGCTCGGGATTCAGCTCGGGTTGCTCAGTGGGCATAGTAGGTTCGTCCCTATTTGACATCCTCCTCATTTCTTCTCTTTGTTCAGCTAGCATAGCCCGAATCATGGCTTGAACTCCAGCCATGGTGACTGGCTCAGGTGCAACTTCTTCTACAACACGTATTTGCTGAACCACGGGGGGTTGGTTCCTATTCTCATTTGCATTCACGTTTCCGCTACGGGTCCTTGCCATCTTGATCTATACACCGAATAAGGTGAATCTAGACCTTTACTTAGGATTGACGTTTAAATCATCCTTATCACTCCGAAGCGTTTACATGCTAGTTCTAATATCGTATTCGTACGTTTAGAATCCTAAACACATAAGGTTTCCAGATCCGGTCGGCAACAGACCATAGATCCGATCAAACTATAGCATAGCAAATCATTTAGCACATAAAAGCAATTTAGGCATCATTCCTAAAATAAGCTAATGCTCACACCTCACAATCATCGCTTAGCATTCTAAGTTTAAGTCTAGAAATAAATCCATATTCCTAGTTCGCTTAAACTAATGCTCTGATACCAACTATGACATCCCCAATTTTCACGGCCAGAAAAGACCGATTTTGTTTATACTTTATAAAAATCAGAGTACTTCATTTCATAAAGATGTTGCGGAATTTGTTCCCAGAAAAACACGATAAGTACGTTATCAAAACATTTTCCAAGAAACATATTTTATTCATTTTACAATGTTTGGGATGTCATCGTCAATACAGAAACATAAGCATAAATGAAACTTACATTTATTTACACTAGTGATCTACATCTCTTTAATCTCTCAGTGTAATGTGACTTCGTATCAACACATGTGATATAAATAAACTGAGTGGGTCAGGTTGGGAAACCTGGTGAGTACATAGGGTTTTCAACCCACAATAATATAATTATTATGTTTAAACAATCAAACAATCAACACAATTACCCATCCCCATTATCTTCTTTACTCTTAAGGATTTATCCTAAGAGTCATCTATCCTGCATTCGTTTATTCCGAAGTCCCTTACTTCCAGGGTTATAGGACTGGCACTAAATCCATAGTTGTCAATGTGCGTTCGTAAAGCACTAATTCTGTAGCTGCTATAGTCTACTCATCGAGTACTAAATCCATAGCTACCAGTGTTTATCTAATAGGTACTAAGTCCATAGCTACCAATTCCTAACAGGTACTAAATCCATAGCTACCGGTGTTTGTCCAATAGGCACTAAGTCCATAGTTGCCGATGTTTATTAGGCACTAAGTCCATAGCTGCCAATGTTTACTCACATCATCTTTTATCTCTCATCATTCATCTACCCATGTCATGCCCAACATATTTGTATATATAACATACGTATACAGTTTAAATCCTTTAAAACATGTATAAAACGTTCATCCAGCATAGACAGCAAGTATTTAGATAATATGCACACATAGCACGTAGTTTATATAAAATACTTCATATCTATGTGTAAGATGAAAGGACTATGCACTCACTTGATTAGGTGGTGACTCGGTACTTGAACAGCACTTCGTTATCTCAAAACAATTTTTCCTTGACCAAAACCTAGTATTAATACCACTAGAGTTTAGTTTTAATGATAATCGCGACTAATTAATAGTCTAGCTATTATTACTATTATATAAGCGTTAAATAACACTCAATATAACTCATAATAATAACCCAAATAATTATTTTAAGGTACTAATAATGTTACTATAATTAAATAAAAGCTATATTAAATATAGTATAGGCGTAACTCACTTACAACGGGTTTTTATTAAAAACCGGGCTTCGCTGGAACAGCGTTTCCGAGCCGAAAGCTTTTTTTCTCGGAGCCGTCGGGCGCTCCGGGGATTTCTTCTCGTGATAGGGAGGTTCCCTAGACTTTGGAGGGGTTTAGGGAGGTTAGAGAGAAGTTAGAGAGAGAAAGAAAGGTTTGAAGGTGTGAGGAAATTATAAAGAGTTCATCTCTTGTTTATAGGAATTGTATAGTAAAGTAGTCTCCAAGCTTCGTCCGTAACTTTTGTATACGAGCTCCATTTTTATCTGTCTTTTTACCATTGATTTCCTATTAATGAGATCTTCAACTCTCATTTAGACCTCGTTGGCTAATTCTCATTATATCTCGGATTTACAAAACTGTATCGAATTCGCAATGCTCGAAGAGTAGGGACTAAGCTTTGTCCATATCTTTCGCATACGAGCTCCGTTTTCGACTGTCTTTTTATTGTTTAACTCCTATTAACGATATCTTCACTTATCGTTTAGATTATTTTGGCTAAAAATCGACAGATCTAAAATTCAGATTTCGGGTTGTGTACTGCTATGCTAAATCTTAGAAAAATCATAACTCCCTCATACGAAGTCAGATTTGGATGTTCTTTTTATGAACACTATCGGTTTAACATATACTACGACTTTCGTTTAGATCGCTAAGGCTAAATCTCGCTCTATCGTAAATTCACTATTTACGCCTCCTGTTATCGTGTCGGTTCCGTCACGAAACTTCGACGGGTCATAACTTCTTCGTTATAACTCGGATTTCGACGCTCTTTATATGTACGGAAACCTTGTAACATATACTAAAACTTGGTTGAGATTATTTATTCTTAATAATATTTTGTCGAAAAGTCGTTTTCGACCCCTATTGCCTCTAAATTGACTAGCCCGGATCTACGGGCATTACACCAACTTAAATGTTGATACTCTCTTTTTCAAAACACTTGTATTCTCAGGGAAACAGTAGACAGGTACATTCTTGGGATTTTAAAAAGACAGGGCAGTATAGAGTTGCGTCTTTTGTCTTTTGCTATATATAACTTTTTATGTCATATATACAATGAATTGAATACTATGTAAAACTTATACATTATTAATGCAATGGTTGTTGTACTTTGATTACTATAATGCATGTGTTGTGATACTTAACATGAAGTCATCCACCCCCGGATGTTTCCGCCTCTCCAGATCGGGGGTGTGACACCACTAGTCCACCACATATCCTTAGATGTCTTCATCCTTCATCCCTTCACCGCGGAGGACCGGAGGCCACTCAATAGACCAGCACGGGCGACGATCCCCAACCAGTCAATGTCATCGGCAGGCAGAACCTGACTGTCGAATTTGACTGCACAAAAATCCCTCACCGCCAGCAAAGTCGTTGCTCCAACGCTTTTAGTCATTGATGACTTTTCGTTTGTGGGGTGAGTTGTGAGAACAAAGAGCCAAATTTTACAAATTGGTCCACCAAAGAAGATATTCAATGCAACAGATGAATTGGCATTGAGTTTATTGGAAGTTTATTAAGTTGAGAGTCCAGCTAAAGACTCGCACAAAAAGAAGCGCTTGCGGGAGGCAACCCGTCATTAGAGTTTGCTTTTCTTTTTCTTTTTGAACTTCTAGTTTATTAGGGTAGTGTAGGATTTTAATTTAATGATTTTTTTCCTTTTTATTATTTGGTTTTTGATTTTGATCTTTGCAGAAGTTAGGGCGAGAATCGATCAAATTGTTAAAGCGTGAGGAATAAATGTGAAATCGAGTCTAAAACGAGAAGAGTGGGAGAATTGAGTCTAATTACGAGTCCGGTGAATAAATGGCTGAAAGGATGAGATTTTACTGAAGAAAAATGAGGGGGAATATTGCTATAATCATTCCCTTAAAATCCAGAAAAGAAACTGAAGTTAGAGTATATTTTGTTCACTCAGTGCATAAAACTCGTCGAGTTCCCTATATAAACTCGACGAGTTCTTTTGGAAAAACCCGACTGTGCCGGTTTCAGCGACCCAACTCGACGAGTTCCTTCGAAGAATCCGGAATCTGAAGTTTTCAAGTTCACTTTATTCTCATCGAGTGGCTCTTTTTCTTACCTTTGAGTTGGTGATTTGATTACATTCTACGAAGACAATTGGCTGTGTTATCAATGATTATTTTCTGAGCAATTTCCAACATTTTTTTCCTCTATATTTTGGAGCATAACCACACGAGATTTGACACCCAAGGCGTGGATGAGCTGTTCCCATGTCCAAAGTCAGCTGAAGAAGGAGCTCAAAAGAAGAATATCAATCTCGCAACTTCTATCCCAGGGGAGTCTGTTCCAATTCTCTCTTTACTTTTGTGTTCTTTAATTGTTTTAACATGCAACGGGGACATTGGATAACTTAAGTGTGGCGTAGGGGGTTGATTACATTTAGTCAAATTAGAATCTTTGCTTGGTTTGAAAAAAAAAATTGCATAAAAAGTACTAGGGTTAATTTAGAAAATTATGGTAAAAGCAGTTAGGATTCCATGCTAGTATTGTGTTTGATGATTTTATGAGGACCCAAACGTTTAGTTGAGCCAATATACGTTATAGTGCATTTGTGGTCCCCTTTATTCTAGTGAAATCATGGGACAAAAACACAACATCGCTTAGTTTGAGGATCGCAATATGTTTAGCGTCGTGTACTTGAAATGTATCCAGGAAATCTCAAGTAGTCATTGCACACGAGACTAATGCCTTTAACCAATAAAGGATGAAGTTAAATTCCCTTGCTTAAGCATATGTTTTTCTAGGTTTTTAGTTTTGAGTGGAAAAAGTGCGTTGAAAAAAAAAAAAAAGAGGAAAAAAAAAGAAAAGAAAAGAAAAGAAAAAAAGTTGCAAAAAAAAGAGTAATGAAATGTTTGAATAAAGAATCTACAAAGCTATGAAGACAAAGAAGAGTATCATGAAGAAAGGCTACAAAGTATAAAAGATTCAATCAAAAGTTGTATTTGTCTATTATTTGTAATTTTCTTTTCTAGGTTATTTTATCGTATGTATGCTTGGGGATTTAACCAAAAATGACTTGAGGTTCAGAAAGTTTTCTGAGGATGGATTCGGAGGGATGCATAAAATGAGCGTTGTTCAAAAGAAGTGGGCGGGTGTTTATGAGGATTGTAATTATTTAGAATTGAGGGGGGTCCTTAGGAAAAAATTTAGACACAAATGCATGCGTTGCGGTCTTGGCATAATGGCTGGGTTCAATTGGGATTGTCTTATGTGATATTAGCGTGCTAAAATTCGGTTTTGCTTGGGGGCAAGCAAAAGTCAAGTGTGGGGTATTTTGATATGGGCTTATTTAGTCATAGAAATCATTCATTATCTTATTAATTATTGTTGATATTATATCATTTAATGGACAAAAGGTACTTAATTAGCTTAATATTTCAATTTCAGCAATAAAACCATGCTCGGGTGAAAAAGGAAGAGGATTTGAGTGATTGGAAGCTTGGAGATTGAAGACTGAAGAAAGAAGGATGTTGCTGGACAGTTTGACCCATCGTCAATGTTTTGTCCATATCTCATGAACCGTAACTCCGATTGACGAGATTCAAAATGTTCTGAAAACTAGACACAATTTCGGACGACTTTCGTGTTTTGAGAAAATGTTGATTCCAAGTAAACTTGACGAGTTTTTACCAAAACCTCGACGAGTTGGTTGGAATATTCTCGATTTAAGGATGCCTTGCCGTACACGTTGTATACGCGGATTATCGAAAAAAACTCGTCGAGTTGACGCTGTTTTCAGAATTTATATATAGAAACTCTTCTCATTCGAACCCTAACTTTTACTGGAGGCTAGCTGCGACTTTTGAAGACCAGAAGGGTTCTTGGAGCTGCTATTTTCGAGATTGCAACATAAGAGACAATTTAGAAGAGAATCAAAGGCAAATAATCGTTCTTCTTTTCTTAATCTTTGTTTTGAACCATGTTTGAATCATTAGATTTTGATTTTAGATTATTACTTGCTGTAGATATGAGCTAAAAGGTTTTAACTTCTGTTTGGATGAGATAATCTTATGAACATGGTTTGATTGAGTGGTTGGATTAATATTAATTTGGTTATTCATCTTGTTAAGCTTGTTAAAGATCCTCATGTATTGATGATAAATGTTTTCTGTTATTAAGTAAGTTATTGAGTTGCATGAACATCTTCTTGATTACTTGATTCATATAGTTTTGTGAATACAAGATTGTATGCCTAGGAATAGTGAACATGAAACTAGGGTTAACTAGAAAATATGTAAATCAATGTGTGAGCATGTGTGATGAACAACCACATATGAGTTGATTGAATTGAACAAATTTGATTAGCTATTATTACAAGTCTTACTTGATATGAACTGAACACTAGGAAACTTGTTAGTTTAATCAACCGGCCACTGTTTGAATTAACTTGTCTACTAAAGGATTGGTAATAATGAACATGAACCCAATCACATTAGGAATCGGTAACCATTGACATATTAATCCATTGCACTTACCACAAAATCAACCATAGGAATAAGTGAATCGAATCTGAACAGAAGTCTCTTTTATCATTGAATCTAGTTGTCCTTTCTTGTTCTTCTTAGTTGTTAATTGTCTTTGTTTGAAAGTTAATTGATTGATTAAGTTTCTAGTCTTGCAAAACTAGAGAAAACCCCCCTCTTTTATTAATTGTTTTTTTAGATAATATTAGTATTAATTTTTGCTGTTACCGTTCCATGTGTTCGATACCCTACTTGCTTAAACTAAACTACTATCGATAGGTACACTGCCTGCGTGTGTTTGTTTTCATTTGAGTTTGTTAGGATTAAAACTAGTTCGTTTTACACACATCACTAATGGCTTTTGATTGGAGGATCATTTTCGATGAGTGGTTATTCGCTATTGGTGCGGACTCTGTCAGAAGCGGTGTCCAAAGCACTACACCTGTCGCTCTGGGAACTCTTGGTACTATTTTGTCTTCAAGGTTAGCCTTGGCAGTTAGGCACTAAGGAACGGATACGGGGTCTCGAAGGCGAGGACAAAGGCCCAGCGTTAGTCACGCATTGCTCCTTGGTCGATCTGTCTATTGACCTAGTGATCCTGTTATCTTTAACGGATTATCGGTGGGATACATCAACAGTTTGTATCCAAACCCTAGTAACAAACAGACTTGCGGTGAGAGAAGATCATAGAGAAAAGTTCTAGCTTTTAGCTTGTAAGAAGGAGTGGACGAAATTTAATAGGCAAGGGGTCGCATTTATAGCTGATACAAGGAACCCTGGATACCCTAATTTGAATATAATATTAATATTTCAAATTAGTCAATTATTGAATCTCTTATTCATCTATAAGGAATATTCTAGAAAGCCTAAAGATACCCTCCAAAACCTTCCAAGGCCTAGAAGGTTCTGGAATTCCTTCTTGTTCAACTATTGAACAATTATAGCTTAAGTCCTTGCACTCTTAATTAATCCAATTAATCCCAAAAATAATTCCAATTAATTTATTATTAATTATTAATTAAATAATACTATTTCTAATTAGTATATCAATAACATAAGATATTAATAAATCATTTATTTCTATTTATTAATCATATAATAAATTAATAATTCAACCTCTCTCTCCAAATGTCATTCTACATAATTACTAGTTTTGAGGGCAACCCAAAAAGGACTTTGCTTCCATTTGCGATTTTACACCATTTTAGTTATTGGCTTAGACACATTAATCCAACATATGTTTAATCAAATAAACATATACATATCTACTGAAATCATCAATAAATGTAACAAAGTATCTTTCACCGTGTCTAGTGATGTGTCTGAATGGACCACATACATCCGAATGGATGATGTCCAACATATTTGCTCATCCCATATTTTCTTGTTAAAGGCGACTTTGTCATCTTTCCAAGTAGATGAGATTCTCAATCTCCATTAAACTCTAGTTTAAATGGTTCCAATACTCCATTTGACTAGAGCCTTGCGATTCTCTTCTTGTTGATATGACCAAGGCAAAAATACCATGGACATGATTTATCCAAAGAAGTTGAACTCACATTTAAGATTAAGTTATTGTTTCTACTTACACCAATCATAGATTCATATATGCCACTTCAAGGACTTGCTTTAAATAAAGAGCGTTATCTTTGTAAACTAAAATAGAAGCAACATTATTTTCAAATCCAAAAGTAAAACCATCCATCCACGATGCATATAAAGAAATAATGTTTCTTGCCATATAAGGCGAATAGCAACAATCTTTTAAAACAACTGAAAAACTAGAAGCAAATGATAGCTTATAATCTCCAATATTCAAAACAACTACTCTCATTTTGTTCCCCATGATCAAGTCAAGCTCTCCATGTCTTAGCTTCCTACTTCGACTTAGTCCCTGCACATTAGAAAAAATATGGGTTCCACATCCCATGTCAAGTATCTAGTTATTAGAAGTAGAAGATGAATGTAATTGAATTGTAAACATACATGAAGTGTCAATACCTTTGGCCTTGTTGTTCTTAAGATCCTTCAGATACTTAAGGCAACTATGTTTCCAATGGCCCTTTTCTTGGCAGTAATAGCATATGGCCTCTTGGTTATTTATAGGTGTTATGTCTAGAACGTCCTTCTTAAGCTTGGAATTTGGATTACCAACTTTCCCTTTCCTTTTTCCGTTAAGATGGGGATGATATGACTTCTTTTTTTTACACCACCTTCCCTAATATCCATAATAGGAGTGGTTGAACTTGTGTTCCTTGGTGAAACAATGCTTTCTTCAGTTGTCTTGAGCATCCCATGTAGTTCCATGATACTCTTCTCCAAACCATTCGTATAGTAGTTCATAGTGAACTGCTTGTATGCACTAGTCAAAGATTTAATGATGACATCAATAGCCAACTCTTGAGTAAATGGGAAGCCAGGACGATCAAGTCTGTCAAAGTACTCTTTCAGTTTTAACACATGGGAACTTACAGAACTATTCTCATGTTGCTTGCAATCTATAATTGTTTGCATCACATTGGATCTCTCTGTACAAGCTTACTCTTGAAACGAGTCTTCGAGCAACTCATTCATGTGTCATACGCCCCAAGATTCTCACAAATATTTTGAAGTTTAGAAGACACGGTCACCAACATTAGACACAAGACTTCAATCAAGTGATAATGATGCTTTTCATGTTTGGATGCTTCTTCTTCAGTAACATCGTCAGGAAGCTCCTCTTCAAGATACTCTTCCAAGACGTACTCCTTCTTTTCGTACCTCAAAGTGATCGTTAGGTTAAGAAACCAATTTAGGTAGTTTGGACCAGTAAGCTTATCTCTAGAGAGGAGTTAGAGTATAGAGAAGTGTGATGAAGTGGTTGGTGCAAGAAGAAGAGGAGGAGGAGGAGTAGCACTCGAGCCGCTGGTCATCTATTAAAAGAAGAAACACAATTAGTTTGATCAAGAATCCTTTTATTATAATTACCCAATATTATTAATCAAACTGCTAGGCTCCATATTTGGCTTCACAATGTAAAGTGGATTAGCCGAAAATTACAAGATGAAGTTATTTAGATAGACAAACTATTGTCAATCTCAATCTCTATAAGATTAATCAAGATTTATTGACTTGTATCAATAGCATTTTTAATATCTTTTAATCCTCATTTAACATTCATGACTGGACTAGCTAAGGATCATGAATCCAAATGGTGAATTGACCATGCAAAGTTACAATGAGATTCGGCTCAAGTATCACTTGAGAATCGCCATCATTATATATATTTCTTTGACTACGGTCTTCTTTTGACGATCGGGTAAAGAACACGCACTTACGTCAACAAGAACATACCACAAGGTGTAATTTCCATGGGAATCATAAGATTACATTATTTATATAAAACGGGATTTTTGTTTTATTACTTATAGAGTTGATACTTTTAACTTTTCATAATTGTCCTATCAAACCCTTTCAGTAACTCCACTTCAAACGCAAGATGGTTGTGAGGGTGGCGAGCAATGAATGCCTCTTAAAAGCCGGCCTCATTAGGAATAAAAGTGGCCTACCTTAAACCTCCCTTATAGCAATAAAGTGGATGATCCTATCCGTGGTAAGACTAACAATGCACATTAGGATAAAGCATGCAAGAAGGCAATATTCATTTTTGGTGTTTTACATATAAATACTATTTCTACAATATATATATATATATATATATATATATATATATATATATATATATATAACATAATTGTGGTTTATGTGTCTTTTAAACTTTTAATTCTTTTTACTCGAAGTCAACAATTAAATTATGAAAGTTCTAATCTTTTGTCCTTAAATTAAGGTTATAATTAAGTCAAATGAAACTTTATATTTTTTGTATAAAGGCTAGTTTGTATGTGATTAAAATTTAAAAAAAAAAAAAAAAAAAGGTGAGCTAGCAAGAATAAAAACGAATTTAGAAAAATTTGGAACTACACATTTCACAACGTGGGGAAAGATCTGCCATGTTGTGACACTCAGAAAACACACAATTTAAAACAAAAACTGTACACATAAAAACCCTAACATACTCCAAAAACAAAGTCTAAGTGCGATAGGCTTGATTTGACCACGCTCTGATACCACTGAAGGGTTTCAAGCCTAATTGGATCGAACATAGGGCAACAAAAACGATAAACAAATATAACCTAAACTCAAAATTTGAAGTATCTAAACTCACTAGTCTATGCAATTTGGTAGAACTCTAATGAAAACATACCTTTCATTTCTTTGTTGGTTTCTTCTTTTGTCAATCTAGTGGATTGAACTAGAGAACCCAAAGGAGAGTTCATCTTCTGTGATCGCACCCAAGACGCAAACAAGAAACAGATCCAAGTAATCCAAACTTCAAGCTTAAACAGAATCGAAACCTCGATTATGTTTTTCGATCACAATGTGAGGCTCAAACTATCATGACGTGAAAACTACGATTCGGGATTCTTTAGGGTTTTGAGGATTCCGAACTTTTGTAGCTTAGAGGTATATTTCTCTAGTGTAGAAACCGGATTTGGAGCCCTCTATTTATAGGGATATCATTTCAAACCCTAGAGATAAATACCAAATATAATTGTAATTATATATGGTGTTTATATCATTCTAGAATATTCTGTATTCCATTTATTTACTATTAATTAATTAAACCATGAATTAATAAACAAAACAAGTCCCTCAAATAAATATCTTTTCAGATCTGCTTCTTTTTGTTCTTACATGGTACCCAAAAGGACACTAGTATTTATAGTAATATTATCGGGCTTTGTTATGGCTACGGCCACTAATCTCCATCATATATTGTATCCTTAATCCTATCATTCGGTTTTACAGATATGGCTAAATATGATAAGGTTAAGATCAATAAATTTGAAGGTCACAATTTTGGCTTTTGGAATATGCACATTAAAGATTATATTTATTAAGAATTTATATGAACCCTTATCTAAGAAGAAACCTGAAGCAATGAAGCATGAGGATGAACACAATCACGAAAAGCCGAGATAAAAATCTTCAAATGTTGAGAAGATTTTGACTTTTGGGTGAGAGTTGCAAGAATTTCAAAATTTGCGTACAAACAGCCATTGTTGCAAGTACTGCATGGACCAATTGCAAAAAATCAAGTTCCCAATTCATTCTAGAGGCGAAACTTTACCCCATTTGCGGTATAAAGTGTCATTTTCGCATAAACTTCAGGCATCGTATTCGAAAAATCTCCCCACTTTACATAAAGACACCCACAATTCGAAACTGGGTATAAATTATCAAATCACTAAAAGAAGAGGGACCATATGTGAAAAATGAATCTTCTTCTTCCCCAAGTCGTTCCTGACTTGAAAAAACCTAGCACCAGTCAAAAACACTTTCGACTCCAATCAAGTTTCGATCCCAATATGTTAAAACAAACTTTCAAATCTAAGATAACAATTTTCGACACTCAAGTTAACAACTTTTGATCCATACGCTTTCGACTGTAAAGCTCGAGTTCAACAATTCACAATCGAAAAATCCATTCGACCCCTTCACAGATTGACTTTCGTTCCTTACTTGAATCATACATCCAATTTCAATTATCAAGCTTGAAATTCCAGTTCATATCCTCTAAACTTTCGTTAATCAAAATCGAAAACACATCCCTTTCGATTCAAATCCAAGTTCTCCTAATCAAAAATCAATACCAAAACTTTCAATTGCAACATTGATTTTACTTTCGATTCTAGCAATTTTGATTCTTGAATCTGGACTTTCAACTTCAAACTCAATCATTCGAATCCATTCCATATAACTTTCCATTCTAAAATTGAAATCCCAGCTTTTGACATCAACACAATCCTTCAACTTTCGATTCCACAGTTGCATTTGACATTTAAAACTTTCGATTATCATCAATCAAAAACACTTTCGATTGTTATATCATTTACTTTCATTTTCAGTTTCGTCCCTCACAACCAAACTTTCGTTCACGGAAACACCTATAAAAATCTGATTTTAACCTTCGACCCTACAGCTTTGACAATCGAATCATCTGTGACTATTAGGGGTGAGAAAACCCAAACCAAGAAACCAAGAAACTGACTAAACCCGAAAAAACTGAAACCGAAAAAAACCGAAATCGAAGCAAAACCAACTGTTAGGGTTTGAATTTTTTAAAAACCAAAAAATCGGGTTCGATTTCGGTTTTTACCCAGAAACCGACCCATCCAACCTGAGAAACCGACCCATACTTAAAACGGACAAATCGCCCCAAGAAACCGCCCCATCCAACCCAAGAAACCAACCCATACTTGATTGTTTTTTGGTTGTAATAGACTATTTCGGGCTTTAGTTATAACTTGTAATAGACTATTTGTTGTAAGACTCATGTTTTTTGAAGTATTTAACTTAAATTTGGTATTTTTTGAAGTATTTAACTTGTTGCTTCATTTATGGAAAATGGGTTAAAACCCAAAACAAGTGAATGTATGGGTTGAACCCAAGAAACCGAACCAACCAGAAACGGATCCTATTGGATTCTGAAAACCAGAAACCGACCACTTATAATTTGGGTTGGGTTTGGGTCCAAAACCGACCCATGCATAGCCCTAGGGACTATCGAATCAACTCCACAAGAATTCAAATCGAATAAAATTGATCAAACCATCCAATTTTCTGAACAAATCGAGCCTTTTTCGTTTCGAATTATCAAGAACAACAATTTTGACTTATTTTTTGTTTGACCGTCGAAACCATTTATCGGCAAACAAGTTTGAACTGAATCTATCATCAATTTTAGTTGTTCTCATCCAAAATTCTTAGGATTAAAGTTGATCCCATTCAAACAGATATGAATGAACCAAATTGAACCAATACTGAAGAACAAGAATATACGCTAGAATCATAGAATGAATTAAGATATGATTGAATCGATTTTAAGAATAATCGTGAAGATGCGATATGAAAGAATCAAGATTTTGAAGAAAATAAACAAGCTATATTTGTATCTCAAAGAGATGAAATCTAGAAATCTTTCGATGCAATAACAAAGATACTCAGATTGATGTGAATGATTTGATTTTGGGCCAAAAATCATCTAATGGATTAAATCAATGGACTGGACTTTCATATCAGGTATATTAACAATAACATATCATGTTTTTGGATTTGGTTTAGTAACCGAGTCAAAATGAATAAAGAATGAATTTGTTTTCATTTAAACTTATCAGAATTTTGAACCCAAATGAAGCATGGATCAATGAACAGTGGAGTTTGATTTCGAATCAACAGTAACCTTCAAGATCTTTTTGGAATCCATTTGAAAATTTGCGAGAACTCCTTGAAAATCTTTTTTCCCATTTGCAATGCACAAACCGAACATGGAAGATCTAACTTCCTATCCATGAGAGTGATATGAACATCTAAGTTCTTTGGTTGGAACTAAGAAATTTCCAACAATGAAAAGTAGTAAACAAGCAACAATGAAAAGTAGTAAACAAGCAACAACATCATCCATTGCATTAATAATATAATTTTAATACAAGTGTTCTGTCAAATTATAATAGACACTAAAGTATAATCAAAATGAAAGATGAGTCTTGAACGAGCTCCATCTTCTCTAAACCTTGCATCGGTACCTGTCTACTGTTGACCTGAGGATACAAGTTATTTTGAAAGAGAGTATCAGCTTTAAAGCTGGTGAGATCATAAGTATTTCAGTGTCTTAATTTGTATGTAAGTATTTGTATGACATGTAATGAAAGACTTGAAAATGTTTTCAAAGAAAGTTCATGTAAGTATGAAAATGTTTGTAAAACAACTGTAAACGTTTGAAAAACCCTAGAAATCCCTATGATTCCTACTAGTATAAAACGGAGTCTTCTACCAAGATCTAACTGTTCTAAAAGTAGTCTTCTACCAAGACTTAACTGTGCTACTATTATTATTATTATCATGAGAATTTGTATCCTTTAGTACTAGGATACTCAAATAATTCACATCTTCGGTTATGTGAATGAGTCACAAGATAGAGGTAATAATATAAATAACCTAAGTGTTATCCTTTTGTACTAGGATAACTAGCAGTGTCAACTGAAGACATCCGTAGATGCACATTTACCTCTATTGCTAACAGTTGGGTGTAGGAATAGTTAGTCCCTTAAAGTATACCTGTAATGGTATCAATCGTTGACATCCGTGGATGTGCTTTTACCTCTGTAACTAACAGAGATTCTAGGAATGGTTAATCCCTCAAAGTATCCTTTGGTACTAGGATATTAAATCCAATCTATCTCGTCGATTATGTGATTGAATCACAAAGTGAAGATAAGAATGAGGATTATATAACAGAATCTATACATATAAAATGTACTAGTAACTCATCATATGTTATCTATGTAAACGTACCCATGTAAGTGTATATATGTAAACGTACTCATGTAAGTGTATAAATGTAAACGTACTCATGTAAGCGTATATATGTAAACGTATTCATGTAAGTGTACTCATGTAAATCTACTCATGTAGATGTATCTATGTAAATGTAATGTAATGTTTTGCGTGTGCTAGCTGTAACGTGTGTTCTCTCTCTATCTAGCATGTATAGTAATGTACTGTGTGTACTAGCTGTAATGTGTGTTCTCTCTCTATCTAGCAAGTATTGACTCATGAATGAACTAACTCATTGTATGATATCGCGTTCTAGTAATAGTTCTAGTATCTTCCTAAACTACCCATATGGTAGTTTACTAGTAATGTAACTGGTACGTATGAACATGGGAGTATACCCTTGCTACCCAAGGGTATTGAATGAACTGGGAGAACCTTTATGACTATATATGTACACATGATATATAACTAATATTTAAACAACCTTCGGACGGATACCCGAGGTCCCACCAGACCACATCTCAAGCGCGAAAAGGAAATAGGGCGGGCAGTCCTTCCTAAGCCTTTTAAACATTGTTTATATAACTATACATATGTAGACATGCAATTGATAATATGAAAGCATAAAATAAGTTTTGTAAAACCTTTGAACATGATTACTACCTAAGAAAAGGTCGTCATGATGTCAATCTATAAAACGGGTTGAAAGCATGTGTTTGATAAAACAGTTTAAGTATAAAGAAACATGTGTTTGAAACACCATTGTACATGAGTTTGAAATGAAACCTACAGTGTAAAATGAACAATTTAATAAGGAGTTTTAAACATATAAAACGTTTATGAAAATCATGTGAAGAAAATTGTTTGGTAAAACAGCTAATGAGTAGTAAATCATTTGAATGCCGCTTATTAATCACATGTGATTGATATAATAATTAGCATGATTCTACTTGTATCCCCCCCCCCTAAAACATTTAAAACATTGATTAAGGGGTATGAACTCACCTGTTGCGAGTGGATCGGAAGGAAGTGTCGGATAAGTGCTTGGTGCCAAGTGAAGACTTAGACACGCACAAAGATCCTAATAACATATAAAGACATATGTATATAAACAATTAGTGATTATAACACTTATTAAACATGTAAAAACATCCTAATGTGAGGAAAACACTTTGGTAAAAGTGTTAGGAGGCTATCGGGTTGTAACGAAGGAGTGCAAGGCCTCATACGGGAGTTTATGGTCCAATGACCATGTTTTTTGGAGTTTACGGCCCAGGGGAGTAAACTCCTGGCCGTAAACTCTCATTTGGTCACCAAAAGAGGCTTTAAACTCTAATGGTTCAAGTGGTTAAGTGCTCCAAAGCTTAAACAAGTGTTTGGGTGAGTTTAAGGTCTTAAAATGACCTTAACTTGTGTTTACGGTTTGTGAACCTTGTTCTTGGGAGTTTACTACCGTAAACACATGATTTTACGGTAGTAAACTCATGGTGACCCATCCATTTCGTCAATTGAGGTCCTTAGGTCGATGGTGTAAGGTTCTAGGCTACTAGTCAAGGCTTAAAAGGGTGTTTAGGGCATTAAAACACACTTTGGGGGAGTTTACGTTTTTAGGAGATTCCCAAACCGTAAACCCATATTCCAGGGGGTTTTATGGTGCTTTTCTCGAGCTAAACACATCAAGGAAGGATTTAGACATGTTTCCTAAGCTTGTGAAGGGACTAGGGCCATTTATGCACACTTTTGGGGTGTTTACGGTTTTGGGAGATCCCCAAACCATAAACACGTATACAAGGGGTCTTAAGGTGTTTTTCATGTGCCTAAAACATTAGGGAAGGGTTCCATGCAAGTTCCTAAGCATAAGGGAAGAGTTGGGAGCACTTTAGCACCCAAAATGGAGTTTACGGTCCAAGAAGATCTTGGGTCGTGAACTCCTTCTTCTAGTGATTTTTGAGTGATTTAAAACATAACTAAACATGTAGTAAGCTTTAAAACACTCTAGGTTAGAAGTACTTACAATCCGGAGCAGAAGATTGAAGATCCTTCGGAGAGAATTCGGGCTTTTCTCTAGATGAAAATGGAAAAATGAACTAAAATGGCTAAGTGTCCTTTATATAGTCCGTTGAGTTTTTGGTCCAAAAATATTATTTGAGCCGTAAACTCTAAACTCGAGGAGTTTTGAAACTTTTAAGATGCACAAAATACTCTAGGTTATCCTCTCTCCTGATATCTCCTAAAGTGCAAATCCTAAAATACTCAAACTTGCTCCAAAAAGTTTGAAACTTAGCAGCAACTTTTCTAACTTCTCTTGACTTGATATGTTATACAGAATGGAAATTTTGGGTTGTCACATCATCCCCCTGTTAGAGGGAATTTCGTCCCGAAATTAGAATTTAGGTAAGGAAGTAGGTAGGAATGATCTAGTCATGAGGTGGGGAACTTCCTAGTCGATTGGTTCTCTTGCTCATAAGTGAATTCGGGTCCTCGGTTGGAATCCCAACGAACCTTCACTAACGGGCGACGGCGTTGCTTTGTCCGCTTGACCTCTCGGTCGAGGGTCACTACGGTTCTTTCACAAAGGCGAGGATCTCGTTAATCTCGATCTCGTCGAGTGGGATTACGAGAGTCCTGACGGAAAGGTACGGTTTCAAGATCGTGACGCGAAGGGTAAAATGTACGTTACTGAGTTCGCGAAGTAGATCTAGTCTGCGAGATACAGGACCGATTATGGTAAGGATCTCGGGGGTCCTGACTATCTTGGATTTAGCTTTCCACGCTTTACGAAGCGTATTAAGCCATTCCCAGAGTGAGACTTCCTAAAGAATTTGGTCTCTCACATGGAATTTCCAAGGTTTCTTTTTCTTGCTTAACTTCCTAGTCAAAGGCCACCCTCTGTTGGGTCAAAGTCGTATGGGTTTCTGTAATTTGCGAGGAATTCTGAATGGACTATGACAGTAGGTCGGTAAGACCTAACATTTGGCGAATTTCTGTCGGCGTCTTCGGTGTCGACAAATTCCTAACGGTTTTGGCTAAATTGACAGAGTACTCAAGGATTTCCACAACACTAAAAGTGTGTCTTCGGAATTTGACTCTTCAATTCTAATACTCGTGTTTAGAGAATTTCACGAAAAGTTTCTCTGAGGGTAATGTTTCCATGGGTTCCTTCTTACTACGAGGGTAGATAAGTAAGTCATTACAAGGGGAATGACGAACTAATCTATGTATGAATGGTGTATCCTACTCATTAAGCTCATGAATATTATGGGCGTATTGGTCCTATCCGAGGGGTTTCACTACGGACTTGAAGCGTCTGCATCGAGTTCGGAGGGTACTCTTTCGGACATCCTTCCCTTACACTCAAACTGGTGATACTCGGATCTCAGTCCATTTCTGAAAGGTAACTCATTCCTTGCGTTTGCTCAACCAATTCATCTATTCTAAACCTGTAAAACCTTGATTATATATCACCCTTATGTAAACATTCTTCAGTGATAGATCAACCGTATGAATCTTTGGATTGAACTTGACGTACTGTACGAGTGGTACCTCAGGGAGGTCTGCTGAGTTTTCTTCAGAAGGGATAAGAGATGTGAAGTACTCTATGCAGGAGTACTTCCGAGTTCTGCTATGACAGTTTCGCTAAAAAGACATTTACCGAGAAAAGATGTACGTATAAAGTTGGTTTTGCGCGGATCAAATTGAATCTAGTCGTATGGTAATGTCGGAATCATAACGAAACTTAAGGACATTAGATTTGAACATAAGGTGTTACATACAAAACACAACCGTGCAACCATCAACAGAGTTTCAATACTTTAGACTTACTACAAGACTATTGTTGCGTACAAGGTATACTACAAAAGACAAGCATACGCAGCACGAGCATCCCTATACTGACGGGATCTCGCAAAAGATAAGACTCTAGTTGCACTAGTTCTGGATGGTTTATAAGTCTGTTACAACGAAACGCCTAAATTACATTAACGTGGGTCCGGAGTAGGTTCTCCTGCAGCTGTGATCCTAAGAATCTTCCCGTCTGCACCGGAGTTCTTTGTTATAGGACAATCCTTTTTGAGGTGTCCAATTTCACCGCATTGGTGACATATTTGGACAGCACCAACATTGGTGATGGAAGTGAAATGTCGAGTAGGAGTGACGTGGACACGAGTATTCTCCTTGTTCATCCACTTTGAAATTTTCCTTTCATAGGGTCTAGTTTTAACACCACCATAATAAGCCTGGTTGACTCTGATGTCAGGGGCTTGAGTGATGGGTCGTGCCAGTACTCCACAGCTACGAGCATGGTGCCCTATTTTTAGGCAATTGCAACATTGCATCTCATGGAAAGCCCCATGATGATGGAAACTACACTTATCACACTTCGGGAGTTTTGCCTCGTATGGTCTGCTCGGTACGGGGATGGAAGGGGTTTCCACTTGTTGTTGTTGCATGGACAGCTTTTGGGATTTCTTGCATTCTTTCTGGGCTTGGCGATTCTGTTTCTTGTTCTCCGCTTTTCGGCTTTACGAGCCTGTGACTGTTACTGTTTGATGACTTCCTGGACTGATACTACGATCGGAATCTTCAACCCCAACATCAGCATTGCTTGCGCTGATAGCGCTACGGTGCGCAAGGATAGCTGTCACGGCAGCCATCACGGCAGTTGTAACTGCGGTTTGAAAGGTAGCGGCGTCCATAGGAAAGGCATGGGTTTCGTTGTTCGGATGACGACATGATTCTGTAACACGGAAGATAAGGATTTTGTGAGCGATTTTGGTTGACCCTAGATGTACTTCGATTGTTCAAGAAAAGAGTAAGAGCATGTTCTCGAAAGCTTGACCCACATCCCTATGATGCAGTCCTAGTAATGAGTGGAAGTAAGTTCGTAGAATGGTCTCAAGACGCTTGTCGTTCAAGCTGAGGTATCGTTGGTTGGTGAATAACATGATCCAACCACTAAAAGAGACTTGGAAATGTCTCCAGAGCTAAATTACTATAGTCCAATGACTTGTCTAAAGCATGTTTCAGGTATACTCAAATGAAAGTATGATGAGATTACTTGAATAAAGAATGACACAGAAGTTAGCCGACTGTCAATATCTTTGATATTCATGACGTACAAGTTCGGGAAAATGGCCTTGTAAAAAGGTCTTACATAATATCCAGAGAAGATAGTCCTTGACAGCATAAAGACCTAACCAAAAGTACTTACAGTATAAGATAGTTTCATAGAAAATGTCGCATCGGGCATAGACAGAAAAACGATTCCTTTTAACAAGGAAAATAAAGTAAGGCGTCTACTATTGGTGACGAACATCCCTCTGGTGAACTCTCATTTCAGCCAGTTGGCATTCCACATCAAGTAGGTGTCTTTCGTACACCCTCTGGCGTACTCGGAGTTCTATGACTTCGGCTTGTGATTCAGCCAGTGCTTGCAGCAGGGTTTCATGGTTTCTCTCAGATCTCTCACGAGCATCTTCTAGACGAATGGTGCAAAGGGTATGCATTCTCGCATCGGCGACAACTTCTGTGATTTGGTGTAGGGCTATCCTGCCTTGAATCTCATTTCGGGCCACTCTGCGGACCAAGATTGGCAAGATTCTGTCTGCTGAGCCCCCATTGCTCAGGTCATAAAAGCTTCGGTCACCATTAAATGGCATGGGCTGATCTTGTCCTTGGCTCCATGTTTCCAAGCATTCCACCCACTGAGGCGTCGGGCCATGAAAAGTCGGACGAGGGTTAGGAATTGGAACGGGAGCTGCCTGGGGTAGGTTCTTAACCTCGGGTTCGGAGTTAGCACCATCCGAAAGGTCTTCATCATGGTGATCATTCAAAGGGATAGGATGATCATTCTCTGGTTCTTCTCCAAACCAACCAGCAATGACTTCGTTCGGAAGATACTGGTTGCCGTGGGGATGGAGTCCAGCCATGTTATCTACACAATAATTGGGGTAAGAAAATAATTATTAGACGAACTATCTAGATAATTATCTAGAAAATCTTCATTAGTTACATCACTATTTGTGAAGTGCATACCAGTTATATGTAATTGAAACAGGATAGGCCTTCAAATAAGTGACCTTAACTCCACATTCACACAGAATAGGGGTAAAGCAAAATTTTCACAGATTCTAAGTCTATAACATCCTAGTTACATATAACTTTAGTGTATCCACTTAGCAACTATCAACTTAGTAATGAAGATCTCGTTTTAGTTCTCAAGTATAAAGTACCTATAGTAACACCAAATACTTTTATAGTGTTTTAAGTTTAATGTTATGTTCTACTGTTCTCATTGTGGTATTGTTGGTAAGATTTTAGACTTGTTGCAACCACACAACTACACTTAGGCACGTGCTAGTCAACCCTCGAATAATATAGTTGATCAGGCTATATCTTCCCAGTTTTGACTATATGTCTCTAAGTCCACCTGTGTTTCCCAATAATCATAATTCTTTTGTACTGTCCTAGTGACACTGATTTTAGTATGAATGCAGGCACGTATATTAAATTAAATATTTTACTATTTAAAGTATAAACTCTTGGTCAGGGTATTTTTAATCCCTATGTATTTATAGTTAGTATATCTTTTATGGGTTGATATACTTAATTCACTATAAACAATGCTCTGATACCAATCTGTCACACCCCAAAACCATGAATGGCGGAAACGTTCTGGGGCGGAGGACGTCATGTACAGTATCACAACAATGAAAACTAGTAAACAAGCAACAACATCATCCATTGCATTAATAATATAATTTTAATACAAGTGTTCTGTCAAATTATAATAGACACTAAAGTATAATCAAAATGAAAGATGAGTCTTGAACGAGCTCCATCTTCTCTAAACCTTGCATCGGTACCTGTCTACTGTTGACCTGAGGATACAAGTTATTTTGAAAGAGAGTATCAGCTTTAAAGCTGGTGAGATCATAAGTATTTTAGTGTCTTAATTTGTATGTAAGTATTTGTATGACATGTAATGAAAGACTTGAAAATGTTTTCAAAGAAAGTTCGTGTAAGTATGAAAATGTTTGTAAAACAACTGTAAACGTTTGAAAAACCCTAGAAATCCCTATGATTCCTACTAGTATAAAACGGAGTCTTCTACCAAGACCTAACTATTCTAAAAGTAGTCTTCTACTAAGACTTAACTGTGCTACTATTATTATTATTATCATGAGAATTTGTATCCTTTAGTACTAGGATACTCAAATAATTCACATCTTCGGTTATGTGAATGAGTCACAAGATAGAGGTAATAATATAAATAACCTAAGTGTTATCCTTTTGTACTAGGATAACTAACAGTGTCAACTGAAGACATCCGTAGATGCACATTTACCTCTGTTGCTAACAGTTGGGTGTAGGAATAGTTAGTCCCTTAAAGTATACCTGTAATGGTATCAACCGTTGACATCTGTGGATGTGCTTTTACCTCTGTAGCTAACAGAGATTCTAGGAATGGTTAATCCCTCAAAGTATCCTTTGGTACTAGGATATTAAATCCAATCTATCTCGTCGATTATGTGATTGAATCACAAAGTGAAGATAAGAATGAGGATTATATAACAGAATCTATACATATAAAATGTACTAGTAACTCATCATATGTTATCTATGTAAACGTACCCATGTAAGTGTATATATGTAAACGTACTCATGTAAGCGTATAAATGTAAACGTACTCATGTAAGCGTATATATGTAAACGTATTCATGTAAGTGTACTCATGTAAATCTACTCATGTAGATGTATCTATGTAAATGTAATGTAATGTTCTGTGTGTGCTAGCTGTAACGTGTGTTCTCTCTCTCTATCTAGCATGTATAGTAATGTACTGTGTGTACTAGCTGTAATGTGTGTTCTCTCTCTATCTAGCAAGTATTGACTCATGAATGAACTAACTCATTGTATGATATTGCGTTCTAGTAATAGTTCTAGTATCTTCCTAAACTACCCATATGGTAGTTTACTAGTAATGTAACTGGTACGTATGAACATGGGAGTATACCCTTGCTACCCAAGGGTATTGAATGAACTGGGAGAACCTTTATGACTATATATGTACACATGATATATAACTAATATTTAAACAACCTTCGGACGGATACCCGAGATCCCACCAGACCACATCTCAAGCGCGAAAAGGAAATAGGGCGGGCAGTCCTTCCTAAGCCTTTTAAACATTGTTTATATAACTATACATATGTAGACATGCAATTGATAATATGAAAGCATAAAATAAGTTTTGTAAAACCTTTGAACATGATTACTATCTAAGAAAAGGTCGACATGATGTCAATCTATAAAACGGGTTGAAAGCATGTGTTTGATAAAACAGTTTAAGTATAAAGAAACATTTGTTTGAAACACCATTGTAAATGAGTTTGAAATGAAACCTACAGTGTAAAATGAACAATTTAATAAGGAGTTTTAAACATATAAAACGTTTATGAAAATCATGTGAAGAAAATTGTTTGGTAAAACAGCTAATGAGTAGTAAATCATTTGAATGCCGCTTATTAATCACATGTGATTGATATAATAATTAGCATGATTCTAATTGTATCCCCCCCCTAAAACATTTAAAACATTGATTAAGGGGTATGAACTCACCTGTTGCGAGTGGATCGGAAGGAAGTGTCGGATAAGTGCTTGGTGCCAAGTGAAGACTTAGACACGCAAAAAGATCCTAATAACATATAAAGACATATGTATATAAACAATTAGTGATTATAACACTTATTAAACATGTAAAAACATCCTAATGTGAGGAAAACACTTTGGTAAAAGTGTTAGGAGGCTATCGGGTTGTAACGAAGGAGTGCAAGGCCTCATACGGGAGTTTATGGTCCAATGACCATGTTTTTTGGAGTTTACGGCCCAGGGGAGTAAACTCTTGACCGTAAACTCTCATTTGGTCACCAAAAGAGGCTTAAAACTCTAAGGGTTCAAGTGGTTAAGTGCTCCAAAGCTTAAACAAGTGTTTGGGTGAGTTTAAGGTCTTAAAATGACCCTAACTTGTGTTTACGGTTTTTGAACCTTGTTCTTGGGAGTTTACTACCGTAAACACATGATTTTACGGTAGTAAACTCATGGTGACCCATCCATTTCGTCAATTGAGGTCCTTAGGTCGATGGTGTAAGGTTCTAGGCTACTAGTCAAGGCTTAAAAGGGTGTTTAGGGCATTAAAACACACTTTGGGGGAGTTTACGTTTTTAGGAGATTCCCAAACCGTAAACCCATATTCCAGGGGGTTTTATGGTGCTTTTCTCGAGCTAAACACATCAAGGAAGGATTTAGACATGTTTCCTAAGCTTGTGAAGGGACTAGGGCCATTTATGCACACTTTTGGGGTGTTTACGGTTTTGGGAGATCCCCAAACCGTAAACACGTATACAAGGGGTCTTAAGGTGTTTTTCATGTGCCTAAAACATTAGGGAAGGGTTCCATGCAAGTTCCTAAGCATAAGGGAAGAGTTGGGAACACTTTGGCACCCAAAATGGAGTTTACGGTCCAAGAAGATCTTGGGCCGTGAACTCCTTCTTCTAGTATTTTTGAGTGATTTCAAACATAACTAAACATGTAGTAAGCTTTAAAACACTTTAGGGTAGAAGTACTTACAATCCGGAGCAAAAGATTGAAGATCCTTCGGAGAGAATTCGGGCTTTTCTCTAGATGAAAATGGAAAAATGAACTAAAATGGCTAAGTGTCCTTTATATAGTCTGTTGAGTTTTTGGTCCAAAAATATTATTTGAGCCGTAAACTCTAAACTCGAGGAGTTTTGAAACTTTTAAGATGCACAAAATACTCTAGGGTATCCTCTCTCCTGATATCTCCTAAAGTGCAAATCCTAAAATACTCAAACTTGCTCCAAAAAGTTTGAAACTTAGCAGCAACTTTTCTGACTTCTCTTGACTTGATATGTTATATAGAATGGAAATTCCGGGTTGTCACGCCTTGTGTAAGAGATACTCCATCAAGTTTATAGAGACTAAAGTTTGCTTAAATTTGTCGAATATTTATCCAATCCCTTGTAGCTTACTTCTACTTCTCATGGGGAATTTGTGTTGTATTGAATTAAACCACTTGCTCCACCGCTTGTGCAATCCCTCATTAATTTTTTTGAGTTTCGGTCTTGCGATTATACTCCCCAGGCTGAGTGTATCGAATGTTAGCTGCCCCTTATCCATATAGAAGAAGGGAGGACACTCATTGTTTACGGAAAAAATTATAGGGTGTTGCAGTTGACTTTTGTGAGCACGAGTTCTTGGAAACAAAATAAAGTTACCTTTTCAAGATGGACAACCACCAATAGCTCTAATTTGGGGCTAGTTTATTGTGACCTTTATGGACATATGATAATTTCTATAATAGTAGCCTCATTGTATTTTACTTTCGTCCTTGATTTTATGAGGAAGTTATGGGTTTATTTTTCAAAAATAAATCTTAAGATTTCCACTTCAAGTAAGAAGTGGAGAGAAACTATGGAAAAATGAAACTAATATGAAGAAGTATTTGAAGTATATAATGAGAAGAATGTTATATCAAGTAACTTGATTATTATGTTGAAAATGGGATCACAATGCTGATGACGGTTCTGAAAACACCTCAATAGAATGGAATCGTTAAGAGGATAAACTAGACATTGAATGAGAGGGGAAAAAGAATGAGATTACATTCACGTCTCCTAAAGATGTTTTGGAAAGTCAGGACAATGATGCATGCAATTCAATCCATGGCAAATGAAGAAAAATATTGTGTAAGATCTCCTTTTAAATTTATAAAACGACTTTGCTTTAACTATGGACTATTACACAACTTGGAAGTGTACTTAATTGAACAGTAGTATAATTGGGTAAGACTGCGATGTCGAACTCAAAGGGAATAAGAGTAAATTAACATTAGGACAATTATTTATTATTTAACCTCAAGAAAGCAAATAAAAGGGAAATCAAAATAAACATATAACCCAAGTAAAAGCAACAAACACAAATCAAACAATGGAAAAAATAGTTGGAAACATATCCTAAAGGTGCTTTCACTTAGATTCAGTTACATTCTTCGGTTATGGTTGATTTGTATTAAGTGAAATGAATATTCGTTCGCCATTTACTGATTTCTATGCTTATTAGTTCCTTTTGGCTGTTCACTAATCCTAATAATATGACGTCTTCTAATCATGGGCGGAGCCAAGGTGGCCCCAGGCGCACCCACAAATTCTCATTTTATTTTACTTTTGCTGTTATATTATTAGTTTGTTAATATATATATATCATTTTGTGCAATTATAAACATAAAAGTTCTTTAGCTCAACTGGTAAAAGCGTTGTGTCCACCTCCGAAATACCTACATTCGAGACCGTTTGTTAACAACTTTTTGAACATGCGATCCATTTAAGTCCACTTCATTTAAACTATAACTCCAAAGTATAGTTTTAGCCACTTATTTATACTCTCATTTTCACAATTTCGCAGATCTTCTAGATTCTTTAACAAATTAATTTTAGAAATTTATATATTCTGCCCCTTAATTTTTATAAAATTTTATTTTTCTTATTTTAATTAATTTAGTTACTTTTTTAGTTTTCTCCGGTTACAACTGACTCCCTTAAATTTATTTTGGTTATAAATAAAAAAAATTGTATTTAGAGGGGCCTAATTTTAGTTTTGCACAAAGCCTTCAAAATCAATATATATATATATATATATATATATATATATATATATATATATATATATATATATATATATATATATATATAAAATGTGTATATTTTCTAACTAATTTATGAGGAGCACCCTAAAAGAAAATTTGGCTTCGTCCCTAATTCTAATCACAATGGTCATGTATATTAGCATTGCCTATTGTATGTTTAATTAGGTAATTGGTCTTCAAAGGCCATGTCAATCAATTGGAGCAAAGAATTGTTATCTAATGCAATTCACACACATTAAACTTCGTTATTTTATTATCCTAGTATTAGGATCTCATAGATCACTAGTCATAATTGTTAATGGTCATGTAGAAATTTGTTCAAGAAAAAAAAAACAGTAAATGTAAAATTAAGAAAAATTTTAATTTAGTTTAATAGTAATAATAATTGAAGACAAAAATAAACCATCAATGGAAAATCAAGGGTGATGCAATAAATAGTTACGAGAAATATTTACTAAAACTTAAATTATATAAATAAATAAAAATATAAATTGCACAAAGACACTATTCAATTTAACAGTGCGTTGTTTTTTATTGCAATTTAGTCACTAAGTTTTTTAAATTTTTACAATGTTTATCATTTAACCAGTCAACTCAGTTGTCCGTTGATATGGCATTCTAATGTGTCTATATGTGGTGAAATGGCATGATAACTTGTATAAATTTAAAACAAATGGCACAACTGGAAAGTTATGTATAAATTTGTAATATTTTTATTATAATCGTACTTTTCTATTAAACAGACAATTTTAATATAAAATATATTTTTTATTTATATGTGATTTTAGTATAAAATGTAATACGATTTAAATATAAACAAATATTTGAAAAATATGGTTTGAATACTTTAAATGTAATACAACTATGTATTAATTGCAATATCTTTTGTAATTGAGTCATTGGTACAAGAAAATTGCTAATTACTAATTTAGTTATCAATCTAGTATCTACTAGGGATGAGCATATGACCCGTTGGACCGGACCGGATATACATATTAATGGGCTGGTTTTCGGGTTTTGTTTTTACCACTAATCGGGTTACGGGTTTGGACCGGACCGTACCCGGAATACGGGATTTAACCCGGACCGGACCGAAAAAAAATTTCTCCTTAAAATATATAGATAAGGATATTGAATTATTAGTTAATGTTATATATAACATTATGTATAAAACTTGATGTTTTTATTGTAACATTATTTATAGATCTTGATCAACGTTTGTTCCTATCACTTTACAAGAAAAAATGTATCTAGCATGCTATTTTTTGTTCAAACATGCAAATTTTTTTTTATAAAAACATGAAAAAAAAATTATAAAAACATGCAGTTTTTTATAAATAATGCTGTTTTTTGTTATTTTTTACACAAAAAAGCTGTTAAAATGCAGTTTTTTTTATTAACAATGTTGTTTCTTTTTTGTTAAAACATGCATTTTTTTATAAAAAGTGTAGTTTTTGTGCTAAATAGTGTAATCTTTATTTGTTCCAAATGTTAATAAGGTTTGTATTTTTTTGTAGACACACCTCATTTGCACGTGATCTAAGTAAAGTCCCACATTGTACCAATTTCAAAGCCTAGTTCGGTCCAAAACCCGAAACCCGGTTTAGTACCCGAGACCGAACCGGACCGAACCCGAACCCGTACATCCAAAAACAGTCCGGTTTTCGGGTAAGAAAATTCACGATTTTCGGTCTTCGGGTTTTCGGTCTTCGGGCCGGTCTGGTCCGGGTTTGGCCCGTTGCTCATCCCTAGTATCTACTCTGCACTACAAGCTTTTCAACCCCTTGATTTTCTGCTAAAAAATGAAACGATGAAAAGAGAGAAAGTTGTGTATGTATGTTCAGGTAGGATATTAGGATAAGATTTAAACATATCTTGATATCTTTAAGAAAAGCTTTAATGTAATTCATCTCATGAAAGATTCAGTTTGTCAATAACATAAAAGCTTCAAAGAAAAAAAAAGTCTTAACTGTTTAAATAATATTGATGATAAAACAACAACAAAAGACACAAGATCTAAATGTTATTTTGGTAGCCAAATTATGGCCCTAACCAACCGATCCAACTTCCCATATTTTTTTTATATACAACAAACAAACAAACAAACAAACACAATTATGAAATCATTTAACAAAACACAATTTTACCATTTTACCATTAACAACACACTACTAATAAAAACGAAAAAGGGTAAAACCACACAACAAACAAACAAGTACCAACCAACCAACCGGAATCGGTGATTCCATTCCGTTGGTTTCAATTCCTCTGTCATCACAGCATCTGTTGATATTCCGGATTAAAGGCAAGAGCTTCCCTGTAAATCATCTCCTTCATTTGTTCCTCGGTGGGTGCATGATGCTCAAAGTCAAAGTTAAAAGGCGTCAAGCACACTGGCTCATCGCTGATGTCATGCAGTGATGTCAGATAAGGATGTGCCAATGCATCTTCAACTGAAACCAATAAACCAACAATTAATTAATTACACAAAACTTTTTAATTAAAATCCCAAGTTCAACAAATAGCAACCTACTTTCATTTATTTATTTCTTCATTATAGAATCTTACTTTTGTTTCTTTTTATTAAACCCAATACCACACCAAAAATTCGTTTTTTTTTATTTTGAGAAAACCCATTTTTATTTTTTGTAGTTTGTGTTTCTACGGTATTTACTTAAACATGTTGATAAATTTATAAAAAAAAAAAAAGGGGGTTAATCTCAAAAAAGACCTTATATTTTGTGTTTTTTTTCGGATTAAACCTCAAATTTATATTTTGACTAAAAAAGAGCTTGTTTTTTTTTTCTGAATAAGCCCTCAACTTTGTATTTTTTTTTCCAAAAAAAATACTCAACCTTCTAAATGCTTCCAAATAAACCCTCAACTTTTTAGTTTTTCTTGAAAAAACCCTCTCACATTTTACAATCTTTTTGGAAAAAAATGACTAAAAGGTTCGGATCAGAAAAAATGAAAAAATACAAGGTCTTTTTCAGGAAAAAAATAAATTTGAGGTTTAATCCGAAAACAAAAAACACAAAATATAAGGTTTTTTTTTACATTAACACAAGACAACATAAATATATGTTAATTATTGCGATTCAATGGAAACAATTTTCATTATTTTAAATTTTAAAAAATTCAATTATTTCGGTTTCTTTTTATATAAAAAGAAACTAAAGAACCTAAAATTTTGGTTTTTCTAAAATTCAAATTTTTTATTACATAATAAATATAGTTTGGAAAACCTAATTCTCACCTGTAATTCTTTGTCTAGGATCAAAAGTCAACATCTTTTCAATAAGGTCAATGGCTGCAGGATGAACTTGAGGAAACTTTTCATTGAATGATTGTCTTTGATAATGAGACAATTGTCGAATGTATCTTTTTGCATTTTCATTTAGAAACCCTAATTCAGCTTCTGATGGTGTTCCAATAAGCTGCAAAAAATTAAATCATTTTTAATACCAATTACAAAAAAAAAAAAAAAAAAAAAAAAAAAAAAAAAAGAGAGAGAGAGATGTGTTCCAATAAGCTGTAACTTTCCCTTTTATTAAAAGTAACTTTAATCAAATAAATAAAAAAAAACATATCCATTAATGAACTACATATAAACATATATATTCCAAATAATCAAAAAAAAAAGTTTATTTATCACTTCAAAAGCTTTCTTTACAAAAATAAAAAAAGTAAACACCGCATAAGCTTAAAATAGAACTATTATTACACATACTAATTTCAATTGAGAAATGAAGAGTGTACTTTTAGGTTTAAAATTTTGGCCACAAGGGTTTCATATGTTGGCAGGTTTAGTCCTTGTGTAAAAAAAATCACAGAAACAGTCCCTGTGATTTACAGAAAAGATCCCAGTGCAAAAAAATTACAGAAACAGTCCATGTATTTAAAACTTTCATATGCTGGCAGGTTTGGTCCCTTTGTCAAAAATAAATTACAAAAACTGTCCCTGTAATTTACAGAAAAGGTTCATATGCAGATTTTTTTGCAGAAACAGTCCATATGTTTTAAAAAAATTACAAAATGGTCCCAGTGCAAAAAAAACTACAGGAACAGTCCATGTGTTTTAAAACTTTCGTATGTTGGCAGATTTGGTCCATGTGTAGAAAACTTTTAACAAAAACTGTCCCTGTAATTTACAGAAAACGATCGTATGCAGATTTTTTACAGAAACGGTCCATATGTTTAAAAAATTACAAAAAGCAGTCCATATGTTTAAAAAAGTTACAAAAACGGTCCCTGCCAAATAAAGAGTTTCAAAAGAAAACCAGCCAAGATAAAGGAATCACATTCCGTCAGGAATGCTTGATTCCATTCCAATGCAACAAACAAACAAACAAACATAATTTTCTTTTTCTCTTTTTCCATTTCCTCTTTGATTACTACATAGAAAACAAACACTAGCAAAGAAAATTACCTCCATTAGCAACCGAAGCTGATGAACATGATCTCTACCAGGAAACAATGGCTTCCTATCCATGAGTTCCATGAATATGCAGCCAACTGACCACACATCAATGGCAGCAGTATAATCAGATGAATTCAACAAAAGCTCAGGAGCTCTATACCATCTTGTCACAACATATTCTGTCATGAAATCGGTTTCAGATGTGACACGTGCTAATCCAAAATCACATATTTTTAAATCACAATTTGCATTCAATAAAAGATTGCTTGGCTTTAAATCCCTGTGTAACACATTTGCAGAGTGTATGTACTTTAACCCACGAAGGATTTGATACAGAAAATACTGCAACACACAAATTTTTATAGAATTAAAACATATAATAAAGATGTTGGATATTTTATGAAATATTGAAATATATATTATATACCTGGCAATGTTCCTCTGATAAAGATTGGTTAGAACGGATTATTTGGTGGAGATCAGTGTCCATGAGCTCATAAGCAATGTAGACATCATTGAAGGATGTTCTTTCTGGAGGTGGGATTATGTCTCTAATTGCAACAACCTACATGAAAATAAATAAAGATTTATTTTTATTTTTTTTGGAAAGATAATTGAAGTGAAAAAAAAGATAAGGGCAACAAGTATAGAATTGTATATGTATAGATTGAAGTGTAAAAATGTGATGGAATAGAAACTAGCAAAAAAGGTTAAAAGATAAATAAAAAGTATACTTATAGGAAAAAATGAAAGTCCTTTAGGGCAGAATAAAGTATCAAAATACAACTTTTATGCTAGAGGATATATGTGATTCTACTATAGGCATTTAAGGGGTTGTTTCTTTTTGACTTAATCTAAAGACAGAATGCGCATTTTTAGACCATTATTTGAATAAAATTTGTTATCAATCATACTCTCATATTTTTTGAAATTATATTTATTACATGCTTCTCATACAGTTTTAACGAAATTAACTAATAAGATTGGTAAATTCATGATAAGAGATGGGTTTAAATCTTGATATAAACATTAAAATATGTGAATATCATTATGAAAGTCAACTTTGAATTACATAATTTTCAACTAGTAAAAAAATGTAGTCTGTTATTAATTTTGAAACCGAATTCCAATAGCTTTTTAAAGATAAAAATTAATGATAGCTTATTGAGGTCAAAGCTAATGTGAAACCTTCTTATCTTAACATATTTGGTAAAGTTGAAATTTATCCACAATCAAAACAATTCTTAACTAATATGTTGAGTTTAAGCTACTAATCATAATGTGATTCAATATAATTACATGTGTATTATTATTTATAGAAAATAAAGTTTGATTTATAACATTTCTTAAATAAAGTCATTTGTTATTTACCACCTGTTCTATACAAAAGGGTAAAATGAGATTTTTTTTTCAGTCCAAAAAGAAACAGTCTTTGTATATACAACACTTCATCCAGACAAACATCATTAAATATTTCTCCATACATGACTAAATGAGTATGGAAAAAAGGCCCTAAATTATCTTCAATTTTAGATTAAGAACCAAATATGTGTCTCAATCAAATCCATGAATTTACAAAGTTCTAAGTTTAATAAACCTCATGTTGTTTTTCCATCCTATCATAGCTGAGAAAACCTAAATCCCCAAATTTACATATACCAAACACAGAAAAAATATCTTCATGAACAGTAAATCATATGATTCATGATTGTTTTGTTATCACATGTTAACTAAAGTCACAAAGCTTTGACTTTTGACATCATCTTACCAAAGGCATCTAGATAAGTTTCTAGATCATATTTAACTATTTTTTTACTAGAGACCCCACAAACACACAAAGATGAGCTAAGATGACTAATGAAGAAGGATGAAGTAACTATTTAATTAGGTGGGAAGAAGCAGGGGATAAAGTGCCCTAATCATATGGCAGCTAATAAAGTCACCTAATCAATAATTTCCAACCCCTAAATTGACCTAGAATAGCAAAACGAAACTGGAGGGGCAAAGTAACATGGGGGACAACTTTTTAGATTATGTATAACATTGGAGAGAAGTGTTTCGTTAGATTGGTGTAACAATCAGCATCAAGTAATTAACTGCAGTTGAGTATGGATGTGATTGTTACTGATTGCATTAAAATCACTACCAAAAACAAACATGATCCTACACATCAAATCCTACTACTCACTGACGTTTTCATGATCCATATGACGGAGAAGCTTGATTTCTCGCAGTGTCCTCTTCGCATCGATCTTATTATCGAAGGCGTTGGCAATCTTCTTAATCGCAACATGCTCATTCGTCTCCGAATTTAAAGCCGAACTGAGTACATATAAAAAAATAAGAGAAAATCATCAGTCCACAAATAAAACAGAAAAAACAAGCACCAATCGATCCACAGAGAGAGAGAGAGAGAGAGAGAACACCAGACTATGCCGTAAGCGCCTTTGCCGATGGGCATGATTGGGGGTTTATACTTGGCAGTAACTTCGAAGATGTTGCCAAAGATGTTATACTGGATGAAACGACCGCCATGGCTGAGGGTCGCCGGGATGTTATCGATTCCGGTCAAGGGCTGCTGCGACGGAGGAGGGGCCGCAGCCGCCTCGGACATTTCGGTGTCGGAAGGGTGATTTGATGGATCCATTTATACGATTTGAAACTAGAAAGTTGAAAGAATACAAAGCCCTAAAAATCTTCTTCAAAACAAAGAATACAAGCCCTAAAAATCGAATACAAATCAACAAGAGTTTGTTTGGTGAAAAGATTTGGTTCAGTTTTCCGCCTCCTGCTCGCCTACTTATTATTTTCTTTATTTTCCGTACATGTATTACAGTATTACGTCTGGAAATTAATTTTTAAAATGATTTTTGTTTTTTATTTGTAATAATGGATTTTCAGAAAAACAATACATTTTCAATCATATAGAAAAATCATTATTCTGCTTTTTGTTATGAAAAATCGTTCTTATTCTTTTTAAAGTTTAAAAAAAAAATCAGAAACAGTCATTTTTTTTAAAAAAAAAAATCAGAATAAATTTCTAACCATAAAGCAGAGTCTCTTAAGGGTTAACCACCATAACGGTGGTTTGTTACTATAACTAAAAGGTTGATTAAATGGACACCCTATTTTACTATTTAAACACCTTATAATTTTTAAAGTATTTTTATTGGTTAAAATTATATTGTTTTTTGAAAAAGATGATTAAAAATAGTTATCTATTGATTGACTTTTGATAAAGATGTTTATAGAATGTCTAAAGGGTGTCTTAATAGCAGCACCCTAACTAAAATCGAACAAAAATTTTCATTTTTTAACTTTGGAAATAATAAATCATTGGTTTTTTCGGTTTTGATTCTTTTGGTTTTTAATCTTGTTGGTTTGTTTTATTTTCATTATGGCTTTTCTTTTTCTTCTTTTTTTTTTTTTTGCAACGTTTGCTGAAAAAATAATTTCTTAAAATAGAATGCAAGATAGGCCAACATATAATTATTATTTTATTTTTTAATAAAAGTTGTAAATATATAATAACTATTTTAACTTTTTAATACAACTAATCAATTATATATATATATATATATATATATATATATATATATATATATATATATATATATATATATATATATATATATATATATAAATAAAAGAAACCAAACTGAACCGAAATAATTTTTTTTTAAACCAAAAACCAAATTGTTGGTTTTTTGGTTTCAAATTTTTTGCTTTATTTTGTACGATTTTATTTTATACATCCATATTAGCCATCAACTTCATACCGTAAAACCTCTATAAATTAATAATATTAAGACTGAGATATTTTATTAATTTAGCAAGATATTATTATATCGATAAATTAATAAATAGTTAATTTAAAGAGTTGGCTTATATTCGTGAGCAACTCTCAAATTAATGCATCGCGGATACCGTTCAAAATTTGGTTGATGATGATTCAGTACCTTTGGAACCGGTCACTCGGAAAAAAGCATTGTAAGTGGCAACAACTCTTCACAACTTTTTGTTGCAATACGAGAATACAGTGTGTTAACTTTTAAGTGTAATTAGGAGATTTAAATATGAACTTAATATAGATTTGAAGTTCACGAAAAAAAAACAACTGACTATTGATTCATTTTTTACTATATAATTCTAGAATTTTAGAATGTTTTAGTAATTATTAATTTATAGTTTCGTTGGGACCAATATATTTACATTAGGATTTCAAAAAAATTATTATTTTATTATTTTGTCGATTGGGGTCGAATTTTGTATCGGTCCCAAATTGGAACCGGACAAATTATTAATTTTATCGAGGTTATTAATTTATCGAGTATTAAATTATAAAGGTTCTATTTTATATGTTTTAATCATGAGACTTCCAACATATCCTATAAACTAGCATCACTATGGTTTGAAGAAATGTCCTAAAAATGAATACATAACTAAAATTATATATATATATATATATATATATATATATATATATATATATATATATATATATATATATATATATATATATATATATAATTTGAAACCATGGTGTTCTCATTTCATGTAGTATGTCTTTGTTATTAATGGAAATATGAAGATGATTGTTAATACGGGTATGCAAATTAAATCGAAATTGCAAAAAAAAAAAAAAAAAAAAAAAAAAAAAACAAACAAACGCAACAGAAATATAAAATTATGGATAATGTCACTGTTGCCCAAGCAGCTATCGGATTTTGTTTTAAAAGGTCCCTAATATTATTTTTTTGTAGTTTAGAGGCATAATGTCAATTTTTACCTACTAAAAAGGAACCTTTACTTGTAATTGTGGGTTTCCTTAATGTTTTGGCATTTTCACTAAAAAGAAATTTTAAATTAAAATAGATACTACTCTGTCACTCACATCCTCACCTACCACAAACTTATGCATATCTTCAAGAACACCCACCTTCTCCATTCTCAATTATATACCTTCACAAGAATGTTCTTCTCTCCAAGATGTCACCTTACTTTGATTAGGTTTAACCTAATCTCTTCATTTCGATTTCCTTGGTTTGAATCTCTTCTTCATTTCAATTTCCATGGATGTACAAGTCAGTGAAGCAATACAACAACCCAACAAGGATGTTTTTTTAGTTACTTTTTCATTTTCTATATCTTTGGTTTGAACCTCATTCTTTATTTCAAGTCACCAACTAAAATCAAAAAATCAAAATTTGCATCGACTTGACGCTTGTTCGTGGAAGGGACAAAACAGTTAACATGTATCAAAGATGAATAAAAGTGCATATTTCACTAGTTTTTTATTTTGTTCGTTGAAAATCTTGCTTGGAAACCATTTGGAATCGTTTTTCCCAAACCTTGAATTGTTTTTGTTCCAGATGCCCTTGTTCTTAATTCCTTACCATCAACTGAAGAAGGGAGTGAGAGACACGCACAACAACAAGAAATAGTCCTATTCTTGACTCGAAAAGGAAGATACCACCTAAACCTAAGTATTTCGATTTCTAATTTCTTTTAGGTCCTACACATAGGATACACAGGTGGTTGCAAAATGTTTGATTTATTTTGACATTATCCATGGCAGATACTTGTGTTCGGTTAGCATTCACGAACAATAGATGTGGTAAAGAAGAGGAGAGATCGAGAGAAAGTGATGACATTGGAGGTTAATGATAAGTCCTTCGGTGGTGGTCATTGGCGAAAAATGGGTGTGAATAGGCAGCGAGGCTCTAAAACAACCCTCAACCTCGATCCATCCACAAGCCTGCTATACATCACAAAGAAGATGCCGACCAACTATTGGAAGTTTCATGAACTCGCAACTTACACGACTTCAATCCAGACAGCCACTTGAGTCGTCTCTCCTCCTGACTGGGATGTGAAACTTACCCTAGTCCCACACCCGATCCAACTCCTGGAATTCTGAACGATTCTCCCCCACTTGGATTCGTCAAAGCTCTCCCATCCCACAAAAATTGATGGATTCCCAACCCATCTTACCTTCATATAACATGAACCGACGATGACTTGAGATTACTAATACTAGCATTCCATTACTAGCCAATCTCGATGATCACCCAACTCTTGAAATCCAGATGAATACTCCCCAAACTCTTAGCAGGTTCGATAACCCAATCACTTCCTATGATATCGCACCAAATCCTTGATTCCTTTATGTTGCTGAAAAAGACCATAACCCTTGCTTTGAACTGGCGAATCTTCACTCCAACTCCCCATCCTCCGCAGAATCTCTGAATTCTAGCCATTACCAACCCTTGCGATAATGAAAATCCACTAACACTTCCAATGACCAAACAAGCTTATGTGTTTTCCACCTTCATCTCAGTACTACCGTTCCTTCCCTAGCAACGGTAGTGATTGGATCCAAAGGTCCTACCGTGGACGACTGACAATCCCACCTGAACAATGTTATCACGCCCGCACACCGACTTTGCTGAAGAACTAATCTTGCTAATTCGACTAAAGATATCTCAATCAAAACCTCTAAGTTGAACCCAATGAAGAACCGAAACAATCACCCAAACAATTGAATCCCACTCATCAAGATACAACCCACGAATGACTTTTGGCATGCAAAATGGCATATAATTCTTCATGATGATATAACCCAGGCAAAAAAAGAGAACTAACCCAGAGAAAAATGCTTACCCATACCCAACAAGACATCAAATCAATATAAATACAGATAATAATCAAGAGAAAAGCAAAAGATTATATACATGTGATAGTATCTGAAGAAATCCTGACCTCCTCTTCCTGCCGAAGTACCTGCGATGGAACATGAGTTGCCCAAACCACTGAGTGTGGGTAATTCGCCCTGATATGACCAGGCTGATGACAATGATGACACAATTCTACCTCCAAGGTGCATTCTTGGCGAAGGTGGCCCTTTCATCCGCACCTGCCGCACTTAGACTTGCCGTGCACATGCTCATGTGCCCCTTCATCATTCGTGCAAACATCAAGGCCCCTCGGGTCTCTAACACTAGCCATGGCAACGTCCAACTGCTCAAATCGTTGAGTCGGACCATGAGCCTGCTTCCTCTTCCCCGGTTTCCTATCTAAACCAAGCTCCTGCTCCTGAGTTACCTCGACCATCCCATCAACCGTCTAAACAGCCAAGGTCTGACCCTCAAACCTGGCGACCAATCTATCAGTGACACACCCAATGATGTTAGGTAACTCCTCATGTAAAGCTCGCGAAACCTCTGTAGTAATCCAATCATGGGATCGATCCTCCTGAAAACATGATGCATAACCCACCTCTGATCCCATATGACAAGAACTAGCAATAGGATCCTCCTTCTTGAAGGATTCTAAGGCTCCATAAGCTTTAGGCTCCAGATGAGCCCCTAACTGCCCTACTACAATATCGGTCTAAAAATCCCCGTGACGACCATCCAAGAGCTCCAAAATCCCCTCATTGACCAAACCAAAGATCACAGGAGTCCATTCCAAAATACCATGGGTAACCTTCGATGAGATGTAATCTCGCATGCGCTCATCGATTGGCCCAATACCTGCACCTGAGCCTAAATCCGAACCCACCCGAACCTCCTTCATGAGTGTTCATCACAATTCTGAAGAACAACCATATAGATGATCATAACATATCTAAGAATCCTCATCCCACAGGCTTTCTAGACCCTGCAAGACTCTCCCCGATTCGAGTATAGAGCATGTGCTTTCAGTAGTATGGGCACAATACTACCTTCTACACTTATCCATACTTTCCTCAAGAATCATCCTGAACCCTCCAGGTCACCTTCTCAAACTGATACTCCAAGTACTCACTAAATAGCGCAACAAATCCCACTGAAGCATTTCCTAGGCTTTCCTAGGTTTCCGACCTCACTCTGCCATCAACTGCTTCAGGTAACCACCTCATGAATACAATCACATGCAACAAAGCTCAAATAATCATTCAAGTAAAAGACTTATCCCTACAACGGTTAGACTCAAATGAGAGTTGCACAATAGGGTCAAATCCATCACTCTGAGATTATTTAATCTTTATCACATGTAACTTAACATATTCACCTAATAGCTAACTCACATCACTTAAGAGTCCCACCAAGCACAAAGCAAGCAACATTCGTACAAAAGCACTCCAATCCATAGAATAACCAAAGAACCTTTAAACTCACATACTACAACTCATGCTAGGAAGTTCCACTCTCATTGTTGTTTGCCTTATGCATGCAAATTATACACAATACAAGATCAAATAGACTGCCGAATAAAAGACTTTACCCTAGGACCACAACTAAACGAGGAACATGAAATAAGGCCAAATCAATCATTTTAGGGCTATATGATCCTAATCGTATATAATTTTTAAAGCATACACTTAGCAATTACTGATACCAATACATATTCCCAATATATAGCATCCAATGCTCCTTAGGCTACAAGGCATCACATATCAGGCCAACCTATCATGCAATTCCTGAAAGTATCCCTAGCCTCATCCTAGCATGCAATTCTCATAACATATAATTGAAACAAATATGTATGGTGTTGGATTAAGTGTCTAAGCTGATAACTATAATTGGTATAACCTTGAATTGGTGGTAGCACAGTCCTTTTGGGTTGCCATGAATTGATCTATGATAAACATCGAGCCACCCTTCGCCACTAATGTCAATCCCAAATTAGTGTGCCGGTTAACCACACACGCTCCACTAACATTTGACAAGGGTACGAAGTGTAATTCCATGGATTAGCATATAATTTCACATCTTGCTTAAAGTAACTATGATTTGGGAATTTGTAAAAGCATTTAGTTACTTTGTACTTAATTATACTTATAATGGAACTTTTCGTCCTATCCTACATGTTCGGCTAACGACCCTCCACCAGTCGTCAAGAGTGCGGTGGGTAAGAGTGGATACCCATTCAATCGCCATTTTATAGGCAATTTCCTTAAACACCCCTTATAGACCATCTTCTTGAATGAGGCCTACTAACGGTAAGACTGACTGTTTACTCATATATATATATATATATATATATATATATATATATATATATATATATATATATATATATAATATTAGACTTTTAATGTTACATATATATATATATATATATATATATATATATATATATAGTATAGGGTGTATTTTACACTTTTAAAATACTATGTGGTTTTATTAACTTTCTATTTTAATTAAACTTTTAATTAACTTAATAAAACCATTAGGGTGTAATTTGAACTTTTTCAAAATACTAGAGTTTTAGAATTTAACATTTCAAAATTAAACTTTTAATCAACTTTTAAATTCCAAAACTTGAGGGAAAGATTTGAAACTTTTCAAAACATTAGGGTTTAATTATTTAAATTTCAAAAACAAAACTTTTAAGTTCAAATTTGAACTATAAAACCTAAAGGGTGCAAATTGAAACTTTTCAAACTTACTAGGTCAAATATTTATCTAATAATAAGCCTATATTATCCATATTTAACCAAATCCATTAATTTTGATAAAGATAAACATTCCAAACATAAAAAATGATTTTAGGCAATAAAAACGAGTTTTGGTAATTATCCTTAACAAAATCTGCTCAAAAAATCGAAAATCCCGTCAACAACACCTTGGACTCGCCGAGTTCAGCCTACTCGTCGATTCTACTGATGGACTCGCCGAGTCGGGGCTACTCGCCGAGTCGGCGGCGTAGACAGCAAAAAATTTTGACTTTTTGATCCTTTGGTAGTTCACTTATGCATCTATTCAATAGAAAAACGACCTAGTCTTTGATACCACTGAAGGGTTTTGAGCATAACATCAATCCTATGGTGTTCATGCAACCCTAATTGCTTGAATCTAGGTTTTCTACTTTGAACATGCAATAAACTTCCAAGACTTACAAACCCTAGATCTAGCATACTAGTAATCAAATTAACATATGAATTAGGGTTTAGATCTTACCTTGATTTTTATGTAGCAATAACAATCAATTCCCTGGCTTCGGAAAGCTTAGTGCCTCAAGTGTTGCACCTCTAATGGAGTCACAAACACCACTAAGCAACTTGGATGAAGAGGGAGGAGAGAGGAGGAACCAAAAATGGCTGGAAACCCTAAGGGAACACTTAGCCATGTTTTTGGGGCATAAGGGTCCTTTATATACATGTAGGCCATTAGGGTTTGCAACTAGGAAACCCTAATCTGACTGCTTAGGCCCTAAGCAGCCCATGGACTCCTTTTACATATCCCTTGGACGAATTCCTTATGGACTTCCCATAGAATTCGTCCAACCTATATATTATTAGGTGATCTATAGCCCAATTATAATTATCTTATAATTACAACTCCAGTCTCCTAAGTTTAATTAATCTCTTTTAGCCACAAAATTAATTCTTGACTAATATTAATTAAACAATATGATTTCTCCTTTAATATATTATTCTCATAATATATTAATAAATCATAATTAAACCTTTATCTCCTTAATTCATCCTACATATTGCTATGGTGAAGGCAACCTAAAAGGACCATACTCATAATCGGGTCAAGTACATACCAAAATAGTTATGGACTTAGACACTAATCCAACACAAGGATCATTGAGGATTATGGTGGGGGACATTTTGGAATCCTAAATGCGGATGAAGTGTTGATGCCCGAGGAACCGGGAAGGAGGGTAAGGCCAAGAAAGGAACATGTCCGTGAAGACCCACCAGTCATTCCGGTGGATGATGAGCTACCAATGGACTGGTACAACATGGAAATGAGAAGGTACCAGGACGACCTTGGACGAAGCATGAACTACAAAAACGAATCATTTGTTTATTTATTTGAACAAATGAACATTGTGCCTAGACCCGGCCCCGGATGTCCCTATGTTGCGAGTTGGGAAGAGCGGGTAAATCAAAGAAGGAACCAAGCTAGTGGAAGTGGAGCTGGAGGGAACGAGGAAGATGAAGAAGATTGATGATTTGTGGTTTATTTGGTTGTTTTGAAAACTATTTTTTGTTTTTATTTGTTTTGTGTGTTTTGAACTTTTAGTACTAGGTTTAAATAGGATTTGGTTTATTGTTATCTATCACTTGTGTTGTTCTTATCTTTTCAGATTGAAGTTAGGATGCATGCGAGAGTCTCAATGTCAAAGCTAAAATGAGAGTCAAGTCTAGATAAGGATGTGGAAGTTTTGAGTTTAAGGTCAAGTCCGTTAGTAAAGAGGGTTAAAAGAGTGTCATTTATTGAAGAAAACTGAAGGATGGATATTAAATTGCCATTACCAAACCCATCAGAAACGGATTCAAAGCAGAAGACTTATCTTTCCAATCAGCGTCGTACTCGCCGAGTGCATATTTTGGACTCGACGAGTCCCTTTGCAATTCTGCAACTTTTCCAGCTAGAAACACTTCTACTCGCTGAGTTGCCATATTTACTCGACGAGTCACTCAGTATTACATTCCCAAGGCTTACATTTTCACCACATTTGATAAAGGGCCTTACTCATACTCTTTTAAGGTTAATTCCTGAAGATTTTCGAGACTATTTTCCTGCATATTTTGAGCTGTACCACACAAGATTTGACACCCAAGGCGTGGATGAGTTGTTCCCATGCCTAAAGTCAATTAAAGATGGAGTTTTTCATGAAGAAATATCAATCTCGCTACTACTATCCCAAGGGAGTTTGTTCTAATTCTCTCTTTATTTTGTTATTTCTATGCATAACATGCAATGGGGACATTACATAAACTAAGTGTGGGGTAGGGGGTTGGTTACATAAGTTGAAATTTTGGTTAAATTTCAAAAATTTCGAAAATTTTTTAGTTAATTTTTAAAAATTTTGCATTAAAATTGCTAGGGTTAATTTAGAAAATTTTGGTAAAAGCAATTAGGAAATCATGCTAGTATTGTGTTTGATGATCCTTGAGAACCCAAGTGTTTAGTTGAGCCTATACATGTTATAGTGCATTTGTGGCCCCCTTTATTCTAGTGAAATCATGAGACAAAAACACAACCTCACTTAGTTTGAGGGATGCAATAAGTTTAGCATCGTATACTTGAAATGTATCCAGGAAAATTTCTATCTTTAACCAATAAAGGTTGAAGTTGAGTGCCTCTGCTTAAGCATGTAGGATTTGAGTGAAAAAAAGTGAGTTACATGTTAAAAAAAGAGAGATAGAGAGGGGGAGAGAGAGAGAGAGAGAGAGAGAGAATTACAAGAAAAGTTGTAAGAATTTTTGGAGCAATCAAAGTATGAAGATCAAAAGATCAAAATTCTAAAGAAGTTCAAAAGTTGAAGATACCAAAAATCAAAAAAGTGGTGAATTCAAAGAAATCAAGATTAAATTATCAAAGAAGTGAAGAATTCCAATAAGCTCTATAGTGGTATCGAAAATTTGTAATTGTCTAGATTATGTATGCTTGGGTTGCTTAACCAAAAATACTTTGAGGTTAGGAAGTTTTCTACGGATGGATTCGGAGGGATGCATAAAATGAGCATTGTTCAAAAGAAGTGGGCGAGTGTTTATGAGGATTGTAAGTATTTAGAACCGAGGGGGAGTCCTTAGGAAAAATTTTAGATACAAATGCATGTGTTGCGGTCTTGGCATAATGGTTGGGTTCAATTAGGATTGTCTTATATGATATTAGTGTGCTAAAATTCTGTTTTGCTTGGGGGCAAGCAAAAGTCAAGTGTGGGGTATTTTGATATGTGCATATTTAGTTATATATTTAGTATAGTTTTTTATTATTTATTAGCTAATTATTTGCAGATTATGGACAAAAGGTACTTAATTGTGTTTAAATTGTATTTTCAGTCCAAAAGATATGCTTGGAAGCAAAAAGAAGTAGGAAATGTGATCGGAAGATCGGGAATTGAAGAAAGAAGAAAAAAGAGCCAAATCCTGAAGGACTCGGCGAGTTTGGACGTCTACGAATGTTCGCGAAGCAATACATAAAGTCCTTACCGTACACAGATTCTACAAGGGGACTCGGCGAGTCGGTTGGCTACTCGACGAGTAGCCTCTGTTTTCTGAAAACTATAAATAGAGGACAAATTCCGAAACAAAACCCTCTCAGGATTTTTGGGGGATTACCTTGTGACTAGGAAGGCTGCTGGAGCTCTAGAAATCGTGAAAGTCAACCCTAGTTTTCAATTCTAATAAGATTAAAGGCAACATAAGTTTACTCTTCACTTTATCTATTGTTTTAATCATGTTTAAACTACTAGACATCGTTTTTGAGTTGCTTACTGCTACAATCATGAGCTAAACTTTATATCTTCTGTTTAGGGTAGGAAAATTTACAACTATGGATTGATTTGTGGTTGGATTAATTATTTATTGGTGAATTTAGTTGCATTAAGCTTGTTAAAGAACCTTATGCATTAACCATAACTATTTTCTGTTAATTATCAAGTGATTAAGCTGCATGAGCATCTCTTAATTGTTTATCTCATGTGATTTATGTGAAAGCATTGTTATGTGCCTAGGAATAACGAATGTGAAACTATGATTAACTAGAGAATGGGTAAATTAATGTGTGAGCTTGTATGATAAACCATCAACAAGAGGTTAATTGAACGACTAATTTAATTAACCACTACAAGTCTTATGTAACCCGAATAATTAACTAGGAAATTTATTAGTTTAATCAACTGGCCATTGTTTGAATTGATATGTTTTCTAAGGATTGATAATAACGAATGTGAACGTAATCACTTTAATCGGTAGCCAATAACAATTAATCCATTACACTTGCCATAAAACAACCATAGGAGTAGATAAACCGAACCTAAACATAAGTCTTCTTATTATTGAATTATAGTTGATTTTCACTTGTTTTAGCTGTTAGCTATTTAATTTGTGTGTTAGTTAGTTTATCTAAGTTTCTAGTCTTGCAAAACTAGAGAAACTCTTTTACTTTTATTACTTGTTTTAGTTAATTCTAGTTATTAGTTTAATTACCGTTCCCTGAGTTCGATACCCTGCTTATTCAACTATACCACCAATTGACAGGTCCACTGTCTTTTGTGTGTCTAATTTATATTTTAAAAAAAGTAGGATAAAACTAGTTTGTTTCATACACATCACTAACCATATCATCACACATGTTTATGCTTGAACATTAGTATATTTAACTTAACATACATATGTCCAAACATGAACATACATATATTCAAACATAAACATGTATGTTTGGTTATGAACTTACCTATGTTTAGAAACATATATGTATAGTTATGTGGTTAAGTCATATAATTCGGTTGTGTTGAACCCTTCATCTAAGAAAATTACTTATATTGTTAATTATTTAAGAAAGATTGGATTCACTAGACATTTAATTCATTATTTTTTTTAGTAGGATTTAACGCTACCAAAATTCAAAGCAAAAAAGTTGCATACATAATTTTGATTAATCAGACTGTTTTGCGATCCCTCACAAACACATTGAGCATTTGGTTTTGTTTCAAAAATCATCATAATCAATTTTTTATAGATAAAATTTTGAAGTTCAATCAATCAATGAATGATAAGAAATATATGAGAAGTATAATAGTCTATTACTAAAACTAATTTATATTTATTATAAAATGTTAAAAAAAATATTTTGATTTTTTTAGTATTTTAAAATTTATAAGGATAAATATAATATTAAATTTTTTTGATAGGTAAATATAATAGTTGATTTTTAACAATGAAATGTACGGAATTCTCCCTAAATAAATAATCCAATTATTTTTAATTTAGATAAATGATTATTGGTCCAAAATCGTACCATGTTAGATTTCAAACTCAATAGTTTGGTATATAATTTAAAGGAGAATTTTCTAAATCAAGAATATAAACTTTTGTCTAGTATATCTCTTCCAAAATGTATTTTTGTTAGAAAATGTACTTTTTAATATGTTACATAAAGGTAATCCGAAACAAATAAAGGTACTTATAAGTTCAACGCTTCTAAGATTATCACACAATTTGATAATATGTAGTTAAATGAGATGGAATGTTAAAATTACACAGTAGATTAAATCCAACCATAATAGGATGTGATATTAACATATAATGATTTTTGTGTTTAATGCCTATTAAAACACTGAATAAAATAATTAACAAAAAGATAATATATTTCTGAAAATATGTTCCATTATAATTTATAAAAAAAACACATTCAAAAGTGTTTATTAACATTTTAAACAACAAAAACACCTCAAAACATTATTACACCATCATATCTAATAACTGATTATCCTGTTTAAATTATTTAATATTATAGCATTATTTTTAAAACTCGTATTTAAATATAAAAACTCACCAAAAGCAATTATTAAACAATTTAGTTGGATACATATACCTTTAAATCTTGAATTTGTTATTTTTATATATTATTAGTTGTTGATGTTGAGTTGTTGATGTGTCAATGAAGTCCATTATAATAAAGTTTTGTAATTACAATGTGAATTATGATTGCAAAAGTTAATGTGAATGGTCTTATATAACATGAAAATTATTTAATATTTCTTGGTTAAAATAATTAGAATTTTTATTTAGCATGACGTAAGTTACCAACCAAATGATTAGATTTTGATAAGCATGATGCAAGTAGTTACTATGACAAAAATGATTTTGTGAATTAATATAAAATATTCCAACTATAATAAACTTTAATTGGATCTTCTCTAAGATTATAGCATACCGGATATCTAATATTGATCTAAAAATGTCATCAAATCACCTTCATACACCTCTTCCTCCGTTTTCAAGCCTCCCCACTTAATTTCCTTTTTCTTTTTAAAAGTTTTGACAAAAATAAGAACTACTTAATTCAAATCAATATGAAGATACAAGTTTTAGATGTTCAAATCATAGATTATTTGTTAAATTCCATCAAGTATTTTGCCATGTAAAGTTTGTCGTTTAGGTATTTGTTTCATCTCGTTGTTAGGCAATAAAGATGACAAAACGATATAGTCAGAATGGATCCACATAATCTAAAACTATACTAATATAAAATTTGAATGTTATTTTAATAAAATAATATTTATAATCATATGAAATTTAATAGTTATTGATAAAAAAATTCTAAAAAACCAACAGAAAATTGATTAATCAAAATGAAAAATAATATGTATCGACCCAAACTCATTTTTAAGTTTTCTAATACATATCTTGCCTAACATCTTGCCTAAAGACTCATGTGATCCATTGTATTAGGTAGTTAACTTTATATAATGCATGTCAAATTCTATAAAAATACTATTATAATTTAAGAAAAAGGTTCAACTACTAAAAAACATATTTCTAACTAGCTACCGAAACTTTTGAGTTTTTTTTAAAGGCTACTACACGAAACCTTGAATTTTATAAAAAAATATTATTAAAATTGGTTCTTTATAAATTATATTTTTTTTCTTTATAATTTACAACTATAGTTTGGAAAGAAAAAAAAAATTACCCTTAACCATATTAATATTCTTCCAGTTGCATTTTACAATCATTACGAGGAAACTATTATTGTTTCTATGGAATTTGTGCTGTAATTTAGACCAAATTCTATAAAAACCCATTGTAGTTTTGTTTTTGTTTTTTTGGTTCAACACTGAATGATTTTTATTAGTTTAATCACCTATAGTTTGTATTTTTTGAAAGAAACCATTTCATATTATTTCCATCAGTGAGTTACAAATAACTAAGATTATTTTTTTCGATGAAAATGGTTTCTTTATAAATTAATAAATAAAAAAAATTAACTTTTGATGGTTAAATCGAGAAGAAAAATTTCAAGTGACGCAAAACACTTTTCAAACTCTCTGTTTATAAAAAGTTCTATGTAGTGATTTTTTTAAAGGTTAAAAAAAATCCATCATGGTTTTTATGGAAGTTTCCCTATAATTTATTACAAAATTTAAAAAAAAAAAAAATTGTAAAACAATTTACTCAATCCCAACAATCTTTGAAGAAAAAAGAAAAAACAGCCAACAACTGAAAACAATAATAACACTAAAAACTCTACAAATGCTTTACAATACACATCCACATCAACCAATTCAAATAAACTCCAAAATATCGATTTCCATCCATAAAAAAAAAAGATTGCACTCTAGGCACCAATAGATACAAATGTATATATATATTTATACGATATATTATATATTATATATATATAAAAGACCAAAATACTAACAAACAAACAAAAAATCAACAAGAAGAATTCAAACCAATAACAGCCAGAAGATTATACAGTCACCTCATATATATGTAACACCGGTCCCAAACATTGCAAAAGGGCATTATAGTCCTTTCACACTACTACTCGGAGCACGACCAATCAGCCTACATTGATCCGGAAGTAACGACGACACAACTTGCCCCGACACCCTAAAAAGCTCCCCGTCAATCCCACATCCATTGTGCGTACTCTTTCCTGGCTTCAGCTTCACCGACTTAACCTACAACATCAGTATCAGTATCAGTGTCAGTCTGTCAGTATCACGACATTATACTTTTAAAAATCTATTTTTTTTTTTGTAACCTTGATGTATTCAACATAAGGAAGCGAAAGATGCCGTCCCATTTGAAGAAGCAAGAAGAATCTCAACAACCTTAACCGCCCACTCCCATGAACCAACAACAAATCCAACGTGTTGTCGTCGTGTTCGGCTTTCGGTGCCACCACTTGAGAACTCAAAGATTGAACCGTTTTACACGAATGATTACACACAAGAATCCCCAAAAACTTTCCTTTTTTCACAACCCAATTCTCCTCCAAATCCAACACAACCCCAACCCCAACCCCGGTCTCAGTTGCCGGGCCCACACCCATAACAGGGCCAGGGCCCGGCAACTGTATCGGATTTTCCATCTCCCAATTATTCGCGTTCGGCTCCGTGTCCCACTTTGGCTCCGTATCCCAAATGGGACCCGGATCCGACATCGTAGACGAAATATCTTCCTTGTCGTTTCCCCCTAAATTCCCCCATGAAGACCGGGTCGGGTCGGTCAACCCGCTCCACCCTTTATCCGCCCGGGACTTTGACCGGGTTCGCGGCCAGTTCGGGGTGGATGAGGTTTGGATGACTTCGGGTTCGGAGGTCACGTTGGGTCGACCTGAGGATAACCGCTTTGACTTTTGGTCAATGGCTCGGACGTAATCGGAGGGTTCGGTGGTTGGTTCGAGTGGGGTCCGCCCGGGTGTCATGATGGAGTCGATGCTTGAGAGAGATGAGGCGCGTGGGATTCCACCTCCTTCGGATCTTTTCATGATGTCTGTGTATAAGTCTGACATGTCGACTGTGTCTTTCTCAGCTAATATTTTTCTTTCGAGATCCGATTTTTGTTTGGATGCCGGGAGGTATTCGAGTTCGTACGTGTATTTTGGTAAGCAGAGGAATTTCAGAACTCCCGCCACAAAGTAACGGAGCGGACCGAATCGCTTTTGGTATCTTTCCGAAAGTTCCAATACTGTTTAACAATCAAATACAGTATAGCCTGTTATGTCATGTCATATCACAATACAATACAGTCTGTTATGTCATGTCATGTCAATACAGTCTGATATGTCATGTCATGTCACAATATAGTCTGATATGTCATGTCATGTAACAATACAGTACAGTCTGTCATGTCATGTCTTTTTGTGTGATTCCAAGATGGGATTAAAGGGAAAGGAATTGGGAATTACCATCACTAACAAATCCAAAGTAAGAAACGGTCATTCCAAAATGAATGACACCGGTTTGAATCCATTCGACAGCAAATACATCTGTAGCAGTGAGACCACCCTGGATAATAAAAGTATATTTTTATTCGATTAAAGTTTATTTTTATAGAATAACATTTTCTTTCTTTACTTATCGATTTAATTTTAGTTAGTTTCTTATTGTAGATAAATGACTCATTCGATTCTTTCAAGTCAACCAAACATGATAATGGAATTGGAATGTAATGAATGACTGATTCCATTCCTTTGTGATTCCATTAACAAACCTTAAGGCTGCCTAATTTTTTAGACATTTGTTTTCTGAATTGTGTAATTCTTTAAATAATAATAATAATAAATTAATAATAATGATGATATATTATTATTACCTTGACTATAGCTAAAGCAGCAGAAACTGGATCCCTAACTCCAAGAACAGTCCACACTAAAGAATTATCAGAGCCAGCAGGAATGATTCCAATTGGAATTGAAATAGCTTCTTTCTGATTATCTCTACAAAGAAGACCATTCAAAACCTGCAAAATCAATAACATTTTATAAACTTTAATATAAATAAATATCTATTCATTTCAAATTAAAAGCTATACAAACCTCATTCACAATTCCATCGCCTCCCACACATATAATTCCTGGTATAATGAAAGCTTAAAGATTAACAAACTATTCTCCAATTAAAAAAAAGGGCAATTTCATAAAATGCATACCATCAGGACAAGTACTGAAATCAACACTGAAAGCTAGATTTCTAGCATGGCCTGCAGACGTTGTCTTCACCACCTCAAGCTTAAACCCTGCAAGCTGTTAAGTAAAGAAAAGAAATGTCAATTAAGTAAAAGTCTAATATAAAATGTTGTTGGAAAAGATTAAAGGTTATAAATAAAAAAATACCTTAAATATAGGTTCAACCAAATTGTGAAAAACTTTACTGGAGCGACCACGTCCAGACCTAGGATTTAAGATAACAAGCATCCTAGGTGGACTTTTACTTTTAATATGTCTATAAGAAAAATCAGTAGCCAATATTTCAGAATCTTGTTTCTTTGAAGATACCATAGGGTGAGGTGAACAATTCACAAAACAATGCTGATCTGCAAACCCTGTAACCCATTGAAAAGCTTCATCTGATGTAGAAGCTAAAAAGCAAAAATCTTTCCTACTTCTTCCAGATTTCAAGAAACAAGAAAGACTGTAGGATCGCTTTTTTATAGGGTATGAATGTACTATAAAATGTCTCATCCCATAGCTGTATGACACCTGTCATAATAATCATTGATTGTTAGAAAAGTATAATTATGTTGCTGTTATTGGTAAAAGATGAAGTGCATTGCTCATATTGGTAAGGAGAGTAAATTGCATTGCTATTCCCTTCAAATTGCACGAAAACAAAAGCTTCTAGAATCTGAAAGAAAGAATTGAACTTACTGAAATGACATCATCAAGGGTTAAAACATGAGAACCCCAAACCAAAGCTCTGCTTGTTAGTTTAGCATCAATGGAATCCAGGTGTGAGGTTTCTGTTGAGTTTTGTGAATCAGTAGCTTTGATGGTCTTTCTTTTGTCTAAAACTAGCTTTCCAGAAATGACCTCGTATCCCAGTAAGTCAGATTGTTCATCTCCAATATCAATCTTGTGTTCTTCCCTCTTTGAATTCTTGGAATCATTGTTGTTGGCACTGACATCGCTTCGTTTTGAAACTTTTCCTTTTGTACGTTTTTCAGGGAACACAACAGGAGAAGTTTGTTGACCAGTTGATATTTGAGAGCAAAAGTTGAGGCGACGAAGTGATTGTTGAGGGGTTTTTAAGGAATTGCTCTTGGGAAGACTGCCACTGTTCTGCATGCCTTTTACAGTGCGAAAAGAACTGAATGTAAAAGACAGTGGCAATCCAAATTTCACCTTAGCTGTAAAGGAAATGGGAGATAGAAGTGATTCATATGTTTATAATCCAAGAAAAACCTGTTGAATGTTGATTTATATGATTAATATATGTATGGAAGCATCAATTGTATGAGAAAGCATTCGGATTTTAAGTTTGTGCAAATCAATCAATCGCAAAACCTTCTAATTTGTCTCCATGACCAGAAATTACACTCTGGAATATATATAATCGAACATTGGAAACAGAACTATCGACTGAATCGTCTTCAAGACAAGTTTTGTAACATAGGTTTTCCGATAAAACCATGACCTAAACATCATGAGTTCAAAATTCAAACGCACAAATCAAATTTCCAGGGAGTATATACGAAGAAGCTAGAGATACGCTCCTAATTTTGAAAAGTTTGAACAAAAACATCCGAATTAGAAATTACATTACAAAGAAAAACAAAGATTCGGGCATGAATTTTACGATGAGATGTGAAATGGATTCCCAGGCAAGCAGATCAAGTACAGAAAAGCATCGTAACATAAGAAAAAGGGGGGAGGAAGTACCAAATGATGCGATCGCCAGTTGATCGTCGAACAGGCGCGGATTGACTGGCGGCAAATCGAAGCAGATAGTTTGATAAAATAGAAAAAGATAAAACAGGAAATCAGACAGTAGGCTTTCTATTTGTCGGTGGAGATGGTGGCGAACACGGCGGCGGTAGGTGGACGGCGTCTGAGTCGGAGAAAAGGAGTAGGGAGATGATGGATTGTTTTGAAGAAGAAGAAGAAGAGGATCGACTGTATCATGATCCAGAAACAATTTCCACCCAAATTATTTTTTATTTCCGTTATGCCTTTTTGTTACCACTGTCGTAAAGCACTCCTTTGGAAAAAAATAATACACATATATATACTTTCATGTCATTAAAATATGGTTCATTAAAGCTTCATATAATTTGGAATTCATATGTTTGTTTGTACATTAAGAAAAGATGAAATTAAGATATTGCAAATTTTAGTATATGATAGGTAGAAATAGATTTTACAACATTTTAATAAACTTTTTTTTATTATTTATAGACAATTATTTTACAATATTGTATATTATATCTTTATATTTCTTCGACTTTTGTTCACAACGTTCATAGGATAAGAAAAAAAATATATTAACTTGTAGAAAACATATGAGACATTTATAAGATGTATTTATAGATTTGGATGTATTTTATAGTCACATCGACATATATCATTTGTTTAGTTCGATTGTTTTGTTAATATGGAAATACATCATACTATATAACTATTAAGATGTACATTTCATCTATATATTATTATAGTGTACAAATTATTTTAAAACAAAATTAAAAATATGATGTTGAACCTTTTAAATAAGAGATACTCTCCCAATGTAGATATATGAGTTGGATCTTTTCTTAAGTCAATGAAACGAATAATATGATTTATTTATTTTTAATTTTGCATTAGAACTTATTTTTGTATCTTTAGTGTAGTTTATCTTTTCAAACAACTATATAGCAACTAATGAACTAATGATACATTATGTAAAAAACAGGTGGAAATGAGGATTATAAACTTACTAAATAACTAAAATATCAAACGTTCACAACATGACAACAAACAAACTTCTCATCGCCGTCATCGTTTTTATTGTTAAATACAATTGTGTGTATATCTGAAATGAAGAAAATATATTTTGATGTTTATTAATATTGTTTTGTTGTTCAAAGTCTTCTAGAATAGAAATTGCTTTTTTAACTGGAAAAAAAAAATTGTGGACACTAGTCATTTTGAAGGCAAATTAAAGAATTTTTCAAAGAAATAAACATAACATGCTGAATTAAATTATAAATAGTAATTGTATAATTTATTTGGTTTATGTTGGTAAATTCGTTAAAGGGAGGCAACTTCAGAAAAACGGTTTGATTAATTGATTTGTATTGCACTAAACATAAACATGTGTGAATTCACAATATATATTTAGGGCGACTTTCACACAATTAGAATTAATCACGAACGCTATCAACCATGTTTGACCTCATTTAGAATTCTAGAAAAGTGGCACGTCCTGGTGCCATGTGATGCAACACCACATTTGCATAAACTTTTATGATCTATAAATATATACCATTTGCTATAAAACTTTTATAGATTTATAAATGAGTCTCATTTAAACAATTTCATTGCACTTATATCTTTATAATAATAGGCCATATACTAAAAAGCACCCTCACTCATGCACGAATAATTTCACAATATGACTAAGAGAGCAACAACAACTAAGTTCGGAACTCGTCGAAGGCGTCAAAAGTGTCTTGGCCAAGTCAAAAGTGTCTCGGCCAATTCTAGAAAAGGGTCGTTTACCATCTATATGATCGCCTGCAAAAAAAACGTACACGATGGAGGCACATAAATAGTACCTTATCACCTTATCAATACTATAAACACCTCTTTCATATAAGGTATCACCAAGTAATATCACACTACCAATTTCTATTTATAGCTCTCATACTTTTTCTCGAGTAATATATCCCAAACTTAGGCGCTAGAGCGTAATCTTGGGACACCCCCAGATTAAGGTTGATTGTATCTTTTTCTTTGTGATCAACAAGTCTTAATGTATCTAACTCAAGCAAGAAGGCTCTACCACTTAATATCTCTCACACCAAGCCTCCCCCTCCAAGACTTGGTTACATCATTGACGTCGTCCATGGGACCAACAACTAATAACCTATAACTCTAATCCCAATAACAACTCAACCTTTGTTAAGTTAATATCATATTCACAAAAATGCCACATGTAACATTCAATTCCAAGTATTTTCCTCTTTGGTTCTTGAAGTTAAATTTTTTTGCGAAAAGGTCCCCTTGTACGCTAGGTGTACATTTAGGTACTCCTAGCGTACATATGCGCTTTTGGATCGGGGAGCTTAGCCACGTACGCTGGGCGTACGTGGTGTACGTAGGGCATATGTAGCCAAAGACTAAACCCTAATTTTTAGGGCATGAGCCATATTTAAATAACATTATGACCTTTGGACACTCACCCTCATCAACCTCCACTGTTCATTACATCCCTTCTAACCCTAGTTCACCCCCTTTGAGTGTTCTTGAGCTTTGAAGTGATTTTGTGGCATTTTAGTGTGTATTCAAGAAGAAGAAACTTGGAGACCAAGCATTTGTTGAGGTTGAGATCCTAGATTCAGAGTCTTCATTAACACCGGAAGCTTTTGAATGTAAAAAGTTCTTACCTTGATTGTTATCATTAATTGCATGTGTGGGTGTGTTTGTTATTTTATTATGTGTCTAGGTTTTGCATGTTAGAAATGTTTGATTTAAAATTAAAGCAGAATAATTGTTAATGAGTTAACAAACTATATTTTCATATTAATGTTGATAATTATAAAATTGGTTTTATAAATGAGTTTTACAATTTGTTTAAAAATTATGTTTGTTAAAAAAGTAAAAGTTAGAATATTTTAAATAAAAAAAAAATTAATGTAAATATCATGCTATCCATGTTGAAATAAAATAGTTGAATTAGTAGTCTTTTGGCATGAAAACTGGAAAATCTAAACACATTGGTTGGGAAGTGATGTCATGCTTGTGATACCTGAGAGTCGTGGGTTGGATATCACATGTTTTTTATGGTCCATTTACTATCTTGACTTGTGATCCATGATAAACTTGTCATAAAAGAAGATAAGTGTGGTATGGATTAAAAATGCCAAATTACATAGTGGATCTCGATGAATCTCATACTAATCTAAGGTCCCGTTTGATAGCTTCTGTCTGGGAAAGTGTTGTCTGGTAAAGTGCTGTCTGGGAAAGTTTTTTGACTGGGAAAGAAACCATACTGTTTGATTGTACATCTGATTGACTGTGCTGAATGATAAAAAAAAGTAATAATTCAATAAAAAATAAATTTAAAAAAAGTTATTTAAAAAATTTAATAATCCAATAAAGAAAGAAAGAGGCAGTGTTTGGTGTATAATTGTCTTTCCAGCCCATTCAGCCAGAAAGATATGATTTTGGGGCTTTCTGGGAAAGACATATCTTACCGGGAAAGACCCCTACTTTGGTGCAAATCAAACAGTCTTTCTGGTCCATTCAGCCAGAAAGATCTGTTTAAACTTGGAAATATGCATATCAAACGGAGCCTAAGATTTTCTCTACGAGTTTTATAGAGATTGAAATGGATAAATGGTAACCTAGTTAAATAGCTTCTTTTTACTATTATAGAATACTTTTTTGTAACTAAACTTGAAATATGAATCTTAGCGTTATTAAAACAATTTGGGTAACTAACTTTATTAAGGATCATTATCATATCACTTATTTAAATCTCTACATTTATAGATGTCTACAAATACAAACTCTCCCGCATCAATTTTTTTCACCACTAACTATCCTCTTTAAGAATAAACTAAATGGCTCAAATTTTCTTTACTACTATTGAAATTTGATAATTATGCTCAAGTTTCAAAAGAAGACCTGTGTCATTTGAAGAGGCTATCCATGATGCTCCTCTAGGTAATGCAAGGTCTAACAAAGACGATCATGCAGTATGTGTCAACAAGTCAAATGAGGTGGGTTGCCTTATCTTGGTGACCATGATTCAAGAGCTCTAACAAAACTTTGAAAATCTTGTTATGTTCGACATTATTCACCAACTTAAGTACATGTTCCAAGAGTAAGTTATGAAATGGCATGTTCACACCATAAGAGTTCTTATAAGTTGTGTTAGATGCATTTTTATGCATCTTTTAGAGCATATATTTTATGAATTTACATCACTCTTAGTCTTTAAATATTAGGAATTTTATACATTTCAAGATTTTTATCTAGATTTGTGGAACCTTTTGATTTACATATTTTTTTCGTTGGTTTTCAGGTGGTTCGAAGCTTGGAACACTCTTAGGATGCCATTAGGGAATTGTTGCCAAATATCATAAAGATCGAAGTTGAATTGAAAATGTTGAAAAAATTAAAGATTCAGACAAATTTATAAGACTACATGGCTGAGTCAGTCTTGGCCTAGGATTGGTCTCGTTCGAGTCTATCAAAGCATACCTCGATACAAAAATTTGTTTACTTGGTCGAGTCGGGGTAAAAAAGTCAACAAAAGTCAAAATAGTAAAAAACAATTTTGGTCGAATTTTCGAGCATTAAAATGTTGAAAACACGTTTTGGAGACATATCGATATTTTTGTCACTAGATCTGTCAAATACTTTATTAGTTGCATATCTATAACTTATCTTTTTAGCCATGATCAGCTAAACCATTTTCGGTTCTAATTTGTAATTTGATTATGTGTAATTGATTCTATTGGATTGAGGTTTTAGACTTAGTTTTTATGTAGTGAGTTACTTTATGGTTTTAAGAAAGTGCTTGAATTTATTCTTTTCTCATGAAATAGTTTAATTTAAGTAAAGTTCGCAATGATCCATAATTGTCTTATAAATTAATATAAGTAACAAATAATGATTGGTTCTTAACTTAGGATGTAAATCATTGTAAACATAGATTCACATGCTTTTACGCTTTCAATATTATGAGAAGTGTTAAGTATTGTTGAGAAAACTTGTAAGAAATTTAGGGTGTGTTTGAGTTACGGGTTTTTTTTATCACAAAAGTGTTTTAAAAAAAATGCTTATTGGCTTATGGCTTTTTGGAAAACCAGTTTTTTAAAAGTGTTTGAATTAACTTTATAGTAGGAAAAACTAAAAAGTCATTAAGTTGGTTTTAATAAGATTGTGGTAGGAAAAGCTAAAAAGTCAATATGTTGGTTTTAAAAAGTATTTGGCTTAGCTTTTTTTTGGGTAAGAAACTAAGTTTTTAAAAGTTGTTTATAGAAAAAACTGAAAAGCTAGGATTTTCTAACTTTTAGAATGCTCCATATTTTGCCTAGGTAAAAAGCTCCAAAAAGTTGTTTCAAAAACTATTTTTAAATACTCAAACACTTTTGTAGCTTATTAGCTTTCCAAAAAGCTAATAAGCTATTTTAAGAAGCAATCCCAAACACCCACTTAATGTGACTTTTCAATCAAAATTTAAGAACTTGTTTGGATTATGGTTATTTAAGTTATGTTTAATCAAAGAGTTTGTTTTTAATTGGATAATTTCACAAGTAAAGTGATATTAGAGATTGTTAATATTATGTAGTACCAACTTATGTTAAAATTCTATAAACATAAATCCATGATCAATTGCATCTAGTTTAATCGAACATAGAACCAAAATTGTCTTAAAATCTATTTTTTCTTAAAAAAATTGTCTTTGCTTTCTTTTATGCTACATTTGATATAGTTTCTTTCTATTTAATAAAAGTGTCTTCTACCTTGTGTAAAAAGGTATTTTATGATTGTTGTGTCCCTATAGATATGACCCTTGCTTCGACTATACTATACATCGATATAACTAGCAGTATTTTTATACCCTTATTACTTGTTGGATTCGACACTTGATAGGTTGAAAGTTATAAGAGGCATGAAGTGTTAGTGTTCATGTCTTGAAAATGAAGGCATACATCGACCGATTGTAGCATCTAGGATTTCCATTAAGTTACTAGTTGGCTACATATACAATCCTCAACGCACTGACTAGTTCAAATAATTAGTTTATTATAAACTTAGGTATGGAAACATTTGGAACATTCTATGATGTATTATATGACATGCTAAAGACCATAGAGTCCAATAATACCAAGTCCAAACACCCAAACTCAATTACTCACATACTAGCAATCAGTTAAAGACAAATAAAAAAAGAGTTCGAACTCCTATAAGTGAAAAAGGAATGGCAAATTTAGTCCAACCAACTCTAAAGAATCTTGAGGATGCGATTTGATTCCATTGCAAGAAGATTGGATACTGGAAGCGTAACTGTCTGAGATATCTAGTGGAGTTGAAGAAGCTCAATACCATGGGGTATAATAGTTAATCTATATTTATGATTGAAATCCATGGTACTCTTACTTCTAATTCATGCGTATTAGACACAACATGTAGGACTTACATTTGTACTAATGTGCATGGACTAAAAGGAAGTAGAAAGTCGAGATACGGAGAGTTGGACCTGATCATGGGCAACAAGCAAATAACAGATGTCGATAGAATTGTGGATTATGAACTTAAGCTCTTCGATGATTTATCCATGGTTTTATTATATTGTTTCTACTTATCTGAAAAAGCAATAACCCATGTTTCTTTTTAGGCTTTATATAAATATGGTTATGATTTTGGTTCTGGTTTTTGTAACACATTGTTTTCGTTCTACTGTATATTTTAATATAAAATGTTTGTCATAAAATTCGAAGTAGAAATATATACATTTTTAGACGAAGTAATCATCATGAAAGAAGTATTGGATGTCAATACGAAACTATGAGTATAAAGAACGCCTAAATCTGACTTTGTGTAACGCCCGCAGATTCGGGCTAGTCAATTTATAGATAATAAGCGTAAAAATGACTTTTGATAGAGGGTTATTTAGGTTAAATAAACTTAACCAAAGTTATAATGTATGTGACAAGGGTTCCGTACATATAAACAACGCTAAAATCCGACTTCGTATGAAGAAGTTATGTTTCTTCGAAGTTTCGCGATTAAACCGACACAACTCTGCGTACCGTAAAATGTGATTTTTTATAACTTGCTTTTTAGCCTAAGAGGTCTAAACGAAAGTTGTATTAATCGTTAAATCGAGAGCGTGCATGTAAAGAACGCCCAAATCTGACTTCGTAAGAGGAATTTATGATTTTTCTAAGTTTCAGCACAAAGATCAGTTGATTGTTAGGAAAAGCAATCTGAACGAGAGTTGAGATCTCGTCCATATGGTTTCGTCGACATAAAGACAGTCGAGAATAGATATCATATGAGAAGGTTATAAATTTTTAACGGACTTTAACAGTCTAAGCCTGTTAAAAATATAACTTTAAAAATAAAGTCAAAATTAGTCGACAAAGTCTAAATGAAAGTTGTAGATCTCGTTGTTAGCTGCACATGGATATAAAGAATTTCGAAAACGAAGCTCGTATGAAGAAGATATGGTTTTTTTTTGAAAAATTAGAAATTAATCATGCGTGTGAGGGGCACGACGCGCAATAAGCTGCCAACATAGGGACGCAGACAAATCTGGACCTGACACATGTCACAAAAAGAGAGGATCGACGTGGCTGGAGTACACAACGTGCACCTCATGCACAACGCGCATATGGGATATGAATACATGTCCTCAACCTCATCATCTGTCACAACACCCTGTCACACCCCCAAACTAGACAGCGGAAACGTCCGAATGCTCGCGTGACTTAAATTGAAATATCATCACAATGAATATACATAAACAACACATACATCACCAACATTACATAGTACAACTGTTATTGTTCACATCAAGTACATTGTTTAAACATTACACATCCATAACATATATTGTTTGAGAATTTTCAAAACATAACATCCTAACACACTTGGTATTGTTCTTCAACTTATCTGTTACCTAAGAATACAAGTTATTTTGAAAACGTCAACATATATAATGTTGGTGAGTTCATAAGCATGTTTGATATAAAATTTGTTTGTATCGTTTGTAAAACCCAGAAAATCCGATATTTTTTGTACAAAAACACTTTGCAAAAAGATGCGATGATCCCACAAGTGCATGTATATGTGATTCAAACAAGTAAAAGTGATTTTTATTCAAAATTGATTAATGTATTATAGTTGATGTGTATAGGAGTGAATAATGTTATTCCCCCGGAAAACCCGATGTTTTCCGATATAAATAGTATGATAGTTTTGTATTATTGTATTGTCACAACGAATGAATATGTTTTCCCCTGATTACTTAGATGGTGTTGGATCTCTATGTGAGTCATTATAACCATGCATAATAATGACTAGTTTGTCTGTCTTGGCATTCTAGCGAATGCCGAAATTGATTTAAGATTTTATCACCCTAGACTGACCGAGTCTAACTGTAGCGAACAACTCAGGTGTGGGGGAGTCTCCCCCGTATAGATTTATACACAAACTCTCGCTCTCCCTCCAGGAGACTATGGTTATAACTACAGACTACGACCGACACTTAATAGTGTCACCCGTTATTTCCCACTAAATCCAACAGAATTTGAATAACCTTGTTTATCAACCTAATTTTATGTTTACTTGAATAACAGAGATAAGCCTAACAGACGAAGAGAAGAGGGTAGCAAAGGCCCACTACTTGTGTATGTTATCATTGGTTGTCGAGTATTAGACGGGCACGTTGGCCCATCATGCATATGTTTGATTTGGACCTTACTAGCAATGTCAATGGGCCACTGAGGCCCAATAACATGTAAAAGCCATTGGGGGTCCCTTGGGCATGTAATTGGGTCACAAGAGGCCCAATAAACATGTGTGAATATATCGGGCCCAATAAACATGATATTTGGCCACAAAGGCCCAATAACACATATATAAGGTATTTGAGCCCAACTTTTGAACCGCTTATGTTTTATCGAGTTTAAGTTCGTATTGTTGGTATTTGTGGTATGTTAAATGTTTATTCGCAATAATGAAATATTTTAACGTTTGATTTATAATGAAGTTTTTATTATATGTATATATATTTTTAAAACCATGCGTTATAAACTTGATATTAACCATTATGGCATGTTTTTCTATAAAAATGACTGTTTTAGATTAACCCCAAAAGTTATAATCGTTTATTTGGCCCAAAAACATTTAGATTAACCATTATGGCATGTTTTTCTATAAAAATGACTGTTTTAGTCCCTTTTTATGAAAATTTACATTTTTGGTCCTTAAACCATTTTTATTGACATTTTCCACCCAAACTTTATTTGAATAGTAATTTCAGTCCAAAACTATTTCATTTGTCATTTCCATCCTTTATTTGCAAAAAGTTACATTTTTGGCCCAATTTCCATAAGTTTTACAATTTTGACCCTAAAATCAAAAACATTGCATTTTTAGTCAAATTTAGTAATAAATTCATTTTCAACCCCTTAAAAAGTTTATTTACGTTTTAGACTCATAGTTTGTTAAGTTTTCTATTTCAGCCCCTCAAGATTTCCTTTTTTTCGCAACCTTGAGCCCAAAATCTCGTGAGGCCCAATTTAAAGCCCAATATGCCAAATTTTATGTTTTTGACCCTTTGAAAAGTATGGTTTTCATAAAAATCATCTTTTATACTAATAAACAACTTACAACCTCCATAAACCCGAAAATTTACAATTTACACCCAATCTTTGTTATTTTTGCAAAAATGACACTTATAAGGTTCTTTGGTTTTGTTTTTCACCTCTTAACCCTTAGATCTATGATGTATGTTTGTTTTTCAAGTTTTTTTTCATGATTATTTCACCCTTTTTGTTATAGATCTCGAAATATAACAAATATTTCATATTATCACAACCAAAAAATAAAGAATTCACATATAGCATGCAAATACACATAGATCATCACATAATACTTGTATTCTCCCCCCCCCCCCCCCCAAACAAGGGGGTATGAACTCACCTTGCTTAGTAGCTCACAGTTTTGAAGAAAGAAATGGAAGAGTTTGATCCTAGCAAGCCTTCTTGGGTGGTTCTCAAACTTAGAGGTTTCTAGGAGTATGATCATGAGTTTGTGTGAGTTTAGAAGAGATTCTTGATGAAACAAAGAGGCTAGATTATGGATCCAAGCATCAACTTACCTAGGATGATGATTCTTGTGGAAAATCCTACTTGAAATGCTCAAGATCTTAGAAATTTGGATGAAGAAATGAGAGGTGTTCTTGAGAGCTTGAGAGAGTTTGAAGGAAGTTTGAAGATGTGTGTGTGTGTTGCATTCGGCCGAGAAGAGAAAAAGAAAGAGATAGATGAGTTTTCATAGGAACATGAGAGGAATTGTATGTTTGGAGTGTAATGTGCCTAGTTATCCACCAAATAAAAATGAGGTGGCAACACAAAAGTTAACTCTCTTAATCTCTTTTTTTTTGGGTCGAGAACTTGGGCTAGAAGGAAAGAGTTGCATAGTTTTGGGCCATTAATTATATTAGTTCTAAGTTATAAGTCCCAACTTGGTATTTTCGGACTATTGGGCTTTTAGGGGTGTTCACGGCCCAATTTTGTATAGATGAATGGATTTATGGTCCATGAAATCTAATTGAATCAATTATGGCCCAATAAGGCCCATTAAGGTAAACCAATTCATTTTGGATCCATTATGGCCCAAAATGTTAAGTTTTCATGAAAGTGGGTCCAATTAGGGCCCATTTAAGGGTCCTAAGCCCAACATAGTCAAATTGGAAGCTTATTGGTCCATTAGTCCCAATAAGGAAATCCTAGTCCATATTGGACTTAAACCGGGATTTCTAGGGTTTCCAACCTTTTGTTGACTATTTGAGTGTTTGTATAGTGTGTTTGATGGAATTTTGTTGTCATTGAATAAGCATCATACATGCTTTCAAATTTTAATCACAAAAGTTGTCATTGTTAATGTTTACAAAAGCACTAGAATTCCTAGTTGTGACACACCCACACTTACTCTCTCGATTTCCTTTGATTTTAGCCCTATTGACCTTATGTTTTAGGCATCAGCAAGGCCTTGTGATCTTTAAAGTAGTAGTAGTAGCTATCAAGTAGAATCCCAACGATGTTAGATAGACGGTGAATAGAAGCTCTTGGATCAAAAAATTTCCTGCATAATTCCCAGCTTTTCGCTAAATCGTCTGTAAGTTGAGCTACACTCTATCGTTTTCAGTGTAACTTGTATTTATGGTCATAAGTTGTTATTATGAACTTATAAATAAGATTTATAAGTTATTCCATGTCGTTATACTGATTGATCTAATTACAAGAGTGATGTCTAGGTTGGATTTAGTGAGGTGTTTAAAGTGAGATTTCCAAATAGTATACTCTGTATACCAAACAGACCATACCTCTGATATAATCCTACCTGGTTATTCCTTATTTAGATCTTGAAGTAGACTGTGGGATTGTTGAAGAATCTAAACCCTTAGGATAATAGTTCCATGAACTATGAAATTAGACTAAGACTTAGCGTTATGTACATCTAGGTCTTTTGGAAAAAGGTCTGAGACGAAGCTTTGCCCAATTCACCAGATACTTTGTCAAGTGAGTGCATAGTCCTTTTCATGAAAATGATTTAATATAAGTATTAATTATAATATTAAATATCTGTTGGAATTCGTATATGAATTATGTGCTTATTTCCCGAAATATATATATATATATATATATATATATATATATATATATATATGTGTGTGTGTGTGTGTGTGTGTACACACACACATAACGTGTTATGTGAGAACCAAATATGGTTCAATTTTATGTTAGGATAAATGGATAATATTATATAATGATATTAAAGTAGAATTGTCGGGAAGATAAATGATTAATAATACCTAATACTTTTATGGAATAGATATACACTAAGATATATAGGTTAGTGTCACCCAAAAACAGAGTTGGTATTAAAAGTTGGTTATAGACATTATAAGCTAGTCTAGGGATAAACTTGGGCTTATAAAAGATACCTAGCTCAATTAAGTTTATTATTAGGCAACCTCATTAGGAAAATGTGTGTAGCCCAAGAAAGGAGAGTAAATTTATGTTCCATGTCACTATCAAGTGTCGATGTACAGTAGCTCCGTAGGGGATGAACCGAAATGGTGGGTCCCAATCAAGCAACTGTTAGCAATATGTCTGGTCACCCCGCAGGATAGGAGACAATACTTGATCATTCTATACGATCTTTTGAATTACATTGCTAGTGTGAGCTCATTACTCATAGACGTAGATGAATTAGAAAACCATATTTGTCAATCACTCTAACGGCCCATAGGCCTTTATGACTTACACTGGCAAAGGAAACCTCTAGCTGTGTAGTCAATCCTTTAACGGTTCATCAGACGAAATAATTTCTTCATGATAATCTTGGACTAGGATTTGTGAAGATTGATAGGAATAAATATGTAGGAATGTAGAGCTATATGGATAGAGTATGGTAACGATTGGTTTTGCGGGTATTATAATTAAAGAATATTATCATATCAATATCGTGGGATTAAAACCTTATCTATCTCACCAGGTTTCCCCAACCTGACCCACTAAGTTCATATGCATTACAGGTATCAAGACTTTAGCCACTGGAACTTAATTAGGATACTGAGTGATTAAGAGACAACCTATAATAGTATTGAGGACCACCAGGTCTTTACGATGTAACTTATGTATCTGCATTGATTATGACATCCTTAGGGTTTTAACATTTTGGAAACAAACATTTGTAATCAAAATGATATTTTGTATTGGGATTTTCCGCAAATATAAATAAATGATATTACAGCATAAAGAAAAATTTTAACTGGTTCTAAAAATTTGAGGATGTCACAGTTGGTATCAGAGCATTTATTTAAGCGAACTAGGAGTTTGTAGGATTTCTAGACTTAAACTTAGGAGTTAAGCAATGATGGTGAGGTGTGTGTCTAGGATAGTTTAGGTTCTAAACCCAAATAGAAACAAGCGCTAGGATATTTTAGGGTATAGACCTTAAATAATATGAAGTGTTAAATAAAAAATTAATATATATATATATATATATATATATATATATATATATATATATATATATCATATCGTAGGTTAAATACTTTATTTGCTATAACATGCACTAGCTTAGTTTAGGATAAAATACCTAATTTGCTTTTATGTGCCAAATGAATTATAGTATAGCATGCCTTAGATTACCATATAGGTTGCTATTATTAGATTTAAGGTCTGTTGTCGACCTAGTATTAGGAAATTTTATATGTTCAATTTTCTAAACGTTTAATTACGGTATTAGAACTGACACATAACTTTTTAGAGTAATAAGGAGGATTTCGCGTCTTAATCTTCTTTATCTATATTCTCATCTTGGTACATTGAACGCCTTCTCGGGTGTAAAGAACGTCATGTTCAGGATGCGTAGTAGAGTGGGAAATGATATTGGAGACTGAAGCCCTAAACTAGTTACGAGGGCAGGAGTTCAAGCTAGGATTCTAGCAAAGCTTGGCTAACATATAAAGGAAAATCGCCGCCAAGGATGAAGCTGTAGAGAAGAGGAAGGGTAAAGAAATTTCGGAACCCAATAAGAGGGGAAGATTTCCGAAATATAACCAACGCCAAGGAGCCCGGAGATGGAAATGAAGTAATATGGTGCGAAAAATGCAGAAGGAATCATTTGGACAATGCTCAGAAGTTGTAACCTACTTTAGGTGTGGTAAATCTGTTCACTATGCTAATTAGTGTGAAATCTCTTATATGACATGTTTCAAGTATGGAGAAGTCGGGAATTTGAAGGAGGATTGCCCGAATAAGAAATGAGTGGCGTGAGCATTGCAAAAGACTCTAAAGATAGTAAAGGTAGAAGCACATGGAGCTTCAAGAAGTTAGGGGTAGGAAGCTACCTACCCAAAGTCAATATACGGAGTAGTCGTCTTATATAGATAGTAGTAGGATGAGAAGCCTAATATAGAGAGGCATATTGTATGAATAAATATTTTAATCATTTTCGAAAGTTATAAAATTTCCAGTTATGTTACATCGCTGTGTAGCATTAAAAAATTATGATTTCAACATATGGGTTGGTTAAGAATAAATTATGGTATAGTGTGCCTTGTAAAGCAGGACACTACACGAGAAAGAATTTATACCAATGGTTGGAGAGTAAAATTTCGGTTAAGGATATGCATGAAAGATATCGTAGTAGAGTCTAGGAAATTTTTTGTATATGATTACTTGGACACATCTGTATGTGTTAAATTGCTTTTGTGATCTTAGGAAATATTAACTTGGGAAAACTACGAGACAAATTTTGGGACGAGTATAAGTAGGTGTGGAAGGTAGTATGGGCCCGTACTACCAGAAGCAAAAGACTCGTACTTGGATCAGGAGGAGTTACAAGGTTTCTATGGCACTAGTAACTGAATTCGTTCGTGTTCATTTCTATCATTATCATTTGTTTCGGTGATGATTTCTATTCCGACCCTAGTGGTAAAAGCTAATCGAGTCCGACTAATCCATGAAGTAAGTTTGTCATAGCATCCGAAGTTAGATTGAAGGAAGAGATATTTGAAGCGATCGATAGAAGTATCGCAGTCACCGTAGCCTGTGGCTAGGAGTTATACATGCTAAGATGTGATTATATCACATTAGAACATGAAGGAATGTATCGTTCGTGTTATGAGTATGACTCAAAAAGACCTTAGTCTGACCATTTTATCATCGATGAGAGGTCATCAAGGACATGACCCATCAATCTGATACAATGGTCAAAGTAAGGCCCTTAACTTAGGTTAAGAAATAACAGGAGCTTCCAATAGAGATCGAATCTATAAGGAATAATAGATGTAGCACTGTCAGTGGTTAAGAAGTCTAAGAGTTAGAACCTCAATAGAAAAGACTTAAGAGTTACGATTACCACCTAGGGCGGAAAGGTAACGTGCATACTCATTACACAAACCCTATTTTGTTGATGATTCTGGAGCGTAATCATCCTAAGGGGGAGATAATTGTAACGCCCGCAGATTCAGGCTAGTCAATTTATAGATAATAAGCATAAAATGACTTTTGATAGAAGGTTATATAGGATAAATAACCTTAACGAATGTTATAATGTATGTGACAAGGGTTCCACACATATAAAGAACGCTGGAATCCGACATCGTATGAAGAAGTTATGCTTCTATGAAGTTTCACGATTAAACATGAATCTGCATATCGTAAAAAGTGAATTTTTGAAAAATTGATTTTTAGAAAAAGAGGTCTAAATGAAAGTCATATTAATCATTAAACCAAGAGAGTGCATGTAAAGAATGCCTAAATTTGACTTCGTAAGATGAAGTTATGGTTTTTCTAAGTTTCAGCGTATAGTATACGACCCAGAAACCGAATTAGAGATCGGTTGATTGTTAGGAAAAACAATCTAAACGAGAGTTGAAGATCTCGTGCATATGGTTCATTCTACATAAAGACAGTCGAGAACGGATATCATATGAGAAAGTTATAAAATTTTAACGAACTTTAACAGTCTAAGCCTGTTAAAAATATAACTTTAAAAACAAATCAAAATTAGCCGACAGAGTCTAAATGAAAGTTGTGGATCTCGTCGTTAGCTATGCATGGATATAAAGAACGTTGAAAACGGAGATCGTATGACGAAGATATGATTTTTTTGAAAAATCAGAAATTCACACTTGTGCGCGCGAGGGGCACGACGCGTAATAGGTTGCCGACATAGGGACACGGACAAATATGGACCTGACATGTGTCACAAAATGAGAGGATCGACATGGATGGAGTGTATGGCGTGCACGTCATGCACGATGCGCATATGGGCTATAAATAAATGTGCTCAACCTCATCCTCCTTCACACCACCCACACTTTCTCTCTCAATTTTTTTTCAATTTTAGCCCCATTTTCCTTTAGTTTCAGGCTTCAGCAAACCCCTGCGATCTATGAAGTAGTAGTAGCTATCAAGTAGAAGCCCTGCGGTGTTAGATAACCGATGAATACAACCTCCCGGATCAGAATTTTGCCTGTATAATTCCTAGTTATTCGCTAAATCATCTGTAAGTTAAGTTCACTCTATTGTTTTCAGTGAAACTTATATTTTTGGCCATAAGTCATTATTATGAACTTATAAATAAGATTTATCAGTAATTCCATGTCGTTATACTGATTGATCTACTTACGAGAGTGATGTCTAGGCTGGATCTAGTGAGGTGTTTAAAGTGAGATTTCCAAACAGAATACTCTGTATACCAAACAGACCCTACCTCCGATATGATCCTACTTGGTTATTCCTTATTTAGATCTTGAAGTGGACTTTGAGATTGTTGATGAATCTATTGGAATTAATATTCTAGTAGGATCGATATGTTCTAAACAGTGAATAAATCAATAAGAATAAGACACAGGAATGGCTCAAACAATGTTGAATGATTAAACTTCAACACCCCAGAAGAGCTCGATGAAGAACTTCGACTATAGAGGTGTTTTAGGGTTACAGAACGATAATCAAAAGTAATAATCTCAAGAACGTGTCTAATGCATACATGCATGCACTATATATACTACATAACCCTAACAAAACACGGATGGACAGGCCCAATCTGGTAAATACAAACAAAGCCCATGACGCAACATACTTATCCTACAATCTCCCCCTTTGCTTCCATGGGACCGAAAGCTCAGTTCAGTTGAGCAACTGAAGACTTCTTGACGGTTTTGAACAGCTTCGATATAATGGATAAAAGAGTGTGATGAAATGTAATATACCACCGAAGCATGTCTGTGAAGTTCTTCTTATCAGACTCACTGTTCTTCTTGCACCGATGAATAATGTTGATGATGTGCTCCAAGCAATCGGTTGAGAACAGATGCTTATCCACAAGAGCAAATAAAAATCTGCTATGTTCGGCTCTTGTGAACATGACCGTTAGATGCATAGGATCAATTTGACCCATTGTCATTTTATTCACATCTCCCGGTTTCGGAGTTGGCTTCACAATCGGTTTCTTGTTCATGACAGTGGCAATCTCTTGATCCATCTTAGCCACTTCGTAAATATACGACCCCAACATTCTCTTTAAATGATTCAGGATCGGTTCATACTCCTTTGCATTTGTAAGAAAAATTTTGTATAACAAAATCCAATCATGAGGGTTCAAGTTTGGGAGATCTGCAAAGGAAATTATAGATACTGAGTTGTCTGAACCTCGAGTAATTCTGAAACAAACATTGACAAACTTCCCTGCAGGCGTAGGCTTCGGCACTTTGATTGACGTGATCTTCTGTGCACTCCATGTCAAGTACTGAGGTTGACCGAACTGTAGATAAAAATCTATAAGCTCTCGATCAATTTGAGGATGAGGCGAAGGGGCTTCAGCAGTAGAATCAAAGCAGTGAAAAACGAACGCCTTCCTCGTCATAGGCATATCGAATTGAGAATCCCTCGTGTTCTTAATATCAAATGAAGCCACTGGTTCTAACCAGAAAACACTTGGGAATTCAATTGCCTCTTTTATCATCTTTTCCCTACTCAATATGGGAAAAAGGGCCATTTTACATCCAAGAGCATCATGCTCTTCTTTCCTCTTCCTTTCCTTCTCCTCTTCCTCCTTTACAATCCTCTGAGTCTCATTTAACTCCTGATCTCTTTGCTTTCCTTTGAGTATGTCGGTTATTATTTTCTGGTCTTCATCACTATCATCATTGGATGGACCCTTCTTTTCTTTAACATTAGAATCCAAAGCTTCATTACCCTTCGGTTTAGGTTTGATCACAACTTTCGGTTGAACAGGAGGTTGGCCTGAAGGCTTTTCTACTGTAACTTGCACACCCTCTCCCCCTTGTTGCGAAGTGATCATCGGCTTCGAAACACCCTTCATTTCATGAAGTAGGGCAATCGCCGGAAGAAGTTTGGTAGTAAGATGATTCCTGATAGTCAGCGTCAAAACGGGATCATGAGCATGAATGACATTGTTCAATATACCCAGGACATCACCAGAACAGCTTTTAAAAACAACACGTTCAACCTTCAACAATTCAATCTCTTTTTCTGCTTGTTCCAGTCGAACCTTCTGAGCCACCACAATAGCAGTCTGTCTAGCAAGTTCATCTCTCAGTTGCCGTTCAATGGCTAAATCAGCCATGAGTTTCTCTAACCGAGAGTCAATAGAGGAAATATGAGATTTATTCTCAGTTTGAAGATCAACGCGGACAGCTTCAAATTTTGCTTGTTCTTCTTGAAGTGAGTGGGTTAGAGAGTCAACCGAAGCATTAACCGTGGTAGCATTAGAGTTGGCATGACCATGAAGCGACTCCAAGAAAAGTTTAGATTCTTGAATAAGATCCTTAACATCCTTAGTAGCTTGTTTACACTGGGAAGTAGAATCATCCACAGCAGCTGAGCACTTATCCATGGATTGGGTATATTGCTCCAAGGTTGTATCCATGAAGGCTTTCAGGACAACGTCAACAGGCTACTGATAACACTCAAGTAGCTTGTCAAGTTTCTCATGAGCACTATCAAGTTGGTCCTTAGTAACAGGGGCAACATCATCATCTTCAGTCGGGAGTCGGTAAGGGCTATAGTAAGTGGAGTCATACTCAAAATCATCACCTCCAAGAATCGGATTAGAGTCATCTGAAGCAGTAGGTGTAATAGGTTTAGTAGTAACAGGAGGGTTAGTACCAGTAAATTCCCCCATATCAGATACAATGACAATCACCGGTGGATCGGTTATGGTTGAGGTAATAATTGGTGTTGTAGTGATGATAGGAGTAGTGCGAACATGTGGTGGTGGGATTGGTAAAGAATTCGATTGTGTTGTAGAAATCGGAGGTATTGGAGCAACCAATTCTGAAACAGTAGGTGGTGGTGGAGATGGAGGAATAGGAGCAACCGAAATGGAAATAGTGACTCTCGATGGTGAATCAGGTGGAGTGGGTACTTTGGTATGGAGGTCATCAGTTGGAGTTGGAGATCTAGGAGGTGTGGCTCCTCTCGGTGAGTCCTCAAGATGAGCTTCTTCTTCATCATCAGCCAAAGTAGACTTTCTTGCCATCTTTTTAATTTTCTTAGGATGAGCCGAAGATCCCCTTTCTCTGATTTCCGCTTTTTGGATCCCTCCATAGCACCCTTCGTTGATTTGTCAACTTTTGAAGATGCACCCATTCCTGGATCAACAGGCTTTTCTTCCTTCTTCTTACCATGTTTAGAAGGTTTTTCCACGGCTTCCAAAGTTAACTTCATCTCAGGCGTTAATTGGCGAGGACCAATAGGACTTAGTTTGCGATAAGCCTCCATGACTGTGCTGTTGAGTGGAACACAGCGAGACATTGTCTCAGGGATGGAGCCAACATGAGTGTATCTGGATTCATCGACGATAATCACCTTTTTGGTGTGAAAGGTGGCCACAGAGGATAACAAAACATCCTTCATCACCGGAATGTTTAGTGAAGAGATGGCTCTTTGCGTAACATTCGTCCAAAATCTTCCACAGGCTTTGCACCAGTTGAGACCAAAGCAATGACCCATAGTCTAGATTGAGGCCATTGTAAAGACCATACAGAATGGTCATGAAGCACCTGTTGGAACCATCTGACCCTGCAACTCTTTCACCCAAACCCTTGTGAAGTAGAGTTAATAACCCATTCCATTGGGGTGGTAGACACGACTTCTTGAGCTTCGTAAAAGAAACAAGAACCTCAGTATAGCCCATCTCATAGAACATGGCAAAAAGCTGAGTTGTCGTAATAAAATCAGGAGAGATTACAGAGGCATCAACTGCAATCCCTAAAAATGAACATAAGCGAACTTTTGAAATCGAAGTTTTGCGATTGAAGATCTGAAAGTAAATCCTATCCTTGTTCTTATCATATGAAGCACTAGAGTAAACCTCCGATAACAGAGACATAGGAACAGATTCCACCTGAGATAGTGCTAAAACCAGTGGAGAATACTTAAGACATTCAACAACTTGGAGCATGTAGTGGTCATACAAAAACGGATTCAGATCAATGATCAAGTTCTGGTTGGGTTTGATCACCAGTAGGGAAAATGAAGCAGATTGGTCATGGTAAGAAGATGAATCCGCCATTGTTGAGTTAAAGAAGATGAACAGTTGAGAATCGCCTGTTATATTCGAGAAATGGTGAAGAAGGTAAGAAAGGACAATGGGTGTGAGAAACCCTTTATATACCATTGCCATGAGAGAGAAAGAATCTTCTGTTATGATTACACGGTCTCTGAACCGTCACCTGAAAAAGCAGGATTTGACAGCTTGGTTTCCCCAGAAAAATGTCATCACGCGTGTGGCTAGGAGCCGTTTCAAATTCACGCGCCCATTTCCATCCTTATCTGTTAATGTGGTTCAAAGTCGCATTCACACAATGCCTCGTCAACTGAAGTTTCTGCTTGCACAACACATAGGTCAATCAAAAGGCACTTGAAAACGATTATTAGTATTGTGGAAAATTAAAAAAATTTTGTGCAAGAGTGACAAAGATAAAGAAATAAATCAAACGTGTATAGGATGTGAGTGATGTCTTAAACCGACAGAAAGCAGTTGATTCCAGGCACGAATCTCTTCCTTAAAAGTCAAGAGAGACTTAAAGTGCTTGCATGGTTCCCCGAAAAATTATGATCGAGTGTCTATTAATAAACATCAAAAGGCTTCTTTTCAACTATCGGCTCTAAGGGTGGCTTATCTCCAACCGAACCTTGATACTTAATATAAGACCGAAGGTCAGGCGAAGTACTTGTGAGACCGATGTGGTCTGTTGAACAATTAGGTGAGATATGTGTATAAGTGGTTAGGAATTGAAATATCAAAAATAAAACAAAACTGGACCTTTTGGGAAGAAACGCCTTGGTGTTGGACAATTTCATAAAGATCTCCCATAAAAAGAAAAAGAGATTTCAACTGGTAACAAGTTAAATCTTGAATTTGAAAATTCACCGTTAATTCCTTATTGGTATTGGATTGTGGGTCTCACTCAGCACGTGGTATACGCATCTAAGATCATCAACACAGATTTTGGGTAACCCTAAACCTCAGTGGTAAAAACCGAGAGTCTCAAGGGTTACGTTTGTGAACCGAAAGTAAATGAAGAATATTGATTAGATGGTTAAAGAATCGAAAGTACCTCTGCTGTTAAAGAGTGACAAAGAAGTAAACTCTCAACTACTTTGAGAAGAGTAAGGTAGCTCGTGACGTGAGAGAATTTGGCTTGATTGGGTAGAAACGATAGGTATAGATCAAATCATTAAGGCCTTACTCAGAGTCTTTGAGGCTATGGTCTACATGCAGCAGCATGCTTCTAGGGACACCTAACTAGTTATATAATGAGGAATTTCATACCTTCCCTTGTTTTAAGAGCACGGACTTTCTATGTCTTAGAGACCTAAAAAAAATTAAGAAACCACACGAAAAGCAAAAAAAAAATTGGAATATTTATTTAAAAAAAAACTTAATAAAAAATATTTTTGTGTTTTTGTTAAAATAACTAATAATGAAAAGGAAAAAAACATAAAAAATTTAAAATTTAAAATAAATAAGAGAAAAAAATTTAAAATAAATAACAAATTGTGAACAAATTATACAACCGAAACTGACCTTTAGAGATATTAAAGTGAGATAGACCGAGCGTTTAGCAAATATTGGTTCCTGAAAAGTAAGGAGCCGAAATAGACTGATCGGTCGGCTTATATCGGTTCCCTAAAATTACGGAGCCGAAATAGACCGAGCGGTTGGCTTATATCGGTTCCCTAAAATTACGGAGCCGAAATAGACCGAGCCACGTTCTACTACACTTAGCTAACCTTTTACGTAGACGAAAGGTGTTTCGATACAGATTCTGCTTCGATCATACCTAAGCCATTTAGTATTCTTTGAAAACTCGTTTCAGGCAACGCCTTAGTGAAAATATCGGCAAGTTGATCTGATGATCGAACAAAGTGAACTTCCACATTTCCATCTTCAACATGGTCTTTGATGAAGTGGTATCTCAGTGCAATGTGTTTGGTCTTGGAGTGCTGCACTGGATTATGACATATCCTTATCGTACTTTCAGAATCACAGTAAAGCGGAATCTTCTTCATACTTAAACCATAATCTTTGAGCTGACTTTGTATCCGTACCACTTGCGATGTACAGGATGAAACTGCAATGTATTCAGCCTCGGCTGTTGAAAGTGACACACATGTCTGCTTCTTTGACTGCCAGCTGACAAACTTGCCATCAAGGAATTGGCATCCTCCTGTTGTGCTCTTTCGGTCCAATCCGCATCCACCAAGATCTGCGTCTGAAAATGCTTGAATAAAGAAACCGGAATTTGTTGGATACCAGAGACCGAGAGATGAGGTTCGATTCAGATAGCGAAAGATGTTCTTCACGGCTATCATATGAGGTTCTCTTGGATTAGTTTGAAATCTGGAACAATAACAGACGGAGAACATTATATCTGGTCTACTAGCCGTCAGATACATGAGAGATCCTATCATTTGACGATAAAGGGTCATGTCTACAGCTGGTTTATCCAGAAATGGCATCAATTTCATGCCAAGTGCCACAAGAACCTTCACTTTCGAATCTCCCTTCATTCCAAATTTTGTTAGCAAGTTCTTGGTGTAAGCCTCCTGATTTATAAATATACCTTCTGGTCCCTGTCTAATGTTTAGTCCAAGAAAAAAGTTAATCGGTCCCATTGCGCTCATTTCAAAATTAGTCTCCATCAACTTCCTGAATTCAGCTGTTAGGCTAGGATTCGTGGAGCCAAAGATAATGTCATCGACATAGATTTGAACAATCATCAAGTGTTCGCCCTCTTTCTTACGAAAGAAGGTTGGGTCAACCGAAACTTGTTTAAAGTTAGACATTTTAAGGAAACGAGTTAGGGTTTCATACCATGCTCTCGGTGCTTGCTTTAGTCCATACACCGCTTTGTCTAGAACATAGCAATGATCAAGATACTTTTCATTTACGAAACCAGGTGGCTGTTCTACGTACACTGTCTCTTCCAGTTCTTCATTTAAGAAGGCGCACTTCACATCCATTTGAAAGACTTCGAAGTTTTTATGAGCAGCATAGGCAAGAAATATTCTCACCGATTCCAATCTAGCTACTGGAGCGAACGTCTCTTCATAGTCTATTCCCTCTTCTTGGCAGTATCCCTTCACCACTAGCCGAGCCTTGTTCCGAATGACGTTGCCCTCTTTATCCATCTTGTTCCTGAATACCCATTTTAATCCGACCACAGAATCATCCTTAGGAATGGGAATCAATCTCCAAACACGATTTCTTTCGAACTCATGTAGTTCGTTTTGCATTGCCTGTACCCAATTGGTATGATCAAGTGCAGTATTGACCGTTTTTGGTTCGATTTTGGAGACAAATGAATTAAACATGCAAAATTCGACTTGAGAAAATAATGCAATCTGTTTCGCTTTCATTTGAGAACGAGTAAGAACTCTTTCTGATGATTCACCAATGATCTGTGTTTTGGGGTGATCCCTTGTCCATTTAATCAGGGGAGGATAATTCAGATCATAAGTTGGATCCAATTCTGCATTGACCTCTCCTTTGAGTTCTGATTCATCATCTTCGTCATTTGTATTGTTATTCTCCCCCTCAAATGGCGAAGTATATCCAACGTCAAGTTCAGGTATTTCTCCCTCAGTTAGAGTGGGATGCTCCCCTCGGTTGGAGATGGATTTTCCTCTGCTGCTGGATGCTCCCCTCGAGTTGAGCTTTGTTTGTTGGAGTTGGATGTGCTCCCTCGATATGCTGTTCTGCTGTGTTGGAAACAAAGGGTTGACTCTCGGCTGCTTTAAGAGGATCAGTTTCAGCAGTATGTACAACTTCATCGATGATTTTCTTTAGATGATCAACTTTGTTGTCGACTGCATTTTCCTCCGAATTGATGGCCTTTTTTGGTTCATCAAATAACCTTGTGTATTCTTCAAACAAGTTGGAAATTGGAGTTGAGACTAGGCCAGTTTCAGGGAAGATTTCTAGTGTCGTTCTGTCGGTTGATTGAATTTTCTTAACATAATTGTCATCAAAGGTAACATAATAGGTTTCTTCAAGACGCTTGGATCGTTTGTTTAGAACCCTATATGCCTTTGAGGTCAGTTAATACCCAAGAAATATCCCTTCATCTGCTTTAACGTCAAACTTGTTTCGGTTCTCCTTGGAGTTAAAAATGAAACATCTAGATCCGAACACATGGAAAAATTTTATGTTGGGCTTTCTATTGTTTAGGATCTCGTATGGGGTTAAGGTGAATCTCTTGTTGAGAAGGGGTTGGTTCTGCGTGTAGCAAGCACATGCAATTACATCAGACCAAAAGTACAGAGGAAGTGAAGCGAAAGATAGCATCGTGCGAGCAGCTTCACATAAAGATCAGTTTCGCTGTTCAACGATTCCGTTTTGCTGTGGAGTGTAAGGAGCAGAGAAGTTGTGAGTTACTCCTCTTTCAGCCAAGTAGTCTTCAAACTCCTTATTTTTAAACTCAAGCCCATTATAGCTTCGAATGTTCCTTACAGTCTTTCGTAGTTGCACCTCGACCTGCTTGATGAATGCTTTAAACTTGGGAGTTTCTTCAGATTTCTATTTAAGAAAGAAAATCCAGGTGAAGTGAGAAAAATCATCTACAATAACAAGTATGAACTTACTACCACGAATGCTTTCGATAGCTGAAGGTCCACACAAGTCAATATGCAGAAGCTCAAGAGGTTCACTGATTTTAGTATTGATGCGTGTGGGATGACTCTTTCGGCTCTGCTTGCCCATCTCACATGCTGCACAAAGGTGCTCTTTATCGAATTTCAGAGGAGGAAGACCTCAAACATGATCACCCAGCACCAGTTTGTTGATGTCATTGAAGTTTAGATGCAAGAGTCGTCTATGCCATAACCAGCTTTCATCGGATTTTGCTTTAGCCAGTAGACATATCGTCAGTTTGCCCTTGATGGGGTTGAGATTGAGAGGATACATCTCTCCCTTGCGTTGAGACTTCAACAGAACTTTCTTCGTGTTCTTTTCAATTATTTCTGATCCCTCATCATCTAACGACACTTTCAGTCCAGTTCCAACCACTAGTTGCAAAACACTTATGAGGTTGTGCTGCAAACCTTCCACGTACGCAACTTTTCTTATTGAGAATTCCTCATTTGTTATCATACCATATCCTTTTATAGTTCCAAATGAGTTGTTTCCATACTTCACACATCCACCATCTTTCAGGGACCGAAACTCCCTCAGCTCTTCCTTCCTTCCTGTCATGTGACGTGAGCAGCCACTGTCAATATACCATTCGTCGTTGAACTTCTCGTCACTTAACACCTGAAAATTTAAGCAGATTTAGGAACCCAAAGTTTCTTGGGCCCTGGTAAGTTTTTCATAGAAAAGGGAATAACAACAAGAAGATCAACCAAATATGTTCTTTTAACTAAAGTGGTTTCATCTTTGCGTTTGATGGTGTACACCTTTATTTTATTTTTATCTGGTTTAAATTGAGGTGTATTAGATGGTGTTTTGTTAGCAAGATTTTTTTTTTGGATTCCTAGATTCAACTGACTTTTTCGTATTGGTGCTATCTGTCTCAGAGTCAAGCTTTCCTTTTCCTTTAACATCTTTCAAGAATTGTTTCTTGTGTGTTTGGCGAGAATGACCGAAATAGGATTTTTGGCTCACATCCTTGGGTTTTGAACCGAGACTAGAGGTTCGGCTCTGGGATATGAAGTTAGGATCAAAATTGGGATGTTGGTTATGAACTTTGGTATTTTGAGGACCGAAACAGGAAGTTCGGTTCTTAGAGTGAAAGGAATTTGGACCGAAACTTGGCTTTCGGTTCAACTGACTGCCCGCCTTGAATGATTGATTACCAGCTTGAGCATCCTTCTTGATTTGGACAAATTCAAGATTTTGAGAGTTCCAAAACTGTTTTCTCTCACTCAAGTTTTTCATGTACCTTTGATTTCTTTGGCGTTTTTGATCGGCCAGTTGTTTTGAGATTTATGGATATTGAAGCTTGGTTTTGGCTTTGGATTTTCCTTATGAGTCACACCTGGATGGAATCCTTCTTGGGTTCTTCTGGTATCTCTTTCGTTCCACTTGTGCTTGGTTTGGCGAAACTTGAGGGTTTGTTAATGGGTTCTGGAACGTATCTACCTTTCACTCTCCATGATGTTTGCTCTGACAGGCCAACAGTTTCGTCTGCATTATCAATTGGAGCTGACCAGAAGAAATCGTCACAACCTCTAGTGTTGTCTTGATCTACCAAAATTTTCAGTTCCGCTGTTTGTCTTTCAGATACTCCTTTAAAAACATAGACTTGATTTGGAACCGTTTGTACCTTTTGGTAGACCACTGCCTTTTCTTTAAGTTTCTTCAACTTGTTATCTGACAAGCGAGCATATTCAACCGAGTTTTCGGATATAAGCGGTTTTTCAGTATCGGTTTCGCTCCTCAGAAACTCTGAGCAATCAATTACGTCTTCCATGGAGATCTCGCTCATCTCACTTTCATCATCAAACTCAGAGGTACTCTCAATATTCATCTTATGTTCGGTTATCAATTTGGCATTTAGTGAGTCAAAAGATTTTAAGGTCTCGATTTTAATTTTTAACTTATCATTTTCATCTAAGATTAGTTTTAACATGCATTTATGTTCCTTAGAATCAATGAAAGTTTCAATTTTGTCCAGACCTATTTTGTAAGGAATAAAAGTTTCTTCTGAGGACATGATTGATTCACATTCAGCAATGACCTCATCCTCGTTAAACTCAAGGAAGGGCAAGATCATTTTATGAATCTTTTTCCCTATTTCACAATCTAAATGCAATTGCGTGATATTAGTATATAAACGTTTAGAAATCAAGCGAAAAACATTACGTTGTTTCAAAAATCTCAAATTGTCTCGTTGCAAATAAAATATTTCATCCCTAGCCCTAACTAACTCTTGCTCGTTTAGCTCAATCCATATTCGTCTCTCCTCACTCTCCATTGACAACCTGCTGATTTGGTCAGTTAGGTTAGAATTTGTTAAGCGAGTTTGCATGAGACTTCCGCTTAGATTATTAAATTTGAATTTTAGTTCATTTAATTCCCTTTCACAATCAATTTCCGGAATTTTAAGAGATTCCAGAAGGGATTGTACCTTTTTGATCAAACGATCGCAGTCGTTGATCTTTTCACTGATAGGCTTGGCTGCATAACATTTTTCTTCATGTAGATTCGGTTCCTCATACTCGCTCTCGGTTGTTACTCCAGCCGTCACCATCAGGCATCTTCCTGTCACTTTCTCATCTTCTTTTCTCGTCACAAAAGCTCTACCGTGTGTTGGCCTTCTCACCTCTTCATCCTATGAATCTGTGGACCACACTTCAACCCCGCCAAATTCGTCATCAATCACCTTTTCTTGAACAATCAAGGTGTTCATCGGACCAGTACTAGTTTTCTTCTTCTTTATCTCTTCAAGCTTTCTCATATGATAAGTTTCATCATCTTCACTCTCTCTTCTCTCGGCTAACTTTTTCAACATGCAGTCCTTGGCAAAATGATTCTTGCCGTGACAGTAATTGCAATCATACCCCGAGTCACCCACCAGTTTGCTCTCCTTCTTTTCATCCTCCTTCTGAGATGTATTCTTAGACTCTTCCTTTACCTTTTCTGAACTATAGCTTCCTTTCCAGTTTCGGTTCTTACTGACAGGGAATTTGTTTCGATCAAACTTCTTTGGATTCGACACCATCATCACATACTCATCACTCGTAAGATCACACTCTGACATGTCATCTTCCTGTTCTTCTTCAATCACATTTTTGTTCTTCGAGAGAAGAGCAAGTGAGTCGACAACAGAGACCAACTTCGCTTCGTTTGACACTAGGCTTTCATGTGAGTTTAGAATTCCCATAAGTTTCGCTAGGGAATAAGCCTTGAATTGTTCATGCGCTTTCATAGTTGAGACAAACGCCATCCATTCGGGTCTTAAACCGTTCAGGAAGGTGACTTTCTGTTCAATACCCTTCCTTTCAATACCATGCTTTGTCATCTTGCTGAGTAGATGATTGTAGCGATCAAACATCTGAAGCAAGGTTTCTTCAGGTTTTTGTGCAAACGCTCCAAACTCAGAGAGAAGCAGAGTTTGAATAGAGTGTTCTAGATCTTCGTCGGTTGAATACAGTTCTTTCAACCTATCCCATATTTCCTTAGCTGTAGTGCATGAACTCACTAACCGGAAGATGTTAGCTTGTAAAGTGAATCTGATCATTCTTAACGCCTTGACATTGCACATCAGTTTATCTTTTTCGTCCTGAGGAATCTTATCCTCGTATGCTATTAGTTTGTTATATTCCTTTTGGGTTTTCACAGTTGTATTCGTTCCAGAGTGAACAAATGGACCCACCGTGATTGCTTCCCAGATGAGATACCTGTTATCATCAGATCCAACCACATAATCTTCAAAGTGATGCGCCCATACTTCATAATCCTGCGTGTAAAGAATGGGTACTCTTGTAGTGGATCCAATGCTGTTGGAGATGTTGATGGGATTAGATTGTACGTCGTCTTGAGACATGATGAGCCTTCCTTGAAACTGTTAGAGTCTGACCTGTAAACTTGAGATTAGGGTTTTATCAAAAACACCAGTTTCCGACGATAAGAAAACAACGGCTCCTATATTTTCGATAAAAGCGGAAACCCTATAGTATTCTTCAAACAGAAGGAATGCGTATTTGTTACACAGTCTCCTGCTCTGATACCAATTGTTGGAATTAATATTCTAGTAGGATCGATATGTTCAAAGCAGTGAATAAAGCAATAAGAACAAGACACAGGAATGGCTCAAACAATGTTGAATGATTAAACTTCAACACCTCAGAAGAGCTCGATGAAGAACTTCGACTGTAGAGGTGTTTTAGGGTTACAGAACGATAATCAAAAGTAATAATCTCAAGAACGTGTCTAATGCATACATGCATGCACTATATATACTACATAACCCTAACAAAACACGGATGGACAGGCCCAATCCGGTAAATACAAACAAAGCCCATGACGCAACATACTTATCCTACATAATCTAAGCCCTTAGGGTAATAGTTCCATGACGTATGAAATTAGACTAAGACTTAGTGTTATGTACATATAGGTCTTTTAGAAAAAGGTGTAAGGCGAAGCTTCACCCTATTCACCAATCACCTGACATTTTGTCAAGTGGGTGTATAGTCCTTTTTGATGAACATGATTTAATATAAGTATTAATTATAATATTAAATATCTGATGGAATTTGTATGCGAATTATATGCTTATTGCCTGGATTATATGTTAGGATATATATATATATATATATATATATATATACACACACACACACACACAGTCACACACACACACACACTTAACATGTTATGTGCGAACCAAATATGGTTATGTTTTATGTTAAGATAAATGTCTAGTATTATATAATGATATTAAAAGTAGAATTGTTGAGAAGATAAATGATTAATAATACCTAATACTCTTATGGAATAGATATACATTAAGATAGTTTAGTCTCACCTAAAAATATAGTTGGTATTGAAAGTTGGTTACAAACATTATAATCTAGTTTAAGGATAAACTTGGACTTATGGAAGATACATAACTCAATTAAGTTTGATATCAGGTAGTCTCATTAGGAAAATGTGTGTAACCTAGGAACGGAGAGTAAAGTTTTGTTTCATGACACTATCAGGTATTGATGTACAGTAGCTCCATACGAGATGACCAGAAATGGTGGGCTCGATCAGGCAATTGTTAGCGGTATGTGTGGTCACCCCATAAAGTAGGTGACAACACTTGATCATTCTAGATCATCATGTGAATTACATTGCTAGTGTAAGCTCAGTACTCATAGATGCAGATGAATTGGAAAACCATATTCATCAATCACTCTGACGGCCCATAGGCCTTTATGAATTACACTGGAAAAGTAAGCCCCTACCTGTATAGTCAATCCTTTAACGGTTCATTAGCCGAGATAATTTCTTCCTGATAATCTTGGACTAGGATCTGTGAGGATCGATAGGAATAGATATGTACGGATGTAAATCTATAAGGATATAGTATGGTAACGGTTGGTTTTGCAGGTCTGATAATTAAATAATATTATCATATCAATATCGTGGGATTGAAATCCTTATGTGTCTCACCAGGTTTCCCCAACCTGACCCACTACGCTCATATGCATCCCAAGTATCAAGACTTAAGCCACTGGAACTTAATTAGAACACTGAGTGATTAAGAGACAACCCACAATAGTATTGAGGACCATCAAGTCTTTACTCTGTAACTTATGTATATGTATTGATTATGACATCCTTAGAGTTTTAACATTTTGGAAACAAAATTTTGTATTCAAAATGATCTTTTGTACTGGAATTTTCCACAAATATAAATAAATGATTTTAAGGTGTAAAGAAAATTTTTAGTTGGTTCTGAAATTAGAGGATGCCACACTTCATATGAAGAAGTTATGATTTTTCGAAGTTTCGCGTATAAACCACAATGCGTGTCATAAAATATGAAATCGAGATATGCCACTTTTAGCCAAAACAATGTAAATGAAAGTTGATGTCTATGTAATCACGAACTCATTGATATAAAAAAGGTCAAGAACGAAGTTCTTATGAAGAAGTTATGATTTTTGCAACGTATTTTACAATGTAATTCTCACATACTTGAAATTATAAATCTAATGTGAATTTGCCAACGAAGTCTAAAGGAAAGTTATAGTACTCGTCGATACAGAGTCGGGGATATAAAGAACGTCGAAAACGAAGCTCGTATGCAAAAGATATGATTTTTCAAAGATTCAAGAATTTACCCGACATAAGCGACGTAGCACCAGCCATATCCATCCACGTGTCATGCTATAAATCAACCCTTGTTGCCCAAGTTGAGGTACAACTTGCCTAGTAAGAGGGCATGACACGCCCTATCTCCAGATCTCCTATAAATAGAGCCTCAAACACCCCCTCATTACTTGCCCATTTTCCTTCAAGTTCCTCTCTTAAATCTCTCCCAAAACCTCAGGATTCGAACCTCTAATTCTCAAGCATTTTAAGAATGTGTTTCAACATTGGAAAGCCTGAAGAAAAGAAATATTTGGAGTCGAAGTTCTGCCCACGACTTCCTGAACTTTTGCTAGAGAACCTATAAATTGAGTTATACTTGATATGTTTTAAGTGTAACTTATATTTATTTTCATAGTAGTTATTATGAACATATAAAAAAGATTTATCATTCTATTTATAATACTAATTAATCTACTTACGGGAGTGATGTGTAGGCTAGAACTAGTGAGGTGTTTAAAGTGGTTTTTTCAAACAATATACTTTGTATACCAAATGGACCATACCTCCAATATGTTCTTACATGGTCATTCCTTATCAAATAGAACTTGAAGTATTCTTTGGGATTACTGAAGAATCTATATATTAGTGATTATACTCAAATAGTTAATAACCTCTAAAGTATATTATAAGTTGATACGTGTTGGTCAAATTGTCCACACAACTACCTACTTAGCTGTTTCGAGGCTAATCAAATGAGTTTTTTCACTATACTATACATACTTGTATGATAGGTTGAGATTGTGCTCTTAGGCAGATAGGCTAGTTAATCAATTTCCTGGAGTGTTGAACTATCTGTTATCTGGTAAATTTATATGTTGATATATTATGTGGCGAGTTGAGGATGAACCTGTTTATTACTAAAGGTCAAGATACTCGGGCAAGCAAACTTTATGGTATATGGTATTTTGGAAACTCATTAAGCCTTTGGCTTATAGTTGTTGCATATTTATTTTTCTGGTTGTTCTCCTGATTGTGTAGAGGCTCCAACATAACTATACTTGAATCAAAGAAATAAATATGTTTTTAGACTTCCTCTAAGAATTTCTTTTATATTAATAAATTTATGGTGATGATCTATTAATGAAAATGGGCTTTTGGAACATATTATGTATGTTTTAAAAATGAAAAAATTATGTTGAAATTGGGGCGTTACAGTTTTGATAATTGTCCTGTTTTAGTTTTTGAAACACCCCTCACTAGGGTAGTTAAAATTAACCTTTTAAAATTATTTTTTTCTAAATCTCAAAAGTTTAAAGTTCAACTTTCTGAAATAACGGTCCAAAATTTTAAAAAAATGTAACATCCGTATTTCCAGGTATATTTTTTATTCTTTTATATTGAATTTTGGAGAGAGACTCGACGAGTAGGAGCCTCGACTCGCCGAGTTGGATCGCGACTTGGAGTGGTCTGATTAATGAGGGATTCGGCGAGTCCATGAGTGGACTCGGTGAGTCCATGCTGTTTAATGAAACCCTAATTTCTCGGGTTTGCGCCCTATTTAAAGGCCCTTATGGCCGTCATTTGTGGCCACCAGTCCATTGAGAGAAACCCTAGAGTGCTGGAGCGTTTTGAGAAAGAAAAGGAGCCATTCTTGACCTTTGTGGTGTTGTTTAGCAAGAAGAAGGAGGTTCTAGCCAAGGGAAAGCAAAGGAGGTTGCTATTATGAGGATTTGAGGTTAAGATCATTTCATTTGAGGTATTACTTCGATTCTCCTTCTGTTGTTGGGATGAATATATGGTTTTAGGGTTTCTTGTGCCCTTGTCTAAGTTGATTTGAGGTCCAAATAGTCCCTTTTTGGTGATGAGACTTTAGATCTGGAGACATAGAGGTCCAGAGAGCCTTATTAATCAAACTTTATGAAGAACAATGGAGGTCATGACCTTGGGTTAAGGTATTTGGGGCTAAATCATCATATATGGTCATATGGATGTTGCTTGTGCATCAAGATTGAGACTTTACATGATTATAGTGCTTGGAAATGCTAGATCTATGGATCAGAGGAACAGATCTGACCTCAGGAGGCCATTTGAGTTTGTGCATGGCATGAACTCGCCGAGTGCAAGGGCAGACTCGACGAGTAGGGTTAGGGTTTCCTGTGAATCACTCAGTGAGTGGACTTGCCGAGTTGGGGGAATAACTCTGTGAGTCATGGGGGGGGGGTTATAGGACTGGAGTTCAAAGCGGAACTCACCGAGTTGATCTTGAGACTCGGTGAGTTGAGTCGGGGTGGCCCCGCGATTCATGCCAGGTGTGACTCGTCGAGCAAGGGGAGGAACTCGACGTGCCAAGCGAGACTATAGAGTTAGTGGACACGTGTAGACTCGTCGAGTCGCCCAAGTGCACTCGACGAGTCGGGTCAAAGTTTGACTGTTGACTTTTAGGTTTTTGGTCAGCAATGTGGCCTTTGAGTCAAAAGAGGGGTAAAATGGTCTTTTGCCCTTCTGAGGGTGCCAAGAGAGGGTTGAGTCTAGTCCCGCGATATATATATATATATATATATATATATATATATATATATATATATATGAGAGTATTTAATTTATGTGATTAGGCGGAGGCTAGATCGTATTTCTACCGAGTCAGAGATTTACTGAGACTTCTGAGGTGAGTCTTCTCACTATATTGTACCTGGAAGGGTACCTATGTGTGACCGGAAGGTCTGGTATGCTATGAGATATATGTATCGTATGCTATGAGTTGCCTGTTTTGTATGCACTATGTGATATGGATGCTATGCTTGATATGGGCCGGAAGGCATTATGATGTGGACCGGAGGGTCAGGGAAATTATGGACCGGAAGTTCGACACGGGTAGGACCGGAAGGTTTACCGGGTTGGGACGAAAGTCCCTTGAGACACATGGACCGGAAGGTCGTGTGGAGTATGGCCTGGAAAGGCGTATGTGTGTAAGTGGTATTTTGGGGAACTCACTAAACATTTATGCTTATAGTTGTTGTGTTATGTGTTTCAGGTACTAGCGAGGACCGTGGAAAGGCGCCGGCGTGATCCGTACACACAGTCAGGGGATTTTATTTGTGATCTTGGGATATGTATTATTTTAATAACTATTGTGGAACATATGTTTTGAGAATGTTTAAATATAAATTTGGTTGTTGAAAAATGAAAAATTGTTTTGAAAATTTACGTCGGTACAAAAAAAGTCCAGGAGTTCAATTTAGTGAGGAGGTAACAATAAAATATCATAACATAGTATTAAGAAACCACACATGTTGTGAATTCTTAAAGTTTCATTGTTACTCCTAGTCTCTTCTCTAAATACTTCAATATGAGTACAATCAAAATAAGTTAGGTAATGGAATGCTTAATGAGAATACCCGAGGCTGGATCATTTTAGGTAAGAAGATATTAATCTACTTAAATCAAATCAAACCTTCAAAATCCATAAAACATCATAAATCAGTTTATGGTTCTTATGACCCAAACAACATAAAAAGGGTAATATATAACCCATGTCTTCAAATAATATTACGCTAAAAATTGGTTAGCAAAGAATAACAAATCATCTGAAAACTTCTATAATGGGTAATAGATATTTGAAATGCATGCATCTATTTCCAATCCTTGTACATGTAATAAAGTCCAAATCACTAAAGTAGATGGTTAATTATCAAGATTAAGAGATAATTTCCTCATTTTTGCTAATTATTAGCTAGGTGCTAGTTAACCATCACACTAGGCCACACAAGGGGTAGCTGACCCTACATGTACGAGGTAAGGATTATCTATAAATCTACTCACACCGACTTAATGACACTTAATTTTTTAAGCCCATTCGGGTATCTTGAGTGACACCTACAATCTCCCATCCTACATGTATACACATATGGATGCTTCAAAAACCTTTTCCAAAACTATGCATAGATTTTATTAAAAACACTAGATATCACCAAAAATGATTTTGAGAATGCAAATAAGTACCAAAGATACACACCTAGCAAGTAAGGAAACATTAAGCAGATCACGTGAAATCAAACTTCATGATATATTTATATATATGTTATCAAAATTTAAGTAGGAAAACATCATTCAAACGTCAAGTGTAACAATAAGATACTGACTTGTATTCTTGGTAAACTCACCTTAATGTTTTTTACTATATTCTAAGACTTCCTTTTAATTTCAAGAATGGTAAATAATTCAAATGTCACAAAAAAGCATCATAAGATGTGTCAAAATCCTATTAAGTGGCATATTAAGTCACTTATTAAGTTATTAATCCTAAAACTAAAATTTTGTCATTCAAAGTCCTTCCTTATGTTAAAACATAAGAATATGCAAAAACAGGGAATAATTTGGATATCGGATGCAAAATATGCGGTATTTTGAAGTTTTTGTCGTGGTTCCCAGTTCTACCACTGGAATCATTCATTTTGTTGTTTGGACTATGTTTAGTATTCTGATTCTTTTTCCTATTTTATTTGTTATATGATTTAGGGGTTAAACCCCTTTTACTTTGTGTTTATATTTTATGAATCGTTGAAATTATTGGTGATTTGTTATCTATATATGTAGATTTATTCAGTATATTATGTTTGTTTGATCAACCACCTTATGTGTTAAAGTTGTAATTTTTATTACCTATATATGAGTAAGTAGAATATAGACAACCAATATGGTTTTATTAGATTGAATCATTGTTATTTTATGACCTTTACGTAATTATGACTAGTGTTTTGACCAAAACCTAGGATTAGGTGATAGAATCGTAACTCTAATGTGTAAGAGAGCGTTTGTTGATCAATTTATGTTACTTATTAACTTTCATGACCACTGAAGTTAAATCCTCAATCAAATCTCTCATAATCCGGATATAATTATAATTGTTAGGATGATTAAATGCATGACCAATGTGTTGATTGTCTTTATGATTATACAAAATTAGTTCATCTGACCAAGATAACTAATTACAATAGGAATCAGTAAATAATAGATAAATAACCATTGCACTTTACCAATTAACAATGATTTTGAGATGTGATCAAGTTTGAACCAAAGTACTTGAAGTAAATTGTTTCCAATTAGTTTACCATGATAGTTTAGTTATAATTGAGTTTTATAATCAAATCCCCCCTTTTGTCATTTGTTTAGTGTAACCTATAATTAAATTTTTTAATATGAATTCATAATTGTTCTCCAATAGTTCGACACTCTTTCTTCTCAAAACTATATTGCTACAAAAGCAAGTCCATTGCATGTAATGTGTATTAGTTTAGCTACAATAAATTATGATTTTATAAATTTAAAACTGGTGCATAAAATACACAACAAAGTTTTTGGCGCCATTGTCCGAGAATGGTTTTAATTAATTCCGTTTATTTAATTATTTGTTATTGGTATTTTTTCATTTTTAGTTATTTTTTATTTTCTATGATTACCTGTCAGTTGTCAAGAAGGTGGTTGTTGTTGTTTTATGCAGGAGAATATTGTATACCTCAAAGAAGTCAAATATAGAAAAAGAAGTGAAAAATAAAAAATTTCAAAGTTTCATGGTGCTACATTTGGATATTCATGGCATAAACATCGAGATATGCACAATCTGGAAGGTACACTGTCTAAAGCTCACGATGCGCCTAATTTTACTGTCACGGTAGGATCCATGGCATGTAGAGTTGATATTTAGCAACCCATATAGTTACCTAATGACCGACTGATACATTAATATTTACAGTTTCTAGATGACCTACCTAATATAGATCGAATGTGGTACACCAGTAAGGTGATAGGTATGCTGGCAAAGAAGTTTGATGTTGCACAAAGGCTAGGATTGGCCGAGAGATTAGCACCATATCTTGAACGTACATTTTCTGATAAGGTCGGGGTACCACTGTTTACTTATTGTGGTTGGGAGTATATAATGAGAACCCATGAGATTGTCTATAAGGAATTATGTTGGGATTTCTTTTCCAGTGTTGAGTATGACATCACGTCGTGTGCTTAGACCAGACCCACAATTTTCACATTTCGTCTTGGATGTGAGGCGTGATTGTGTAGCATTGTAGATCTTTCAGTCCGATTGGGAATTTATAAGAGGGATGAGACCCAAAGTCCGCATTTTGAGGAATTTTTATAGAGCTGCATTACTACTGGTCTAGCTGAGTATAGGTCATCGGACGTTTGGGAGTTGGCTCAATGATCTTATTCAACCAAGGAGGCTAACGAAAGTCTTTTCCGATCTCATATTATTTGTTTGTTGCACATGTTTATTGTTGTGTAGTGTGTTATTGGCAGGGGTAGAGAAGGTGGCCACAAGGGACTTGTTTTATATGTGGTGCTTGATATGACAAGATGTGCACTTGAACCTCCCTTACACCTTGACAACCTTTTTAGCAAGACATGCAGTAAGATTTAGCAAGGACAATTTGATTTTCGAAGGATATTTTGTCATGAGACTAACATGTTCCTTTGAGATTAAGATGAAGGGGATGCACCACTATATTCCTAGGGATTTAGATGATATCAATTTAGAGATGATGAGAGATAGAGATATAGAGGTGGAGATGATATATTGAGGATTCCTACAGATGATCATATTCATCAAGTACCCGCACTAGATGTCGAGTGAACACCTCAGGGAGACCAGAGATGATAGAGACGTAGACCTGCTCCAACAGAAGCATAATAGGGACCCGATGATGAGATTGATTTGAGATATTTATCAAGCAAGTGTCGAAATTGAGGTCAAAGTTAAGGACATAAATGCATGGGATTTGTGTTGAGAATTGGTAGTTAGACGATGCTTTTAGTGCATTATTTCACTACCATGGGATCGATTATTCACCATTTCCCAAGTCTAACGATAGAGCAGGTCCATCTGGGGCGCATGAAGATGATGACATTTGCTAGTACTTATCTTTTTAGACTTAGTCTTAGTATTTTAGTATTTTATTTTGGTTTGTTTAAAAACTTATTTTAGTTTTTGGTTTGTATATTTGTGTGCTTTATTACTCCCTTTGGTTTTATTTTTAGTGTATAGTTTGTTTTCTACGATGATGATCTTTTAGTTTTAGATCTGTGCAGTTAGGATGCCCTTCATAAGCTAGAAGTAAGTTCAACTATTAGAAGCAAGTGCATTTTTGTCATAAGGAGATATTTTATGAAAGGTGTAGCATCACATAAGTATAGGGTCACTTGCCCACATGAGAGAGGAATCAAGGTAACAAAGCCATTACGAATAATAGAGGGACGATTTTATACGAGAGATGGGATGAGTGTTTGATCAACAAAATTGAATTCAATTTTTATTTGCGAAGAAACTTATGACCCAAGCTTAGCAAACCCGCGTCATGAAAATCTTATTGATTGTGATAAAAGTTCCCTACTTTTTACATTCGAGACCTAAGACTTATATATTAGCCACACGAGGATGCCTATTCTTATAATTATAAACTATATTGTTATACGATGTTTTCGCCAGTTGATCATTTCACACCGAGTTCTATAGAGAGTTGAAAAAGAGATATAGATCCAGTTTTTAGTTTTTGACAAATTCAAAAGCAACATTATTTAGCACAAGTTTTGAAGCAACCCACAAAAATTAGATTCGATCTTGCCACTAATATCTCATGAGAGTTTGTTTATTTTTTCCCCTTTTATCTTTTTATGTGTCTTAATTGTTTTTATGCATACAATGAGGGCATTATATGTAATAAGTGTGAAACAGGAGGTCGAATAAGGAAAAAACATACTAGATAAATTTTGGTCAAATTTTAAAATTTTGAAATACGTTTCCAAACATTAGTTTATTTATCTTGTGTTGAAGTATGATAAAGTACAAAAAGAGTTTAAAATTAAAAAAAAAAATCAATAAGGACAAATTGGCAATAGTAGTAAAAAGTTGAAGCATTGGTCAACAGAAGCGGGTAAAATATGAAAATCTTACAAAAATAAGTCAAAATGAGCAAGTGATAAAAAAAATAAAGCCAAAGTTTACCATAATTTGAGAAATAAAAGTGATAATTTTTGTTTCTTTGTTCCTTTTCTTTTTAAATTGAGTCTAGGAGCTTGGAAACAATAATAAGACCTAGATTTATTCTATATTTGTTTGAAGGAAAGCAAAGCTCAAGTGTGGAGTATTGTGATAACGCTTATTTTATACATATATCTCCGTCATTATCTTAGTATTTAATGTTATAATATGATAATATTTAGAACAAAAGGCACTTAAAATGCTTTAATTTGTAATTAATAGGTTTCATACGTTGTTGGAGCGAAAAGAAGGAAAAATACTGGAAATGGAGCTGAATCGGAAAATTCTAAAAGAAAACTAAAACACGATAAGTTGTGACGTGCTTGGTAAGATTTCACGATGTGACCTTGCTAAGTCGTGATATGGATAACGATGAATTTAAAATATCACGAAGTGAAATGTTCATGGTCACGACGCAAATTACGCCGACTTAAAACACTATAAATAACCTTATATCTTTAACCTAAAGGCATGATTCCAATTATTACACAACCTCGGTCAACAAGAAACCTTAGAACTGGAGTTTTAAGAATCTAGAAGGTAGCTAAAGGGTCGTTAAGCTGATATGGAGCGAAGATCTGAAGGATTAGAGATCCAATTCATGACGATAATCATTCAGTTTGCTGTTCAAACAACGTTTTATATTCCGATTCGTTTTCATATTATATTTGTTTTATGAGTTAGGGATTAAAAGCCAATTCATGAAATTGTTGGTTATTTGTTATTTGGATATTTAGAGTTATTCAATATATTATGTTTGTTTGATCAACCACCTTATGTGTTAAAGTTGTGATTTTTATTACATATTTCCGAGTTAGTAAAATTTAGACAACCAATATCGTTTTATTAGCTTGAATCATTGTTATTTTATGACCATTAAATAACTATGATAGTGTTCTGACCAAAACCTAGGGTTAGGCGATATAATCATAACTCTAATGTGTAGGAGGGCGTTTGTTGATCAACTTATGCTATTTATTAACTTTGATGACCATTGAAGTTAATTCCTTGTCAAATCTCTCATAATCCGAATATGATTATAATTGTTAGGATGATTAATTTCATGACCAATGTGTTTATTGTCTTTATAATTATACAAAGTTAGTTCATCTGACCACGATAACTAATTACAATAAGAATTAGTAAATAATGAATAAATAAGAATTTCACTTTAGTAATCAACCATGATATTGAGATGTGATCAATTTTGAACCAAAGTACATGAAGTGAATCATTTCCAATTAGTTTACCTTGTTAGTTTAGGTATAATTGCGTTTTTATAATCAAATTCCCATTTTATTGTTTTTGTTTATTTAGTATAATCTATAATAAAATTCCAATCTTAATTCACAATTGTTCCCCAAGAATTTAACATACTTGCTTATCATAACTATACTGCTACATGATCAGGTCCACTTCATGTAATGTGTATTTTTTTTGTCACGATAAATTAGGATTTTATAAATTTAAACTTAGTGCATAAAATACACATCATATTGATTCCATTTTTTTTTATACTTTTGAATCTCTTAATATATGTATATAATTGTTTCATTTTTTCTATTTGAAAATTTTTCCAAGTCATTTTAAGCTTGGTTTGATACAAACCTTATCATTCCATTCCAATGTTGTTTCAACATTGAAATCATTAATTTAACTTGTTAGTATAATTATAACATTTAAAATTATAACTAGAACTCAGTTCTGAACTGGGTAACTACATTTACTAGCTAAGATCTCATGGAGTTGTATGAATTTAGTGGTTAGAGACTAAAATCCAACTTATTGAAGCAACATAACAACTAGATCATAAAATTGGGGTCATGGAACCCTAATTCCATTCATCAAACCCAAATCCTCACTTTTCATAAGTGTGAACATCCACCTTGTACTTTTAGCATCATATTCATATGATCACATGATTCAATTAATTTATTGTTTATCAACACATTTACTTATAGCTTCATAAGTAGGGTTCATGGTTTGTATTTACTCAAACTTAAATCCATCCATATGAATGAGGTTTTAAGCTTTTTACCCTATAAAACAATATGGTTAGGAAAACAAACCCTAACAATGATTATCTAATAAAAATCCGATTTAAACTTCCACCCAAACACTAAATTCGAATTTAAAAGATTTGGTGTAGATTTATACCTTGAAATCACTTATAATCTTCTAATCTATAATTGATTCACCAAACTTCCATGAATTCAAACCCTATGGTGATTCCCTTCACCAAATCCCATGAGGGCTTCTACCATTCTCCCAAAATCATGCTTCAAAATAAATAAGATGGAAAAGTAAGGTTGGGTCTTATGTCAAGTTCCCTTTTTCTTATTTTGGCCACACAACATCTAGTTTATTTGTTTTTTGTTTTTTTTGTTTTTACAACTAGACTTTGAGTATCCGCACCATCCTTATTATATTATCAGTCCCAAGTCTCACTTCAATGAGTTAGCTATTGGTCAAATTCAACTTTTTACACTTTGTCAAGTTTAACCCTTATTTACTAAAATGTATTAGTTCTAACTTTTATCATATTAGAGTTATATATTCATTATTAATATGAATTTATGTTATAACTTCTTATTTATTTATTTATTATTTGTTTATATTATATTATTTTCCAAAAAAATATTTTTACTAAAAAGCCCAAAACCTTTACTTCCTAGATGCATGTTTTATAGTTTTAAAAAATAATATTCTTTATTTTAAAGCAAATCATTGTCGTGACATCTATAAAACTAGTATAAGCATACAGATCCAAAAAATGGTTTGGATAAGACATATAAGTGGCAATATCGTCTTGGCTTCATAAACAATAAATACCACGCCAGACTATAAGCAGATGGAATTTTGGAATCACTTGATCAAAAGTCTTATGATGAATGTAAATCTTTCTTATAAGGAAAAATGACAAAAGAACAATTCATATAAGATTATGAGCGGAATAAGAATCTGTCGAACTAGTAAATGTTGATGTGTGTGGATCATTTAGATCAACCACTTGACATGGTCAAACATACTTCTATCACCTTTACTAAAGCTTTTGACATATATGGTTATGTTTATATGATTAGACATATGGCAGAAACCCTTAAGGTGTCTAAGATATTTCAACCCATGATACCACAACTAAATTAGATGATTAAGATTCTCATATTCGCAGGGGTGATGAGTATTTTAGTCAATATTTTTAGTGACTTGGTTAAATAGATAATTAAAAAATGTAGGTATTTTTTTTTTGATAAATCAGAACTTCTCCAACATCTATTATTACCACTTACAACCTTTAAAGTTATTGTATTAAAAAAATCGTATCATTATCATAATGATATAGCTTCCTGATGGTTGGCTTTTTAATTTTAAAGGCCTTCCGTCGTTCATTTTTTTTATAGCTTTTGCAATATTTATACGAAAGGTCCACTTTTGTGTTTAGTTGAAAGAAAGAGTTGTTAAAAGTCTTAAAAGATGATTCCAACCTCCGGTTGGTGCAAACCTTTGTTTAGTTAATTCACAATTATGATTTGTCATGTCAACTGCCAGATTGGATCGTGTCAATAATTTGATGACAAACCTCAATTTTCTTATAGATTCATTATTGTAATAATCATCACTAAACTATAGTAAAGTACCACGGTGTTTAGAGGTGTGCTAGAATAATAATTGTGGTTTACATTTATAATAGTTAATTTTAGTGTTGATCAAAACTAATTTTGTTTTTTAGTTTTTTAAGGTTTAATGAGATTTAAATAAGAGTTATTTATTAAAATTATCATATTTTGATCTCATATTTATCGTAAAAACATTTTTTATTTGAATTATAAAAAAACAAACACTTTTTTTTTTGGAACCGACAAATATATATTATAATAAGACCCAACTAGCAAGATGCTAGAAAAAGAATACCCCGCTAACTAATTAATATTCATGAATGTTGGATTTGTTTCGTGAGCTGAAGTTAGAATAGTCGGACAAGACACATGTTCCTTATGTTTGAGTGTTAAATTCGATCATTGTAATGCATGTTTTATTTATTTTTTAAATTACCTGTTTATCTCTTCCCAAATATGCAACACCCAAGATGAGTCTTGTGAGTTTTTTACGAGGCATCGGGTTTTCTTCGTGAGTGTGCATTTTTGCAGACTTTTTCCTTTCAAAACATGATTATTCCCGAATATATTTCAAGCTTGTGAATTTTTGGCGAGATACACATTTTTCGCATAATCTATTTTTGTCTACAAAAAACGACATTGTTCTTATTTGATTATCTTCACATAAATACCATCTTTCTTGCTAGCATGCTTTAAGCACTATATTTTTACGGGTAGGCTTTTTTGCGTGTGTTCTTATGTTTGAATGACCAATAAGTTAGATTAAAATTTGAACCGAAGCTTGTTATGTGTTTATGTTTATGTCTTATATCGAAAAAAGAAAGAAATCTTTCATACAACTGTTATGGTCCAACCATAGTCTTTCATGCAATTGTTATGGTCCAACCATAGTCTTTCATACAACTGTTATGGTCCAACCTTAGTCTTCATACAACTATTATGGCCCAACCACAGTCTTTCATACAACTTCGATGGTCCAACCACAGTCTTTCATGCAACTGTTATGTCCAACCATAATCTTTTATACAACTGCTATGGTCTGACCATATTATTTCATACAAATGTTATGGTCCAACCATAGTCTATCATGCAACTTGTATGGTCTAACCATAGTCTTTCATGCAATTGTTATGGTCCAATCATAATCTTTCATGCATAAGTCACAAAGACAACCTATCCATCCAAGACATCTAATGTCACCCATACTATAGTGAGAAAACTCACATGATGCTCAAAATTGCAGTCTTACAAGCACAACTCCTCGAATCAGCTAACACGAACTACTTAAAACCAAACAGAGGTCCAACCTCCGTCTATAGCTCAAAACCATCAAAGTTTGACCAAAAGTCAAACCGATCAAAAGTCAACGGTTAACGCGTTGTGACCCAGCTTTTGGTCATGGTCGCTAGATGACAAAATAGTCATGAAGCCCATTCAACCTATGCGTCACAACCTAGCCATGGTCACGTCGCGATTTTCATTTAGATTCCAATCTTTTCATTAAGCTCTCAAAGGATCTAACTTACTACTTCTCTAATTTAAAAGCTTCAGTGTGTGTGTTTGTTACCAGATACAATCTCAGAAGATACATAATAGATTATAGTGACAGTAACGTCCCAATTTCCAGAATAGATTTTTCATTTTCAAATAGAATAAACACCCATTTTCGTAAAATACACCCAAGGCAAAACCATTTGTTCAAATACCATCATTCCATATCAGAGTTATAAGGGAAAGAATGTGGGATCTCGAATCGTAAGACTGTTGGCGCATGTGTATACAATACCGCTTCGTATCGCCACAAACCGATAAAGTACCTAATTAATGTTTAATCCAAAACTTTAAGCAAAAAGCTTAGTAATTTCCCTAAAATACCCCACACAACAATACACATACAGTACATGCACACAAGGCCTACAACACAAATTTGGATTGCTACGTGGGCCTTCAGCATAACGTTGTACCCCCTAGGCCTACAACATAAAGTTGGACCACCCCTCCCCTCTAGGCCTACAACATAAAGTTCCCTAAAATATCCCACCCCTCCCCCTTGGTCCAATAACATAGAGTTGGATCGCCATCAAAGCCTACAACATAAGGCTGGACCGCTCTCATTGGGCCTACAACACAAAGTTGGATCAACCTTTGGGCCTTCAACACGCAGTTGGATCGACATCCGGAGCCTATGCTATCAACTTGGTTCGCTTCCCTTGGGCCTATAATAATGAACTGGAGCTCCCGGGCCTCTTAGCCTTCAGCACGCAGCTGGATCGACTCCACTCAACCACAACATGTCGATATATGCAAATACAATAACAAGAAAATGCAGGTAATCATAATAGATCTACCAGACTAACAAATCACTACAACATATCAACATCCAACACACAAAGCATACATACTGCAATATAAAGTATAGTGAGAAAACTCACATGTGCTAACCAAAAGAAGCTCAACAAGAAACCTCATTAATAGAATAACTAACACAAGCTACCTAATGTCAAACTGAGACGAATCCTTAGTCAGATACTTAATTCTACCCAAGTTTGACCAAAAGTCAAACTTGTAAAAAAAGTCAATGGTCAAAATCAATCTTAGCTGGCTACCATGTCGTGGCCAAGCAAAAGCCACATCGTGACATTCTCGGGACAAAACAGTCATGAGAAACCCTTCCACCATGTTGTGGTGAGCACACCACAACGTCTTGAGAATTTTTTTGTACCTCTTAATGAATTAAGCCCTTAATCCATTAAGCACTATAATCATCCTTTCCACAAGGTTTCCTTACACTCATAACCATCATAAAAACCCTTGCTTTATGCACATATGCATTTCATACACTTAAGTTAGGTCAAAATCCCATTCATAAAACCAAAAATTCATAATACTTCATATCTAGAACATATGACCACATTGAGACCTCAAGGATCCATAAAGTTGCCAACTTTACAGGATCCATCCACTCCAATCACCACAACGCCTTGAGAATTGTTTTGTACCTCTTAATGAATTAAGCCCTTAATCTATTAAGCACTATAATCATCCTTTCCACAAGGCTTCCTTACACTCATAACCATTATAAAAACCCTTGCTTTATGGACATATGCATTTCATACACTTAAGTTAGGTCAAAATCCCATTCATAAAACCAAAAATTCATAATACTTCATATCTAGAACATATGACCACATTGAGACCTCAAGGATCCATAAAGTTGCCAACTTTACAGGATCCATCCACTCCAATCAACACAAACTTGAAGAAACATGCTAAAAAGCCTAGATCTAGAAGAGTTGGTCAAAATATAAGAACTTATGGACTTACAAAGGTCCAAGCTATGCATTAGAAGTCTAGAAGAACTTTTCTTGATGAATCCTTGCACTTAGAGCACCTTTCTCCCTTCTTCAAGACCATAGAACACCATAATAAGCTTCAAGATGAACACAAGCGGGCTTGGGTTTGAATAAGGGCTTAAGGGAGTGATGGAGGCTGAAGAGGATGCCCTAACTCTGGAGTTAATGCCTTTAAATATGGGAGAAACCCTAAAATCTTAGGCTTGGCCTACATCAACGACCATGTCGTGACTATCACCTTGCCACATTGTGGTGCCAACCCGGGTACGATGCTTCATTTAAATAACAATGCCATGTAGTGGCCATTAATATATCACGTCATGGCATAAGGTTTTCCCCAAAAATCTTATCTTTGACCTCCATAAGTCTTCCACTAATTTAATCGGGAAAACGAGTATTATAGTGACACCATGATGTTTATCAAATTTTGAGCCTAAGATTTAAGAAGAACATTGATTCTAGCTTTGACTTGATAAACCTAACATTTTTAGCATCTGCACAATCATAATGCTATGTGTTAGGTTTTAGTTTAAAAATAGTTTCATAAACTAGAAAAATATGGCAACGGAAGACTATAACTTTTTGAAATAACATAAACATTTTATACCCACCAAGGATCTCCTTGCAAGTTGTAGAAAGATTTAAACACCAACTAAAGAAGAGGTAAAGAAATAACAACCTTTGTAGTCCTTTGGGTCCTCTTGGGAGGCTTGGAAGTTGATGAAGAATGTGGAACCTTTGAGACACTAACAATGACTCAATGTTACACCCCCAAACCGGAATGACGGAAACGTTCGGGGGCGGAGGACGTCATGTACAGTATCATGATAATTGTATAATAGTAATCAAAGAAAACACAACCATTACATTGATAAAGTATAGTTTTTACATCTTTTCAATACATAGTTTGTATGACATCAAAAGTGTATAGCAAAAGTATAAAAGACGTAACTCTACAAAGCTCCATCTTCTCAAAACTTGTGGGTGTACCTGTCTACTGGTTCCCTGAGAATACAAATGGTTTTGAAAGTGTATCAACATTTAAGTCAGTGAGTTCATAAGCATGTTTGTAATTGAAATCCATCATTTGTTCCTTGAAAAATGTAAGTATGTTTTCCTAAAAAATCCTATATTTTCTGTTGTAATATTATTGTACCCTAAGATAGTATAATGTAGTTTTAATTCACATAAAACCATGAAAAGTATGTTTTCTCTGTAGTGGAATAGTGGTATGTGTAAAACCAACTCGTTTTATTCCTACTCTAAAAATACAATTTAAACACAAAAAGGCAGTGAGCCTGTCTTTTAGTGGTATAGTTGAATAAGTAGGGTGTCGAACTCGAGGAACGGAAATTAACCTAATAACTAATTTTAACTAGCAAGTAATAAAAGTAAAAAGGTTTTCTCTAGTTTTACAAGACTAGAAACTTGGACACACTAACTAACACGCAATTAACTAATCAACTAAAACCAAGTACAAATTCACGAATTTTAATAAAATGTTTCTGCTTAGGTTCAACTCATTCACTCCTATGGTTAATTTTATGGCAAAGCAATAGATTAATTGTTATTGGTTACCGACTAAAGTGATTAGATTCGCATTCGCTATTACCAATCCTTAGAAAATCAATTAATTTAAGCAGTGATCAAGTGTTTAAGCTAATTAATTCCCTAGTTCAATTATTCGGATTAAATAAGACTTGTAATTGGTTAATCAAATTACTAATTCAATTAGCCTCTTGTTTTTGGTTTATCAACAAGCTCACACATTAATTTACCCATTCTATAATTAATCCTAGTTTCATATTCACTATTCCTAGGCACATAACAAAGTGTTCACATAAATCGTATGAGGTAAACAATTAAGAGATGTTCATGCAGCCTAATTGCCTTCCTATTAACAGAGAATAGTTATGGTTAATGCATAAGGATCTTTAACAAGCTTAATTTAACAAAATCACCAATAAACAATTAATCAAACCATAAAATTAATCCATAGGAGTAAAATTGTCTTCCCTAAATAGAAACTCGTAAATTTAGCTCGTGATTACAGTAGTCAAAAAGCTAAAAACGAAGGCAATCAACTCAAACATTGTTCAATTCGAAGATAAAGTGGAAAATTAAACCTAAGTTGCCTTGAATCTTCTAAGAATGAGAGATTAGGGTTCTTCTCACATTCTTCAGGTCTCTAAGGGTCTCCTTAGTCAGAAAGTATCTTCCAGAAAAGCCAGAAAAGATAGTGGATTCGAAATTTGACCTCTATTTATAAGATCCTCAAAACAGGGGCAACTCGTTGAGTAGATACCCAACTCGCGGAGTTTCTTTGTAAAATCCGTGTATGGCAAGAAATCTACGTATTGCTTCACGAAAATTCATGGAAACTCGTCGAGTAGACGCTTGGACTCGCCGAGTAGCTTCAGGTTTGTACTTCTTTCTTCATTCTCCAGCTTCTAATTGCTTCTCCTTCCTCCTTTTTTCTCCCGAGCATGACTTCTAGACTGAAAATACAATTTAAACATTATTAAGTACCCTTTTTCCATAATATGAAAATAATTAGCTAATAATTGATAAAAATCTATACTAAATATATGGCTAAATATGCACATATCAAATAGTATATTGTATTTGTACTTATATAAAAACTCTGTAATTCTAAGTACCTGGATTCATCAGCTGTATTGTAAAATACTGTATTGTAGTTTCATTATTAATAAAACTATGTGAAGTTGTTTACTTATTCATACACTAATCGTATTGTTCAATACCAAATTGTGAGTTATTATAACCATACTTGATGACCTAAGATGGCCTGAAACGACGTTCTTCAGGCGTCAGAATCGTTATGACATTTGTCACCCAGGTCTGCCGGCCTAACTGTAGCTAACAATTAAGGTGCGAGATTGTCAATCCCATATAGATTTGTACACAAATTCACGCTCTCCCTCCAGGAGAATCTGGTTATAATTTCAGGGCTTGGATGGTACTTAGGTAAGTACTTAAAGTGTGTCTTACAAAGCTATACTGACGGTTACGTGTAGAATAACTGAAAATCCTTTGTAATGATTGACTGTATATATGTTCCATAAACTATTCCTAACATAGTTTATATGCTCGTTGTATTTTATCTCTGTATTTAGTAACAATTATATAAGTGTTCCGTAAACTATACCTGTAACGTCGCGATTTTCAAGGCCAAAAATTTCATTTTTAATTAAGGAACTCATAAAATAGTTTACCAAAAACATTACCAATGTCAAATCAATTCATAAAACTGTAACAACGTGTCTCAAAACCATATCATCAATAGTAATAAAAATCAGAGTACAATCCCATAAAACTCGATGCGGAAATCATGTGTGAGTGTGATGTGCCGCTACCGCGCCGGCTCCTTCCCCTTCGGTGAAGACGTACCTAAAACAAAACTGAAAACTGTAAGCACGAAGCTTAGTGAGTTCCCCCATCATACCACATACCATACAATCACATAACATACATACTGTCAGGCAATTCTGGGGTGCCCGACCTACCCGGTCCGGCCATTCTGGGGTGCTGACCTTCCCATGTCAAGCCATTCTGGGGTGCTCACATACCCGTGTCAAGCCATTTTGGGGTGCTGGCCTACCCATGTCAAGCCATTCTGGGGTGCTGACCTACCCGTCGGTCCTAACAACCGAACTATGGGGACCATTTCACCCCTACTACTACTACCACACATATCATAACATAATCATATTGTCAGGCATATTTTGGGTGCCCGACCTACCCTTCGGTCCTAACAACCGAACTTGGGGACTAGTCCCCTCCTATTGCCACTATCACGTATAACATATCATAAACATGATGGGTTTTGAGCATTCTAACACTTCCTAAGTGTACATGCAACCCTAATAACCTTGGATCTATGTTTGTCTAATAATCATGCAAAGTTGTTTTCCAAGGTTATGAACCTATCTAGCATACATGGGGTGCAATTTTCTTTGCATAAAATATAGAACTACATACCTTGTTGTTGAAAGTGTTCCTTGAAACCTTGTGAGCCTATCACCTCAAGTGTGATGCCTCAAATGCTTCACACAACACCAAATGCAAAGAATAAACTTGAGAGAATACTCTAACACATGCAAAATCGGCCAATCCCTCTTCTTTCTTAGTGTGATCGATTTTGGGGAGAGTTACATTGATTATATAGTGTGTTGCATTAGGTAAACCCTAATGTTCCATGACTCTTCATTTCTTGATCCATGGGTTAACTTCATGGAGCATCCATGGAGCATCCTATGGGTGGAACCCAACTTGATAATCCATGGAGCCTCTTAGCCCACTATATAAGATATGGAAGATTTACATAATCTACCCATATATTTAATTAGTTATCTTTTGATCACTTAATTAATTCTAAATTAATTCTTGATCAAAACTAATTAAACAGTATTATTAATATATTAGAACTTATAATATATTAATAAATCATATGTGTTATTTCTCTCATTTACTTTATCCAATTGCGTGGTGCCATGCAACCCAAATGGACCATGCCGGGTCGGGTCAAGTACTTACCAGAAATAGTTATGGACTTAGACACCTTATCCAACAGTCTCCCACTTGGATAAGTCTAATAACTATAACTGCAATACTTCAGGAACCGATCGGCAATCGTAGCTCTTTCAAGGTCTCTTGGAACTGAGAAGAAGTTGATACGCCATTTAAGATAAGGGATCATATAATCCTCTGTTCTAGATATCAGCCGGACAAATACATGGAATAATGTCTTACTTATTGTCCAACAGTTTGTTTCCCGATTTTCGATTTGTTTGACAAAGAACTTAATTGAACACATTAACTTAGTTCTGACCGGGCCCGATACATAGGTCAAAACAAAATCATCGAGGGGCCCAAATATCAGCTTCTAATCCAAGAAGGAACAGACAAACTTTGACTCATATGTTTGTTCTACTACTAGTTGAATTATACACAAAAGCACATTTTATAACATCGAGTTACCAATGCGTTTTCGTACAATCAATGCATAATCAATTCATAGGCAACAAATCATATCTCTAGGTTTGAAGACTTATATGATATTACCGTCTCACGATCACTCGAGATAAAATTCCATGAAGTGATTCTAGTGAGCGTGAGTTGATTCCAATACTCAGAACTTATGAGCACTCATGAAGTGTTGTCTTATATCCTGACACCTACAACCAACTTCATGACAGTCTCACTTCATATCTACTTCCAACATATGACTGACTGTGGAAAAATTTGAATAATATGTAAAACCACAACATACTTTTCTGGAAGTCAAAACATGCAAAAGAAATTATAGTAAACAATTGACAAAAGATAGTAACACTTTACTCATAAATAAACACAACTTTTATTCATCATCAAATGTCAATTACACTTTACAAATTTCATAATTTATGTAACTACTAAAACTTATATCATCCTTCAGCCCTATGCTCCGAGCATGCTGGAGATGCTTAACCCTACTCAGTCCCTTTGTGAGGGGATCTGCTGGGTTCTCATCCGATGATACCCTCTTTGCCACAAGGATTCCTTCTTCTATGTGATGTCTCATAAAATGATATTTTCTATCGATGTGTCTGGATCTACCATGATCCCTTGCTTCCTTGGCTAAGGCAACAGCACTTTCACTATCACAGAAAATTTCCATGGGCTCCTTTATAGCTGGTACTACTCCAAGGTCTCCTATGAAGTTCTTCAGCCATATAGCCTCCTTTGTTGCCTCGCTCGCTGCTATATACTCTGATTTACAAGTGGAATCAACCACTGTCTCCTGCTTGAAACTCTTCCAAGTGATTGCTCCTCCGTTTATGGTAAAGACCCAGCCCGACTGAGAGCGGAAATTATCCCTATCAGTCTGGAAACCAGCATCACAATACCCTACAACTCTCAATTCATCACTCCCACCGAGGGTAAGGACCCAGTCCTTAGTCCCCCGTAGGTACTTGAGAATATTCTTTACCGCAGTCCAGTGAGCCTTGCCAGGGTTCCCCTGATACCTGCTAACCATGCTCAAGGCAAAGGCTACATCAGGTCGAGTACAAGTCATAGCATACATGATCGAGCCTACTGCCGAAGCATAAGGCACTCGACTCATTTCTGCTATCTCAGCCTCAGTACTAGGGCTTTGTGTCTTACTCAATCTAGCATTACTCTGGATGGGTAACTCTCCTTTCTTGGAGTTCTACATGTTGAATCTCTTCAACACCTTGTCCAAGTAGGTACTTTGACTAAGTCCAATTAGTCTTTTACTCCGGTCTCTCAAAATCCTTATCCCTAGAATATAGGCAGCTTCTCCTAGGTCCTTCATAGAGAAACACTTCCCAAGAACGGACTTAACTTCCTGCAGAGTTGGGATGTCATTTCCTATGAGTAGTATGTCATCCACATACAATACCAAAAAGCTAACTATACTCCCATTAGCCTTGACATACACACAAGATTCATCTTCACTCCTAGAAAAGCCAAATTCCTCGACTTTCTCATCAAAGCAAAGATTCCATCTGCGAGGTGCTTGCTTTAATCCATAAATGGATTTCTCAAGCTTACACACTCTATTAGGGTACTCATTACTGACAAAACCTTCTGGATGACTCATGTAAACATCTTCTGTCAACTTCCGATTAAGGAAAGCGGTTTTGACATCCATTTGCCATATTTCATAGTCATGAAATGCAGCTATGGCTAACATAACCCTAATAGACTTAATCTTGGCTACTGGAGAAAAGGTCTCATCATAATCCACTCCAGGAGTTTGAGAGAAGCCCTTTGCAACCAGTCGAGCCTTATAAGTGTGTACATTACCATCCATGTCGGTCTTCTTCTTGAAGATCCATTTGCACCCTATAGTCTTACGACCTGGTACATTCTCAACCAAGTTCCAAAATTGATTATCATACATGGATTGTATCTCGCTATCCATAGCCTCTTTCCATTTAGCAGACTCAGGGCCTGCCATGGATTCCGCGTAGCTGTTAGGTTCATCCATAACTACTAGTGTCTCATCACTAATAAGTGTCTCACCTTCCGCAGTAATATGGAACCCATAGTAATGCTCAGGTGCATTCCTAACTCTCGTGGAACGCCTCAGAGGTACAGACTTGTCAATTGGCTCAACAGGAGTTTCCTCCTCAAGTTGAGGGCTAGGGTTTGAAGTTCCTTCACCACTTGACTCTTGAAGTTCTTCAAGGTCAATTTGCCTCCCACTGTCTCCTTGGCTTATAAAATCTCTCTCTCTCTCTCTCTCTCTCTCTCTCGAAAGACTCCTCTTCTTGCTACAAAGACCACATTATCACTAGGTCTATAGAAGAGGTAACCAAAGGATCTTTGTGGGTAGCCGATGAAAATACACCTCTCGCTTCGGGGTTCAAGCTTATAATGAGACTCGCGCCTCACAAAAGCCTCACAACCCCAAATCTTGATGTGGTTTAGTTTGGGTACTTTACCAGTCCACATCTCATGAGGAGTTTTGGCAACTTTCTTTGTAGGGACTAGATTAAGGATATGGGCGGCAGTCTCTAAGGCATACCCCCAGAATGAGATTGGTAGAGAAGCTTGACTCATCATGGAACGAACCATATCCAACAAGGTTCGATTACGCCTCTCATCTACACCATTCAACTGTGGTGTTATGGGAGGTGTCAATTGTGAGACAATCCCACATTCCCTAAGATAGTCGAGGAACTCTGAACTAAGATACTCACCACCTCGATCGGATCGAAGCATCTTAATGTTCCTGCCCAACTGATTCTCGACTTCCTGTTTAAATTCCTTAAACCTTTCGAAAGTCTCTGACTTATGCTTGATTAAGTAGACATACCCATATCTACTATAATCATCAGTAAAAGTCAAATAATAACAATTAGCATCCCTTGTGGCATGTTTGAAGGGTCCACACACATCTGTGTGTACAAGATCCAACAAACCTTCACCCCTCTCACAAGAACCTGTGAAGGGTGACTTTGTCATTTTTCCAAGTAAGCATGATTCGCAACTATCATCTGACCTTAGGTCAAATGACTCCAAGACTCCATCCTTTTGGAGTTGGCCTATGCGTTTCTTGCTTATATGTCCAAGACGACAATGCCATAATGATGCTTTATCCATGTTATTATTATTAAGAGAATCAATACACAAAACATTATTTCCTAAGTTATCAATCACATATACAGTTTCATACACACCATCACAAGGTAATGCTTAAAAATAAAGAATATTATTAAAGAAAGCATTAATCGAACCAACTTCATTATCAAATGAAAAGGTAAAACCTTGGTTATACAATGCATGAAAGCAAATAATATTTCTTGCCATTTCTGGCGAATAACAACATTTATTCAAATCTAAACTAAACCCACTACTTAGCGATAAAGTATAGACTCCAATCTTGGTGACAGGTGAAGCTTTCATGTTTCCCATGATCAAGTTTATTCTTCCTTGCTCCACATTCTCACTTCTTCTTAGTCCCTGCAAATCAGAACAGATATGAATACCACAACCGGTATCAAGGACCCATGCGTTAGAATGGGGTGAGTTATTAGATAAGATAGTGTAAATACATGCATGGTTGGGTTTGACTTTCCCATCCTTCACATCTTGCTGGTACTTTGGGCAGTTTCGCTTCCAATGTGCCTTTTCATGGCAATAGAAGCATTCAGCCTCTTTTGGGTCAGAAGAAGGAGTGATGAAACCTTTCTTGGTTCCACTTGAAGAAGAGCCTTCAAGGGTCCTAGCCTTGGTACCCTTCGAAGAACTCTTTCTCTTCTTTCCTCGTCCTTTCCCGATTGCCAAGACAGGAGTGGAGTTGGTAGGAGTAGGAGTAGTAACAACCGCCTTACCCTTAAGACCACTTTCCGCGGTCTTTAAGAGTCCTTGAAGTTTGCTGAGAGTGACATCTTCCTTGTTCATGTGGTATGTCATGCGGAATTGATCATAACATGAAGGTAAGGTGTGCAAAATGATATCTATTGCTAGCTCCTCAGGGAAGTTCACGTTAAGCTTCAGCAAACGGTCCACAAATCTTTGCATTTTCTGCATGTGGCCCGTGATGGGTTCACCATCCTTTATTCGGGTTGTTATCATGGAGGAGATGATTTCATACCTCTCTTGTCTTGCACTTTGATGGTATCTTTCCATCAAATCTTGGTGCATTTCAAAAGGGTAGAAGTCCTCGTAGTACTTTTGGAGGTCGGCTGTCATAGTGGCCATCATGATGCATGCCACCTTGGTGGCATCCCTTTCATGTGCCCTAAAGTTAGCGATCTCTTGAGGAGTAGAAATTGTCTCATCAATCTCCTTAAGCTCCTTATCGAGGACATATCATCAGATGTTTCTGATCCATTCATTAAAGTTGGATCCATCAAAAGTGACTTTCCCACACAAGTTCATTAGAGAAAAGGAGCCATTAGGATTAGAGCCAGAAGCAACAGTGTTTTCAGACATCTGAAAAGAAGAAAAGTTTAGTTTAGAAATAGAGATAGTCCTTAATAAAACACCCAAATGTAGTATTAAGGCTAGGACCCAATCACAATATATTATACTTAGAAGAGGTATGCCGTAATCTAAGTAATAACATATTTGAAAGGTAGGTGAATGACGATTCACCAATTTCCACCAAAGACGAAATATTAAAAATATTTAATTTGGTTCTTAGAAACTCCTAGATTCTTTTGAGATTCAATGAAATTTTCAAAGGCATGTTTCAATCTCGAGTGTGCCCTCCAATTTTTGTGACTGGGATGCCGAGGATCACAAAACGAGGTGTGAAGTAACCATGCAAATCACTTGGTACCCTTAATGTATTACCCCTCAATCGATGTGCCGGTTAATCACACACGCTCCATCGATACTATGATAAACATTAAGTCACCCTTTACCTACCTTGTTAAGTTCAAGTTAGTGTGCCGATTAACCACACATGCTCCACTAACGACTTAAACAAAGTGTAAAGTGTAATTTCATGGATTAGCACCTTATTCATATTTTTCCTAAAGTAACTAAGATTGGGCATTTAATAAAAGCATTTAGTTACTTTAATATATTCATCATACTTTTAATGAGAATTTTAAGTCCTTGTCCTACCCGTTCGGCTAACGACCCTCCACCAGTCAAGCGGTGGGTGAGAGTGGACACCCATTAAGTTGCCATTTTATAGGCAACAACCTTATACCCACCTTATAGACTGGCTTCGTGAATGAGGCGTACTAGCGGTAAGACGACTTTGATCTTATACACACACACACACACACATATATATATATATATATTATTAACTTATAATATTATAAGTATAAGGGTTGAATTTTAACTTTTAAAATTCTAAGGGTTGGAACTAAAGTTTTTAATATGACTTTACTTGTTCCAAAACTTGAGGACAAGTTTTGTAAACTTTCAAAACTTTTCATTTCTTGTAACTTATGAGTTCATTAGATTATTAAAAATGAAGACTCTTCATTTTTATAACCCATGTGTTCTTTTAATGGTTTTAAAGTAAAGTGACTTTTGGTTTTCCATAACTTGAGGACAAGTTATGGACTCCATTAAAACACATAATGATCACGAATTAATCTACCACATAGGTTACAAACAATTCCTATGATCATCTAAACATCATAAGGTCAAGAACATGAATATGAACACTTTAATGAATCAAAAATTACCCTTAAAAACTTGTAATTTTGATGATTTGTCATTGTAAATGGATTAACATGAACATTACACCAACTAAAACAAGTTTTAAAACACCAAAACAATTTAGGGTAATGTTCCTAGTCCATTTGCAGCAACAAAAATCGAAATTCTGAAAACTGCAACCTCTACTCGTTGAGTGCATGAACTGACTCGACGAGTAGCTTGCATTTGGTCATGGACTCATCGAGTCCCCCCATGGACTCGGCGAGTTCATACGGGCAGAAAGCAGAAAACTTGATTTTTAAAGTAGTTTGCACAAAAATCAAACAAGCAAGCCTAGGCTCTGATACCACTGATGGGTTTTGAGCATTCTAACACTTCCTAAGTGTACATGCAACCCTAATAACCTTGGATCTATGTTTGTCTAATAATCATGCAAAGTTGTTTTCCAAGGTTATGAACCTATCTAGCATACATGGGGTACAATTTTCTTTGTATAAAAGATAGAACTACATACCTTGTTGTTGAAAGTGTTCCTTGAAACCTTGTGAGCCTAGCACCTCAAGTGTGATGCCTCAAATGCTTCACACAACACCAAATGCAAAGAATAAACTTGAGAGAATACTCTAACACATGCCAAATCGCCCAAGCCCTCTTCTTTCTTAGTGTCGCCGATTTTGGGGAGAGTTACATTGCTTATATAGTGTGTTGCATTAGGTAAACCCTAATGTTCCATGACTCTTCATTTCTTGATCCATGGGTTAACTCCATGGAGCATCCTATGGGTGGAACCCAACTTGATAATCCATGGAGCCTCTTAGCCCACTATATAAGATATAGAAGATTTACATAATCTACCCATATATTTAATTTGTTATCTTTTGATCACTTAATTAATTCTAAATTAATTCTTGATCAAAACTAATTAAACAATATTATTAATATATTAGAACTTATAATATATTAATAAATCATATATGTTATTTCTCTCATTTAGTTTATCCAATTGCATGGTGCCATGTAACCCAAACGGACCATGTCGGGTCGGGTCAAGTACTTACCAGAAATAGTTATGGACTTAGACACCTTATCCAAAAAAACATACTCCTAGGCATGCATGGGTTTTGACGACCCCTTAGGTATCTTTCAACCAGTATCTGGGGACTATTTCACCCCTACTAATGCTAACATGTATCACAAAACATCCTAGCACACAAACATAACTAATAATGGCATACCAGATAATTATCACAAAGACAATCATCCAACAAACAACTCCTACTAGTGGGCCGACATTTTGGCCGTAGACCCACTTCTACTGGAAGGTAACTCACCTCGTAAACTGCATGTCGAATCTCGGGGAGGAAATCTCTAACAGCTGCTCCGATGACTCCCAGCTATCAGAGACACATAACACTCAATCAGAGTCTATAACATTACTTGGGGTAAAATGACCATTTTACCCCTTGGTCCAATTTGAGAACATTCATAAGACCCCACTCTAGCGCATTAAATCCAACGCACCCATGGCCCATCAAGACTCCCTAAAGGTCTACTAATGGCCCAATTTTCCAAATTGGGCCCAACCCTTCAAATGGGCCTTTTCGCAATTTCTACTAAGTCTTTAGCCTAAAACAAAATAATCCCAAATGGCCCAATATGGCCCAAGGGCCCAACGCTTCTAATTCCAGATTCCCAGGTCCAAAATTATGCTTTACAGTGGGCTATGAGGCCCAAAAGTCCATGCCCAACCCTCTAAGGCCCAAAATCCCAAGGAATCCATTGTGCATGTGTATGCGCGACGTACCTGGCACGTACACCCGACATAAGCTGGCCTTGACCACATACGGGAAGTTGACCCAGTACGCGCGACGTACTTGGGAGTATGCTTATCATATTGGCCAACTTCCTTGGGACTTCATCCATGACTTAATCCATTAAGCCTTTACGTCCAAAATGTAGATCTAGGTCCTTTTAGACCTCCTAGACCATAAAGTCACGAACTTTATGTGCTTGCATGCAAGGTTGGGGTAAAAACATGATTTTGGTCCATTATTCCAACTTTATGACCATCTAGCCCTTGCATGGTTTTGGCTTAACCACCAAGATCCGATTTTTATGACTCTAGGTGCTTCTAAGAGTCCAAAAGGATAACTCTTAAGCTCTGGAACCAACAATACTCAAACACTCCCAACAATAGGGTTCAAAAAGGATATTAAAACCCCAAATAAACAAATCTAAGCATACAATGGTCAAGTATGGAGCTTGATACCTCAAAAGAGTTAGAAATGGTGTCAATCCTCTGGATCTACAAGCTCTTGGTGGATCCTTGCTTCTTCTTCAAGCTCCTTTCTTCTTTTCTCACTAAAATAACACACAAACACTTTCAAATGGCTTCTAGAACACAAAGGCACACAAAGGGAGCTAGGGTTTTCGTGGTGCTGGGTAAGAGTAAAGGGAGACTGAACCAACATGGGTTATGTTCTTTATATAGGGAGAAACAATAAATTTTATGGTTTAAGGATCTGCACATGTACGCTGGGCGTACTCCTGGTACGTTGCGCGTACGTGCTTGGCCTCCGCGCTTCCTTTCCACGAGTATGCTGGGCGTACCCAACATTGTACGCCCCGCGTACGCAGCTCCCTCAGCCCACTAGCAAGGCCCAAATATCAAAGCCCAACCCAAACCACACCACACTTCAATTATAATGAATAATAATAATACCTGGAAAATCCCAGACGCTACAATACCTATTATAGTTTATAAGTATGTTCTTGTATCATTTCTTGAATTAGTAGAATAGTAAGGCTGTTCCATAAACTATACCTGTTATAGTTTATAAGTGTGTTCCGTTTGTAATGTTAATATTTCTGAAAATTCTCCTTTGCTCAGCATGTTACCAAGGTTTAAAGTTTTGTACTTATATATATATATATACATATATGTATATATATATATATATATATATATATATATAGCGAGAGAGAGAGAGAGAGCATATATAATTGAAATTAAAAAGACGGTCGGACAAGTGAATTTTCCCTAAGCCCACAACCAAACAAGGAACAGGAGGTAAGGCGAAAACACGAGTCCTAAGCCTGTTGAATCTCATATATATATATATATATATATATATATATATATATATATATATATATATATATATATATATGTATGTTTTGGTAAAAACAATAGTTGAAATTGTCGAAATAATTTAGAATAATCTGAAACAGTCAAAAATAATTTGAAAACGTTTGAATGTTTACACAAAAATTAATTGTGTTGTACTTGTATCCCCCCCTAAAAATATGGAAAATAGTGAAAACGTAGGGGTATGAACTCCCTCGCGAAACTGTAGTGACGATCCTCAGGCTAGCGTACGTGAAGATAGTAGTGTCCTAAAAATATTATATCTGACGTGGTATTTAAATTAATAAGATATTAATTTAAATAATAAATTAAATAGTGATCTAAATAATAGTTAAAATGTTAGACAACACTTTAATTATGTAAGAAATACTTACAAATAGCCTTAGGAATTATTTGGAATATTGCTAGGCGTTTTCGGTGAGCTTGGGGGGTTTTCGGTGGAATATGAATGATTGGTGGTGTTCTTGGTGTTCTTGATGAAATTATGAAGATTTGAAGATGGGATGAATGTTCTTGAGGATCTTATGAAGATTTGAAGGATTTTGGTTGAAGATTTGAAGATTTCGTATTATACTTGAGAGAATTCTGACGACTTTTGAGAGCAAAATGGGAGTGTTTACGGTCTAAAAGTTGAGAAATGAATTGTGTTTATGGTTGAAACTATATATATATATATATATATACATATATATATATATATATATATATATATATGAGTAGTTTTCGGTCCTTAGTGGGCCTCAACATGTGATTTCGGTCCTATATGACCGAAATCTCTCTTGATTTCGGTCCTAAGGTTAAATGGAAAAGGGGTTTGTGGTTTTGAGTCAAAGGGAAAAGGGTTTGCGGTCATGACTTTCTAGAAGGGGTGTTTTTGGTTTGCTTTATTCCAAAAGGACGTGTTTTCGGTTTGGTTTTAGATAAGATTTCTTAGATCGAAACTACATTTTTACCTTGAATTATCATATATTAAGTTAAGCATAAGCCCTTTATTTGAACTTGTGTAAGCTTGGTTTTATCTAGTGTGATTTTATGTTAAATATTTAGCTTATACTAGCCTACCTCAACAAGGTTTTCCACATATACTTGTAGATAATTTAAATGAACATGCACTCTAGGCATTCAAAGTTCTCATATCAGCAAGTTATGTTGTGAATTTACTTGTACGTGATTGTCATTTAGACTTTTATTGAACAAGTTTGACTTGAAAATGACGAGTTGTTACACTCAACTTGATGTAGATGCTAGTCCATAAACTCTTAATCCCTTAAGCTTTATGTTCATAACCAATATGAACTTAAAGAGGGCATGAAAATGCAAGTAATCTTCAAGAAGAGATGAAGAAAAGAGAGAGAGAGAGAGAGAGAGAGAGAGAGAGAGAGAGAGAGAGAGAGAAAGAGAGAGAGTAACATCCTCTAAGGAGGTTACAGTTTTGGGAAGCAATAATGAAGTACCCAATTCAAGAATGGAAGCCTCATATTTTATTGTGTTAAAGTGAAGTCTTTAACCATTAGGTCCTTCCACTTTAGACAAGCATGCCCCTAAAGCTTACATGTCTCCCATGCTTCTTATTACTTTTGATTAAAAAAACATGAAAGTCATACTCTTGTCTTTTGACTCTTATTTTATAAAATAAAAATAAAAGGAAGAAAATAAAATATTTATATTTTATAAACCAAGTTTATAAAAATTAAACTTTAACTTTTTGTTAAAGACAAAAAATTTATCTAGTCCAATATGTTGTGTATGACTTATTAATTCATACCATAAGAATTATATATATAATGTAACCTGCTAATGGAAATTATTATTTCCTAGAAATAAATAATTTCCAATTTAATTATTATAGTTTATTGAATATTTATAAAAATCAATTTATAATAAATAATTAATTATATCAAATTGTTGTTAGCGTGGCCCATTAGTATCATATGTTAATTAGCAATATCACTTTAATGTGACTCTTGAGCATACTAGACCTTTCAATCTACCACTTGCGCAAGACTCATATTAGACTGATATAGACAGTGGTGAATGTCTAGCAATATTTCACTGCCCCCAACAACATACGACTTTGTGTCGTTCTATCAACGCCCAATTCCCAAAAGCTCAAAGCTACAATTGGTGTATAAGGTAAGTTTATCAGTTATCCGTTTGCTACAAACATCATGTTGAACAGGAGATACGGATCGCGATCAATCTCATTAGTTGTTCAACTTTTAGTAAGGCACCTCAGATGTCTAACTCTCAACACATAAGAGGAACAAATTCCATCTGGACTACATAAGCCTCTTTCATAGTTCACACCATACCTAAAAATGGCTTTTATAGTTGCCTGGTTATGGAACATCATTTGACCATATCAAAGCATAGCACTCCCTACACTGAAGTCCCACCATGTATCTCAAGGGTTAAGGATACAAATATACACATTTTGGTTAGACTGGGTCGTACGCCCCACACATAAGCTTGTACGCCCAACGCACAAGTCTGAAGCGAGGCTCACGGGGGTTGGGTGCAGTACGTGCACCGTATTGAGATTTACGCCCAACGTACGCACCCAAAGGCAAATCCCTCCATAAGGTCTTAATGCTTTAAGAGCTTACAAACAATTTTTAGATCTGAGCTTGTTAAGACCTTTAATGTCATAAAGTTGCAAACTTTATGCCTTTGCATGGCTACAAATAGCCCAACACCAAAGACCTAGCTTGTTCAAGCCATTCCAACTGCATAACTCTTGCATGGGGATAAACTAAGGTCCAAGCTTGCATTTTTATGACCTAAAATGCCATGAAAATCCTAAAAGGACACCTTAAAGGCTTTGGAGTACCTTCTACTCACCACGCACATGAATTTGGGACAAAAAGATAAAAACATGGCTTAAACAGGATCTAATAAAACATAAGCCAAGTTTGGAGCTTTATACCTTCAAATGGTGCCCAAAGACGCGGAGATGCTAGATCCAAAGTCTTGAGAGCAAAGCTTACTCCTTGAAGGTCCTTCTTCACAACCAAATAAGCATACACCTCATTCCAGAGGCTCAAAATGCTCAAAATGAACTAGGGTTTGCAAGGAGGGTCGATGTTGGGATGGAGGCTGATAAAGGGAAAGGTCTTAAGGCTATAATGGGGTTTAAATAGTGCATAAACCCTAAATATTAGGGTTTTTGGTTTGAACCACGTATGCACGACATAGTAGAGTACGCGCAACGTGCTGGCACGGGACATAGTACGCTCAGTGTACCAAGGAATACGCCCCGCATACTCGAGCAACACCAAAAGTCACGGATTTCGACATCAGGGACCCTTCTTGCAATAAATCAAAACTCAAGGGTCCAAAAGCAAACCTAAAAAAATAGATGTTACAACTCTCCCCTACTTGAACTAGACTTCGCCCTCAAAGTCTACTGCTGTAAACAAATCAGGTTAATGTTATCTCACCTCCGCCTCGGGTTCCCATGTCCATTTGGAACCCTTCTAATGTTGCCAATGGACCTTGACCAATGACACTTTGTTGTTACGCATAACCTTCGAATTTCGGTCTAAGATCACCAACGGCCTCTCCACATAGTTCAGGTGATCATTGATCTGAATATCATCAAGATGAACAACTGCGAACTCATCGACCACACACTTCCGAAGCTGCGACCCATGGAAGGTGTTATGGATATGACTGAGCTCATCAGGAAAACCCAGCCTGTATGCTACCTTGCTCACTCAGACCAAAATCCTGAAGGGTCCGATAAACCTGGGGCCCATCTTGCCCCGCTTCCGAAAGCGGATGACACCCTTCCAAGGTGACACCTTTAGAAGCAATAAGTCTCCTACTTGAAACTCGAGGTCCGAATGCCGTCGATCGACATAACACTTTGTGTCAGCTTTGCACGACTCGCAACCTGCCGCACACCTGCTGAATCAACTCTAAGTACAACTTTTGTACACCCCATGACTCGATGCCCGACCTCCCCTAGCAAACCGTGGTCCTACACCTTCATCCATACAACATCTCAAATGACGGTCGGTCAACACTGACATGGTAACTATTGTTGTAGGATAACTCGGCCAGTGGAAGGTAAGTATCCCAACTTCCTCCGATATCCAATACACAAGCCCATAGCATATCCTCGAGCATCTGAATCGTCCACTCGCTCTAGCCATTGGTCTAAGGGTGATATATTGTACTAAAATTCAACTGACTACCCAATTCCACATGGAACTTTCTACAAAATCTGGAGGTGAAACGAACATCTTGGTCCGAGACCACTGAAACTGGCATGCCGTGCCAAACTACCACCTCCTGGGCATAAATATCAACTAACTTCTCTGTGGATATGCTTTCGGCAATCGGAATGAAATGCGCACTCTTGGTCAGTATGTACACAATAACCTAGATAGAATCAACACAACGTGTCATCCTTGGCAATTTTGTGATGAAATCCATGGTGATCTCCTCCCACATCCACATGGGAATGGGTAAAGGATGCATCTTACCATGGGGTTTCTGATGCTAAGCCTTGACCTTCCAGAAGGTCATGCATTGTTCAACGAACCAACCTATCTCCCTCTTTATACATGGCCACCAATAGCTCAACCTCATATCCCTGTACATCTTTTTGGCTCCTAGATGAATAGAAACTTTGACTTATGTGCCTCCTCAAGAACCGTCTGTCTCACCCCACCCGATGTCAGAACCCAAAACCTACCACACTGAGTCAACAACCCTCGACTATCTCATACAAATAAGGGAATCTATCATCTGATCTGCTCAGTCTTCCAATTTTCCTTTTTCAACCCCTCTAGTTGAGCCTTATTGATCAAATCCATCAAGGGCGAAGTGCCAATCATTCTCAAACAAATATCCTCGATAGACGAACACACAGCCTTGCGGCTTAAGGCATCGACCACTATATTAGCCTTCCCAGGGTGGTACAGTATCTCACAATCATAATCCTTTACCACATCCAACCATCTCCATTGTTGCATATTCAGGTTCGGCTGGTCCATCAAATACCTCAAACTCTCGTGGTCAGTGTAGATCATACACCAAACCCCATACAAATTTTGTCTCTAGATATTGAGGGAAAACACCATGGCCCCCAACTACAAATCAGGTGTGGATTAGTTCGCCTTATGAAGCTTTAGATGCCTCGAAGTGTAAGCAATCACATGAACGCTCTGCGTAAGAACAACTCCAAAACCCCAAATAGAGGCATTACAGTAAACCACAAAAGCATCCAAAACCTCAGGGAGTGCGAGAATTGGGGCCTCACACAATCTCTGCCTCAGAGTCTCGAAAGCAAACTCATGATTGGGCCTCCATCGAAAGATCACATTCTTCTTTGTCAAACGGGTAAAAGGCACAACAATATTGGATAAATCGCCAATAATACCCTGTGAGGCCTAAGAAACTCCGAATCTTAGATGCGGTCCTCGGAACCTCCCATCGCATCACAACCTTGATCTTGGTTGGGTCAACCAAGAGACCATTGTAATTGACGATGTGCCCCAGAAACTGCACCTCGTGCAACCATAACTCGCATTTGGAGAATTTGGCATAAAGCCTCTCCCTCCTCAAGGTCTCCAACACCTCTCGCAAGTGCTGCTCGTAATGTTCCATGGTCTTGGAGTAGACCCGAATATCATCAATGAATATACTTACAGAGCGATCCAACATCAGCCTGCAGACCCGGGTCATGAGATTCATGAACACTGTTGGTGCATTAGTAAGCCCGGATGACATCACCACGAACTAGTAATGACCATAACAAGTCCTGAAGGCGGTCTTCTGCACATCCTCATCCCTGACCTTCATCTGATAGTACCCTAATTACAAATCATTCTTGGAAAACCAAGATGCACCCTGAAGATGATAAAACAAATCGTCAATCCTTGGAAGTGGGTAACGGTTCTTCACTATTAGCTTATTCAACTCCCAATAGTCAAGGCACATTTTGTGTGAACCGAATTTCTTCTTCACAAATAGGATCATAACTCCCCATGTACAACTTCTCGAACGAATAAAACCCTTGTCCAGTAGCTCCTGAAGTTGCATAGACAACTCCTGCATCTCAGGTGGCGCCAAGCGATACGTCGCCTTGGCTATCGGAGCCGCATCGGGTACCAAATCAATCCAAAATTTAACCTGCCTCTCGGGAGGCAATCCTTTAGGGAAATATCACACAATGGGCACCCTGCTCAACTCCATCATGCAGCCAACCCGCGTGTCTGTCACATAAGTCAGGAACCCAAACAACCTTGCTGTAGATATCTCCTGGCCCTCACAGCTGAACAGAGAGTTGGCCCATGCAAAGCTCTCTCACCAAGAATAACCAGTTCTCCCCCACTTGGGGTTCGAACTCTCACCAGTTGCCATTCACAATCCATCACGACCCTAAAGGGGCCCAACCAAGCCACCCTGATGATAACTTTGGATCCTCTCAAGGGGATCGAACCAAATCAATAGAGAACCTTTGGCTAAACATGTTCAGGACACACCCACAGAAAATCCTCGAAGCACTCACTATAAGGTCATTTGTAATCTCCATCTCTAGAGGGGAATCTAAAGTCCCCGAAGCATCTTGAAACTTCTTGATGAGCGCAAGAGATATAAAGGATCGGGTAGCGCCCGAATCAAACAGAACATGAGCAGACAAACCATTGACCAGAAAGGTCCCTATACAAGATCACCATAAGCATAATAATAAACAAAGAAAGCAATAAAAGATAGAGATAAAAAAACATACCGGTAACCACATCCGGTGCTGCACGAGCCTCATCGGTGGTAAGCTGAAAAGCCCCGCTCTTCACCACATGAGCCTCTTCCTTACCCTGGCGGCCGCCAGTAATCATCAGTGGCTAGCGCAGGTGCCGCCATTGGTCCTCCGGACAACCTTGGGTAATCGGACTTTTTATGGCCGGTCTGATTCCAATGAAAGCAAATTAGAGCCCTCTTAGGGAAATCCCTGCTCACATGGCGTGACTAGCCACAACTAAAACATCCTGAACCTGCTAATTGACAAGCCTCACTATGCGGCTTGCCGCACTTGGCACAACGGCCTTGGCCCTACTGGCCAGTGGTGTGAGCATTGAAGGTATTAGGCCTCTTAGTTTGGCCCACTGCTGTCTAAACCTGCTCTGCCTTTCGCTTCGTCCGGAGCTCCAACTCAATCTCCCGCTCGCGGGCCTTCTCGATCATATCATTCAGGGTCTTGCACCCTGAAAAGCTCATGAACTCCCTGATATCCTCCCTCATCATATCATGATATCTTGTCTTCCACATCTCCTCATTCGCAGCGTATTGCGGGACCAACAATGCTCTCTCCCTGAATTTGGCGGTAATCTCTGCCATAGTCTCTATAGTCTGGCATAGGTCCTGGAACTCCCTCGCAATATGCTGTACCTTGATAGCTTGTGCAAACTCCATCTGAAGCCTCTAAAAAATCCTCATAGGTCATCACTGCCACTTTTGCCGTCCCTACAGCTCGAGTAACCTCCTCCCACCAGTTGTGTTCTCTGTCACTGAGTAGGCAGGACACGGATCCCACCTTTGCCCCCTCAGGGAAAAAGCTCTTTCGTTGAGCATTCTCCATGTCAGTGATCCAACCACAGCTAGCAATGGGGTTCTTAGCCCCAAAGAACTCCGGAGTCCACTAGCCTTAAGCTCTTGGAATGAGCGAGATCAAGCTCCAATCTGACCCGCAACAATCTCGGCTCGAAAGGTCCTGAGCTGCTTGTCCATCAACTATATAATCCCCTCCTTAATGGTGCCGAACAACACAAGGGTAGCATCCAAGATACCGCGAGTGACCTCAACTGAAATGAACTCGCACAATCTCTCATCAATTGGTTCAGCTCCTGAACCAGAACCCAAACTTGAACCTCCACGAGTAGTCATCACCATCCTCACTGAAACACAACATATAAACAATCATTTTATGACTCGAGGGAAATTTCCCATCACAAAGGCCTCCTTATAGTTGTCCGGCATGCTCTTGTTTTGGGTACAGGTCTTCTACTTCAAGTAGTATGGGCTCAATACTACCTTCCATACCTACCGGTACCTTCCTCAAGGTCAAAACCAATTCCTCTAAGTCACCAGACACCAACCATATATCAATCTAATGCTGACCACCATACATATCCTAAACTCTCCTAGAGAATCTCAACCTTCATCACCTGCCATACTAAGAACCTCAATCAACACCGTTGGTTGCCTTATGCATGCAAGTTGTGTACAAAATAGGATCACATAGTCTGTCAAATCGATCATTTTAGAGCTATACAAACCTAATCGTATACAACTTTGAAAGCATACACTTAGCAAATAACTGGCTTTATATCAATTCTAAATAATACATATCAAGTTCTACTAGGCTATATGGAATCACATAAGTCAAGCAACTCTATCATATGATTGTTGAAGGTATCCTTAGCCCTAATCTAGCATACAATTTTCATATCAAGCATACTAATCATAACACATAGGTATGGGTAATTTAGGAACCACTTACTTGAGCTCGGCTGATCATACGCTTCACACCCCTTCCTTTTAGTAAAACCCCCTTTCGTTTTAAGGGTTTAAATTTATTTTCTTAATAAAATTATCATTTCCTCAATTTGAGTACTAAAACACCCTAAAGTATGCCCGAATCCCTCAAACCGAGGCTCTAATACCACTTGTAACGTCCCAAAATAGTAATATATTTCTTAAAAGTCATTCAAATCATTTATTAATTGTTTCGAACCCATACAAATCATAGTATTAAATCATGAGAGTACAATTATTTCAAATGCGGAAACCATGAGGGGAGGATGTTGTGTCATCACGTCGGGCCCATCCCTTTGTAACTGGAAGTATCTGAAACCATAAACACAAATTGTAAGCATAATGCTTAGCGAGTTCCCCGAAATACCACATATCATACAAAAGAAGATAAATGCTATGGGCTGAATGATAGTGTTATATACATTCATGCCATGGGCCAACCATGGCCTTTCTCTATAGTGTCGAGGGCCAAATCTCGGTCTTACATACAAGTACCAGGGGCCAGATCCTGGACTTTCATATATTTGTTAGGGGCCAAATCCTGGTCTTTCATAAAGTTTCCACGGGTCAGATCCTCTTCTTTCATACAGTATCACAGAGACAACTATCATTCTATGTACAAGTAATGGGCCGACATTGGTTCCTTCGACCCATGAATTAAGGTGAGGAGACTCATCTCAACTGCTGAAAATCAAATAAACACGTTGGTTGCTGATCCGGCAAGCCTCCACACTATAAATCACCACATAATACTCATTAATAATTGGGCCATAGTTATTACAAAAACTCCTAGGTCAAATATCTAATAGCTAAGGTAGAAGACCATTTACCCTTCCCTCTCTTAGCCCAAAATCCGAGGCCCAACTCATTAGCACCAAAAAACCTAAAATCCAAATGATACCCAAAGCTCACCATCGCCCAAATCCTAAAAGCCCAAAATCCAACATGGGCCCAAAACCAAAGGCGACCCAAAACCATGAAAGTATATGGTCCAACCCAAAAACAAAACCCAAAGATTCAAGGCCCAAAAACAACCTTTGGCTGGACTGGGCCGTACGCCCCACGTACAAGCTTGTCCGCCCCGCGTATAAGTCTGAAGCAAGATTCACGGGGGTTGGATGCAATACGCACAACATACTAGGATTTACGCCCAAAGTACGCACCCCAAAGGCAAAACCATACATAAAGTCTTAATGCCTTAAGAGCTTACGTCCAAATTTCAGATTTGAGCTTGTTAAGACCTCTAAGGCCATAAAGTTGCCAACTTCATGGCTTTGCATGGATACAAAGAGCCCAACACCAAAAAGTTAGCTTGTTCAATCCATTCCAACTGCATAACTCTTGCATGGGGACAAACCAAGGTCGAAGCTTGCATTTTTATGACCTAAAATGCCATGAAAAGCCTAAAAGGTCACCTTAAAGGTTTTGGAGTACCTTCTACTCACCAAGCACTTGACTTTGAGACAAAAAGATGAAAAACAAGGCTTAAATAAGATCTAATGAAGCATAAAACCAAGTTTGGAGCTTTATACCTCCAAATGGTGCCCAAAGAAGGGGAGATGTTGGATCCAAAGTCTCGAGAGCAAAGCTTACTCCTTGAAGGTCCTTCTTCAAAACCAAAGAAGCATACAACTCACTCCAAAGGCTCAAAATGCTCAAAATTAACTAGGGTTTTCAAGGAGGGTCGATCTTGGGATGCGCTATAATGGGGTTTAAATAGTGCACAAACCCTAAATATTAGGGTTTTGGTTTGAACCACATATGCCCGACGTACTGGAGTACGCGCAACGTACTAGCATGGGACATAGTACTCTCAACGTACCAAGGCGTACAGCCCGCGTACTCGAGCAACACCAAAATCACAGATTTCGACATCGAGGCCCTTCTTGCAATAAATCAAAACTCAAGGGTCCAAAAGCAAACCTGGAAAAATAGATGTTACACGGTCTCGTGAGTTGAACACACAAACTCAAAAATTGAATTTTCCAAAATTTGTTTTAATCCCGGTATGAATCCTAACAAGCCTCGTTTTAAAATTTTCAACAAAAATGAGACCCCGAACATGGGAAAAAACTTAATTTTTTAAAAAATAAACAATTTTTAAAATCTTCAAAATTATTTTTTAAAAATCATTTTGTTTGTTTTTAAAAACACGAAAGCACAATGCTTTCTAAAAATGTCATTCTTTAACGTCTTTGGCGAAACGGTTTCCAACTTTTGCTTTAGTATCTTGAGATATACAAATGGATGTTGTCTAGGATATTTGCATAAAAACCTTCATAGAGAGGTTTCAACAGATGCCCATTGACCTTGAAGATTTGTCACATTTCTCCACCTTGAATCTCCACCGCTCCATGTTTAAAATTTTTTTTCACAATGAAGGACCCTATCCATCTTGATCTTAACTTGCCCGGAAATAACTTCAATCATGAATGGTAAAGTAAGACCTTGTACCCCGGTTAAAACGGCTTACGGGTGATGGGATTTTCGTGGAAAAACTTCGTTTTCTCTTTATAAATTCTTGAGTTTTCATAGGAATCATTCTTAATTCTGCTAACTCATGGATTTGAAGCTTCCTATGTCTCCTTGCTTCATCAATGTTGAAAATTAATTGTTTGACCGCCCAAAATGCACGGTGCTCTAGTTCCACGGGAAGATGATATAGCTTTCCAAAAACCAATATAAAAGGAGACATGCCTATCAGGGTCTTGTAAGCAGTTCTGTAGGACCATAATGCATCATTGAGCCTTAAACTCCAATCCTTTCTTGTTGGGTTATCTATTTTCTCAAGGTTGGGATTCACTTCGCAGTTTGAAATCTTCATTTGTCCATTCATTTGGGGGGTGATAGGCGATAGAGATACGATGGGTCACATTGTACTTCTTCAATAAAACCTCCATCATCTTATTGAAAAAATGGACAAAAGAGGAAAAGGGGACAACAAAATCATTCTCTATCAACAAAACTCATATGGTCGCGTGAGTTTTTACATTGCAGCTCACGTGACCATGTGGCTCCTGCAGGGTTATTTTTGGGTTTTAAACTTTTATGGCTATTTGAAGGTAGTTTGGTGGGAGCTTTTGGGGCATTCTTAGATCAGGTTTTTGAGCATTTTCTATGGGGGTTTTGAGCTCTTGAAGGTGGAAAGAACTTGAAAAAAACATCATATTTTCATCTAGATTCTTGTTGAATGTTTGGTATTTCTAAACTCTTTCTCTTTTACATAAGGACTTCATCTTCCTATCCAGAATTGCCACCAGTCGCTCAATATAATTTAGACGATCATCAACCTAAATATCATCTAGCGGGACAACAATAGACTCGTCGATCACACACTTCCTCGGCTAAGAAACATGAAATGTGTTGTGAATCTAACCGATCTCCTCCGGTAGATCCAAACGGTAGGCTACCTTGCCTACCCTAGCCACAAATCGGAACATACCGACAAAACTGGGTCCCAACTTTCACCGCTTCCTGAAGCGAATAACACCCTTCGAGGGGATACCTTAAGGAGTACCATATCCCCATCCTGAAACTCTAACTCTGATTGGCGTTGGTCTGCATAACTCTTCTACCGAATTTGGGTCATCAATAATCTCTGTCTAACCTATTGAATAAGCTCGTCCGTTCTGCGTACCACCCTCGTACTCCCTATGAAACTCTGCCCAACCTCTCCCCAGTAGACCGGGGACCGAAACTTACTCCCATAAAGAACCTTGTAGGGAGGCATGACAATGTTGGCATCATAGTTGTTTTGTAAGAAAACTTAACCAGCGGGAGGTAAGAGTGCAATTTCCCACCAATATCAATGATGCATGCCCTCAACATATCCTGGAGAGTCTAAATTATCATCTCGCTCTGTCCATCTATCTATGGATGATAAGCAGTACTGAAGTGTAGTCTGGTACCCATCTCCTCATGGAACCTCTTCCAAAACCTGGAAGTAAATCAAACATCTTGATCTGAGACTATAGCCACTGACACCCCGTGACGAGCCACTACTTCCCAGATGTAAATATCATCCAATTTCTCAGCCGATGAGCTCTCCTAAATAGCAATGGAGTAGAAACTCTTGGTATGATGATCCATAATGATCCAAATAGCGTCGAGCCATTGTCCGTTCGTGACAATTTGCTGATGAAATCCATGGTAATCTACTACCATTTCCACACTGGGACCTCTAAAGGCTGCAACTTACCGTGTGGTCTCTGATGTTCAGCCTTGACCTTTCTACATGTCAGACACCTCTCAACAAACCATGTTATCTCTTGCTTCATGAAGGACTACCAATAACTGAGCCTCGAGTCTCAATACATCTTGGTGGCTCCACGATGAATCTAAAACTTAGACTTGTGTGCCTCCTCTAATAATGTCTGACGAACTCCCCCAGAAACCAGAATCCAAACTTGCTGCATTAGGTAAAAAGCCCTTGACTATCAGTAATGAACATATCAATCTGACCCCTGATCTTTTCCTTCTTCCAGTTTCCTTTTTTAACCCCTCCATCTGAGATTCACTAATCATATCGAGAAGTGGTAAGATAATGGCCATCCTCATACATAGGTCACAAATTGGAGTACCAGCCGCCTTGCGGACCAATGCTTCAACCATCATATTGGCCTTCCCCATATGGTATAAAAGCTCACACACATAATCCTTAATCACATTAAGCCACTTGCGTTGCCTTATATTCAGATTCGGCTGATCCAGAAAGTATCTCAAAGATCCGTGTAAATAGTACAACGGACCCCATATAGATAATGGAACCAAATCTTGAGGGTGAATACTGCAGCCGCCAACTCCAGGTCATGAGTAGGATAATTTGTCTCATGAGACTTTAGTTGCCTCGAAGCATATGCTATCACATGACCCATTTGCACCAAAATGGCCCCCAAGCCTAAAATGGATGTGTCACAATAGACCACGAAATCATCAACTCCCCCGAGGAGTGCTAGAATTGGTGCCTCATAAATCTTCTGCTGAAGGTTCTTAAAAGCAACTTGCTACGCAGGCCCCGAGCAAAATGTGACATCCTTCCTGGTCAATCTGGTAAGAGGAATTACAATCTTGGAAAAGTCTTGAATAAACCTCCTATAGTAGCCCAGTTAACCCAAGAAAACTTTGTATCTCTGATGGGGATATTGGAACCTCCTACTAAATCACTACCTCAACCTTGGCCGGATCGACCAAGATACCGTTATGATTGACGAGGTTCCCCAGAAAGTGAACCTCACGCAACCATATCTCACACTTGGAGCATTTAGAGTACAACATCTCCATCCGTAGAACCCCAAGAATCTCGCGAAGGTAGTCCTTATGTTGCTCCTTGGTCTTATAATAGACCAATATATCATCAATAAAAAACAATCATCGAGCGATCTAACATAGGTCTGCACACCCGGTTCATGAGATCCATAAATGTTGCTGGTGCGTTGGTGAGCCCAAAAGGCATCACCACAAACTTCTAATGACCATAACATGTATGAAAGGCCGTCTTCTGAATATCCCCCTCCCTAACCCTCATCCGATGGTTGCCCGATCTCTAATCGATTTTGGAGAACCAGAATGCTCCCCGCAACTTGTCAAAAAGGTCATCAATCATTGGTAGTGGGTAATGGTTTTTCATCGTTAACTTGTTCAACTCTTGGTAATCAATGCACATCCGATGCAAACCATCATTCTTCTTGATAAAAAGGATCGGTGCTTCCCAAGGTGAGATACTAGGGCGAATGAATCCCGTTCCCAACAACTCATGGACTTGTGAGGAAAACTACTGCATCTCAGGTGGAACAAGGCGATATGGTGCCTTGGTAATCAGGGCAACACCAGGGATCATTTCGATCCTAAAATACACTTGCCTCTCAAGGGGCACACTAGGAAGATCATATGGGAAAACATCATGGAACTCCCTCACTACAGGAACATTGGACATTGACTTCTTCTCCTCTACTCAAGTATCACCTACATAAGCAAGGTAACTAGAGCATCCATGCTAAAGATACTGCCTAGCCTTGGCGATGGAAGAAAAGTCAGAACCAAATCTAGTGCCCTCCCTGAAGATGGTTAGGTCTCCCCCACTAGAGGTTCGAACCGCCACCAGCCGACGCTCACAATATCCATACCCGTAATCATACATACATCCCTCATCGGAATAGGAATGAGGTCTATCGGAAATCCCACACCAAAAATCTCTAATGTACAGTCATGGAAAACGTCCAAGGTTAAAACAGTGTGGTCATCAATGATGGTGACCTCCAAAGATCGATCTAATGATCCAAGGCAAACATGAAAATCTACGCTAAAAGATGACAACACAAAAGATCAACTTGCAAACGAGTCAAACAACACTAACGTAGGTAATGAATTAACTAGGAATATACCTACAAAAGCATGGATATAAGCATACATAAAATATAAATCGATATAAATATAAAATAGACACATACTAGTAATGACGTATGGCGCCTCCTTGGCCTCCTATGATATCCATTGAAAGGCTCTCCTTCGGGTCTTTGGGGCCTCAGCCTTCCCTAGCGTCCATAATTAATGCGTGTAGTCGCAGGAGCTGGAGTGTGAACTGACCTTGGAGCAAGTAGTGGGAAATCGTCCTTCACATGGCCCGTCTGGTTGCAGCTGAAACAAACTCAAAAACCCTTGGGACAGTCCTTCGCAAAGTGCCCCTCATTGCCACACATGTAGCATACCGTACCTACTGAATAGAGACCCTCATGAATCTTAACGTACTTGCTGCAAGTACGGATCCTCTGTCTTCCTGACCTCAAATCAACAGGTTTGAACCGGTTAGTCGTGAGCTGCGACCGGACTAGAATAGGTCTATTTTCCCTCCACTGGCTCTCCATCTCACCCTCTCTCCCCTGCGTCTCCAACTCGATCTCGTTCCTCCTGGAATTGGACTACAACTCAGCCAATGAAAGGTACTAGTGTTCGTTACAAACTCTCTGATATCCCTCTTGAGCATACTAAAAAACCGGGTCATCCGCACCAGCTCCAAGGAAGCATACTCAGGACAAAAGAAGGACCTCTCATGGAACATCTTGTTGATCTCAGTCACTAACTCTTTCGTCTTCTTGAGTGACAGGTACTCATGGGCCAGTCACTCCCTCTCCACCATAGGTACATACTCATCACGAAACATATCAGTAAACTGCTCCTAAGACAATATTGCTCGCTTTGCCATAGAATAACCAGTAGTCAAAAACTTCCACCAATCCTTCACTCCCTAGCGAAGAAGGTTCAATGTAAATCGAACATTTAAATCCTCTGGACACGTACAGGTATAAACACACCACTCGACATCAGAAATCCATCTCATTGCGACAATTGGGTCCTTGGTCCCATCAAACATCGGGGGCTTCGTGTTGTTGAATTCCTGGTACTGCATCGTATCACCCCACCCCCATGCGGTCTTGTAGCCGCATCAACTGCGGAGGCTGCAACAACAACGACCTTAGTAATAACAGTGTAACACTCGTCAAACTGCTCGATCAAGGTGTTCTTGATAGACCCAAACATCTCCGGGATCGCCTCCCTCATCATTGTGGTTACCATAATAGAAATGATCCTGCACATCTCGTCATCAATGGAATCCGACCTCTTCTGATCGCTAGGGCCTGAACCTCGGGTAGTCACTACAATACTGAAACATGTGAATAAAAGGCCAAAAAATACGCCATAGCATACACACACTATAAAAAAACCTTACTAACTCTGTAGCAACCTCGTAACTCTTTCTGAATCGCGTACGGATCCTATGCTTTCAGTAGTATGGACCCATACTATCTTCTACACCTATCTGTATTTGACTTAGATTTCCTCACTAGACCCCAACTCACTAAGCCACTCTACACTACATGCACTAAGACACAGGTTTATATGCTCTATATAGCCACACCTAACCCCTAGGTACTCGTACTAGGATCCCTTGACCACCTCTCACACTGCTAGAAGCCTCCACTAATCTCGTTAACTTCTCTGTATATACCAGTCATACATAATCCGCCATTCGATAGACGGTCAAATAAATAATTTTACCTCAAATCCACAATCAAACGAGGAACAGGAGATAAGGCTAAAACCATGCATTCCAGGGCTATAAATTCCTAATTATGTATAACTACACAGTATACACATATAAATTAACAATATTAACTTCAAATTCAAACAAAGCATCACAAGCATTCGCCTAGGCTACAAGGCATCCCAAAATTGGACAACTCTATCATGCAAATCCTGATACGATCCTGAGCCTATAAAATAGCATGCGTTTCTAATAGCTCTTATAACAACGACTCAATTACAACATATATAAAGTATGGATATTTTTGGAAAATCACTCTCGAGCTCTGGTTGAATGTGCACTTCACATCCTCCTTTTTCCAGTTAAAAAATTAAATCTTTCTCAAAAAGTTTTTTTTTTGTAAAAATCCTTCAGATCCTTAGTTTGAGTTTGAAATCACGCGAGTGTTCATCCAAATAACTCAAACTAGGGCTTTGATACAAACTTGTTGATGGGTTTTAGCCATAAGAACTTTCCTATGTGCGCATGCAAAACTCTAATGCTCGGATCTAGGCTTTCTAATAAACATGCTTTGAATCCAAGACTTCTAATTCTTAGTTAGGCTAAATAACAACATTGAAACAGATCTAGAATCATACCTTTGAGTTCCTTGTGGATCTTGAGGTCTTGGAGCTTCTAGAGTCACAAATGTCACTCCTCTAATGGCTTACAAACACCAATAGCAAGGAGGATGATTTGGGAGAGAGGAGAGGGGGGAATTCGACCAGAGGTTCCTTACTTTAGGCTTAGTCACGAATTCCCTATGCCATGGGGTCTATTTATACTGGTAGACTCCTTAAGGGTTACAACCTAAACCCTAATTGGATAACTTAGACTTTAAGTTAATCCATATCCTTTCCTTGATAACCCTTTGGACGATTTTGGCTTATCATAGCCCTAGAAGTCGTCCAATCCTATATCAATAAGGATTTACAGTCTAAAGTTTAACTATCAAACAATTGACAGTTTATACCCCTTTATTTAATTAATCTCTTAAAGTCACCAAATTAATACTAATTATTTCTATGACTTATATTAATCAAATAACAATATATTATTCATTACATTATTCTCATAATATATTAATAATATTTACTCTCTCTTATTAAATCATCCTATCAAGTTGCTATGGTGAAGGCAACCCAAAAGTACCATGCACAACCGGATATAGTTACAGCCTTAGACACTATTCCAACACTTGTAACGTCCCGAAAATAACAACCAAAAATTTCATTTTTATTTTATATAAAGCATAGTTTCCAGAAATTTCTAGATAGAAAATCATAAATACTGAATACAATCATTCCAAAATATCAGACTGTTGTGGAATCATGAAAAGCTGCTAAGGAGACTGTACAGTCAAGCCTTCGCCTTCTCGCGATCATCTGAAGTACCTGAAACACATTTAAATCCACAACTGTAAGCGCGAAGCTTAGTGAGTTCCCTAATATATCACATACAACAGAACATAAATAAATGAATATGGGTTATCAACAACCCTGGGAACTATCAGCATTCCCAATGGGCTAACAGAACACCCGATCGCCTAACAGCACGCGTGGTGGGTTATCAACAACCCTGGGGACTACCCTCTCAGTCTACACACTAAAACCCTAATTTAACCAAAAGTCAACGGTCAAGGTCAAAGTTGATATTAGCAGGTCTCCAGATCGTAACCATCCCGAGGTCACATCGTGGGCACTCCAAGACAAAAAAAAATTCCATCCCCCATTCGTCACGTCTTGTCGACATAAATGCCACATTGTGAGAACTAGGTTTTCACAGCTTAACAGATTCAACTCTCAATCTGTTAAGCCACTCCTTCTAAATTTTCGGAAACCTTCCTAGAGTCTAAAATGTCACAAATATCAATGCTTTTCAGTCATGCATGATCACTACAAGAACATGGTTCAACTTAGGTCAAAATAGGAGAAAAAACACCAAAATCTCATGCATGGAGTTCAATCCTTCATCAAACTTCAGATCCGAGACTTATGCTTATCAAATGACCACAATGATCCATAAAGTTGCTAACTTTATGGATTCCAAGCATTCAACTCAACCCAAACATGGAGAAAAGTGGGGAAAACTTACATTTAGCATGATTAAAAGTGAAAGGCAACAAGAAAAGGACTTACAAAGGTCCAGAAACAACACAAGGTGGTGAGGAGGAGACTTGCTTTCTAAAACAATGCACCAAAGGGACCTTCTTCTTCAAGGATCTAAAAATCACCAAAAGAGTTCTCAAGATCAACAATGGAGGCTAGAATTTATTAGGGCATGAAAGGAGGTGATGGAGGCTAAGGGTGTGCAAACTCTATCCCCTCACTTCCCTTAAATAGGACACAAAACATGGAAAATTAGGGTTAACCTTCAGGTGGCCACCATGTCATGACCACTTGCTTGTCAAGTTGTGGCCTACAAGATTGGATGTGTGTTTTCTACCTTGATGGCCACATCGTGAGGTCTCCTTCCTCACGTCGTGACCATCTCAAAACCCAAAATTTCACATTTAATCAAAATCATAATAACTCATATACATGAAATAGGTGTTACAGAGTTTGTATGAAGGACTTATGATTTTTGCACAAACTTTAACAATCTAATCTCTATAAAAATATGAATTTAAAATAGATTGAGAATTAGCTCTTGAGACCTAAATTAAAGCTTTAGAGCTCGTCGAGAGGATTTCGGGGATATAAAGAATGTTGAAAATAGAGGTCGTATGTGAAAGTTATGGTCGTTCAAATGTTTTAGGAAAATACGTGTTGTGATGACGTGACAACATCAGAGTGCGCCATGTGGCCGAGTGTGAGTCGGGGTCTTCCACCGTGTAGGGGTCGAAACATTTATAGTGAGGAGTAGAAATGGCGTGAGTCTGTAAGGAGTCGAAATCCTAATGATTTCGACTATCTATGTATTTGCAGGGCACTGTTTGTCTTTGAAGCTAGAATGTTTAGTCTTTATATTTTTTGTTGACTCTGTTGTATCCTATAAATAGGGTAAGTAATAGAGTAGAGGGTAACTTTTGAGCACTTCCCATTGTAAAACACTCTCGATAATTTGTACTCTCTTAAGACATAATACGATTCAACCAGATTATATTTACATCTTGTGTTCTTAACTGTTCTTCTTGAAACGATTGTGTTCATAATCAAATCTAGCACACATCATTTGGTATAAGAGCAGGATTCATCCAATCGATTTCAATTTTTTCATTTTTTAAATCGCTCTTTCCGATTCAAAAACTTTTGCAATTTGAATCAGGAAAATTGATTTGATTGATTGTTTTGAATAGATTATGCACTCTGCACGTTAGATCGATTGATATCTAATCATTCTTTGTTTGATTACCTTCCTAGATCTCATTTTAAATCCAAAAATCCTATTTCTTCAAAAATTTACTACAACAATGGCAAACTTCAATTTGAACACAATGATGAACTTCTCTCACCTGATCGGATCATCAACTAAGATTTTGATGCTGATACCGAAGCACTATGAGCAGTGGGATGATAGGGTGGAAGATTATGTTAATGTAATCAATAAAGATATGATGCGATGTATCAACAGAGGTGAATTTAGTCTCACGATGTTAGTCAACTTTGGTACTGCTGCTACAAGTGAAGATATGATCACTCAAGGAAATAAAATGAAGGTGAATGATAAGAAATGTCTTTGTGAACTACGTGTTGCTACCAGTAATTTACAATTATGTCTGAAGTTGTAAAACTACAAAGGGGATATGGGATACATTGAAGGAAAATTATAATGGCAATGAGAAGACGAAGAAAAGTTTCGTGAAGCAGTGTTTGTTGGAATTGAGTGAGTTCAAGCAAAAGAAAAACGAATCAATCGAGTCATACTATAATCGATTGAATGAACTGATATTCAAATCTTCTCAATACGGAGTGACTTGTTCGTCCCTGGAGTTCAATATCACGTTTCTGATGGGATTGAGAAAGTAGTGGAGAAACATAAGCTTCAAGATTAAAACTCAGACAAGTTTTGATGGTTATTCATTGGCAAATTTGTATAATGTTCTGAAAACTCATGAAAGTGAGATAAATGAAATTGCTAAAGAAGGAAAGTTAAGTTTGGGAGGACCATTGGCATTGATGTCGAAAATGACTACCAAGGAATCTAAAGTTGAATCTACTGAAGAAGATAAACTTGAGGAAAAAGGTTTTTTGTTTAACTCTGATGATGAAGTGATTGCTTACTACTCAAACAACAAAGTGAAGAAATTCTTCGAGAAACCATTCAATTTGAAGTTCAAAAAAAACAATGAGTTTAAGGGAAAAAATTTGACTGGAAAGAATGTGAAGGTTGAGTCGAAAGAGGAAAAGAAAGATGTGAAGAACTTGGTTGAGAAGAAGGAGCTGAAGCTAAAAGGTGACTCTTGTTACAACTGTAACTATTGTAATTGATCAAACCATCTAGTGAAGGACTATATGCTTACAAAGAAGGAAGAAAAGAAGGAGAAAGTCAAGGATGAAGCATACTACACTGAAAAGATAGAAGAAATATGTGCTCGAACAAAGGGAATTTCTTTGATGGCCACAGGAGGAGATGGGGAAAAGGGCACTTATCAGATTTGGTCATTTGGTTCTGATGACAATGAGATGCGAAATCCGACACAAATCTATGTACGCGAACCTAGAGGAAGATGATGAGGAGAAAGTGAATGTGGAAGAGATAAGTGAAGCAGAAATAACTGGATGACGTTTCCTGTCCATTAAATCAATGAAATCACTAATGATTGCCAAGGTACGTGATCTTCTTAACTCATTAAAAATTCCTTTATCTTCTTATAATGATTTTTACCTGAATTTGATAATACTTGTGCTAATCTTAATGACTTGTAAATCTCCATGATTAGTGATGCAGAAATGTCCGAGCCCCTTTAATATGATGCCAAAAACAAATTAGAGAAAAAGAAGGGTGTGATACAAGCTTTAGATTTAAGAATCATTAATTTGTTAATTGATAGGGATTAGATTCGAATGGACAACATCGTGCTTGTTAAACATCATAATATTTACTGTAATTCTGCGAAGAGGTTGTATGCTAAAATTACTGAATTGCATCATTAAACTTAAATTTGTAGTGAAGAACATCGTAAACTGCTTCCTTTCCTTGCTTTCAAAAGAGAACAAATAGATGAAACTACTTATGATTGTGAAAGTAAGATATCAGACTATGAGAAGGTTCTAAATGATTCGTATGCATATGGAATTATAAATAAAAATGAACATTTGAATGCTAATGACCTTGTGCATAGAATGCAACTTTAACTAAAAATGAACAAGTCAAGATTTTGAATGTGAATGAGAAGTCGACACTTGATTCTAAACAAACTTTTGTTGCTATTGAAGATGATTATGATAGTATCAATGAAAATGAGGCTAAGGAGAGTGTCGATTGCTCATGATTATCTGTTATTAATGTTAATTCAATGGCTAAAGGCAAAGAAGAATGTCATGATTCAATGTTGAAAGTAAACAATGATCGACCTTCTACATCTAAAGTCTGTGATCCTCTTGATCATGTTGTGGTTGAAGACTATGTGAGTGATGAGGATGATGTTTCGAATGAGAAACCTATTCCTAGAGTTGTAGTCGAACAATTCTTCAAAGAATCAAAGGAGTAAACAAAGGTGTTGAAAGATAAAGGAAAACATTATCTGGAATCAAATTCAGTAGTCTATCCAAGGTTCAAGGATACAGATGAAGTTGTATTTCCAAATCAAGTTGTTATCACCACAGTAAATGGTGATAAGGTAGATCCTGAATTGAATAAACTGGTCAAGGAAGACAATAAAGGAGTGACAAAAGAAGGTTTTTATTTGACTCAAAACACTGTAAAAATGGTTTGGACAAAAACTCAACATCTTTTCAACAAAAAAACCAAAACGTGTTTGGGCAGTGAAAACTAAAAAGTCCGATATGGATAATAAAAGTAAAGAAAAAGGTGTTAACATTTTGCCTAATGATCCAGCACATCAAAAGATGAGAACACAATTTTCAAAGGAAAAGTAGAGAAGTTGGCTTGTCAAGAAGGAGTTTCAAAATTAAAAGCACAAAACAAAGCCTATTGGAAAAATATAAAAGCTTTTCATAAACAATAGGTTTTAAACAAAAATCTTTTGAAATCGTTCAGACATTTCCTCAAAATGCAAAACACTTTCAAAATAATCAATTTCAAAAGCAAAATGGTTTTCAAAAGAGTCAAAACTATATTCAAAATCAATATTATCCACACGATTTTCAAAATCATGGAAATGGAAGCTATGCTCAAAATCATAATCAAAGAAATGTTGGTCAAAAATATGGAAAATGGACGTTTTGTTCAAAATATTTAACAAAAGTATTTTGTTCAAATTCATGGAAAAAGGAATTTTGTTCAAAACATTTAACAAAAGAATTTTGTTCAAAGCTATGCTCAAAAAAGGTTTGATCAAAATCGAAATGTTTTTCAACAAAATGATGTTGGTTATCTTAACCAATAGCAAAATCATTTTCAAAAACGTCCAAAAAGGTCTTTTCCAAAATGAAAATTTGAAAAATTGGAAGTTAAAGGAAAGCAAAGTGAACCTTTCAAACCTAAAAATCCACATTTTCCAAATTTTGATTCGAAACAGAAGATGAAAGCATCATTTGTAAAAGGGAGAAGTGATGTAAGGAACAACAATCACTGGATTGAGGGAAAAGGAAAACAATTTCAGTCTGGAAAGTATTCTCAAGAGCAAATTCAATCTGCTTATGAGACGTACTTGAATGATTTGATGTGTGGAAGTACTTCTTCTCAAGAATCTACTCCTGCAGTGCGAAAACAGAAAGAAATTTCAAAGAAGAAAATTAGTGGATTTTAGAAAAAGGATGAAAAAATGAAATTCAGTGTTGAACCTTTCCCATTGAATGATTAGATTTCGATGCCTAAAGCCGATAAAATTGACTTAATTGACAGTTTCAAGTCGAAAGTTCGTAGTTGGATTATAGGTTCTTCATTGCATAATGTGTTCCAAGCTAATGTCCAAGAACCTAAAGGTCTTGGGGACCTAAATTTTTCTAATTGATCGCAGGTTCTTTGTGACGAGCAATATGATGAAATTTGGTATATTGATAGTGGATGTTTGCGTCACATGACTGGAAGGAAGGAGAATTTGCAAAATTCGGCTTCTTGTGCAACATTTGGCTTCGATTGACTCTACTATATCGATTGGTGTTCTTCCACCAAAGGGGGATGAAGATTCTTCTAAAGCTTCCAAATCTCCAATGAAGAAGAAGCAAGTCGAAAACCACCTGTGGAGAAGGAAGTTACGAAAGAAACTATCCCATCGAAATCGGGGGTTCTCAAGAGAGTGAAAAAACCAGCCAAGAAGCCTACTGATTCCCCAGTCAAGCAACCTATGAAAGAACCTGAAATCGAAAGTACTAAGCAAAATCATGTTGATACCTCAAATACTCTTTCTTTTCATAAGTATATCAAGAAGATTCGAAAGCCTTAGTTCAACAGGAAAAGTGTTTCTTTCGAGAAGTATTTGTTCCTATTTCACCTGCATCGAAGAAGCGTCAAGCAATTGATATGACTCAGAAGTTGCAAAAGAATAAACAAAAGCACCAGGATCCACTTGAAATAGTCATAGTCGAAACTGATCACGACAATGATAGTGGCAGATCAGACATTCGTATAGAAGACTATGTGCTTGCATCACCTCGAAGGGATTCTCCTATCAAGTCAAATTTCGAGGTGACATGGGATCCTAATGTCAATGTAAAAGTATATAATACAGATACAAACATCAATCCAAATGATCAACCACCAACACACATCCCTGAGAAGACCTTAGACATACCACCTGGGGTTTCGCGTACTTAGTCAAATATCGAGGAGGTTCGAACTCCATAAATCCCCATGGAGTTATCTGATAAGGAAAAAATGTCAACATGGGTGAAGGGTGCAAAACAAAAAATCCTACGTCACTTCTACCTTTGAAACTTCAACCATCCACACTTCAGCCATCATCTCATCTACAATTGAAACTTCTACAGTTGCAACTTCCACAGCTTTACCACAAATTTCATCACCCTTAACAACTTAAGTTCCAGTTTCGACCCTCGTACCAACATATTCTACTATCATGCATGAACCGATTACCACTCTCTTCTGTTCTCAATCCATTGAGGCTGAGATAATGATTCATGAAGAAGAACCTAATGATTATGGGATCATGGAGTCTTTTTCCGATCTTCAATTTGATCCTGAGGAGGAGAATGTTCCTGATAAATTAATCTTGTCAGTTAAATAGTTAAAAATCCTCAACTCTAAAATAAATTCTCTTCTTTAAATACAAGCAGATACAGGGGGGAGGAATTTTGTGTTGGTATTGAGATGGAGTATTTGTTGAAATCTCAAGGAAACCTCTTTCGAAGCTTGGTTAAGGGCATTGAGCAGAAACAAGTCGAAAGGTCATCCCTTCATTCCAAGAGCTTTGACTATGAGAATCAAACACTTCATAATGTTGCAAAGGAATGTCATGAACTCTTTGTTGAACAAGTGACAAAACAGAAGGAATATGTGGATCTCAAAGTTGCTGAAATCAAATTTGAGTTGTCAAAAGAAGTTCAGAAAATGGAGCAAAACTATTCTTTGTTGCATAGCAAAGTCGATTTCATTGCGACTGCTATTACTAAGTTAGTTGAGTTCAACATTGAGTATTCGAACAAGCTTGAAGTGAAGTCAGAAAAAGATTCTTAGGTGTTTCAAAAGATGAAAGAATTTTTATCCAGTATCAAGGAGTCTATTTCGAAAGTTGATCTTTTGCACCAATCAACAGTCTCTCAAGAGTCTATTTCTCAATTCATTTTGAATATTGAGTCCAATATCAAATCAGAGCTTGCTCCTATCCTTAAGTTGGTTCTTCATTTACCAACTAATGTTCCACATGCGGCGCAAGTTACACAAGGGAAAGAGAAAGAATTTAAGGGAGTGGGTTCTTTAAAAGATCCTGAGAAGGGGGTTGTTGTTGGGAAAGCGAGTTCAACTTCACTTCCCATTTCATTGACCACAACTTCTACAACAACAACAACTACAAGAGCACTGAAAAAAGACATCTCAGTAAACGAAAGAGCTGGTGGTTCGAGTTCAAGTTCAATTCCACCAACTTATAATGATGATCCAAATAATAAAGGAAAAGCTATTTCTATGGTTCCATCAGAAGAAAAGAAGAAAACACAACAATCTCTTGAAATAGAAAAGCAAAGGCAGATCAACAGTATCTTGAGGCGAAGAGCTAATAACCCACCTGGCTTGAATAAGGGTGATCCCAACAAGCAGTAGTGTTATGAAACGATTGAGGATATTTTTTCGATTGGGTTGAATGATTACTTTCGAAAGGTTCCTAAGAAGAACTATGACATTGAGAATTATGATTTCAATCAGCCTAATTTCTCGATCAACCACATGTTATTCACATCTTCTCATTTCAAGATTGTTGAAAATTTCAATGATAAAGATGAGTTCAAAAGACTGAAGATTCGTTTTCATGCAAACTTGGGGAAAACGAAGAAGAGGTATGGTCACCTGTGAAGATAGTGAAAGTGATGACTATCATGCATGACAACTTGTTCAAAGGTCTTCTGCAAAAAAATTTCTATGTGGTCTTAAGAACAAACAATGTTGCTTGTGAGTTCACAATTGCAGATTTCCAATTGTTGAACTTAAATGACTTGATCACGATCACAAATATTGTGAGTAATGTGGATATTTCGAAGATAAATGGGACCAAAAAAATGATTTCATCATTGGTTTTGATCATATCAAGGTTTGCATAGACAACTACTATGATCACTTGGCAATCATTGATATTGAGCTAGCTTCAGTTGTCAAAAAGCCTTCGAAAGTCCCTCAATCCTTGCTAAGAGGAAAGATTAACATCGATGATTATGAAGATGGTGAGATAATTCATCAGCCTCTTGGGTTCGTGTTTCGAGGAAAGAACGGGAATGGGAGAATGATGAAATTTTTGTTTCAAGTGAGTGATCTAGAGAGGTATACAAATTATCTATATACTAATCTCCTTGTTCAAATTAACAAATGCAAGAAGAAAAACGGTGAAGACAAGGTAGAGATTCGAAAGTCCATCTTGTAGTATATGGAGATTAGAAAGGAACTTCTACAGACTCTAAAGTTGATGGCATAATTTTGACTACTCTCACTAAAGGGGATATTGTAAGGGTTGAAACGTTTATAGTGAGGAGTCGAAATAGTGTGAGTATGTAAGGAGTCAAAATCCTAATGATTTCTAATCTCTATGTATTTGAAAGGCACTATTTGTATTTGAAGCTAGAATGTTTAGTCCTTGTATTTTTTGTTGAGTCTGTTGTACCCTATAAATACGGTAAGTACCAGAATAGAGCGTAACTTTTGAGCACTTCCCATTGTAAAACAATCTCAATACTTTGTACTCTCTTCATAAATAATACAAGAAAACCATATTATATTTACCTCTTGTGTTCTTAACTGTTCTTTTTGAATCGATTGTGTTTGTAATCAAATCTAACACACATCACACCGACCGGGTGATGTGGCACCACGAGGTTGCGACCCATGGCACCATAATAAGTTGACACGTGGCCATGTACTAGAAGGTGGGATGTGGATAAATGAGAATCGAACATGTGACAAAAGTTTGATGGACCGGCGTCGACCAATGGGTGTGTCATACCTAAGAAGAGGTGTGTGGCGTCCTTCCAATAAAGTCTATAAATATGGTCAGATTCTGCTCATTATTCTCACAACTTACACCCAAAACTCTATGGAAACATCTTACCTCTTGAGTCCGATTTTTATGAGCTTCCGGCCACCTTAGCAAGGCTCTGGGATATCTTGGAGCCCAACGAATAGAAGCTTTTGGGTTAGAGTTTTGCCCGCGACTTTCCGGTTTTCGGCAGAAAATTTTAGGTAAGTTAAGCTACACTTTTTATGCTTTAAGCGTAACTTATGTTTAAGTTAATTATCATTATTATGAACCTATAATCAAGATTTATTAGTGATTCCATGTCATAATATTGATTGATCTACTTATAGGAGTGATGTCTAGGCTAGATATAATGAGGTGTTTAAAGTGGGATTTCCAAACAGTATACTCTATATACAAAACGAACCCTACCTCCGATGTGATCATACCTGGTTCTTCATTATTTGATAGATCTCGATGTATTCATTATGATTGTTGAGGAATCCAAAAATAATATAAATACAAACAAATACTAAAGCTTAGTAATATCCGTATTTAGGATATTGGAAGGAATAAGTTGAAGAGTTAGTAGATGGCTAGCTTTCCCGAGGCTCTTCCACCTAAGTCAAGTGAGTGAATCTTGTCGTGAAGATGGATTTCGATCACATGGTTCGATGATCAGATTTGTGAGTTGTTGCGTAAGAGTTATGATAGATTTCTTAGAAATAGATAACAACATATTTTCACTTGCATTTGCATTGTAAGGATAAGTTATCCGCAATTGTTTATAAATAAAGAATTTTTTTTGAAATTTATCTTATTTCTAAAATTTCCTTAAAATGGCATTTGTGAAAATTTGTTGCTTATATGTTTCCATTGATAGCAATATTAGAATATGAATTTGATTCCTTCGTTTGTGGTTGTGTCATACTTTACCAAATAAAGAAAGATTCTCATCACCCAAGTTTCAGCTGGATAGAAACTTGGAATCATGCAACTTGCATTGTATGATGAATGAGAATTTTCATCTTTGGTAAATTAAGACTAATTCTTTGTTCACATGTATATGTGAGTCAAGTGAATGACTAGGGGATCAGGTACACCGGGTGTGCGTTGGTCAGGTCCACCACAGAGAACGATAAGACTATTTGTCATGATTTACTAAAGTGTAGTAAATATGGTTATGCTTACAAGTTTAAGTATAATTCTAAATCATTGGAAAAGTTTCAATGTATGGCAGAACGAATGAGAAGAATCAAATTAGGCAGAAAGATAAAAGTTTCTCGAATCTGAAAAGATGGGAGAGTACTTTAGTATCGTGTTTTATGATCATCTTAATGATTATGAAAACCATATCACAATTGATCCTCTAAGTTCATTTCTATGGCTAAGAATAGGAATCATGAATTGTTGGAATGATTAAATAAAAAAAGGTGAATCATATTGTAACACCAGTCAAAATAGGTCAATAACAATCACATGTGATTATGCCAATCATGTAATGTGATTTTGTTAAACTAGTAATGTGATAAATTTACTATGTAACTCATGTTAAAGTATGAACTTTCATACATATTTTATGATACAACTCAAAGTATACATCCATACGATTCCAAAAATATAGAGAACGTCTAAATCTGACTTCGCGTGAAGAAGTTATGATAAACCCTAATGCTATAAATCTCTATAATAAGAGGAATTTAAAATAGACTTAGAATTAGCTATTGGAATCTAAAAAGTAAGTTGTAGTACTCGGAAATACTATGTTTGGATATAAAAAACGTCAAAAACAGAGCTCGTATGCAAAAGTTATGACCTTCCGAAGATGCAGATGTCTAATAGCATGACACATGGCAGAAACCCTAGCCGCCTTAAGTCACGATGTGAACATGATACTCACGACGTGAAACGTGTCAGGGACACTAATCTAGACTAGAAAACACATGTTAAAGCTACGGGATGACTCATGGATGTTCACAACGTGACCCTAGGTATGCCACGACGTGAAATGGCCCAGAACAGCCTATAAATAGCGATCAATACCCTTTCATTCCTTACAACATTTCTTTTCTTTCTCTCTCGTTTTTGAAGGCCGTTTCCCTTCCCGAGCCTGACAACGACGAGCCTCTGACCGTTTAGATTCTATAGATCACGCTACTAGGCTGAGTTTCACAGCCCCACTTTCTAATATTTTCGGGGGAAAACACATGCTAAATATTGTATATACATGTCTGTACGATAGTGCATTAATATCAACGTAGATAGTTATATTAACCAGTATATAGTTGTTCTAAATATAATATTTTGAATATATACAACTATTATCAACTTGTTAGAACTAACGGAACTCGACAAGTGTACATGAGTTATTGTATTCATCAACTAAGAATGGAAATCTTAGGGAAAATCCTCTGACCTGTAACCGTTAATCCCGTGTGAGCGAGGAAGTCGTGTATGAATAAGATACAGGTTGACAACCCCACTCGTGGTTGCTAGCTACAACACAATGGTTTGCGAGTCCAATGGTGTGAAGTGTTAGTCTTGATTAGTTTTCACACTAACTCTTGGGTATTTGTTTGTCAAGTAATGTTCCTTGACAAAGTGAATCGTATATGTCAAGAGGTCAGTGGGAGTCTTAAAGATCTTGACAAGTTTCAAGAACTAATCACGAATAAACCTATTGTTATACACTAGCACACGAATTGAGGTTTGTAACCTATTGTGTTGACATATTCTTGTTTCTGTTCCCATTCCGGTTAAATTGAATATGCATGTGAGCTCTATGAGTTCTCAGTTGTTTGAATAACAACTTGGAAGCAATGGTAGGCCCTTGAGCTACCATGGAGCAAAAAATTAAGATTAAACAAGTTCAGTCCATATGAGTTTGGATTTGTCACTAACCTTGTCTGGTGATTATGGTTATGACAAATTCACATGGATAGGAACACATACACCATTAAATCTAAGTGTCATAAGGTTTCTCTCCATTTAATGAAAATGATTGTGAAGAAACACTTTCACTAAGTAGATTTTAAAGAGATAGCAATTATGATATTTGCATTCTCAAATTCAATTATGATTACGACATCCCTCTTTATAGTTTGAATTGTGAGAAATGGCAAAGGGGCTAACCATTTGAGACTTATTGTTGTAAGTTCTAAAATTGTTAAGACACGCATGTGAGCTATCTAAGGAAAGGTGTATGATTTTGAGAAGCCTAGATAAAGTCTTATCGAAGCATCTCGTATCAGAAATCTGAACTTTGGTAAGAAAGTCAATAAGTATTGATTTCTAGAAGTCCAGCTGATTTCTGAGTACATGTCAAAGATAGTGGGAGCATAAGTGTTATGCTGGTAAGATAATAATTATCATGTTAGTGGGAGCATAATTATTATGGTAAGTGTTGCAAGTTAGCAATGTTAATTATAGAAAACAAAAGTTTCAATTCACAAAGTTGTGGGTTTGAAAAGTTGTTTTGCTATAGTTAAGGGAGTGGAATTTATACTTCATTTCAAAATCTAAAAGCTTAGATTGAGTTTTTAATCAAATTTAGTCAAATATATATGAATGTTATGTTGGAATGGTTCAACATAAGGAAATTCTATATATGGAAAGGTTAATTGTGTTCTCAAAAATTGCTTATTATTACGACATCCCTCTTCATATTCAAAACTATGAGAACATCGAAAATAGAAATATTATAGAAAAAGGTTGATCAAGTATCATGTCTTTATGTTAGACATTATGAATCGCATCCCATATGCTTAGGGTATACGATCGATTACGTATGCTATAATATTATCGCATTTTAATTTTTCCAAATGCCTAGGGCATTAAGAGGGAAAAAGGAATAGAATCGGATATGACTAAAGTGGTTAAACAATTGTTAAGGACAATCTAAGGTTCGCCAAGGATGGGTCGCTTAAGGACAGTTGGAAGTATAATAATGGATGGAACTTATTGACACTATTATGAATAAACAAGATTCTATTTATAATGAGTTGTCGTATGACAAGATATGGAATGTTTCCATATTGGGAGTTGGAGATTAAGAATACATGAGAAAGTTAGAAACTTTTTATGCAAGAAGGATTTTCAAAGGAATGTAATTTGAATTTGAGACTTCGCTTCCTTGGAATTGTTTTGTTAACAATCTCTAGTGGAAAGTTTTGTGATATCGTTGGTCAAGTCTCTGTGACTTTTGGTACCATGACATTACAAAGGCTGCATTGCATGATAGTTTAGCAGTGACAAGAATTTGGAATTCTTACACTTGCAATAAAGATTTGGAATTGTGAAATGAGTATCATTGACATGTTTTTCAATTAATCTATTTCACAAAGTCAGGACCATAGACAAACATAGTGTGCATGCTTGGAGCATGGCATGGCTATTGTTTTAATTCAAGTATTAAGTTCATAAATCAAAACATTATACAATGAATAATGAGTAATCAGTATGGTACTCAAAAGTTTTGGGGCCATATAGGATTAGTATTATTCTTGTGTTTCACTTTGCATGTTTTAACTTCCCGAAAAACTAGGTTATTCAAACCATCCACAGTCGATCATACTTTGGAAGTAGGTATTGAGGTGAGACTGTCATGAATGGATCTGTAGTTTCTCTAGGTATTTTAGACATAGTTGAAGTGTTCATGAGTACTCCTAGAATAAGATTCGAGTATTGGATTCAACCCACACTCCTCTGAATCACTTCATGGATTTTATCACGAGTGATTGTGAGACGATAATATCTTATATTCTTGAAACGGAGACATGTGAGTTGTAGTTGCAAGTCGGTTGCACATTGACATGTGTAAACGCACCCGTAACTTGGTGTTATAAAACATATTGTTGTGTGTAATTTGATGAGTAAGTACAAGCAATCATTTGAGTCGAAGTTTATTCTTTCCTTTTACCCCATGAGGGATAAAAGCAATATATGTGGGCCCCTCGATGATTTAGTGATGACACCCCTAAGTGCTTGGCCAAGCCTGGACTGATTTGATTTGTTCAATTAGTTGGTCGTCATAAATTAGAAATCGGGAAACAATAGATGGACAGAGAGAATGATTATAATCCATGTTTCAGTCTATACGATATCTAGAATGGAGGAATATATGATCCTTTATCTAATGACTAGGTCAGAGTTCGACAGCGACTTTTAAGAGCTACGATTGCTAGTCGGGATTTTGGAGTCATACTTGTAGTTATAGGTATTAGACTTATCCAAGTGGGAGACTGTTGGATTAGTGTCTAAGTCCATAACCATAATTGGTATGTACTTGACCCGAGAGTAGCATGGTCCATTTGGGTTGCATATCATCAGGACAATTTGATAGGATGGACTTTTGAGAAGAGGTCGTTATTTATTGTTTATTAATATATTATAAGTTCTAATATATTAATATGAAATCATATTATTTAATTAGTATTGATCAAGAATTAATTTGGAATTAATTTTGTGATCAAAAGAGACTAATTAAATATATGGGGATTCATTATGTAAATCATTCATTCTTATAATGTGGGCTTATGATCCATAGTTCTTTATGTTGGGATAAACCCATGTGGTGACCCATGGAGGTTTAAACCCATGGAGCATGAGGAATATGGAAGGTCATGCACGTTAGGGTTTGCATGGTGTAACCCTAATTAATCCACACTATATAAGAAGCTCTTAGCACATGAAATCGGCTACACATGTGTTCTTTGAAAGAGCTAGCCGAATTTGAGTGCAATACACATTCTCTCAAGTTATCCTTTGTCCTAGGTGTGTTGTGATTCCATTTGAGGCACTCACATTATTGGTGCTAAGTTCTTAAAGGTCCAAGGTTTCCAGCTACAACAAAAGGTATGTCATCTAACTAGAATTTTGTAGAAAAGATACTCCATTGTATTCTAGTTAGGATGATGCTTTAGAAAACCAAAGATTGCATGTATATTAGAGAAAACATATATCCAAAGTATCTAGGGTAACATGTACACCATAAGAGTGTTAGATTGCTCAAAACCCTTCAAGATCTGTGTCAATGTTTAGGTTGTGTAGCTTTTGATTGTGGGCAAGGCCCGTTTGTATATGTTATCTTGGATGAGAACCATGGGAAAGGTCCGTCTGTATATGTTATCTTGGTTGAGGCTCATGGGCGAGGCATCTTTATAGGTTTGTTAGCCTTTTTTTGGGGTTTCCTTTGCGTTAGTGTGTGAGGTTGTCGGCTCCAGCGGTTGGTCATGGATTCCATTCTTTAATTTATCAATAGGCGACGTGTGGTTGGGAGGGTCCTGATTGGATCAGATCCATGAGATTTTGGTCATCATGGTTTATGCATGGGGTGGCTCTGTTTTCCTGGAAGTCATGCATTATCTTGGAGTCTTCAAGTTATAGACAAGGAAGTTATCTCTTCTCGAGGTCGGTTAGTCGTGACGCATTGGTGTTCATTTCTTTTTCAGGTCGCATAATTCCCATTAAGGATTAAATTGACTTTTAGGTTTAAGTGAAGTGTATGTTTAGAGCATAGTTCTAGTGTTGCAACGGACATCATTTCAACCTTTGGGAGTTTCTACTAAGGTTCGGCATATGTGTCTGGTTTTGGAGAATATTGTCAATGTAGTCGCAGTTTCAGACATTCTGAGTGGCGTTGGCTTGTGTAAGAAGGGATTAGACTTGGAAGAACCCATCAGGGTTTCGGAGTGTGTTTAAAAGTAATTTTTAAGGACAATTTTAGATGAAAAAAATATAATTTAAGTGGTGGAGAGTTGTAAGACCCGTTTTCCATAATGGATCGGTTGGTGACCTAAAGAAGACAAAGGTATGGTTTTTGAGGAAAAATATACGCCATGACGTCGCATGTCTTGTTTTGTGTGTGTGTGTGTGTGTGTTCTAATGGAAACCACGACATGGCAAGTAGTGTTCCATGATGTGGTGGCGGTGGCAGCCCAAGCCCATGATATTTTAGGGTTTCTCCCATATTTAAGCATCTTAATTCATGGATTAGGTCTTCTCTATCAGCCTCCATCTCCTCATATCGAAACCCTATCCTCCATGCATTATTGAGAGCTTTTTTGATTGATTGAATGGCTTGTTCTTGGATTTGGGTGAAGCTTGAGGAAGGACGAAGTTCATAGTGGTGCAAAGAAGCAAGGAGCTAGCTTGGATCCATCATCCTCTTCTGATTTTTGAATTATTAAAGGTATAAAGTTCATCCCTTGACCTTTAATCTTCGTGTTTCAAGTTTGAGTTCATTTTGGATGATTTTGGTCCCTTCCATGGATGCTCTTAGAGTTTAAGGAACCCCAGAGCTCGTTGTGACTCTCAAATGGTCATCAGGTTTTTGAAAATGAGAAAAGAGTCGTGTTTGGGTCTATCTTGTGTACTTGAGAAAGCTTTGGACATATTAAGGAATTAACGGACTTATGGTTGTAGATCTTGCCTTGGAGTGAGGTTATAATGGGTAAAGTTGTAAACTTTATCCATTAATTCTATGAGAAGGATTAGATTTGAAGTTTTGAGCCTTGATCTGTAAGGATTAAGCTCTCAGTCAAGAATTGTAGAATCTTCCAGTAACTATGACGTGGCCAAGGAATGGCCACAATGTGGTGGAGTCCATCTTCGCTATTATTTTGTCTGGACATTTCCACGACAAGGCCAAGGAGGGTCCACGACGTGGCGATGTCCTGCATATCGTCTATTTCGTCCTTTCATGCTCACAACATGGCCAAGAGGTCTCCACTTCTTGGTGGTTGTTGACTTGGTTGGCCATTGACTTTTGTTGACCGTTGACCATTGACTATTGACTGATTTGACTTTGGGTCAAACTTTGAGTATTGTAGTTGTTTATTTAGGATTCATCTCTTTTAGTGTTAGTCGGTTCGCGGGATTGATCGGTATAAGGGGTGAGAGTGTTGTTGTGCTTCTCCGGTTCTTTGGTTCAGGTGAGTTTCTTACTATGGCATGTATCCTATTGTATATCCTTTACATGGTAGGATAGAGGTACTATTAGAGTACAAGTATGCTAGTTAACTAGGGTAACTCCTTTCCATGTACTTGTAATGTAGGACACTTAGTGTCGTGATTTATTAGATCAGTAGGGTCTTTCCTGTTGATCGTATGATATTGTTAGAAATTATGTTTGGTTAGGGTAGCTCCTGGTATTTGCATGGAAGACCAAGATATAGCTCCTGGCGGTGGAGTTTGGGTTGGATCTTTTTACTCCTTGGGTGGGGCCCGTTATGTATGGTTGGGCAGGGCCCGTTATGTGAGTTGGGTTGGGCCCATGAACTCTTGGGTTGGGCCCGTTATGTACGGTATATGTATGTTTGTAACATCCTGATTTTCAAGGCAAAAATTTTCATTTTATTTTTCAAAATATATTAGACTATATGTATTTTATGTGGAAACATATTGACAATGCGTGTATGTACAGTCGAACCTTTCCCTTCATATGAATCGTTGAAGTTCCTAAAAAGCATTTATAAACAACTAGGTAACTGCTAGGCGTAGTGAGTTCCCTAAAATACCATATACCACAATACATATGCATACAAACAAATAGCCCCTACCTAAACTACATAATGGGCCCCGCCCAACATACATAATGGGCTCCACCCAAACTATATCACGGGCCCCTCTCGACATACATAACCATACATAGAGATTACACCTTATGTTCTACTGATACAGGTACATAGAAGCTTATACTACCGACTCTACTCTACTGGCTGCTATGTCCTAACATACATGGATATATATTGTAACATATAGTATAGTGAGATAACTCGCCTGAACAGTTTCTCAGAAGATCGACAGCAAACCGGACAATTCAATTGACGAGAAACATGCCAATGGGGATTAACCTATAATGTTATAGCTTATTAATTCCTATGACAATTTGGTGATGAAAGCTATATCTTTCACTAATCCCAATGAATAGTGAGAGTTCTATTAAATAAGGATCGGCCAGGCATGATAGTTGGGAGGCAGGATCATTTCAGCTTATAGATTTTTTGAAATCCAACAACCAAGCCAACATGACCATTTTAGACACCTCTCCAGTAATTATACCAATCAACATTATAATTGGAATTACTGATAAATCTTATTTATGCATTCATAACGACTATGAATATAAATATTAATTACACTTAAAGCATAGTAAGTGTAGCCTAACATACAAAGAGTTTCTAGCGAAAACCAGGATTTGCACTAGTAGAACTTCAACTTCAGAGCTTCTAATTCCCGAGTCCTCTGATTCTCCAGAGTTTCATTAAAAACGTAACTTTCTAAACTCCCAAAAAACTCCAGAAATCAGACTAAAAGAACCAGACATAATATGAGAATTGGTGTGAGTAACAAGGGGCTGAAAGCATCAATTTATAGACTCTGTAGGGCGTGTGCGTCGTTCAAGTTGTCTGGGCGGGCCTCCCCCTTGGTTAGTCGGGTTGGCTGGAGCCTCTCGTATGTTGCCACGTGTCGATGATAGATAGAGCCACGTCACCTCCTTTTAGAACATGACACATGTCATGTTTTGTGGTGTCACGTGTCACAACCGTGTGGTGCTAGGTCATCATGTCGGGTAGATACTTTGATGCTTCTTCTGCCACATGGCATAGTCTGGTGTCGCCGCGTCATCGCATAAGGAAATCTTCGGACGACCATAACTTTCGCATACGAGCTAGCCCTGTTGAAAATACCCGTTACCCGAATTACCCGCCCGATTTTTTCGGGTATCGGGTAATTCGGGTATTGGTTTAATCTTTTCGGGTATTTGGGTAAACCAATTTTTTTAGGCGGGGTAAATGGTAAGTGTATTGGGTTTCGAGTATACCCGAATTACCCGAAATATATATAACAAATAATGGCCCAATATGGCAATATTCCTTTTATCTGTCTCAATTCCCAAATCACAACCCAATTTACCTCGTTCTATTTTCTCTATGTCAAAAAAACCCTTGTCTGCCTCTTCGTTCGTCACCGTCGATCAACTTCAGCTGGTCGTCGCCACCTCCTCGCCGGTCATCAGCTGGTCGTCGGCTCGCCGCTGCCTCGCCGGTTATCAGGTGTTCGTCGGCTCGTCGCAACGTCACTTCAGCTCGTCACCACTCCAGGAAAAAATCACGGATTTGAACTTCAAACTCAAATGTAAGTTATAACAACAAATTGATCCTCTTTTTGACATAGAAAATTAGAAAACTAGTGCAACTTTGAATGAGGCTCTTGTGCCTTTAAAGAAAAAGCAAAAGCAACAGCATTGGTTTTATTTTACAGTTTACAATTTGTTGGGATTCATCTTGATTATGATTGGCATGGTGACATGGCCCTGTGTTTGTGTGTGTTTGGGAAACTAATAGTATTATTTGTTTTGGTTTTCGTTCAGTTATATTTGTTTTCCAAATCTGATCATACTTTTCTGTAGATAAATTGGTGGGTTTTACTATAGAATTGAGAGCTTGATCCACAGTTATTGAATTTTTTTTTGAACTTTGCGTTGGGTGATGAGAAGTACTTCATAAAACATTATGTTTATAATATAAGAATAAGCAAATGAAATTATATTTCGAGTTGCATTGGAAAACAGTTAAAAGAGGTCAAATACATAACTGGACAAATGTTTACAATTTGCTTTTATTTTACAGTTTACAATTTACAATTTGTTCAAATGTTTAGTATAATATATATATCATAAACTATAAAAGATTCACCCAAAAGAAAAGTTATAACTTTGTTGGGATTCATCTCTTCTTTTATTTAGTTGTAGAAAAATTCATACTCTTCATTTGTTTTGGCTTTCGTTCTTCATTTTTGTAAATCTTATTTGGAAACAAAAGTAATCAAGAGACATAGATTAGGCCCCACTAGATGAAGTAATGAAAATGGAACATTAATTGACATATTAAGGCCTTGTCCAAAAATATAGTATGTGAAAAGAAGGGGCAAACAAGGAGTATGATAATGTGTGTAAAACTGGAACTTCCAAATAAAACTAAGCCATGAAATTTACTACCTAAATGCATAGACTTGATTGAAAAACTGTGTAAAGCACATAATTTTTTTTTCTGTTTTTTGCATAGAAATATGCTATTCATCGTTTTCATTGAAATATTTTGCTAGCCTATTATTGATGAAATATGTTTTGCATCAGCAGTTTATCTGTTTTTTTTCCTGTTTATAATTTTTTTCTGTTTTTTTCTTGATTTTTATGTCTTTTAACAGTTTTTCTGTTTTTTTTTTCTTGTTTTAGATGTCAAAAACGGATGACTATATTGAAGTGGAAGATGAGACGATTGAAGTTGACAACCCAACCAATGATCAAGTTCCACAAGAAAAAGAGAAAAAAACTAAAGAATTCAACCCAAGATCGAAAGTTTGGAAAGAATTTGAAAGGTATAAGGACAAAAAGGGTGTTCAAAGATGTAAATGTAAGCATTGTGGTGGCGGGAATTACAAGTGCGAATCAGGTGGTTATGGGACCAAAAATCTAGGTTATCATTTAACTAAATGTAAAGTTTACTTGGATAAACTTAGTGGTGAGTAAACACAACTAGCTTTCCAATATGGTGATGAAAACAAATTGTCAGCTTGGAAATTTGATCAAAATGAGAGTCGGAAAGCTCTAGCTCACATGTTGGTAGTTAATGAACTTCCTTTTAGCTTTGTAGAAGGTGCGGGCTTTAGGTATTACAATAGTGTTACTCAACCATTGTTTAAAGTTCCATGTAGAAGTACAAGCACAACGGATGTCTACAAATTGTTTGTAGACGAAAAATAAAAAATTTGTGACTTTATTAAAAAAATGTTGGTAGAATATGTTTGACTAGCGATACATGGACTTCTAAACAACAATCATGTTATATGTGTCTCACCGCCCACTTTATTGATAATGAATGGAAATTAAAAAAAAAAAGTGTTGTGTTTTTCTTCTCAAGAGAGTCACCGTAGGGTTGATATTGGGAAAATGGTTGAGAAATGTTTAACGGAGTGGGAAATAGAAAACGTTTTCACAATTTATGTTGACAATGCAAGTGCGAATGATGTGGCAGTTGACTTCTTGAAAAAAAAAAGTTTTCAAAAATCCAACAAGTGTCTTGTAAATGGGAAATGGATGCACATTCGATTTATTGCCCACATTTTAAATTTAGTGGTGCAAGATGGCATAAAAAAAGTTGATAAGGCGGTTGTGATAGTTCGATGGGCGGTTAAATGGATTAGGCAATCGCCTTCTAGAATTCATAAGTTTACCGAGTTTGCTAAGGTTGCTAATCCCGATACAACAAAACACTTGAAGAGAGATGTGCCAACAAGATGGAACTCTACTTACCATATGTTGGAAATTGCCCAAACATACAAAAAAAACTTTTGAGAGATATGATCTTGAGGAATTTGATTTTCGGTGCAAAATTGAAAAGGCGGGTTTGTCGATACCTTCATCAAGCGATTGGGAAAGGGTTAGGAATGTATGTCATTTTTTAAAACCTTTTCATGATGTTACTTTAAGGATTTCCGGGACACTTTATGTGACATCAAACACATGCATTGAAGATATATATTCCATTCGTACGCTCTTGGATGATGCTATTTCCGATTCTAGTCTTTGTGATATTGCATTGGCCATGAAAATAAAGTTTGATAAGTATTTTGGCGACATAAAAAAAATGAATTTATTGCTCTACTTTGCTTTGATTCTTGATCCGATGAACAAAGTAAAGTATTTGGTTATACTACTTGAGGATCGTTATGGAGAAAAGGGGATAGAGGCCAAAAAGAAATATATCATGGATTCTATGTATAAATTATATAATGATTATATTAGAATTCATTCTCCAAGTTCTACTTCAAGTACTGCCGAGTCTATCACTTCATCATCGATACTAGGGAAACGCCAAAACCCAAATTTTATGGCACCTAATCCCCCATTAAGAAGTAAACTAAGAGAAAAGATGAAGACGAACATAGTTGAATCAATTGGGGAGTTAGAAAAGTATTTACAAGAAAGTGTTGAAGACGACTCAGAAATGTTTAGTATTCTAGATCGGTGGAAAGTGAATAGTCAAAGATTCCCGGTTCTATCATTGATGGCAAGAGATGTGTTTGCCATTCCCATCTCAACCGTGGCTTCAGAATCTGTTTTTAGCGCTAGTGGGAGGGTGTTGGATCCGTTTAGGAGGTCTTTGACTCCTAAGATTGTTGAAAGTGTAATTTGTACACAAGACTGGATTTAGGGTAGCATAAGTGACACAATCGATTATGAAAAAGATTGGGAAGAAAATCAACAAATTGACAAAGGTAATTGTTTATCGTTCATTATTTTAATTATTGTAAATTTAATATATTTTCCTTTTAATACTAATGTTATTTGACTTTTTTTATATAGAATTGAGCAAGATGAAGTAGTGAATGTGCAAGAAGACGAATATATTTATGAATGTCTTTTAGAACTTGAATGTTATTATTTTCATAATATGTAATGGATTTCTATGTTTTCTAGATTTAAGACGTGAGTTTTTTTGGTAAATGCAAAATATATGCATATACATTGATATCAAGTAATTTAAATGATTGACTTTGGTTGTTATTATTTCTTTTAAGTATTTGTTTTGTTAATATCTTATTAGATTTGATTAAATCGTTAAACGAATACTTGATATCTCAAATATTATTGAGTAAAAAATCTCAATGTTCAAAATTTGAACACGATATACTTGTTGGAATAGTGTCTAAGGCTGTAACTAGATCCGGTTGTGCATGGTCCTTTTGGGTTGCCTTCACCATAGCAACTTGATAGGATGATTTAATAAGAGAGAGTAAATATTATTAATATATTATGGGAATAATATAATGAATAATATATTGTTATAAGTCATAGAATTAATTAGAATTAATTTGGTGACTTAAAGAGATTAATTAAATAAAGGGGTATAAACTGTCAATTGTTTGATAGTTAAACTTTAGACTGCAAATCCTTATTGATATAGGATTGGACGACTTCTAGGGCTATGATAAGCCAAAATCGTCCAAAGGGTTATCAAGGAAAGGATATGGATTAACTTAAAGTCTAAGTTATCCAATTAGGGTTTAGGTTGTAACCCTTAAGGAGTCTACAAGTATAAATAGACCCCATGGCATAGGGAATTCGTGACTAAGCCTAAAGTAAGGAACCTCTGGTCGAATTCCTCCCCTCTCCTCTCTCCTAAATCATCCTCCTTGCTGTTGGTGTTTGTAAGCCATCAGAGGAGTGACATTTGTGACTCTAGAAGCTCCAAGTCCTCAAGATCAACAAGGAACTCAAAGGTATGATTCTAGATTTGTTTCAATATTGTTATTTAGCCTAATTAGTAATTAGAAGTCTTGGATTCAAAGCATGTTTATTAGAAAGCCTAGATCCGAGCATTAGGGTTTTGCATGCGCACATAGGAAAGTTCTTATGGCTAAAACCCATCAGTGGTATCAGAGCCTAGCTTGGTTTTCTGTAAATTGTTGCTTGATTAACTGAAACAAACCTGCAAAATTCGATTTTTAGGTTTCTGAGTCATGGACTCGGCGAGTTCCAAGGTGGACTCGGCGAGTAGGCCTGACTCGGCGAGTCCCTTTGTGCACTCGGCGAGTCCAGGCGTCAGGAATGGCCAGATTCGGGATTTCTTTGTGTTTATCTTATCTAAACTTTCCATAAACTAATTAGATCAATATTAATTCGTTTTTCTGATATATATAAATGTTATCTTGATCTAGTTAAAGGTAATTATCAACTAATTAAATATTTAATTTCCTTATATGATAATTAATTAATTATTTTGATTATTTTGGTAATTATCTTAAAAGAAATCTTGAATAAATCAAATATAGATAATTAGGATATTAATTGTTAATTGGAATTATTTGTTATTTGATCCTCCATGTTTTAAATGTTTAAAACTTGCCCTCAAGTTTTGAAATTTATATTTGTGATTAAAAGTTTTAATTTAGACAACTTAAATTTCAAAACCCTAGATTTTAAAAGGTTTAAAATACAACCCTATACTAATATGATATTACTAGTATAATATATATATGTATAACTAAATGCTAGTCTTACCGTTAGTAGGCCTCATTCACGAAGCCAATCTATAAGGTGGGTATAAGGTTGCGGCCTATAAAATGGCGCTTAATGGGTGTACACTCACACCCACCGCTTGCTTGATTGGTGGAGGGTCGTTAGCCGAACGGGTAGGATAGGGCAACCTCATCCTCTCATTAAAAGTATAATAAGAAATATAAAGTAACTACACATATTTTAAAATTCCCAATCTTAGTTACTTTAGGAAAAGTGAATTGATGCAATCCCATGAAATTACACTTTGCACCTTGCTAAGAAGTTAGTGGAGCGTGTGTGGTTTACCGGCACACTAATTGGTTCTAAGCGAAGGTGGCAAAGGGTGATTCATTGTATATCATAGTTCGATGGAGCGTGTGTGGTTTACCGGCACATCGAATAGGTGATCGTTACAATGAAGGCACTATGTGAATTTGCATGGTTATTCACACCCGCTTTGTGATCCTCGGTATCCCAGTCACAAACAAGAGGGGCATATCGAGATTTAAACATGCCATTGAATAGTTTCAATGAATCTCATCCGAACCTAGGAATTCTCAAAAACACTTAGGACTAATAGTTTAGGTTTTTGTGATGGAGAATTAGTGAATCGTCATTCACATACCTTCAATGTATTTGCATGTTAGATTACGGCATCCCTTTTCTAATATGTAAATGTTATTGTTGGATCCAAGCCCTAATTTTTCTTATTGGGTGATAATTAGGGATTCTTATTCTAATCTATCTTTGTCCTTTTCTAGTTATAGATGTCGAACGCAAACAACGTTGCTGCTAGTTCTTTCACGTTGATGAGCCTTTGCCAAAAGGTCACCTTCGATGGAACGAACTTTAGCGAATGGATAAGATACATTCGCACCATTGCTCGCTATGAGGACAAGGAGTATGTCCTTGATGAGAAGCTCAAGAAAATCAACACCGAAATCGCTACTCCAGCCGAAATCACCGCCTTTGAAACTCATGAGCGAGATGCAACGAAGGTACATTGCATCATGATCGCTACCATGAACTCCAAATTCCAAAAGTCCTACGAGGACATGTACCCGTACGAGATGCACCAAGACTTATTGGAGAGGTACCACCAAAACGCGAGACAAGAGCGGTATGAGATTTTCACTAACATGATTTCCGCGAAGATGGGTCATGGAGAATCTCTTACCGTGCACTTGCAAAAGATGCAAAGGTATGTCGACCGCCTTCGCAAGTTAAATGTTGACTTCGGGGAAGACTTGGCGATCGACATGGTGCTTCACTCTTTACCTCCGATGTACAACCAATTTAGGATGACCTACCACATGAACAAAGAGGAGGTAACCCTAAGCAAACTCCAAGGTCTCTTGAGAGTCGCTGAGAGCAACTTCAAGGACAAGTCTGTTGCACCTACTCCCAATCCGCCCGCTGCTCCTGTCTTGGCTATTGGTCAAGGAAAGGGAAAGAAGAGGAAAGCTTCATCGAAGAACTATCGCAAGGCGAAAGCCCGAGATGGTGCCTCTTCTAGTGGGACCAAAGTTGATCCCGCTAAGCCCTGTCCTAACCCGAAGGAGGCAGAGTGCCACCACTGCCACAAGATAGGACATTGGAAGAGAAGTTGCCCAGAGTACCTGCAAGCAATCAAAGAAGGAAAGATCAAGCCATCTTTCGCAGGTATATACACAATTAAATCTAACGATTCTAATCATGCTATTTCTTGGGTCCTTGATACCGGTTGTGGTTACCACATTTGTTCTAATGTGCAGGGACTAAGAAGAAGTAGGGATGTGGAGCAAGGAAGGATAAATCTAATCATGGGGAACAGAAGATCGTCGCCTGTGACCAAGAGTGGAGTGTATTCTTTAGTGCTTAGGAATAGTTTGGTTTTAGATTTGAACAATTGTTGCTATTCGCCAGAAATGGCTACAAACATCATTTCATTTCATGGTTTGTATAGACAAGGATTTAGATTTTCTTTTAATAATGAGAATGGTTCTATTTTGGCTTATCTAAATGGTGTCTTTTACTTTGAAGCTATACCATGTAATGGAATATATGAAACCGTTGTGATTGTTGATAACTTAGGAAATGATGTTTTGAATATTGATTCTTCCACTAGTATGGATAAAGCATACTTGTGGCATTGTCGTCTTGGACATGTCAACAAGAAACGCATAGCCCAACTCCAAAAGGATGGAGTGTTGGAGTCATTCGACCTTAGGGAAGATGACACATGCGAATCTTGTTTACTTGGAAAGATGACTAAGTCACCCTTCACGAGTACATGTGAAAGGGGCGAGGGTCTATTGGACCTAATACATACCGATGTATGTGGACCATTTAGATCAACCACGAAGGATGGGAACCACTTCTACGTGACTTTTACCGATGACTATAGTATATATGGGTATATCTACTTAATCAAGCAAAAGTCAGAAACCTTTGAAAAGTTCAAAGAGTTCAAGAATGAAGTGGAGAATCAATTGGGCAGGAAAATCAAGATGCTTCGATCCGATCGAGGAGGAGAGTACCTAAGTCTTGAATTCCACGATTATCTCAAGGAGTGTGGAATAGTTTCGCAATTGACGCCTCCTAGGACACCGCAGTTGAATGGTGTGGCAGAAAGGCGTAATCGAACCTTATTGGATATGGTTCGCTCAATGATGAGTCGTGCTTTACTACCTATTTCTTTCTGGGGGTATGCCTTAGAGACTGCCGCCCATATCCTTAACCGAGTCCCTACTAAGAAGGTTTCCAAAACACCTCACGAGATGTGGACAGGGAAAGCTCCCTCGTTGGCACATATCAAGGTTTGGGGTTGCGAGGTTTTCGTAAGACGAGATACTCACGACAAGCTTGAACCTCGAAGTGAGCGATGTATTTTCATCGGCTACCCGCAGACATCCTTTGGATATCTCTTCTATAGACCGAAGGACAATGTGGTCTTCGTTGCGAGGAGAGGAGTTTTCCGAGAGCGAGAACTCATAAGCCAAGGAGACAGTGGGAGGCAAATCGAGCTTGAAGAGATTCAACAGTTGATAGATGAAGGAACCTCTACCGCTGGCACTCAACCCGAGGAGGAAACTCTGGTTGAACCAATTGACGAATCCTTACCTCTTAGACGTTCCAATAGAGTTAAAGTTCATCCCCAGTTTTATGGCCTTCATATTACTACCGAAGGGGACACGTATATTAGTGATGGTACACTAATAAATCTTGATGAACCTAATAGCTATAAGGAAGCCATGGCAGGCCCGGAGTCTGCGAAATGGAAAGAGGCAATGGATAGCGAGATCCAATCCATGTATGATAACCAAGTTTGGAATTTGGTTGATTATGTGCCCGGACGTAAGACCGTTGGGTGCAAATGGATCTTCAAGAAGAAGACCGACGTGGATGGAAACGTACACACATATAAAGCGCGATTGGTTGCGAAGGGCTTTACTCAAACTCCTGGAGTTGACTATGATGAGACCTTCTCACCAGTTGCGAAGATTAAATCTATTAGAGTGATGCTAGCTATTGCCGCATTTCATGATTATGAGATTTGGCAAATGGATGTCAAGACCGCTTTCCTTAATGGGAAGTTGGCTGAGGATGTTTACATGGCTCACCCCGAGGGGTTTGTGGATCCGAAGCATCCGAATAGAGTGTGTAAGCTTGAGAAGTCCATTTATGGACTTAAGCAAGCATCTTGCAGATGGAATCTTTGCTTCGATGAGAAAGTCAAAGAGTTTGGATTTGTACGAAGCGAAGACGAGTCTTGTGTATATGTCAAAGCCAGTGGGAGTATAGTAAGCTTTCTCGTTCTATATGTCGATGACATATTACTCATAGGAAACGACATCTCGACTCTGCAGGAGGTTAAGTCCTGGCTCGGGAAGTGCTTCGCTATGAAGGACCTCGGAGAGGCTTCTTACATATTGGGAATAAGGATAGTGAGAGAAAGAAGGAAGAGACTAATTGGACTTAGTCAGAACACTTACTTAGAGAAGGTACTAAAACGTTTTAGTATGGAAAACTCAAAGAAGGGAGAATTACCAATACAAAGTAATGCCAAGTTGAGTAAGACTCAAAGCCCGAGTACCGAAGCTGAGATAGCAGAAATGAGCCGAGTACCATACGCTTCCGCAGTTGGCTCAATCATGTACGCTATGACTTGTACTCGCTATGATGTAGCCTTCGCTTTGAGCATGGTTAGCAGATATCAAGGGAATCCTGGCAAAGCACATTGGATTGCGGTGAAGAATATCCTTAAGTACCTTCGGAGGACGAAGGAATGGTTCTTAGTCCTCGGAGGGAGTGATGACTTGAAGGTGCGAGGGTATAGTGACGCCAGTTTTCAGACCGACAGGGACAATTACCGTTCGCAGTCGGGCTGGGTCTTTACCCTAAATGGAGGAGCAGTGACATGGAAGAGTTCCAAGCAGGAAACCGTAGCTGATTCAACGTGCGAATCAGAGTACATTGCAGCGAGCGAAGCGTCGAAGGAGGCAATATGGCTAAAGAACTTCATCGGTGATCTTGGAGTCGTACCTGCCATAAAGGAGCCAATGGAGATTTTCTGTGATAACGAAGGTGCGGTTGCCTTAACCAAGGAACCGAGGGATCATGGTAGATCAAGACATATCGACAGAAAATATCACTTCATTAGACATCGTGTAGAAGAAGGACAACTCGTAGTGAAGAGGATATCATCAGAAGATAACCCAGCAGATCCGCTTACGAAGGGACTGAGTAGGGTTAAGCACTTACATCATGCTAGGAGTATTGGGCTGAAGGATGATATTAGCATAGATTAGATAGTATTAGAAACGTGTAATAGATAAATGTAATTAACATTTGATGATTAAATAAAGGAGTTTTATTTATAAGTAATGTTATTGTCTTATGTTAATTGTTTAACTATTGTTTCACTTTGCATGTTTTGACTTCCAGAATAATTAAAATTATTAGGAATAATAGAATTGTTCAAATTGTCCACAATCGTTCATATGTTGGAAGTAGATATGAATGAAGATTGTCATGAATTGGTGTGTAGATTGTCTAAATGGTGTTAGACATAGCAAAGGGTTGCTGCAACGTTCATGAGTGCTTATGAACTAGTTTTGAGCATTGGAACAAACCCGCGCTTGCTGGAATCACCTTATGGAATAAGATATAAAAAGGGTGATCGCAAGACGATAATATCATATAGTCTTAAAACCTAGATATATGGTTTGTTAATTGTTAATTGGTTGTACATTGATAATGCGAAAACGCATCAGTAACTCGGTGTTATAAAACGCATTGTTGTGTATGGTTGATTAATGAATAAGTAAATACATATAAGTCGAAGTTTATCTGTAACTTTTATCTAAGAAGGTAAAAGCGATATCTCGGCCGCTCGATGATTTGATTTGACTTATGTGTCGGGCCCGGTCAGAACTGAATTGATGTGTTCGATTAAGTTCTATGTCAAATAAATCAGAGATCGAGAAACCTAAATGCTTGACTAACCATTCCATAGGATTGTCAGCATGATATCTAACAGAGGACTGTACGATCCCTTATCTAAAGGACAAGATTGATTAGATCAGAGTTTGACAGCGTCTTTGAGAGCTACGATTGCAAACCGAATTGTACTTGTATAGTTACTAGACTTATCCAAGTGGGAGACTGTTGGAATAGTGTCTAAGGCTGTAACTATATACGGTTGTGCATGGTCCTTTTGGGTTGCCTTCACCATAGCAACTTGATAGGATGATTTAATAAGAGAGAGTAAATATTATTAATATATTATGGGAATAATATAATGAATAATATATTGTTATAAGTCATAGAATTAATTAGAATTAATTTGGTGACTTAAAGAGATTAATTAAATAAAGGGGTATAAACTGTCAATTGTTTGATAGTTAAACTTTAGACTGCAAATCCTTATTGATATAGGATTGGACGACTTCTAGGGCTATGATAAGCCAAAATCGTCCAAAGGGTTATCAAGGAAAGGATATGGATTAACTTAAAGTCTAAGTTATCCAATTGGGGTTTAGGTTGTAACCCTTAAGGAGTCTACAAGTATAAATAGACCCCATGGCATAGGGAATTCGTGACTAAGCCTAAAGTAAGGAACCTCTGGTCGAATTCCTCCCCTCTCCTCTCTCCTAAATCATCCTCCTTGCTGTTGGTGTTTATAAGCCATCAGAGGAGTGACATTTGTGACTCTAGAAGCTCCAAGACCTCAAGATCAACAAGGAACTCAAAGGTATGATTCTAGATCTGTTTCAATATTGTTATTTAGCCTAATTAGTAATTAGAAGTCTTGGATTCAAAGCATGTTTATTAGAAAGCCTAGATCCGAGCATTAGGGTTTTGCATGCGCACATAGGAAAGTTCTTATGGCTAAAACCCATCAATACTTATTTCATTAAATTTATTTTTAGGTGCTACTAAAAAAATCGGTTAATACCCGAATTACCCTTACCCGACCCACTACCCGAATTACCCAACCCCGAATAATCCGAATTTAGTTTGGGTAGGGTAACGGATAATTTTTTTAATATGAATTACTCGAATTATCCGAAACCCGGAAATTTTACCCGATTAACACCGCTAATACGAGCTCCGTTTTCGACATTCTTTATATCCCTAGAATCCTCTCGAAGATCTCCACTAATTTCCTTAAGGTCTTAATAGTTAACTCCCTCTATAACTAAAATTCATATTTAAACCGATTTAGACTGTTCAAGTTCCTGCGAAATTCATAACTCCTTCATACGGACTTCGTTATCGATTGTCTTTATATCGTCGGGTTCATATTCATGAGATCTTCAACTTTCATGTAGATTGTTTTGGCTAACAATCAACCGATTTGAATTTCAATTTTTGTGTCCACACTACTACGCTGAAACTTCGAAAAATCATAACTTCCTCATACAAAGTCAGATTTGGACGTTCTATACATGCACGTTCTTATTTTTATGACTACCACGACTTTCGTTTAGATTCCTTAGGATAATAAATATCATATCTAAAATTCACTTTTTATGATACGCAGAGTCATGGCGGTTTAATCACAGAACGTCGAAGAAAGCATAACTTATTCATATGAAGTCGGTTTCAAGGTTCTATATATCTATGGAAATGGTAACGATGTTTCCTACATGTTTATGATGATTACTTGGGCTAAAAAGTGTTATTTCTATACTTCGAATTTTATAAACAATGGTTTATATTGAATCCTATTGAAAGGTGAAAAGGGGGTGTTACAATGTGGATAGGAGTTTTAGTTGTTCGACGCTAGAGTTGAGGATTTTATATGGATGTATTGTATGTATGGTAGAATATGTGGTATATTGGGGAACTCACTAAGCTTTATGCTTACATTTGTGGATTAAACATTTTGCAGGTTGTTCGTTAGAAGAGTTCGACGAGAGTATATACATGCATCAAAGATGTTCGTTTCCGCGGTTTTATAAACTTAACTCTGATATATGGTTTTCAATCAATCAAATGTTATTTAGTGGTTTTTAAGAAAAATGTTTAATTGGCTAATCTATTTTAAAAGTGAATCTCTTTGTAATTTTTGGGATGTTACAATGACAATTTAGATCCTGGATTTATATTTCCTAATCATATTAAATAAATTGATTTATTTAGTTATTTCTATGATTAAGGTTTTTATTATTATTATTATTATTATTATTATTATTATTATTATTATTATTATTATTATTATTCCTTACTTATTTATATAATTAATTATTTGATCATTAGGAAGCGAAAATCTTTTATATATATATATATATATATATATATATATATATATATATATATATATATATATATATATATATATATATATATATATTTCTTAAAAAATATATAATTAAAACGCTAATGACTTCTCATTTCTATTTCTATTTTAAACCGAAACACAATGTTACAATTAAGTACGTTCTAACCACAATCACTAGTAACCTAGTAGAAGAATAGTCCATGAGAATTTTATGTCTTGTTATGATGTGAATTTTTTTTAAACTTTCTTGCAATTTATGACATGTTCATTTGCTCCTGTTCCCCAGTTACTAAAAAAAACTCGATCTACAAATACACTTGCTACAAGACGTTCAACAACCCTATTTTTGATGGATATTATTTATCAAATGAAAAAAATATGCCAAAATACATAAATACATGAAAAAATATATCAAAATATATAAAAGTACGTAAAAATACTTAAAAATCATATAAATTCATGAAAAAAATACATTTATATATTTAAATACATAAAAATGTAAAAAAAACTATATATAAAACTTAAAACATATATAAATACGTAAAACATATATAAAAATACAATAAAAATACTTATAAAAAATACATATAAATGCATAAAAACACATTTATATATTATATACAAATTTTGAGGAAATCTAAATAAAGATCATATTATTTTAATATAATTAACAATTTGATGTCAAGATCTGTTGAATAGGTCAATAAGGGTTTTGCCGGTTTCTTGGGTTTTTCTATTAAAAAAAATTAGAACTTAATCATAATCTGAAATCCATTCATTGCTCATTTAATTATCATCGTACAATGAGTGAGATGACAAACGGGCAACAAGCTGCGCCGCTAAGTCTTTTTGTATGGTAAAGCTAATTCTTTTAAAGACTACATTCGAAGATCTAAGGAATAAAACATGAGTATGCATGATCCATTGTACTCTATTAAGAAGCTCTACCGCATCCTATGCAAATGGTATGAGCACGTGTTGATTTTCCATGCACGATTTCTCATATTTGGTAACTTTGCCTGTAGCTGCTTTTAAAACAGTTTGTCCCGCCGTGAAACCCCCAGCCCTCAAGCCTATGGGAGGGGATACCCATTTAAGGTCCACACATGCATATTTCCCTCCAACCCATCCAAAAATCAAAATGTCAGCCAGTCTAAGGGTTAACCTTCCTTCTATCGGGTCAGTCAAGAAATTACCAGGTGCCTCTTTCATAGCGGAAACCAGACACGCTTAAATATGTCAAACAAAACATCCCTAACTATATCGTGCCTGTATTTAAACCCCGAGAGTTCCTTACAGTGAACTGCATACTCTCCAAAAGAGTCCAAACATGCCTTGCGACACACCGGACATATCTCGTCAGCTGGGAATATGGGAATCATGAGTCAATATTTGAGGATAGTACCATACTCCACGGGAGACATATGTTGGCCAAGCCCATCTATAAGGATAGCTAGAAGGAAATCTTGAGCATGTGGTGCATGTAAGCACTGGAAAACCGCTTTCTACCGAGCCGTCATGTCGAGATGTACTTCCATATCTTGGACAATTTTACGAAAAAAGGCACTCGCCAGTGTATTATGGGATTTAGGGGGGAGAGGGGTGGTGTATTTAGTAGTAAAATTGTTAAGGAAAAAATCTGGAAGCTTGTTACAAAGAGATGCCAAGGCACAATCATAATCAAAATCTATTCCATATATGCTGCTATCCCGTAAGATGTGGTCTTCTAATACTCAAGATTGGGCCCTTGAGGCAACAAAAGCATATGAGGTAGCCTCTACTGCCGAGTATAAACCCAAACCTCCAAACCTAATGGGTAAGGAAGCAATTCGCCACTGTATGTCGCGAAATCAAGGGTCACTACAAACCATAATGTCCTCAATCTCCCCGCACAACCCATTGTCAAAGAATATTGCCTCCTCCTCCATGTGAACGGGTTGGCATGTAATCAACCCAAAGAAAAGCTTAGCAATACCCATACAAGATCGAAGCAGAAGGTGCTCACTTTGGGGGTCAGAAAATTATGGAAGAAGGTGCATCAAATTCATAGCGTTTTCGGCTCTCTTTATGGCTAAGTTGCGAATGAAACTAGCATCTCTACTAACAGCTCCCCCAAGAAGTTTCACCCCCAAAGGCGGCCTTACGATGCCAACTGGGAATAACCCCTCACGTAACTTCCTACCATCACACGAGGGCCAAAAGAGCTCGGTTTTCTTGATATTCAGTTGAAGGCCCAACTTTGGGCCAATCACCATAATAATGTCCAATGCTTTGGCCACCTCCTCCGAATCTCCGATAAGTGTGCCATCATTAAGGTACCATGCATGGAGAAAAAGCTTGAAATTATCTCTAATATTATACAAGAGCGGGTGCAACACAAGGGCAAAGAGAAGTGATCCTAAGGGGTCTCCTTACTGAACCTCAGTAGTGGACCAAATATGTGTGTTGCCTAGATACAACCTTGCTGCTTGACCATATAGGAATTCTACCCACAAGGATATAGAGGGACACCTCAATCTGACCTCATGAAGTAATGTGGGTCTGTCAACATGGTTAAAGACATTATAGAAGTCTACGGTAAGCATGAAGAGAGATCTGTCATCGTGGCGCTCACTTAACAACCTATTGGCGCTATGTAATACGGCCTCAGTGCCACCCGGCACCCCGACTCCGAACTGAAAATCATTAAGATACTTGGCCATTTCTTTACCAACACCTTTCATAGCAAACTTAGAAACTAAACGTCTCCATATAGTACCTACTACAATAGGTCGTATTCCCTTGTTAGGTTTTAAGAGTGGCGTGAGAGGAGCAGAGGCAACAAATTATGCCAAACTCGAAGGGCATCTTCCCCTAGTCATAGATTAACCACAGATGTAATAGCACGTATGAGGTCTTTGGCTATAGTCGAACCTTCTCCACAAAGGGCATCTAAAATGTGTTGAGCTCTCAACCCGTCTCTCCTACACGAGGTACATTTAGGGAAGGATTTAATTCTCCTAAGGACATTGTCAACACCCACTACAAGGGGAGGTTCTGAAAATATGGTGTTGGGCATGGAAGGCGGTGGCTTGTATGGATGCTTATCCTACAATGTCTTCGTGGTATCACCCCCAAATGGAGCAACCCCCGAAGAACATAAAACTTTCACTGCTGCTGTAAAATGTCCATCGGCAACCTTACAAAGACATTGTCTGACATTGGTGCTGCCCGATGTTGTTTTCTCCTGAATGTACTCTTCTTTTTTGTCTTGTTGTTGCAGTCTTGCATTGTCAACTAAGTTTTTAACTTGCTTGGCAATATCGTCTTCAGTCCCCCAAGTAGTTAAAGTGCTCAAGATATTACGATGTTGCAAATACATCCTGTTGCCAGACCTACTTTCTTGCCTATTCTTGGGCCTGAACACCTGAAGAGTACACCTAGGAAGAATTAACAAAGCAACTCACACTTCAACGGATCCGAGATGAGCAACCACCTTGGAAAGGGATCCTTTCAAAGCTTGAGAGAAAGTCATACAACAATTGTGAGGGATGTTTTTGACGGTGGTGATAGGTAGTTTAAAAACACGATCAATTAGTTGAGGATCCAACACCTACCCATCATTGAGGTCGACTTTCGGTTCATTGGGTAGCGACTTTGGAATGCCAACAATATGTCTGCTCATGTCATCAACCCCGTCAATAAACTTAATCAAGTCACTCGGGTGGTGAAATGAACGACCTAGGGCATGGAGCTTTATGCAATTCCCACATATCTATTGACCAAACTACTTCAAAGTTGTTGCCACAGACATAAAAAAATCCATGGTTAGAAGTAATAGCTTCTCGTAACACAACTCTGCGTTCATCTGTATGGAGGTGTAAGCTCTTGAGATGAGATATCATACGGGAAATCCCTTTACTTCCAACAATACCATTTGGGCAACAGTGAAACCCCCGAAAAGGACATGGCCAAACTCCGTTCTCAAAGGAATGAGAGGACGTCATAAACAAACAAATAAAGTTTATTTAAGCCTCAAGGTGAGACCCGAAATTAGAAGCATTAACCCAATTGAAAAAGTTACACTCCAACAAAAGGTTGGAGTGTGCACAATGGAACCCACACCGAATAGAAACTCTACATCTACTTGAGTCGAAAATTGGTTGCAACACTTGAAAAAATCATTTAGACATTTTATCAAACACTTGGCGGGCAGAAAAAGAAACACATTGTTTGCATCACCAGACATATTTTTTTTCAAAATAATAAGTTTTTTTTTTGAGATTTCGTAAATAGAATCTAAAATATGGGGAACATGATATTCAAATTTTCTTTAAATACGAAGAGACTACAAAAAATTAGATGAGTATCCGTAATAATTACGGCCAATTTCAGACTATTTGGTGACCTTGTCAAATAATTGAAAACTAGAGATTGTCTTTTCCCCGCTTTGCGAGGGACGCAAGTTTTTTTTTTTTTTTTTTTTTTTTTGGCTTTGTTAGTGGCGTATAGTATTTCAATTTGGTAGTGACCATTTTTGTATGTTTTTTTTTTTACATGGATTATTTCTGTGAAAAAAATTTGTCTAGAGACTTTTTCCTTAAAATATAGGGACAATTTTTGTAATTTATTTTCTATAAATCGACCAAATTTACCAACATATAAAAGTATTAAACACAAGGACAATGACTATTTCTGCAACAAAAATCTATGTAGGGCCTTTTCTAAATACTACATGGACAATTTTTATAAGTTTTTTGTACATAGGTACCAAATTGTCAACATACGAAAGTATTAGGGCCAAAGTGAATGTTCCACATAAAGAAGGACCAAAGGTGAAATTATTCTAAACCTATTCTTAAAGTCATTTGTGGCCAAAGTGTGATATAAAACACTTTTGTTTGTGGCCAAAATGTAAAACAAAAAACTTGAGTGATGTACTATTCCTAAACTAATTTGTTTTAATATATAATATAATTTGGTTACATGATTAAAATTTATCTTACATATAATCACTCATTTATTAAAACCTAGAAAGGCACTAGGCAACAAAGATGTACATCCAAACACTCATTTAAGAGGCATCAACAAATTAGAAAAGATTTCATATCATGTTTGGTTTCATTTATGATTCAACGACATTATGTCAGATTGACTTCCACCAACACGGCAACACATGAATTGACCATGTTCAATCCCATTCAATTTTTCTTTATTAAAAAAACAAACGTCTCTTTCTTGTATATAACAAATAAAACATCGAACTCATTCTAGGTTTCCAGCATATCTTATAAATCTGGTATGAGGTCATCCGAAGATCAATACTAAAAAAAACCCACATAATATAACAACTTAAGCAACGTTCGAAACAACGTGAAATACGAGGTTTGACTTTGCACAAGAACCCCACACCACACAACTCCCTCACATAACTCCATTGGTATCCTTTACTCCTTCTCTCCATGAGGACATCGATGGAATCTATGAAAAGATTAGAAGTAGTTTAGAGTGTATGTTTGTTCATGCGAGACTTTTCATTGCCAAACCAATTAGTGTTGCTAATTTCATTATACAGTATTTAAATAGTTAATTAATAATAAAATAATCATACAAAACTTGTTTGTAAAACTAAAAATTAAGATTTTTTATGAACTTTATATGGATTGATGTGGGTGCCTACTGTCTGGGTGGTCTTTTTGAAAATAAGTGTTTTAATTAGGCAAAGCAAATTACAAAATCATGTGTTTCTGTGTATAGGCTTGTTTAGTTATTGAGGTTCTTTTGGGATTTTTTTCCTATATTTTTTAGAATGGCAAAATATTTCATTAAAAAAAAGCTAACAATAGACTAGCAAAGTACAAATAAGTTACAAATTACATGCTTTAAAAAGCCACCGATCAATCCAATCTAAAGTAAACATTTTCCTTCTATGTTTGATCCAAGAAAACAAGCACAATTTGATGTCATCCATCAATTTCTTTTCATCAACCTGTGCCTTCCTAAAAAGTGCTTTGTTTCTAGCTTTCCATAGTAGCTAAAAACAACTCCACAAAATGTATCCATGAGTTTTCTCTTCATTGAGTTTTGCGTTGAAACCAATGTTGGGTTTGCCACCATGTCCAACAAAGAATTAATGGGCCTCGGGCCAATATCGCCCCATTTCAACACCACATTTCCATACTAAGGCAACAAGAGGGCAATTAAGGAAAAATGTATCCATGAGTTTTCTCAAAGCTTAGTACATTTCCTTATTTCATTTTTATTCTATTTTTTTTATGACAAAAGAGAAATTAAATTGAATCCTATTTTTTATGCCTACAAATTAAGATATGAGTTTCTTTGATTTTTGTTTTTCATGTCCTAATTTAGCAGCTTAATTAGGGGAATTTCATGTCAAATTTTATTTTCAGAAAACTTGACAATACGTGCCAAATTTAGCTCTGTGTATAAAAAGATTTCTAAGCCATTTTGAGGCATCTTAAATTCAATAATAAAATCTCATTTGAACATTTCCTTTTTCTTGTTTTTGTTATGTTTCACCTTATTTATAAAATAGTGGTGACTTTTTTTTTTGCCAATTTGGGTAAGATTGACTAAGCGTTTACAACTTATAGTCTAGTACCTGCATGTCCTTGATTGCTCTTGCTACTTTAATTTGCGTTACTACATCTATAATTTTGGGTTTTTATTGAACCCATCATTGGTTTTCTTTTATGCTTTTTACACATAAATAACTCTGGTTGGGTTTTTATTGAACCCATCATTGTTAGAACTTAGAACGATATTTTTTATTCACAACAAATTAATAATCAAATAATTTATACTCGATGTTAGTTTTATTGTAACAAATTTTTACACGTTTGTCAAAATTTATTTTTTTTACCCTAAAAGAATCTAAACTACAATCTCTCATAAACTCGAAACACCCCTGAAATAAAATGAAATCGATTATTCTGAACTAGAAACAAAAAAAAATACAAAAGAATTCTTTTTAAATAATAAAAAAAAAATCACTCATATACCAGAAAGGCCAGCCCATCTCCCAAGATCACCAGGGTGGGCATAGTAGTATAACTTAATCCGGTTTAACAACGACAACCCCGCCGCCAACGGCCGCCCTGTATCGCCGCCGTCTTCCGGATCATCGGCAAACCCAGCAACATCTCCGACCAGCCTGAATCGTACTCTTCGACTGTTCATCGCTTTAGGGAAATCAAAGTACATCGCCGTTCCACTCTTTACCTCCGGTATCCGGTACTCTGCAACCACCACCGTCTCCTCCGACAACCCCTGAAAGTATACATCATAACAATTTATCATGATTATATCCAGTGCCACCACCACCGTCATCTAAAATACAAGACATTTTTCGTGCTTGGAGTACCTTTAATGTCGATACTTGAATACGTAATACCGGTGGAGATATGAATCTATGTTCGAAAACTGTAGATACTGCTTCCAATGTTGAAGGTGAATGTTTTAATCGAGGTTTTATAGCGCTAAAACCGTCGAGCCGGAAACCTGCTGCCACCGGTGAAGATGGAGACATGTTTTGTTCCAAAACCAGATCGTTCTCGATCAACTTCTCGGATTCAATCGGAACCTACAACAAAGAGATAAATTCAAAACCTGCAATGATGTTTATGTTATCGGAAAAAGTTTATTCGCCATTCGCCAATTGTACCTTGTATCTGTTCAACAATGGCGGTTTCTCCAGCCAATTTTTGATGCTACTAGCATGCTCAGATCTCTGCGACGACGACCGCTTTATATCCGCTTTCACCGGAAATCCAACTACGAGAATTCTTTTGGCGTGCAGAGACGGAATACTTTCCGATGTTCCTGCTATGGAGGCGCGTCTGCCGCCGGGATCGGAGGCCGGAGTTTCATCAAAGGATAAAAGATTGAAATCGTTCTCGAAACTCACAGAACTCGATCCAACTTTCTGGATACTCAATTTTATCCAAATCATACGACATCGCACAGGATTTCGGAAGTCGAATTTGATGTGGCGAGGCGTTTGAATATTGGATTCTTCTGGACCACAAAGCTCCGGCGAAGATGTGAGCATTGATTTCACATCCCATTTTCCGACACACGATCTTTCTTCCTTGTGTATTTTGTTACTTGCCCAAATTTGGACCTGTTCAATAATAGAATATGAAATTATGAATGAGTTTGGTATAACGGAATTGGAACTGGAATTGGAGATTCCATTCTGTAACGTGGTTTACTTACGATGGGGGAATCGGACATGGAATAGCCACAGGGACTAACGAGAAGGATGACGCCGGAGACATCAGAGAGATTGCCGAGAACGATAATAAGCTCAGTAGAAGAGGTGGTCGGAGGTGCCCTCCAGTACGACTGTTTTAATCCGGTATTCAAAGGTGCAAGCAACGACAATGGTGGTGCTGAACCTGACGCTGATTCAATCTATAAAAACAATAGAAATAATCAACAATTCAGATCTAAAGCTAGTTATTAACGATATTTTAACATGTAAAAGGGAAGATAAAATGATCTATAGATAATACCGAGTGGAGAAAGCTTCCGAATGGGAATTCAGCCAACGATTCTTCTCCATTGAGCAACTGTTGAAGCGCCGCCTTGACATCTCCATTTTTATCAGTCGACGACTCCTTTTTTCTGGCGATATAATTCCTCCCTACAATTTCACCCAAAGCTTTATACGTCGCCGTTTCGGCATCCCTATTTCTTCTCTCGCTAATCAAAACCCTAAGGTAATCCAAAGTCAACGCATCAAGAACACTATCATCACAACACAGCTTACAAATAACCCCATCCATCAATAAACACCGTTCATTAACACCACGATTCTGAAGAACAAGTACAGCACCTTTTCCCGCGCAACAAACTTTACAAACCTTCCGATTACACGCGGAGCATAAATAAATCGACTGTGAAGAAGAAGAATTCAAAGTCGAAGTCCCCATATGAACTTGACACGATTCACTGCAACAACTCTCCCCGATTCTGTTAATATTCCAAAAATCCACATCGATTTTTTCATCTTCGATAATCTCAAGACCAATCGCACCAGTAATTCTGTCTTCTAAAGAAGCTTGACCTAGAAATGCAACCGCATTTGCAGCTTTACATAATGAAGAAATATAAGATTCTTCTATTAACACGTTCGGATTTATACTTTCTGGATCGATTCCAATTGATGATAAAGCTTTATCGCGTTCAACACCAGATAGATTGAGCCTAAGACGTTCGATTTCAAGTTTAATCCCTTCTTTAAACCCTAATTTGTTACCCTGCAAAACTCCATAGTCACTTTTTCTTTCTTCTTCTTGTTGAATAATCTAAAGAAAATAGTACTAATAATCTATAATTCATACCCCATGTAAAGCTGACAACATTTTGAAGCAAGTTATGTACTGAAGCGCTGCTACGTCCCCTTTGGTTTGTATTTCATCTTGTTGTATTGAATTTGTTTTATTGTCTTCAATGTAACCATGATCAAGCAAACTGATTTCTGTCATTGGTTGTGAAACAGACTCTGAAACGATGTCATCACCTGACAAGAGATCCATTGTATCAGATTTGCCAGGTGGCGCCATGTCATTTGTCAAAGCAATAACACACGGGTTGTTCTCTTTGATACTATTCAAACGTTCCCATAGCTTTTCAGACGCAAATATATCTCTCCATGGAAGAGAAATCCCAAGTATCTCCACCTACAAACACATGTTAAAAGATATAGAAAAACACACACACGCATACGAAAGGGTAAAAATGTAAAATACAAGAAAGTGAAAAACATAATGTACCTCACCGATAGTGACAGGGGAAGTGGTAGACTCAGATGGGTAGAATGTGAGAACAACCACCCGAGTGAGAAAGTCCAAATTGCCCTCGCGACCTTCGAAATCATATAAAAACGGTAACTTATGTTTGTGGGTAGGTGGGGTTGTTAAAGTTCTTGTGAATGCCATGTCATCGTCACTAATGGGTCCCGTTATCGGTATCACCATGTTTGTACCATTAACACATCTAGCAATGGAAGCTCCCTATATAGTAAGCAAAGAGTTACTTAATTAGCCCTAATGTAACCAATTATAGCAATGTACTTTCAAATTAATGAAAGTAGGTTGCTATTTCTTGATTTTTTAAAAACTTGTAAAGTGAAACCTCTAAAACAAGTTTAAGCTCATCAAGATCGCGTCCTGTTCTGACATCGACTGTTGATGGATATGTTGAATCGTCTGCACCGTGTGAAATTGTGAGAAGAAGCTGACACACATGACAAGGCTCGCCAAGGTAGATAAAAAGTTGAATTATATCTGCCGCTTGTTGGGAAATCTGTACAAAAAATAATCCAAATTATATATTGGATAATGAATTAACTGAAAAGCTAGCTTTTAGCTTATAAGCTAGCTTATCAATCAAGTTAGCTAATAAACTACGATAAACAACTTTTATGATTTTATCGAATGTTAAATTACAATAATCTTAGCTTAATTTTGCTAAACATGGTCTTCGTTTTTTTGTGAAGCCAAAAACCTGAAGTTTATGGGTCCTATCGACTCCTTTTTATACAAATCTATATAATTGAATTCAAATAACTAAATAGTATATATAATTTTTTTATTATTATTATAGAAAAGAAAATTAAAATATAAAATGTTAATTTAGATCTACTTATTCTTTTTCTGTAAATACATATATTTGGAATTTTTTAAATTCATATATTTATCATTGTTCTAATTTATAATATTTATATAGTTCTAAATGTTACCAAATTTCAAACTTTTTGTTATTTAGATTTTTATAAAATCTTAAAAAAGATATTTCAACACCCGTTCCTTAAATAAAATAAAGTATAGTTACCCAGATGAGATTTTTATGTTTAAAACTAAGAAGACTGTCTCCATCATCAGAAGTCGAGTCAATGCTAGCAATCGGTTTAAGAAGACAACCAGATCGTCTACTTAGCACCTAATAAAAAACCAAAAAGATATAATGTCATATCAGATGTTTTCATAAATATAAAATAAGCGATAATCATCATAAGGACCAAAAGTGAAAAAGACTTCAACTTTGGACGATTTTTGAAAAAGTTACATACATGCAAAGGTTGAATTGATATCGAAGGAAGATGCTTAAAAAGCCTTAACCCAAGAAACATCTCTAACTGTTTCTGTCGATAGCTATCCACAACTGCATTATTATATCTTCTTTGAAGTGTTATCTTCACATTTTGCGCAACTGAAAACTGTTTATTTTTAGCTGCTTCTTCACTAAAAATACTCAAAATATGACTATGCATTGCTTTAGAACCCGTATAAATAGTCGCATGAATATCACCCGAAATTAAAAAAAGCTCAGCCAACTGACAAACAGGCGACAAAATAGTCGACCTTTTAAACTCCTCAAACGTCATATCAAATCTCTTCCACGCCTTATCATTACACGACCGCATCCTCGCTGGCGAACCGCTTGGCTTCAACGCCACGTCAGCATCAAGAAAAATCCCAAGCCGCCTACATTGTTCAGTGAACACCTGTAGCCCACCAAAATAGCTAGCAGCATTTGTTCTATCCAAAGAATCCGCACAGTTGTAACGAATCACACCGTTTTGATGCACGTGTAAGCGAAAGCAACCGATGATGTCATCGTTGGAAACGATGACATCATCAGCTTCTTGGATATTTTCACGAGAATGTAAATAATGACCTTCTGTGATCCCTATGGAGATTGTGGGAGACTTTAAATGATACCAAAGTCCTTCAATTGTTTGTTGTTCGCCTTTGAATCGAATACTTGTATGCCAATCGTAGTTGATTAAGTGGAGTCTTGTGTTAGGGAGTTGACCGTTTGACCGGATGTGATTTAAGGATTCTTCGAAATGTTGGACTAAAATGGATTCGGATTTTCCTTCTCCGTTTCTAAGAAGGTTGATGCATACAATGGGGACAAAGCCGGTTTTATTTTGGTTTCCGTTTATACCCTTGTTTCTTGAATCATATCTTTTGGTTAATCTTTGGTAATATCGTGCGCTTCCTTTGTAAGGGTCACGGTCAGAAATGTAAATTACTGCTTCCGCTGATGTCATCTTTAGCTCTGCACCCCACCATATGGGAATAGTGCCTCGTCTCCATATGTAGGTGTTGAAAGGCACATTTTGTCCATCTCTTTTTGGTACCCATACAAGTTGTTCACACTCGATTTCATTTCCTATTTCATAAAGATGTTAATTAGGCTATGTTTGGCAAACTAGCTGGTAGCTGATAGCTGACAAAAAATAACGTTTGGTAAAAACTAGCTGATGAGTTAGCTGAAAGATATATAAATTGACATTTAGAAAAATGTTTTTTTATAACTAATTAAGGGTACATTCCGAAAATTTTCAAAAAGCTGCCGGCTGAAAAGCTAGCTGTTATATGAAAAGCTAGTTGATAGCTAAAAAGCTAACTGATAAAATTTGACGTTTGGTAAAACTAGCTGATAAGCTAGTTGAAAGGTATAGAATGACATAAAAGGGTATTTAAAAGAATATGATTTCTATAACTAATCAAGGGGTATATTTGGAAAATTTTTAAAAAGCTCCCAAAAAGCTAGTCTAAGTAGCTTTTTAAAAAGCTAGCTTATAAGCTACTTTTTGGCTTGCCAAACATGACATAAAAGGGTATTTAAAAGAATATGATTTGTATAATTAATCAAGGGGTATATTTGGAAAAATTTTAAAAAGCTTCTGAAAAGCTAGTCTAAGTAGCTTTTTAAAAAGTAAGCTTATAAGCTATTTTTTGGCTTACCAAACATGACAACTTAAAAAAGCTTGAAAAATAAGTTAGCTGTGGCGTGCCAAATACAGCGCTAAAGTAGCTTTTTTAAAAAGCTAGCTTATCAGCTATTTTTTGACTTGCCAAACATGAGGATTTGTACAAGCTCGAAAAACAAGATAGTTTATCAGCTAACTGTGGTGCGCCAAACACATGTTTAAAAGCATATACAAAGAAAAAATTGTTGAGAATAACATCGTATTTTACCCTTTTTGCAAATATAGGCAATGTAGTTTATTTGTTATATGTTGGTATTAGAGCATCAACAATAAGGGAGCTTTTCATGAAAAAGCTTAATGTGAAAAAGTTTATTTTATCTCTACAATAAGAAAGCTTTTTCAATTTGCTTTTTTGTGGGACCCTTATGTAAGTTGTCTGTCTACAATTGGTTGAAAACCTATGGGGCCCACCGAATCATTGAAAAAGCTTCTCCAATAGCTTTTTCCAAATTTCATGAGCTTTTTGAGGTGAAAAAGCTCCTATTGTATATATTGGCAAAAAAAAGTGTAAAGTAGGTTGCTATTTTTGACAATCTACCTGTGCTATAACAAGAATTTAAGCCTCTTGCTAAGTATCGAGTGCCAGGATGCAGCCTACTACGCCTAGCTATAAGAGCAACAATTCCATCTTGCTGACCTAAGCTTCCAAAAGTTCGATATTCCACAAATCCCTATAAGTATAGGAAGAAAATTCCAAATAAGATGATAAGGGCATTAATGTAATTTCAACTTTTCAAGTCACAAAGCATCAAATACCTGAAGCAAAATAACACAATGTTGATCCAACCCAATTCTTTTGAAAGCAGTTGAAAACCATCCATTCCAAACAAACTCATCATCAGGTGTTTTTACAGAAACTCGACTAGGAAATGGCCTTGTGATGTCTCTTGTTTCACAAAAGTAATGTTTTCCATCAATTTCAAGTTCAGTGAGTTCTTGAATGTTTTTGACTTCTCCTTTCCCTTGTGGTTGAGGATTTTGAAGAAATATTTTGATCCATTTGCTTTCACTAATGGTGTATACACAACCACCACCTGGTAGAAATGGAATGCTAGCTGTTAACTTTGTGGCAACAAGCAATAAAGCTGAGTTCCCAAGGACTGCATATCCCAATATAGCTTTTGCATGAATTATACTTTTGCAGATGAATTTTGAACCATTTGTGATGTAGTTTAGTGCTTCTTCTTGGGAGTTGAAAACATCATAACCTAGCTTTTGATCATGGTGAAGAGATCCGGTTGTTGGATCAATGTAAATCACCTGTGTGTCGCTTCTAGTAGATAAACTAGCAATGATATATACCTCACTTGTATCAAGTGTAAGGATAACTACAGATGTATTCCTTGATCCACCAGCTTTAGGTGATTCCATTATCTCATAATGAATCTGCTTTAGGTGTTTATGACAACATTAAGGTTGAGCCTATAGTCTGAAAGAAGATTAAATACAGAGGTTAGTTGGTTGAGACCAAAAGCATCAGTTTATGTAACAGGAGAAGATAAGTGAAAAGCTACTCATCAAAAGGGGCAGATGTATATAGATCATAATGTAATTGCATTTCCTCAAATTGGATAGAGAGATTGAAAGCACACATATTTCCCAAAAAGCAGGAGGTTTTTTAGCAAAAATCTATGTTTACCTTCGTGATAAGATAAGTAAGTGAATTTAAGAATCTAGCATCGTTTAGAAAGCAAACGAATACAGATAATCTAGAGGAATTGGAAATGTGAAAATTGGTGTAAGTAATTAATTAGGCGATAACTATTCGACCAATTTTGGAAATTCAGTTCACTCTTAGCATCTAAATCAGTGAATTAAACTAGAAGAAACTTTAATTCCAACTAGCTTGAATCCAGAAAAGGAAACCCGATACAAATTTATCTCAAAATCCGCAAATTCAAGTGCACTTAATCTAAACGCGATCAAAACGGTAATAACACTTGCAAACAAGCTAATGAAATTGATCTGAAATATAGATAAACACAAATTCGCAAGTAAACAAAACCTGATTTCATGAAAACCCATGATGCAGAAATTGCCATGTGTCGATGAAACAAAACAACGGTTAAGTCTGAAATTGGAAAAGAAGAATGAAGAGATTGGATGATAGATTAGAGAGAAAAGAAAAACTAACCAGAAATTTGCTTGAGAAAATTTATGATGAAAAAGGTGAATCCAGACAGAAATCGAGAAGAAAAGAAAAGATCCAAACGAGAATAACGAAAGATAACTCTCGCGCGCTCCCTTTGCATCGAATGTAAAACAACTTCCGTGAGGGGGTACACTTTCTGTTTTTAGTTTTGTATTAATGAATCAGAAATTCAAGGGCAAAGTTTTGTAAAATCTTCAATTTTTTTAAAAACATGTTTTTATATTAATTTTCCAAATAAACTATGTTATTTTATAAGATAAAACATTTATTATCGAAACTAAAAAACTTTTGGTTTTTAGAAGTCCCTATTCTTTATAAACTTACAACATAAATTTCTTATCCATTGATGATATTTCATATAATAAAGATTGTTTTTAAAAAAAATATTTTCTATAATATAAATGATCTCCAAATTTTTTATCTCAAAATTTTTACCGCAACAAAATGCTTTTATGTTTATATTCAAGTAATAACTAATTTTTAAATATAGAGGAAATTAAGCGAACTTTATTTGTTGTATGTTAATGTTGGCTAATTAAATGAATAAAGAGTATACAAGAGCCCAACATCATTAAAAAAATGTCAAATCACAAATCAAAAGGAATTCTTATCAAAAAGGATAATTTTTTTTTATATATTTCTTCTATGTATGTAAATATGTACATTAACAAATCATATCATTCTTTTTCAGCTATTACAACAAAAACATCTTTTACAGACCACTTCCTCTTCTCCATTTTTCCCGGAGGATTAATCACAGCTTTCTCTACATTCCCTAAACGATACCCGATCACTATTTCTCTCCTTTGTCTTGCACGCAAAAGTATTTCATAAAAACTTAGTTCTTCTCCTTCCTTAATGTATAAATCCGCTTGCCTTATGTGCATCTCATTCCCCTACTCCCCCCAAAAAAAACACACATGTTAGAGATAATCACTTACAAAATGGACTTTTCAAATTACAACATTGTAATAAGAATAAATGCATTTAACCCAAAAATGTATGATTAAGGTGGATGTTTGATAGTTGTTGATTAAGTCAGAGTAAGAGACATTCAAGATCAAAAACCAAAGGCTTCTAAGGCCTATTTGATAGACATCTTTTCAGGTCCGAACAGATTTTTCTGACTGAATGCGCCGAAAGGACTGTTTGATTTGCACAAAAAAGAGGTCTTTCCTGGTAAGATATGTCTTCCCAAGAAAGCCCCAAAACCATATCTTTCTAGCTGAATGGTCATTTTTCATCATTTAGCACAGTCAGTCAGATGTACAATCAAACAACATGGTTTCTTTCCCAGTCAGTAAATTTTTTCCCAGACAGCAACTATCAAATGGGCCCTAAGTGTGGTACCAAACAATCTCTGAGGCTCCATTCCCAACCTTTTTATCAGACTAGTAAGAGGCATATCAAACAGCTCCTAAATTGGAAACAATGCAATTCATGAGGATTACCTCTTCAGCAAAAAGCTCTTCAAGGACATCATTTATTTGGCGATCTTCAGCAACCATTGCTAAAGCCATACTAACAAGCTCATTTGATAGAACATAATCACTAATCCTTGACATTGATAATAAATTTTTAGTCCTTGGATCAAGGATTTCACTAATTATAACCGATTTATCTGAAGCTTGTTGCATTTCCCCTATCCATGAACCTTGTGAAAAACTACCTTTTCTACCATGAGAAGAAGCCTTTGCTTCTCTATAGGGTAGACGCTTCGCCTACAAAAATATTAATTTAGTTTTTTGCATTATTTTAATTTTTAAGTGTGTTTATTATATGACAAAAATGCTACAACTAAAACCACTTATTGTATGACCTATTGTATACTTCGATGACATAATATTAAGATATTTACATTTTCGGTCCTTGAGCATAGTTGATTTTTTTCATTTTGGTCCCAAAAAGTTTTCTCGTGCAATTTTGGTCCTTATTTGAGGTTTTTGTAATGTTTTTGGTTCTGGTTCCAAGTAATATGACTATATTTTTGGGACCAAATGTAGTCATGTTACTTGGAAGAGAGCTTATTGAGACCAAAATTGCAAAAACTAACTATACTCGGGGACCAAAAACGTAAAATTAGTGGTTCAACAAAAGGGAAATTAATGGTGTGTCAAATACCAAAAAAGTACCTGGATATCACGTATTAATAACAGTGTAGCAAGAGACCTTGAATCAGCCTGTATTGCTGAATCTTCTACTGATTCATCAGCCAGAATCAAGATCTATAATAACCATGAATCATGATCAACATAAGAGTTCAAGATTCTATAATAACCATAGAATGGAATCTTGAATTCCAATTTCATCGGAATTGGAAAAACAAGATTCTATAATAACCGTAGAATGGAATCAAGATCTATAATAACCATGAATCATGATCAACATAAGAGTTCAAGATGCTATAATAACCATAGAATGGCATCTTGAATTCCAATTCCATCGGAATCGGAAATACAAGATTCTATAATAACCATAGAAAGGAATCAAGATCTATAATAACCATGAATCATGATCAACATAAGAGTTCAAGATGCTATAATAACCATAGAATGGAATCAAGATCTATAATAACCATGAATCATGATCAACGTCAGAGTTCATGATGCTATAATAACCATAGAATGGAATCTTGAATTCCAATTCCATCGGAATCGGAAAAACAAGATTCTATAATAACCATAGAATGGAATCAAGATCTATAATAACCATGAATCATGATCAACATAAGAGTTCAAGATACTATAATAACCATAAAATGGAATCTTGAATTCCAATTCAATCGGAATCGGAAAAACAAAATGCGACTTAAGTTAAGTTGAGTCAACTCACTGAGTCAAAAGATTCTAAAGGAAGGCTTTCCAGGTGGCGACGTATGACAGCATTCCCTTCACGATGAACAAGTGTTATATTCATCAATCTTTCAATGTCTAAACCACCATCAATAAGCTTTTGTTCCCTCACACCTTCAAAAACTTCATTAAACATCCATAACTCTGAACCTGGTGCTAAAAAAGCATCCAGTACCTATTAAAATTTCAAAGAAAAAAAAAACATAAATGAAAATGTAGCACATGAATTATATGAAATAGTGTTTTTGCGGATTCCGATTCTGCCCCTGAAGATTCCTTGTTGTTGACTTTAGTGCTTTACCATAATCATATCTTCAATATCTCTTCTCCACCCACACAGAAGTATCTTTTCCATGGAATTTGGAAGAATGAATTCTTTAGGTAGATTTCCTCTCCACACCTGCAACATTCGAATGCAAGAAAGATAAAATTAGGGTTTTTGATTTATAGAACTCACCACAATCATATCATCAATGTCTCTCCTCCATCCACAAAGAAGAATCTTCTGAGGCTTTCTTGTTGGTCGAGTTATGTGTATGAATGGTGCTTCTTTCACCTGATGACCAAATTTATTATACTCATAAAACTTCATTTCCACCTTTTGCCACCAATCGCCCCTCGTTTATGTGCACACACTTTTATATCTTTATAAAACTATTTTCAAAAGAAAAAGAAAAAAGAAAAAGAGAATTACATTGGGTAATGCTACTGGAGCATACGTATCATCATCTTCTGCTATAACAAGAACTTCATCACCTTCTTGAAGAACATAAGATTCATCAGGATTAAGTATGATCTTTCCTCCACATGAAACTGACTTTATTCCACATGGAATAGCATGTGGAAAGCTAATCAAAACATCGTCAAACTGCATCCCATCTAATTCAGGCCATCTTTTTATATAAAACTCACAGTTTTCAAATCCAAGAATATCTTCCCACACCTATATATACAAATATACAATCACTCGGTTTTTTTCAAAGAAAGATTGTAAATTTATGTTAAAGAAACTAAAAGAAAGATGGGTTTTTTGAATTTTGACTTTTTGACCTGAGCAAGGCCAGGCTGGCGAGCACATTGAATCATTAAACGACCAATTACATCATGTGCTACAACGGTTTCAACAAGATCCCCTCCAACAAGCTTAACAAGAACCTCATTGTCAAGATCTCCAAGCTCCACCACTATGTGTCCTTGAAGCCCTTCTTTCACTCCTGTTAGGCTTAACACTGTTCTCAAAGCTCGTGCATCACTCTGCATATAACCATATGTGCTATTGTTAATAATCATTTTATGCATAAAAACAGGAGTTTATGTTTACATTTTACATTTTACATGTCATATGGATTATGGTCTATGGACTATGGAAATAACCTGGTCAGCATTTCCATCTTCAGCAAGAACGATAATTGCACGTGCTTTGGACACAGATACCTATGAAGTTTATAAACAAATTGTTATGTTTTTGCTTTGTTTGTATGTCATAAACAACATTTATAAGTTTTTGTACCTTCTTTAGGTCAGCTAAGATTAGAGGGCTTCCACTTCTGCATATGACAGATGTTTCTCTAAAGTCAAATTCCATCTTCGCAATGTCTGATTCCATCTCTTCTTTGTCTCTCTCAGCCATTACTACAACAATCCCACCACCCAAACTCTCATTTGCTATAGCAAGTTGATTCAATAATGATCCCTGAATCCATAACAGTATTAGTAGTTTCAAAAACATTTGAAGTTTGTAAGTTGTAACTAATAAAATACTTACTAATTTATCACTCCAACCAAGAATTAGTGTGTGATCTTTCTTAACAACTTCACTTCTTCCTTTTCTTAAAGAGTCGAACTTCTCGGATATTGCATCAGTAACGAGCCCAAGCATCATTGCAAATATAAGCATCCCACCAAAGCTTATGGAGACTGAAACTAACCTTGGACCAAGTCCCTCAGAGTTGGCATGGTTTCCAGAATCAGCAACATATGTCCATGATAACCAAAGGCAATCTGCCAAGCTATCATCAGTAACACCAAAAAGTGCTAATCCACCAACACCAATTAGTAGAAGAGTTGCAACCAGCAATGCCAATGGTTTTGAATAAGGGCGTACTGACAAGAACACATCAACCTTATAAGCTAGCTGCTTGTTTAAAGATGCCTCTTCCTTTAGATTGTCGGGTGATCTTGATTTAGAGATGTACTCCACATACTTGAGAAATAGAAAAGGTATAGAAAGAAGTGTAACTGAGATAGCTAATGCCATGTTTTTCAATCTCTTGTTGGGAAGATCAATGCTGTCTTGAGAGTCTAGATCATCACCATCAATTGGTTCTAGTAAGTTGCAGAGTTGTAATCTCCCATTGAGCTTCATAATCTGGGCCTACAGACAGCAGAACAACCAGAAAAGGAATGAAATGTAATAATCAGAAGGACAATTCACTCAAGAGTCTCTATTGATTCGTATTTTGTGTAATATGCATAGACATACTCATGCGATTCAGTTGTTATAATCTTATAATTGACATAATCGTGCATCAGTGAAGTCCTAGGGTTGACCTTGGAAGCTAAACTGTACTTTCTAGCAACAATTAATCATCCAATTGATGTATTATTACCTGAAGATCATTGGACTGATTATGTAACGAAAAATTCTTGTGCAGCAAAGAAGAAAAGGTGGTAATCAGAAGCTGCACCACACAAAACAGACACAAGATAAAACCTCAAGTCAATTCGATTATGTATGTAAAACAAAAGCCAAGACAAATGAAAGAGAGATAGAGAACAGACAGCCACTAAAAATGCCATCTGCCACCGGAGTTTCAACCGACCACCAACCAAGTCAATGAACTTATCCGGAGTAGAAGTTTTGTCGTTGGAAGCATCACATTTCTGGGGAATTTGAGGTACAACTGACGGAGCATCGACTTCAGGCGTGAGAGATCTTTGGTAACGTCGAGAGAAATTAGTACGGCGTGAGAATCCTGCATACTTGAGATCACGATGAGAGGAAGCGGCGGAAGAAGATGATGTGGTACGCAAGGCCGGGCCGGCAGCAGATGGATTAGAAGGTTTAGGGTAGGTAGAGAACCTTCGGGAAGGAGGTGTGTGAAGATGATGACGATGAGAGGAGGAGGAGGAGGAGGGTTGGGTGAAGGAGGGGGAGGGGGAGGGGAAGAACCAGTCTCGGCTGACAGACGGTGGCGATGACTCGTGGGAGTCCATCCGTGAGGATTCCGTTGCCGGCTCTGATTTCAAGTTTAAACTTTCTCAAGTCAACGGATCATTTAATTGTTTTGACGAAGACAAGTCCTACCCTTTATATAGAATATAGAGTAAATTACAGTTTTGGTACCTTTAGTTACATCTATTTACAATTTGAGTCTAGATTTTTAAAAGATAATGTGGCCCGTCCTTATGGTTTTCAAAAGTTGTATGAGTGTTGATGAAACTAACTCCGTCAATTTTCATTCATTAAATGCATGTAAAATGATAGAAGTGTCCTTGTTTTTGTTATTTTTTATTTTCTCTTTTTTCATTTTTACACCAACATGATTCATTAATTGTTAATTATCATCGTACAACGAGTGAGATGGAAAACGGACAACAAGTTACGCCGCTAAGCCTTTTTGTATGGTAAAGCTAATTCTTTTAAATACTACATTCATATATATATATATATATATATATATATATATATAATATTGTTATGCACGATCCGTTATACACTTTTAAGAAGTTCAACCGCATCCGGCGCGAGGAAACCAAACGTATCAAATGCAAATGGTATGAACATGTGTTGATTTTTCATGCATGATTTCTCATGTTTGGTGACTTTAACTGTAGCAGCTTTTAAAGCAGTTTGTCCCGCCATGAAACCCTTAGCCCTCAAACCCACGAGAAGGGATACATCTTTAAGGTCCACACATGCATGTTTCCCTTCGACTCATCCAAAAATCAAAATGTCAGCCGGTCTGAGGGTTGACCTTCCTTCTGCCAGGTCAGTCAAGAAATTCACAGGTTCCTATTTCTTAGCGGAAATCCCGATACACTTAATTATGTCAAACAAAACATCTTTAACCATATCGTGCATGTATTTGAACCCTCAGAGTTCTTTACAATGAACTGCATGCTCTCCAAAAGAGTCCAAAACATGCCTTGCGGCACACCTGACATATCTCGTCGGTTGGGAATATTGGAATCATGAGTCGATAGAGGATAGTACGATACTCCACATGATACAAATGTTGGCCAAGCCTATCTATAGGATCATCACTCCACCAACAATTATCATCATCATTACCGATACCAACATCATCGGATCACCCCACCACCGCTAACTTGTCGCCAAAAAATAAACCTAAAAATTCAACCTTTGATTACCATTATACCACTAATCACCATTACCACATTTAAAGATTAAGCGAAAATCTTTAATCAAATTTAAAAGTAAAGGGCTTCTAGCCCAACGGTATCATGTGTTGCCCTCCTTCTTGAAATCGAGGGTTTAAATCCCGTCGTGGACATAGGTAGAATTAAGGAGTAGTTTAGAAGTAGATTATATTTGACGTTCAAAAGAAACCAAATTTAAATCCCTACCCTAAAATAAAAACAAATGTGAAACCTTATAACTTACAAATCAAAACCAAATTCAAAATCCTAACTAAAAAAATCAAAACATAAACAAGATTTGGTCCCAAGCTAACATAATTCTAAATCAGGATGAGAAGGAAAGAGGATGAAGGGCGGGTACGGCAAGGCCAGAGGAGTGAGGTGTAGCCAGTCGATTGAGTCCACCCATGTTTCATCTACTATAGTTATTATCCGCCAAAGTTGCAGACGAGTTTCAGGCAGTAGAAGGAGCATAATGGAAGATATAAGTGATAGATTTTATTAGAGTTCCATGCGGTGTGGTAGTGATGGGTTTGACACAAAATAACATCCTATATGCTCATGAAAACCCTAATGCTTAGATCTAGGCTTCTCTATTGAACATGCAATTCATCCAAGACTTACAAACCCTAGATCTAGTGTATATAATTCGAAATTAACATAACAAAATAGATGTAGATGATTACAACTTCTTGAAAAGCTTGAATCTTCTTGTCCTTAGAGTTTAGAGTCACAAATGTCACTCCTCTAATGGCTTACAAACACCACAAGCAAGAGGATGATCTTGGAGAGAGGTTGGAAGCTCTTGAATTCGGCTATGGTACTCTTAGAAGTAGGGTTAGCCGATTTCTGAAGCCTTAGGGGTCTATTTATACTTGTGTTGTTAGGGTTTCAGTCAAAACCTTAATTAGATAGTTTGGGCCTTAAGCAGTCCAATGAACCTTCCAGAATAAAGGCCTTGGATGAAATTAGATGGGCTCCCACTCTAATTTTCGTCCACCCCTCAAATCCAAAGGATTCACAACCCAAATCAACTATCACACAATTGACAGTTCTAGTCCCTTTTATTTAATTAATCTCTTTCGGCCACAAAATTAATTCTTAATTAATTGTTGTCTAATATTAATTAAACTATATGATTTCTTCATTAATATATTATTCATATAACATATTAATAAATCATAATAACCTCTTTATTCATAAATCATCCTATCATGTTGCTTTGGTGAAGGCAACCCAAAAGGACCAAGCACAACCGGGTCAAATACTTACCAAATATAGTTACGGGCTTAGACACTAATCTAACAGTCTCCTACTTGGATAATTCTAGTAACTACAAATGTAAATACAATCTAATTAGCAATCGTAGCTCTCAAAGACGTTGTCAAACTCTGATCTTATCAGTAACTTGTCCTTTAGATAAGGGATCGTATAGTCCTCTGTTCTACATATCGTGCGGAAAATTACATGGAACATAGTCATACTTATTGTCCAGCAGTTTGTTTCTCGATCTCAGATTCGTTTGACATAGAACTTAATTGAACACATCAATTTAGTCCTGACCGGGGCCAACACATAAGTTAAACCAAATCATCGAGGGGCCCTGATATTGCTTTTACCCTCTTAGGATAAAAGGAACAGATAAACTTCGACTTATATGCATATACTATCCACTAATCAAATCATACACAACAATGTGTTTTATAACATCAAGTTACTAATGCGTTTACGCATTATCAATGCACAATCGATTAGCAAACAACAAACCATATATCTAGGTTTTAAGACCATATGATATTATCGTCTTGCGATCACTCGTGATAAATTCCATGAAGTGATTCCAGTAAGCATGGGTTTATTCCAATGCTCAAATCAAGTTCATAAGCACTTATGAATGTTGTAGAAAACTTTTGCTATGTCTAATACACTTTAGATAATCTACACACCAATTCATGACAGTCTTTATTCATACCTACTCCCAACATATGAACGACTGTGGACCGTTTGAATAATCTTATTATTCAGGAAGTCAAAACATGCAAAATGAAACAGTAGGTAAAAAATTAACATAAGACATTAACTTTACTCATACATAATACCCATTTATTTAATCATCGAATGTTAATTACAATTTATCTATTACACGTTTCTAAACTATCTAATCTAAACTAATATCGTCCTTCAACCCAATGCTCCTAGCGTGCTGCAAGTGCTTAACCCTACTCAGTCCATTCGTAAGCGGACCTGCTGGGTTATCCTTCGACGACACCCTCTTCACTACGAGGAGTCCTTCTTCCACCCGATGTCGAATAAAGTGATATTTTCTGTCGATATGTCGAGATCTGCCATGATCCCGCGGTTCCTTGGTCAAGGCAACCACTCCTTCATTATCACATAAAATTTTCATAGGCTCCTGTATGGCCGGCACAACTCCAAGGTCTCCAATGAAGTTCTTCAACCATATTGTCTCCTTTGACGCTTCGCTCGCTGCAATGTACTCTGATTCGCACATTGAATCAGGTACGGTCTCCTACGTGGAACTTTTCCAAGTCACTGCTCTTCCATTAAGGGTAAAGACCCAGCCCGACTGCGAACGGAAGTTGTCCTTGTCGGTCTGAAAACTGGCGTCACTGTACCCTCGCACCCTTAAGTCATCACTCCCACCGAGGACTAGAAACCATTCCTTGGTCCTCCGAAGGTACTTAAGAATATTCTTGACTGCGGTACAATGCGCTTTGCCAAGGTTCCCTTGATATCTGTTGACCACACTCAAAGCGAAGGCCACATCAGGGCGAGTACAAGTCATAGCATACATAATCGAGCCAACTGCGAAAGCGTATGGTACTCGGCTCATTTTTGCTATCTCGACTTCGGTACTCGGGCTTTGAGTCTTACTCAATTTGGCATTACTTTGGATTGGTAACTCTCCCTTCTTTGAATTCTCCATACTAAAACGTTTTAGTACCTTGTCCAAGTAAGTATTCTGACTGAGTCCTATTAGTCTTTTACTTCTGTTTCTCACTATCCTTATTCCCAGAATATAGGCAGCCTCTCTGAGGTCATTCATAGCGAAGCACTTCCCGAGCCAGGACTTAACTTCCTACACCGTCGGGATGTCATTTCCTATGAGCAGTATGTCATCGACATACAATACGAGGAAGCTTACTATACTCCCACTGGCTTTGACATATACGCATGATTCATCCTTGCTTCGTAGAACACCAAACTCTTTGACTTTATCATCGAAACAAGGATTCCATCTACGAGACGCTTATTTCAGTCTATAGATGGACTTCTCAAGCTTGCACACTCTACCGGGATGCTTCGCATTGACAAAACCCTCTGGCTGAGCCATGTAAACATCCTCAGCCAACTTTCCATTAAGGAAAGTGGTTTTGACATCCATCTGCCATATTTCATAGTCATGAAATGCAGCAATGGCTAGCATCACCCTAATAGATTTTATCTTCGCAACTGGTGAGAAGGTTTCATCATAATCAACTCCGGGAGTTTGAGTGAAATCCTTCGCGACCAATCGCGCCTTATAAGTGTGCACATTCCCATCCATGCCAGTCTTCTTCTTGAAGATCCATTCGCGCCTTATAAGTGTGCACATTCCCATCCATCCAAGACTTAAGTACTCTCCACCTCGATCGGATCGAAGCATCTTGATTTTCCTGCGCAATTAATTCTCCACTTCTTGTTTAAAATCTTTGAACTTTTCAAAGGTTTCTAACTTGTGCCTGATTAAGTAGATATACCCTTATCTGCTATAATCATCGGCGAAAGTCATATAAAAGCGGCTCACATCCCTTGAGTTGGATTTAAAGGGCCCACACACATCGGTGTGTATGAGATCCAATAAACCCTCACCCCTTTCACAAGTGTCAGTGAAGGGTGACTTGGTCATCTTTCCAAGTAAAGAAGACTCGCACACGTCATCGTCCCTAAGGTCAAATGACTCCAACACTCCATCCTTTTGGAGTTGGGCTATATGTTTCTTGTTGACATGTCCAAGACGACAATGCCATAAGCATGCTTTATCCAAACCATTTGATGAATCAATACACAACACATCATTTCCTAAGTTATCTACAACCATCACAGTTTCATATATTCCATTACAAGGCAATGCTTCAAAATAAAAGACATAATTAAGATAAGCATTAATAGAACCCCTTTCATTATCAAATGAATATCTAAAACCTTGTCTATATAAACCATGAAATGAAATGATGTTTCTTGCCATATCTGGCAAATAGCAACAATTATTTAAATCTAATCTTAATCCACTACTGAGAATTAAAGAGTAAACTCCGATCTTGGTGACAGGCGGCGATCTTATGTTCCCCATGATCAAATTTATCTTCCCATGCTCCACATCCCTATCTCTTCTTAGGCCCTGCAAATCAGAACAAATGTGAAAACCACATCCTGTATCAAGTACCCAAGAAATGACATGTGATGAATCATTAGATTTAATAGTGTAAATACCTCTGTAGGATGGCTTGATCTTCCTATCCTTGATTGCTTGCAGATATTTTGGGCAACTTCGTTTCCAATACCCTATCTTGTGGCAGTGGTGGCACTCTGCCTCCTTGGGGTTTGAGTTGGGTTTAGCAGAACCAACTTTGGTTCCACTAGAAGAGGTACCATCTTGGAACTTTCCCTTGTGGTGGCTCTTTGAGGGAGCCTTCCTCTTCTTACCCTTCCCTTGCCCAATTGCCAAGACAGGGGCAACAGCAGGAGTTGGAGTTGATGCAAAAAACTTATCTTTGAGATTGCTCTCAGTAAGCCTTGAAGCTTGCTCAAAGTGACATCTTCCTTATTCATGTGGTAGGTCATGCGGAACTGGTTGTAGCAGGGAGGCAAGGAGTGAAGGATGATGTCAATTTCCAACTCTTCATCAAAGTTAACATTCAACTTTAGCAGGCGATCGACATATCTCTGCATCTTTTGCAGATGAGCGGTAAGGGACTCTCCATTACCCATTATGGTAGTGATCATCGAAGTGATGATCTCGTACCTTTCTTTCCTTGCGCTTTGGTGGTACCGGTCCAGCAAGTCTTGATGCATTTCATAGGGATACATTTCATCATAGGACTTCTGGAGTTCTGCAGTCATAGTCGCCAGCATGATGCAATGGACCTTCATAGCATCACGGTCATGGGCCTCAAAGGTCGTGATCTCTTCAGCAGAGGCAATATTGACGTTGATTTCCTTTAGCTTCTCATCGAGGACATACTCTTTGTCCTCGTAACAAGTGACCATTCAGATGTTGTGGATCCAATCATTAAAATTGGACCCGTCAAAGATCACTCTCCCACACAAGTTCAAGAGTGAGAACGAGCCGGAAGAATTCAAGCCGGGAGCATTGTTGTTGACGTTCGACATCTGAAAAGGAAAAAGAACAAAGTTTGATTAGAAATGAATCCCCAATTAAACACCCAAATGAGAAATTAGGGCTAGGATCCAATAACATTATTTACAAATTAGAAGAGGGATGTCGTAATCTAACAAGTAAATAATTTGAAGGTAAGTGAATGACGATTCACTAACTCTCCACCATGAAAAACGAAAAAAAAAAGATTAAGTTTTAAATGTATTGAAAACTCCTAGATCTTTTGATATTCATTGAACTTTTCAATGACATGTTTAAATCTCGATATGCCCCTCAAGTTTGTGACTGGGATGCCGAGGATCACAAAGCGGGTGTGAATAACCATGCAAATGTAGATGGTGCCCTCATTGTTACAATCACCTATTCAATGTGCCGGTTAACCACACACGCTCCATCGAACTATGACAAACAATGAGTCACCCTTTGTCGCCTTTGCTTAGAATCCAATTAGTGTGCCGGTTAACCACACACGCTTCACTAACGTTTTAGCAAGGGTACAAAGTGTAATTTCAAGGAATTACATCAATTCACTTTTGCCTAAAGTAACTAAGATTTGGAATTTTTAAAAAACATTTAGTTACCCTTTATAAATTCATTATACTTTTAATGAGGAAATGGTTGCCCTATCCTATCCGTTCGGCTAACGACCCTCCACCAATCAAGGAAGCGGTGGGTGAGAGTGGACACCCATTAAACGACCATTTTATAGGTCATAACCTTATACACCCCTTATATATCAGCTTCGTGAATGAGGCCTACTAACGGTAAGACTAGCATTTAAGTTATACATATATATATATATATATATATATATATATATATATATATATATATATATATATATATGGTTAGGTTATTTTGTTTAGTAACTATTGTGTGCCAGAATGCACAGTTCTGGACCACAGATGGAATATAATCAATGATCATGATTTGAGAGTCTATGATATTACAATAGGGTAACATGTACCATATAATCACACAAATTTCGGCATAAGGATATTTGAGACAATTAACTATATTTAAAAAAGGAAATTTTCGGAATTTTAGGGATAATTAATTCTCTTAATTTTAATAATCTGATTTTTTTAAATTAATTTAATTTAATTCTAAACATAATTTGTAAACATTACCGATTTTATCCCGTCAGAATGTTCTTTTTTGTTAGAATAATTTTCTTTCAAAGTTTTATTCTATTAGAATATTAATGAAGAATAATAGAATTCTTAAACTACCTGTTGAAGAATAACAACATTTTTATATTTTCATATACATTCGAACTTAAATACAAATTCATACATATTCTTACATACTAATAACCTTATACATTTTAATATATTTATACATATTCTAAAAGAATATCACAAAAAATCAGTATTCTTAAATATACAATTCATTAATAACTACAAGTGTAATTCTTAGAAAATAAAAAGATTCTTAAACTGTGAGTGTGATCAAACTTTGACTCATTCTTTAAGTCATTCTTATCAAGTCTTCAAGCACTTCTTCTGACCATTCCTATCACAAATGCAACAAAAACTAAGAATGGTTAAAAGCATGTTACTTTCAATTCCTATCAATTTACACTTTCTGAAATAATACATAGAATACATTCTGACAGAATACATATAATACATTCTAGTAGAATAATTAGAATACAACCTTGCATAATACATAGAATACATTCTCTCATAATACATAGAATAAACTCTAGTAGTTATAACTTTACATGACACTATAAAGAATTAATCATGTGATTTACCATTTGCATTCTGCTTCAGTTGATCAAAGGCACCGACTCTGAATGTATCTGCACATACCAAAGCTGGTTTCCAGCCCTTCTTTTGGTGGTAATAGGCATATTTTGTACATGTAGTAGTTTTTATAGACCCTGAGTCATTCACATTTAGTAGCATATGTCATCTAGGATCCAGATACATAAAATACTACAAATAAATGTATGATGACAATTTACAGTTTACAAACAACAAAAGTTACATGAACAGAATACCTTGTAAACCCACAAACATGACAACACTTGGTTTGCTTTTCTTGGGTGTGAAAGATGGTTTCCTAGGATCTAACATCTTGCAGAGCTCGGTAAATATAGCCTAGAAGAAATAGATAAATCATTGTTAAACAACACAAAGTGAACCTAACAACATTCGGCCAATATATGCCACAGTATCATGAGCGTCTACAACATAAGCAAACACTCAACACTAGAAAAATATAGAAAATAGATGTCTCTTCCATTATGTAAACAACTATTATCAGCTAGAATGTTTGTAGTTTGGAATTGAAATTCAATCTGAATCGATTTTATACATTTTTCTAAAGTATAGTTTTAATCACTGGAATCGGACTTCTTGAATCACACCCTGTTTGTAGTTTGTTCCACTATATTAAAATTTCATTGCCTTATTATCCTATTTAAAATTTCTTGTAGCAGCTACATATAATCCAATCAATGACTAGCAATACAAATTAACTCATTCAACATATGCTTAGATTACACTAGATCAACAAATATGAGGGAAAAAACTACTACTACAACAACAATATGCACCTACTGGATGATTCTCCGCTTATTATGACCTGCAACGAGATCATCGAGATTGACGATCTTCAAATAAGCTTGAATTGAACATCGGATTGAAGAAGAGCATGCGTGATCCCATTTAAACAATCATTAAGGACCTTCTCGTTGATGATCATGGCATTGCTCATCTGTTGGAGAGCACGTGAAATGCTCCCCTAACTCCGCCAACACCATCTTCGATTATTTGCGTGACACAATGAACAACAATTTGTTCATAGGGAAATTGGAACCAAAATCGAACACTGGTTTCTTAATTGACCAAAACTGGGATAGTGGTTACAGTTTCAGATTTAGGGTTTGGATGCTGGAAGGGGAAAAACAACGGTGTAGCCGGTGGTGTGATCTGTTGATACATATTTGTATATGGTGGAGTTGGCTATCTCGTGGTTGTACATTTCGACTATGGTGGGTGAAGAAGATAATCGTATACTCTGATATAGAATTAGGATTATGAAGATGAAGGAACCATGATTTAAGGGATCAATATGTGATATTCTATTGTTTCCTTAATTATAGGATTTCAATTAAATTATTTCCTTTAATTAAAAGCACAAAAAGTCCAAAATACCCTTTAATGATTTATTTAATAATTTATTATTTCTTGAATTCTCATTGGTGCATTTAGGCACACAATAGTTGCTAAAAACATTTCAAACCCTTGAATTTTACAAGTTTAAAATTCAACCTTATACTTTATAATATTATAAGATATATATATATATATATATATATATATATATCTTATAATATTATAAAGTATAAGGTTGAATTTTAAACTTGTAAAATTCAAGGGTTTGAAATTTAAATAGTTCAAATTAAACTTTTAATCAAAAATTTAAATTTCAAAACTTGAGGACAAGTTTTGAACTTTTCAAAACACATAGGATCAAATAGCAAATAACTTAAAATTAAACAATTAATTTAATGGTTATCTAGATTTGACCTAATCAATTTTATTCACAATATAACTCATCAAATAATTTAAATAATCAATTATTATCATATAAGGAATTTATTATTCAAATAAATGGTAATTATCTTTCGTTTTGGAAAGGATTTTATTAGTCAAAAACGATTTTGGCAATTATCCTTAAGCAAAACAACAAGAAATCCCGAAAATCCCTCCGTCTGACGCTCCAACTCGCCAAGTCCCCTTATGGACTCATCGAGTTCATCCTACTCGTCGAGCCTATGTTGGGACTCGCCGAGTCCGCCAGGCAGAGGACCCAAAAAATCGATTTTCAAGCAAGAATGAAACAAAAAGCATCAAATACAATAGAAGCCAATCAAGGCTTTGATACCACTGATGGGTTTGACACAAAATAAAATCCTATGTGCTCATGCAAACCCTAATGCTTGGATCTTCGGCTTCTCTATTGAACATTCAATTCATCCAAGACTTGCAAACCCTAGATTTAGTGTATATAATTCGAAATTAACATAACAAAACATATCTAGATGATTACCTCTTCTTAAAAAGCTTGAATCTTCTTGTCCTTGGAGCTTAGAGTCACAAATGTCACTCCTCTAATGGCTTTCAAACACCATAAGCAAGAGGATGGTCTTGGAGAGAGGTTGGAAGCTCTTGAATTCAGCTCTGGTACTATTATAAGTAGGCTTAGCCGATTTTTGAAGCCTTAGGGGTCTATTTATACTTGTGTTGCAAGGGTTTCAATCAAAACCCTAATTAGATAGCTTATGCCTTAAGCAGTTCAAAGAACCTTCCATAATAAAGGCCTTGGACGAAATTAGATGGGCTCCCACTCTATTTTTCGTCCACCGCTTAAGACCAAAGGATTCTCAATCCAAATTAACTATCACACAATTGATAGTTCCGGTCCCCTTTATTTAATTAATCTCTTTCAGCCACAAAATTAATTCTTAATTAATTCTTGTCTAATATTAATTAAAATATATGATTTATCCATTAATATATTATTCATATAACATATTAATAAATCATAATAACCTATTTATTCATAAATCATCCCATCATGTTGCCTTGGTGAAGGCAACCCAAAAAAACCATGCACAATCGGGTCAAATACTTACCAAATATAGTTACGTGCTTAGACACTAATCCAACAGGTAGGTGCAACGAAACCGAATCTTGAAGCATCGAAAAAAAAGGTAATGGGAGGTGTCGGTGAGAGAAGTCGTTCTAGCGTCCGTAGCGGTTCAAGGGCAATGCAAAATCCTAGAGGGGGAGGTATAGAAAGCAGTGTCTAAATGGTTCATCGATGGGCTGAAAGCCTTTAGGGATCTGGTAGATGCATTTTCTATGCGTCTTTTAGTAAGTTTTTATCATCATTATCTTATCATTTTCTAGTCTTTTCCTAGTAATTTGATAAAATGTGTATTTCTCATTATATTTACAGAATTCCCCATACTACTCACTTTTGTTATGATTTTCAGGGTAAAGTAGATCGGGATGAGAATACGATGCTTTGATGATGCATTTGTGGAAGCAATAGAGCTTAATCGGGCCTTGGAATTGATGATTGGTGCTTAGGAACGATCAATAGTTGTTTTAATCGAAGAATGAAGTCCATACTATGTGAATTTGGAGTTACATGATCGTGTTTCTCACTTACACAATCATGTAAAGCTATCGAAGATTTTTTTTTGTGGACATTTTTATGCATTTTGGAGTTTGGAGGGAAAAACACGATCAACCTTACAAAACACGATTGTTTCTTGTACCAACTTATTTGGCCTTGAAAATCCTCAAATACACTCCTCAATCACAAGACATGAACGTGGACAAGGAAACACAATTGTGGTTCTCACAAAACATGATCGTGTTTTCATTTTGGAGCCTATAAAATAGCAACATACTTCATTTAATTGGCTTTGGGCATAGGTTTACTGAAAACACGATCGTGGAATTTACAGAATTCCTATATTTTGTTGTTTGCTCATATAAATAGAGCATGTCTACCTTTTCAGATGACCTAACTTGGTTCCAGAAGACTTTTTGGCAAGTTTTTTTAAGATTTCCAGTGAAGATCAAAGATCCGAAGAATGTGATTCAACATATTGCTCTTGTTTACTAATTTTATCGTTTAGAATTTATTTCTATCATTTGTAATTCATTTTTATCTATGTTCAACTAAAAACCCTAGATTTCGGTTTCGTACCGACTCAACTTTTTGTGCAAATAATCATTAGGCTTGATTTTTTGTTGTGATCTCTCTTTAGTTTGATCAATTTGTGTTTAATTATATTTTTGACTTTTTATTCAATTTTTGTTGGCCATTTGAATCGGTATTTAATCATTCTAGTTAACTGTTATTAGAATAAATAACCGTTTTAATTAACCGATAATAAGTAATGAATATTAGATTGGTTTTGTGCTAGGATTTAATTCTAATATAAATTGATTGAACAAGTTTTTACGCTTCCGAGCTTACAAGAAGTATTGAACTTTATTGGATATTTTTACATTGTGTTTAATACTACTTTTCTAAATTAATTAAGAGCTTGTTTGGTTAACTTAGTAAAAAATAAGGTTTAATTCAAAGAGAATATTTTGATTAAACAATTCAGTAAAAGATAATTGTTAGAGCTTGTTAATGATTGTCAGTACCAGTTTAACCAAAACACAATTCAAACAATAAAGTTGAAGGTTATTTGCATAATTAGGACATTTATCGCGGAACTGAAATTGCTTTTAAATATCTGAATTCTTAAGTTATTTAGTTACATCTTCTAATTATTATAAATTTATGTTCAATATTAGTTTAAATCATCAAAATTCACCCGTTTAATTTTTTTTGTCAGACTAGTACATTCTTTGCGCGAAAAGGGCCTATATCGCTAGGATGTGATCATGTGGATTCAACCATACTTTCCTGTATTACTCCTTAGTGCAACCAATCAGTATTTTTATACCCATTTATTATTAGTTTAGGCGCTTACGACATGCGTAACGGTCTTGTTTTCGACAGTTTACTAAAATGCTCCCTAAAGTTATAATAATTTCAATAAAACATAGAAAAGAGAGAGGATATAATGGTAATTTTATAGGAATTTAACGGGTGAGAGTTGACATAATTAGTCTAAGGACCACATGTTTAATTTTAGAAACCATGGAGACGAGCCACATCAATTTTTAAAGTTTAGACTCAAACTACAAATAGATGTAAAATATTGGGACCAAAACTATAATTTACTCTAAAGTAAGTTACTCAAATTGTCCTTAGAGACCATGTTTATAGTTCATTTAAATGTATAAGACTAAATTGTCCGATCAAATAATTTGAATTAGACTTTAGACCAAAGTCAAATTAATATTTTGTATTCTGCATTAGTTTTGATTACCTTCAACTAATCCTAGATTGAGATTTAGAGAGTATGGAGGGATAAATTTATACCTCAAATGCTCTAGTAACAACCTCTACTTTCAATCCTCTTCTTAATCTCTACGCCCTAACTCTTAATCCTTCTCGAAAGCATAAAATCATATTTTTAATTCATGGAGCTCCCTCTCTCCCACTTAAATCATGTTTGGTTGAAACGTAGGAAGAAATAGTGCTTCTTATAAGCTTATTTTCAATCTCTACCCTCCCATCTTCATATCATGAAATAATTGGTCCTAATCTCCAACTAGTGGAAATTTTTACTTGTGAGTTGACTCTTATGGCCCCTTTCCATCCAATTTATAAGTTTTATGATCATAGACCATTTAAGTGAGTCGACACATTGGTCAACTACATTTTTATAGCGGCTGATCATAATATTGCAATATTAATAAATTTAGTTAAATTTACTTAAAACAATATTTATGATTCTTATAAGCTCATTTTCAATCTCTACCCTCCCATCTTCATATCATGAAATAATTGGTACCCTCCCATCTTCATATCATGAAATAATTGGTCCTCATCTCGAACTAGTGGAAATTTTTACTTGTGAGTTGACTCTTTTGGCCCCTTTCCATCCAATTTATACATTTTATGATCATAGACCATTTAAGTGAGTCGACACATTGGTCAACTACATTTTTATAGTGGTCCTTCATAATATTTGCAATATTAATAAATTCAATTAAATTTACTTAAAACAACATTTATGAACATTTAAATTGGCTATGACATGTTGGGAATCGTTTTGTAACATCCCCCTCTGACATGTATCACAATATTGTCCGCCTTGGGCTCCCGACGCAAAAACTTCCCGGGGGGTTACCCATCCCTAGATTGTTCTTGCCTGAGCACGATTAACTGCAAAGTTCTTATGGGATCTGTTGCCCTCACGTCTTTAAAATGTGTTGTGACAGAGAAGGTATATACACCCTTTTAAGGAATGCTTAGTTCTCCTTCCCATCTGATGTGGGATCAGGTGCAACCCACCATCACCCCCCATTATAGGGTTCGATGTCCCCGTCGAACACATCGACTCGTGCCCCAGCTCTGATACCATTTGTAACATCCCCTCGACATGTATCATAATATTGTTCGCTTTGGGCTCCCGACACGAAAACTTCCTACGGGTCACCCGTCCCTAGATTATTCTCCCCGGACACACTTAACTGCAGAGTTCTTAGAGTAAATTACCCGAATGGTCCCTATGGTTTGGGTTAATTTACGCGTTTGGTCCCTAACTTATTTTTTTAACTCGGAAGGTCCCTATTGTTTGTTTTTGTTACACACTTGGTCCCTAGTGTTTGTTTTTGTTACACGTCTGGTTACCTAAAAATACTATTATTTAAATAGAGAAAAATACTGAGGTGGGTAAGATAAGATGAGAGGGGTGGAATTGGGGGTGTGGTTATTTAAATAAATAAATAAATCAAGGGAAAAATAGTATTTTTAAGTAATACAGGGACCAAGCGCGTAACAAAAACAAACAGTAGGGACCTTCTGAGTTAAAAAAATTAGTTAGGGACCAAACACGCAAATTACCCTAAACCATAAGGACCATTCGTGTAATTTACTCGAGTTCTTATGGGATCTGCTGCCCCCGCAGCTTTAAAATGCATTGTGATAGGGAAGGTATCCACACCCCTTATAATGAATGCTTAATTCTCCTTCCCAAACGTTGTAGGATTAGGTGCAACCCACCATAAGGTAGGCAAGTTAACTACACCTGATCCCACATCGACTGGGAAGTTGAACTATGCATTCCTTAAAAGGGTGTGGATACATTCTCTGTCACAATGCATTTTAAAGTCATAAGGGCAACAGATCCCATAAGAACTCTGTAGTTAAGCATGCCCGGACGAGAGAAATCCAGAGATGGGTGACCCCCTGGGAAGTTTTCGTGTCGGGAGCCCAAAGCGGACAATATTGTGATACGTACCAGAAGGGGATGTTACACGTTTTTGGTAGCAAAATTATCATTTATATATATATATATAAGCTACTTCTATTTTTTGTATTTTAAATTCATGGATTAAACTTCATTAAAGATGGTGTTCTTCTTCATGTTATTGGTCCCCATCTCTGGTACTTTCAGTCTCTATTACATTCTTTGGTTCCTTCCTTGTTGTTTGTTTTTTCTAACAAATTAAACATGCTTTGCAAGTATGCAAATCTCAAGTGTTTCGGTTGTCATTGTTGTCGGTATGAAAAAACTGGTGTGACGTGGATGATGATTGCCATATTTATTGTTGAGTTGGCATGCCAACATGTATTCTTAACTTTTGCACGTGTATATAGTAAATTTTATTTTTTATATTTAATATCGTAAACAATAAAATTCTATAAATGACAATGTGTTTTTTCCATGTCAAATTTGGAGTTTTTTATTTTATTTTTTACCAAAGTAGTGTATTTTAAAAAGATATTTAGCAAAATGGTGTGGTTTTAAAATTATCTACTATTTAGGTTAAATTTTATTGTAACAACCTGAATTTAGAAGACCGGAAAAGAGAAGAAAACCTCAAATGAGGAAGTGACTCGTTGAGTAGATGGGTGACTCGACGAGTAGGAGCGCGATTTGGTCGCGAGTTTAGTGACCTACTCGACGATTCAAAAGACAGACTCGACGAGTTGGCCAGGTTTGGGGAAAACCCTAAATGCGGGCCTTGCACCCTATTTAAGGAACATTATAGCCTTCATCAGCCCCCTTGATACTCTCTCAAGTCCAGAACGAAAACCCTAGAGCCTCCCTTGAGTTGTGAGTCATTTTGAGAGTTTTGGAGTATTCTTAAAGCTTGGAGGAACAAGAAGAAGGTTGGAGGTTCAAGGAGGAAGGAGTAGATCCATAAGATTCACTCCATTTGCTGCCCATTTTGGTAATCAAATTCCTTCCTTGACTTCTAGTTTGTTTAATATCCTTATGTCCCTTTTTATGGAGTTTATGGTCCAAGAAGGATGTCTTGTGGGATTTGGATGACCCCAAGCTAGATCCTTCTAGATTTATAGGTGTTCAGAGTAGTAAAGACATAAAGGTGGGAGCTTTATGCCATTATACCTCTCCATGCATAGATTAAGTGGTTATTATGGCCTTTTAAGCAAAAAGGGCCATGCATGGGTGCAAAGGTAGCAACTTTGTGTGATATCCCGACCCTAAGAGGCCAGATCTGGGTCTTGGATGCTTTGAGCTTGTCTGAAATCGTCTGAATAGTGTTGGACATAGAGAGACTCGGCGAGTCAGTGGTGGGACTCGGCGAGTGTGACATCCCCATTTTCACGGCCAGAAAAGACCGATTTTGTTTATGCTTTATAAAAATCAGAGTACCTCTTTTAATAAAAGTGTTGCGGAATTTGTTCCCAGTAAAACATGATAAATACGTTATCAAAGCATTTCGAAGAAAAGTATTTTTATTCATTTTAAAACATTTGGGATGTCATCGTCAATACAGAAACATAAGCATAAACAGAACTTACATTTATTATCACTAATGATTTATATCTCCTTAATCTTTCAGTGTAGTGTAACTTCATATCGACACCTGTGATATAAATAAACTGAGTGGGTCAGGTTGGGAAACCTAGTGAGTACATAGGGTTTTCAACCCACAATAATATAATTATTATGTTTAAACAATCAAACAATCAACCCAATTACCCATCCCCATTATCTTCTTTACTCTTAAGGATCTATCCTAAGAGTCATATATCCTGCATTCGTTTATTCCGAAGTCCCTTGCTTCCAGGGTTATAGGACTGGCACTAAATCTATAGCTTCCAATGCTCGTTCGTAAAGCACTAATTCCATAGCTGCTATAGTTTATTCGTTGGGTACTAAATCCATAGCTACCAGTGTAGGTACTAAGTCCATAGCTACCAACATTTATCTAACAGGTACTAAGTCCATAGCTACTAGGTACTAAGTCCATAGCTACCAACAGCTAACAAGTACTAAGTCCATAGCTACTTGTGTTTACCTAATAAGTACTAAGTCCATAGCTACAATCGTTTGTCCAATAGGCACTAAGTCCATAGCTGCCAGTGTTTATTTATTGGGCACTAAGTTTATAGCTGCCAATGTTTACTTACATCATCTTTTATCTCTCAACATTCATCTACCCATGTTATACCCAACATATTTGTAGATATAAAATACGTATACAGTTTAAATCAGTTAAAACATGTATAAAACGTTCATCCAACATAGATAGCAAGTATACAAATAATATGCACACATAGCATGTAATTTATATTAAATACTTCATATCTATGTGTAAGATGAAAGTAACTATGCACTCACCTGAGAAGGTGGTGACTCGGTACTCGGACAACGCTTCGTTTACTTTAAAATAATTTCCTTCGACGAAACCTAGTATTAATACCACTAGATTTTAGTCTAATATTTACCGTGACTAATTTATTAGTCTTATTATTATTATTATTATTATTATTATTATTATTATTATTATTATTATTATTATTATTATTATTATATAAGCGTTTAAACAATACTTTCCAACCATTATGTACAGACAGGGGCCAGACATAAAACACCGGAGGGCAGGACCATTTTGGCATATAGCACTTCTGAAATCCAACAACCCTATGCGGCCCTTTAAACCAGATTCCCCATACCGCGAGTAGTTAAAAAGATATTATAACGACACTTATATAAGCTATATTAAAATAGGGTAAACATAACTTACTTACAAGGGGGTTTTAGCTAGGAGTCGGGCTCTGCAAGGGCAGAACTTTGTCGCCGAATCTTTCTAAGAAAGATTCGTGCAACGCTTCGGCGCTCACCTTACTATACTAAAACTACAGAAAGAGAAGTCGAATCACGAGGGACCGAAATGCTCGGGGGATAAGGAGAGAAAGACTCTTGAATCAAGAGAATGGTGCAAGAAATATGAGAGCTTAAGCCTCTTATTTATAGTAATTGAATTTACAAAAACTACCATCCATAATTACTTAATGACCTTATAGTTATATAAACAACTAAACACCCATTTATATTACTATTTTAAATAGATTTAACGATATTTGTACTAAACTAATGTCGAAAGAACTCAACCTTAGTCTTATAATGACCGCATCGTCGATACCTTTCTAATGATATATACATATGTATATATATGTGTACGTATATATGATTTATACTTTATTTTAATACGTAAATATGCTATTATAATTTGTAACTCGTTCATACGAACTCCGTTTTTGACGTTCTTTATATCCACGCGTAGGTGGAGACGTACTCTACAACTTTCGTTTAGACTCCGTCGGCTAATTTTGAATTTATTTTTAAAGTTATATTTTAACAGGCCGGGACAGGATTGGTCCGTTAAAATCTCATAACTTCTTCATCCGATGTCCATTTTCGCCTGTCTTTTTATTGTTACGCTACTAATAATGAGATCTTCGATTCTCGTTTAGGTTGTGTCGGCTAAAAACCACTCGATCTAATACTCGAACTTCGGGCAGTACACCGCTAAGCCGAAACTTCGAAAAATCATAACTTCCTCATACGAAATCAGATTTGGGTTTTCTTTTTATGGACGCTCTCAGGTTAAAATATTCTACGCCTTTCATTTAGATTACTAAGGCTAAAAGTCTCTCTATCATAAATTCACTATTTACGTCTTCGTGGTGTCGTGCCGGTTCCGTCGCTAAACTTCGACGGGTCATAACTTCTTCGTTATAACTCGGATTTCGGCGCTCTTTATATGTACGGAACCCTTGAGACATATTATACAGCTTCGTTAAGATTATTTATTCTAAATAATCTTTTGTCAAAAATTCGTTTTCGACCCCTATTATCTCTAAATTGTCTAGCCTGGATCTACGGGCATTACAATTATCTCCCCCTTAGGATCCTGAACTCCATCGAAAGTAGGGGGCTTCGTATTATCGAAGTCCCGATACTGAAAACCTCGACCGGCTCCTCCCCTTACCGCTGATACAACCATTATAGCTGTCGCGGCAGCTGCCTCTGTGAGAGCTACATAGCGCTCATCAAAGTACTCAACCATGGCGGTCTTGATCGACCCAAACATCTCCGACAACTCAGCCCGAAACATATCAACAACCTCATCATGCAGGATCTCACGAATCCTGGCATCCAACTCGTCTGTGCTCATCTGACCAATGACCTCAGGTGGTACCGATCCACCCTGATCACTCTCTCCTGATCCTGATCCTGAACCGGATCCTGCCCCGAGATGTCTCTTAATCGCCATATTGAAAATACGCCACAAGAATATTAGGCATTCCTCGCAATAATCCCGAGAACTAGCTCCCAACAAAACCCTAGGGGTTGTGACTTTCTTGACACGCGTATGGGTCTTGTGCTTTCAGTAGTACGGGCCCATACTACCTTCCACACCTACCCATATTTGTATCAAGTATCACCACAACACCCTAATAATAACATATACATAACGAACACTCAATTCCCACTCCTAGAGGAGCACCACTATCCCATAACCGACCTACCGGTCTCACGCAACCCACCCATCCATGAAACTTCCACCAACCCTGCAGCACTAGTGTATGCTAGCCATACATAACGCTGGACCCAATAGACTTTCGAATATCCAATCCTACCCTAAGCTCCCAAACAAACAAGAACATAACATAAGGCCAAATCAAACATTCTCAGACTATAAGATCTTAATTATATATGATCGTGATGCATACACTAAATAACTACAGTAATGATGTCAATTTCATACAAGGAAACCCTAGGCTAGCAGGCATCATATAATCAGGCAATTCTATCATGCAAATTCCTGAAGATCCCTAGCCTAGTACTAGCATGCTGTTCTAATATATCACATAATCAAATAACTTGTATGGTATTTTGGGGTCTACTTACTAGCTCTGGCTGATCGTACCTCCGCATCCTCCTATACTCATTTTTGAAAACCATTTTAATTTTAGTTTGAAAAATCTCCTTGATTTGAGACTGGATTCACACGAATGTTCCTCCAATTCACTCAAACCAAGGCTCTGATACCAACTTGTAACACCATAAAAATTTACAACCAATTTGAACTTTTCAAAACAACCCATATTCATTAAGTTATTACATAAAGGTTTTCAATTCTTTTATTATCAGAGTATCCCAGAACATCAACATAAAACTGAGGAGCGGTACGATCACACCTTCGCCTTGTCACGATCTCCTGAAGTACCTGAAACAATACACTAAAACTGTAAGCCCGAAAGCTTAGTGAGTTACCCCCAAAATACCAACCACAATACCATACACATATCACATCATATCATAAACAGAGCAGCCATGCATATAGAGTCTACGGTGTGACTGGTCCGCCTGCACCCGACCTTCAGTCCACCCGGTCCACTCTCTCTTCGAGTCTACAGTATGACTGGTCTGCCTGCACGGGGCCTTCAGTCCACCTGGTCCACTCTTTGAGTCTACAGTATGACTAGTCTACCCGCACCGGGCCTTCAGTCTGTATGGTCCACTCTCCGAGCCTCGGCACGTCTGGTCCGCCCTCTTGGGGCCATCAGCCTATTCGGACCGCTCGCCGGGACTTCGGTCTAACTAGTCTGCCCTGGGTATGTTGGCCTACAACACAAAGCAGGACCCAACTCAACCCAACCCCAGTCCAACAACCATGTGCACATAAACATATAATCATATAGCAATTCACAACTAGTCAACCGATCTAACAGATCACATATCATAACAATATCCTAACCAGGATACCGACCTAACCGGTCATTAACATAACATCATCCTATATACCAGGTTACCGACCATAACCAGGTCTCTAACATATACCATCCTAACTACCGGGATGGATACATAGCAAAGCCATAACATAACAAACCACTACCCGGATTCCCATCCGATAAAGGGCTGACCTTGGTGCCTTAGACCCTGTCGATATAGTGAGGATAACTCACCTGCAACTGCCGATTCGAAGAAATAATACCATGCTGCTCCGACCACCAGCACGAACTCCACCACTGATCATTACCAAATAACCAAAACCAATAAACACCAATAATTACCAAAATACCCTTGGAAGTCAAACTGGTCAACCCTTGGTTCAAGTCAAAGTCCTTAGTCAAAGTCAACCTTCTTGGTTGACCCTACTCGACAAGTCAACTCGTTGAATCGTCGAGTTCCTATGCTCAGAAACTTCCCATGCCACGACTCAACTCGCCGAGTTACCCCAAGACTCGTCGAGTCCAACAATCTTTGAGTCCCATCCTGCTCAACTCACCGAGTCATCCCTCGACTCACCGATTCACAGTTCAACCAGAAAAGGTTAGGACTTCACGACCCGACTCGCTGAGTCCAAGAACAGACTCGCCGAGTCCAAGGCAATATTCAACAGACTCACCGAGTTGTTCTTCCAACTCGTCGAGTTCCTGCCCATCATCATACAACTCGCCGAGTCTACCCATGTGACTCGTCGAGTTACTATGCGACTCAAGTCTGATATCTAGCCTGATTCGTCAGGTTATCTCCCAGACTCATCGAGTCCATCCGTAATATCTTCATTCAGACGATCACAGGCCATTCTATTGCTTCCAATACATATATCTGGACTCCTAGGGCCAGATTCACACGTAAAGTTTCCAACTGTACGTGCATGCAAGGCTCAACAAGCTCTAATCAAGCTAAAATGAAGGTTTAAGGCAAGGAAACTCTCAATCAATCCCCAAAGCTATCACTTTCCAGATTCATGAGTCAAGATGTAACGCCCGCAGATCCGGGCTAGTCAATTTAGAGGCAATAGGGGTCGAAAACGACTTTTCGACAAAAAGATTATTTAGAATAAATAATCTTAACCAAGTTGTAGAAGATTTCACAGGGTTTCCGTACATATAAAGAATGCCGAAATCCGAGTTATAACGAAGAAGTTATGACCCGTCGAAGTTTCGCGTCGGAACTGGCACGGCGCCGGGAAGCGTAAATAGTAAATTTATGATAGAGCGAGATTTAGATTTAGCGCTCTAAACGAAAGTCGTAGAATATGTTAAACTAAGAACTTCGATAAAAAGAACGCCCAAATCTGACTTTGTATGAAGAAGTTACGATTTTTCGAAGTTTCGGATTAACAGTGTACAGTCCGAAATTCGAATATTAGATCGAGCGATTTTTAGCCGACACAACCTAAACGAGAATTGAAGATCTCATAATTAGTAGCGTAACAATAAAAAGACAGACGAAAATGGACATCGGATGAAGAAGTTATGAGATTATAACGGACCAATCCTGTCCCGGCCTGTTAAAAATATAACTTTAAAAATAAATTCAAAATTAGCCGAAGGAGTCTAAACGAAAGTTGTAGAGTGCGTCTCCACCTACGCATGGATATAAAGAACGTCAAAAACGGAGTTCGTATGAACGAGTTACAAATTATAATAGCATATTTACGTATTAAAATAAAGTATAAATCATATATACGTACACATATATATACATATGTATATATCATTAGAAAGGTATCGACGATGCAGTCATTATAAGACTAATGTTGAGTTCTTTCGACATTAGTTTAGTACAAATATCTTTAAATCTATTTAAAATAGTATTATAAAGGGGTGTTTAGTTGTTTATATAACTATAAGGTCATTAAGTAATTAGGGGGGGGGGTAGTTTTTGTAAATTCAATTACTATAAATAAGAGGTTTGGGCTCTCATATTTCTTGCACCATTCTCTTGATTCAAGAGTCTTTCTCTCCTTATCCCCCGAGCATTTCGGTCCCTCGTGATTCGACTTCTCTTTCTGTAGTTTTAGTATAGTAAGGTGAGCGCTGAAGCGCTGCACGAATCTTTCTTAGAAAGATTCAGCGACGAAGTTCTGCCCTATAGGGCCCGACTCCTAGCTAAAATCCCCTTGTAAGTAAGTTATGCTTACCCTATTTTAAATATAGTTTATATTTAAAATTAGTATTGTTATTATAAATTTATAATAAATATTTGAGCTATTATTATGACTTATATAAGTGTCGTTATAATATCTTTTTAACTACTCGCGGTACGGGGAATCTGGTTTAAAGGGCCGCATAGGGTTGTTGGATTTCAGAAGTGCTATATGCCAAAATGGTCCTGCCCTCCGGTGTTTTATGTCTGGCCCCTGTCTGTACATAGTGGTTGGAAAGTATTGTTTAAACGCTTATATAATAATAATAAGACTAATAATTAGTCACGGTAAATATTAGACTAAAATCTAGTGGTAATAATACTAGGTTTCGTCGAAGGAAATTATTTTAAAGTAAACGAAGCGCTGTCCGAGTACCGAGTCACCACCTTCTCAAGTGAGTGCATAGTTACTTTCATCTTACACATAGATATGAAGTATTTTATATAAACTACGTGCTATGTGTGCACATTATCTGAATACTTGCTGTCTATGCTGGTTGAACGTTTTATACATGTTTTAAAGGACTTAAACTGTATACGTATTTTATATATACGAAAATGTTGGGTATGAGATGGGTAGATGAATGATGAGAGATAGAAGATGACGTGAGTATACATTGGCAGCTACAGACTTAGTGCCTATGGGACAAACACCGGTAGCTATGGACTTAGTACCTTTTAGACGTTGGTAGCTATGGATTTAGTACCTGTAGGAATTGGTAGCTATGGACTTAGTACCTGTTGAACATTGGTAGCTATGGACTTAGTACCTATTAGATAAAGACTGGTAGCTATGGATTTAGTACCCGATGAATAGGCTATAGCAGCTATGAAATTAGTGCTTTATGAACGAACATTGGCAGCTATGGATTTAGTGCCAGTCCCATAACCCTGGAAGTAAGGGACTTCGGAATAAACGAATGCAGGATAGATGACTCTTAGGTTAAATCCTTAAAGAGTAAAGAAGATAATGGGGATGGGTAATTGGGTTGATTGTTTGATTGAACATAATAATTATATTATTGTGGGTTGAAAACCCTATGTACTCACCAGGTTTCCCAACCTGACCCACTCAGTTTATGTATATCACAGGTGACGAAGTGAAGTGACATTACACTGAGAGATTTAAAAGAGATGTAGATCACTAGTGTAAATCATTGTAAGTCTGTTTATGCTTATGTTTCGGTATTAACGATGACATCCCAAACATTTTAAAATGAAATAAATATGTTTCTTCGAAAATGTTTTAATAACGTATTTACTATGTTTTCTGGGAACAAATTCTGCAACCTTTTTATAAAATGAAGTACTCTGATTTTTATAAAGCATAAACAAAATCGGTCTTTTCTGGCCGTGATTTTGGGGATGTCACACAAGACCAGTCTAGATCTGTAGTAGCAACCACAGATCTGAACCCAATACTCGAAAAGAGACTCATATATGACACTTTGGCCCTAAAACTTCATCCATGAACAATCTAAGTACAACAAAGTCAAGGCAACAACTTTTTACCTTTAATCTGATGCCAACAAGCAAGGAAATCAAATCCACTTCGCTCCTCTATGATCCCACCAACTCTTGCTTCAAGTATCCTTCTTCTCCAAGCTCCACAACACACTTCAATCCCTCTCACTCTCAAATTAGGGTTTAGAAACGATGGGGAAAGCTTCTGGACATCAAAGGGGTTGCTAAAGAGGCTTGGGTGGGGCTTAAGGTTCCTTATATAGGGTGCAAACCCCAGGAATTAGGGTTTCTCATTCCAACACGGACTCGTCGAGTCCAGCCTCCGACTCGGCGAGTCCGGTCACTTAACATGTTCCCCACACACGCTTAGACTCGACGAGTTACAGCTCCTACTCGCCGAGTTCCTCTCTTCCAAACTTACACTTTTACCCCCCCCCCCCCCCCCGAACTCTTGATTCTGACTTTGGGATGTTACATATGGCAAGGGGTGTTGGTCGGATTAGACTTTGTGACAACTGGTTCAAGAAATGACATTAGTCATACTGGGCTTTATGCAGTGTTACTAGTGCCGCCCTCTTCATCGTTCACTATTGTTGGAAGTTGTGCTTTGACCTTTTTGTGTCATTTGTCACAACAACAGATGACGCCAATGATGTGATATCAGGCCTCCGATTCTTCTTCTGTTCCCTAGGTTGGGTTTCGACGGAAATCTATTATCACAACAAGAGAAAAACAAGTCATCATTCGATCTCCGAGATGAGGTCCCGGGAGAACACTTTAATAGTCAAGTGAGTCTCTAAGAGAGAATGAATACGTGTTTAAGTGTAGGGCTTAAAGTGTTAGGGTTTGATCCCTTTACTGTTGAAGGCACGTGGCCTTTTATAGTAAGGACTTGGGCACAGATCCTGCTCGTGGAGACAGGAGTGTCAGACCCCGATCGAGATAGATACATTGATTAGTGGATCATATATTTGTCCCCTATCTACTATAGTTGGCTTAACCATGGTACTGGTGCGTACACCCTCACAAGAGTTAGTAGGTGTCGATTTGTCATTTGTTGACTTTCCCGCATATGTTCTAGGTTGGCCATCGGACATCGAGGGATAGTCCAATGCAGGCTGGAAGCAGAATGGGGCGGCCGGGAAGGCCATCTGACTGGCTATGCGACTAGCACCTTTAGTGTCTAGAAGACACACTATCAAATAATAATAATAATAATAATAATTTCAAAATTTTAATGATTTTACTAAAAATATATACAAAATTTATTGGCTTTATTGAAAAAATAATAATACTTGACATTTAATGATGACATGCTAAGGTCATCCACAATACTCACCACTAACCGCTATAGTGGTGGGTGCCACCTAATCATCATCCTACCATTAAAATCTTGGAATACTTATCACAAAGAGATTAATCCATATCATTTTTTTAATTAAATTTAATTCAAAAATATAATAAAAAATATATTTTTTAAACTAAAGTTTCATTAAATTAAAAAGTACATTACATTAATTTCAAAAAAATGTCAATTTAAAATAAAATAGAAGAAAATTAAAAAATTGAAACACAAACAACTACCCTTAATCCAATTTTTTTAAACAATGTTATTCCATTTTGGGTAATTTTTCAACTTTTTTCAAACTTTGAGATGTGCAAAACGTTTGTGGTTTGTGATTAACTCGATCGAAATTGCATTCATGTACATTGTTTATAACAAAGTTGTAAATTCCATTGAACTCGTAACATTTTACCCTCATATCGCACCACTTCAGACATATTCCGTCGATATTTCGACTTGTAGAATCCATTAAACCATAGAAAACACTTCCAACATTTCCCAAAAAAATCTCTAGAGATTTGACTATCTCCGTTTTCCGAAACCGACACCATGCTTGTGCTAACTTCCTTTCTTCATCTTTCGATCAATTCATCATTTTGGGAGCCATGATTTTTGAAATAGCAACACAAATGTATGAATGTGAATAAAAGAAAAAGAAGAGTTGTGTGAAATATACGAATGTTTATAGTGGTATTTATATAGGTAAAAATTTAATAAAAAAATAAAAAAATGCCAAAGTGGCCGTTACATGATCAAGAAAGATTCAAAAGAATAAATAGTTTTCATTGTACGTTGTACGCCGTTTTTGGCTTCAAAAATCATCACGATCACGCTCGACCACGAAGGTTCAGGGTGGTGTTCACGAACAACTTACCACAACCCTTCTCATTGTGGATATTCCAGAAAGCCTAATAAGCTACATCATATTATTTTATCAGCGACAATAAAAAAATATTTAATCTATGTTTAAATTACCTTTTAAAACATCATATTTTAAATGAGACCACAACTTTATAAAAATGATAAAATGATACCCAGGTCCGGTCCATTGGTTTTCAATGTCCAGAGCAAGATATAATAAATCATGCACCTATATTTTAGGATATATAAAAAATAGTTATTAACTACATAAATGTAATATAATAATTAAAGAACAAAATAGCTAACAAATGATTAGCAATTAAATACGTTATTTTAGAATATATATATATATATATATATATATATATATATATATATATATATATATATATATATATATATATATATGGTTAGGTTCATGTGAGACGGCCTAATTTTGTGAGACCGTGAAACGCATTTTTTTATTTTTTTTTATTTTTTTTATTTTTTTTAGTTAATTCAAGTTCTGAAAATAATATTTAAAAAAAGAATTTTTTGATTTTTCCATTTATTTTGCATTTTAAAATTATTTTTAGAATATGTACAGTGTAATATTCTATTTAGAATATTTCACGTATTTTTCAAAAAAAATGGGATTTTTTTATTTATTTTTATTTTTTTTAGTTAATTCAAGTTCTGAAAATAATATTTAAAAAAAGAATTTTTAGATTTTTCCATTTATTTTGCATTTTAAAATTATTTTTTAGAATATGTCAGTGTAATATTCTATTTAGAATATTTCACGTATTTTTCAAAAAAAAAAAACGGGATTTTTTTTAGTTAATTCAAGTTCCGAAAATAATATTTAAAAAAAGAAGAATTTTTGGATTTTTCCATTTATTTTGCATTTTAAAATTATTTTTAGATTTGGTCTCACGGTCTAACAAAATTAGAATGGTCTCAAATGAACCTGAACCTATATATATATATATATATATATATATATATATATATATATATATATATATATATATATATATATATATATATATATATGAGGTTTCACTTTTATTTTTAGTTTAATTAGTATACCCACTTTAGTTCCAACAATTAAGAAACAAGTTATCTGATGTATCAAATTCCAAAATCTAATGAACAAGAGATAAACAAAATGTAATATATAAACACATAAAAATTAGTGTCAAACTTGACTTTGGCAACTTTAAAGACCACATAAATTAAAATATTCCCTTTTACAGTAGAAGTAATATTAGTTTGTAAAAACCTCATTTCCATTTGTAAAAACCTCATTTCTTTTTACAGTAAAAGTAATATTAGTTTGTAAAAACCTCATTTCCATTTGGATGCATAATATAGTCTTAAAGTTTAAAGCGTTGTATGTTCATGGACATAAATAGCCTAAGGGTTTCAGTCGATGATTTTAAGAGATCTTACCAATTATTACCACTAGAATAGTTTTTTTTAATGGAAAACAAATATATAGAAATAAAAAAGACAACAAGAAGTTGAACAAAGATACAACGAGTTCAATTTGAGAGGTAACTAGTATTGCAGGTTAGGTAGTCAATTTGAGAGGTAACTAGGTAGTTAGGTTAGGTACTCAAAATATACAGAAACATTAAAGTGCGAAAGAGAGAATGCCAATTTGAGAGGTAACTAGTGTTGCAGGTTAGGTAGTCGAATCTTCAACCATAAAATAATAGCAATGAACTCTTCAAGCCTCACAAAAAATACCAATCAAGTTTTGATTTGATTGTAAAAAAGAATAACAAATACCAACAGTTACACCATAAATTCTTTTAAAAGCTAATATGACAACATCAACCATTAAAATGGACAAGGGCATAATGGTTAAAACTCCATATTTACCACTTCAACAAAGCACAAGAACTTCCAAGAAACTCGTTAGAAATCTGCAATCATCAAGATGCAAATAAGTCCAATTTTTAGATCTCTAATAAGTGGACCAATTCTGATGCCCCTATTATTGTGATGCTCGGGGCCATGGCCCAGCTCGCCCAGCCCTTGGGCCGGCCCTGATGATACCTGTCCTACCGCTAGTCCTTTGATTTAGCTACAAACATGTTCAAAATAATTTTTCTTAAAGTATCTATAAACATCAATGATTTTCTAAAAGAAAAAATAAAATAATGGATTTTCAATAAAAATATATAAATGTAACGGATTTTCTCAAAATTTCCTTAATAGTTTTTTTTAAGTCTATATAAAATGTGTCATTTGAGCGTCAACTATTTCTTCTTAGAAAAAGAAACAAATTACAAGAATCTTCTTCATAGCCGTTGGACAACTATTTCTCCAACTAGCCGTTATCAGACCAACGGTCCTCAATGTCTCTGTATCTACCTATCTATATATACACACACAGACACCGTTATCGTCAAACAAATCCTTCTCTTCAACACCATCTAACATCCCATCGCCGCAACTGTAATTACACCGCCACCGCTCGCCGGAAAAATTAACAAGTTTAAGCAAATGGGTCTCTCAAGCGACGCTCACTCACACTACAAGACCCACAAACTCTTTCTCATCAGCAATTACATCTTACTGGGGGCAGCCTCCAGTTGCATCTTCCTCACACTCTCCCTCCGCCTTTTCCCCTCGGTCTCCGGCGGACTGCTTGTCCTCCTCCATATCATTACCATCGCCGGAGCCATCTCAGGCTGCAACGCGGTGTCTGCGGGGTCAAACAAGTGGTACGCAGCGCACATGGTGGCGACTGTCCTCACCGCGATTTTCCAGGGATCTGTATCTGTTCTGATTTTCACGACGACTTCGAATTTCTTGGCGGCGTTGAAGTCGTATGTGAGGGAGGACGATGCGGCGGTGATATTGAAGATGGCCGGTGGGCTCTGTGTTCTGATGTTCTGTTTGGAGTGGTTGGTTTTGACTCTTGCTTTCTTCTTGAGGTATTATGCTTTTGTTGAAGGCAGCCGGACCGGCGGGAAGGTACAGGCGGAGGAGAACTCTAAGCCGGTGTGGACACCACCGTTCCAAGTTTAGGGCTTGTGTTGAAGAAAGAGATTTAAAATTATATTAAATTAATTTTGTATGTTTTATTTATTTGTTTATTTTTATAATATGCTGCTGCTGCAGCTATGGTTCATTCGTTCATTGAAAATATATATTTTATAAAAGAAATTCGTTCATTTATATAACAGTAAGAAATATATTTTCTAAATCTTGTTGAAATGGATTATTGGACACAATAAAATAGGGATGGATAATAAAAGTACTTGTAGGTAACTAAATTTTGATATTAAAACTTATATGAATTTTGCGGACAAATATGATATCTTCTCAAGAAATTTGATAAACGGTTTTTCAGATTTGGTGTGATGAACCACACAGAATGGCAAATCTGATGAAAAAACAATCTGTAGCATCTAAAGAACAATATGGGTGACGAACTTCAAAAATTTCAAGAACGAACTTAAAAAATGAACCTAAATCCAAAACGGTACTTGAAAACCCATCCCTATTTTATTGTGTCCAATAATCCATTTCAACAAGATTTAGAAAATATATCTTAGAAATTGAAAACTCAAAAATCGAGTTTCGATTTGTACACATTTAGAAGAATTAAAGGGTTTTTTTGTTTTTGAAAAAATGTGTGGCCTTGAAGAACTCCTAAAATTCACCTGAAAATAAATGTTTAGTTGAAGAAGACCAGAAAATTCATATTTGACCGGAAAACTCATATTTGGCCGGAAACAACACTAGAAACCGATATATCCTATCATTGATATTTTTTTTGAAAAATTATAATAACTTCAATGGTATATCCCTAAAATAAGTAGTGACTTACAAGTTAATATCCTTAAAAGTTATATTTTATAATTACAGTGCAAATCGTATTTATGTTTGTTTATTTATTAAATAAACGAAATCCACTTTAAAGGTCCGTCGAATGTTTAGTTCGTTTATAGTTCTACAATTAAACCTTATAATTGTTTTTGTTTCTACTTTCTACTTTTGGGTTTCTGGTTTTATTTTTAATAGAAATGCATTTTTCGAGTTATATATATTTTTTTTAAATTTTGTTTTTTGGTTATGTTTTTTTTCTTTGCTTTTTAAGATGATTTTTTCTTTACTTTTGAATTTTGGTTGTTTTCATTTTATAAACAATTATTCGTATTTCTAAAACTAATTGATTTAATTTATTTTTAGTTATGTGTTTTTCCAAAGTTCTAAAAAACTCTTAATGACGCGTCATGACTCCAAAACTTGTATTTGTCGTCAAACTTTAACAAATTGTTGCCTTAAGTCATATATGTATATATAAATGAATAATATTAAAAAAATACATATAAAATTATTAATTATATACAAAATTGTCACCTTAAATCGCGTCTTACAAACGACGTGACTCATCAAGACTCGTTAAAACTTAAGGTTTGACATTGCCGCCAAATCATGCTTTACATTATATAGAACCTTGATTTTTTTCATCGACAACATAATAATGATTTCAGTAAAGCAATCAAAACTATCTTAATGATGTGTGTGTGTGTGTGTGTGTGTATATATATATATATATATATATATATATATATATATATATATAGTAGCCTGCCAATCCAAAGAAACTCCGAATCTCAGTTGGAGACTTCGGAACGTCCCATCTCATCACCGCCTCAACCTTGGCCGGATCGACCATAATACCGTTCTGGTTGACAAGGTGCCCCAGAAAATGCACCTCGCGCAACCAGAACTCACACTTGGAGAACTTCCCATATAGTTTCTCCTCCTCGGGGTCTCCAATACCTCCCTCTGACCCTCATATGATGATAACTCGAATGTAGACCAATATTGGAAAACCAAGATGCACCATGAAGTTGGTCAAATAGATCGTCAATCATCAGGAATGGATAATGGTTCTTCACCGTTAGCTTATTCAGCTCCCCGTAATCTACACACATCCGATGCGACCCATCCTTTTTCTTTACAAAAAAAGATCAACGCTCCCCATAGTGAACTACTTGGCCGAATAATTCCCTTATCTAATAGCTCCTGCAGCTGTGTAGACAACTCCTGCATCTCTGGAGGTGCTAACCGATAAGGTGCTTTAGCTGTCGGAGCCGCACCGAGAACCAATCTGAAATTCCACTTGCCTCTCCGGAGGCACTCTAGGAAAGTCATCCAGGAACACATCCGAATATTCCTGAACAACTGGTACATCATCCACAATTACCTTACCCTTCTCCCGGGTATCCATAACATAGGCAACAAATTCAGAACAACCCTGATGAAGATAACGTCTGGCCCTAGCTGCTGATTATAAAATTGGCTTATGTCGAACACCATCTCTCGGAATCACCAACACTCCCCCACTTGGGGCTCGGATACGCACTAACTACTACTCGCAATCAATCATTTCCACATTAGGGCTCAACCAATCCATCCCCACTATAATCTTGCTCTCGTGCAGGGGAATAGGAACCAAATCGATTGGATAGCACTCGCTGAACAACTCTAGAACACAACCTCGATGAACCCTAGATACTCGCATAGGACGATCGTCAGCAATCTCAACCTCTAGTGGACAATTCAGCTCCCCCAAAGCATCGACAAACCTCTTGCTGAGGGCAAGAGATACAAAGGATCGGGTAGCCCCGAATCAAACAATACCAAAGCAGAGATACCATTCATAAGGAACGATTCTAAAACAAAACACACAAATATAAGCAAAAAAATTAACATAAATAAAGAGATAAGGAGAAGATACATACTCGTCACGACATCAGGTGTTGCACGAGCCTCCTCGACTGTTAGCTGAAAATCCCTGCTCCTCACAACAGTCGCATTCGCCTTGGCCTGATGGCCATCTGTAATCCTCAAAGTCGTCGGAGCGGGAGCTGGAACCGGTCCTGCCACTCATAAACTCGGACAATCGACCTTTTTATGGCCCCTCTGATTTTAATGGAAGAAAATAAAGGTTGATCCCTAGGTAGTGGCAGTGCAATCCCGACTAAACTGCCAAGTCTTGTTGTACTTATAGCAACCTAAACCACCACCAGTCATACAAGCTCCCTCATGCGTCTTTCCGCACTTGCTACAACGGCCCCGACCCTAATGGCCTCTCGATCTCAAATCAAATACCTTGGGCCTCTTGCCTAAACCCTCTAAACCCTGAACCTAATCCAACTTCCTCTTCCTCTTCATCTCCAAGTTAATGTCCCTCTCTCTGGCACGCACTATCATATCATCCAGTGTCTTGCAATTGGATCAGCTCACAAACTGTCTGATATCGCTCCTCAACATCTCATGGTACATCGCCTTCTTCATCTCCTCGTCTGCCACATACTACGGAACCACTAACGCCCTCTCACAAAACATAACACTGATCTCTGCTACTGTCTCAGTAGTTTGGCGAAGGTCTTGAAACTCCCTCGCCAACTGTTGGACCTTAATAACAACTGCAAACTTAGCCCGAAACCTTGTCACAAATCCTCCCAAGTCATAGACTCAATCACCTTTCCTCCTAAGGCATGTCCAACCTCCCCGACCAGTCTCAAGTTCTGTCTTTCAAAAGACAGGATGCAAGTCTAACCTTCGCCTCCTCAAGACAAAGACTAAGCCGGAAGGCATTCCCGATGTCTGCTAACCAATGTCTGCTTTCAATTGGGTCCTTCTTCATGAAGAACTTCGGAGCCCCATATGCCCATAACTCGCAAAAAGTCAAAGAACGGGCTCCCACTATCGCCATCATCTCAGAACAAAAAGTGCACAAGTTATCATCCAGAATCTCCAGAATACCCTCCTTTGACCGTGTCGAAGCTCATAGGAGTCTGCTCAAGAATAATGTAGGTAATCTCTGATGAAATGAACTCCTGCGTCTGATCATACAAATTTCCGATCCCAGTTCCCGAACCCGAACCCTAACCGGGACCAGAACCACTACCAGATCCTCCTCGAGTGACCACCATACTGAAAATAGACCATTCAAACCATCCGAACACACCCAATTATATATACACATCGAGGTATCCCATACTCTACAAGCTTCCTAGTATCATCACAACTTTCCTTGACTCAAGTATGGATCCTCTGCTTCCAGTAGTATGGGCCCATACTACCTTCATTATCTATCCGTACTTTCCTCAAGGATCGCTTTGAGTCCTCCAGGTCACTTCCTTATCAACCGAACAATTCTCAATATTACAAGGCTCTTAACACCGAATCACCCCTAGGTCCTCCTAGGACAACCTCCACACTACTCTCTGCCATCAACTATAATAGGAACTCCTCCTAACTAGCTCACGGATACAATTACATATTACTGACACCAGATAATTCTTCGTATGAAAGGTCTCACACTACAACGGTTGGACTCAGAAAAGAGTTGCGCAATAGAGTTAAAACCTAACCTTCTAAAATTATCTAGTTACAATAATATTTAACTTAGCATATTCTCTTACTAGTTAGTTTAAGTTAATGGAATGTAACATCCCAAAATTTCCATTAAATTTTTAAATTTTAAAATAACGTAAATCATTTATTTAATGTATTTTATTCAAAAAAAATGAAATCCCAAACCCCAAGATCAATTCATTTTCCAAACATTATTAGTTATAATTCTAAAATTTATGAAACATAACCAATTCAATATCAATTCCAAAAAACCGCCTCGAGCCAGTGTGTACAATCATGCCCGACCATCCTGTGTACCTGAAATAGTATTTTTAAGGGAAAAGGGGTAAGCACAAATCTTAGAGAATTCCATACATACACAATATCATATCATATAATCCTTACCCCTATACACATATACAAATGGTATCAAACACATAACCAAGTATGCATGTCAAAGAACGAATCAGTAACAGACATACTCCTACTGGGACACATTGGCTAGGACTAATCCCCCTTGCTCAGTACATCAATCCCTTGGGACATATTGGCTAAGCCCGATCCCCCATACCTAAACCCATTAGGACACATTTGTAACATCCTGAGATTTTGCAGGCATTTCCGAACCCTCTCTTTTATCATTATTTTTCATTTGTAGTCCCTGGGGTTAGAAGAGTCGACCCATGAAAAGCCAAAGGGCTAAAGTTGCAACTTTAAGAACAAGACTAGTACGCTAAGCGTACATAAGGTACGCTAAGCGTACTAGGGTGCACCTTAGTACGCTGGGCGTACACTTGTGTACACTAAGCGTACTCACGTCAGATGCAAACCCTAATATTTAGGGTTGGGGGCTATATAAACATCATTATGGCTTATTTTCTCTCATCACTCCAAGCATCCATATTCCAGAAAATGTTCAAAACCCTAGTTTTGTGTGTGAGTGTGAGTTAGTGTGTGTTTTAAGCTCTTGAAGGTGAAGGCATTGCATCAAATAGTTGGAGAAGGAAGGCAAGCTTGTAGATATGAAGTTTCCTTGTGATATAGAAGCTCCAGAATGTAAAAGCTTCAAACTTTATGCTTGTATGATATAGATCTTGCAATACTAGCTTTATGGAACCATTTCTTGTCCCAAAAGTCCCAAGTGGGTGGGTGATATGATTTGGACGAGATGAGTTGTTCTTTCAGGCCCTTGAAGAGGTCCTAAGTGATAAAAATGATGTCCCAATAGCTAAGTGTGTCTCATGCATGGAGTAGGAAGGTCTTAATGGGTTAAGACCATGTGTTAAGAACTTTCTAGATGTCCAAAGTCTTAAAGTTCGATACTTTATGGTTCAAAGACACATTTGGTCGATGGATCTGGAACTTAGGCTTAGGTGCTTAAGCCATTAAGCACTTAATAGGGTTTTGGCAAAACCCCGCGTAAATTCTGTACGCCTAACGTACTGGGTCAACTACCTCGATGGTGGTCAACTTCAGGAAGAGTATTCCCAGTGTACCAGAGGAGTACGCCCCGCATACGCCCTTTGTTGGGCTTTTGACAAATTTGGATTCGGGATTGGGCCGCTTTTGGACTAACTGGACTTGGGCCTTGTTGGGCCCTTTGAATAATTGTGATTAGGCCAGTTTTGATAAGGGATCCTATAATAAGGCCCAATTAGGAAGTTAGGCCCAAATTAGGAATTTGGGCCATTAATGGGCTTTGGATATATGGACTTTTAAGATTATGTATTTGGCAATTGGGCCTTGGCCCAATAAAGAGAAAGGACAAAATGAATTATGTGGACCCTTAGTTAAGATTGATATTCCCATTTATTGACTTAATATTCATTATTTGATAGTTCGGGATTTTTAATGAGACAGCGATTCGGGAGTTCGATTCTTCAGTTCAAATCGACATTGAGAGGTGAGTTATCCTCACTATACTAAGGGGGTCTAAGGAACCAAGGCTGGACCATTGGATTTGATATCCCAGTAGTTGATGATGTGTTGAGTATAAGATAGTTATACATGCTAGTTTGCTATGCCAATTAGGTAGATCTGTAGGACTACATGTGTTACCGTTTGATTATCTGTATGTGTAATTAGCTGTGTATGTAGACACGTTGTGTGGGTAGGGTTAAGGTTGTACTGCTTTGTGTGGTGACCAGCAAACCCTGTAGTATGCAAGATATGAGCCGAGGGCTGGGAAGGCATACCAGACTCATACTGAGGACTCATTAGCATACCAGATACGAGTTGAGGACCAAGTGGTATTCCAGACACGTACCGAGGGCAGATTAATTATGTTTCAGTCTTAGGACTGCAGGGGGGAAGCCAGTCATAAGTTGTGGGCTCGAAAGCAAACTAGACTTATGATGTGGGCTTGGAGGCAAGCCAAATGTGATAATCAATATAACATATGAATAAGGGTTTAGATCATACCTTGAGTGTTATGTAGCAATAACAATCTCAACTCCTCCTTGTAATGACTTTAGAAAGCTTAGAGTCACAAATGTCACTCCTCTAATGGTTCACAAACACCAAGAGCAAGAGGATGAAGAAGAGAAGAGAAGGAGGCTGCCCAAAACGTGTGAAAACCCTAATCCACAAGTTCACCACGTTTTTGAGCCATAAGGGTCCTTTAAGTAGTGAGACTATTAGGGTTATCTAACAAGGAAACCCTAATTTGGATGCTTAAGCCCTAAGCAACCCATGGACTCCTTTCTCAAAGGCCTTGGACGATTTCTAATGGGTTTCCCCCATAGAATTCGTCCACTCCTCTAATATGGAGTCCATTAGCCCAATATTCAACTATCACACAATTGACAGTTCTAGTCCCTTAAGTTTAATTAATGTCTTTTAGCCACAAACTTAATTCTTATCAATTCTTGACTAATATTAATTAAACAATGTGATTTCTCCTTTAATATATTATTCTCATAATATATTAATAAATAATAATTAATCCTTTTTGTCCATAATTCATCCTATCAAGTTGCTTTGGTCAAGGCAACCCAAAAGGACCATGCACCATCGGGTCAAGTTCATACCAAAATAGTTATGGACTTAGACACTAATCCAATAGTCTCCCACTTGGATAAGTCTAACAACTATTCTACGTATGACTTCAAATCCTGATCTGCAATTGTAGCTTTCTAAAGCCGCTGTCAACTATGATCTTATCAGATACGCGTGTCCTTAAGATAAGGGATCATATATTCCTCCATTCTATATATCGTATAGACTGAGACATAAATCTAAATCATTCTCTCTGTCTATGTGCTGTTTCCTGAATTTAGATTTATGATGACTAACAACAGACTACAATTGAACACATCAATTTAGTCCCGGCTTGGCCAAGCACTTAGGTGCCATCACTAAATCATCCAGGGGCCCACAGATATCACTTTTATCCTACTTTGGATAAAAGGAACGGATAAACTTTGACTCAATGCTCGCTTGCACTTACTTACCAAATCACACACAACAATATGTTTTATAACACCAAGTTACTGGTGCGTTTACATATTATCAATGTGCAACCGACTCGCAAGATACAACTCACACATCTCGGTTTCAAGAATATAAGATGTTATCATCTCACCAATCACTCGTGATAAAATCCATGAAGTGATCCAAGTGAGCGAGGGTTTAATCCAATGCTCAAATAATATTCATAAGCACTCATGAACGTTACAGCAAACATTTGCTTATGTCTAATGCTCTTTAGACAATCCACACACCAATTCACGACAGTCTTCATTCATATCTACTTCCAACATATGAACGACTGTGGCCCATTTGAATAATTTGACTGTTCTAAACCAATTAAATTATTCAGGAAGTCAAAACATGCAAAGTGAAACACAAGAATAATACTAATCCCATATGACCTCAAACATTTGAGTATAAATAAAGCACCTTTTATTTATCACCATATCGATTACTCATTATTTGTTGTTTTGGTTAATCAACTTCTTACTTGAATTATTACAACACTTGTACCATGCGCTTAGCAATCACACAATGTTTACCTATGGTTCTTACTTTGTGAAATAGATCAAATGAACACATTACCAATCATACTCATTTCACAACTCCCAATCCTTTATCATAAGTAAAAGAATATCAAATTCTTGCCACTTATGGAATATGTTAGATTCTAACATTTTATGCAATGATCCTTTCGTAATGTCACTACACTAAAGTCACAATGACTATTGCCAATGAAATTACAAAGTCCTCTATCGGAGATTGTTACAAGACAATTCCATATATATGATGTCTCTCATTCAAAGTACATTCCTTTGAACATCCTTTTGCATAAAAGTTTATAATCTAGACATTGATTCTTAATATCCAACTCCCAATATGGAAACGTTTCCATATGACAACTCATTCTTAATAGAATCTTTTCTATTCATAATAATGTCGATAAGATCCATCCAATACTATACTTCCAACTACTCACAAGCGACCAATCCTCGGCGAACTTTGGCTTGTCCTTTGATAGTTGTCTAATTATCTTAGTCAAAACCGATTCTTGTCCTTTTCCCTCTAAATGCACTAGACATTTGGAAAATTTTAGAATGGTCAAATATTATAGCATTTGCAATCGATCCTATACCCGAAGCGTATGGGACACGATGCATAATGTCTTACATAAAGATTTGATACTTTATCAATCTTCTGCCATAATATTTTATGTGTTACGTTCTCTCAATTCGAAATATGAAGAGGAATGTCGTAATCATAATCGAAATTTAAGAACACACTATGTATCCTTTGACTAATATTATTAATATTCCACAACCTAAGCCTTTAGATTTGAAATGAAGCATAATATTCTCTCCCTTAATTATAGCAAAACAACTATTCAACCCTTACAACTTTGCAAAGTATGACTCTTGTTTTCTATAATTAATATTGCTAACTTGCAATACTTGCCTTAATAATCATATAAGCATAACATTTATGCTCCCACTATCACGATGATTATTATAAACATAACACTTATGTTCCCACTAGCTTTGACATGTATTCAGAAACAGCTTAACTTTCAAAAAAACAATGCCTATTGAATTTCTTTAAGTTCATATTTCTAATACCCAATGCTTTGATAATCTTTTATCAAGGCTTCTTAAAATTATACACCTTTGCCTTAGATAGTTTATATGTGTGTCTTAAACAATTTAGACTAATTTCCAAATCTCATAATTCGAATCATGGAAAGGGATACCGTAACCATAATCGAATTCGAGAATCCAATTTTCACAATCACTATCTTCTTAAAATCTCTCTTAGTGAAAGAATTTCCTCACATTCATTTTCATGAAGTAGGGAATCTTATGACACTTAGATTTTAATGGTGTATGTGTTCCTATCCATGTGAATTTGTTAAAACCAAAGTTTATAACAAATTCAAACTCATATGGACCGAACTTTCTCAATCTTGATTTCTTGTCTTATGGTAACACGGCTGCCCACCATGTCTTCCAAGTAGTTAAGTAGCTCACCCTTTCCTATCAATGTACTTTTCATTGATCAAGGTCCTTGCCTTTTATGCATTCAAATGAGAACTCATATGCATAATTAACTCAATTGGAACGGCACAGAAACAAGATAATGTCAACACGATATGTTGTAAACCTCAACTCGTGTGCTAGTGATGATCGATAAGGTTTATTCTTGATTTGTTCTTGAAACCTTTCAAGACCATTAAGACTCCCACTGACTCCTTGACATATAAGATTCTCTTGTCAATAAACATTTCTTGACAACCAAATATTCAAGAGTTAGTGCAACTTTTATCAATACAAAACACTTCATAAAATTGGTCCTAGTTGGTCTTTGTCTTATCCAAGACATCACAACTTACCAATTTCAAATGTGTGAGAATAAGAAAAACTTTTTCCACATTCTACATTTGATGAATGTTATAAACCTTCTTAAGACTTGTCACTCAATGTCACAATCTTAACTCTAAGACTTGTTTTGGAATGAAGTATGATTGACTTCTTAATTTAACCATTTCTTTAATTCTTAATTCCTCTTCTTAGACATACAATTTTACTAAGATTTACTTAGAGGATCAATTGAGATATGGTTCTTAATCATTAAGACATATCATAAAACATAAAAGGTACTCTCCCTTCTTCTTAGAATAGAGAAACTTTTATCTTTCTGCCTACTTGATTCTTCTTATTTGTTCTACTATTGATTTAAACTTTTTCAATCAATTCAGAATTACACTTAATCTTATAAGTATAATTATATTTAATAAACCTTTAGTAAACCATGACGAATGTCTTTGTTACTCTTGTGGTGGACTTGATCAACACACAATTTTGTGTATTCGATCTCCTAGTCCTTCACATGACACTTTGTCAACAAATTAGTCTAATTTCCAAATACGAAATTTTTCATTCATCATGCAACCAAGTTGCATGATTCCAAGTTTCTTGTCCACTTGAAACTTGGGCGATGAAAAACTTTCCCTATTTGGTAAATTCTTGATATTTCCACTATTAACATAATTAAGAATCACATCCATTCGTTGTAGAAATATGCAAACATCAATTTTTCATAGCGATTTCATTGCAAGGAAATAAATAAAAAAATAAATGAGTCAAACCATAATTTATTTTATTCATAAAAGCAGTGGAAAACTTTTGTCCTTACAATGCAAAATCAACTGAAAAACTATGTAGTCAAATATTCCTAACAATTCTATCATAACTTTCTAAGCTCAAAATCTAATCTTCAAGTCCATGCGATCGAGATCCATTTCTTTGTGATTAGACTTATCTTGCTTTTCCATCAAGCTTCCTCTCTTTTCACTGATCCTGCAAAACATTCAAATGTAATCTCATCACATTATGTATTAAGAATCAACGAATAGGAAGTTAATGGAGTTAGATAGTGGACTTTACCTGAAGCACAACCATACTCTTTGACTCTCCCATCTTCTAGACTCTTCAGGCTCTTAGGGCAGACTTGTATCCAACGCCCTTTCTCTTGGCAGCAAACGCATGTCGATTCTCCTAGGACGTCCTCGGAAGCATGGTTGGTTGACTTTCCCAACAAATACGCTCCATTGCTTTGCCAAATCATTTCTGATTCAGCAGCAATGAGCATGTAAGTTAGGTCAATGAGGTTATCCATCATACAATACTTTCTTTTGAACTCATTATATGATTCAGGAAGTGACTGCAGAACCCAGTTCACAGCCAACTTATCAGGGAATGACGCACCCAACATTATCAACCTATCGATGTGTGATTTCATTCCTAGAACGTGGGCACACACGGGTTTACCATCTTCATGTTTCATTTCCAATAGGGCTTTAGTGACATTGATCCTTTCAATTCTTCGATCTTGTGGGTTAGGTAGAATAATTGGAGGAGGTGGAGGAAGTGAAGCATGATTTCTTGTTCCTCGATCGAATCGTGGAATATCATCTTCATGTGGAATGCTTGTTCCACGGGATTTGGGAAGACCATAGTTGTCGAACTTTGACATCTACAATACGGGAGAAAACAAATTCAAGTTAGTCGATAGATTGAGTCCTTAATAAATCACCCAAATGAGATATTAAGGCTAGGACCCAACACAATACGCTACAACCTAGAAAAGGGATGTCGTAATCTAGTTGCAGAATATTTGAAGGTAAGTGAATGACGATTCACTAATTTCCACCATGAAAAACGAAAAAGAAATTTTAAGTTTTAAATCTATGAAAACTCCTAGATACTTTGAGATTCATTGAACTTTTCAATGGCATGTTTAAATCTCGATATGCCCCTCTAGTTTGTGACTGGGATGCCGAGGATCACAAAGCGGGTGTGAATAACCATGCAAACTTACATGGTGCACCCACATGTTACAATCACCTATTCGATGTGCCGGTAAACCACACACGCTCCACCGAACTATGAAAAACATTGAGTCACCCTTTACTACCTTTGCTTAGAACCATTTAGTGTGCCGGTAAACCACACACGCTCCACCAACGTCTTCGCAAGGGCGCAAAGTGTAATTTCATGGAATTGCATCAATTCACTTTTGCCTAAAGTAACTAAGATTGGGAATTTGTAAAACATTTAGTTACTTTTATACTTCATTATACTTATAATGGAAGGTTCTGTCCTATCCTACCCGTTCGGCTAACGACCCTCCACTAGTCAAGAGTGCGGTGGGTAAGAGTGAATACCCATTCAATCGCCATTTTATAGGCAATTTACTTAAACACCCCTTATAGACCAGCTTCGTGAATGAGGCCTACTAACGGTAAGATTGAATTTTACTCATACATATATATATATATATATATATATATATATATATATATATATATATATATATATATATATATATATGTATGTATATAATGTTAGACTTTTAATGTTATATATAGTATAGGGTGTATTTTACACTTTTTAAAATACTAGGTGGTCAAATTTAACAATTATACTTTTAATTCAATTAAATTGTAAACCAAAACTTTTATGGATTTATTAAACCTCTTTTAATTATACACCTTAATTAATTAATAAAACCATAAGGGTGTGATATGAACTTTTCAAAACATCAACAGGGTTTTAGAATTTAACATTCATAAATTAAACTTTTAAATTCCAAAACTTAAGGGCAAGTTTTGAAACATTTCAAAAACATTAGGGTTTAGAATTTAAATATACATCAAAATTAAACTTTTAATCAAAATTTAAATTCCAAAACTTGAGGGCAAGTTTTGAAACCTTTTTCAAAACATTAGGGTTTCAACTATTTAAATTTCAAAACAAAAACTTTTGAGTTCAAATTTAAACTATAAAACATAAAGGGGAAAATTGAAACTTTTCATAAAACAAGGATCAAATAACAAATAATATAAATTAAACAACTAATTTTATCATTATCTATATTTGACCTAATTTCAATTTCTTGCAAAATAAGTTACCCAATTAATACAAATAATCAAACTTTAATCATATAAGGAAGTTATTATCTAATCAATTGGTAATTATCTTTTGTTTAATCAAGGATATACTCATAAATATGTATAAAATCGGATTTTAATGACCTAAAACAGATAAGGTAAGTATCCATGAGTAAAACAACAAGAAATCCCGAAATCCCCTCTTTCTGACGCTCGAACTCGCCGAGTCCACAATGGGACTCGCCGAGTTCATCAGGCAGACTCACCAAAATTGAATTTTTCAAGAATGAACAAGTTAACAAGGCATCAATACAATAGAAACCAATCAAGGCTCTGATACCACTGATAGGTTTCTTGCTATTAGAACATCCTATGTGCTCATACAAACCCTAATGCTTGGATCTAGGTTTCTCTATTGTACATGCAGTTCATCCAAGACTATAAACCCTAGTTCTAGTATATGATAATCAATATAACATATGAATAAGGGTTTAGATCATACCTTGATTGTTATGTAGCAATAACAATCTCAATTCCTCCTTGTAATGACTTTAGAAAGTTTAGAGTCACAAATGTCACTCCTCTAATGGTTCACAAACACCAAGAGCAAGAGGATGAAGAAGAGAAGAGAAGGAGGCTGCCCAAAACGTGTGAAAACCCTAATCCACAAGTTCACCACGTTTTTGAGCCATAAGGGTCCTTTAAGTAGTGAGACTATTAGGGTTATCTAACAAGGAAACCCTAATTTGGATGCTTAAGCCCTAAGCAACCCATGGACTCCTTTCTCAAAGGCCTTGGACGATTTCTAATGGGTTTCCCCCATAGAATTCGTCAACTCCTCTAATATGGAGTCCATTAGCCCAATATTCAACTATCACACAATTGACAGTTCTAGTCCCTTAAGTTTAATTAATGTCTTTTAGCCACAAACTTAATTCTTATCAATTCTTAACTAATATTAATTAAACAATGTGATTTCTCCTTTAATATATTATTCTCATAATATATTAATAAATAATAATTAATCCTTTCTGTCCATAATTCATCCTATCAAGTTGCTTTGGTGAAGGCAACCCAAAAGGACCATGCACCATCGGGTCAAGTTTATACCAAAATAGTTATGGACTTAGACACTAATCCAACAGTCTCTCACCTACGTATGAATTGTCTATGATTTATGATGAATTTTACAAGTTTGCCTCGCATAACAGTTCATTCCGGACCAGGTTGGGTAAATGGTCGGTTTTACCCTAGCTAGAGGCATTTTTGGATTTCGGTCAAAACTAATGAAATATAGAGAACTCACATACGAAGGGATAATGACATAAAAGCCCTTAGGTTTTTAAGAAATGTTTGGATTTACCCTTTGGCTATTTTTAGGTTCAATAAAACCGGAGGTTTTGTTTAATTTTTGCATTTATGCCCCTTTAACCGGTTTGAGGGTCATCAGCCGGTTACCTTGCATAGGTGTCATGCCACATTGGCACTGATTGTGCATTTGTGGCTGACGTGGCACTAAGAATCATTTCCTTAAAAATGATGATTGTTGCGAATAAACGAGGTGGGGGAGACTCGAACCCGCGTAATCCGTATAGCAAACCAACGTTATTACCAGTAGGCTGCAACGCTTTTTGTGTACTCTCTGCTGATATTTTGAATATAACAACGAACACTGAATTATTGTTATTATTATTTAAATAACTTAGATTATTTTGATTATTATAATTATTATTTATTCTTATCATATATTTTAATTAATGTAGACGTATATTTTTAAATAGAGAAGTATTTTCTAAATATAGATTTTGTTTTTAAATATGGAAATACTTTTTTAAAGCTAAAAAATACGTTTTTAAATATATAAAAATACATATTATACATTTTTAAAGCTAAAAAATACGTTTTTAAAGCCAAAAAATACGCTTTTAAATATACAAATATATTTTAATTGTATCTTGTAACATCCCCTCTGGCACGTATCACAATATTGTCCATTTTGGGCCACTCAGCACGAGGACTTCCCAGGGGGTCACCCATCCTGGTACTACTCCCGCTCGAGCACGCTTAACTGCAGAGTTCTTATGGGTTCTGCTGCCCTCACGGCTTTAAAACGCGTTGTGATAGGGAAGGTATCCACACCCCTTATAAGGAATGCTTAGTTCTCCTTCCCAGCCGATGTGGGATCAGATCTAACCCACTTTCACCCCCCATTATAGGGTTCAACATCCCCGTCGAACACATCGACCCGTGCCCTGGCTTTGATTCCATTTGTAACATCCCCCTCTGGCACGTATCACAATATTGTCCATTTTGGGCCACTCGACACGAGGACTTCCCAGGGGGCCACGCATCCTGGTACTACTCCCGCCCGAGCACGCTTAACTGCAGAGTTCTTATGGGATCTGCTGCCATCACGGCTTTAAAACGCGTTGTGATAGGGAAGATATCCACACCCCTTATAAGGAATGCTTAGTTCTCCTTCCCAGCCGATGTGGGATCAGATCTAACCCACTTTGAGACTGTGACATCCCCATTTTCACGGCCAGAAAAGACCGATTTGTTTATGCTTTGTTTTTAAAATTAGAGTAATCGTTTAAACAAAATTGTTGCGGAATTTGTCCTCAAAACAAAATATGATAAAAACTTATCAAAACATTTCTCAAAGAGAATGTATTTTCATTAAATAATAAAACCTCGGGATGTCATGTTCCGATACAGACACATAAGCATAAACAGAACATACATTCATTTACTCTAGTGATTTACATCTCCTTTAATATCTCAGTGCAAAGCAGCTTCGTATCGATACCTGTGATACAATTAAACTGAATGGGTCAGGCTTGGGAGCCTGGTGAGCATATAGGGTTTTCAACCCACAATATATGTACACATAACACGTATTTTATAAAATACTTCATATCTATGTGTAAGATGAAAGTGACTATACACTCACTTGATTAGAAGATGATCGGACATCACTAAGGTTTGTAGAAGTAGTATTCTTTGGTAGATCTGGAAGATCTTCACAAAAACGGGACTCCTCGCGGGCAGATCTTCGACTCGGGAATTGCACTTCTCGGGATCTTCGGGGCCTCAGGACTTGCTTCGGGGCTCGGGAATGATACCGGGGCTTCGGGGTAATTCTTGCACGAAAAACGATGCAAAAACGCGAGAGAAAGGGAAGAAATGAGCAAAGAACTCGGCTGCCCTCGACACCATTTTATAGGGGGCTGGAAACCCGAATTACGCTGGGCGTAATTCTAAATTATGCTGGGCGTAATGGGGATAAGGCCGGTGACTCCCCCCCTTCTGGATAATATCGAAATTTATATTTAAATTAAATATCGAAAATATTTAATAAACTTCAAAAATTCATATCTTCCTCATACGAACTCCGTTTTTTATATCCCCGCATAGGTGAGACTACGCTCTACAACTTTCATTTAGACTCCGTCGGCTAATTTTGATTTTATTTTAATTATTTATTTTTAGTAGGCCGGGACAGGAAAACTTCGTTATTAATTCATAACTTCTTCGTCCGACGTCCGTTCTCGCCTATCTTTTTATCGCTTCGCTACCACTAAAGAGATCTTCGATTCTCATTTAGATTGTTTCGGCTAAAAACCGCTCGATCTCAAATCAAGTATTTGGGCTGGATACCGCTAAGTCGAAACTTCAAAAAATCACAACTTCCTCATACGAAGTCAGATTTGGGCGTTCTTTTTATGCACGCTCATGGTTTAACGTATTCTACGACTTTAATTTAGATTGCTAAGGCTAAATATCGCTCTAACGTAAATTCACTTTTTACGTTGCGCTGTGTCGTGCCGGTTCTGTTGCGAAACTTCGACATGTCATAACTTCTTCGTTATAACTCGGATTTCGGCGTTCTTTATATGTACGGAATCCTTGTAACATATACTACAAATTAGTTAAGATTATTCATTCTAAATAGTCTTCTATCAAAAAGTCATTTTTGACGCTTATCGTCTCTAAATTGACTAGCCCTGATCTACGGGCGTTACAATTATCTCCCCCTTAGGATGATTACGTCCCGGAATCGTCAACGAAAATAGAAATTGTATAACGATTCCATATGCTATCTCTTCATCCTAGGTAATAACTGTAACTTCTATGTTTCTTCAAAAGAGTATTTAACTCTATGGATTTCTTGATCGCAGATGATGCTCAATCTTGACTCTGCTTATCGTACTATGTTGTACTTTCAGTCGTAACCCTCGAGTTACCAAATAAGTCGTTATTATGGACTCCTTCTTATTCTCAGAATAAATACTTTCCTTTATTTATCGTAACAGATCGATAGGTTATGTTCTAATAACCTCTCATCGCATGATGCAACGCTTTGACTCGGGTCTCTTAGAGTCAAATTCCAAAATGGAATATACCTTCCTTCATATTCTAATGTGATATAATCACATTTAAACATGTAGCCTTTCTAGCTACAAACTTTATGAACAACGAGTGCGATACCAATGATCGCATTGACTTCGATCTTCTGACTTACGTCCGATGTTACTTCGAACTAGGTTCTCTAAACCACGTAACATACTCACCGTAGTCGGACTCCAATTGAATGTGACCACTAGGGTCGGATTAACAATCATCTTACTAGTCACTACCGAAACAAGGGTAATGACACACTTGAACAAAACAGAATCAATTACTAGCTTCTTGGTAACCTTGTGACTTTCCCTGATCCAAGTGCGAGTCCTGTGCTTCCGGTAGTATATGCATCTACTACCTTTCACACCTACTCATACTCGTCCCAAGTATTGTCTCGCAGTCGACCAAGTCACCATACAAGAAAATCACAAAACAATTTAACACATACGAATGTGTCCAAATAATCATAAACAATTTCCCTAGACTCTACTAGGACTTCTTCATTGCTCAATCTCCAATCATCAACTCTACTTCAACTCGATTGGTGATGGAAATACCAGACGATGAGACAAGATACCACTCTTAAAAGACTTTACTAGGACTTCCATCATCCTGCTAATCGAAGGTGTACTTTAGATGTACCGTACTCCTTTAAACGTACTGTTATCTTATAAGACTTTCAAAAGGCAAGATACCACTCTTAATATATATTCCGATAGGTGTCATTCACTATCATAAGCCTTTTCATTTCTTCCATTTACTTAATTCCCTACGTGTCTTCACCGTGACCTTTCGTACACCCAAGCAGACGTTCGGTGTACCAAGCGAGAATTTAAGATAAGAAAGCTTTAATCATGATAAACGTATAAATCTCCTTATCACCCCGAAACGTTTACATGCTAGTTCTAATATCGTAGTCATACGCTTAGAATCCTAAACACATAAGGTTTCCAGATCCGGTCGGCAACAGACCATAGATCCGAACAAATAATAACATCAATATAGCTATCACACAAAACATTTAGCACATAAAAGCATTTTAGGCATCATTCATAAAATAAACTAGTGCTTGTGTCAATTTAGGTGTACTACCTAACATATTTTAGACACACTCCTCACAATCATTACTTAGCATTCTAAGTTTAAGTCTAGAAATTTCCTACAAATTCATAGTTTGCTTAAACTAATGCTCTGATACCAACTGTGACATCCCCATTTTCACGGCCAGAAAAGACCGATTTGTTTATGCTTTGTTTTTAAAATCATAGTAATCGTTTAAAGAAAATTGTTGCGGAATTTGTCCCCAAAACAAAATATGATAAAAACTTATCAAAACATTTCTCAAAGAGAATGTATTTTCATTAAATAATAAAACCTTGGGATGTCATGTTCCGATACAGACACATAAGCATAAACAAAACATACATTCATTTACTCTAGTGATTTACATCTCCTTTAATCTCTCAGTGCAAAGCAGCTTCGTATCGATACCTGTGATACAATTAAACTGAGTGGGTCAGGCTTGGGAGCCTGGTGAGGATATAGGGTTTTCAACCCACAATATTATATCATATATATATATATATATATATATATATATATATATATATATATATATATATATATATATATATATATATATATATATATTCAATCATCAAACAATCAACCCAATTACCCATCCCCATTATCTTCTTAAGGTTTTACCCTAAGAACCAACTATCCTTCATTCATTTATTCCTAAGGAATTGGCACGAAATCCATTGCTGCCAAAGTTTATTTATCAAGTATTAAATCCATAGTTATCAGGCGCTAACTCCATAGTCACCAAGGTTCACTTAACAAGCGCTAACTCCATAGTCGCCAAGGTTCACTTAACAAGAGCTAACTCCATAGTCGCCAAGGTTTACTCAACGTGCGCTAACTCCATAGTCGCCAAGGTTTACTCAACGTGCGCTAACTCCATAGTCGCCAAGGTTTATACAATAGGCGCTAACTCCATAGTCACCAACTATCCCATCTACCCAAGTTCTACCCAACATTTTCGTAGATACAAATACAAGCACAATTTAAATCATTTAACACCCGTATAAAAACATCAATTCCAAGCCCATCTCAAATAGACAAATAATATATAACACATAGCACGTATTTCATAGCTAATACTTTATATTTATGTGTTAGAAGAAAGTAACTACACACTCACACATATAAACAACAATATATGTACACATAGCATGTATTTTATAAAATACTTCATATCTATGTGTAAGATGAAAGTGACTATACACTCACTTGATTAGAAGATGATCGAACATCACCAAGGTTTGTAGAAGTAGTATTCTTCGGTAGATCTGGAAGATCTTCACAAAAACGGGACTCCTCGCGGGCAGAGCTTCGGCTCGGGAATTGCACTTCTCGGGATCTTCGGGTCCTCGGGACTTGCTTCGGGGCTCGGGAATGATACCGGGGCTTCGGGGTAATTCTTGCACGAAAAACGATGCAAAAACGCGAGAGAAAGGGAAGAAATGAGCAAAGAACTCGGCTGCCCTCGACACCCTTTTATAGGGGGCTGAAACCCGAATTACGCTGGGCGTAATGGGGATAAGGCCAGTGACTCCCCCCTTCCGGATAATATCGAAATTTATATTTAAATTAAATATCGAAAATGTTTAATAAACTTCAAAAATTCATATCTTCCTCATACGAACTCCGTTTTCGACGTTCTTTATATCCCCGCGTAGGTGAGACTACGCTCTACAACTTTCATTTAGACTCCGTCGGTTTGATTTTATTTGTATTATTTATTTTTAGTAGGCCGGGACAAGAAAACTTTGTTATTAATTCATAACTTCTTCGTCCGACGTCCGTTCTCGCCTATCTTTTTATCGCTTCGCTACCACTAACGAGATCTTCGATTCTCGTTTAGATTTTACTTCGGCTAAAAACCGCTCGATCTCAAATCGAGTATTCGGGCTGCATACCGCTAAGTCGAAACTTCGAAAAATCATAACTTCCTCATACGAAGTCAGATTTGGGCGTTCTTTTTATGCACGCTCACGGTTTAACGTATTCTACGACTTTCATTTAGATTGATAAGGCTAAATATCGCTCTAACGTAAATTCACTTTTTACGTCACGCTGTGTCGTGCCGGTTCTGTCGCGAAACTTCGACATGTCCTAACTTCTTCGTTATAACTCGGATTTCGGCGTTCTTTATATGTACGGAATCCTTGTAACATATACTACAACTTAGTTAAGATTATTCATTCTAAATAATCTTCTATCAAAAAGTCATTTTTGACGCTTATCGTCTCTAAATTGACTAGCCCTGATCTACGGGCGTTACAATTAAAGTGGGTTAGATCTGATCCCACATCGGCTGGGAAGGAGAACTAAGCATTCCTTATAAGGGGTGTGGATACCTTTCCTATCACAACGCGTTTTAAAGCCGTGAGGGCAGCATATCCCATAAGAACTCTGCAGTTAAGCGTGCTCGGGCGGGAGTAGTACCAGGATGGGTGACCCCCTGGGAAGTCCTCGTGCCGAGTGGGCCAAAGCGGACAATATTGTGATACGTGACAGAGGGGGATGTTACATATCTATACGTTTAAAAACAAATTTATATATTTAAATATGTACTTATATATTTACAAAACATAATAATGCATTAAAAAATATTTATCTGAATTTTACATGTTTGAATTTATATTTGTTTGGCATAAAAAATATGATATACATATAAATAGGAAAGTACCTATTAATATGGTTTATATTGTAAAACCGCATATATAAACTACATAAATACCTTTAAAATATGTTAATACCTTTAAAAACGTATTTTTTTCTATAATTTTTTTTTATACATTTAACATGTATAAATATGTTTTTATAGAAAATACATACATATTTATACATATAAATACAACTTTATAATACATAAATATATTTTAATGGTATATATAAGTATTTATACATAAAATAAAACTTTATAATAATAATAATAATGATAATGATGACGATAATAATAATAATAATAATAATAATAATAATAATAATAATAATAATAATAATAATAATAATATTTATACATATAAATAAAACTTAATAATTATAATGATAATAGTATCCGTGTTATATAATATAGGTAATGATTCATGAGTAATTACATAAAAGATGGGTCAGCCTAGTGGTAAGGCGGCGTTATGTTGTCCTTGAGGTCGGGTGTTCGAAACCCATTGTCCCCATATTCCTTTGTTTGTTTTGTTTAATCGGTTAACTGGCCAAAAGGTTAAAATCACAGGAAGAATAGGCAAATTTCGGGCTTTATTAACCCAAAAACTTCTCCAAGGGTAAAACGAACAATTCTTAGAAAACTTAAGGGCTTTTATGTTATTTTCCTCACATATGAAACTTTGTGCACTGATTTCGTATGACCGAGATATGATCTTTCAAAGACATGGACAGATTAAAGAAAACTCCTGAAATCACAGCTTTGGCTTTTTTGACTTAACTAGCTTCTTAACCCATTAAGACCTAATCCAAAGTGGCTTATATTCTGGAAACAAGTCATTAGAAGTAGGATGAATTGCTAAGACAGAAAGCCAATAGGATTTACAAACCCTAACTCAAAGTAAAATGCTTTAAAAGGGAAAAACAAAGTACAATGCCAAAACTATCAAGCTCAAGTGTTTAGGGTTTGGTTAAAATACGTCCTCAAGGCTTGCACGATGTAACTACACCAGCCATCTCCACCCTAGCATGGAGGCTATAGGTGGTCAAGAATGGCATCCATGGCCGAAGGCCATGGTGTTCTCGATTGGAGGGACAAAACTGAAAAAGAAAGGAAAAATGAAACTGAGAAACATACCCTTAGCCGATCCTCCTGCCAAAGCTTCCTTCAAACTCAACCTCCTCAAACCTTCTTCCTCCTAAGATTGACACTCTACACATACTGCATCTTTATCGATCACAAGAAATCCCAATCCCCCTCCTTGTTTTCTTCTCTCGGCCACACACCAAAACGCACGCACACACACCAAAGTAGGTTTAGGGCTTCTCAAGTTTAATTAGTGTGTGTGTGTATATATATATATATATATATATATATATATATATATATATATATATATAGTTTGTAGACCATCATCCCATCAAGCCCTAAACTCACGTCACAACATGACCTGGAATTCGAATTTACATATGCCCCCAAACTTTGCCATAATGGAAACATCCACAATTTCTTTTCAAAGGAAGTTTCAAAAATATTCCTTTTAGACCCCTCACATAGAAAAATCTTTAGATTTCGCTAATTAATTACTATTATATTTATTACATTATTTTTATTAATTATTAATAATGGTATTTATTTATTTTCATTTTTACATATAACTCTTTTATTAAATAATTAAACAAAAAATTGGCGTTACATGGACACTCCTAAAAGCGCAAAGCAAACAGCATTCTAGTATCGAGTAATCTCAAACAAGCATAACCTAATCAGGTCATCCTATCACTGATTGGTCAGTACTAGCATTCAAGTCTATAAGCTCATACAGCAGGCATGCAAATGCATCTCTCCTAACATTCTATTATGCAATCCTGAGCAGATCCTTAGCGCTAATCTGGCATGCAATTCACAGATTCGCAATTCAAAGCATAACATAACACATGTATGGGTATTTTAGGAAAGCTTACTTGAGCTCGTTCGATTGCATGCACCACACCCTTTTTTTTTAGAAAATTCTTTTTATAAAACATTCATTTTATGAAAAATCAACCAAATCCTCAGTTTGAGTTTAGACACACCCGAGAGTATGTCTGAACCCCTCAAACCAAGGCTTTGATACCAACTTGTAACGTCCCAAAATTTAAGACGAAAAATTTCATTTTTATAATAATAAAACCATCATCCAAAAGGTATTCATAAAACCATAAAATAAAATAAAAGTATGTCAATAATCATTAAGATACAACAAGTCACCAAAATGCGAAACAACATGTGTGCGATGTGATAATCCCGAGCCCTTCCCCTTCGATCTGGAAGTATGTGAAACATAAACTGAAAATCGTAAGCACAAAGCTTAGCGAGTTCCCCAAAATATCATATACCATACATATTTTCCAAATCAAAGCTATGTCAGGTCTATTTCACCCCCGAGTCTATTTCAACTCATGTTGTACCAGGTCTATTTCACCTCACATACATATAACAAACAATCACACAGACATATAACACATACAGTAGGAGTCACAAAGACTACAATCACATAACATATCCTAATGTCCTACAGTATAGTGAACAAACTCACCTCAGTCTGCTGGCAGATAAACAAATGATCGGACTACTGAATCGGAAAATCCCGACACTAGTCAATCAAATAAAGATCCCAATTAATTATAAGGCCATAAACCCTAACTAGGAATCTAGTTCACTTGTCCAATACCCAGGGTGAAAGACCATTTTACCTTTTCCTTACTTGGCCCAAAACCAGGGTCTAACCCAATGGCTTCAAAAGCTTAATATGGCCTATATTTCTAAATGACACCCAAAGCCCATTATGCGCCCAAATCTAGGAATGCCCAAAGCCTAACAATGACCCAAAGTCATAAAGACTAGTGGCCCAACAAGGCCTAAAACCCTAATAGTCTATATATGGCCCAAAACCCAAAAGTCAACAAAATTCAAGGATGCTAAGTACACCCAAAGTACTTAGAATTACGCCCAACGTACACCATCTTTGGCCAGTACGTGCGGTGTACGAGCTGGGTATGCCCAGCATACTCCACAGCCAACCCATATAACCATTAAGTGCTTAATCAGTTAAGCCACTATGTATAATTCTCATCTCTTATCCTAAATGATGTCTTAACACGTAAATTTGGTAACTTCACTCCTTTGCATGGCTTAATGGGATACAATACTTAATAAAATCCATATTAAGAACCCTAACTCATTCATGGTCCACTATAACTCATCAAGATTGCATTTTTATGAATAAGGAACCTCAAAAATGCTAAGATAGATCATCCTTATCTTCTGGAGTAGCTGATACCGTTATGCAAGGCTTAAAGGACCATAAAAAGCACAAAAACAAGCCCTAACTAGATCTAACAAATTGAATCATCAAGTTAAGAGCTTTATACCTCAAATAGCTTTCCAAGTTGATGATGATTTTGGATCCACAAGCTCTAGCCACACCAATGCAACTTCCAAGAGTTCCTATTCCTTCAAAATCACGAAATACACTCTCAAAGTTCACTTCTAAGCTCAAAACACTCAAATGGCAATTAAGGTTTCATTCTTAGGGTTTGGAGAGGTGGAGGCTGGTCATAAGAGAGTTTAGCAGCAACTTAAGGTGTTTAAATAAAGCACAAATCCTAAAAATTAGGGTTTTTCCCAGCCGATCGTACGTCCAACGTACTCCCATGTACACCCTGCGTACGTGGGAGCATCCGCGGCCTAACCACGAGTCAGTACGCCTAACGTACTCACCTACGGCCCAATTTGCAACGATATTTAAAATGAAGGTTTAAAAGGTTACCCGAGATGCGATTGTTACATTATATTTCATTAAATATTTAATAAAAGAGTAAATTACGCGAATGGTCCCTGTGGTTTAGTGTAAATTACACGCTTGGTCCCTAACTTATTTTTCTAACTCGGATTGTCCTCAACTTTTAATTATGTAACGCGTCTAGTCCCTAATCTCACATTCCGTCAATTGTTTCTGTTAGACACCCCACGTGCCTTGCACGTTGGGGGTATAAAAGTCATTTCACATATCCAATGTTATACCGCCAAGAAATAAAAGACGTATCGTTGATCAACGTGATCAGAAACAAGCTTCACAGACAAAACCTTTGAAAACCCTTGATCGAAAGAACCCTACATTTGAAGACGACGATGGCGCCTTGGAGGATACGTGCTACCATGGATGAGATTGACGTTGCTCGTAGATATGGTAAGTGTTTACTCCCTCAATCAGTTAGTAACTTAAAAAGAAAAATGTGACTAATTTATCTTTCCGTGAATATACAACCGGACATCCGATGATATTCTCTGTCCGATTACACCATGGTGGACAGTTTACAAAGTTCCCTGGAAGAAAGTACATCAAAGGCAAGCAAAATTATGTTGATTTACTAAACATTGACACCTTTTTCATTCACGACATTGACGAGATGATGGAGGAACTTGGGCATATTGATTCAGACCAGACACTACTCTATTATCATTTCCTGAGACTATTTGGCGATATGGATTTTGGGTTATTAACTTTGGGTTCAGATCAGGATGTTCATCATCTGGGTACGTATGTTGCTAACCATAAGCTAATAGATGTATATATTGAGCATGGGAAAACAAATTTACATACTTATTCTATGTCCCCCAACCCTAGTAAGGTTAAAATTATTGAAATTAAAGAGCCACTAGCTTGCTCCAAACAGTTGTTCTTGGAGTGGAATGACTCTCCAATCGAGCATGAGAGTGTTCCAGACCTAACAGAAGTTGAGAATGATAGTCATTTGGACAAAGAACCATCTTTGGTCGACCATATTGATTTTGAAATGAATATAGAGAATGAGGATGATTATGATGGTAGTGGACACAACAATGGCAGTGGAAATGATGAGTTTGATGATGATAGTGAGAGTCAAGATAGTGATTTTTTTATTGATGAGGACAATCTCATACACGATGTTGATGTGGATATGAAAGATTTCCATATGAACATTGACAAGGATGTAGCATGGGTTGGAGGTTCTTCTGAAAGTAATGTACCTGAAGATACACAACAAGGTGACTTGGAAGTGATCACACAGAGGTTTTGTTGTCTAGGTCTTCATCAGATGAGGAAAATGATGGTAAGCGAAGGAAAACTATTAGGGCCATACAGAGGGCTTATGAAAATGATGCAGCTTTGGTTAGTGAGCCCTTCTACATTTTTCAAACTTTCAGTTCGTCTAAGGACTTTAAGACACAAGTGAAACTACATTCCATAAGGACAAGAAGGGAAATACAATTAGAGAAAAATGATAAGAATAGGGTTAGGTTTGTGTGTAAGGGAACTATACCAAATCTTGCTACTAATGAAGAAGAGAAATGCCCATGGGTTATCTATTGTAGTAAGTGGAGCGTGACATAGATTGGATGGTTAAGACATGCACGAAGGAGCATCGATGTCTACAAATAAGGAAAGTCAAAGCATGTGACTATAAGTTCCTTTCAGAGCATATAATACAAGTTATTGAGACAAACCCAAAGATTCCTATTAGGGCTTTACGAGAGCAACTCCAACGTGAGTACCAGATGGACATTTCGCATATGAAAACTTTTAGGGCAAAGCAGCAAGCTTTAAAGCATGTTCAAGGAGATTATGCCAGCCAATATAGGTTGTTAAGGGATTATGTTTTTGAGGTACAAGCACGTAACCCAGATACTACGGTTAAAATTGATGTTGAAAGTGAAGCAAATCCAACTGTTGAGACAAGAACATTCAGGCGTATCTATGTTTGCATTGGAGCTTTGAAGCAAGGTTTTGCAGCGGGAAGAAGGGACTTTCTTGGACTTGATGGAGCCTTCGTGAAAGGTCCATTTCCAGGGCAAGTTTTGTCTGCTGTGGTAAGATCTTCTTATTTCTTTTTGTATTGTATGTTCTTTATTTAAAGTAGTGTTAATTGACCAATGTTTTCTGGTAATTTATGTTTCTTATCAAAGGCATTGGATGGTAATAATGGGATATATCCTTTAGCCTACGTTGTGGTTGAATCAAAAACATTGAATTCTTGGACTTGGTTTTTAAGTAATTTGGGTGATGACTTAGGTTTGGGAACAAATTCCAATTTCACGTTTATGAGTGACAGGCAAAAGGTATTCGAACCTATCCAAACTAGGTTTTATAGTTTTATACTATTGATGCAGTTATACTAACATACAAACATGTTACTATTGATAGGGTTTGTTTCCTGATATTGCAACACTATTTCCATGTGCAGAGCATCGCTATTGTCTTTGTCACATACACGACAACATGAAAAAGAACTGGAAGGGAAAGGAGTTCAAGGATCTTCTTTGGGAATGTGCCACGACCTCTAATGTACAACACTTTCATCAAGTAATGGAAAAACTAAATAAGCTTAACAATGATGCTTATGAGTGGTTGAAACAAATACCTCCTCAAAGTTGGGCTCGCTCCCACTTTACTGGTATAATGACTTTCGATCTCTACTTAATAATTTTAAAAGAAGGTATATTGAATACTGACATAGAATTTGTTTATGTTCAGGGAGAGCACATTATGATGCTCTGACTAATAACCTGTGTGAAACATTCAACATCAAGATAGAAGAAGGGCGTGATGCACCAATCATTAACTGCATCGAGTTCATTAGAGAGTACATTATGAAGAAGATAGTCAAAGTTGACAAGGAAATTCAGAAAGTTGCAGGTCCTTTGACTCCTACAGCTACAACACTCTTCGATAAGATAAAGAGTAAGGCAGAACAATATGTTGCAACATTTTGTGGTGCTGGAAAATATCAAGTTGTTGGACCATGGCAAGATTAGTGTATTGTGGATGTAGGTCAACAAAGTTGCACGTGAAAAAGGTGAGAATTAATAGGAATTTCATGCAAACATGGTGTGGCTGCTATTTGGGACATGGGGAGGAATAGCAAAGATGCGGGAATCCCAGAATCATTTGTGCATCCATGTTACTGGTTATCAAGCTGGAAAGAGATGTATTCTTTTAAGGTTAGTCCAATCAATGGAAGGTCCATGTGGGAGAAGTCAGCTATACTAACAACTCTGTTGCCTCCAAAACATCATGTTCCCATAGGAAGAACAAAGAAGAAGAGAACAATATCAATTGTGGAAAAGGAGGACTTTGTTAGAGGAAACACAACATCGAGGGCCCATAGATCAGTAACATGCACGAAGTGTAACAATGTTGGTCACAATGCAAGAACCTGCAAAGGGCAAAGACCAGTTGTTGGTGGCGGTGGTGGACAGTCACAAGTCAAAGGAAAAGGGAAAGGGAAGGCAACCACTTGATGGTTTGTAATAGGGCTAGTCTTTTGTTACTTTAAATATGAATGGATTGTGTTATGCTGCTGCTTGTAATAGGGATAATATTTTGGTACATTATTTATGAATAGTTTGTAATAGGGGCAATATTTTGCTACTTGTTTTAGCCAATATGTTGGCACTTTTGGATGAACTAGTTTGTCACCCTCATTGCCCTATAATAGTTTGGTACTAATTAATGGAATGTTTTATTCTTATGATACACCATTGATTCGATAATAATTTGGTTTATATTGATTTTTACATTTATATTTTCCATAATAGTTTGATACTAAATTAGATTGTTATATTCTTCTTATGATGTCATCCTCATTGTCATGTTATAGTTTGGTACTAATTAATGGTCAATATGCTGCTTATACATCACTTTAAAACATAATCAATACAACACAACACCATTTTCATTGATCTTAAAAATCTTAACCATTTGCATTACAATACATAGACAACTTAACCATTATAGAAGAGGATACCTTCACATTCACTGCTACAACCTAACCATTACAGATAATGATACCATCACATACATTGCTACAACCTAACCATTACAGAAGACTTTACCATTACAATAACAACTCATCCCCACCTTACAACTTGTAAACAAGTATCACCAAGAACAATACCCAACTAATAAATAAACATATTTTCAAGAAAAGATTTTCATTTTTCAGCTTCTTGTTCAACCTCACAAGCCAGGAGATTGTCAATCTGTCACCATGATCCTTTTCATCATCATCTACCCAAGCAATAAATCCTTTACGTGGTTCCTGTCAATTTCAAAAGCCACAGTTACAATACCTATAATCGCATACAGTGATATCCCCATCTAGGGTTACGATTACAAAATTATCAACTACAACATACCTTAATTAGACATGCGTAAAAGGGTCTTCTTGGATTATTGTTAGTAGTTGAAGTCCGAATTACAGCAGCACGTGCACAATCGCATTGAACCCTCCTTGATTTGAAGGAGATTAGGTGTAACTGCTTCAAACGATGGAGAATTGAAAGAAACTCTAAATTAGGTTCGATCCTGATGAAAAAATAGTATTTGAAGATCGTTGGAAATGTGAAATGGCTTTTATACCCCCAACGTGCAAGGCACGTGGGGTGTCTAACGGAAACAATCGACGGAATTTGAGATTAGGGACTAGATGCGTTACATAGTTAAAAGTTGAGGACAATCCGAGTTAGAAAAATAAGTTAGGGACCAAGCGTGTAATTTACACTAAACCACAGGGACCATTCGTGTAATTTACTCTTAATAAAAATAAGGGCAAATTGCAAGAAAAGTTAATATATAACTACAAAATTTCGATTTTCACATAAACATTTTTTCTCAATTATGTCACTATATTTACAATTTTGTTGGAATATCAACCAAATGATCGGTTCTTCTTGTTCTCCTAACAACCAATTTTCCCAAATTGCAATAAAGTCATTATATTATCATAAAATTTCAATTTTGAAACCGAATATTTTTTTTCAATTATGTCACTATATTTACAATTTTGTTGTAATATCAACCAAATGACCGGTTCGATGCAAACCCTGCATTTGAAACTCAATCCTACCACATAAGATCTGACATGGCTTCCACATCATAATATGTCCAAGTCATTTATTTGGTAACTTGTTATATTGATTGTAATTGGTTACTTGGAGCAGTATTAATAATCTTTGAAGATAGTAGATGAACAAGTTCAACAACATTGATGTTGGTATACCATAACATTGCAAGCACAATTTGGAAGACGGGGTATGTAATTACTTTCTGCTTCTCCATCTAAAAAGATCATGGTTCTAAAAAGCATGCCATGAAGCGATGCATGGTGTAGCCGTTACGAAAACGTCCATGGTGGGTTTGTGAAGCGTGGTGCCCAAATAACGTGTCAAGATGCACCTTATCGTGAGTTTTTTTCATGGCATATATATTTTTATTTTTGTTTTTTTATCAGGCCTAAAACAATTAAGTTTTTGTTAACTTTTTTTTTTATATTAAATGATAATATAACACTTCCAAAAACTTGAAATATTTGATATAATTCTATATTTATATGATTTATCTTTTTTAATGTATATAAAATCGTCATGCCTTGAAAAACGCCATAGCTCTCTATGGCTTTGGATTGACCTTACCGCCAAGCCTACGCCTCACATCATTTGTAACCTTGGAAAAGATCATACACTAACTTGGCAAGCACAATTTGGAAGATGAGCTATGTGATTATTTTCTGTTTATCCATCTGAAAAAAAGTGCAAGTCTGTGCTTGCCAAGTTAGGGTATGATCTTTCCTTTCAAGGAAGTTCAGATGGTTCTACTTTTATTCTCAGAAAATGTCTCCCCCATGGCTGGAAGTTTCTCACGGGTGTCATCGGTAAATGCCTAGGGCATAAAATTGAAAATCTTGACCAGTTAAATTTGTTTGAACTTTGGATCTTGTATGATATGGTCAAGAATAAACATTTGGATTTCTCTTAACTCATGTTTGATCAGTTTGTGTCCCACAAATAGCAAGAAAAGACCTACTTATGTGACTCACCCAAGGATGATTGACATTCTTCTAGAGTTCATATCACTAAGGTATACCAACATCAGCACTGTTGAACTTGTTGTTCCTCTATTATCTTGATAGATTATTAATGCTTCTCCAAATGATCGATTGCCATCAATCTAGCAAGTTACCAAAAATGACATGACAATATTATGATGTGGAAGCCACATTGGATCTTATGTGGCATAATTAAGTTTCAAATATAGGGTTTGCAATGAACCGGTCATTTGGTTAATATTGCAACAAAATTGTAAATATAGTAACATAATTGAGAAAAAAACTCGGTGTCAAAATTGAAATTTTGTGTTAATATAGTGACTTTATTGCATTCGGGAAAAATAGTTACCGGGAGAATAGGGAGAATCAATCATTTGGTTGATATTGCAACAAAATTGTAAATATAATGACATAATTGAGAAAAATATTCGATGTCCAAATTGAAATTTTGTGATAATATACTGCCTTTCTTGCAATTTACTCTAAAAATAATTAATTTATATATATATATATATATATATATATATATATATATATATATATATATATATATATATTAAAATTGTCCTACCTTAACAATAGTAAAATTTCTTCTTTTTTGTCTATTTCAGTCCTTGTAGTTTCCTTATCTCTCTTTTGGTTTTTCCTTTATGTTTTTGGCTGTTTGGGTGTCAAATGGTATCTTTTACATTTTCCTGCCTTTGTGTCTTTTACTTTCCACGTGTTATGTTATGTTTCTTTTATTTTCCACGTGTTCCGTTCTTAATCCCTCCACCCATCCACTGCCTCAAATTTTTCTTGATTCTTCATTATCGCTTTCTGTTTCCAGTCCATTCCAATCCACCGGTTTCCATCGATCGATTTCCTTAGAAAGCATCCGACTACCAGATAACACCCTCTGTAGCCAACACATCAACATCACCCACCGTTCCTAGAATTTTCTTTTCTTCTATCTTTCTTTTTTCGTGATCGATGCTCCTTTTCTTTTGCCTCTCACAGTGTTTCTCTTTTGCTCACAAAATTAACACCGCCTCTAACCGGGGTGTTTCATCCCCTAATTTCTCGGCCAGAAAAGACCGATTTAATTTATGCTTTTTAAAATAAAATCAGAGAAATCCTTTTAAAAGATGTTGTGGAATTGGTCCCCAAAACAAAACATGATAAAAGTTTAGCAAAACCTTTCTTTAAGAAATGTATAGTTTCATTTCATATCAAAACCTCGGGATGTCATGTTCCGATACAGATCAAAAGCATAAACAAGACATTATAAGCCTTTCAACAGTTATTTACAGCTACTAGCCTATAATCCAAAAATCTCTCGTCGTCCTCCGACTATGCTCGGGGTCCACTACCTATAACATAAAAAGCTGAGTGGGTCAGGCTTGGGAGCCTGGTGAGCATATAGGGTTTTCAACCCATAGTAATAATAAACTTATTAAGTTCACCAATCAACAATAACCCTAATTACCTGTTCCCGTTATCCTCACTTTACGTCCCTAAACACTTATCACAAGGGACCTAGCCTAAGGAATATTATCGGGATGGACACTACTGCTAAGGGGTTTCCTCAGCCACACATGTCCTAAAGGCAACCATGAGGGGGATGGAGTACAGCGAATGAACACTCTTAGTTCATTACACCTACAGGTTGCGGGCCTACCAGTGTTCCACTGGACTGTCTAGAAAGTCTGTGGTCGTCATCCAAACTCCGCTAGATGACTTGATCTCAAATCACATCGAGGCCTCTCGTCACTTTTATTTTATCACACATCACTATCTACCCATGTTTTACCCAACATATTTGTAGATAAAAATACATATACAGTTTAAAACTTGTATAAAACATCGATTCAATAGTCACCTCAGTCAAACAATTAATATAATTACACGTAGCACGTATTTCATATAAAATACTTCATATCTAGGTGTAAGATGAATGTGACTATACACTCACATGATTTGATGGTAATCGGGCAACAATTCGTTTCCTAAAACGATCGTTTCTAATAAAACCGGGAGTTTTATTAAGAAACCGGGCTCTGCAAAGGTCGGGCTTTGAAACTGAAAAGATAAATTTCGGGGCTTATAATCGATATCGGGGCTTTGGGGGATGTTAAGATGAAAGAACTATGGGTTTAGTGGGCTAAAAGTGACAAGTTTCCAAAATATACCAGGGAGGTCTCGCACCCTTCTATTTGTAGGGGCGAGGCTTCTAATCCAAGGGCTAGAAAGAAGCCACGCGTCGCAGATTCGAAGGGCTCGCAGCACCTGCTCGCACGTGGGCTCGCACATGGCTGCGCATGCGAAGGGCTCGCTGTCGCCTCCTGATTGGACCGCGGTCTAGTCCGAGGCTTCGGACGTGGCACTTCCTGCGAGGCTCGGACATGTGATAAAGGGCACGCGTCGGGCACCCATTGGACCGGACTTCGGATGCGAGGGCAGGCGACACATCTCGCCAGTTGGCTTCGGTGACTCAACAGATTTCGAATACGTGGCGCGTTTTGAACGAGGGTGACGTCGCCGAAGTCCACGTGTGCGAAATTCCTCGGTTTTGGGGATTTTTCTTGTTTTTCGCGCTAAAACTTCTAAAATCCATAACTTTCGCATATGAGCTCCGTTTTTGACGTTCTTTATATGCACGCGTAGGTAAAATTACGCTTTACAACTTTCATTTAGACTTTGTCGGCTAATTTTGAATTTAATTTTTATATTATTATTTTTAACAGACCGGGACAGAAAATCCGTTAAAAATTCATAACTTCTTCATCCGACGTCCGTTTTCGTAAGACTTTTTACCTTTGTGCTACTAATGACGAGACGTTCAATTCTCGTTTAGGTCGTGTCGGCTAAAAATCACTCGATCTAAAATTCGAGTTTTTTAGCTGTCTACTGCTAAGCTGAAACTTCGAAAAATCATAACTTCCTCATACGAAGTCAGATTTAGGCGTTCTTTTTATCGAACTCTCGGTTTAACGAATACTACGACTTTCGTTTAGATTACTAAGGCTAAAAAGTAGTTTATCAAAAACTCACTTTTTACGACATTCGGCACCGTGTCTGTTTTGTCGCGAAACTTCGACAGGTCATAACTTCTTCGTTATAACTCGGATTTTGGTATTCTTTATATCCCCGAAATCCTTGTTTCAACCACTACAACTTTATGTAAAGATATCGGGCTTATCTCACACTTTAATTTTGACGTTTATTTTTGTTCTCAATTAATTAAACCTTAATAATTAAACATAAAACACATAATTCATATAATATTCACATAATTCCTTTCCATTTCTTCAAAATTAGTTACAAAAGTTAACCTAGACTGTAATATTAATATTAATGACTAGCTTAGAAACACTGCATCAGGAACACCAAAGCTTTACCAACTTGTTTCCAGCTACAACGTTCCCCATCTTTGCTACAGCTAGCCCCCACCTACTCTAACCTTGCGCATCTTCACGCTGGCCGCCTCAGCGTACTGTATCCAGATGATGCTTCCGGCGACGCCTCCACCTCCGCCTTCTTTCACGCTGTTAACGCCACCCAGTTCAGGTATACATCCTGGTTTCTCTTCTATTATCTATTTTTCCTCCACTATTAAATATAGTTATGGCGCTGATTACTACTAAAATCGTCACTTTTTATCTCTTTCCTTGGGTAAGAAAACTCTAAACCCACAGGCATATCCGACAACATTTAAGAATGCGAGAAAGTTCAATGACTATCAATTGAGAGATAAAGATAGCTGCCGACGCCTTGGTGTTGATGTCGATACTGTTCATAGCAGAAAGAGGCAACACTGCTGGTGGGTTGGAGTGGCGATGGTGCTGTGATTTTCCAGTTACGTAAGAATTCTGAAATTTGTTATGCATGTTCAAATTTCTGATTCGATCTGTTTTTTTAGCTTTCAAATATGGCATATGTAAAATGAAGATTAAGAATTGAACCGGTAAGCATCTGCAATCGTCTCTTTGTCTTTTGCTTGCAAATTAGTTTTTGTTCCTTTTTTATTGACATTTTTTTAAACGACATGAAATACTTGGTGATGTGTACGGTTGATTGGAATCAGTTGCTACTCATCTCCAAATTTAGAGGTTTTGTTTTTGATTTTTGTAATGTTTCTGTCGATTAATAAGGGTATGGTTGTGGTTTTAGTGATGTTTTGATGCACAATAACTGTTCGATGAATTGTCTGCATAAAACCTACGTAAACTATATATGTTTGTTTGCTTTAGTTTGCTGTTTGTTTTTTGTTTTACATCTTTTTAATTTTAACTACCTTACCATCTGTATTTAGTTTACTGATATATTCCATTTAAGGATGATCATAGGTTCCTAATTGACCTCCATTTTAAACATGGATGGCTGCTCGAAAGTTTGCTGTTATTTTTGTCTTTTACTCGGTCGCCCTTTCGCATTGCTTAATGGGTAAAAAGGTAATCTTATAGTTTTCATACCATTTTTTTAAATGTTTAGTAATTTGTTTCTTATAAAAATCATTATGTTTTGATTTCACACCTTTAAAGAAGACTCCCAATTATAGGAAACAAGAGGTTTCTTCATCTTTAAATAGATGTAATAAAATGGCTTGCTTCCTATGTTGTGATTGTTGTTTAACCCTTTCCACTACAGATAAAGATGGATCTATTTTTAATATGAAGGTAAGTGTTGTCTCTCTATTGTAAATTAATGTATACGTAAATTACACAATAGATTTTGCTTTCACTCGAGAAATGGTCTTTAGAAATTATCTAACATAAGTATGTATATCATAATTGATATGTTTGTTCAACTCAAATATATTTAAAACTATTATTAGAATGATTAGTTACTTAAAAACGATGATGATTAACCAAAAAATATCCAAATAAATGGTTTTAACTTAATTAACAGGTATAGTAGTTACAAATAATACTAAAAATCAAATTTAAATAGAAAAGTTGCATAAAATCAAATTTATCTTTCTTTTAAAACACTTGCTGGTATAGTTGTTCAATTTGCATCCCAACTTGATTATCAATTATTCTTATTAGGTTTACATCTGGATGCTGTTGGAACTTCCCAGACCCTCATATATCTCGAACATGTTAGTTCTTTTTAGTATACTTCACATTTTTGGTCCCTAAGTAAACTGACTCTTTAAGGTTTTTTTTTTCCAAAAAAAAAAATCTCTTCCTGTTTTCGTCCTTATTTGAGTTTTTTTTAACGTTTTTGATTTATGTTCTAAGTAAAATGACTATATGTTACAAAAAACTCAAAATAAGGACCAAAATTGTGAAAATCATCTATACTTAGGTACCAAAAGTGTACTTATACTCTTCTTTTTCAACCTGTGTATGCAAATGACAAAATGACTTATATACCCTTCATTTGTTTCTATTTTGTGGTTCATAAGTGGATCAACAAATTATAAGGTAAAGACTAAAATGGACCGTTAATGAAATACAAATATGAGCTTACTAAAGCTGTAGAAGAATTAGGAACCGGTGAAATTTTTCTCAACTGTGATGATATCTAATCAATAATCAAACGACACACACATTTTTTAGTTTCTTTCTTTCTTTCTTTATTATTATTTTTTTTTGAAAAAGTATTAATAGTTTATGTATGAGTTTTTATTTTTTTATTTCCAGGTCAGGGAAAAAGGTTTGATATTAATCTGATAAAACTATTCTCAGATGCTATGCGCATACCGGTGATAGCAAGTATTGGTGCAGGAATTGCTCAACATTCCTCACATGTTTTTGAAAAGAAAAATGCTTCAATTCCTGATGCAGACATTTATCATAAGAAGAGGTATTGAAATTATTAATTAGTGTTTATCAGGTCCCTGATGTAGCAAACAATTACATAATTGGTTCCATCGCAATTAAATGTTACAAAAAAATCCCTATGACATTAAATTCTTACGTAAATGGTCCCTGTGACAGTTTACTATTACAAAAACCAATTATGTAACAGTTAACTATAACATGGACCATTTCTGTATCAATTTACTGCCATATGGACCATTGTTGTAACAATTTACAACAATGATTCGGAATTTAAGTTTCAAGATATTATAAATTCTCTATCTATTGCTGATTGTAGGAAGATTAATAATTTGGCTGGAAAAAATCAATTGGATTCAACATTCTTTTTGATGATTACAAAAGGTTGGTTAGGTGCAAAGGAGACAAAACATGATGAAGGATGAGGTAAATGATGAATGACTACTCTTTTAGATATACTTTGAAATGATGTTATTGGGGAAAGAATGGAAATGTATATTCCATTGGAATCAATAACGGCTATTGGAATGGAATGGAATGAGCCATTTCTGAATCATATTACTTATAACAGGTGAATGACAGATTATATCATTTTTGGAATGAACCATTTTTTGTAGTTTTGTCCCACAAGGAAACTTACTCTCAATTACGGATCTGATCAGCTACAAAAAATTGTGTTGCCTTGAATTTCTTTTTGTTTTTGACTTTTTAAAGTTTTGGTCATTATCAAATGGGAACAAATTAAATCAGTTATGTTTGTCTTTTTTTTTCTACAAATTCATACTCATGTTTATGGGAAGAGTTTATGTATAGTCAAATTTGTTATTTATTATTAAATAATATATATACTACACCAGTTTTGTTTATCTATGACAATTTTGGTCTGTATTTCATGTTTTTGTATATGTACAAGGAAAAAGATGATAAACGTTGGTGGTGGGAATCTGTTGAATAAGACCATTAAGTAAAAGAATAAAACAATTGATACTTTACACCATTGGATAATAAGATTGCTACAATAAGATGATAAATTATATGTCTTTTTGCCTTTACAAATCACTTAATGGCCTTATAATATTCTTTTCAGAGCCTTTTGTTGGTAAAATTTTTTGATATGCTCGAGCAATGGAGCAACTGTACTTTGGTATAACTACATGTTATAAATTTGTATGGTTTTGACTTTTCAGAGCAAATGAATATCTAACTTTCAAAATGGTTGCAATTATGTAATTAATTCACTTTTTGCCCGATTGGATTATCTAGAATGAACGGAAAAGTAATATACAAAATGTAAAATCATAACTAAATAAATAAAAATAAATTAAAAAACATTTTTGGGGTAGCAGTTTTGCTACATTTTTAAACAAGATCCACAAAAGTCTAAGTGTCTTAACATATCATTTTAAAGCATCGTAGTTACTAAATCAATCTATTAAAACATCATATTTTTGTTCTTGTTTATTTTTGAAGAACTGGATTTTGAAAATCTACTAATTATGTCATCCTAATTTCTCTTGACTTATCGAATGTGTCCATATGTGGTTTTTTAGAAAACGAAGTCTGTAACTTCATATAAATGAATCAATTGTAATTGCAATTCTTAAATATCGATGACGAATATACCCCTGCTTCTTTGTCTGATCGTCTTTATTGCGATCCGACCCTGCAACGCGGGGTCACTTTTCTAGTTAGTAAAGAAATTGCAATGAATTAAAACTAAAATATAATTAAAAGGATGAAATAATACATGATTATAGGAGAAGGACTAAGATGAACAAAACTTTAAACTATATTGACCGCCACTCCATATATATTGAGTAGTAAATAAAAAAAAACGATAAAACGTTATATGCTCCCATGAAAATAAATGCTTAATATAAAAATATTAATAATAATTAAGATTTAAAAAAAAAGTCTCATTAAAGATGTTTAATATACAAATATTAATAATAATTAAGATTTAAAAAAAAGTCTCATTAAAGATGTTATAAGAAACCCTTTGTTTTATTGAGGAAATGATCTTTTACTTTAATGATGACATTTTAATAGGATATATAACATATCAAGTTATCAACAATTATTTTTCTTAAAACATAGGAATTTTATATTAGAAAAAAAATAAAACAGTAAATCTTCGTATAAAATATAAAAATTATAAAGGATTTTCTCAAAATTTCATTAACATCTATTTTTTAAACCTCTAAATAAAATAAAATGTCAATTGACCATCAATTTGAAAAGGTAGACAACCTTTTTTTCTTCCTTATACAATAAGCAACAAATTACAAGAGCCATCATATAGCCGTTATCAAACCAACGGTCCTCAATGCGTATGTATCTGTATCTATACATATAAATTAACACACCAAAGCCTTCTCTTCAATACCATCTAACATCTCCTCCCAATCTCCGCTACTGTAATTACATCGCCACCAAGTCACCGCCACCGCCACCGCCACCGATCGCCGGAAAGTTCAGACAACAAGCTTAAGCAAATGGGTTTCTCAAGCGATGTTCAATCACATTACAAGACCCACAAGCTCTTCCTCATCAGCAATTACGTCTTACTGGGAGCAGCCTCCAGTTGCATCTTCCTCACACTCTCCCTCCGCCTTCTCCCCTCCGTCGCCGGCGGACTACTTGTCCTCCTCCACATTATCACCATCGCCGGAGCCATCTCAGGATGCAACGCGGTGTCGGCCGGGTCAAACAAGTGGTACGCAGCCCACATGGTGGCGGCTGTCCTCACCGCGATTTTCCAGGGATCTGTATCTGTTCTGATTTTCACGACGACTTCGAATTTCTTGGCGGCGTTGAAGTCGTATGTGAGGGAGGACGATGCGGCGGTGATATTGAAGATGGCCGGTGGGCTCTGTGTTCTGATGTTCTGTTTGGAGTGGTTGGTTTTGACTCTTGCTTTCTTCTTGAGGTATTATGCTTTTGTTGAAGGCAGCCGGACCGGCGGGAAGGTACAGGCGGAGGAAAACTCTAAGGTGTGGACACCACCGTTCCAAGTATAAGGCATGTGATGATGAAGAAGGAGATATATAAATTATATATTAAATGAATTTTGTATGTTTTATTTGTTTTGAATATGTAACTTTATTTATTTATTTAATTTATTTATAGAATCTGCTGCTGCTGCAGCTATGCTTCATTCGTTCATTAAGAAAATGTTATATGGAAATTTGTTGATGGGAAGTGAAAAAAACTCATCAGCTGATATGGACACCGATGAAAACTTTTTGTTAAATGAAAATTCCGAGGCACGTTTTTAACATCCAAGGGTCCATAAATATTATATCAATTGCTGATCTTCAATCTTTTAAGAAATCTTCCTATTAGGGTTCCTACCACCAGAATCTTTATAAATTTTTTAGCTATTTCTTCTCACAAAAAGATATCATTATATCACAAAGTCCATTGTGATTATTGTGCATTTGAATTCTATCCCATTTTGACAACTCAATTACTCAAATTCCACCAAAGGAATTCAAAAATTCTCAATATTTTGGAAAATTTGTGGAATTAAAAAAATTCTCAATATTTTAGAAAATTTGTTAATAAAACTAGCTAATTTATTCATTTTAGCATTTTTGACTTCTTCAGTAGTTCATAGGACGAAATTGTTAATTTTTTGAAAATAACGAGACTTTTCTGTAGATATAAATACATAAAAAATACGTTTATACATTACATACAAGTTTTGATGAAATCTGCAGAAAAGTCCTATTATTTTAGAAAAATTAATGATTTGGCCCCATTATCTGCTGAACATGTTAAAAAGGGCTAAAATGAATAAATTAACCAGTTTTTTGGGGCTTTTCTATTCAAAAAGTTAAAAAGTAAGGACTTTTTTGTTCAAAAAATAAAAATTTAGGACTTTATTAAAAATTTTCCTAAAATATTAGGATTTTTCTAAAGATTTCCCTATTTATTTGTAGTGAATTATGAACATTGGTTTGACATGCGAAATTAAAAAACACACAATGAACACGGTGATTTGTATGTTTAAGAGATGCATTCGATTATGTGTGGTGTTACAAAAAAGGATCTAGATCTAAATTTACATAGTTAACACGCACACACACACACAATGTTACATCTCTCAAGCACACCTCCATAAGTGGTATGAACTCATCTTATATAGAGGTGTTTACATGTCTCTCTCTCTCTCTCTCTCTCTCTCTCTCTCTCCCCCCCTCTCTCTCGCGCTCACTCTCTATCTCATGCCACAAGGCTAATGCACCATATGCAAGTGAGTCTATGAAAGTCAAACCATTTACAAAGTCATACATGGATAACTTTGTACCCAACATTCTCCCCCTCAAAGTTAGAAATGGATGACCCACTTCAAATCTTCCAAAATCGAGCAACTACGCGATCCGAGCCTCAAGTGTGACACATGTAGAGATGAACTTCAAATCTTCAATTCTTCCATGATTCTTCAATTTGGGTTCTAGGATGTGAGACCTTACGGACCGAGCATCGACGGATAATTAAGAGCTTCTCAAACTCCAAATAATCATCCTAAAGTTGAGCATAAAAGCACACCCCAAAAATCTTCAATAAGTCTAAACCCATCATGAACCGAGATCACTTCCGAATCTCCAATCGAATCATTTCATAAACTTCAAAAACTCAAGGTCACTTCAGTCTTCAAGTCCGCGTAATATGAAAAATTCAACTTTCGAATTTCCATATAAATTTCTCCCCCTTTTTATAATCGAAATTTGATTATAAAACCAACAAGGAAAGAGAATATGCTCTATTCAGAAATTTTCTTGCCAAAACTCCCCCTTAACATGTGGCATAAACTTTTTGCTTCAATAGGGAAAATACAAATTTTTTTTTCTAGTTTTTAGCTTCGTTCACGGACCGCCTTTGACAAAATTTCTAAAAAATGGGTAGAAATTGTCAATTTCAAAATTATGCAGTGACCCGGTGTGCCCAAAATAGCCAAAAATGCGAAACTCTCCCCCATTTGCGAAACTGGGTAGAAAGCATCAATCCGCATTAACTGCAGGGGCCTGAAATGAATATTTTTTAATTTCTCAACAAAATCAGTACAATTTCGAAATTGGGTATGAATAGCCAAAATTTCGAAACTTCAGGGACTGCTTTCGGAATTTCTGCCTTTTGTCCCAAAATGTCGAAAATTAACCTAACTTTCGAAGGTCGGCAAAAGATGTCAAACATTCAAAACTTTAGGTACTGATTTCGAAAAGTCTGCCCATAACTTCAAACTTTTGAAATTACCTCCTGATTTTGAAATGGGTTAAAAATGACAAACATTCGAAAGCCTAGGGACTAATTTCGAAACATTATTACATTCTTCCCAGTTCATTCCAATCCACCTGTTATTCACGAAGATGTTCAAACCCCAACTGATGATGATGAGGAAGTATTTGATGGAACATTTGTTGATATTCAGTTTGATCAAGAGGAGGAGGATATTCCAGATAATATGCTTCTTACAGGGAAACAGTTCAAAATCCTTAATCGAAAACTTAATTCCCATTTACAAGTTCAAGCTGATGGCGGTAAACATTCAATATCTAGTCTGGAGGTTGATATGTTGCTCAAATACGTGAAGCTTGACAAAGATGAACCAAATCCGAACAAATTAAACTCACTCTTAAAGGGTGAGTTTCTACAGCCCCTATTTTACCGTTTTCATGTTTGGGGGAGAATACATGCGGGTTCATCAAAGGTTTGATGGATTACAAGTTTTTATACACAAAATGGCATTATAATTTGTTAATGGTAAAAAAGATATTGAAATAGCAACCTAAATGCTACCAACATATCTTATATATGAGAATTGTTGGTTTCACATTGTAAAATGTTATAAAAGCAGGCGTTATGCTACCCAAGTATTGTCATAAAACTGAAATATAGTTTTTAAATAACGAACGAACAGTAAATCTAGTAAACTTTATAACTTAAGGTTCATGAACCGCCATCACACTTTTTGAACGAATGAACAATTTGAACTTATTGAACGTAATGAACGATTTGAACGAAAGGAACAATTTGAACCTAATGAACGATTTGAAATTAATGATCGATAAGTAACTTTATAACATAAAGTTCAGGGCACAAAATCACTCACTTTTAGAACTATATGTCCCGTTATGTCTTTAGTCTAGAAATTTTAAGGTTTTAGACATACGCACACACATTGTTGGAATCGTGAAGTCTACATGAGGTTGGATTTATCAACTAAGAATAACAAGTTAGTAAATTCCTCTGCCTATAATCATTAATCCAATGCGAATGGGGAAGTTATGTATAAATAATATACGGGTTGACAACTCCACCTGTGGTTGCTAGCTAAAATCTAGTCTGACGAGACAAATGGTGATAACTGTCCTTTTTGTTTTGTTATTCCCGATGTCGATGAAGCATCAGGAGGATTTTTTTAGTGCTCTTCTCATAGCACTGTATCAAAGGCTTGAATGCCATATAGCTCAGGTATAGTCTCATGTAGCGCCAATTACACTGTAAGACTTACAAACAAGTACGTTATACAGGTAGCTGTGTCAAGTTTAAGAAACATAAATCCTTAACCATAGAGTGTTTGAACTTATGTAGGTATAGAACTTATAGTATAAGTAAACCATTATACCTAGCACGCACCCTCGTATGAAAATTAAATAAGAATTCGCACATAATTAGAATATACATATGGACTAGAAATAGTATTTATATGTGGTTTGGATACTCATATGAGTTGAAATAGGATTTATATAGGGTTCTTGTTCACTTATACTAGTTGAAAAAGACTGTATGTAGTAGGCTAGTTGGTGACTCAAAACGATAAGTGCCGTTATGAAAAATTAAGTTATATAACACTTAATTAACATTATGATACGATTGGTCAAGGTTTATTAACTTACATTTAATAATTTATTTATATAAACCCTACATTTTTGCACGAAAACACAATGTTTATGTGGGAGGAGTTTGCCCTACAGTTTTGGTTTTGGTTCCCAAGCTAAGTAAGACAGCACTTAATAACTACTACGACACGACCTTATAAGTTTTATAAACTCAAGATCTATGAGTTTTACATATAAATTATAAAAATATCTTATACAAAATTTCATGAGTAAAGTTGGTAGTTTTATGTTTTCACAAAGGGTGACACGTCTTATTTTTATATAACTTGGTATTCAAAATCCTTATATAAAAATGCATTTTGGTCATGGGAACAGAAAAATTTGATGTAAGTCTGACTTACTTTTATGTATTTTCAAAATTTTATACTTTTGGATTTAAACAAATTATAATTTTAAATTTGTCCAAACACACTTTTATAACTCATTTATTTTACACTTTTAATAGAAAAGTATGTATATATAAAAGTTGTTCAACAAGATAAATTTTATAAAACACTTTTGGTTATAAAAGTACTTTGTATCAAAACCTGTAGAACTCATCAACAATTTTGTTATTGTATCTTAATGAATTTTTTCTTAGGTTTAATAACTGGTCGGAAGGGTTTGCATATAAGACTTTTTGTTATTGTAGTATACCCTTGTAAACACCAATTTATTAGGCGTGTATCGCGATTTAGCAATAGCCATCAACAATGTAATTTCTGTTTCGGTAATAAAGAAGATTATATTTGTACTGTCCAATGTATGTACAATAACTGTGATCACTAGTTTTTGTCGCACACCTCAGCATTTCTGTCAGCGACCGAGGGTGTGACAAGGGGGAACAAGAGTTTAATAGTGACTCCAAGTCATTATGTTGAGAAAATTCTCAAACGTTTCAATTTTAGTGATTGTTATCATGTGAGCACTCCAATGGATTCAAATGTGAACTTAGTACCCAACACTGGCATTCCTACTTCACAATTAGAATACTTTAAGTCTATTGGTATCTTGATGTATGTAATGACAAGTACCAAGCCTGATATTGCATATGTTGTGGGAAATTCAAGCAAGTACACTATCAATCCTAGTGCTCAACATTGGGAAGCAGGTAATAGAGTGTTTAAGTATATGAAGGGAATCATGGACTATGGGTTGAGTTGCTTGGGAAGTCCTTCAGTCTTAGAAGGTCATTTGGATGCATGGTGGATAACTAACATGGAGGACCATTCCTTAACAACTTGTTGGGTGTTCTTGCTTGTGGGAGGTGCCATTTCCTGGGATTCCAAGAAGCAATCTTGCATTACAAACTCAACAATGGAATATGAGTATGTTGTGATAGTTGCTACTAGTAAAGAAGTTGAATGGCTAAGAAATTTAATCTATATGATTCCTTTGTGGTCAAATCCAGTAGCACCCATCTCTATCCTTTGTGATAATGCAACCACTTTGGTTAAGGATTACATCCAGTTTTACAATGTCAAGTCTAGACACTTAGGTGTTAGACATAGTATGATTAGAGAACTAATCATGAATGGTGTGATTTCAATAGAGTTTGTGAAATCACAATAAAATTTGGCGGATCATTTGACAAAAGGTCTAACAAGAGACTTAGTGCACAAGTATGTCATTGGGATGAGATTAATTTACATTTAATTTTATAATGGTGAGAAACCTAATTAATTCCCTTCTAATATGACATTAGGAGTTGAATTAAATGTGGAAAGACCATACTTATAGATTAGAACACATAAATTTACATCCCATATATGTGCTCAGTTCTACAAGTTGACCTTGTTGAAGTTTAACTTCTTAATAATTCCTTTGTTAAAAAAGTATGTGCAGATACATGAAGTAAAGAAAAAACCTACGTGATTGTGATGTGTAGCCACATTTCAAGAGGGTTGGGACATGACCTTGATATAATCATGGGAGGATTAGGAAACACGAATTTATAATAGTGTCAAGAGTTTAATTCTCTAGAAAGTTTAATAAACTAGTATGTATTTTACTTTTAAGCATTCATTTGGGTTGAAGGGTTCAATTCTTAAAACACCCTGATTCTCAAGTATTTGAATTGTTTGATACTAAGATGAGAATTAGTAACACCCAACCAACCAAGTAGTTCCATTATTATCTAAAGTATAAAAACTGTTGCAAAAGTGGTCCTTATGTTGTGCGTACTTGGGGCATACGCATAGCATAATTCATTAAAAGGAAAGTACGAGTACACATGACATACCTGTAACGCCCGCAAATCCGGGCTAGTCAATTTAGAGGCAATAGGGGTCGAAAACGACTTTTCGACAAAAGATTATTTAGAATAAATAATCTTAACCAAGTTGTAGAATATGTCTCAAGGTTTCCGTACATATAAAGAACGCCGAAATCCGAGTTATAACGAAGAAGTTATGACCCGTCGAAGTTTCGCGGCAGAACCGACACGATACCGGAAAGCGTAAATAGTGAATTTACGATAGAGAGAGATTTAGCCTTAGCGATCTAAACGAAAGTCATAGAATACGTTAAAGTAAGAACATCGATAAAAAGAACGCCCAAATCTGACTTCGTATGAAGAAGTTATGATTTTTCGAAGTTTCGAACTAGTAGTGTACAACCCGAAATTCGAATATTAGATCGAGCGGTTTTTAGGCGACACGACCTGAACGAGAATCGAAGATCTCGTTAAGAGTAGCGTAACGAGAAAAAGATGGGCGAAAACAGATGTCGGATGAAGAAGTTATGAGGATTTAACGGACCAATCTTGTCCTGGCCCGTTAATAATATAAAATTTAAAATCGAGCCAAAATTAGCCGAAGGAGTCTAAACGAAAGTTGTATAGTACGTTCTCGCCTTCGCTTGGATATTGTAACGCCCGCAAATCTGGGCTAGTCAAATTAGAGGCAATAGGGGTCGAAAACAACTTTTCGACAAAAGATTATTTAGAATAAATAATCTTAACCAAGTTTTAGAGTATGTTACAAGGTTTTCGTACATATAAAGAACGCTGAAAACCGAGTTATAACGAAGAAGTTATGACCCGTTGAAGTTTCGCGACGGAACCGGCACGATACCGGGAAGCGTAAATAGTGAATTTACGATAGAGCGAGATTTAGCCTTAGCGATCTAAAAGAAAGTCGTAGAATATGTTAAACTAAGAACATCAATAAAAAGAACGCCCAAATCTGACTTCGTATGAGGAAGTTATGATTTTTCTAAGATTTAGCATAGCAGTGCACAGCCCGAAATCTGAATTTTAGATCGGTCGATTTTTAGCCGACGGGATCTAAATGAAAGTTGTAGTACTCGTAAATACCAACGCGTGGATATAAAGAACGTCGATAATAGAGCTCGTATGCAAAAGTATGGACGAAGCTTAGTCCCTACTTTTCGAGCGCGGCGAATTCGATACAGTTTCGTAAATACGAGATAGAATGAGAATTAGCCAACGAGGTCTAAATGAGAGTTGAAGATCTCATTAATAGGAACTCAACGGTAAAAAGACAGACAAAAATGGAGCTCGTATGCGAAAGTTATGGACGAAGCTTAGTCCCTACTTTTCGAGCGCGGCGAATTCGATACAGTTTCGTAAATACGAGATAGAATGAGAATTAGCCAACGAGGTCTAAATGAGAGTTGAAGATCTCATTAATAGGAACTCAACGGTAAAAAGACAGACAAAAATGGAGCTCGTATGCGAAAGTTATGGACGAAGCTTAGTCCCTACTTTTCGAGCGCGGCGAATTCGATACAGTTTTGTAAATCCGAGATAGAATGAGAATTAGCCAACGAGGTCTAAATGAAAGTTGAAGATCTCATTAATAGGAACTCAACGGTAAAAAGATAGACAAAAACGGAGCTCGTATGCAAAAGTTACGGACGAAGCTTAGAGACTACTTTACTATAAAACTCCTATAAATACAAGGGTGAACTCCTCATATTTTCTTCACACCATAAGCCTCTCTTTCTCTCTCTAACTTCTCTCTAGCCTCCCTAAACCCCTCCCAAGTCTACGGAACCTCCCTAGCACGAGAAGAAAGCCCCGGAGCGCCCGACGGCTCCGAGAAGAAAAGCTTTCGGCTTGGAAACGCTGCTCCAGCGAAGACCGGTTTTTAATAAAAACTCGCTGTAAGTGAGCTACGCCTATACTATATTTAATATAGATTTTATTTAATTATAGTAACATTATTAGGACCTTAAAATAATTATTTGGGCTATTATTATGAGTTATATTGAGTGTTATTTAACGCTTATATAATAGTAATAATAGGTAGACTATTAATTAGTCGTGGTTAACGTTAAAAACTAAACCCTAGTGGTATTGATACTAGGTTTTGTCGAGGAAAATTGTTTTGAGATAACGAAGTGCTGTCTGAGTTCGGAATCACCACCTAATCAGGTGAGTGCATAGTTACTTTCATCTTACACATAGATATGAAGTATTTTATTATAAATTTACGTGCTATGTGTGCATATTGTCTAAATACTTGCTGTCTATGCTGGTGAAAGATTTTTATACATGTTTTAAATGATGTAAACTGTATAAAGTATTTTATATCTACAAGATATGTTGGGTAAAACATGGGTAGATGAATGATGATGAATAAAAGATGAAATAGAGGAACATTAGTAGTACGGACCTAGTGCCCTATAGGTATACATTGGCAGCAGTGGACCTAGTACCCTATAGATGAGCACTGGCAGCTGCGCCACAACCCGTAGATGATTTAGATCTACGGTAAACGTCCTAGCAGCTGCGCTCCAAGGATAGTATCGGCAGCTGCGCCTAATAAGGAGCCTTATGACCATGACAATAGTGTTTAAAGGTCAATACCGGCAGAAGCGCCTCATAGAAAATGTCCTAATTCTGGCAGCTGAGCCTAAGTGACAATATTAGCAGCTACGCTTGACCAATGTGTCATTGGCAACAATGGACTTCATGTTGTTTCCTTAGGATGATCCTTAGGAATGAATGAATGAGAAATAGCTGATTCTTAGGGTAGATCCTTAAGAATAAAGAAGATAATAGGGATGGGTAATTGGGTTGATTGTTTGATTGTTTAAACATAATAATTATATTATTGTGGGTTGAAAACCCTATGTACTCACCAGGTTTCCCAACCTGACCCACTCAGTTTATTTATATCATAGGTGTTGATATGAAGTGACATTACACTGAGAGATTTAAAGAGATGTAGATCACTAGTGTAAATAATTGTAAGTTCTGTTTATGCTTATGTTTCTGTATTAACGATGACATCCCAAACGTTTTAAAATGAAATAAATACGTTTCTTCGAAAATGTTTTAATAACGTATTTACCATGTTTTTCTGGGAACAAATTCCGCAACATTTTTATAAAATGAAGTACTCTGATTTTTATAAAGCATAAACAACATCGGTCTTTTTTGGCCGTGAAAATGGGGATGTCACAGTTGGTATCAGAGCATTAGTTTAAGCGAACTAGGAATATGAATTTATTTCTAGACTTAAACTTAGAATGCTAAACGATGATTGTGAGGTGTGAGCACTAGCTTATTTTAGGAATTATGCCTAAAATGCTTTTATGTGCTAAATGCTTTATGCCTTATATGCTGTTATTTATTCGGATCTATGGTCTGTTGCCGACCGGATCTGGAAACCTTATATGTTTAGGATTCTAAACGTACGACTACGATATTAGAACTAGCATGTAAACGTTTCGGAGTGATAAGGATGATTTAAACGTCAATCCTAAGTAAAGGTCTAGATTCACCTTATTCGGTGTATAGATCAAGATGGCAAGGACCCGTAGCGGAAACGTGAATGCAAATGAGAATAGGAACCAACCCCTAGTGGTTCAGCAAATACCTGTTGTAGAAGAAGTTGCACCTGAGCCAGTCACGATGGCTAGAGTTCAAGCCATGATTCGGGCTATGCGAACTGAATAAAGGGAAGAAATGAGGAGGATGTCGAATAGGGACGAACCTACTATGCCCAATGAGCAACCCGAGCTGATTCCCGAGCAATCGGAGGAAGGGAACTACAGTCGCCAAGTGAGTCAAGTGGGGACTCAAGATGGCCTGGAGAGGAGAAACGACAAGGATGGGCGAATGTACAAGAATTTCTTGGGTGCGAAACCACCAAGTCTCTCAGGAAGCCCAAAGCCTGTTGAGATTATGGATTGGATCTCCGAGATGGAAATGGTGTTTGAGAGCTGCGACTGTAGCGAGAAACAGAAGAATGTCTTCGCCGTAAGACAACTGAAAACTGGAGTCTTGAGCTGGTGGAAGCTATTGGCAGATACGATGCCACGAGGAGAAGCCTTAAGGATGTCATGGGAAGAGTTCTTGGAACAGTTGAAAATGCAGTACTGCTCGGAGATAGATCTGATAGACCTAAACAACGAGTTTCAGAACCTGAAGAAAGGGAAGATGAGTGTTGATGAGTATGCCACCGCATTCACCAAGAGGATGAAGCTATTCCCCTACTTGATGCCTTCTAAACTCTCCAAGATTGATAGGTTTGCTAACGGACTGCCCACTGACTTTGGCCCAATGGTCAAAATGGCAACTACCTTGAAAACAACTGTTAGGGCAGCTAAGAACGTAGAGGCCCAGGTAAGAGAAAATGGTCTAGAAAAAGATAAGTCAGGAGAGAAGCGGAAGTTTGAAGGATCTTCAAGGTCCAAAAAAGGAAAGCAAGACTACCCAAAGAGAGAGGGGGCTACAAAGCCATATGTGCCGCCAAAGCAAAAGGCGAGAACATTTCAAATGATTCTTGACGAAGCAGATGACAATGCGAAGATTCAGGAGTTAACGCTTGACATCCAAGGATCGAGTTATGGAGTAATCGTGTAGATAGTACCTCGCGATGTAGCCTGTTAGGGGCATAGTTTAGGGTGAACTTGAACACCTATGTAAACATTTTAAGGAATAATATAAAACCTTCGTTTTGATATTTTATGTGTTCAACTGTTATGTGATTTTCTTGTATGGTGACTTGGAAAACTGCGAGACAATACTTGGGACGGGTATGAGTAGGTGTGGATGGTAGTAGAGGCCTATACTACCGGAAGCACGGGACTCACACTTGGATCAGGGAAAGTCACAAGGTTACCAAGAAGCTAGTAATTGATTTCGTTTTATTCAAGTGTGTTGTTACCATCGTTTCGGTAATGACTAAGAAGATTGTTGATATTCCGACCCTAGTGGTCATATCGAATCAAGTCCGACTACGATGAGTATGTTGTGTGGTTCAGAGAACCAAGTTTGATGTAGCGTCCGACTTAAACCAAACGGTTGAAATCAAAGCGATCAATAGAAGTATCGCACTCGTTGTTAAAGAAGTTGGTGGCTAGAAATGCCTAATGTTAAAGTGTGATTATATCACATTAGAACATGAAGGAAGTCATAGTCTGTTTTAGAATTTAACTCTAAGAGACCTAAGTCTAAGTGTTGCAACATACGATGATAGGTCATTAGAATATGATACATCGATCTATATTAGTAATAAAAGAACTTATCTCAAGTCCCTATCCAGCAGGGATCGAGATTGTGACTTGAAGGTCATAATTTGGAGTCTAACCTGAGGTAGAGAGCAGGTGCACGATCGAGTACACTTACAGTCAATGAGTTTAAAAGATAGAATTGAAGGAATGTAGAAGTTATAATTATTACCTAGGATGAAGAGATGACGTATGGAGTCATTATACGACCCTGTTTTGTTGATGATTCCGGGACGTAATCATCCTAAGGGGGAGATAATTGTAACGCCCGCAAATATGGGCTAGTCAAATTAGAGGCAATAGGGGTCGAAAACAACTTGTCGACAAAAGATTATTAAGTCAAATTAGAGTATGTTACAAGGTTTTCGTACATATAAAGAACGCTGAAAACCGAGTTATAACGAAGAAGTTATGACCCGTTGAAGTTTCGCGACGGAACCGGCACGATACCGGGAAGCGTAAATAGTGAATTTACGATAGAGCGAGATTTAGCCTTAGCGATCTAAAAGAAAGTCGTAGAATATGTTAAACTAAGAACATCAATAAAAAGAACGCCCAAATCTGACTTCGTATGAGAAAGTTATGATTTTTCTAAGATTTAGCATAGCAGTGCACAACCCGAAATCTGAATTTTAGATCGGTCGATTTTTAGCCAACGGGATCTAAATGAAAGTTGTAGTACTCGTAAATACCAACGCGTGGATATAAAGAACGTCGATAATAGAGCTCGTATGCAAAAGTTATGGACGAAGCTTAGTCCCTACTTTTCGAGCGCGGCGAATTCGATACAGTTTCGTAAATACGAGATAGAATGAGAATTAGCCAACGAGGTCTAAATGAGAGTTGAAGATCTCATTAATAGGAACTCAACGGTAAAAAGACAGACAAAAATGGAGCTCGTATGCGAAAGTTATGGACGAAGCTTAGTCCCTACTTTTCGAGCGCGGCGAATTCGATACAGTTTCGTAAATACGAGATAAAATGAGAATTAGCCAACGAGGTCTAAATGAGAGTTGAAGATCTCATTAATAGGAACTCAACGGTAAAAAGACAGACAAAAATGGAGCTCGTATGCGAAAGTTATGGACGAAGCTTAGTCCCTACTTTTCGAGCGCGGCGAATTCGATACAGTTTTGTAAATCCGAGATAAAATGAGAATTAGCCAACGAGGTCTAAATGAAAGTTGAAGATCTCATTAATAGGAACTCAACGGTAAAAAGACAGACAAAAACGGAGCTCGTATGCAAAAGTTACGGACGAAGCTTAGAGACTACTTTACTATAAAACTCCTATAAATACAAGGGTGAACTCCTCATATTTTCTTCACACCATAAGCCTCTCTTTCTCTCTCTAACTTCTCTCTAGCCTCCCTAAACCCCTCCCAAGTCTACGGAACCTCCCTAGCACGAGAAGAAAGCCCCGGAGCGCCCGACGGCTCCGAGAAGAAAAGCTTTCGGCTTGGAAACGCTGCTCCAACGAAGACCGGTTTTTAATAAAAACTCGCTGTAAGTGAGCTACGCCTATACTATATTTAATATAGATTTTATTTAATTATAGTAACATTATTAGGACCTTAAAATAATTATTTGGGCTATTATTATGAGTTATATTGAGTGTTATTTAACGCTTATATAATAGTAATAATAGGTAGACTATTAATTAGTCGTGGTTAACGTTAAAAACTAAACCCTAGTGGTATTGATACTAGGTTTTGTCGAGGAAAATTGTTTTGAGATAACGAAGTGCTGTCTGAGTTCGGAATCACCACCTAATCAGGTGAGTGCATGGTCTCTTTCATCTTACACATAGATATGAAGTATTTTAATATAAATTACGTGTTATGTGTGCATATTGTCTGAATACTTGTTGTCTATGCTGGTGAAAGATTTTTATACATGTTTTAAATGATGTAAACTGTATAAAGTATTTTATATCTACAAAATATGTTGGGTAAAACATGGGTAGATGAATGATGATGGATAAAAGCTGAAATAGAGGAACATTAGTAGTACGGACCTAGTGCCCTATAGGTATACATTGGCAGCAATGGACCTAGTATCCTATAGATGAGCACTGGCAGCTGCGCCACAACCCGTATATGATTTAGATCTACGTTAAACGTCCTAGCAGCTGCGCTATAAGGATAGTATCGGCAGCTGCGCCTAATAAGGAGCCTTATGACCATGACAGTAGTGTTTAAAGGTCAATACCGGCAAAAGCGCCTCATAGAAAATGTCCTAAATCTGGCAGCTGAGCCTAAGTGACAATATTAGCAGCTGCGCTTGACCAATGTGTCATTGGCAACAACGGACTTCATGTTGTTTCCTTAGGATGATCCTTAGGAATGAATGAATGAGAAATAGCTGATTCTTAGGGTAGATCCTTAAGAATAAAGAAGATAATGGGGATGGGTAATTGGGTTGATTGTTTGATTGTTTAAACATAATAATTATATTATTGTGGGTTGAAAACCCTATGTACTCACCAGGTTTCCCAACCTAACCCACTCAGTTTATTTATATCACAGGTGTTGATATGAAGTGACATTACACTGAGAGATTTAAAGAGATGTAGATCACTAGTGTAAATAATTGTAAGTTCTGTTTATGCTTATGTTTCTGTATTAACGATGACATCCCAAACGTTTTAAAATGAAATAAATACGTTTCTTCGAAAATGTTTTAATAACGTATTTACCATGTTTTTCTGGGAACAAATTCCGCAACATTTTTATAAAATGAAGTACTCTGATTTTTATAAAGCATAAACAACATCGGTCTTTTTTGGCCGTGAAAATGGGGATGTCACAGTTGGTATCAGAGCATTAGTTTAAGCGAACTAGGAATATGAATTTATTTCTAGACTTAAACTTAGAATGCTAAACGATGATTGTGAGGTGTGAGCACTAGCTTATTTTAGGAATTATGCCTAAAATGCTTTTATGTGCTAAATGCTTTATGCCTTATATGCTGTTATTTATTCGGATCTATGGTCTGTTGCCGACCGGATCTGGAAACCTTATATGTTTAGGATTCTAAACGTACGACTACGATATTAGAACTAGCATGTAAACGTTTCGGAGTGATAAGGATGATTTAAACGTCAATCCTAAGTAAAGGTCTAGATTCACCTTATTCGGTGTATAGATCAAGATGGCAAGGACCCGTAGCGGAAACGTGAATGCAAATGAGAATAGGAACCAACCCCTAGTGGTTCAGCAAATACCTGTTGTAGAAGAAGTTGCACCTGAGCCAGTCACGATGGCTAGAGTTCAAGCCATGATTCGGGCTATGCGAACTGAATAAAGGGAAGAAATGAGGAGGATGTCGAATAGGGACGAACCTACTATGCCCAATGAGCAACCCGAGCTGATTCCCGAGCAATCGGAGGAAGGGAACTACAGTCGCCAAGTGAGTCAAGTGGGGACTCAAGATGGCCTGGAGAGGAGAAACGACAAGGATGGGCGAATGTACAAGAATTTCTTGGGTGCGAAACCACCAAGTCTCTCAGGAAGCCCAAAGCCTGTTGAGATTATGGATTGGATCTCCGAGATGGAAATGGTGTTTGAGAGCTGCGACTGTAGCGAGAAACAGAAGAATGTCTTCGCCGTAAGACAACTGAAAACTGGAGTCTTGAGCTGGTGGAAGCTATTGGCAGATACGATGCCACGAGGAGAAGCCTTAAGGATGTCATGGGAAGAGTTCTTGGAACAGTTGAAAATGCAGTACTGCTCGGAGATAGATCTGATAGACCTAAACAACGAGTTTCAGAACCTGAAGAAAGGGAAGATGAGTGTTGATGAGTATGCCACCGCATTCACCAAGAGGATGAAGCTATTCCCCTACTTGATGCCTTCTAAACTCTCCAAGATTGATAGGTTTGCTAACGGACTGCCCACTGACTTTGGCCCAATGGTCAAAATGGCAACTACCTTGAAAACAACTGTTAGGGCAGCTAAGAACGTAGAGGCCCAGGTAAGAGAAAATGGTCTAGAAAAAGATAAGTCAGGAGAGAAGCGGAAGTTTGAAGGATCTTCAAGGTCCAAAAAAGGAAAGCAAGACTACCCAAAGAGAGAGGGGGCTACAAAGCCATATGTGCCGCCAAAGCAAAAGGCGAGAACATTTCAAATGATTCTTGACGAAGCAGATGACAATGCGAAGATTCAGGAGTTAACGCTTGACATCCAAGGATCGAGTTATGGAGTAATCGTGTAGATAGTACCTCGCGATGTAGCCTGTTAGGGGCATAGTTTAGGGTGAACTTGAACACCTATGTAAACATTTTAAGGAATAATATAAAACCTTCGTTTTGATATTTTATGTGTTCAACTGTTATGTGATTTTCTTGTATGGTGACTTGGAAAACTGCGAGACAATACTTGGGACGGGTATGAGTAGGTGTGGATGGTAGTAGAGGCCTATACTACCGGAAGCACAGGACTCACACTTGGATCAGGGAAAGTCACAAGGTTACCAAGAAGCTAGTAATTGATTTCGTTTTATTCAAGTGTGTTGTTACCATCGTTTCGGTAATGACTAAGAAGATTGTTGATATTCCGACCCTAGTAGTGGAGCGTGTGTGGTTAACCGGCACACTAACATGGACTAGTAAGAGTGGCAAAGGGTAACTCGACTTTATTATAGATCAGTGGAGCGTGTGTGGTTAACCGACACATCGATTAGGTAATATTGTTGAGGGTACCAAGTCAATTTGTATGGTTATTCACACCTTGTTTGTGATCCTCGGCATCCCAGTCACAAACTTGAGAGGGCACAATCGAGATTCAAACATGCCATTGAAAGTTCAATGTATCTCAAAAGATCTAGGAATTTCAAATCCAATTAAAACTTAATTATATTTCGTTTTTCATGGTGGAAATTGGTAAATCGTCATTTACCTACCTTCAACTATTTTATAATTTCGATTACGACATCCCTCTTCCAGTTATAAATAGGTTATTGGGTCCTAGCCTTAATATTTCATATTGGGTGTTATATTAAGGACTTTAAATCAACTAACTTGAATTTCTCCCATTATAGATGTCTAGTTTAGACAGCTATGGTCTTCCCAAATATTTAGGAACAAGCTTCCTAATGAAGATGATATCCCAAATGGCAATCAAGGTGAAAGATCTATCCCTTTGTTGGGCATTTGTGGGACTAGAAATCATACTTCACTTCATCCACCTCTTCCAATAAATCTCCCTATCCCACAAGTTTTAAGACTTGATAAGTTCTAAGTCACTCAACCCCTATTGGCAAGCAAAGTCTATATGTGCTTAGATCTTGGGGATTAAGCCACATATTGACAAGTCGGGAGAGTCGGGTGTCGAAGTCTCGAGGTAGCTGGCTGTTGACTTGGTTCTTCAGTCACTCCCTGATGATAGGTTGCGACAAGACCCTTAATGATCTTACCTATTTGCTTGATGATGCTAAATCAGCAATGATTTCGAGAATTAGTAAAGCAAATTGGATTGGAAGATCTACTTTCCAAACCTATTTGGACATTAAAAATGGTGACATTGGAGGTCCAGGAAAAACTTTCTCTTCCCAATGGAAAGGGATCGGCCATAGTCAACTCGGTTGACCAAATGGTAAAGAGAAAGGTTAAGTCTGTGATAGTACCATGTACCGTTTCCAAAGAGTCCATATGATTCTGTTGCCAAAGGAAAGACATTGGTTGCAAAACTGCTAAATTTACCTGAAACATCTTAAGGATGGTAAAGTCAATAGGTTTGACTCTACTTCAGGTAAAGTCCATTGTCTAACTCTATTAAGTTTCTATTCTGAGATTCTTATTGCATAATGTGACGAGGTCACATGTTGATGTTTTAAGAATCAAAGAAAAGGTGAAGAAACTTAAAGGAAGTATATGCTAATTCTGATCGCGAAGATGGATTTCGATCGCATGGTTCGGTGATCAGAATTTTGAGTTATTACTTAAGAGTTATGATATATTGCTTAGGAATAGATAACAACAAGTTTTCCATATGGATTGTAAGGATAAATTTTTCCGCAAAGTTTTAAAATAAAAGAAAAATGGTTTTGATTTTATCTATTTTAAGTATCCTTACAATGGAATTTGTGAAAAATTGTTGATTATATGTTTCCATTGATAAGCAATATGGGTAAATGGATTTGACTCTTTCATTAGTGGAAGTGTCATAATTTACCAAATAAGGAAAGATTCTCATCACCCAAGTTTCAGTTGGATAGAAACTTGGAATCATGCAACTTGTATTGTATGATCATGAGAATTTTTGTATATATTTGGGAAATTAAGTCTAATTCCTTGTTCACATGTATATGTGAATCAAGTGAAGGACAAAGGGATCAGATACACTTGGGTGTGCACTGATCAGGTCCACCACAAAGTTGATAAGATTATTCATTATGATTTACTAAAGTTTAGTAAATGTGGTTATACTTACAAGTTTAAGTATAATTCTGGATCATTGGAGAAGTTTCAATGATAGACATAATGAGTAAGAAGAATCAAATAAGGCAGAAAGATAAAAGTTTCTCTAATCTGAAGAGATGGGAGAGTACTTGAGTATCTTGTTTTATGATTATCTTAGTGATTATGAAACCATGTCACAATTGATCCTCTGAGGACACCTTAGTTCATTTTGTTTGACTAAGGAGAGGAATCGTGAATTGTTGAAATGGTTAGATCAAAAGATAAATTATACTTCGTTCCAAAATTAAATCTTAGAGTCATACTCCAAGATTAAGCCTTGAGTGACATAATCTTAAGAAAGGTTTAAAACACTTGTTAAATGTAGAGTAAAATGTGTTCTTACTCTTGTACATTTGAAATTGGTAAGTTGTGATGTTTTGGATAAAACAAAGACCAACTAAGACCAATTGTGAGAAGTGTTTAACTTGATAAGAATATGCACTAACTCTTGAATATTTGTTTTGTCATGGAATGGTTCTTGACAAAGAGAATCTTATATGTCAAGAGGTCAGTGGGAGTCTTAAAAGGATCTTAAGATAGATTCAAGAACTGATCAAGAGTTTTGTTAATCACTAGACCACGACTTGAGGTTTGTAACCTATCATGTTGACATATTCTGTGCCCATTCCAGTTAAAGTTGGTTTTGCATTGGAGTTCTGAGAGTTCTCAACTAGTTGCATAACAACTTGGAAGCAATGGTAGGCCCTTGTGCTACCAGGTGGCAAGACATTAAGACTGCACAAGTTCAGTCCATATGAATTTGGATTTGTCATTAACCTTGTTGTGTGATTATGGTTATGTCAAATTCACATGGATAGGAACATATACACCATCAAAATCTATGTGTCATAAGGTTTCTCTCCGATTCATGAGAATGATAGTGAGGAAACTCTTTCACTAAGTAGATTTAAGTGGATAGCAAGTATGAAGTTTGCATTCTCATGTCGTTAGTGGAGCGTGTGTGGTTAACCGGCACACTAACTGATGAGAATGGCAAAGGTTTAGACTCACATGTGAGCTATCTAAGGAAAGATTTAGACTCCAGGTGTATGACTTGATAAAGTCTTATCAAGGCAATCTAGTATCAGCAATCTGACTGATTCCTAGGTACATGTCAAAGCTAGTGGGAGCATAAAGTGTTATGCTAGTTAGATAATAATCATTATGCTAGTGGGAGCATGATGATTATGTTGAAAGTTAGCAATTTTAATTATAGAAAACAAAAGTTTCAACTCGCTTTGAAAAAGTTGTTTTACTATAATTAAGGGAGAGAAATTTATACTTCATTTCAATTCTACAAGCTTAGATTGAGATTTTAATCAACTTTAGTCAAGAATATATATGAATGTTATGTTGGAATGGTTCCACATAAGGAATTTCTATATATGTTGCTTTCTCAAGATTCGATTATGATTACGGCATCCCTCTTCATAGTTCGAATTATGAGAACATGGCAAATAAAAATTTTTATAGCATGAATCGTATCCCATATGCTTCGGATATAGGATCGATTGCATGTGTTATAATATTCATCCATTCTAAATTTTCCTAATGCTTACGGCGTTAAGAAGGGAAAAGGGATTAGAACTGGATATGACTAAGATGATTAAGCAATTGTCGAGAACAATTTGGGGTTTTCCAAAGTTTGTTTACTCATGGACAATTGGAAGTATAGAATAAGGATCGTATTGACATATTTTGGAAAGAGGCAACTCTTGTTCAAAAGTGATGGTCAAGATGGGAATATGGAATTATTTCCATAGGTGGAAGTTATTCTTTGAATCTGTGTAAGATTAAAGAACTTAATGCAAAGAAGGATGTTCAAAGGAATGTACTTTGAATTTGAGACTTCATCTCCATGGAATTTCTTTCCATTGGAATACTTTGTAATGTTTGTTGCCAAGTCTTTGTGACTTGTGTGAATATCATTACAAGAGGATCATTGCATAGATTACAGTAAATGACAAGAACTTGGTGTTCTTACATTTACAATAAGGATTGGGATTGTGAAATGAGAATCATTGAAGTTATGTTCAATTGATATACATTTCACAAAGAGATGACCATATGTAAACATAGTGTGCATACTTGGAGTATGGCATAGCTATTGTTTAGAGAAACATAGTATACATGCTTGGAGCATGACATCACTACTGTTTCAATTCAAGTATTAAGTTGATTAATCGGAACATGAATAATGAGTGATCAATATGGTGCTTAGATAAAAGGTGTTTTATTTACGCTCAAAGTGTTGAGGCCATATAGGACTAGTATTATTTTGTGTTTCACTTTGCATGTTTTGACTTACAGAATAACTAGGTCACTCTCCCGAATGACCAAGTTATTCAAACCATCCACAGTCGGTCATATGTTGGAAGTAGATATGAATCAAGACTGTCATGAATTTGGCTTGTATGATTTGTCTAAAGTGCTTTAGACAATGCAATAGTTGCTACAACATTCATGAGTACTCATAAGGGCTGAGTATTGGATTCAACCCACACTCATTTTGGATTCACTTCATGGATTTTATCACGAGTGAATCATGAGACGATAATATCTTATATTCTTCAAACCTAGAGATATGAGTTGTTGACTATGAGTTGGTTATACATTGATTGCACGTAAACGCATTGGTAACTCGATGTTATAAAACGTGCCTTTGTGTATGATTCAACAAATAGTTAGTACAAGCATATGAGTCGAAGTTTATCCATTCCTTTTATTTTCGGGATAAAAGCGATATCTATGGGCCCCTCGATGATTTAGTGATGACAAAAGTAAGTGCTCGGCCGGGCCTGGACTGATTTGATTTGTTCAATTAGTCAGTCGTCATAAATCAGAAATCGGGAAACAACAAATGGACAGAGAGAATGATTATAATCCATGTCTCAGTCCATATGATATCTAGAATGGAGGAATATATGATCACTTATCTAATGGACAAGTCATTGACAAAGGTCAGAGTTCATCTACAAGGTCAGAGTTCGACAGAAGCTTTTGAGAGCTACGATTGCTAGTCGGGTTCTGAAGTCATACTTGCAATAATAGTTTTAGACTTATCCAAGTGGGAGACTTTTGGATTAATGTCTAAGTCCATAACTTTAATTGGTAAGACTTAACCCGACCCGACATGGTCCATTTGGGTTGCATGGCATCATGCACTTGGATAGACTAAAATGAGAGAAATAACACTTAAGGTTTATTAATATATTATAAGTTCTAATATATTAATAGAGATTATTTAATTAGTATTGATCAAGAATTAATCTAGAATTAATTAAGTGATCAAAAGAAGACTAATTAAATATATGGGTTGATTGTGTAAATCATCCATACGTATATAGTGGGCTAATGCTCCATGGATTATCAAGTTGGGCTAAAACCCATTGGATGCTCCATGGTGTATTTGAACCCATGGATCCAAGGAAATGGAAAGCCATGACAATTAGGGTTTACCCTAATTGTAACAACTATATAAACATCTTATTGATGTGAGAAATCGGCCACTAGATATGCATGGAGGGCAAGCCGATTCTTGAAGTGTTCTAATTTCTCTCTAAGTTATTCCAAGTGCTTATGGTGTTGTGTGAACCATTTGAGGTGTCACACTTGGGGCACTAGGCACTCAAGCTTCATGAAGACAAGCACCAACAAAAGGTATGTTATTCTAACTTGTGTTATTCAAAGTTTTGTATGCTAGAATAGAACAATACCTTGGAAAGTTGATATTTGCATGTATAATAGAGAAAACATAGATCCAAGGTATTTAGGGTTGCATGTACACTTAGGAGTGTTAGATTGCTCAAAACCCAACAACCCTAACCCTTGGTGGGCACATATTGAGGGAGTAATCCCTGAATCAATACCATCTAGGCGATGTAGGTGATGATCCTTAGGGAAAGTCCTTAGGAACAAACATAAAAGGAGATGCGATGTAAGGAGATGAGAGGTAAAATATGATGTAGGAGACGAACCTTAGGATAAATCCTTAGGGAAGGTACTTAGGAATAAAGAAGATAATGGGGATGGGTAATTGGGTTAATTGTTTGATGATTGAACATAATAAGTATATTATTGTAGGTTGAAAACCCTATGTACTCACCAGGTTTCCCAACCTGACCCACTCAGTTTATTTATATCACAGGTGACGATATGAAGTGACATTACACTGAGAGATTTAAAGAGATGTAGATCACTAGTGTAAATAATTGTAAGATCTGTTTATGCTTATGTTTCTGTATTAACGATGACATCCCAAACGTTTTAAAACGAAATAAATACGTTTCTTCGAAAATGTTTTAATAATGTATTTATCATGTTTTTCTGGAAACAAATTCCGCAACATTTTTATTAAAAGAAGTACTCTGATTTTTATAAAGCATAAACAAAATCGGTCTTTTCTGGCCGTGAAAAATGGGGATGTCATAATGCCCGTCAGTTGTACAAACCCTAAATTCGGGCTTTCTGAGCACTATTTACGCAACTTAACCGTTGTCAATCCATTCCACCTTCAGCTTCCATCCTCCAAAACGACCCTTTGCCAAATCCTAATCTCCTTTTAAGAGTTTTGAGTTTTTTGAGTGTTTTGTGGTCATTCTTGAAGGAAGGATTCCATTGGAGAGAATTAGAGGAACATCAAATTTTGTGAATCTGGAACTTTCATCTCATTAGTAACCTCAATAAGGTATAAAGTTATGAACTTGATGAATACTTCGTTAGATCTTGCTAGTCCTTGAGTTTTTATGCCTTTTGGTCCTGTAATCTTGGTGTATATGAGTATGGCCTACTCTAGACCAAATGAGTTGTCCTTTAAGATGCTTTGGATTGTTTGTGGTCATAAAAATGTGATCTTGATACTTTTCTTTCACCTATAAATGAGTTATGATTTTTAAGAGCTTTTAATAAGTTAGGGTTTGGTTTTAAGCTCCTTTTAGCCATGCAAGGTCTTAAAGTTGGAAATTTTATCATTTAGGAAGGAATTAGGGATTATATTTGAGTCCTGGTCGTAAGGTCTTAGAAGTTATGTCCTTAATAGGAAGGGTTGCTTCTGGCCTGAGTATGTTAGGCATACCTAGTGGTACATAGTACGTACTAGGCAAAGGCCACGTAATCTGGAAAAGGATCCACTACCCATGTGTAGTGATAGAGTATGTAGGACGTACTCTGCCTATGTTGACTCTTTGACTTTTAACTTTGAACTTTGACCACATACTTGACCAAGTTTGACTTGAGGGAATTTTGGTAAATTTACATAGTAATTTGAGATGGGGTCATGTAATTTGTATATGTGATTTGTAGAGGCAATACTTGGAGCAGCGAGTTGTTCAGCTATTTTCAGACTGTGAGGTGAGTTTTCCTTAGTGTACTCGTGGGTCAAAGGCACCAATGCCTGCCTACTAGGTTATGTATCCTGGCATATAAGATGATGATATGTTGGTTATATGATAGAATGGTAGACATGTATGGTACTTGTATTGATGGATGTGTGTTAATGTTTATCTATTGTATATGTCGACATATTGAGGTTGGGTTGAGGCGATCTTGCTTTCTGCTAAAGGCCAAGATACCCAGGGCAGTACGGAAAGGATGTAGGCCCTATGTGGTGATCCAGTCGGGTCGAAGGCCCGGGGAGCAATCCCGATAGGTTGTATACCCTGCGAGGTGGTCCAGTCAGGCTGAATGCTCATATTTTCATGTTGTTATCTATTTGGTTGTATGTGGTATTTTTCAGGGAACTCACTAAGCTTTGGCTGACAATTTGACTGTTATGGTTATAGGTACTTCAGAGGATAGGGGCAAGGTGAAGGCCTGATTGTGCACATCATCCACGATTTTATGTGTTTTTATGATTTTTGGATACTCTTATTCATGATAGTGACTTTGACAACTTGTTTTGTAAAACTTATGGATTTTGGAATTGTTCCAAAAAATGAAAATTTTGCCTTGATTTTTGGGATGTTACAAAATTCAATCGTTTGAACATTTTCATTTATGTATTGGTTTGGTTTGTTTAGATAACTTTATGTTAGTTCGCCTTGATTTTTGGTTTGGTTTGTTTTAACATTTTCATCTATTGTACTCTATGTTATATGTTTGGTTAATGCAGAGTGCATGTATATATAAGCTCGAATGATAAGTCGGTACAACAGGAAGGCGGGGGCCAAGGAGGTTCATGCCCCCTTGGACGGTCCTAAGGGCAGTGCCACAAAAGGACTTCGGAAATTTAAATTTGTTTGTTTGTGAATAAACCGAATTCTAGTGGGTGATTATGGTAAGATTGACAAGACTCGACAGTTTTGTAAACCATTGATTATGACATTAATTTCAAGATTTCCCTAACTAATTTATAAGATTAAACCCTAATTGGTCATGCATATATACGATTCCTCATTTGAGTCTTATATAAAATCCTTTTTAGCTCTTCTTCTTCTTGAACAAAATCAGAATTCTTTGGAGATTTGGCTTACGTATATGTGCCTAGATACACACATGTCCTTTTGGATTATCCTATATTGGATTTCTTGTAACCTAGAGATAGGGTGAGAATATCAGTTGGAAAGTGAACTTACACGATCCATAAGTAATCCGGTTCTCCACCATCACCCTACATTCTACTCTCCAACAAAATTTAAGGATATTTCATTACATAAGGAAGTCATGTCTAGTTTTTTATGATGGATAATCAAATAACATTTCTAATTTGTAGAAATTTTTTGAGATGTTGGATCAGTCACAAAAATATATTGTTAATCTAGGGGATAGAAGAAAAATCATTGTTGAAAATAAGCATCACATTATTGTTACAACTGCAATGACCAAAAAGATTGTATTATATGATGTAAAGTATGTAACTAGAATGACCTACATTTTTGAAGGTGTTTGAAGTTTATGCATAGACATTTTAGAGTTATATTTTGTTATGATCAATGTTTTATTCAAGAAAAAATCTTTCTGTAATGCTTTTTGTCTTCTATGATTAAAAATATGGTTTTAACACTTTATCTCTTGTTGTTGAAAAAACTACAACCAATAAAAATATATTAGGTCTAATTTATGGCATTTGAGGTATGTCCACTTTAATGAATAAAAGTTGGTGTTGTTGAATCAGAAATTAGTGGTTTGGAGTTTTCTCCATATTAGATGAAACATCCGGGTTTGAGGTATGTTTTATTTTTAATTTAAGATTTGAATTTTGGCAAGTCGCCACGGTGTGGTAAGGATCGCCACGACGTGGCGAGGCATTTTCCAGCCACGGGTCTTTTTCACTCGCCACGACGTGGCCATCGCTGATGCCTTAAATCCTAATTTTTCAGGTTATGCAACTATTTAAAGGAATGATGAGGCTAGGGTTTGCTCACCCTTAGCCTCCGCCACCCTCTGTTATCCATAAGAAAACCTTAACTATTTTCTTCCATTATTGAAGCTTTCTTGAGTGCTTTTGAGAGGTCTTGAAGGAAGAATCAAGGAGTCACCCAAGGATGATAAAAAAAAACCCTATCTACCTTTCAAGGCTCCACCTTTTTTATTATAGAGTGCTAGATCTTGTATTTTGTCCCATTTGCTTCTTGATCTTGTTGGATGGGATGGTGAGACTTCATAAAGATTGCAACTTTATGAATCTTTAGATCATTTGAAGTAGTTTATGGTTTGGATCTGAAGTTTGGTGGTTTTTTGTGCCATGCATAAGATTTTGGTCATAAAACCCCATTTTAACCTAAGTGGAGTCCAAAAACATGCAAGTCTAAAAAGCATGAATCTTTTGGATGGTTTTAGTGTTATAAGCTCTTCTGGAACAAATAGGCTCAAGACATACCGGATTAAGTGCTTCTTGATTAAACCTATGTCGTGGTTATGCTTTGTGGATCTAAGTTGAGATCTAGACCTTTTGGTGGATCTCAAGGGATAAAGTTGGAACTTTATCCCTTTAGACAACAATAATGATCAGATCTGGGTTTTGGAACCTCTTGTATTAGAGGTTTTGGCTTAACTCATTAAGATGTTTTAGATCCAGTTCCCACGACTTGGAGATTAGGGAAAACGTGTTTGTTTTGTCGTTTGGGGGCCTCGACGTGCCCAAGGATGGGCATGACATGGCACGTCAACTTTGACCATTGACTTTGACTTTTGACTTGCATTGAATTTTAGTTAAACCACTAGTTTTGGAAGGAAAGCTAAGGGTGTACTTTATATGGCTGTATAGATGATTTGTAGCATTTGTACTCATGGGAGTAGGATTAATTGTAATTGATCATCGTTTGTTAGCTGAGTCTCCTCACTATACTTGTGGGTCGAAGGCACCAATGCCTACTCACTAGATTATGTCTGAAGGATGATACTTGTCTTTGTGACACTTATTGCTATGCATGTATGTGCTTTTGTCTTTGTGACTCTTGCTGATATGATTATATGCTTAGTTGTAGGGGTGAAATAGATCTAGTACCGGTTGAAAGATACCGACCGACTAAAAGATACCGAAGGGGTGAAATAGACCCAGTACCGGTTGAAAGATACCAAGGGGGGTGAAATAGACACATTTCAGTTTTAAACTGTTATGTATGTATAATATGGGTATTTTTGGGATAAACTCACTAAGCTTTGTGCTTATTGTTTTATGTTCATGGTTTTAGGTACTTCGAGTTCAAAAGGGCATGATCACACCGCATCCACCAACATTCCACATTTTATGACATGATTTGTATTCTGATAACTATTTTATACATTATCACGTTTTGATGGGTTTTGAAATGAATGAATGATGTTTCTATTGTTTTTAAAATAAAACTTTTACTTAGTAATTTTTGGATTGTTACATAGAAGTTTTGATTTTTGTGAAGCATGTGTCTCTCGGAAACATAGGAAAAACTCATTCCATGTAGTTTAGTCTTAGTGGATGTTGTTGATTTGTGGAGACTAATTACTTGTGGAGAGTGTCAACGGTGTCCTGCATTGGAAATTATAAAGGAATAAAATATATATATATATATATATATATATATATATATATATATATATATATATATATATACACCAAACCAATGGTTATAGTATGTTAGCATCCTATATTATCTACACCTAGTTTCTTTTGTATCTCCCTACCTTTATACATTGAGCTTTAATGTAATTGTGAAACTAACCTTGACATTAATAATAAATCTCTCTACTTTATAAATGGATATTGCATGATTACACTGATCATGTGGCCCATATAATTCTTTTATCTTATTTATATTTCTTGCATCATATAACTATGTTCTTGTCGGTTGAATACATAACATATGGTATTAAAGCTATGGTTGAAGATGGGATGGAAAGATTAAAAAGTTTAAGGGCTATGATTTTAGATTTTGGAAGATGCATATCAAAGATTAGCTCTCCCAAAAAAGGGTTACATAGACCCTTTTCCGAACACCTGAGAGAAGGAAATAGGAGGATTGGGTGTTACTGGACTGACATAATCCATAGGTGGTAAGGTTGTCATTGGCGATGAATGTTTCATACAATACCGTCAATGAGAAAAAATATATATACTAAACAATTTGTTTTCCAGTATTTACAAAAAATTCTAGCCTGCAAATAATTTTTTCTTGATTTAGCAATTGGCGATACAAAAATGAATGAAGGCGGATTTGTGACAAATCAGTTTACCTATATTGGGATCATTTAATATTAAATTATTCTTTTATGTTATTATCTTCAGTGCTCGAGAGTTGGTTTTACATAGTTACAAAACTTAGTATTTCATCTAGAGCTACTAAGCTTTCATTAGAATACACTGAATACATTCATGATCTAATACAAGAAGAAGATATATGAAGGAATAAAGTAAGTGGGTGCTCGGGTTCCATGTTGATTATAAAGGGCATGGGAAAATTCCTATAGGGGTAGGGGTAATGGGAGCGGAAGATCAAAATCAAGAACAATAGATCAATTTAAGAATAGGAAGGATTTCGTCTATAAGAATTTGAAAAAGAAACTTGACACTTCTTTAATAAATTCCTAAAACCTACAATTAATAAAGGGATAATGACTTAGGAGGGTAACTACCTATTAGCATTGTTCAAATATTGTCAACTTGTTTTTTTTGTACCTAATAAACCAACTAACATTTTTTAACCGTTTACATTATAACAATATTACCGGCTAACCTCCATTTTAACCGGTAAATGCAATTAATTCATTTAAATGAAAAGGAAAAGAAAATACGTGGCTCCAAAAGATTATACGTGGCATGTTACGTGTCTATTTACACCTCACTTATTATATAGAGGGTGTTTGTCGTTGAAGCCCTAGATCGAAAATGGCTTCTTCTTCTGCTTCATCTGCTTATTCCAAATGAAATGTCGAACTCCAAGCTGACCATCCATGTAAGTGTGACATGCCATCTCGTGTGAAGATTTCAAGAACACCCGACAATCCAGGAAGAAAATTTCGAGTTTGTCAAAATTCTTTGGTAAGTATGTTTTATTTATTCAACCCGGAACTGAATCTTCTTCTTCATCTTCTCTTCAATTTAATTTTTTTTTGAGTAAATTACACGAATGGTCCCTAACTTCATTTTTTAACTCGAAAGGTCCCTACTGTTTGTTTTTGTTACGTGCTTGGTCCCTTTCTTACCTAAAAAGACTATTTTGCCAGTGATTTTCTAATTTCTTTAAATAAACACATCTCCAATCCCACCCCCCTCACCTTACCTTACCTACCTCACCATTTTTCTCTATTTAAATAATAGTCTTTTTAGGTAAGATAGAGACCAAGCGTGTAACAAAAACGAAATGTACGGACCAAGCGTGTAACAAAAAACATTAGGGACCTTCCGAGTTAAAAAAATAAGTTAGGGAACAAACGTGCAAATTACCCAAAACCATAGGGACCATTCATGTAATTTACTCTTTTTTTATCCTTTCATGAAGAGTGCAAGAACTCCAAGATGTAATTTCTGGGAATGGATGGAAGATGATGAGTACCAACTACAGAAGAACAGTGATTTGGGACAAATCTACAACCTAACATTCAAGATTGGAAATTTGGAAAACGAAATTAGTTATTGCAGGAAGAAGTTGGAAGAAGAGAAGAACTCTGATTTGGTTTTCAGACAAGAACTGGACAAAGTGAAGTGGAAGTTGTTTACTCATAAAGCTGCATTGTTTGTGTTATTTTTCTTGTATGTTAAACATGTATTTTTTAAAGTTTGATGTGTTCTTTGCATCCTGTTTGATGTACTCTTGTTTGATGTATTCTTCTTTGATGTGTTCTGACTAAATCATGTACTTCATGAAGTTTTGTATGCAATGAAAGTTATGACTAAAGTTTGATGTTTAATACTTGATGTATTAAGACAGTAAACATGTAATGTATACAAACACATAAATAAATATGTATTAAGACAATAAACATGTAACTTGGGAGTTTGATGTATTAAGACAGTAAACATGTAATGTATACAAACACATAAATAAACATGTACTTAAATTAGGGGATAATGACTTGGGAGGGTAAACATGTACTTAAATTAACATGTACTTAAAGTACCAAAATATTCCCAAACATACAGGACCCAAGATGTTAAAGTATCAAAATATTCCAAAAGATGTGCCAAGTTTGTCCTATTGTGCCAAACGATATTACAAGACCCAAGATTCCAAAACATGCAAAATAAAACAACACATTGAATTCAAATCTCCAGTGGGTGGTCAGTACTGCTTCCTTCCTTCCTCCTTATGTTCTTCCTTAACTGAATCTTTGTGATTCTTTCTGAAGTTTTTCTTGTACTCTTCCTAACTTGATTTTCTGCATTGTGTTGAATTTCCTGTTCCACATTATCTTGAACTTCAATTTCATGTTCCACTTCAATGTTAGCTTGAATCTCATCTTCTATGTTAGCATCAACTTGAATGTCATCTTGAATCTCCCCTACAAGGTTATCTTGATCTAAAGGAACATCAACTTCAACTTCAGGTACCCCATAAACTTCAGGAACATCAACTTCAGCTTCCACATCAGGTTCAGGAACATCAACTTCAGGAACATTAGTTTCCACATCACTTTCACTTTCAAACATGACAACATGTTCCACTTCCAATTCAGCTTCAAGGTCTACTTTACCTGTAAAAGGGAAAAAATTCAGAAATGGCACACAAGTATAATATATTAGATAATTTAACACCATACCTTGTTTCTTAGGTTTCTTTTTGTTAGAACCTGAAGTAGATGGTACACCATTTGGTCTTTGAGGACATGTAGATCTGTTATGTCCTCTTTCCCTACAAATGGTACATCTCATGATCATTCCCTTTTTTGAGACTGTATGCCTTGTTCCCTTAGTTTCTCTCTCAACCTGATCCCTTTTCCTTTTCATTGTTGGTCTTCCATGTAGTCTTGTTTTTTTAGGGGGCAATGGTTTGGTGTAATCCACTTCAGGCCACATAGCACTACAGTTTAGTGGCCTAATGTTATACCTATAACAACTTGCATACATTGATGTAGTAAACCATTCTGACACATACTCCTCAGGGTCCCTATTGAGGCTTGAAATGGCAGCATATCCATGCACACAGGGATACCCTGCTAACTGCCATGCCCTGCATCCACATTGCCTAGTATTCAGGTCTACAACATACCCTTGCCAAAACCTATCCATAATCATATACAAATTAGAAAATATTAAAAATGACAAACATATAAGCAATAAGAATTTACCTTTGTGTTTCCTTGTGCTTATTCAACTTCAACCTTATGGAAGGACATATGCTTAAATCCCAAGATTGACCCTTGGCCTTGTATATACACAACCTTTCCATTACATAAATCCGGATTTCTTCTAACATGGTAATAAGTGGTTTCTTCCTAGCAGCTTCAATCACAGAGTTAAAACTTTCAAAAACACCATTTTCATATGCATCACAAATCCTATCAACCTGAAAAAAATGTTTTACACCATGTTTTAGGGTCCCTTTCCATCAAACGTTCATAAGCTAGTGGCTCCAACTTCTTGATTTCATTCATATGGTATTCAAATTTTTTTGGAACTGTAGATCCAGCAGCTCTCCAAAATAGTTTCTTAAACATTTTCCCCTTAAATCTTTTTTGGAAATTAGCACATATGTGCCTAGCACATTGCCTATACTCTGCAGCTAGAACCCTTTCCTTCACAGCTTCAACTAATCCCTATAATCAAAACATAAACAACATAAGCAAAAACATATTAAGTATGTAAAATAAGTATGGAAAATAAGTATGGAAAATAAGTATGGAAAATAACAATAATTGAAGTGTGAACATTACTTTGTGTTTGTCTGATATTATGGTTAGTCCATGCCCAACTCCCATTCCAATGTCATCAATTAGAAGATCAAGAAACCACTTCCATGATTCTTTATTTTCTACTGCAACCACATCCCATGCAATAGGATATATGTGGTTGTTTGCATCCCTCCCAATGGTTGCAAGCAACTGACCTCTGCATATGACCTTTAAGAAACAACCATCTACTCCAATTACCCTCCTACAACCCTCCATCCATCCATCCTTCAAACCCTTTAAACACACATAAAACTTTGAGAAGTATGTTTCTCCATCAGGCATCACATCCACCTCCATCTTAACTGTTGATCCAGGATTTTTCCTTTTTAGCTCTTCTCCATAACTCCATGTTTTAGCATAATGCTCTATTAAAGTACCTTCTATCTGCTGAAATGCATATTTCCTAGCATTTCTGCATTGTCCAACACTAGCTATCAGGTTAAACCTTTTACTGACCTTAGCTTTTAATTTCCTAATGCTCATCTTTGGTTTCTGTAATATATCATTCATGAAATGAGTTCCAATCCATTTGTAGCTTACAATGGACCCAAATTTGAAAACTCTTGCACAATTATGCCTATCAATTAATGAATTAATCTGAAAAGACTTCTCATTCTTCATCCAGGTTGCCCACAACCTAAAGGGACAACTCTTACTCTTCTTGTTCTTCTTATATTTACAACATTTTGCCAACAACTTTTGATGATCATTTTTTCAAACCATAAGTCATACCCATTCTTGACAGCATAGTTGGTTAGACAAAGCTTCAATTCAAGAGGGTTGGCAAACTTCATACCTAAAACTGGGACCATTTTATCCCATTCTTGCTTCTCATCAAAGACAGGGAACACAACCTCATCATCTTTATCACTATCTTCATCATCATCAGCATCATTTACTTCTTCTTGATTACTATTGAGAATGGGTTTACCACACAACTTGTTCAAGAATTCATCATCATCTGTTTTGTCAAATGTATGCACCTCTTCATCAGGTTCATGCTCACATTCCCTTATATCTGAAATTTGTGACTCTGTATCATCATCTTCTATTACATCAGACAGCTCATCACCTGTTAACAACTCCTTATCGGCCCAGTCAAGAATGGGTTCGTTTTCGTGGTCAATGTACACATTCATCCTTAGCTCCTGCTTATCCATGTAACCAACTTCAATAAACTCAAAATAGTCAGCATCATTGTCGATTCTTCTAATACCCTCTGTCAATCTTTCATGAGTACTACAATAGTACAAGTTCTCACAGCTTCGTCTTGTCAGCTTTGAAACCCACAACACAAATTCTCTATAGTCCATGCCACCAAAATCCACATCACGAACTGACATTCTCATAGGGTCTAAGTACACTAACGGGTTTGGTGCAAACATGCCGTTGAAATGAAAATCTATAGTGAGATACTTACCGTTAGATGCTTCCATTGTAGTGAGATACGTATCGTTAGACGATTTCAAGTCCCAACTTCAGTTCCTACTGCTTCGATCGACTGAATTCTGAGAAAACAATTAAGTAACCGGGATCGATTTGGGGAATGATTTGGGAGTAGTTGTTAAGATTAAGAACCCTAAATAAATTAGATCGATACACCTAGAACCTGTTTAAATGAAGTCGAATACAGACAAAGGGTGAAATAGCCACGTCATAAGCCACGTATTTTCTTTTCCTTTTCATTTAAATGAATTAATTGCATTTACCGGTTAAAATGGAGGTTAGCCGGTAATATTGTTATAATGTAAACGGTTAAAACAAGTTAGTTGGTTTGTTAGGTACAAAAAAAACAATTTGCCAATATGTGAACAACGCTAATAGGTAGTTACCCTCCTAAGTCATTATCCCATTAATAAAGGTAAGATAAAAGAAAATGTAGTAGCCGATTTTGATACACATTCATCTGTTGTATAGCAAGACCAACTGAATCATGAATTATGGAGTGTGGTACATTTTTCCATATCAGTCCATGCAAAGAAGGGATGCATAATTTCAAGCATTATAGTAGAAATATGAGTCTCATAGATAATAAAAGTCTTGAAATTATGGGAGTTGAGGATGTTGTCCTCAATACATCTCTTGGATCCAATGGAATACTAAAAGATGTCAGAAACATTCTAAACCAGATATTGATGTTAATATTTATTTGTGGGGCAATTAGATGAAGAATGATATTGATGATGTATATATCTTATTGGACCTTTTTTCGAATTCAAACATACTTTTTTTTGTCCAAATATGGTTCTGCCAACTAGGTTCGGTTTCGCCATTCGGCCAACCAGGTTCGCTTCGGCCATTCTGCCAACCAGGTTCACTTTAGCCATTCAGATAACCAGGTTCGGTCTTTTGATGATGGTTTGGTTCGGTCATTCGGCAAACCAAGTTTAGTTCAGGCTTCTGCTAATGGTTCGGTTCGGCCATTCGGCCAACCTGATTCGATTTGGTCTTTTGTTGATGGTTCGGTTCAGCCATTCGGCCAACCATGTTCAGTTTAGTCTTTTGTTGATAGTTCGGTTCGACCAACCAGGTTCAGTTTGGTAATATGTTTGGCTCCTTCCCAAGACAAAATGTGCACTAGCCAACTTAATCATCTCAGGTACAGTTGTTCAGCTTTATTTACAAGAAAATGTACTTCCTACCACCCCCCCCCCACACACACACACATATATATATATATATATATATATATATATATATATATATATATATATATATATCAACACACATAAAAGAAGTAAGCTCGAAATCTCTCATACGAATCACACATACATAAAATTAGTTTACTTCCGCTCGAAATACCCGACCCACATTTCATATCGATACTAACTTGATCATCGGTGGTCGCTCCCAGGATGCAAGTCCTGAGGGGAATCTAACGATACTCATTTATAAGTGTAACCGGAATCCCATCGGGGCTCACTAGCGGCATCGAAGCACTTATCTGAGATCTCGACTCGATCATCCTCGTGATGATTTTCATGGTTTCATAAGATATGATGTGGATTTTAGATATCATCACTGCAAGGTGAAAAAAGGGAATTTGGTACTTGGTCAGGTATGAAAAAGGAAACAGAGAACCTTATACATTGTTGAGGTATCTACAATACATAAAACATAACTATTTAGGTTACTGGTACATCTATTTTGTTTCACCAAATATATTGGGGAACATGAATGAGAATGGTATGAAGATGATAACTAGAAAAGGCATGATTCTAGATTTGTAATGTGTGACAATTGGTTTCTTTAAGCTATTTAGTTTAGGAAGTTAACAAACTGTGAACATCTCCTAATATTAGGAAAGTTGAAGTGGATCAAGTTGATGTGTGCAACCCTACATTAATTTATTCAAATGGAGGACTGTTCTACTATGTTACCTTTATATGTAATTCGACGAGAAAGGTATTGATTTATTTTATGAAAAACATATATGAATTCTTCAATACCTTTAAGAATTATAAGGTTGCGGTAAAGAATGATAATAACTAAAAGATCAATTAGTTAAGGTCTCACAATGAGGAAGAATAAAAAAAAAAAGAGTTTATTGATTATTATATTGAGAATTGGATTAGTATCATGAAGGTTGTTCCAAAGAAACCTCAATAGAATGGAGTTACAGAAAGAATGAAATGACAATGAGTATATGAGTGTGAGGCTTCATTTAGCATCGTTAAGTATGTTTTGGGAAAATTGAGTAAGACGATTACTAATCTAATCAATCGTGGGCCTTCAGTTCTGACAGGGTTCAATATTACCAAAGAGGAATGACAAGATCGACAAGTGAATCTTTCGTACTTAATTTCTTGAGGAGTGAATCCAGGTTTCCCATTTCAGAAATGATGGAGGAGAAAATTATAAATACCAAACAAAGGGTGATACTATGTTAGTGCCCAATATTCTCTAGACAAAGTTTTTTGTATATCTTTAACTCTATATATTAAGTCTCAATGTAATTATAAACTTGACCCCAAGACCAATGATAAATCTCTCTAGTTCGAGCGTGGATGGATGTAGCATGATTACAATGTTAAGTTGATTAGCATGATTCACCTTTCAACTCATAGCCGCTAGACAGACCAAGCATGAGATCTCACTCCTATATTAGATTCGACACCAAAATATGTCATTGGCTAAATTTAGTAGAGTTTCTAGGCTTGGCCTTACTATAGGATTTTAGGTATTTTCCTTTTATGTATAAATTCATTAAATTTGTGTAACCAAAGTTAAGCAAGCAAATGTGTAATTTGGAAATTATATATATATATATATATATATATATATATATATATATATATATATATATATATATATAACCGATTACTCTGATCGTGTGAACCATGTTACATCTAATGTTATGGTTTCTTTGTTTTCATTATTACATTGTGTGTAAAATCGTTTATCATTTTGTTCAAGTATATTTTATTTAAATTTTTACTATAAATTAATTGTAGTTAATAGTAAAACTATTTTTTATTATTAAAAGTGATTTATCTCTACTAATAGCTTATGGGCACGTTGCTTTATGTTGAAAAAGGCGAGCCTTTGTGAACTTGGTTTGTGCTGGCGGACTAGTTCACCAAATTTTTTTTTATTTACTTTTTAGACTTTTTATTGGTGAGCCCCTGGGGTTACCGATGTGAGTTTATGTTGGTTAGTTTACTTACTATATGTGTGCTGGTACCTAGGGGAAGTTACTTGTGTGCCTTCAGGTCCACTAGGAGAACAACCAGAAGTTCTTCAGGTCTTTGGGATGATGCACGTGAGCCTATAGTCCCATTGAGGTGTTAACCATGAGCCTTTATATGTACACATTGTGTATGTGATGTAATATGTGGTATATTCAGGAAATCATTAAGTTTTATACTTACATTTATAGATTAAATGTTTTTCATGTTGTTCTCTTGTCACAAGGAAGGGAGCATCATAACTGCATCACACACGCATCATTGTTGATTTATGAATTAAACTTCCACTGATTTTATGATATTACCCTATTTTGGAAAATTTATATTATAATGATTGAACAAAAAGGGAATTTTATATTACTGTTGGGAACACAGTTTGTCGATATATTTTGTTCAAATAAAATAATTTTGGATTCAAATTTAGGACGTTACACTTTTTATGTCCGAAAAATCCGCTGGAATTTGTTTATTGGCGGATTGCGATGGAAATTCCCATCGTAAATAGGTTTTTTCTTTTCTTTTCTAGTAGTGTATATGTCATCAAAAGGTATAACTATGTTTCTATATATATATATATATATATATATATATATATATATATATATATATATGTGTGTTTAATTAATAGTTGATCAAATTGTTTCAAAAGTTTAAAATTTACTTCAGGTTTTATTTAAATAAATGCTTATTAGTAATATTGGGTTAGTAAATGGGCATTTATATCCATTTCTCTCTTTCACATGTTTTTTTGTAGCCTACTTGTTTCATAAGTTTATTCCTTACCTTATGAATAATCTTTCACCTTTAACCATCAACTTACTATCCCTCTACTAATAAATCTCTGAAACCTATAATATGATTTCCTTCCTAGTGTGGGAAAATATAACATATATGGTTTATTTAGACTTGATACCTTACCTGATGATTGTAGAAATACCTTATCATCTCTTTGTGGTGTTCTTCATTCCATATTGTATTAATGGCACCACTTATGTATAAAGCAATTATCTGCAATAAAAATTAACAGTTACAGCTAGGCTTAAGATAATTGGTGATAGACACATAATCATATATGTAGATACATAATGGAAAAATCAAGTTCATGATATCAATTTTAGAAAAATGAAATCGAACACATATATAAGGCCTTAACTCATGTTTGAAGTCCGAATTCTACTTAGAAATAATGAATCACATTGCATTTGCATGTTTTGGTGAAGTAAGTAGCAATTTTAGGTTAACAAGTCATATGTACACAATATAAAATAACTAACTTAAAAATTAATTTGTATTTCTACTCATTATACTCACAAGTGGAGGAGTAAAGAACATGGGCCAGCATTTTCCGCAGGCCAATGACCATCTTTTGCTTGGATTGCACGTTGTAGTCAGAGCACTTTCTTCACTGTAATTGTTACAGCTTCAAAAGTGACATGTTCATCATCACTTAGTCTTATTGGATCTATGTCCATAAGATTGATTTGATTTTCCTTCATAAGCTATTCATAATATAATATGATTATCAGGTTCATATATTAGCACAATAATTGCGTCCATAAGATCCATTTGATATTCCTTTATAAGCTATTCATAATATAACATCATTATCAGGTTTATGTATTATCACAATACTATAATCTCTATTATAAATGATTTCTAGGAAAATTTATCACACATTAAAATAGAAATAACTTCATTTATACACAAAGCTTATCCGTAAGGGGGGCGGGGTTGGGAGACCGCCTAGGGCCTAACTAGTCTGAAGGTCACAAATTAATGTCAATCGTTTACACGGATTTTATAAGATTCACAAAGGTATTGAATCTTAAAAGCTTATGGATTAGTGGTGGCGGAAATTTCCCAAGCGATTGATCGAAGTGGACAAGTTGAAGTGAAGCCCCCAACGAGACTACGACTCTATCTGTCTCACTCTCTTACTCTTTGAGTTTTCCGATTTCTCAATCATCTGATTTCTAATTCTATGAAGTTTTACCATTATACATACTGAATCCTAAAATATGAAGTTCTAAAGTTCAATTGTCAACCAAAATTGATTTTTCATTTAATATTTATTCTTTCATCTCTTAAGCTTTGTGGTGTTTCAAGTTGAGGTTAGTTTTGAGACAGAATAAAATATGTCAGAAAGGTAGAGGTAACATGGGAGAGACAACATAAGCATGTGTGGATTCTTTATGAAGATTAGTTTAATTTCAACCTTTATTTATATATAACAATTAATAGTTCCATTTTAGTTTTATGGTTTCTTAATATTTGTTGCATGATCACTTGTTAAAAAGGCTAAATTTTTGTACTTTGAAGGTTATTAAGGGGTGAATTAGTACATGGTTTTTGAATTTTGTATGATTTTAGGATGTTTTTGATATGTGTTATTCTTTATTCCATTTTATGGACTATAAGTTGCAATTCAGTGAGGGTATCCAATTGGTTGTATAATTAAGTTATTTTATTGATAAAGGAAACGTGAGAAATGGTATGTATGATTTGGTTGCTTAAGTTGTTCGAAAGCCTGATTTGGCCCAAATGGTGTTGGTGATTCGTTATCATCAATGTTATTTAAGTGTAATAGGGATTACTTTGTTGACTAAAGATGATCTTGATAAATATTAAACAAGTAAGGAAGGGTGTGGAGTACACACTTGTTTAAGTTTGATCAAGTATTAAAGTATACTGTCATTTAGGGGCGAAGCCCCTGAACGAACGGGGGTCCGGGGGCAGCGCCCCTGGGAGCGGGGTCCAAGGGGCAGAGCCTCCTGGCTGGGGTCGAGAAAAACTGTTTTTACGGTTGAGAAAAATTGTTATATGACAGTTTTTGACTTTGGGTTATATTGCTGTTTTAAAAATGCATCAGAAAATCCAAATGTTGAATATTTTAACCCGGTTTTGACTTTGAATTCATCTTTATACAAAACCCAGATTTATGACAATTTTTATTGTTGAGAAAAATTGTTCTATGACAGTTTTGACAGTTTTTCAGATAAGGAAGGTTTATAACCAATTTTAGTCACTTTTCTGGTACTCACGAAATTACACCATCTCATTCTCTCTTTCTTTTCTCTCTGATTTTATCTGAGTCTTATCCAATTGAGGATTTGGGAGTACCACCCAAATACTTCGATTTGAAAGTGATTATCACGATTCTCAAATTTCCAAGTGCCACTAAACCATATTTCTAACAAATGGAAATACAAAACCTAGCAAGTTTTTTTTATCAATATTAACCAATCATTTGTCTAAAAACTCTAAAAAACACATGAATGTTCCAATTCAAAAAGTTGAAAATGCCAAAGATATAGTGAAATCTAGTCACTATAGAAAGAAAAAGTAATCCATGCATCCCATGTTGAATAGCTATGACATTTTGTTCCTTGAGATAGAGGCGAAACTATAGCAGAAGAGGCAGAGAGTAGGTTCAAGACAAATCAATAAGTGAAATTCTCTTATATTACTTGAAATAGAAGCTTAACTGTCTGATATTCCTAGGAATCTTTCTCCCATCAGCCAAAATCACAAAAATAGTGATCAATATGTAGAGAACATGGATATGTCGAAATCCATGTAGGATACATCAAATTTTGTTGATTCCCTTACCGTAGAATATGTCTCTATTAATTCATCATATGTGGATTCATCTTCTACTGATTAAAATGAAACTGTAGTACCACTGCCAAATGCAGTTACTGTCAATGATCCTCCTAAGCAACTCAAATCCATATGGATCAATAAAAAGGATGAAAAGTTTAACTATTGGATAAATGAAAGAAGTCTTTTTTTTTTTTGCTGATTTTACCTTGTCATGAAACCATCCATAGAAAAATCTTCTACATAGTAAAAAAAACCCTTCCACAAAACATCAATAGAGTAGAGACCTAAAATCTCTATTGTAGTATTGCACAGACCTCGACCATCCCTTCTTCTAATCTTATATATGCCATTTCCATCGTAAAGAAACCCTTTTCCAAAGCATCTAAGTTTTTCACAATCTCTAATCAAGTTTGAGTTCCTAAATCATTTCCATGTTTAGAGTTTAATTACATTTTGGGAATACTGGTTCCCCGTGGCGCGATGATTGGATTATCAGTTCATGGTATTGCCACGTCACCACATTGCAGTAGTCATCTAATGACCACGCCGCGTCGCCGCTATGTGCACAAAACCCTAAGTTTTGGGCTTTGAGCATATATAAGCATCATTAACTTCTAGGGTTTCTCATAGATTCAGCCTCCATCCTTCTATTCCGAACCCTAGCCCCCATGGTCATTGTTTGAGGTGTTCGAAGCTCTAGGTGGCTTAAGGAGCTCTTTTGGTGCACATTTTGGAGCTATTTCCCCTTCTTGCACAAGAAATTCACCTGTAACTTCCTTGTTTTTGCATTGTAAGTCTCCTGAAATTTGTTTCATCTTTATTACTTCCTAGATTTAGATTCCTTCATGAGTTTTTGGCCATTTTGGAAAAGGGACACCATGTTTTGGGAGTATGAGCAACTCCATAACTTCAGTGAGTTATTGAGCAAGTCGTTGGTTTGATGATGTAGAAAAATGTCCTTATGAATGTTTTTGTTCAGCCATGCAAAGAGTTAAAGGCTTAAATGCACAAAACAAACTAGGGCTATAGATCTAATGAGATTAGGGCATTAGAGTGGATAAAGTTGGAAACTTTAACCACTGAATCACTGAAAAGATTTAGATCTGAGAACCTAAGCCTTGATCGTTAAGGATTAAGTGCTTAATGAAGGGGTTAATCTTCTAGATAAACTGCGACATGGTGGTCAAGATTGTTGCGTCTATTTTGTCATGTCTAGACTATGACGTGGTCAGGGGTTCGCCACGGCGTGGTGGGCCGTTGACTTTTGACCAAGTTTGACTTTTAGTCAATTTTAGTGAAAGTAAGTCTTAAATCATTGAGTAAAGGCAAAATGGTATTTTTTTCCCTAAAAATCAGATTTGGAAGAGAACGACTCGTTTAGAGAGGAAAGTTAAGTATATTATCTTAATTATTAAATTATGTTTTATTATTATGTAGTGGTTCGAGGAAGCATCTATATCGCTTAGCTCATTGTGTAGATTTCCTTATCAGTCAATCATGTGAATTCTCATGAACTTACTTATTATATGGTCTATGTGTTATGTGTATGACGGCTAGAGACCATCCCCTTGGGGAATCTAGTTAGATTCACGACCCCGATAAAGTGGTCAAGGTTTGGATGGTCATGATAGACCCTTCGGGGGATGTGATCAGTCTCAGTTGGAAGTGTTTGGCAGTGTCTGAGATAGACCTTTAGGGGGAATCATCATGTTGGTATGTAATTGGTACCAATATTATGTGTTTAGAATATAAGTGATAGTGTTTGATACTTGATGCTTATATGTATGAAGTGGAATGCATATGATCGTAGGCTTATAGTTTTTTTGTTTTTTGTCTTTAGTTGCAGGACCTGAGGTTCGAAAGGCATGGAGCTGATTTGGTTGGGATATCTTGATCAGGGGTTATGCCATCCATTTTATGTTTATCATTTGTGACTTTTCTTTCTAAAGAAGAATTTGACTTTCGCTTTGGATGATGTTTTTGGTGATACTATATTGATCATGTTATGGATGGAAACCCATTTTGTTTATTATTACACTGATTTTTTGAAAGAAAAAAAATTATGGTTGTTTTAGGGATGTTACAAATACAAATAGGAAAAGGGTGGATGACATGTTAAACTAATTACATAGCTACCCAACAACAAAGAAAAAGTAATTATTAATGTCACATCAGCTTTATTACTAGGTAACGTGTTAAATTTGAGGAAAATGAGTTAATTGAGAAGTTATAGATGAGTTTAATAATCTATTGTGCAAAAAAAAAAGTTAGTAACCAAATTGGATAAACAGCAAAAGTTTATTATACTATAGTGACATTTTCCGGTCTTAAAACACATGGCATATAATAGCTGCATATTTGATATACTAGATATAAATTGAAAATTTTTTTTTTTGTTGAAAATCATGGTGCTTGGTACCCACATCTGCATCACGAGATCGCCACAAGCATGTTGTCCTCCATTTTTCTGATTATCTTTGAAGTTTTGACGAATCTTTTCAATTTCTTCTTTCTCTTCGGGAGTTCCAGCATCCTGATTAAATTTCCAGTATTGTCTACTATACCAACAAAGTTGTTAGTACTATACAAATAGGGGTCATCTCCTTCGGCTATCTGTAACTCCCACATCCTCCTCTTCTAATGGTCACCTCTTGTAGTAAGGGTTGAATATCTAACTTTATCAAAACATCAATAAACATGTACACGATAATAGAGATGCAAATAAAATAAAAAACACACGAAGTGAAAAAAGAATTGAACATGGTTCACATGATCACAATGATCGATTAATCCACAGTCGAATTTGTGAATTTTTTTTTAATTGTAGAACGTCAACAAACATTTTTTGCTTTTCGGGATTGAACAAGAAATTTTTTAATTGTCTCAATAAATTTGATGAACCTTCTCAAGTTATTGCAAAAGTCTTAGCTATTTTGTGAAAAGATTAATTGTATATACTCTTTTGGCATATCCATCAGGCCTATCACATATTATTATAACATAATAATACTATTTTGGACGTATCTAGTTTTACATACAACATCTTTTATAAAATTTCACATCTAAACTACTCCCATGACATTAGTTATGAGTAGTTAACTTTGAATAATATCTTAATTAATGGACCTCTCTAGACTCTACACAACAACGTATTTTGAAACCAATGAAACCAGCTTTTTTTTTGTGGCCCCTGGTGGGGTCACCAGTCAACCTGGTTTTCAGATTTTCAATGCATTTTATATATTCCTTCGATTTCAAAGACATGATAGATTCAGGAACAACAAAGATTTCAAAATGAGAGATTATGGATGCCATAACTTCAAGGTAAAAGCTGACTTCAAGTCTTCGACAACAACAAAAAAATGAAAGTCAACAACTGACATATAATTAGCTTCTTAAAAAAGAGTCAAGCAGCAAAGATTTATTATTGTACTAATTGTTTTGGCAATGAGGTTGTTGAATTAAGACATTGAATTATTCTGACTTATCTTGAAAAAACAATCTCTAGATCATCACAGTTTCAAATATTATAAAATTGAGGTTTACTCATCTTGCACAACCACAGCCTGGCCTCTACTTATTTCAGCATGAAATAATAATAATAATAATAATAACAATAATAATAATAGTCATTTATCTCTTAGACGAGTGGGTTAGTTGATGTGGTATCACAACTTACCATATTTTTGGTCACATCATTTTTTTCTCATTCTGAAGAAAACTAATAGAAAATGGTACCACAAACACCAACTTTTTTTAAAATAAAATTTAATAATTATATAAATATTTAGAATACATATTTAACTAAAACAATTACATAGCTAAAAACAAAAATTAAATAAAAATGATACAAATTAAGTTTAACTGTAATATTTTACATGATTTTCTCTCTAACCCTCAAAACCATCTCGAGTTAGTTTTTGAAGAGATGATCGATGTTGTGCGTTAAAAACTCTATATTGCAAGTTTTTTTTTTTTTTTTTTTTTTTTTTTTTTTTTTTTTTCACTCGTGCTCTTTGCTTCTCATCTCGAGCTTTCTTTTTCTCATCCAATTTCTCCTTTTCAAAATTCAATCGAGTTTCAAAATTCAAATTATAAATTTTGAAACTACTAGCGACCCATCGAACGATAGCCAAGTCGTTTAGTGGATGCCAAGTTGACAATGGATCGGTTGCCATATTGCAAAAAGTACAACATGATGGCAAACCATTTGTGGCCAAAAATTAGGAAGTCAAAGGAACTCCCGAAACTTTTGAAAATGGATATATTGTAATGGAATACAATGGGCTGCAAAATTGGTTGCTAAGATTGTTTTGGTTTGATTTATTCGTCTAAGATCTCTAAGATTGTTTTGGTGGATTTTTCCTTAGTAAAAAGGTTACAAATGTCTAATTTCACATACATAGAACAAAATTGAAACTTGAGTAATTAGAACAAAAAGTATAAAAACCACAAGTTAAACGATTATCAAACTTGATTACTATTTAGGCATTTCCCATTTTTATACCACAAGGTTACAAATGTCTAATTTCACATACATAGAACAAGACAAAAACTTTCATTTTCTTTCACAATCTAAATCTAAGTCTCAGTCAGTCTGATAAATATCAAACACAGTACAACATGTTATGTAATGTCTTTAATCTCAGCGAGTCTTAAATGCCACATCAGCAGATAATCCTTGAAGTTTCATCATACAATAATACTTAATCGGTGCCACCGCACCACCTTTCGTACACAAATCAACCACCGCAGGGGCATGTCCGTAAAATGACCGCCACTTATCCTCAAGAACAACCGGATCTTGAGGCCTACGAAACCACACCACCTTTTCAGGCACCAAATCATCAACCTCGGCTTTTTTCCAAAAATGCCCTCCACGCCACTTCTCATACTTAAACACCCCACACAATCGCGCCTTATGTCCAGATGGGCCCACGTGAACCTCCGAACAATATTTACAAACTTTAGCCGAATAAACCATCATCAACTTTTGAACACCCGATCTAACCACCTCCCATGCCTTTAAAGTTCCTTCCGAAATTACCCTCAGATCATTGGGTGATAAAGATTCAACATTTAAACATTCAATTTTGTTTCCGGATATACCCTCGTGGTCAAAATCAAAATCGGCACCTGCTTGGAGCGCGAGTTCAAGAATTGCGGGTATTCGGTTGTAATCGAATCTTTCATCGTGTTTGATCACATTTTGGAACATGGTTTTTAGGTGGAATGTGTTTACAGGGACAAGAATGTCATTTATACCTCCTTTGATCCATTCGTGGGGTTTGTTCTTGGAATGACGTTTGTACCCATGGCAGGTTTTGATTGCGTGACCCTTTTCACCAATGTACACTTCTTGACAGAATCTGTAAGTGGAAGATAGTGTATATGTGTGTTTTATCAATCATCAAACCAATTGTATGTTTATTTTGAAAAACAAAAGGTGTAGAAAAAGAAGAACAAGAAGAAGAAGAAGAAGAAGAAGAAAACAGTGAATGAGAGATAGAGAATACTTGCAAGACCAGATGGGTATTACTTGGAGAAGAGTGGATACGCCTTGAATCAAAAGGCTTCTTGATCTTACGACATCATAAGCAACAGGGATCATGTCTTTTACTGGATAATATTTGGCTCGATTCTCGATCCTCTTCAGAATCATGGGCCTCAGTTTCTTAAAATCTACTTTTGGATTTGATCTGTAGTGTCGAGTGATCCCAATTAACCCTTGCACCATGATTGTGTTACACCATAGTCTCGGATTCTTCATAGCTGCCATATATGTATATTATATCAAATGAGAAGCTTTTACAAATGTCTAATGGATACATACAATCATTCGAACCCTAGAAATTCCGTCGTCAAGATCAAATGAAGACTCTTTAAAAATGGTAACATTCAATGTGATTTGTGAATCCAGTTCGCAATTGATCGAATTAGCGTTCAAATGAAACATGAAATTGATTTCATGATCAACAAACATTAACGAGATTAATGAGACATGAGGCAAAGGATATATGGCCAGGTAAAAAAAATTAAAAAGCAGGAAATTAAGATACGAAGGAAAACCTCTAAACATAAAATTAATGAAGAAAGATGAAGAGATTGTGATGTAGTTACTTGCGCAGGTGCTCGGATTTGGAGATTCGCTGCTGTGAATGCGAAGAAGATGAAGGTAGCTAGGTGTTGTGGACTTCTGAATCACCAATATCAGTTATCCAAATGGGCTTCATTGCTGACCCAAAGCCCATTATCCGAATTGGCCTTGTTGTTGACCTAAAGCCCGGTTAAGCCCATTGTACGTTCACATAAAAATGTCATTATTATTTTGAAAAGGTTTTTTATATTTTGAAAAACGTCATAAATATGCATATATACCACGTGAATGTGTTGAAATTTATATATGCAATTGATCTTAAACTTTTGAATGGTTGTTTTAATCTGATTTTCCACAATTTCCTTTCCATTTTATGCCTTTCGTTTTGGCATTATCAAACTAGAATGGATAATATTAAAACTAGAATAGATTTATCACACATTATCAAACCAATGAACACTTCAATCACTAGTAAACTCGTATTTATGTTGCTCCGTTCATTGTGGCAAAGAATTTCTTTTCAATTAATAAAAACGAATGTTGTAAGTTATGTAAGGGACAACAAACATAACTTTATAATATACTAAGGGATCAAAATCAAAACTTATAAAATACTAATAATTTAACTTTAAAATTATGAAAGATGAAAATTGTTAAATCAAAATTTCTTTAAAAGAATAAGTGTAAATTTGAAAATGTGTTATGACAAGAGGCAAAATCGTTATTTTTAGATATATGCTTATTTTGTATCTTGTATCTTGTATTTGTATGTTGTAAAAGTTATAATGTTATTCAGCTTGTGAAATAAAGAAAAGCAAAATCTTAAGATGTTAAATAAACAATAAAATAAATTGATCATGTAAAAAAAGATGAAATCCAACTATTAAGAACGTCTTAAAACTTATAATCCATTCATGAACCTAGATAAGAACATTTGTAACTAAAAAACATTGTCAAAAGGAACAAATATTTTCATGTTTTTTTATTTTTTTTCAAATAGAACCAAAAACCTCCAAGCTATCATGAGATTTGTATTCTTTTCATGTCTCATAAAATAAATAAAAATATTATTAGCATCGTATAATTGTATAAGTATTGATATTTTTTTTTATGAAATAAGACAAGAAATTGAAAATTATGACCACCTTTTAGAGTTAGGTTGTGTTTGTTTTTTTTTAAAAAAACTCTTCTTACCTCTTAGTGTTGCGTGGCGCAGCACACGCGCAACACTTTTAAGTTCGCAGCAGTTTGTTTTTCCGCAGATTTCGGGCTCAAAAATCTCTTTCCGTCCTCTTCCCCATACAACATTGGGTTTGGCTCTTCTAACCGCTTCTAACCTCATCTAAAAAAACGCCCTACAAAAAAAAACGCTTATTGCTCACTTGTATTGAAGAAGTACAAACCGTGTGTAGAAAAGGTTTGAGTTTGCACAAACTATCATGACACAAGTTAGGAACAACCATCAAGGAAAAGTATAGTGTGGATTTGAATCAATGACAATTAAAAAACACCTATGATAACCTTAAAGCCAAATACACATGATGGTTATACTTAAAAAACAAAACTGGCAACCTTTACAATCCACAAACAAATACTTTTAACTTAACAAATGAGGAGTGTGAGTATATAGTTGTCATTTATTCTTATATTACTTTTGTTACATTGATTGGGTTTAGGGACATCCGAAAGCCGCTTCTTTGAAAGCCGTCCCATAGAACTCTTTGATGGAAACAGTGCATCTGGTAATCTCAGTTATGCCACATCCCAAACACCATCGGGACATGGATCATCTTCTTTCCATGACGCACCACTAACGCTTATGGACGCCCCTTCCATTAACATAGATAAAGAGGATTACTTTTCCAATCATACTAGTGAGCATTTTACTCAGCCACCACCTTCTGTTGCTTCACCTTCTGCTGATTTACCTTCAGCCGCTTCACCTTCTGGTAACCCTAACAAAAGGGCTAAACCCTCAACTCCTAGACCTCGAGCTCATAGTGCCTCACCTGATCTACCTTCTTGTGCCTCGCCTAAAACTTTTATTACTGTTGATGATTTAGCATTGGAGATGCAAAAAGCTCTACGCCATTTGACTCAAGGGCCAACAATTCCCCAATGTTTAGAGAAGCTTGAGTTGCTCGAGTTAGACCCACTAGACCCTCTACGATTTGCTGCATATCACATTTTTGGAGGGACCATGAATAAAAGAAAGATGTGGGTAAATTTGCCTAATGATCCACAAAATATTAATAGGATGGATCGAGATGACAACTACAAATTTAGGGGTTTTAAAGGATGGAAATATTGTTCGTTAAGTTTATATGTTTGAGTTGTTTAGGTTTTAATTGCATGTTTTGGAACTATGGTTATGTTTTTTGGTTATTTGCTACTTGAATGTTATTTGTAGTATTTGGTACTTGAATCTTATGTTATTTGGTACTTGAGATTTATGTTATGTTATTTGGTAATTGAGATTTATGCTATGTTATTTGGTACTTGAGATTTATGTTATGTTATTATCTTATCCTAGTTGGTTCTTGAGTTTTATTTTATGTTATTTGGTAGTTTTGTTGATTAATAGGTGCCTAATGGATCACGACAAAAAAAAATACTACTCATAATTCTAATGTACTTGTATGTCCGCTACTTTTGAAAGAGGGGTGTCAAACAAGTGCGGGACAACGATTCGGAAATGACGGGACATGAATTTACGTCAGTGTTACTTCACCGTAATCCTCTACAATGTGTTAAAGTGCTATGCATATCCCGTGAATCATTTGGCCGACTATGTGCTCATTTTAGAGTAAACTACGCGTTAAAGGATAACAAATGTAACACTAGTCAAATTTAGGTCACAAATAAATTGTTCAATAACCTTAATTAGGATAAATAAATTGGTAGATATAGTAACTAGGTTTCCAAAAATATAAAGAACACTGAAATCCGAGTTATAACGAAGAAGTTATGACTAATCGAAGATCCACAACAAAACCGGTAAAATACTGTTAAGGGTAAAATATGAAATTTCAATAAAAATACTTTTCAACCTTAGGTATCTAAATGAAAGTTGTAGATATCATTAAACCGGAAACGTACACAAAAGGAACGCCCAAATCTGACTTCGTATAAGAAAGATATGATTTTTCGAAGTTTCAGACATAGCAGTAGACAGCTAAAAACTCGAAATAGAGATCGAGCGACTTTTAGCCAACGCAATCTAAATGAGAATCAAAGATCTCGACAATAGTAGTACAACGGTAAAAAGACAGACGAAAACGGACATCGGATGAAGAAGTTATGGATTTTTGACGGAGTTTTCCTGTCCCGACCTACTAAAAATAAATATAATAAAATTTAAAGTCAAAATTAGTCGACGAAGTCTAAACGAGAGTTGTAGAGCATAATCTCAGCTTCGCGTTAATATAAAGAACGTCAAAAGCGGAGTTCGTATGCGAAAGTATGAACTTCTGAAGTTCAGGGCGCGAACCCCAACACTGTGTCAGAGTTAACGACGTGAAACAGAGGTTCACGACGTGAACTCAGTGCTGACGCCTCCTGGAATCTGTCAGACCCAACTTGCAATGATGCATGCAGTGATGATCAAGCCCACGACGTGAATAAGCTTGGTTCACGACATGAGACCCCAAAAATGACCCTATAAATAGAAACCGAAGGTGTCGGGTTTAGGCTACTCATTTCTCTTCTTCTGGCCACTTTTACTCTGCGTTTAGCATCCCGAGACTACCCCGACGCCCCAGTTACGCGTCCAGATCCCAAAGAAGGCTCGAAGTCCCGAAGTTCCCAAGAAATAAATCTTTTCCAGTCAAAGTACTACTTGCGTGAAGCCCGATTTTTCACCAGAAACCCGTTGTTTCGTCAAGAACGATCCTTCCTAGAAATGAAGCGTTGCGCGATTCTCCACTTATCAAGTGAGTTTATACCCCTACACCTTTTCCAAACTTTTTATATGTTTTATAGGGGGGGGGGGGGGGGAATACAAGTATAACACAAGGAAACTTGTGTTTCAAACTATTGGTTATGTTTTCTTATACTTTACGTATTTATTACACAAAAATATCGACTTCGAATCACAAACATTATTATCAAACTTATAAACTTCTAAATGTTGTTAATAACAAAGTTCCATAATATAAATAATATACATGGAAACTATGATAAGTATCGTTTTATGGAAATTACAGGTTAAAAGGAACAACGATAGGAAAACACGTATATAAATTGTGATAAGTATAATTTATGAGTCAATCCACTCTTTCTATCGTATAAAGTTAAAAATGAAAATTGTTATTTTTATTTACTAAAAGGTTTTTCAAATATTACTAGTGAACTTATTGTTAGCGAATCATCTGTGAGACAGCGGCTTTGTTTAGTATTAAACGAAAGTCCAACACTTATAGCCAGAGTCTCCTGTAAGGAGAGCGTGAGTTTGTGTATAGATCTATACGAGACAGACAATCCCATGCCCTGACTGTTAGCTACAGTTGGAACGAAAGTTCAGGGGTTACAAATGTCATTTACAGTAAGGATATCCGTCATATTAGCATGGTTATAGGAATTCGCAACGTGGAAACAATGACTCATACACGTAGTAATACTCAACTCAATCAAGTTCGGGGAATAATAACTATATGATCACTTTGTATTTACATCAAGGTTATATATGGTTTTCATTTGATAGATAGTGGGATGTGTGTTCATTTCCTGTTCCTTGTTTGGTTGTGGATTTAGGGCAGAATCACCCAATCGACTGTCGGTTCCAGTCTTAGTCATCTATAACTTGTAGGGACTAAGTAATCATGATAGAGTATTATCAGCACATTCAGAATTCAGTATAGATACAACTACAACTAGTTTTACTTAATAATAAAACTACAAGTTATTAAACTAAGTATGACATATTTACTCACAAGTTACAGTCTTGGTCATTTAAGACTGCCTCTCACTCTTAGGAAAATATAGGCTTTTCTGGGTTTAACACTATCACTTTACAAGCAAACAGTTTTACAAATACATTATTAGGGAAAATATAGGATTTTCCGGATCTAATACATTCATTTTATACACAACAAATCATAACTCATTTCATAGGAAATATCGGATTTTCTGGAAACATATACATATAGTTACATATTGATATGACTACTTAGTGGATATGTTTGGGTTATATAAAATAAAGATTTGATAGACAGTGGAATGTGTGATTTCCGCCTTATCTCCTGTTCCTTGTTTGGTTGTGGACTTAGGGCAGATTCACCCAATTGACTGTTGGTTCAAGTCTTTGAGTTTATATAACTTGTATGCACTTAGTAATCATGGTAGGAACCAATATTGGTCACTTTTCATATACAAATTCAAAGCATCATATATCACTCTTTAAACTTAAGAAACAAATATATTTTGCTCTCAAAGCTAAAGGCTACACTTCAAGTTATTAAGAAAATATAGGATTTTCTGTAATATCCCATGAACATTTTCAAGAAACAATAAACTTACTTTATAAATTAAATACTTATGAACTCACCAACTTAAATGTTGATATACTTTCCAAATCACTTGTATTCTCAGGAAACTAATAAACAGGTTCTCGTACAAGTTTCAAGAAGGTGGATCATAGTAGCTTCAAGTCTTTGTTATCTATTTTTGAAAACAATCAATCTATGTTATGTATTCAATGTAATCATTTTATTATCAATACAATGGTTGTTGTTGCTTTGATTACTATTTTATATTTGTTATGATACTGTACATGACGTCCTCCACCCCCGAATGTTTCCGTCGTTCATGTTTGGGGGTGTGACAACAAACATGTATCGGTTGAGGAGAAGATGGCTATGTTTTTTATGATGATCGGTCATAACCAACGTTATTAAATTATCAAGCGGAGATTTCAACACTCAAAACAAACAATCCATAAGTTTTTAATGAAGTGTTGGACAAAATGTTGCTTTTCGCACATGACATTATAGTACCAACTTCTTTTAATCCGAATCCAAACATTCCGGGACATAATAGGTGGCTGCGACGGGTGTTCAAGGGAGCAGTTGGTGCACTTGATGGCACTTTAATACATGTTGTTTTCCCTACAAACAAATGAGATTTATATAGAAGTAGGGGAAAAGACGATTGTTACCAAAACGTATTGGCAATATGTGACTTCAACATGATGTTTACGTTTGTTGTGGCCGATTGGGAAGAGATAACACATGATTCTAGAATTTTATCAGAAGCATTAGCAAATCCACATGCACCATTCTCGTTTCCACCATCAGGTAAATTTATGGTTATTTAAATAGTTTTATCTTAGTTTGAAAAATAAATGACTTTTTTTTGTTTTTTTTACAGATAAATATTATCTTTGTGATGCCGCCTGTGCAAACATTCGAGGTTTTATGGCACCGTATCGTAATGTGAGGTATTGGTTTGGAGATTTCCGTCTAAGACATGCATTAACAAATAAAGAAAAATTTAACCATGCACACGCAAAACTTCGGAATGTCAATGAGCGTGCTTTTGGTGTCTTGAAAGCACGATTCCCTATATTGAAGAGGATGACACCATTCTCGTTGGTTATGCAACGAAACATTACCCTTGCATGTTTCGCGCTTCATAATTTTATAAGAAGATGGGGACTACGCGATGAGTATTTTCCACGATATGATGAACCAAATGTCTCGGTTTGGAATAACAATGCAGTCGTTGATAATGATGAAGATGAGATTCCAACACATGGTACTGCAGCGGACCGTAAATATATGACCCAGTTACGAGATGAAACTGTCGAACAATTGATGCAAAATACGGAATGATAATTATTAAAGTTTGGTTGTATAAATTTTATTTAAAAATGTTATTGTAAGACTAATTTGGTTGTTTGAATTTTATTTCAATGTTTTAAGACTACAATCATTAAATTTTTGGTACTAAAAAACTATTTTTGGTTTATTAAATCACTTTATTTTAATTTTTTTAATATCTGCAACAGCCTGCAGCCTGCAGACGTTAAAAAAACAAACATGTCTCACATTACAGTCTGCAGCCGTTTGGTCCATATCTTCTGCTGCAGAGTTGGTCCGTAGATTTCAGACGATTTCACTTTGAAAAAACAAGAGCACCTTAGATGTTTCACTTGGATGGAAATCTTGAGATGAAGGATTTTTATAAGTTTTTTCACGTTGTCCATGTATACCCAACGCAAACACATGTGTTTGCTTTTAAACTTATCTGATGATTTAATCCTATTTTTTCTTAATCGTCTAGACATAAATACTCACTCCATTGTGAAAAAACAAAATCATAGTTTTCAATTCTCTTGCATGTGCTAAAAATTCTTTTCAGCTCTTCTAGATAACTATTTTGATCCACATAAACATATGAAATTTCCACGTGATATAATTCAATTTTGATTTTTTTTTTAAATGTTCCTTGAAATAATATAGTACAAAAAGAAAAATCTTTGTAATATTTTCATGTTGAATTCAATAAATGTCGTTTACAATAACATACAAGAAAATTTGATATAAAAGGGTGCATCTTACATTCAGGTGGATTCACGAAATCGTTGTCATCAAGGTTTATAATGCTGTTTGCCTTCTCTGAAAACACTTTCTTGAATTTTTTTTGTAGACAACCGCAAAACTTCTTTGTCTTTCTTCCATTCCCGCATATATAAACTCCAAATACAAACAACAGCAAACTACTTTGTTTTCTTCCATTCCTATTACTGTGTACATTATTCAACATGTTTAAGATTACAAATTATTTAAACATTTAATCTAGATATCTAATCACAACCATTAATTATCTTCATCCAAATGCCTAAATTAGTTCTCAATAGTCAATACTACCTGCTACATGTTATATAAATTGTATGTATGTCAGTTTGTGCGTGTAAACGTACATGTTAATGATGTTAATATGCATGCTTGAAGCTAAGTCATTTGTACTTCCTATACCCGGACCCCGGTTCAAAACATTCAAATAATTTGACTGTAAAAAAATTCTTCCCATTAAACCTTGAAGGGGCCCTCCAATTGTGTTATTGGTTTCATAACAAACCGACCAAAATAACAAAATGACTAAATATCAAAATACGACTTAATGAGTAAGGTATTTAGATATGTCTGTAATTTTTTAAATGCGTGATACTTTTTTCAGAAGTTAGATCCCTTTGATTATTATCTGTAAATTTATGATGTATTCCAAACTTATTAGTATGTTACAGTTTTGGTCCTTGTGGCTTGGTCGGAATCGCATCTTTGATCCAACCATTGAAATGTTGATAGATGGTATCCACATGGTTTACATATATTGCATCAATGGTCCTTGGACAGTTAAATCTAACAATTTAAGAGTTAGATCGTCGCCGCCCAACTCCTTTTTTTTTTCCTCTCAACCCGCTCTTGTTACACCCTCCAACAAAATAGATAAAGATTCATCATATTATTTAGGGATCAGCATAGACGGGTACTAATTTCATTTCGTCGGAACTGGAACCGGAACCGAAACCAGTGGTTCCTATGAAGTTAGAACCATAACCAGAACCAGAACTGGTCTAGATGGTTCTTAAATTTTTGAAACCACTTCCTGAACCGGCGGTTCCGGTTCTGGAACCGGGTAACCCGGTTACGTCATTTTTAGTTTTGTTAATACAAAATAATTCTTAGCCATTGAAACAAAAAATAAATACAATAACTAGTTCATTACGATACAAGTTACAAACAATAATCCAAGTTGCTAAATATAAATCATGGATCAAAGATCATGTTCTTACCATCAACCAGTTAATGTTATTTAACATCGTATTAACATCATATATTTTCAAAAGATATTATCATCACGTATGTTCAAATTGTATTACAGTCATGCATTAACAAAAGTTGCAGATATAACTTATAAGCATGTTACCTTCAAGATCCAATTAGATAGTTTCAACAAATGTCGTAGACATCAACCTTGTTACAACCAATTCGTTTAATTATTTAAGTATTTTTAAATTTTAATATTTCGGAACCGGTTTCGGTGGTTACTCGGCGGATAACAGTTCCTAAAAAATGGAAATCAGAATCGGTCCTGGGTGGTTCCTACTTTTAGGAACTAGAATCGGAACCAATGACCTGGTTCCAGAACCAACAGTTCCGAAGCGGCTCCGGTCCCAAAAACGGGTATCCGCTATCCGTGCTCATCTAATATTACTCTGGCTTTTGTAAACTATTAAAAAAATTGTTGTTGATAAGTAAAAGATCAGCGAGGTTCTTGAAATTCTCCACCCCATATGGTAGTTTGTTTCCAAAGTTATTATCATAAATGTCTAACACTTCAAGTGAAGAAGATATTAGCAACTTGAAACTTAATTTGGTTATGTTTTATGAAATTTTGTTACGTACTTTAAAGATAATGATTACGGAACTCTGGTAGATCCAGTAACATTTCGCCGGTCATCCGTTTTCCATGGAAGATCAAGTATTTTAAGGTGGAATGATTAGATAAATCTGGAATAAAACTGAGAGGGCACTATTTGCTAAATTCAACATAGTTGTTGGAAAACCGATGAGCGAAATCCTAGTTTTGAAATGCCCTCCCAAAGTCTACTTCACAATCACCTAAGTAATAAATTGCCAAAACATTGGTTGCCTTTCTCATTCATACGTACACAAACATATATACAATACAAAATACAAATGGGCCTAAATAATACACCAATGGGCTAATAACTAATAGACTAATATACATTAATATGACCCTGTGATTTAAGGGGTAGATGAAGATCGAACACTTAAACTGGATCAGAAATCAGAAAATAGAGAATATAGAAGCCCCTTCGTGAAGATGTATACACACCGAAGAGGTGAAGGAACATGTACAACTCGGACTTATCCGGTGGCGACTCTAACTTGTACGAAGTGAATGTCGATCTATGTGTGTTGCATCCGTTGATGTTGTACGGTATTAGTCGAAAGCTACATGAAACTAAAGTTGCCACAACTCTCAACAATAGCATTGGCCACCTCTCAATATTCAGCTTCGACACTGGATCTGGAAACGATAGCCTAGCATTTGGAGGATCAGGAAACAATATTGTCTCCTAAGTAGACACAGTAATCACCGTTGGAGCAGCTAGAGTTGAGACATCCCCCCCCCCTAAATCGTTATCGGAGTAAGCAATAAGACCCATAGTCGTAGACAAGTGAACATGAATACCCAAATCAATAGTGCCTTAGATATAATGAAAAATGCACGTAAGAGCGTGAAAGTGAGGCTCGTATGGGTCATGCATATTGGTAATCTGATGCATTGTGTAGGATATGTCCGGGCAGGTGAAGGTGAGATATTGGAAACCACCTACTAGGTTGCAGTAAAGAGTGGGATCAACAACTGGAGGACCATCATGAGATAACTTTAACTGAGGCTCAACAGGAGTGAATGTGACAACCCGAACTTTCTATTATGTACAACCCTTCACTTCAATAGAAGTCTGAACAATTTCTGCTAATTTTCAAGCTTTTTGGAATAAGTTTGAGTATTTTAGGATTAGCACTTTGAGAGAAATCAGGAGAGAGGATGCCCTAGGGTTTCTTGTGCATCAATAAAGTTCCAAAAACTCCAAGAGTTTGGAGTTTACGGCCTAAATGGTATTAGGTCCATAAACCCTATTGACTATATAAGTGACACTTAGTTATTTTTAGCTTTTTTTCACACTTCCAAGTCTAGAAACCAATTCTCTCTCAAGTATCATCCAAAGTTCTTCAAAAATCTTCAAGAAAGTAAGTGTTTTCTTCCTTGTTTAGTTGATATCTATCTTAATCTAGTGATCTTACATGATTTCATCCATGAAATCATTCCAAACGTGTAGATCTTCAAGTTTCACCAAGAACACACACTAGTGTTCTTGGACTTTAAACACCTTTTCAAGCTTCTAAATAGTAAGTACTATTACCTAGGATTGTTATAAGACTTGTTACACTTATTATCATCAAGAAAACACCATTGAAACCCAAGATCAAAGGTGTTTACAGTCCAAGAACACCTTGGAGCGTAAACCCTAATTTAGGGGCCAAAGTGACCCTAGTCCCTTCACAAGCTTTGGAAACTAGTCTAGACTCATTCCTTTATATGTTTAGGATCGACTTGAAAACATCAAAATACCATAATCCATAAGGGTTTACGGTAGTAAACCCAAAAGGAAATGGTCTTTGGGTCGTAAACTCCTCAAAGGAGGGAAATTGTGCCCTAATCTCTTCCAGAGGCTTAACCATCAAGTAGAAATGCTTCTAGGGACTTATAAGCCTTCAAAACAACTCATGATCAAGAAATCTTGAGTTTACGGCCGTAAACTCAATGAGTTGTGGTCAATAAAGCGTAAACTCATGTAAGGGGTTCTCTTGAACCCTAAACTCAATGGCTTTGTCCTACAACGCTTAGATGCACTACTTAGCAGTTATAACACTTATATAAAGTGTTTTACATGTCCTAGGGTGACTTAACTATGTTAATTAGTTGTTTAAAGACTATTTGGATACATATATGTGTCATTACATGTTAACTAGTGTGACATCCCCAATTTCACGGCCAGAAAAGACCGATTTGTTTATGCTTGTTTTTAAAATCAGAGTAATCTTTTAAAGAAAACAGTTGCGGAATTTGTTCCCAAAATATGATAAAGATTTATCAAAGCATTTCTTTAAAGCAATCTATTTTTATTATATAACAAAATCTCGGGATGTCATGTTCCGATACAGACACATAAGCATAAACAGAACTTACATTATTTACACTGAAGATTTACATCTCCTTTAATCTCTCAGTGCAAAGCAGCTTCGTATCGATACCTGTGATACAATTAAACTGAGTGGGTCAGGCTTGGGAGCCTGGTGAGCATATAGGGTTTTCGACCCACAATAATATAATTATTATATTCAACCATTAAACAATCAACCCAATTACCCATCACCATTATCTTCTTTATTTCTTAAGGTTTTACCCTATTAATCAACTATCCTTCATTCATTCCTAAGGATTGACCTAAGGAATTAGCACAAACTTCCATTTCTACATAAGGCGCATCTGCCAACATTATCCTTTAAGCGCCTATGCCAGGATTACATCATACACTATGAGGCGCGACTGCCAGGTTTATGACATTCTCTTTTAGGCGCATCTGCCGACATTATCTTATAAGCGCATTTGCCAAGATTATCCTATAAGCGCATCTGCCAAGATTACCCTATAAGCGCATCTACTATTGTTACGACAATCTCTATTTGGCGCGTCTGCCAAGATCACGACATTTACTACTTGGTGCATCTACCGATATTATTCTCAAGCGCATCTGCTAGTTTTATGACATTCCTTAATTGGTGCATCTACCAATATCATTCTTAATCATCTTTCATACCTCATCATTTTATCACATACCAACTATCTCATCTACCCATGTTCTACCCAACATATTTGTAGATATAAAATACATATACAGTTTAACTCATTTAAAAACTATATAAAACATTCATTCCATACTCATCTCAAATAAACAACAATATATAAACACATAGCACGTATTTTATAACAAATACTTCATATTTATGTGTTAGAATAAAGTAACCACACACTCTCCCAAACATATACTTAATATATTCAAACAATACTTGTATTATACCCATGTTTATGAAAGGGACTATACACCCACACGTATAAACAACTTTATATTATACACATAAAACATATTTTATAGAAAATACTTAATATTTATGTGTTAGAAGAAAGTAACTACACACTCACTTGATCAGAAGATGATCGGACAGCACTACGGCTTGTAGAAGTAGTATCTCTCCGCAGATCTGGAAGATCTTCACAAAAATCGAACTTCTCGCGGGCAGAGTTTCGGCTCGGGAATCACGCTCTTCGGGATTCTCGGGGCTTCGGATCTTGCTTCGGGACTCGGGAATGATACCGGGGCTTCGGGGTACTTCTGGCACACAAATCGAGGTAAAACGGGAGAGAGAAGAGAGAAAATAGCAACCCTAAACGTCTGGCCCTTCAAATCTATTTATAGGGCAAATTTGGCCCTTGCCACGTCGTGGCAACCTTTTTCCACGTTGTGGGCTTGGTCGTCACTGCATGCGTCATCCCAAGTTGCATCTGGGGGCCTCCCGGAGGTGTCAGGAGACTTGCCACGTCGTGGTCTCTGACAGTTTTGGGGTTTCGCGCCCCAAACTTCAGAAATTCATAACTTTCGCATACGAACTCCGTTTTCGACGTTCTTTATATCGACGCGAAGGTGAGATTATGCTCTACAACTTTCGTTTAGACTCCATCGGCTAATTTTGACTTTATTTTTAATATATTATAAGTATATTACTTATATATTATCTTTAGTAGGCCAGGACAGGAAAACTCCGTTATAAACTCATAACTCCTTCATCTGAACTCCGTTTTCGTCTGTCTTTTTATCATTGGACTACTATCGAAGAAATCTTCGACTCTCGTTTAGATCACTAAGGATAGATATCTATTTACCTTAAATTCACTATTTACATCGCGCTGGGTCGTGCCGGTTCTGTCGCGAAACTTCGATAGGTCATAACTTCTTCGTTATAACTCGGATTTCGGCGTTCTTTATATGCACGGAAACCTTGTGACATATAATACAACTTGGTTAAGATTAATCCTTCTAAATAATATTCCATCAAAAAGTCATTTTTGATGCTTATCGTCTCTAAATTGACTAGCCCTAATCTACGGGCGTTACAATTATCTCCCCCTTAGGATGATTACGTCCCGGAATCATCAACAAAACAGGATTCGTATACTGACTCCTTACGCTATCTCTCCATCCTAAGTAATAACCGTAACTTCTATGTTTTCCTCGAGAGAGTATTTAACTCTATGGTTTTCTTGACCGCAGACGATGCCCAATCTTGCATCTTCTTATCGTACTATGCTGTACTTTCAATCATAATTTCCAAGTTACAAAATAAGTCCTTATTGTGGACTCCTTCTTCTTCTCAGGATAAATACTTTCATTTATCTATTGTAACAAATTGATGGGTCGTGTTCTAATGACCTCTCATCGTATGATGCAACGCTTAGACTCAAGTCTCTTAGAGTCAAATTCCAGAATGGAATATACCTTCTTTCATATTCTAACGTGATATAATCACATTTTTACATGTAGCATTTCTAGCTACAAGCTTCCTTAACAACAAGCGCGATGCTATCGATCACATTGATTTCAATCTTTTGACTTAGGTCAGATGTTACATCGAACTTGGTTCCATGAACCACGTAACAAACTCCTCGTAGTCGGACTCAATTTTTGATATGACCACTAGGGTCGGAATAACAACCATCTTACTAGTCACTATCGAAACAAGGGTAATGACACACTTGAACAAAACGGAATCAATTACTAGCTTCTTGGTAACCTTGTGACTTTCCCTGATCCAAGTGCGAGTCCTATGCTTCCGGTAGTATATGCATCTACTACCTTTCACACCTACTCATACTCGTCCCAAGTATTATCCCGCAGTCGACCAAGTCACCATACAAGAAAATCAGACAATCATTCAACACATCAGTTAGCAAAACTAGGGTTTATATTAATTCCTTGAAACGTTTACACAAAAGTTCAAGTTCACCCTATACTATGCCTCTAATAGGCTACATACATGATACTTTTCATATCGCTACCTTAAAACTTGATCTTTGGATATAAGATCCTTATTCCTGATTCCTTGCATTGCCATTTGCTTCATCAATGATCATTTGAAATGCTCTTGCCTTTAGCTTTAGCGGCGCCTCTAGCCTTGTTGCTTGATTTTTCCTTGGGCAGTCTTGCTTGAAGTGCCCCTCTTCGTTACATTCGTAACAAACCTTTTTGTTGAAAATACATTCATCGGCGTAATGCCCATGCTTTCCACACTTGAAACATGTCACCTCCACGCCACATTTTCCTGAGTGCTTCTTCTTGCACTTATCGCACCACCTTGCCTCATCCCTTCCTCCTCCTCCAGACTTCGAGAATTTTCTTTTCTCATTAGAACCTGAAATTCCTTCTAACTTTCTCTTCTCGCCAACTTCAACCTTACTGTCAGTCCTCCCCTTGATCATATTCTCAACAGACTTGGCAGCCCAAATAGCTGCCTCTAGAGTAGGTGCCTGACGCACTGGCACCGCATACTCCCAAGGGAGTCCCTTTGCGTACCGGTCGACTTTTGTCAGTTCGTCTGGTACGATGCGCAAAGCAAACTCCATCTTGTCTGTGAAGGCATTAGTGTATTCATCCACTAACATGCTGCCTTTCTTCAATATCAGAAATTTGTTCTCCAACTCTAGCAGGTTTTGGGCCGAGCAGAACTTGCGCTTGAATTGCACCAAGAACTCTGCCCAGGTCAGTTGCAGTGGCTCATTAGGACTTAGGATCTTCCCCAAAGTGTTCCACCAACGAACAGCCCCACCCCTGAACTGACGTACTGCAAAAGTGGTCTGCAACTTGCCTCTGCAACCACACGTCATGAAGGCTAGCTCCATTTCCGATATCCAATCCATAACTCCGATTGGATCCTCCTTTCCAGTGAAGGTCGATGGTTTGCAAGTCAGAAAATCCTTATACTTGCATCCCATTCCATCATTCCTTCCATTCTGGTTGTTTTGCCTAACTATCGGTGGGTTGGCTTGACCAACAGATCCACTGAAGTTTCCTCCTTCCGAGTGCCCTTCATTTAATTCAGGCTCTTCCACTTGAATTGACAGTTCTTCACGATTTTGTTGAAGCAACTGCCTGGTCTCCTCCATCTGGCGATCCAACATCGTTTGAATCATCATTTGTACACCAGCCATCGTTATCGGCTCAGGTGCTGCTGCTACGACAGGTATTTGCTCAATCACGGGTGGTTGATTCCTGTTTTCATCAGCATTTCCAACTCCACTTCTTGTTCTCACCATTTTTGATCTACACACCGAATAAGGTGAAATTAGATCCTCATTCACGATAGATATTCAAATCGTCCTTATCACTCCGAAACGTTTATATGCTAGTTCTAATATCGTAGCCATACGCTTAGAATCCTAAACACATAAGGTTTCCAGATCCGGTCGGCAACAGACCATAGATCCGAACAAATAATAGCATCAATATAGCTATCACAAAAAACATTTTGCACATAAAAGTATTTTAGGCATCATTCCTAAAATAAACTAGTGCTTGTGTCAATTTAGGTGTACCACCTAACATATTTTAGACACACTCCTCACAATCATTACTTAGCATTCTAAGTTTAAGTCTAGAAATTTCCTACAAATTCCTAGTTCGCTTAAACTAATGCTCTGATACCAACTGTGACATCCCCAATTTCACGTCCAGAAAAGACCGATTTGTTTATGCTTGTTTTTAAAATCAGAGTAATCTTTTAAAGAAAACAGTTGCGGAATTTGTTCCCAAAATATGATAAAGATTTATCAAAGCATTTCTTTAAAGCAATCTATTTTTATTATATAACAAAATCTCGGGATGTCATGTTCCGATACAGACACATAAGCATAAACAGAACTTACATTATTTACACTGAAGATTTACATCTCCTTTAATCTCTCAGTGCAAAGCAGCTTCGTATCGATACCTGTGATACAATTAAACTGAGTGGGTCAGGCTTGGGAGCCTGGTGAGCATATAGGGTTTTCGACCCACAATAATATAATTATTATATTCAACCATTAAATAATCAACCCAATTACCCATCACCATTATCTTCTTTATTTCTTAAGGTTTTACCCTATTAATCAACTATCCTTCCTTCATTCATTCCTAAGGATTGACCTAAGGAATTAGCACAAACTTTCATTTCTACATAAGGCGCATCTGCCAACATTATCCTTTAAGCGCCTCTGCCAGGATTACATCATACACTATGAGGCGCGACTGCCAGGTTTATGACATTCTCTTTTAGGCGCATCTGCCGACATTATCTTATAAGCGCATCTGCCAAGATTATCCTATAAGCGCATCTGCCAAGATTACCCTATAAGCGCATCTACTATTGTTACGGCAATCTCTATTTGGCGCGTCTGCCAAGATCACGACATTTACTACTTGGTGCATCTACCGATATTATTCTCAAGCGCATCTGCTAGTTTTATGACATTCCTTAATTGGTGCATCTACCAATATCATTCTTAATCATCTTTCATACCTCATCATTTTATCACATACCAACTATCTCATCTACCCATGTTCTACCCAACATATTTGTAGATATAAAATACATATACAGTTTAACTCATTTAAAAACTATATAAAACATTCATTCCATACTCATCTCAAATAAACAACAATATATAAACACATAGCACGTATTTTATAACAAATACTTCATATTTATGTGTTAGAATAAAGTAACCACACACTCTCCCAAACATATACTTAATACATTCAAACAATACTTGTATTATACCCGTGTTTATGAAAGGGACTATACACCCACACATATAAACAACTTTATATTATACACATAAAACATATTTTATAGAAAATACTTAATATTTATGTGTTAGAAGAAAGTAACTACACACTCACTTGATCAGAAGATGATCGGACAGCACTACGGCTTGTAGAAGTAGTATCTCTCCGCAGATCTGGAAGATCTTCACAAAAATCGAACTTCTCGCGGGCAGAGTTTCGGCTCGGGAAGCACGCTCTTCGGGATTCTCGGGGCTTCGGATCTTGCTTCGGGACTCGGGAATGATACCGGGGCTTTGGGGTACTTCTGGCACACAAATCGAGGTAAAACGGGAGAGAGAAGAGAGAAAATAGCAACCCTAAACGTCTGGCCCTTCAAATCTATTTATAGGGCAAATTTGGCCCTTGCCACGTCGTGGCAACCTTTTTCCACGTCGTGGGCTTGGTCGTCACTGCCTGCGTCATCCTAAGTTGCATCTGGGGGCCTCCCGGAGGTGTCAGGAGACTTGCCACGTCGTGGTCTTTGATAGTTTTGGGGTTTCGCGCCCCGAATTTCAGAAATTCATAACTTTCGCATACGAACTCCGTTTTTGACGTTCTTTATATCGACGCGAAGGTGAGATTATGCTCTACAACTCTCGTTTAGACTCCATTGGCTAATTTTGACTTTATTTTTAATATATTATAAGTATATTACTTATATATTATCTTTAGTAGGCCGAGACAGGAAAACTCTGTTATAAACTCATAACTCCTTCATCTGAACTCCGTTTTCGTCTGTCTTTTTATCGTTGGACTACTATCGAAGAAATCTTCGAATCTCGTTTAGATCACTAAGGATAGATATCTATCTACCTTAAATTCACTATTTACATCGCGCTGGGTCGTGCCGGTTCTGTCGCGAAACTTCGATAGGTCATAACTTCTTCGTTATAACTCGGATTTCGGCGTTCTTTATATGCACAGAAACCTTGTGACATATACTACAACTTGGTTAAGATTAATCCTTCTAAATAATCTTCCATCAAAAATTCATTTTTGATGCTTATCGTCTCTAAATTGACTAGCCCTAATCTACGGGCGTTACAACTAGGATCCTTGTGTGTGCTCAAGTTTTTACTTGACACCTAGCAATCCTGTTTCATCAGTTCATACATACCACTCACTACAGGTGAGTTCATACCCCTTAATTAACCTTTTAAATGTTTATAAATGCTTTATGGGGGGGGGGGATACAAGCTGAATCATGTTTAGTTATTATATCAATCACATGTGATTAATAACTAGCATGCATATGGATTTACTATACGTTAACTATTTTACCAGACAGATTTCTTCAAATGACTTTCTTAAATGTTTTTATATGTTTAAAACTCTTTATTAAATTGTCTTACATACTGTATGTTTCCTTTTAAACTCATTTACAACTAAGTTTCAAACAAAGGTCTTCCTGATACTTAAACTGTCTTATCAAACAAAATACTTTCAAATCGTTTTATAAACTGACATCAAGTCAACGTTTCTTAGTATTAAATCTTTCAAAGGTTTTACAAAACTTATTTTATGCTTTTATATTATCAAATGCTTGCCCATATATGTATAGTTATATAAGTAATGTTTAAAGGACATAGGAAGTCTAGTTCACTTTATTTCCTTTTCCTCGTTTGGATGTGGCTTTAGGGTATCGGTTAGTCGTCTGAATGTTGTCTAAATATTAGTTATATATCATGTATACATATATAGACATAAAAGTTTCCTTAGTCAGTTCAGTACCTTTGGGTAGCAAAGGCATACTTTCAGTTATACACGTACATTATTAGTAACTATTATAGGTATAGTTAGGAGATACTACTTACCATTCCAAGTACAAGGAATCACACAAGATTCAGTTCATTCATGAGTCTATACTATTACATTACATGTTACATGAATATGTTTACATAGATACTCTTACATAGATACGCTTACATGAATACGTTTACATAGATACTCTTACATAGATACGCTTACATGAATACATTTACATAGATACACTTACATAGATACGCTTACATGAATACGTTTACATAGATACGCTTACATAGATACGCTTACATGAATACGTTTACATAGATACGCTTACATGAATACGCTTACATAAATACGATTACAATACACGGTAACAGAACAGACATAACAAGGTGCTATAGCACGGAACAATTTCAGGATCTAACTATACCAATTAATCACAATGCATTGTGATAATTATATTAGGTATACGTGATCATAGTAATGTGGATGTTCGCGGCTTGCAATCATTGCAGGGGTCGCGTTTGGTTCCCATAATCTCTTGACAGAGAGCGTTTAGCATGGGATCTAGCCATCACATTATGCCTTAACCATCAATTAAGGCAAAATAGTACAAAAGTAGTCACTTATTACAAATACTACAGTACTTACGACAGTTACGAAAGGATATAAAACTCCAGTTAATATTTTATTAATACCTTTACTATGTGGTATATTCACATGATCGATGAGGTAGATTAGAATAATAATAATAGTCGTACAGTCGGGTCTTGGTAGAAGGCTACTTTCAAAATAGTCGGGTCTTGGTAGAAGGCTACTTTCAAAACAATCGGGTCTTGGTAGAAGACTACTTTCAAAACAGTTAGGTCTTGGTAGAAGATTACTTTTTATACTAGTAGGAAATATGGGATTGTCTAGGGTTTTCAAACGTTTACAATTACTTACAACATTTCATACTTATACAAAATTTTCTTCAAACATTTACAAGTCTTTCCTTTACAATTTTTACAAGACAAAGACACATAAATACTTATGAATTCACCATATTTTTGGCTGATACTCGCTTTCAAAATAACTTGTATTCTTAGGTCACAAATAGACAGGTACGACGACCAGTTTTTGTGAAGACGGAGCAGTTGAGACTTGTCTTTTATTTTGAATATTCATTATGTTGTTTATGATATGAAAGAACACACTTGTAATCAAAATTATACTATTAATGCAATGGATGATGTTGTTGCTTGTTTACTACTTTGCATTGTTGTGACACTTGACATAACATCCTCCACCCCAGAACGTTTCCGTCGTTCTTGGTTTTGGGTGTGACAGTGAAGCATAGATTACATGTAGACATATAAGCACACTCCAAAAGTTACAATGCGTATTTGTGTTGATAAAGAAACATACCTGACAGTTGTCGAGACGTGGAGATGCCAAGGAAATACAACAAGTGGCCCAGATCATCATAGCAAACTTGGTGGAAAGCATGGATATGGTGTTCCGGAGAAGATCTGTAGATGATGATGTTAGAATAACGTCATCAACATATAAAAGTAGATAAGCAATGCCATTCCTTCTATGGAAAATAAATAAGGATGAGTCGGTTTGGCTATGAAGAAAACCAATGTGTGTAATGCATGGGGGCGTTCAGGGAGGCAAAGTGGGCAGTTGCATAGGGCCCAATTTTTTCATTATATATTTTTTTAGAAATAAAAAATTATAATAAAGATAAGGGCCCTTTTTTCTTGTTCATCCTAGGCCTTTGAGAATATTTAATTTCTCAGGACCGACCCTGGACTAATGTAATCTATGAACCATCGAAACTAGGATCTAGGAGCCTATTTAAGGCCATAAAGTGTATGTGGCAGACATAGTCATGGTGAGTAGAGTCGTAGAATCCAGGAGGTTAGTGCATGTAAACCATCTATTACAGTTAACAGTGAAGGAATACATTTTTCATGTCTAACTGATGAATATGACAATGTTTGGATATAGATATTCTATGAACCACGTGGATGGTGGCCGGTTTTACAACCAGGCTAAACGTCTCATCACAATCAAGACTATGATGTTGTCTATTTCCATTTGCAACGAGTCGACATTTGTACATGTCAAAAGTACCGTTGCAATATAAGCTCAGGCTGTCGGTTCTTGATGTCTTGGATCTGGACCGGAGATCTGGAAGTGGTGTCATTAGTGAGTTCCCAACGAGATACCTAGTTTCCATCACAACGAAGTCGTTAGATTTTCCCTAGGAACTGTGCCTAGGAGCAAGCTCCGACGATCAAGTTAGATCGGTTTGTAGATATGAGATGGTTCCTCCTAGTCGGAGTGAACCATCTTGGTGTGTCTGAGTGTAGTTGAGGCTGATATGGAGTGCTTAGAAGCTCATTAGAAGTTGCCTCCTCCTGGAGGAGGAATCGTTCTATTTATAGAGAAAAATTAGGTCAAGAGGAATTAGTTCAGGCCTTGGGCTAGCCCAACTTAGGCCCATCTAGCAAGGGGCTGGGAACAACCACCCGAGCACTGGGTGTTGTTATTTGTGTGATTTGGTTAAAATGGTATGCGATATTCTTTTATTCATAAATTATGTAATAAAAGTAGCTAGTTTTTATTCTTGTTAATTTTATGTAATAAATTAGTTCTAGACTATAATTATTTTATAAAAAAATGTAACAAGATTGGAGGCCATTTTTGAGGATATCAAGAGGAAGCCATGATTTTATAAAGATTTTATAAAAGTTCATAAATTGTATAAAGTTATTATAAACTTGCAACAAAGTTGGTTTTCATTGCAAGTGGGAGCTTGAAGATCACATGAAGAACAAGTTGTAATATGTGGTCCCTTTGTCCCATTGACATCCCGAGTTTTTGTAATGTAATGAAGATACATTTCTTTAAGAAATGCTTTGATAAAAATTTATCATATTTTTTTGGGAACAAATTCCGCAACACTTTTCTTAAGAAGTCACTCTGATTTTTATTAAAGCGCATAAACGAAATTGGTCTTTTCTGGCCGTAAAAATGGGGGATGTCACAGTCATTGTATTTCGAAAATACACTGTGACGTGATCCCAATGATGTAAAATCCATAAAAATTTGACTCCGATTGGAGGAGCTTTGATTTTATAAAGAGTAAAAATCAACCGCGTTATTAACGTAATGAACGTCAAAATAGTATAAAGAAATTGGTTGAGTTTTGTCTAAAGACATTAAAAGGAAAATCGTAGTACTCCAAGAGATAAGAATGTTGAAATGAAAAAAAAGCCAAAAATGGAGTCCGTATAAAGAAGATAAGATTTTTGGAAAAAAATAGAAAATATGGGTTAGAAATAAAAGTTAAAATTTGACGATGCAACCTTAAGGAAAGTTGTAGTACTAGTAAAGAGCTACAAAAAGAGATACAGAGGGTAAGAAACATGATTCATATAAGGAATATATGAATGTTTATAGAAAATTTAGCTATGCACTCCAAGTGCATGCCATGCTATGCATACGTCTAACACCTAGATTCATCGATATTGGAGAGACGTGGACCACCATAAGTGTGACACATGGAAAACCTTGGATGGATCCACGAGTCGTGTGCACGACGCGCATGATGTGTGTCAAGAACATATGCCCTATAAATAGTGGTGCTCACTTTTTGAATTCTTAACACCCAGAAATCCTAAAATCTCTCTCTCTCTCTCTCTCTCGTTCTATCTTGGAAAATCCTCTCAATGGCATGAAGCTTCGGATGTAGTAGCAAGGATAAACCAAATATCACTACTAAGGTGATTTCAAGGCCCCGTTTTACTATTTCCTAAGTTTTAAGAAGGCGGGGGGGGGGAATATATGCTTGTCAAACTGCTTTAACAAAATATTATATATACCAATAGTTATACAAAGCATGAAAACCTTAGGATAATGTACCCATAAATACTCTACCTAGTTGTAAGCTATGATGTTATGCCTAAGAGTTATGATGCCCGATAGTCTTGAAAAAGATTTTACCTAGATGTTCTACTGGCTAAATTCATAGGATAACATAGTACCAAGAAATAATGACGGTCAGTTATAGGATATGCAGCGTACCTAGTCGTTACTTTGTCCAAATATCCTGTTTATAAATCAACCATAATTTGGGTGTATATATATATATATATATACACACACACACACACACACAAAGATAATTATGAGATCTATACAATATAATTATCAAATCTAAAGTAAAAGAATTATATACTGATAATTACAGGAGTCATTAAGTAAAATAGTTAAAGAAAAGATAAAACACCTAAGTTTTATTGTGTTAGTGAGATTTTATCCCTAGTCTGATTAGATTTGACTACCCCGAACCTATAATCGCTAATCTTGTGAGAGCCAGAAAGATATGTATAGATCTATATATAGCTGACAGCCCCACCTGCGATTGCTAGCTACAATCCTGGCAGGATAACTTTCTTTATTATATACAAGTGTTATTCGACACCCAGTTTCGATTATCTGGACTCATGGTAATATAACTTGAAAACCTTAAGGAACCGAATACCTAAAGGGACGCCTTTAGGTAGTTGATATAGTAGATTATGATTGATAAAATATCCTGAAATATATTATAATAAATTAGGATTAACAAAATATCCAAGAAGTATATTAAAATAACCTAGAATTGGTAAATATCCTAGAAGGTATTTAAATTAGGATTAGTAGAATATCCTAAAAATATAGTAAGTTAGGATTGGTAAAATATCCTAAGGAGAAAAGAAGAAAACACAAAATATTTGAATTTATAGTATATGCAAGATTGAAGGTTTCAAAATAAACGAACTTTGGAAGATACAATATAGTAAGCCTAGGAAACAAAGAAGATAACCATAGTCATTACAAAAAATCCTAAAAGTTTTTCAAAAGAGTTTATTAGATATTTATTTAAACCTATGAACCCACCAACATCAAGTTGACATTTTTAAAACTGTATGTGTTCCTAGGATGAAGTAAAGATCAATGCAAGGAAGGAAAAGTAGCTCGAAGATAAATGGGTATTTATATATCCCATGTAATAACCATAGGATATTAATAAAAATGGTTTTTTATAGTTTGTGCTCTATGATTTGAATAATCTATGTAACCGTCGTCACCCCTTGGTGCTTCCACCGATGGCCGGGGAAGGTGTGATAGAATGGTATCATAGCTACTTGATATATTGAACTAGTACTTCCTAAGGAACTACGACTATAGCCTAGGACATATACTCCGATTAGGTTTGTCCTCAAACCTATAAATTAAAGTATTACTATTAATTACCCTACTCATAGACTACTTGTGGGAGACATGACTATTTTGAAATATTGCTTGGGTTGCTGGATTTCAGAACGGCTATATGCTAAAATGATTATGTCCTCCAATACTCCTCATCTGGCCAATCCTTATCTGATAGTTTAAAATTAAAAACAATAATAATCACCAAATCTAGAACAATTAAATATACAAATCAAGAATGCAAACTATGTAAGTCTATTATCTAGGCTGATTCAGTGTGTAAAGGTTGAGTCACAACCAAACGTAGCCTGATCACCCATGTTTAGTATTGACTGGACGAATACATAAGAATTTGGCCTCGGTAAATGATAAAATAGAAACCATAATTACATATACAATATAGATCAAAGTAAATACTATAAAAATAAATAAGTGTATCAAAAGATTTCCCACAAAATAAGTAGAAACAAGTATCAAAATACAAACCAACATGTCAACCCTCCCACATATTTGTCACTGCTCTCGTACTCAACCTCCTCGTCCTTCGTACCCTCCTTGTTGTCAGCATCGTTATCTCCATCGTATGTGATGGGTTATGAGCATTCTAACACTCCTAAGTGTACATGCAACCCTAGAAAACCTTGGATCTATGTTTGTCTAAAATACATGCAAAATTTAATTTCCAAGGTTCATAATCCTATCTAGCATACATGGGGAACTTTTAACATAAAAGATGGCTAGAATTACATACCTTGTAGTTGATTTGATTCCTTGAAAACCTTGAGAGCCTAGCACCCCAAGTGTGATGCCTCAAATGTTTCACACAACACCAAGTGCTTTCGAATGACTTTGAGAGAATGTAGAACACTTGCAAAATCGGCCTAGCCCTCTTGTAACTTCATCTAGCCGATTTTGGTGGATGTCATGTTCTTTATATAGTGTGTTACACTTAGGGTTACACCATGTAAACCCTAATGTAACATGGCTCTTCATTTCCATGACCCATGGGTTTAAACCTCCATGGAGCATCTATGGAGCATCCTATAAGTCTTAGCCCATCTTGATAATCCATGAAGCCTTTAGCCCACTATACAAGTTATGGATGATTTACATAATCAACCTATATATTTAATTAGTCATCTTTTGATCACTTAATTAATTCTAAATTAATTATTGATCAATACTAATTAAATAATTCTATTAATATATTAGAACTTATAATATATTAATAAACCACAAGTGTTATTTGTCTCATTTAGTCTATCCAAATGTATGATGCCATGCAACCCAAATGGACCATGCCAAACTGGGTCAAGTACATACCAAAAATAGTTATGGACTTAGACACCTTATCCAACAGTCTCCCACTTGGATAAGTTTAATAACTATAACTGCAAATATGACTTCAGGAACCGATCAGCAATCGTAGCTCTTTCAAGGTCTCTCGGAACTGAGAAGATGATGATACGCCATTTAAGATAAGTGATCTTATAATCCTCTATTCTAGATATCAGTCGGACAAATACATGGAGCAATGTCTTACTTATTGTCCAACAGTTTGTTTCCCGATTTCCGATTTGTTTGACAAAGAACTTAATTGAACACATCAACTTAGTTCTGACCAGGCACGGTACATAGGTCAAAACAAAATCATCGAGGGGCCCAGTTATCGCTTCTAATCCAAGAAGGAATAGATAAACTTCGACTCATATGCTTGTTCTACTACTTGTTGAATCACAGACAAAAGCACGTTTTATAACATCGAGTTACTAATGCGTTTTCGTACAATCAATGTATAACCAACTCATAGACAACAAGTCATATCTCCAGGTTTGAAGACTTATATGATATTACCGTCTCTTGATCACTTGATATAAATTCCATGAAGTGATACCAGTGAGTGTGGGTTGAATCCAATACTCATAACTTATGAGCACTCATGTGTGATGTAGCCATGTCTAACAACTTAGACCTCTGCAACCAACTCATGACAGTCTTGATTCATACCTACTTCCAATATATGACCGACTGTGGAGAATTCGAATAATATGATACGCCAAACATAATTATTCTGGAAGTCGAAACATGCAAAAGAAATATAGTAAACGATTGACAAAAGATAGCAACACTTTACTCATAAATAAACACAACTTTTTTTCATCATCAAATGTCAATTACACTTTACAAATTTCAAAAAATTATCTAACTACTAAAACTAATATCATCCTTCAGCCCTATGCTCCGAGCATGCTGGAGATGCTTAACCCGACTCAATCCCTTCGTGAGGGGATCTGCTGGGTTCTCATCCGATGATACCCTCTTTGGCACGAGGAGTCCTTCTTCTATGCGATGTATGATGAAATAATATTTTCTGTCAATGTGTCTGGATCTCCCGTGATCCCTTGGTTCCTTGGCTAAGACAACTGCACTTTCACTATCACATAAAATTTCCATAGGCTGCTTTATAGCTGGTACTACTCCAAGGTCTCCAATGAAATTCTTCATCCATATCACCTTCTTTGCTGCCTCGCTTGCTGCTATATACTCTGATTCGCAAGTTGAATCAGCCACTGTCTCCTGCTTGGAACTCTTCCAAGTAATTGCTCCTCCGTTTAAGGTAAAGACCCAGCCTGACTGAGAGAGGAAATTATCCCTATCAGTCTGAAATTTAGCATCACTATACCCTACAATTCTCAAGTCATCACTCCCACCGAGGGTAAGGACAATGTGCTTATTCCTCCGCAGGTACTTGAGGATATTCTTTACCGCAGTCCAATGAGCCTTGTCAAGGTTCCCCTGATATCTACTAACCATGCTCAAGGCAAAGGCTACATCAGGACGAGTACAAGTCATAGCATACATAATCGAGCCTACAAATGAAACATAAGGTACTGTAACGTCCCAAAAATACGAGCCAAAATTTCATTTTTAAAACATATTCTTAGCGAAGCTTAGAAATAAAACATTCACTGATCATATCCTTTCATAAAAGTTATCACATGTCTTGAAAAACATTTCATAAAAACATAATAAAGTCAGAATACAAATTCCCAGGAGGATCTCATAGTGCGGAATATAAGGCGTGTGTGTAATGGGCCGCTACCACGCCAGCTCCTTCCCCTTCGAAGAAGGGGTACCTGAAACCAAAACTGAAAACTGTAAGCACGAAGCTTAGTGAGTTCCCCCAACATACCACATACCATACACTCACATAACATACAAATATTGTCAGGAATATCTGGATGCCCGACCTACCCCTTCGGTCCTCTCGACCGGATACTGTCTAGTATATCTGGGAGTTGGCCTCCCCTTCGGTCCTCTCGACCGGATACTGACCAGTATATTTGGGAGCTTGCCTCCCCTTCGGTCCTCTCGACTGGATACTAACTAGCATATATGGGTGCTGGTCTCCCCTTCGGTCCTCTTGACCGGATACTGGGCACTATTTCACCCCCTACTACTACCACATAACACATATATCTCATAATCTATCTAGCATGGTTGGGCATGACCGCCTCTTCGGCCCTATCGACCGATATACTGGGGGACTATCTCCCCCTACTGTCACTAGCACATAGCATCATATCATACTAGCATAATAACATTTCACAGGTAGTAGCAACCCTAGATGAATATCACAGAGACAAACATCTATCATACAATCCTACTGGTGGGTCGGTATTGTGGCCGTAGACCCACCGCTACTAGAAGGTAACTCACCTGAAAGTAGCTGCTGATCTGCATGGGAACTGACTGTCTCCTCCTGCTGCTGCTGTCCCAGAAATCCTCCGGCTATAATCCCCACAAAACACTCAGTCAAATACTGCTAATCGACCTTAGGGTAAAATGACCATTTACCGCTAACCAAGCCAAGAGTCAAAGTCAAAGTCAAAGTCAACTTTCAGTTGACCCGACTCGCCGAGTTGGCCTGCCAACTCGCCGAGTCCCTATCCCTTTGTCTGACCATAATCTCGTCTCTACTCGTCGAGTTAGGCATTGACTCGACGAGTTTTCCTTCTAAACCAAAGTCCAATAGTCCTTCATCCTACTCGCCGAGTTGTATGAACAACTCGTCGAGTTCATCTTCATCCGAAGAACACTCTATGCTGAGACTCGCCAAGTTATATGAACAACTCGCCGAGTCTGTTCTTGAGGCAAGAAGATTGCTTTGGACTCGCCGAGTCAGGGCATTGACTCACCGAGTTCCTTCATGGGTGAGTCTCGCTTCCGACTCACTGAGTCACACCCCATGACTCACTACTCCACTCCGCAAACACGAAAAGGGGGAAAACTCGGGGACTCGCCGAGTCTTTCGCATGCAAACACTATATAATCGATTTTTCTCGAATCCAGCTCATGTCATACATAGATCTGGGTTTCTAGGGCCTGATTAACACGTAAATTTTCCAACTTTACGTGTAAATAAACACCAATGAAGGTTTTAGGGCTCAAAATGCACTAAAAGAGTAGATCTAGGGCTTTCATGCAATATGGCTCCATAAAGGCAGTAGATCCGAGCTCCTGGAGCTCAATCATGCCTAGATCTAAAGGTTAATCAACTTATTACCAACCCTAAATCACAATCAAGCTTGGAAATGGCTCAAGAAGGACTTTAATGGAGCTATAAGGGACTATAAGCATGGAAACAGAGGGAAACTGAGTTATACCTCAAGGAAATCACTGAGATAACACCAAGATGTCTGTCCTCCTTCTTCTCTTCTTGATCTACTCTTCTTTCTTCTCAAAATCTTCAAGAAACACACCAAAGCACTTCAATCTCACAAGGAATAAGGGTTTGAACGATGTTGGGAGCTCTGAGGGTGAAGGGGGCGAGGTTGGGGCGCATATGGTTGGTTTAAATAGGGTGCAAACCCTTGAAATTTAGGGTTTCATCAGACAGCGGGGACTCACCGAGTCCAGAATGTGGACTCGCCGAGTCGCTAACTTAAACGTGCTCCCAAACCCGTCTCCACTCGGCGAGTCGGGCCTACAACTCGCCGAGTCCAAGGCTAAAAATGTAAAATACTTAGATGAATTTTTACGTACCAGGAACCAGGTGCTACAAATCTCCCCCACTTATTTTAGACTTCGTCCTCGAAGTCTGCTGCTCGATCCTGAAACAGGTCGGAGTAATATTCCATCATTTCTTCCACTAGCTCCCAAGTCCATTCCGAACCCTTTCGGTGTTGCCATTGCACCTTCACTAATTTCACCCTCTTATTCCTCAGATCCTTCGACTTCTGGTCGAGGATTGCGATCGGGCGCTCAATGTAATTCAGGCTGTCATCAACCTGTATATCCTCTAGCGGAACCACCGCTGAATCATCCACTAGGCACTTCCGCAACTGAGAGACATGGAAGGTGCTGTGGATCTGACTGAGCTCGGATGGCAGATCTAGCCTATATGCCACCTTGCCCACCCGGGCTACAACCCTGAACAGACCAATGAATCTCGGGCCCAATTTGCCCCACTTCCTGAATCGAATGACGCCTTTCCAAGGCGACACTTTCAGGAGAACCATATCCCTGACCTGGAACTCCAGGTCTGATCGACGCTTGTCGGCGTAACTTTTCTGTCGACTTTGCGCAGTCTGAAGTTTGTTTTGAACCTGCTGGATTCTCTTGGTCATCTTGAGCACCACCTCGGTGCTCCCCATGACCCTCTGGCTAACTTCACCCCAACATATCGGGGTCCTGCACCTCCGTTCGTACAACATCTCGAATGGTGGTCGGTCAATACTTGCGTGATAGTTGTTGTTGTACGAGAACTCAGCCAAGGGAAGATAGGTATCCCAACTACCACCGAAGTCTAGCACGCATGCCCGCAACATATCCTCCAACTTCTGGATGGTCCGCTCGCTCTGACCATCCGTCTGCGGGTGAAAGGCGATGCTAAAATGCAGACGAGTACCCAACTCATCATGAAACTTCTTCCAAAACCTGGAAGGGAACCGCACATCTCGATCTGATATCACTGACACTGGCACCCCATGTCGTGCCACTACCTCCCTGATATAGATATCGGCCAACTTTTCGGCCGAGTTACTCTCCTGAATCGGAATAAAATGGGCGCTCTTGGTCAACCGATCCACGATGACCCAAATCGAATCTACTCCTCACGCCGTCCGGGGAAGCTTCGTGATAAAATCCATCGTAATATCCTCCCATTTCCACAACGGGATATCCAACGGCTGCATCTTGCCGTGCGGTCTCTGATGCTCGGCCTTGACCTTCCTGCAGGTCAAACACCGCTCGACGTACCACGCCACATCCCGCTTCATGCAGGGCCACCAATAGTCTAGACAAAGATCCCGATACATCTTCGTCGCCCCTGGATGAATAGAGAATCAGGATTTGTGCGCCTCCTCCATCAAGATCTGGCGCACGCCTCCGTGATACGACACCCACACCCTACAGTGTAGTGTCAATAACCCTCGGCTATCATAATCGAAGGAGGTGACTTAACCCACTATTCGCTCACTCTTCCGATGTTCCTCCTTCATAACCTTTTGCTGAGCTTCCCGAATCTACTCTAACAGTGGAGTCACCACTGTCATCCTCATACACACACCCCTGATCGGTGCCGCCTTACGGCTAAGCGCATCGGCCACCACGTTGGCCTTCCCCGGGTGATAAAGGATCTCACAATCATAATCCTTCACCACGTCCAACCACCGACGCTGCCTCATGTTCAGATTCGGCTGATCCATGAAGTACCTCAAATTCTTGTGGTCCGTTTAAATGGTACATCGAACCCCGTAGAGGTAATGCCGCCAAATCTTGAGGGAGAAGACCACCGCCCCCAACTCTAAATCATGCGTCGGGTAGTTCGCCTCGTGAGGCTTCAGTTGCCTCGAGGCATAAGCAATGACATGTCCCCTCTGCATCAATACTGTGCCTAAGCCCGAGATAGACGCATCACAGTATACCACAAAATCCTCTACACCCTCAGGCAGGGCTAAGATTGGCGCCTCGCACAATCTCTGCCTTAAAATCTCGAACGCGGCCTACTGCTCAGCCCCCCATCGAAAGACCACAACTTTCCTAGTCAACCGTGTCAGGGGTACGACTATCTTGGAGAAATCCTGAATGAATCTCCGATAGTAGCTTGCTAATCCTAGGAAACTCCGAATCTCGGATGGAGACTTCGGAACCTCCTATCTCATCACGGCCTCCACCTTGGCCGGGTCTACAGAAATCCCGTTCTGGTTGACGAGGTGCCCCAGAAACTGCACCTCGCGCAACCAAAACTTACATTTGGAGAACTTGGCGTACAAGCTCTCCCTCCTCAAGGTTTCCAAAACCTCTCTCAGATGCTCCTCGTGCTCCTCCTGCGTCTTGGAATAAACCAAGATGTCATCAATAAAAACTATCACAGACCGATCCAGCATCGTTCTACGCACGCAGTTCATGAGGTCCATGAATGCGGCAGGAGCATTGGTGAGCCCAAACGGCATCACCACGAACTCATAATGGCCATAACGCGTCCAAAACGCGGTCTTCTGTACATCCTCCTCTCTAAGCCTCATCTGATGATAGCCTGAACGCAAATCGATCTTGGAGAACCAAGATGCTCCCTATAACTGATCAAAGAGGTCATCAATCCTCGGGAGTGGGTAACGGTTCTTCACCGTTACCTTATTCAGTTCTCGGTAATTTATACACATTCGATGCGACCCGTCCTTGTTTTTCACAAACAGGATCGAGGCTCCCCAGGGTGAACTGCTCGGTCGAATGAATCCCTTTTCTAACAGCTCTTGTAGTTGTGTAGACAACTCCTGCATCTCAGGAGGAGCCAACCAATACGGTGCCTTGGCTATCGGAGCCGCACTAGGAACTAGGGCGATCCTGAACTCTACCTGACTCTTCGGAGGTATTCCAGGAAGCTCCTCCGGAAACACATCAGTGTAGTCTCGCACCACCGGAACCTTGGTCACCGCCGCCTTACCCGTCTCCCGGGTATCCATAACATACGCGACATATCCCGCGCAACCTTGGTGAAGGTAGCGCCTAGCTCTCGCTGCTGAACATACTGCAGGTCCACGCTGTGGCCTCTCGCCGTGGATCACCAACTCTCCCCCACTTGGGGTCCTAATCCACACCAACTGTTGTGCGCAATCTATCACCACCCCATTAGGGCTCAACCAATCCATGCCTATAATCACCTTGTTCCCCCACAAAGGGATGGGAACCAAATCCACCAAATAGTGCTCCTCAAATAACCTTAGGACACAATCCCTGAATACTGCTGACACCCGCACCGATTGATCATTGGCAATCTCTACCTCTAAAGGGCAATCCAACATGCCCGAAGACTCAGTAAACCTCTTGCTAAGCGCAAGGGAAACAAATGATCGGGTGGCACCCGAGTCAAACAACACCTGAACAGGAATACCGTTCACATGGAACGATCCTAACGCATATACACAGAGCACATATCAGTATCATCACATCATAAAAATAAGATAGAGGGAAAGAATCATACCCGTCACCACATCGGGTGCGGCGCAAGCCTCCTCTGTAGTCAGCTGAAACGACCGGCTCCTCACCATTGGAGCCTCTGCCTTGCCCTGCCGGCCATCTGTAATCTGTAGGGTAGCTGGAGTTGGCGCCTTAACCGACGCTGATGCTGTAAACTGGGGGCAATTGGCCTTCTTGTGGCCCCTCTGGTTGCAGTGGAAACACAACAACTCCGATGTCTGAATCACAGGTGCAGGGGTGGTACAATCCCTGCTGAAGTGCCCTAACTTGCCGCACTTGTAGCAGCCTGACGATCCGGACTTGCACGCTCCCTCGTGCGTCTTGCCGTATTTCATGCAGCGGCCCCGCCCCTGTTGGCCTTTCGGCCCCGCATCTGGTCCCTTGGGCTTCTTCCCCGAAGTCCCCATAACATGCCCCTCCTACGTCTTCCTCTTCCGGATGTGCTCCAGGTCTATCTCTCTCTCCCTTGCCCTGGCAATCATAGAGTCCAGGGTAGGGCAAGCTGAAAAACTTACATGCTCCCGAATATCAGCTCGTAGCATGTCATGATAGCGGGTCCCCCTCATATCCTCGTCACCCGTGTATTGGGGCACCAACAACGCCCTCTCCCGGAACTTGGCGGTGATCTCCGCCACAGTCTCCATCATCTGTCTCATATCTAGGAATTCCCTGGCCAGCTGCTGAAGCTCGACTGCCGGCGCAAACTCTGCCCTGAACCTGGTCACGAATTCCGACCAGGTCATAGCCTCGACAACCAAGGCTCCTAACGAGTCACCAACGGACTCCCACCAATCCCTAGCTCGATCTCTCAAACATCCTGCTGCATATCTCACCTTCGACCCCTCAGGGCAGAAGCTAGTCAATTGTGCAGACTCAATGTCTTCAATCCATCGCCTGGCAGCTATGGGGTCCTTCGCCCCATGAAAATCCGGCGCACCACTGCCCCGGAAGTCCTTGAAGGACAGTGTGCGAGATCCCGACTAGCCAGATGCCATGTCGCTCCTGAACGCCCTGAGGCGATCCTCCATCAACTCCAATATCCCTTCCTTGATCGACCCGAAGATAATGGGGGTCGACTCAAGGATGCCTCTGGTGATCTCTGACGCGATGAACTCGCACAACCCCTCATCTACTGGCTCGGAACCTGATCCCGAACCCGATCCCTCTCCTGTACTGCCAACTGCTGGCCTCGAGCATAGTACCACCATTCTGAAATACATAAGTAATAACCGTTAGCGATACTGATACCTCTGGAGGGATCACACCTACTACAAGTTCCCTGGTCTTATCTCGGCCTTCCTCGGTTCGGGTACGGATCCGCTGCTTTCAGTAGTACGGGCCCATACTACCTTCCACATCTATCCGTACCTTCTCCAAGGACTGCCTTGACTCCACCAGATCCCTTTCACTACCGCTGATCTCTGCTACTCTTATCCTAGGCTTACTCTAGGAAACCTCTGACTCCACCCAACCCAGTCCTCAGCTGCTGAAGGTCTCTTTGTGATGCCAATTAGCTATTACCTGAATACAATCACATGCAACGAGGCTCGGATAATCCTTCGAGTAAGGGACTCATCCCTACAATGGTTAGGACTCAAACAAGAGCTACGCAATAGGGTCAAATCCAACACTCTGAGATTATTCAACCCTGATCACATGTGACTTTAACGTATTCACCTAACAGCTAACTCCCATCACTCAAAGCCCACATAGCACAAAGCAAACATCATTTTGACAAAAGGAAACAATCTCAAGCAACTCTATCCTCGTAGAGAGAAACTGAACTAGCATACAATGCTAAACTCGTACTATCAGGCATAACCTAAACAGGCTATCCTACTGCTGTCTACTCAATTCTAGCATGCAGTTTTTCATACACTAAAGCACATAAGGCATCACTCCTAGATCCTTAGTCCTATTGTAGCATACTGTTCTACTGAAACTAATAAACATAATATAAGCTTGTATGGGTACTTTGGGGAATACTTACTTGAACTTGGCCGATCGCGCACATCACACACTTTGTTCTTTCTTAAAACCCTTTACTTAGCCTTTTAGAAAACATTTTCTTTTTCTAAATCTTTCAATCCCTCGATTTGAGTTCAAACACCCCAAAGGTATGTCCGAATCCCTCAAACCAGGGTTCTGATACCAACTTGTAACGTCCCAAAAATATGAGCCAAAAATTTCATTTTTAAAACATAATCTTAGCGAACCTTAGAAATAAAACATTCACTGATCATATCCTTTCATAAAAGTTATCGCATGTCTTGAAAAACATTTCATATAAACATAATAAAGTCAGAGTACAAATTCCCAGGAGGATCTCATAGTGTGGAATACAAGGCGTGTGTGTGATGGGCCACTACCGCGCCAGCTCCTTCCCCTTCGAAGAAGGGGTACCTGAAACCAAAACTAAAAACTGTAAGGACGAAGCTTAGTGAGTTCCCCTAATATACCACATACCATACAATCACATAACATACAAATATTGTCAAGCATATCTGGGTGCCCGACCTACCCCTTCCGTCCTCTCGACCGGATATTGTCTAGTATATCTGGGAGTTGGCCTCCCCTTCGGTCCTCTCGACCGGATACTGACCAGTATATTTGGGAGCTTGCCTCCCCTTCGATCCTCTCGACTGGATACTGACTAGCATATCTGGGTGCTGGTCTCCTCTTCAGTCCTCTCGACTGGATACTGGGGACTATTTCACCCCCTACTACTACCACATAACACATATATCTCATAATCTATCTAGCATGGCTGGGCATGACCGCCTATTCGGCCCTATCGACCGGTATACTGGGGGACTATCTCCCCCTATTGTCACTAGCACATAGCATCATATCATACTAGCATAATAACATTTCACAGGTAGTAGCAACCCTAGATGAATATCACAGAGACAAATATCTATCATACAATCCTACTGGTGGGCCAGCATTGTGGCCGTAGACCCACCGCTACTGGAAGGTAACTAACCTGAAAGTAGTTGTTGATCTACGTGGGAACTGACTGTCTCCTGCTACTGCTGTTGTCCCGGAAATCCTCCGGCTATAATCCCCACAAAACACTCAGTCAAATACTGCTAATCGACCTCAGGGTAAAATGACCATTTACCCCTAAACAAGCCAAGAGTCAAAGTCAAACTCAAAGTCAACTTTCAGTTGACCCGACTCGCCGAGTTGGCCTGCCAACTCGCCGAGTCCCTATCCCTTTGTCTGACCATAATCTCGTATCTACTCGTCGAGTTAGGCATTGAATCGCCGAGTTTTCCTTCTAAACCAAAGTCCAATAGTCCTTCATCCTACTCGCTGAGTTGTATGAACAACTCGTCGAGTTCATCTTCATTCGAAGAACACTCTATGCTGAGACTCGCCGAGTTCTATGAACAACTCGCCGAGTATGTTCTTGAGGCAAGAAGATTGCCTTAGACTCGCCGAGTCAGGGCATTGACTCGCCGAGTTCCTTCATGGGTGAGTCTGGCTTCCGACTCACTGAGTCACACCCCATGACCCACTACTCCACTCCGCAAACACGAAAAGGGGGAAAACTCAGGGACTCGCAACTCGACTCGCCGAGTCTGATGAACGACTCGCCGATTCTTTCGCATGCAAACACTATATACTCGATTTTGCTCGAATCCAGCTCATGCCATACATAGATCTGGGTTTCTAGGGCCTGATTAACACGTAAAGTTTCCAAATTTACGTGTAAATAAACACCAATGAAGGTTTTAGGGCTCAAAATGCACTAAAAGAGTAGATATAGGGCTTTCATGCAATATGGCTCCATAAAGGCAGTAGATCCGAGCTCCTGGAGCTCAATCATGCCTAGATCTAAAAGGTTAATCAACTTATTACCAACCCTAAATCACAATCAAGCTTGGAAATGGCTCAAGAAGGACTTTAATGGAGCTATAAGGGACTATAAGCATGGAAACAGAGGGAAACTGAGTTATACCTCAAGGAAATCACTGAGATAACACCAAGATGTATGGCCTCCTTCTTCTCTTCTTGATCTACTCTTCTTTCTTCTCAAAATCTTCAAGAAACACACCAAATCACTTCAATCTCACAAGGAATAAGGGTTTGAACGATGTTGGGAGCTCTGAGGGTGAAGGGGGCGAGGTTGGGGCGCATAAGGTTGGTTTAAATAGGGTGAAAACCCTTGAAATTTAGGGTTTCATCAGACAACGGGGACTCGCCGAGTCCAGAATGTGGAGTCGCCGAGTCGCCAACTTAAACGTGCTCCCAAACCCGTCTCCACTCAGCGAGTCGGGCCTACAACTCGCCGAGTCCAAGGCTAAAAATGTAAAATACTTAGAAGAATTTTTACATACCAGGAACCAGGTGCTACAGGTGGTAGTAGTCCTCATAGGACTTCTGGAGTTCAGCTGTCATGGTGGTAATCATGATGCATGCCACTTTTGTGGCATCTAGGGATGAGCATATGGACTGGGGAACCGGCCGAAACCGGAACCGGAACCGGAACCGGCACCGGAACCGGGACCCAATGGAACCGGTCGGGCCGGGACCGGGATGTTATTTTTGTGGATTTTTGGAACCGGGAACCGATATAACCGGAACCGATAGAACCGGCAAAAACCAGAAACGTATGATGCTATTTTTCGAAGACCGGTTCCAACATTTGAAGACACGACAAGAACTGGTAGGAACCAGAAACCGGTAGAACCGGAACTGGTAGAACCGCCGGGCCAGTTCGGTTCTTGATTTTGGCTGAAGCCGGTTCCCGGTTCCGGCAGGTTCAGTCCTTTTGCTCATCCCTAGTGGCATCTCTTTCATGAGTTCGGAAGTCAGCGATCTCCTGGGGAGTAGCAGTCGACTCATCGATCTCCTTTAGCTCCTTATTGAGGACATATTCCTTGTCCTCGTAGCGAGTCACCATCCTGATGTTCTGGATCCAATCCATAAAGTTGGAACCATCGAAGATGACCCTCCCACATAGGTTCATGAGGGAAACGGAGCCAGTAGGGTTTGAGCCAGAAGCAGTATTGTTGGAAGACATCTGAAAAGAAGAGAACAAGTTTAGTTTAGATATAAAGATAGTCCTTAATAAAACACCCAAATGTAATATTAAGGCTAGGATCCAATCACAATATATCATAACTTAGAAGTGGGATGTCGTAATCTAAGCTATAACATATTTGAAAGGTAGGTGAATGACGATTCACCAATTTCCACCATGAAAAACGAAATATAAATATTAGATTTTAATTGGTTCTTAGAAATTCCTAGATTCTTTTTGAGATTCAATGAACTCTTCAAGGGCTTGTTTCAATCTCGAGTGTGCCCTCCAAGTTTTGTGACTGAGATGTCGAGGATCACAAAACGAGGTGTGAAGTAACCATGCAAATTACTTGGTACCCTTAATGTTTATCACTCAATCGATGTGCCAGTTAACGACACGCGTTCCACCGACCTATAATAAACCTTAAGTCACCCTTTACCTACCTTGTTAAGTCCAAGTTAGTGTGCCGGTTAACCACACATGCTCCACTAACGACTTAAACAAAGTGTAATGTGTAATTTCATGTATTAGCACCTTATTCACATTTTCCTAAAGTAACTAAGTTTTGGAATTTAATAAAAACTTTTAGTTACTTTATAATAATCATTATACTTTTAATGAGAATTTTATAAGTCCTTGTCCTACTCGTTCAACTATCGACCCTCCACCAATCAAGGAAGCGGTGGGTGAGAGTGGACACCCATTAAGCTGCCATTTTATAGGCAACAACCTTATACCCCCTTATAGACCGGCTTTGTGAATGAGGCCTACTAATGGTAAGACGACTTGATCTTATATATATATATATATATATATATATATATATATATATATTAACTTATAATATTATAGAGTATAAGGGTTGATTTTTAACTTTAAAAATCTAGGAGTTGGTACTAAAGTTTATTAAGATAACTTTACATGTTCCAAACTTGAGGGCAAGTTTTGTAACTTTACAAAACTCTTCAATTCATAACTTATGAGTTATTAAAATGAAGACTCTTTATTTTTGTAAGTTATGTGTTCTTTTAATGGATTTAATACAAAGTGACTTTTGGTTATCAATAACTTGAGGACAAGTTATGGTCTCCACTAAAACACATAAAGATCATGAATTAAGCATTAAACAAGTAATTCCTATGATCTATCAAGAACTCATAAGAACATGAATATTCATATCAAAATTTCAAGAGCATATGAACACATATAATCATGTAATTTTGATATTAGCCATTGTAAATGGATTATAACAACCATTACACCATCTAAAACAAGTTTTAAAACACCAAAACAGTTTAGGGTAATGTTTCTAGTCCATTTCCAGTAGTAAAAATCGAAAAACTGCTCTCTGCATGACCAACTCGTCGAGTGCAAGAACTGACTCGCCGAGTTGGTTGAAGTTTCGCTTGGACTCGTCGAGTCCCCCCATGGACTCGGCGAGTCCCCTGTACCGACAGCTTAAAATTCGATATTTTACACTATTTTGCATCAAGTATCAGAAAACAAGCCTAGGCTCTGATACCACTGATGGGTTATGAGCATTCTAACACTCCTAAGTGTACATGCAACCCTAGAAAACCTTGGATCTATTTTTGTCTAAAATACATGCAAAATTTGATTTCCAAGGTTCATAATCCTATCTAACATACATGGGGAACATTTAACATAAAAGATGGCTAGAATTACATACCTTGTAGTTGATTTGATTCCTTGAAAACCTTGAGAGCCTAGCACCCCAAGTGTGATGCCTCAAATGTTTCACACAACACCAAGTGCTTTGGAATGACTTTGAGAGAATGTAGAACATTTGCAAAATCGGCCTAGCCCTCTTGTAACTTCATCTAGCCGACTTTGGTGGATGTCATGTTCTTTATATAGTGTGTTACACTTAGGGTTACACTATGTAAACCCTAATGTAACATGGCTCTTTATTTCCATGACCCATGGGCTTAAACCTCCATGGAGCATCCATGGAGCATCCTATGAGTCTTAGCCTATCTTGATAATCCATGAAGCCTTTAGCCCACTATACAAGTTATGGATGATTTACATAATCAACCCATATGTTTAATTAGTCATCTTTTGATAACTTAATTAATTCTAAATTAATTCTTGATAAATACTAATTAAATAATTCTATTAATATATTAGAACTTATAATATATTAAACCACAAGTGTTATTTCTCTTATTTAGTCTATCCAAATGCATGATGTCATGCAACCCAAATGGACCAAACTAAACCAGGTCAAGTACATACCAGAAATAGTTATGGACTTAGGCACCTTATCCAACAGTATGTGCATAAAGGGATAGCATCATCATAACCAACATCCCTCGACTGATCATGTGGGGGAACAGTAGGACCTGCCTGAGGAAAGGGTGGATGATCCATCCCCAGATGTTGCCTCACACTAAAAATCAAGGCCATAGTCCATATATGTTCCTCATGTATAGCATTCAAATGATGCATCACATCGCATAGAGTTAGCTCTCGATAAGCCTCTACATAACTAGGTCTCTGATACCTCTCAAAGGCAAACTCAGGGATATGATCTGGTTTTGTTTATATGATCGGCTGCATAATATCATCATCAGGAATCCCCCATTGTTGATCCTCTCCTCGAACTAACACTTGGATCTTCCCTAGAGTAGTCGTACCCAAATCCTTAATAGGAATAAGAACCATCCCAATAATATCTTCCTCGTAAGACAAGGCCAATCGAGTAACCCAATGACCGCCAAAAATCATGCTCAAAGTCATAGTACATAGAGCAGTGGCGGAGCCTCTAAGGGGCTAGGGGGCCATGGCCCCCCTGGTTTTTGACTTAGTAATGCCTGGATACGGTATGTTCATGTAACAAACTCAAAAACAAATTATAAAACCAACCTTATGGCCCCTTTAAGATTTTTGAGTTATTGTTTACACTTAACTAATTAAAAAAATGCCAATCGTATATTATTTGGAGACAAACAAATCATTAAACAAAAATAACCAATTTACCAACACACCAAAAAAAAATCAAAGCTAATCCTATTTTGTTAGGATACCAATTATTTAGGAAACTATATAAAAAAACCAAAACCTATTTTGATTTACATCTTCTTAACTCAATATTTGAGAAGATACGAGACCCAAAAAAATATTTTTCTTCCGCCGGAAAAAGAGCTATCGAGGCTCATTGGAAAATAAATCAGCCACCGGAGTTCTCACATCTGTCGTTCACCAACTGCTGCCGGAGTTCTCTGTCGTTTTCCGCACCCGTGACCACTTCCAACTGGCGCCTTCCGTGCAATTTTGATCCTCAGCCGGAAAAAATAACTTGTACATTTTCTTTCTATTTCTTTCTCTCTATATTTCTCATAATAGTTGCTAGTTAAAAGTAACGAGGGTTAATGATTTTGAAGATACCAATGTGAAAAGTTTAAAGTAATTGTCAACTTTTTTGCTAATTTATTATTTATTAATTTACTCATAACTATTATCTAATTAAAAATATGTTACTTTTTTTTTAAAGTAGAGAACATCCAGCAAAGTTGAATCAACTGTTTATAATGATTTTGCTCCATAGAAATGTGTTTATTAACTGTTATTTATCTTAATACTGGTTAGTTGTTAGTTTATATATTGATATGTTAATTGTTCGTATGAAAATTAAAATCTCTGTAAAACAAGCTCACTATAGTGACATAATTAGTTGTTTGAAAAATATATTTGTTAATTATCATTTTATTTTACTGTTTGTTAATTGCTAATTAACTTTGATATGTAATGGATATTAAGATGAAAAAAATTAACTATTGACGAAATTTTAAAAGGCAATATCAAGTTTCACTCAAGAGCGCACCATTGCTTTTTTAGATGTAGAAATACCAACTTATACATAGAAACGATCACAAAATGTTCATTTATATGACCTTTAAAAAACTTTGGTTCTGCCCCCCTAGTTTTAGTGTTTTTGTTTCGCGCCTGACATAGAGTCATACCATACAAATAAAGAGCAAGAAAAAAGGGAATATTGAAGTGAACCTCAGTCTGAGTAAGGCACCACATGTAGAAGAGGTCACCAAAAGGAATCTTTTCATGCTCCTTACGGTAAAAAAACAGTAAATGCAACCAATTGGTGAAGCAATGATAAGTAGGAGATTTGAAGGAACTCTCCATGGCCATCTTCGAAACATAGGAACCCCTAGCACGACCCCAAACCTGCATATATCTATACTCTCGAGGTGGCTCAGTAATACAACTATCAAAATAAGAAAAGAAATGAGGACTAGCAGTCTCATCCTCTGTATATATATCCCAAGCTGTCTCCCCAACTCAATCAAGTTGAGGGAACGGGATACGCCTCCCAGGTGAAAAAAGAAAACCGATCTATCATCCCAGTTCGTCAACACCTTGTCGAAGTGAACTATAGAAAAGAACTCCCATCAGAGCTCTTTGTAGATCACCTCCTGAATCCTGACAACCTGATGCCATCTCGGGCAAGTAAATAACTCAAGACCGTTATCCTCATACAGGACCTGGGTAAGGAATGGCTCCAGATGAGTTATCAACCTAAACTCATCCACAACACTCCAGGTAAGAGACTGAGGGATATTAATCTTCTTGGACAGAAGAGAAATCAATTGAGAGACAAAAGAACTCCAGTCAGCAAGACCATCATGGAACTGTAGAAATGGATGTGATGGCCAGTTAGGAGGTAACTGACTTGCAGTCTAACGACCCCGTGTCGACACATATGTAGAAAAATAGGAAAATGTCAAATTAGAAAAAAAAGAGATAATGGTGTGGTATTATCTCATAACTTACTCCACCGAGAACAACACAACTTAATGGTGTGTCTGAGAGGAGAAATCAGACTTTACTTGATATGGTCTGATCCAGGATGAGAAGGAGTACTCTCCCTTTATCCTTTTGGAATTATGCCTTACTCACTGCAGCCTGTATCTTGAATATGTCACCAACTAAGAAGGTAGATAATACACCTTATGCGATGTGGTATGGAAAAGCTCCATCTCTATCTTATATGAAATTTGGGGTTGTGAAGCCTATGTTAGACAAGAGGCTTCCAGAAAACTTGAGCCTAGGTCTACCAAGTGCATCTTTATAGGATATCCTAAGGATTGTTTAGGATATTACTTCTACATCCTTGGTGAGAATAAGAACTTTATTTCAAGAAAAATTGAATTCTTAGAAAGCAAGTTTCTAATGGATGAAGCAAGTGGGAGGCGCGTTGAACTTGAAGAAGATCCGGAACCACAGCCTGATGCAACTCAAGTTGGCACTAGTACTGAATAAGAGGATATTAAAGATGAAGGTATCATTACTCTTCAACCTATTAAAACACAAGGCATTCACAGATCCGGTAGAATTTGTCAAGAACCTGAGAGATATGGATTTCTCATTGATGAATGCTTCATGATGATGAGCCTATCACATACCAAAATGCAATGGAAGATCCTGAATCTGAAAAATTGATTGAAGCCATGAACACTGAGATGAAATTCATGAGAGAGAACAAAGTCTAGGATTTGGTTGAACTTTATCCCTAATGTAAGACTGTAGGGAGTAAGTGGGTCTTCAAGAAGAAGACTGACATGGATGGCAATTTACAGACATTCAAAGCAAGACTTGTTCCTAAAGGATTCACTCAAACCCAATGGTTGATTATGGTGAAAAAATTTCACTAGTTTCTGTGATTAAATCTATTAGGATAATACTTTCCATAATTGCATATCATGACTATGAGATATTGTCATACCTCCGACCGACAGCGAAAACGTCGGGTTGTGCAACGTAGGGATATTGGATCAAGGCATACACACACACACACACATATATATATATATATATATATATATATATATATATATATATATATATATATAACACAACGATACTTTTGTTTATTATAATTTATTTGGGATTAGATTTGCTTAATAGGTTAAACACACATTTTAAACATAACTAGAAATAACAAATAGACAAAAATAAACTTCAACAAGCTTCCTTGAAGACCTCCTCCTTGGAACGACTATCATCCACACTCATTTCCCCGAGAATACATGTATTTTGAAAATGTCAACATAATAATGGTGAGTTCACAGGTTTTATAGTTTTCTACTTTATTTGGTTGTATTAAATCAAGAATTCTTTTTTCTTTAAAAAAACCTTTCTTAAGATATTTTATCAACCCAAGCTTATTATCATTTTAGGATAGTTTACCAATCCAAATTTACTATCTTTGTAGGATATTTACTGATCTTGTTTTATTATCTTTTAAGATATTTTATTAGTCCTAACATATTTTATCTTGCACTCTAAGGTCTCCTTCTTTATAGTCGGATCTCCAAGGCGACTGTAATGTAAAACCATGAGCCCCCATAATAGACATCGTTTGACTAGTGATTTCCCTGCACGACACTTCATCGAGCGTCGAATAGTGAGTAATAAGAAATTTATCCTGGCGGGAATGTAGCTAGCAATCGTAGGTGGGGGTGTCAAGCCCCGTATAGATCTATACATATCATTCTGGCTCTTGCAAGATAAACAATTACAGGTTCGGGGTAGCCGGGTTTAATCCTTTTTTTTGAAACGGCAAACTAACTAATCTACTCCTAAATAACCACCTATGTCTCCATCGAGACTTGAACCCCTGACCTCTCATATGAGATGGTCACTCCATACCGCTAGGATGAATAATAAAAATTCACTAATGCATTAACATTAGGTATTTTATCTTTTATCTTTCTTTCTTAGTGATTTTGTTACACCCCGGCTGAGGCGGCGGAACACGTTGGGCTGTGCAATTAAGTTCATGGATCACAGGTAAACTGAATATATATATATATATATATATATATATATATATCACAAGTACAACAATAAACAAAATAGCATTCGAGTTTCATCTAGATATTTGAACACAAGGTTTTTACAGATAATAAAAGTACATGAATTACCTTAACAGATAGGCATATTATACAACAACAAGTAAGCTAGGACACCTGTAATCCAATCCGTCTTGAATGGTTGTTTAGTGATTTCCTGAGATTACATGCAGTTTTGAGGGTCAAGACAGAGTTGGTGAGTGTTACATGTTTTCTGCTAACAACAATAATACTTTTAAAAGTCTAAAAAGTATTTTCTTTGTATGTATAACTATAGTTAAAACAGTGTTTGCATTAAGTCTTTAAAAACCAAAATGTATTTTTGTATAAGTAAATCCATAATTAAAACTGTGTTTGTAATGAATCTTTGAAATTTCTTGAATACCAAACAGTAATGTTACATTAGTAATTTCGTACTTAAAATAGTTTTGAAAGCAACCAAGCCCATGGTTTGTAATGATATATATATATATATATATATATATATATATATATATATATATATATGTATATATATATATATATATATATATATATATATATATATATATACCAGTTAATGTTTATAGTGAGTCCTATAACCCGTTTCGATTGATCGGTCAAGGTTGTAGCTAGCAACCATAGCTGGGGATGTCAACCCCGTATAGATTTATACATATGTATCTCGCTCTGAAGATTAACGGTCATAGTAGTATGGGTATGCTAAGTGTTTAGACTCTGTTAATGAATATAGTCTCACTAAAAATCTCTTAACTAAAAACTATGTGAATAGCTCTCAGCCTTAACTTAATTGTGGTTAAGTCACTAGGCATAACAAATTTAATTGTATAAAGTTTATAAAAACCGAGTATGTTTGGTATGTATGTAAAAGTGTAATGTACTCGCTTTTATAAAGATGTATGTTTCAAAGTAATGAACATATATACATGTATAAATGTTATGTATTTAAACATATAAATATACATGCATAGTAATAGCTTGAATCCTTGAAATACTACAAAGCTTTATGACGTGTTTTTTATAAATATACAATGACACATAAAAATCATATATTTTTGTATCGTGTAGCATTTGTTATATGGACTAGTTATTTCATGATAAAATAACTTAAATATGTATATGAAAAGTTTAAAATAGTTTATTTGTAACAATATGTTATATTGACTTATATTGTTAAGAAATCTCCATGGGAGAGGCTGTTTTGTTTAAAATACACGAAAGTTTTGGGGAAAGGACTCGTTTTGAATAAAAGGGATCAGCAAAAGGTTAAATGTCTTTATCTTGTAAAATCAAGATGATTTAGGGCTTTTATATAAGGAAATCTTATGGAGGGACTGATTGTGTTTAATGGTCCCAACTTAATGAAATTTAGGGCTTTTTACGTCCCGTGTTCATTTGTGGCTGGATCAAGGAAAAGAACGGGAATGAACGAAGGCAATAGAACGAAGGTGGCAAGGAAGGACGAAGATACGCAGGTGACGTGAGGTTTCGTCGATCGATTTGCGAAGAGATCGTCTCCGGGTCGACGAGGCCGAAGGAAACGAAAAGTCCGATGGAGTGTCGCGAGCAGCAGCAGCGACGAAGTCAAGACCTTCGGAGGTCTATGGTCGATGGGAACAGAAGAGAAAGAAAGCGAGGGGAAAGGGGTGATTCGGTGGCGTTTGCGAAGGGAAGAAGAAGAGAGGTTTGCGAGATCGAGTTGGAGATGAAGGAAATCAGAAGGAGCAGCCCTGCTCAAGACGAAATCAGCGAAGAAGTGGAATTGAAGGTCGACCCGAGGGAGCAAACAATGAAGGCTAAAGGTGGAGATGGTGGGAGGCTGCTGTGAAGTCGATGGAGGGTTTCATCGGCGGTTGTAGGTGAGTGGATGGGGGCTGCTCCCGCAGCTCCCCTGCTCTTCTTCTTCTTCTTTTTTCTTTTTTGGCAGAATTTGTTTGGGCTTAAGTGGGTGTTTGGGTTCGATTTTTGACAGGAAGGAATGAAGAAGAATGATGGTGATGAGGCTGTTTTGCTACTTGAAATCAAAAGGAAGAAGAAACGAAGCTGCGATCGTTACTAGGATAGAGAAGGGCAACAGCCTTCTTTGGCTGAATATCCAGAAAGGGTAAAGAAATGGTAGAAGAAGATATATATATATATATATATATATATATATATATATATATATATATATATATATATATATATATATAAACTGATTTTATTTTGTTTAAGTTTGAGTATTGTGTTGGTTGAAAGAAAGAGTGTAATGGATCTTTAATTTGACAGCCAAGTAAGGAGTCTTGCAAGTAATATTCTGTGTATAAGTTTCATTTTGTTTTGGCTGGCAATTTAAGAGCTATATTTGATATTAAATTTGCAAGCAATGTATTGATTTATTCATTCAAGTATTTGTGTTAAGTATTGGTTTAATTATTTATGTATTGTTTGGATTTAGAAACAATGTAATACCCCAATTATTTGTGCATTTGGGTGTGTATGGATGTATTATACTAGTTATACACATAAGTATACTATTTGGATAATAAGTTGCATATTATACATGTATTTTATGTATGTATTAGTATATTGCACTAGTTCATGTATGCATGATATAGTATAGTGTAGGACTTGACCATTCTTGTATTTCGAGATATATATATATATATATATATATATATATATATATATATATATATATATATATATATTTCAAACATGTGTATATGTATTAATAATTTTAAAAGTCATATTTTATATATTTGGTATTCATTAATGTTTTTAATATATATAACTTTGATGTATATATAAAAATATGTGTGTTTATAAATAATTATGACTCAAAGATTTATTATATATGATTGCTATTATTCTTTGGAATTCATGAATAGCTTATCTATACAAACATATGTATATGTCTCCAACCATTTACGAACTAATTCTTTTGTACTTTTATAATTATTTCTATCTTTCTAGATTTGTGTGCCATCATTCTCCATATCAAATATTTTTTCTAAAAAATGAAGAATAATGGTCTTGGTTATAAGGATTCCAAAAACTCAGACGGATTAATTTTTCAAGTCGTAGAACTCCGGGAAATTGTGTTTAAAGTTTTGCGTTTAATTGGACCTGGAACGTCCGGTTTTCCAACCTTTCCAAATATTTTTTTCCAAAATATTTCTAGTATGTAATTAAAGACCTAAGTGCCAAAACGTTCTCAAAATTTTAAGCTGGGGTGTGCAAGTCTTTCAACGGATAGAAACGATTTTATTTGTTTTAAGAAAATCAGTATTATATTGGTTTTGGATTCTAAAAACGGTCATATCTTTTTTATACGAACTCCATTTTGGACGTTCTTTATAGTTTTAGAATCAGTACTAAGAGACTAGAGTGTTTGTATTGCTCACAACTGCTTAATACGAAATTTTAGTTTTTCAAACGGATTAACTATGGTTATAGTTTGAGCTGTTTGATTCGTTTGTCAGCTTAAACATTTAGAAGTAAGATACAATCTGGTATCTTATAATAGTTGAAATGAACTAATTTATTTCACATAAGATGCACTAAAACTCAATGAGTCAAATTACCAAGATATTTACTGTGAACTTGACCGTTCACAGTCTTTGATCTAAATTCTGGTATGTCACAGATTTACTATAACTATCATAATATAAACCAAGATTATCTAGTATATATAAATTGTTTGTCATACATCTATACCCTACTTATGGTTAATTTGAAAATTGGATATTTGGGCAGAGTAACGATTAAGTACAGTGCATATCGCTATATTTGACCAACATTACTGATAGGTACTATGTTATTGTAGGAAATTGGTCATTATACCATCTAGGTAATATCTCTTCCTAGATTATCAGATATTATAACTCTTAGGCATAATATAATTGCTTACAACTACATATAATATCTATAGCTACATTATCCTAAGGTTTCATGCTTTATACAACGATTGATATTTATAGATATAAATATATTTTGATAAAGCAGTTTGATATGCATGTACACTCCCCCTCACCCCCCATGTGGTAAAACTTTTAAAATAGTAAAATGGGATCGTGAACTCACCCTAATTGCGTGAGAACGTTAGTGTAGGGTTGAATCGAGCTGGGGATTCGGGGGATCACCTAGGACAGTTACCACTTTGAGAGATGTAGAGAGAGTGATGTAGAGAATTGTGTGCAGAATGGCTCTACCCAACATGATATCTATAGGCATGGAATTTAGGTGCGCACAACGCAAATATCTGTGCGCTTCGTGCGTGATCATTGTGGCTCCATCAAGAGAAGGCCACGTGTAACTACCCCAACTGGCCACGTCTCTCGTAATCTACTCGAATCTGGTGTCAGGTGCGCAACGGGCAGAGGCGTGTACCTCATGCGTATGTAATGATTTTGTAAAAATGATAAGTTTTTCATGTGAGCTTCGATCTAATCCCTCTTTATATCTATGTGATGATCTCAAGGAGTAATACAACTCTCCTTTACGTTGCTTTAGTTAGTTCTGACTTTCATTTTTGTGCCTAACGGGGGTAAAGATAAATGATTTTACAAAAATCATCTCTCTCTCTCTCTCTCTTTCTTACGAATCTAGTTTTCGGCATTCTTTGTCCTACATTTTTTATCTTAAGGATTACTACGAATCTCCTTTTTGCACTTTTAGTCAAAGCTCAACCAATCTCTAAGTACCACTTTTGACAAAATTAATTTTAATTATGCGGTTGATTTTTATTTTTATAAAATCCATAACTCTTTCCTTCGAAGTCAGATTTTTACGAGTCTTATATCCTTGGGATCACATTAATGAGTACTTTCCAAATATGTTAACCAACTAAGAAGACGGAACAATTTTTTGGACGCTTATTTTCGACCCTAACAGTCGTTTTAACAATAAATGTAATGTCACGTTTGATTTTTATTATCTCAAAATGCAATATTACAATATTAAGCTATTACATCTATTTTTCCTACTCTCTCCTAACGGTGATCAGTGACAAAATCCTCTCGGTTGTCACATTCTCCCTCTGTTTAGATATTTCCTCCGAAAATTTTATCTTATCGCCAGGCTTCTTTCGAACAAGTGAGGGTACGTTTCCTTCATTTGGTCCTCTCATTCCTATGTGTACTCTGATCCTTGATTAAAGTTCCATCATACCTTGACAATGGGAATCTGAATCTGCTTGAGTCATTTGACCTCTCTCTCTCTCTCTCCAAGATTTCGACTGGCTCTTCAATGAAGTTTAGTTTGGGGTTAATCTAAATTTCATTAAGTGGTATGACAAGAGTATCGTCGGAAAAGCACTTTTTAAGATTATACACATTGAAGACATCTTGCACGTCACTAAGCTCTTGGGTTAACTTAAGTCGATAGGTAACTGGACCTATCTTATCAAGGATTTTGAATGGTCTTATGTACCTCGAAATCAGTTTACCCTGCTTTCCGAACCTTATAACTTCTTTTCAATGAGATACTTTGAGAATCACCCTATCTCCGACTTGGAACTCTAGAGGTTGCAACTTACATCGGTGTAGCTCTTTTGATAGTCACGTATTGCCTTCATGCGCTCTCATATCTGCACTCTTTTTTAATTTGTCTCATGGATAATCTTTGGTCCTGTTCGTAGGGTATCCCTGCGAATTTCTTAACTAGTTGGGTATTGGCAACTTTTGTCCAAAAAATAGGAGATCGAATTTTTGGCCGTATAGTGCTTCGAATATGCTACTCTAATGCTTGTGTGATAGTTATTATTGTATGAGAATTCAACTAGAGGAAGGTGAGTATCCCATGCACTTCTGAAATGTATCACACATGCTCTGAGCAGGTCTTCCAGTGTTTAGATGGTCCTTTCACTTTAGCCATTAGTTTTAGGATGGTAGGTTGTACTCATATCTAGGCAAGTACCAAGAGACTTTTGCAAACTCTACCAGAAGCGAAAGGTAAATCAACTATCTTTGTCAAAGATAATATAGGAGAGTACCCCTTGTTATCTCGATCTCTCTAAGGTACGTCCTGGGCATCCTCTCCATCTTATCCGTCTCTTTTAGTGTTATGAAGTGAGCATACTTAGTTAATTTGTAACACCTTGTTTCAAATTGAATGCTAGTCAAAGGATGTGGCCCGAAGATTGGCCATCATAAGGATTATGGCTTTTGAAAAGGTAGGATCTAGGCCCAGTTGGGTGCGGGTGATGTATTATAAGTGATTCGGGTGTTCGCTTCGTGTTTTGGAGCCAAGGGGTATATCGGTAAAGTGGTAGTTCGAGCTCTTTATGAAATTTGGATTTTTGTTCAGAAGGTTTTGAGGTGAGGATAACTTGATGGATGCGTAGAGCTTCTCGCCACCTTTCCGTGGATATATGGATTGTCAGAATCGGGCTTATAACAAAGAAGTTATGGCCTTCAGAAGTTTCATGGTTTTCAGGCTTAGCCGAGTACGCGGGGCGTACACAAAGAGTATGCGGGGCGTACTAGTGAAGTACGTTGGGCGTACTGACCAGGATGGTCGCGAATGTTCTTTGGAGTACATTGGGCGTACCAGAATTACGTTGGGCGTACGCCAGTCAGATCAGAACCCTATTTTAGGGTCTTGGACCCTATTTAAGTTCCTTATCTCATAACCTAACCCTAATACCTTCAGCCTCCATCCCTCCAAACCCTAGAAATCGACCCTTAGCCCCTATTTGAGTGTTTGTAGAGCTTCAAAGTGATTTTTGGTGTGTTTTGGTGCTAGAAGAGGAAGAAGGAACTTCTTGAAGAGTCATTGTTTGACTTGGAGCTTTTGGATCCATGCTTCGTGCACCTAGATCTATCTTCTGGAGCTATAAAGTCTCAACCTTGACAACTTTTTCATGTAGATCTAGCTAAGTGGTACATTGTTATGGTTTTTGGTCCCTTTGAGGTGGTTCTTGTGAGTAGAAGTTACTCCAAAACCTTTGAGCCTCTTATTTGTTCCTTACTGAGGTTATGGAGTCATAAAGTTTAGATATTGAGAGGTATAAAACTTCCATGCATGATTTGGTAGTCATTTGATGAAGTTTGGAACTTAGGTTTTAGATTAGGCCCCATTGAGTCGTGCTAAGTCATAAAGTTGGAAACTTTATAACTTAAGAAGTCCCTTGAAATCAGATCTGGAAGTTTGGACTGAGGTCTTAAGGTACTAAGAAGCTCTAAGACATTTTGGGAGTGATTTTGACCTTTTGGAATTCAACCTTGGTGTTGGGATTCATTAAGCCATGCAAAGGCTTAAAGCATCCGACTTTATGGGTCAAGTCACTTCTATTAAGCCATTTTGAGGTGTTGGACGTCTTGGCTTAATGGATTAAGAGCTAGGATTGAGAGTTGGTCAATAGCAGGAGTATGTTGGGCGTACAAGCCAGTACGCGTAGCGTACAAGCCCTTAAACCAGTATGCTTAGCGTACAAGCTGAATACTCCCCGCTTACTCATCAGAATGGGATTTTGGTTTTTGGGCTTCGGTTTGGGCCATCTTTTGGGCTTGTTGTTTTGGGCGCTGTTGGGCCATCAGGTTTTGGGTTGATATTTTATTTGTGGAGGCCCAATATGGTCTTGGGCCCAATTTGGAAAATCAGGCCATGGACTGGGCCACGAGTGTGTATTTTTAGCATTTTGGGTTTAAGTGTTTGGATTATTATTAGGCAATTGACTGGATTATGGACATTATGTGTTGGGGTTTAATTCCAAATTGACTTTGGGCCTATGGATTGGGCCTTGGGCATGAATAAGCCAAGCTAGGGGTAATGTAGTAATTACCCAAAGAATGTACTTATGGTTATGTAGTGGGACCAAATTATTAATTGGGTGTTATTTTGGTGTTGATAGTTTAGGAATATGTCATCCAACAGCTGGGGTGAGTCCGCGGGACTTCAGCAGAGTGGGATTGTGTCTACGAGACTTCAGCAGTGTGAGGTGAGTTACCTTCTAGTAGAAGTGGGTCTAAGGCCACAATGTTGGCCCACTAGTAGGAGTTGTATGATAAATGATTGTCTTTGTGATTATCATCTAGGTTTGCTACTACCTGATATGTTTTATGTGTTAGCATAATATGATGTTATGTGATAGTGGTAGTAGGGGTAATACTCCCCGGTTACCGGCTGAGAGGGCCGAAGGGGTAGTTTGGTACCCAGCTATGCTAGAAAGATTATGACATATGTGTTATGATTTTATGTGGTAGTAGTAGGGGTGAAATAGTCCCCGGTTACCGGTCGGCAGGACCGAAGGGGTAGGTCGGGCACCCATATATGCCTGACAGGGGTAGGTTAGGCACCCCAGTATGCGTAGCAAGGGTAGGTTGAGCACCCCGGTATGCTTAGAAGGGTAGGTCAGGCACCCAGATATGCTTGACAGGGTAGGTCGGGCATCCAGATATGCCTGACAGGGTAGGCCTGACACCTAGATATACCTGGCAGTACATGATTTGTATGGTATGTGGTATAATGGGGGAACTCACTAAGCTTCATGCTTACGATTTCAGTTTTGGTTTCAGGTACCTTGTTTTCAATGGAAAGGATCCGGCTCGATCGCAACACATCACACTATGTTTTCCGCACACGAGATCCTTGGGATTACACTCTGATGTGGTTTCATGATATTATATTTTGATTATTAACACTTTGGTTTTGACATGAGATATTATAATGGAAGTTTTTATATCGATCGGTTTTATGCAATAACTTAATTAAAATGAAATTTTTAGTCTGTATTTTTGGGATGTTACAAGTTGGTATCAGAGCCTTGGTTTGAGGGATTCGGGCACACTCCCGGGTGTATCTGAACTCAAACTAAGGACTTGGTATGAAAATTTACACAATTAAAACCCTTTTATAAAAAGAAGTTTGAAAGGAATTTGAAAAAAGAACATAACTTTAAAAAGAACCAGGTGTGTGATGCGTGCAATCAGTCGAGCTCAAGTAAGTTTTCCCCAAGATACCCATACATGTTATGATATGATTATAAGAACTGTATGCTAGAATAGGGTTAAGGATCTAGGGAGGATGCCTTATATGCCTATTGTATGTGCTTGTAGACTTGCATGTTAGTATTGATCAGTCAGTGATAGGATAACCTGTTTAGGTTATGCCTGATTGTATGAGCCTTGAATTGCATGTATAGATTCCTTATTAGAGGATAGAATGGTTTGATTAGATTACGATGGTGTCACACCCGAAAACCCAAACGGCGGAAACGTTCTGGGGTGGATGACGTCATGTCAAGTATCACAACATATGTATTATAGTAATCAAAGTACAAAAACCATTGGATTAATAGTAATAGTTTTACATCGGTTACATGTTATAGTAATATCAAAGTAATTACAGAACATAACATAAATGCAGCTCGGTACTAGGCTATCTCCACAAAAGCTCCTGGGATGTACCTGTCTATCGTTGACCTGAGAATACAAGTTATTTTGAAAGCGACTATCAGCATTTTATAATGCTGGTGAGTCCATAAGTATTTAGTGTCATTTGTATAAATATGCATTTTTATTCAAAATAACTTTGTGAAAGATAGTAGTTTAGAATCTACGGTGTATTAGCGTCCTTGCCAGAAAATCCTATATTTTCTAAATAAAAGTAGTCTTCTACCAAGACCTGACAGACTTATGTTTAAAGGAGTAGTTTTCCCCAAATTACTATCATTGCCAAATACAGAATTGACTTTAAAAGAGAAATGAGGAAATCATAAGTGAAAATACTAGGGGAAAATAATATATATACCTCAACAGTAACACTGCTGACTAAAACAAAAGAAAACATAGACTCCAGGAGAGTATCGAATGAATGATACGCCTGGATCAGTCTAACAAAAGGAAATACAGACTCCAGACAGTATCGAATGAACGATACAGCTAACAAAGTCTAAAACAGGAAAAATACAGACTCCAGACAGTATCGAGTGAACGATACAGCTAGCAAAGTCTAAAAAAACAGAAAGGGTAAATGTGAACCCATATGTAACCATGCTGATCGACGATAGAGCATCCGATGACCCTCCAGGTCACGCGTAGAGGTAGTGGCATTATGTCACCCATGGGCCTTACCGGCGTGGAATGTAGCTAGTAGTCTAGTTGTGGGAGTGTCAGTCCCGTATAGATCTATACACCTGATGTTCGCTCTCCTTCCCGGAGACTCTGGTTACTCGGCGTCGACGCAATGAAGTGTCATAGAGGGAAATATTGTGTCATATTCTAGAGATAAAGATAGAGATAGAGATAGAGATAGAGATAGAGATAGAGATAGAGATAGAGATAGAGATAGAGATAGAGATAGAGATAGAGATAAAGTCTCCTAACTATTCCTATAATAGTTATTAGAGTTTCAAGAAACACGAATAATAGAAGGATGTATGTACTACTCAAAACGATGAATTGACTGAGAGAGAGAGAGAGAGAGAGAGCTTTTATGTCCATACATGTATACATGATATATAACTAATGTTTAAACGACCTTCGGACGAATAACCGAAACCCACCAGACCACATCCCAACGAGGAAAAGGAAATAGGGCAAACTAGCCTTCCTAAGTCCTCTAAATATTATTTATATAAATATACAAATATAGGCATGCATTTAACGAAATAGAAGCATAGAAGAAGACTTCAGTAAAACCTTTGGAAAACCTTTACAAATAAGAATTTACAACTTGATGTCATTTTTGTAAAACAAGCTTTGAAAACGATTTGATAAAACAGTTTAAGTGAAGAAAACCTTTGGAAAACCTTTAAAAAGAAATTACGAATTGATGTCTCTTTAGTAACCAAGCTTGAAAAACCTTTGGAAAACCTTTCAAATACTTATGATAATCTAAAAGAGAATTTCATACTTTAACAAGAGTTGAAAGCGAGATTGGGACATCTTAAGCTGGATAAAACAGTTAACATGCAAAAATCTATTTTGCTATACAATTATTAATCACATGTGATTTACCTAATAACTGTACAGTTCAACTTGTATTCCCCCCCTATAAAAGCAGTTAAAATCATTTAAAAGGTTAATTAAGGGGTATGAACTCACCTGACGTTGGCGATTCGGATGAATGGACGGTATAGGATGCTAAGTGTCAAGTGAGGACTTGACCACACACGCGGATCCTATTTAACATGTAATGATACATTTAAGTATCTAATTAGTCATTTAATAACTAATTAAGCAAGTAAGGACGTCCTCCTACACAAAACGCTTTGCTACAAGTGCTAGGAGTACCAAGGGTTGCATATAAGGTGTGTATGGACTCACATTGGAGTTTACTCCTCAAATAGTAGTGTTTAGGGGTGTTTATGGTTTTGGAACCATATCCCCCATGAGTTTACGGCCGTAAACTCTTGGGTGGTGTGTTCTTGGTTGTTTAAAGGTTTTACAACACTTGAGGAATTAGGCTAGGTTCAATTCTAGGGCATTGGAAGGGATTAAACTATCAAATGGACCATTATAGGGAGTTTACGGCAGTAAACATAGAGTTTACGATCGTAAACTCTTACTTACCTTTTTCTTTTGTGTTTTGGTGGTCCTAGGTTAAGCACAAGTGGTTCTAGTCCAAAGTACAAGCCATGGAAGGAAGTTAGGGCACCATTTGACCACTTTAAGGGAGTTTACGACCCATGGACCAATCCTTGGGGGGTTTACGGCCGTAAACTCCTAGAGTCATGGTTTCCTTCAAGTTTAAGGTCCCTAATGTAATGGTGGTTGGTTCTAGACATTATTTCAAGCCATAGAAAGTGTTTAAGGGCAAATTTAACACCTTAAAAGGTGTTCACGGTCCATGAAGAGGGGTTTACGGTCCAAGAGTGTTCTTGGGCTGTAAACTCATGTTTACCCCTCAAAAGACAAGGTTTTGGTGTTCTAGGCTCGTACATGCAAGTCCCCAAGTCATACCTAAGCATTGGAAAGGTTTTGGGAGGGTTTTTGGGCATCAAAACCCTCTTTCAAGGTGTTTACGGTTTTGGGATGTTCTCAAACCGTAAACTCTTGTTCTTGGGGTTTTGGATGTTACAGATTTGCAAGTGTGATAAGCTAAACAACAAGCTAGGAAGGTTAACTTACCGTTTTGAAGCTCGAAGGGGTGATTTTTGACCAAAACCCGATTTGTAGAGAGAGAAAGTAGAGAGAGGAGGTGTCTAGGGTGTGAAAAAGGTTGGGATGAAACCCACTCAACCCTTATATAGGGTTGAGTTTACAGCCTGGGTGGGGGTCCACCCAACACCAACCGCAAACGGGGTTTTTCGCGACTTCCGTTAAACACGACAAATTTTAAATTATACCTCCTTATTTTTGGTTCGCTTGATGAATATTATTTAAAATATTCCAACGAGTTTAAATCCGGTCAAAAATATTTTGGGATAAATTTGGCTAATTTTTGACGTACTTAATTACGGCGTTAACACAAACGGAAATTTCGGGTTGTCACATCATCCCCCCGTTAGAGGGAATTTCGTCCCGAAATTAGAGTTTAGGCAGTGAAGTAGGCATGAACAATCGGGTAGAGAGATGAGGGTACTTTCTATTCAGTTGGTCCTCGCGCTCCCAAGTGAAATTCGGCCTTCACTTGGCGATCCAACGAACCTTCACTTGATGGGATGCGGATTCATTACGCTCGCTTGATTCCTCGGTTCACGGTTTCCTATCGGTTTTTCTACGAAGTTAGGGTTCCCAATGATTGCTATCACGATGAGTGGGTTTATACCAGTCATGTCGAACAACACTTTGTCCATGCTGGAGACGCGAATAGACTGCGATGGGATTTATGAAATTCCAAAAGTAGTCGAGATATGACGAGGGTTGGATTAATTCTTATAAAGAATCTCGGATGGTCCTAAGTTCTCGGAAGGATAGAGCTTTTTAGTACTTAGAACATAACGTACTTCTATGGTGAGATCATCACTGGCGTGATCGCCGTGTCGAAGTTTCAAAAGTTCTCTCTTACCGGAGTGGGGTTCCCGGGTTGGTTCTTAGAAGGCTCATGTCGTTTTCGGATTTGTGTTTCCTACTGATTGGCTTTTGGAGGTTTTCTGGATCATCGGATGTATTGGCTACACACTGGCATGTAATTGGTTCCGTGGCATCTATCTCTACTTAGTGCAAAATGGACCTGCATTTCTGATTCTTGAGGTGTTTCTAATGAAAACTCTCAAAGTTAGTGAGATAAGGTTTTAGCAGAAGATGTTTAGAAAGTTTTAATTTTTCATCACCATCTTACAGATGCTTTCACAGTATGATTCCTAACTGGAAAGAATCATGCTCTTACTCGCTTCGCTGTTTCATGAATAACAAGCTCTGCTCAGGACTAACTCAGTCCTTAGAGATTTTCTGAAGTGTTGGACTATCTCGGGAGGTGGTTCTACTATTTATGTGTGAGATAATATTCTTGGAACACCTAGTAGTCCAATGAATCTCTAAGACATGCCCTATTCTTTAAGGCATCGGTTTATTTCAGTTGCAGAAAGCGCGTGCTCTTGTATAACCCATCGATGAACACCTAGACTGGTGTCAAGTCTATAATCTCTTTGGGATCAGGGTTATAAGGCTTAACGCCACCTACTTTCATACTTTAATCAAGTATTCTTGGCTGCGGAGGTTATCATGTGGTTCTTGGCATTCTAGTATTCACTTCGGAGAATACAGTCTATCGTCTACAGGGCGACGATGACTTCTTCCACGTGAGGAGGCAGAGTGTCCTAGGCACTACTTGTCAGTAACGGGGTGGACGAAGTGCCTGAGTAGTGCGAGCGTCTTCTGCAACTACTCTTCCGGTGGTTCTGAGTTTCCTTGGTCTAGATTCTATAGAGTATAGGGTCTCGTCGCTTGGAACCTCTAATCTTTCCACATCCAACCGTCTTAGAGTTTATCTTATCGCAGCTTCCAGGCTTCTAGGATATCTGCTGAGAGGCTTGATTCGCGGGGTTAAGCATCAATGGATGGTCGTAGTCAATGTCCTTGACTCTTGCGACTTGAGTTACTTTTTCCAACTGAGGGTGTTAGCTACTAGATTGGCTTAATCGGGATGACAACAAATTTCGGATTTGTGGTCATTTTAGTAGCTCAACCCGCAGTGGTTCTCTTGACTCTAGCTCCTATTCTATGGGATAGGAAGAAGAGTTTTGCTTTAAGGCTCGTGGTAGAGCTCATACTCGGCTTAATCACTAATACATGGCGTATGCAAGCCGCATATGATTGAGATCGACGGGATGTTTAGTTGTGCGACCCCACCCCAAACCCACAACCCAACGAGGAACAGGGAGTAGGGAGGAAGCACACATCTTAGATCTTATTGATCTGAATTATATACCACTCTAATGCATATACTCAGTAGTAGTATGTTAATCCCATGAGTTCTTTCTCTTGATTCATGAACCTGGCTGTGTGGTGCTAATAGTCTTTCTGGGGGATCCGCTGAGTAGGTTTCGGGTGGTTATCGTCTTCTGGAATACCTGCAGTGTCTTTCACTGCGGGTTCTATTTTGTCTAGGGAGAGGTTGGTTAACAGCGCGCTGTACCCTTCCCCTGGGTATTTCAGAAGGTTTTAGATGAGAGAGACGACCGACGGGTTGCATTAGATTTTATTATTAAGTTCAGAAGAACTTTTATTCGCCGAAATGGCTACGGTGAAAGTTCTTTTTACACAGCACTAGGAATTTACGCATGGTTGCACTAAGTCGAACCATGATTGATAGAGGCGTCGAAGCTAGTATACCTCGACATGACATAGAATGAGGGTCGATAGGGCCATGTGCTGAACGGGCACACCAGTTCTTGGCGTCTCGGGTTTCATCCATGGTATCACTGTCGCGGATACTTGGACCGATAGAGTCGACGCGGAACTATAGAGGGTCCTGAGGTTTCGTAATAATGTACTTTTCATGTATGGATTCTCACGAGGCCTCTCTATAATCGCCTAATATACACTAGTCATGTATAATTAAGGAGGAAAGGACTGTTGACTGGGCGACTCCGCCCTAAATCCACAACCAAAAAAGGAACAGGAAATGAGGCAGCATCACTCACTCGAGGTCTATCCATCTTAATTATACATGGCTTTAACGTATATACCGAGCCATTATAGCTTTACCTGATGAAATTTTGAATTCTTATAACAGTGTTGCGACTTTCGCCTTAACGGGAGAGTAATTACATTTAGAATTAGTCTTTTAAAGTTTTCGGTTAGTTATCTGAGATTGAGAGACATACCAAAATCTACTGGGTTCCTTGATGCTTCGTCCTAGGCATTAGAGTTAGACTCCTCCTGTGCCCTTGTCGTTTCCTTCAGTTGGGCAGTCCTTCTTGAAGTGCCCAATCTCACCACATAGGTGGCATATTGGACTGGTCGCCACATTGGTGGTTGATGTGATGAACTCAACTGGAGTTCTGCAGGTACGAGCGGTATGCCCCTTCTTGTTGCACCTAATGCAAAAGAGTTCTCGACATATACCATGATGATGGTAGCTACACTTGCTGTAGTGGAGAAGTTTTCCTAGGTATGGTCTTCTTGAAGTCAGGATGGAAGGGTTGGCAGGGCTATTGACTGACTCAGCTCGTTGCTCTTCGAAAGGTCCTTGAGCCGAGGTACTTCCTTCCTCATTCTTGAACTTTCTCTTCAGTGGCTTTAGTTGGGGTTCTTGGGTGGCTGAGTATGCAGGTGTTGGTTGTTGTTGTCCATTGTTAGAATCGGAAATCTCGATAGGGATCCTGCTAATGTTGGCGTTGTTAGCATTTAGATGAGCCATGACAGCTACTACGGATGCCGAGACTGTAGCTTGGAACGTAGCTTCATCGAATAAGAGAGTCGGTTTCTTGCCAACGAATTGGTTACGTTTCTTTGGAGGCATTGTTTTCCTACACGGAAAGGAACACAAGCCGATGAGAGACGATGTTTAACTCTAGACGTATCTATCCTTACTAATATAGGCATAAATTTTCTCGCGCCTCAGATACTGGTTATCTGAGTGTCGACCTACATCCCTATGATGTAGTCCGGGTATTCAAGGTAGATGTAAGAGTATCGGAAAACCATAAAATGGGGGTCATTCCTACTAAGTTATCTTTATGCTGGAAGGGTTCACTCTCCGGCTATGGAAAGATTTGAGGGAAGTTCGGAACGAGGATCACGGGAGAAAAGGGCTCATGAAAACTTATGGCTAAACACCCTCAATCGAGGTTTTGAAATCCGATCTAATCGTATTACTTGTGACGGGAAAAGGCGATTTACCTAACACATAGTGTGATTAGTGTAATCACTAACTCACTAAATTGTATTATTCTATGGATCCTAAAATACCCCTATGGTATTTTAATTACTTGTTTGATTCTTAACTTCTGAATATGATTCTGGGTGAATGTGAACCCGTATGTAACCATGCTGATCGACGATAGAGCATCCAATGACCCTCCAGGCCACGCGTAGAGGTAGTGGCATTATGTCACCCATGGGCCTTACCGGCGCGGACTATAGCTAGTAGTCTGGGTATGGGATTTTCAGTCCCGTATAGATCTATACACATGATGTTCGCTCTCCTTCCTGGAGACTCTGGTTACACGGCGTCGACGCAATGAAGCGTCGTAGAAGGATGCCTGTACTACTTAAGGCGATGAATTGTCTGAGAGAGAGAGAGAGCTTTTATGTCCATACATGTATACGTGATATATAAGTAATGTTTAAACGACCTTCGGACGGATAACCGAAACCCACCAGATCACATCCCAACGAGGAAAAGGAAATAGGGCGAACTATCCTTCCTAAGTCCTCTAAATATTATTTATATAAATATACAAATATAGGCATACATTTAACGAAATAGAAGCATAGAAGAAGACTTCAGTAAAACCTTTGGAAAACCTTTACAAATAAGAATTTACGACTTGATGTCATTTTTGTAAAACAAGCTTTGAAAACGATTTGATAAAACAATTGAAGTGAAGAAAACCTTTGGAAAACCTTTAACAAGAAATTACGAATTGATGCCTCTTTAGTAATCAAGCTTGAAAAACCTTTGGAAAACCTTTCGAATACTTATGATAATCTAAAAGAGAATTTCATACTTTAACAAGAGTTGAAAGCGAGATTGGGACATCTTAAGCTGGATAAAACAGTTAAGATGCAAAAATCTATTTTGCTATATAATTATTAATCACATGTGATTTACCTAATAACTATACATTTCAACTTGTATTCCTCCCTATAAAAGCAGTTAGAATCATTTAAAAGGTTAATTAAGGGGTATGAACTCACCTGACATTGGCGATTCGGATGAATGGACGGTATAGGATGCTAAGTGTCAAGTGAGGACTTAACAACACATGCGAATCCTATTTAACATGTAATGATACATTTAAGTATCTAATTAGTCATTTAATAACTAATTAAGCAAGTAAGGACGTCCTCCTACATGAAAACGCTTTGCTACAAGTGCTAGGAGTACCAATGGTTGCATATAAGGTGTGTATGGACTCACATTGGAGTTTACTCCTCAAATAGTAGTGTTTAGGGGTGTTTATGGTTTTGGAACCATATCCCCCATGAGTTTACGGCCATAAACTCATGGGTGGTGTGTTCTTGGTTGTTTAAAGGTCTTACAACACTTGAGGAATTGGGCTAGGTTCAATTCTAGGGCATTGGAAGGGATTAAACCATCAAATGGACCATTATGGGTAGTTTACGGCAGTAAACATAGAGTTTACAACCGTAAACTCTTACTTACCCTTTTCTTTTGTGTTTTGGTGGTCCTAGGTTAAGCACAAGTGGTTCTAGTCTAAAGTACAAGCCATGGAAGGAAGTTAGGGCACCATTTGACCACTTTAAGGGAGTTTACGGCCCATGGACCAATCCTTGGGGGGTTTACGGCCGTAAACTCCTAGAGTCATGGTTTCCTTCAAGTTTAAGGTCCCTAATGCAATGGTGGTTGGTTCTAGACATTATTCCAAGCCATAGAAAGTGTTTAAGGGCAAATTTAACACCTTAAAAGGTGTTCACGGTCCATGAAGAGGGGTTTACGGTCCAAGAGTGTTCTTGGGCTGTAAACTCATGTTTACCCCTCAAAAGACAAGGTTTTGGTGCTCTAGGCTCGTACATGTAAGTCCCCAAGTCATACCTAAGCATTGGAAAGGTTTTGGGAGGGTTTTTGGGCATCAAAACCCTCTTTCAAGGTGTTTACGGTTTTGGGATGTTCCCAAACCGTAAACTCTTGTTCTTGGGGTTTTTGGATGTTTAAGCCATGGATTTGCAAGTGTGATAAGCTAAACAACAAGCTAGGAAGGTTAACTTACCGTTTTGAAGCTCGAAGGGGCGATTTTTGACCAAAACCCGATTTGTAGAGAGAGAAAGTAGAGAGAGGAGGTGTCTAGGGTGTGAAAAAGGTTGGGATGAAACCCACTCAACCCTTATATAGGGTTGAGTTTACAGCCTGGGTGGGGGTCCACCCAACACCAACCGCAAACGGGGTTTTTCGCGACTTCCGTTAAACACGACAAATTTTAAATTATACCTCCTTATTTTTGGTTCGCTTGACGGATATTATTTAAAATATTCCAACGGGTTTAAATCCGGTCAAAAATATTTTGGGATACATTTGGCTAATTTTTTACGTACTTAATTACGACGTTAACACAAACGGAAATTTCGGGTTGTCACAGATGGTTAGATTTTTTCCATTGTCTGAATGTTGTTTGCGTTGTGCTTTGTGGGACTCTTGGTAATGTGAGTTAGCTACTAAGTGAATATGCTAAGTCACATGGGACACAGGCCGGATAATCTTAGAGTGATGGACTTGACCCTATTGCGCAACTCTTGTCTGAGTCCAACCGTTCTAGGGATGGCTCTCTTACTCGAAGGATTATCTGATCTCTGTTGCATGTGGCTATATTCATAAGGTAGGTAGCTGACATTACTAGGAATCTTTCAGCAGCTGAGGACTGGGTGAGTTCGGGAACCTAGGAAAGCCTAGGATACGTTTCAGTGAGTTAGTAGTGAGGTTCAGTGAGACTTGGGTGTACCAGTTTGAGGAAGTGACTTGGAGGACTCGAGAGGATTGTTGAGGAAAGTATGGATAGGTGTGGAAGGTAGTATTGGGCCCGTACTACTGAAAGCACATGATCCATACTCGAATCAGTGAGAGTCTTGGAGAATCTGAGAAGTTTCAGGGAAGATTTTGTGACCCAGTTTGGGGATAGAGGATGTTCCAGTTGTTGCAACTTAGCCATGGGCAAGCGAGCTAGTGAGCGTGACGGGGTGTCAGACCCTGAAGGATATGATTTCCAAGATGTTTCAGATGCGAGGTCGATTTAGAGCACTTTCAAAAGAGAGGTTCGAGTCAGGTGTGTGTAGTAGAGGGTCCCGGGAAGAGACCCACAACTTCTAATCATTGGGTGAAAGGCCAACATCGACGGACACAACGCAACATGTACGGGAAAGCGCACAAGGGAGTTTGTCGGTCCAAGGGTTTAGGCTTCTACAGGTGTGGCAGGGTTGATCATGTCAGATGAAGGTGACTAGTATTCCTCCAGATGTTGCGGGTATGTCATCTTCTTCTACTGATAGATGAATGTTGGGGATACGTATCCCTTTGGGATTTTGAGTGAGTTTGGATAATTCAGATCTCAGGTCTGTTTTTTTTGCTAGTGTTTGGGTTATCAAGGATCATATATGCCATCCTGCATGCCGAAAAGTCCTTGATGAACCCACAGAGGGATGCATTTTGTGGAGTGGGTTCCGCATGTACCATTATCATTCCAGATCTTCATCGGGATCTGTGCGGGTATTATTGGGAGGCTACTCGGTCAGGGTTAGAGCGATAGTTCTTCAGTGAAGTCAGCATTCAGTGGTTCAAACATGGTTCAGGTGTGACAACCCGAAATTTCCACTTTGTACGAACATTAACTATTCAATAGAAGCTAGTCCGGTTTCAATGAATTTCAGACTTTTCCGAATAAGTTTGTGTACATTAGGGTTTACGTTTAAGGAGATATAAGGAGAGTGGATGCTCATGGGTTTGTGAAACTTGAGCATTTCAAAACTTCATAATGTTAGAGTCCAATTCTTGAATAAAAATATTTTCTGCCCAAATAATTCAGGACTATAAATAGATTTCTAAACTAAATTCATTCATTATTCACATTTCCAACTAGAGAAAAGCCATTTTCTCTCTCACGGATCTTCGGGTTTTCATCCCAAATCGTGAGTACACTTCTCTAGTTGTTTTATAATGCTTGTTATATGCTTAATAACATAGATTACATGTTAAAAATGTGAGATCCGGGAGTTTACCGCCCAAGAACGTTCTTGGGGAGTAAACTCCAAAATGAAGCTTTAAGGCTATCTAGTCCCATTTCCTTGTTAGGTAACTAGCTTAGGATAATATGTATGATCATTTGAGGCTAGAAATAAATCAAGAACACATAGCTTTGGGAGTTTACGGCCCAAGAGTTTCTTGGACCGTAAACACCAATTTCAAGGGCTTAAATGTGCCCTAATCACTCCCAAAGGCTTTAGACTTTAACCCTAAATTACTTCTAGCTAATATGGGGACATTAACACATCAAAATCACCCCTAAAAGGGAGTTTACGACCAAGAAATGCTCTTGGGCCGTAAACACCAAGTAAGGGCACCAAAGTGTGCCTAGGGTCCCCCTTAGCCTAAATCAAAAGCCTAGAAATTATCCTACTTGTGCAAGAGACTTGAAAGAATTAAAACATCCATCCCATGAGAGTTTACGGCCGTAAACTCTAAGGGATATGGTCTTTTGGCCGTAAACTCCTCAAAGGAGTATAATCTATGCCCTAAACTACCCAAAGGATTAAACCACCAAGCTAGACTTATTCTAGAAATCATTTAGCACCTTAAAACACCCAAAACAACCAAGATTGGAGTTCACGGCCGTAAACTCAAGGGTTTATGACCGTAAACTCCTTGGGTGGGGTTTATTGGGTAGTAAACTCTTATACAAGGTCCTTGGAAGCTTTAAACCCCTTTAGCCTTGTCCCATAACAACTTAGATGCAACCATTAGGATCTATAACACTTATACAAAGTGTTTACATGTTCCTAAGTGTCCCAACTTATTTCATTAAGTTATTACTTGGCTAATTAGTTATATATATGCTCATTATGTGATAACTAGGCTCGTGCGTGTGAACAAGTCTCCGTTTGCCACCTAGCACAGTATCCGACACTACAATCCAAACCACTCACCACAAGTGAGTTCATACCCCTTTAATTAACCTTTGAAGTACTTTTAAATGTTTTAAATACTTTTATGGGGGGGGGGAATACAAGTTAAATGCTTGTAGTTATTGCATCAATCACATGTGATTACATTAAATCACATGTGATTAATAACTAGAAAACCAATGATTTTATCACTGTTCAATCTGTTTATCAAACTGTTTTACTTCAAAATGTTTTACAAACTCTTTTACTTATCAAATACCTTTATTTAAACTTTTTTATACTTCTTATAAATTGCATGCCCATATATGTATAGATATATAAGCAATGTTCAAAGGGCTTAGGAAGGCCATCCGCCCTATTTCGTTTTCGCGCTTGAGATGTGGTCTGGTGGGATTTCGGGTAGCCCTCCGAAGGTAGTTTCAATATTAATTATATATCAAATGTATATATATAGACATAAAAGTACTCCTTTATTCATACTTATCAGTACATCATCAGTAAGTTACCATCGGGGTAACACAGGATCATACTACTACAATTTCTAGATCAATGAGTCAGTTCATTCATGAGTCAATACATTACATTACTATGAGAACATATACATTACATTACTACAAGAACATATACTACTATACTAGAAAGAGAACATATACAACTATACTAGAACAGTTCATTACATTACATATACAAGAATACATTAACAATTGTGATCCACTGTATGGGAGCAAGCCTTAATTGACATGACCCGAGTTGTAGCCAGAGTCTCTTGAAGGGAGAGCGTGAGTTTGCGTATAGATCTATACTGGATTGACTATCCTACACCTTGCTGCTAGCTACAGCAGGACCGGCAGGTCTGCGGGTGCCAAACGTCATACCTTATTTTTCGACTATACGTTGTCGATGTTACCAGTCTATAGTATGGTGCAATTTATCACATAATACCTTAATATAAATCCGGTTTAAGGTAGTTAGTACAACAGTAGTTTCTATAATACAACACTACAGTACTACAATAATTTACCCATTACATACATTTGGTGATTATTTCTCTTAAACATAAATGTACAAACTATATTTTGTTTAATGATAGTTACACTTGGGAAATTACACACTTTTACAACAAACGAGCATACAAAACAGTTAAGCCTTGGTAGAAGGCTACTTTAATAGAAAATATAGGTTTTTCTGAGAGATTCAAACTTGTACAAACACTTACAAACATTTACTTACATTTTTAAACTTACACTTGAGACATGTTCAAACGTTTTTTTTGGATGACAAACACCGACACTAAAATACTTATGAACTCACCAACTTAATGCTGATAAACTCTTTCAAAATAACTTGTATTCTCAGGTCATCAGTAGACAAGTACCGATGCCAGCTTTTGAGAAGATGGAGCACATTCAAGACTCATCTTATTATTTTGATCTACATTATATTTTTGATGTCTAAAACTGTACAGAACACGCTTGTATTAAAATTATATATTTAATGCAATGGATGATGTTGTTTGCTTATTTACATTTACTGTGTTGTGATACTATACATGACGTCCTCCGCCCCAGAACGTTTCCGCCGTTCTTGGTTTTGGGGTGTGACATCAGGTGTGGTCGACAGTTGTCTATGGATGAACTTTGGAGTTCAAGGCACTACCGTTGATAGGACAAGACTGGTAGCATGAAGATAGTGGAGTTAGTTGCGAGTGTTAGACACTTGGGTGTTCAGTCATTGGATGTTTAAGAGAATTTCATTTTTGCATGGGTTGTGTTTGGTTAGAGTTCAGTGGTGTTGCGAGATTGGAAGTGGGAATGAGGACTCGTTAGCCAGAGTGAAGATTAAGGCCTCTAGTTGTCAGCATGGGAGGTGGATTGAGGTGTCATACTGGACCCAGTTTCAACAGTACTTATCCAGATTTTTGAGGATGGGCGATCTTAAGGTTTAACCGGTGACTAATCTCTAGCATTGGTAAGAACAGTTTGTCATCAGCGGGATACTAGAAAGTGAGAAGGATTGGGAATGCTTCAATTCTTTTGTGCCGTGGAGACTTAGTCGAATCTAAGTGGGGGAGAGACTTTTGTAAGGTTCACCAAATGATAGTTCTAGTTGTGCGAGGTGGAATCTCTTGGGCACCTTGTCAACCAGAAGGGGGTATTCTAGTCGAACCGAACAAGATAGAGGCCTTGATGCAGTGGGAGATTCCGAGGTCTTCAAATGAGATTGAGAGTTTCCTGGGTCTAGTGGGTTATTACCGAAAATTTATGCGGACTTCTCCGAGATTGCGGTTCCTTTGTCCCGACTGACCAAGAAGTCGGTGGCCTTTCTCTGGGGGCCTAAGCAGCAGGAAGTCTCCGAGACTCTCAGAGAGCAGGTTTTAGGAACCGGGTTAGAGCTCCAGTTAGGACTGAAGTTTAGTTGTGTGTTAGGTCGGGTATGTGTTCGACCGATATGGAAAGTGTTGTAAGACTACGGGGGTAGCCGTAGCATTCACTAGCAATCAAATAGTATGGAAAGTGTTGTAAGACTACGGGGGGTAGCCGTAGCATTCACTAGTGATCAGATAGTATGGTAAGTGTTGTAAGACTACGGGGGTAGTCGTAGCATTCACTAGCGATCAGATAGTATGGAAAGTGTTGTAAGTCCGCGGGTGTAGCCGTAGCATTACAAGGGTTAGCAGATAGTGATAGAGTGTTGTAAGTCTGCGAGTGTAGCTGTAGCATTTACTAGGTTGGTAGATAGCATGGGTGCGTTGTTAGGACGTGGAAGGAACAGTAGTACCCACCAATTCGGGTGCAGCAGTGAGGATATAGAAATCCACGGGTTGGATTTCAGATTTACCCAAATGGATTAGATCTGGTTAAGCCAGTGATAAGACTGTAGGAACGTCGCTAAAGTATGAGATCAGGGAAGCAATGGACTGCTTAAGGATGTGGGAGATAAGGCTACCATTGGTCGGGTAGCAATCACTTTTAGCCTTGGATTTGGTGACGTCAGGATTCGACGCATGGAGCCGATTGGTTGGGTCGGGAGGTTGTTAGAGCCACAGTGGCATGATAACTTGTGGCAACTAGTCCAGAGAAGGATTTCGTTCAGAAGTCGTGTGAGGCGACTAAGTGGGAGTCCTTTGGCTCCGCAGCCAGCCCGGAACCCGGTATTTCAAATGATTGGCGAGCGAATTGAGACCCAGGAGGTCTCGGTAGCTTTTGGAAAGCAGCCATGTGGCAACATACTGCTTCAGGCAGTTCAGTGTTTCTGGCAGTTTCAGTGTTTGGACAGTATTAGTATTTGTGTTTTAGGTTGCAAGTACGGACGATATAGCTGGTTGAATGGGAAGTGTCAAGTCACTCACATCGGGATTATCTGAGCCCTCTGTCAAATATAAGTGTGATGTCGTGGTATGTGGTTAGACTTTGCTCCGTTTGAGATAGCAATGTGATTTGGGTTTGGAAAGCAAGTGGGGTAGGTTTTATTTGAGAGAGAGAGAATTCGGTCTTCACCAGGTTTGAAGAGTTATTCTAAGGATCCATTGAATGCTCAGAGTTGGAAGGGTTATGACCGGGTTTCCATAAGTGAGATCCTGATAAGGAGTTGATCAGCACATGCGAGTTGTCGGGATGTCAGACCATTATAAATTTTAGGACTCAGGAAGTAAAATGAGTTGCAGGGTTGAAGTTTCGGGTGTTAATTTCGGGATAAGAGGTTCGGTTCGGGTTCCAGTTGCCTTAGGAAGGCCATGGACTGCACAGAATAATGGTTGTACCCCTCCGAATGTCAGGAATAAGTACTTGATGGTTCAGGACAGGTCGTCGGTTGTTGTTAGAAGTAGAATGCTCATGCTCGATTTTCTTCGGGATGGAAGTTTCGGTTTGGGGCTTCGGTTCTATTCCTTAGATAGTTGTCTTGAGACAAGTGGTACTAAGAAGCGATTTCGAGCACGAAATCTAATTTAAGTGGGGGAGTGTTGTAACGCCTTGTTCCGAATTGACTTCTAGTCAAAGGATGTGGCCCGAAGATTGGTCATCATAAGGATTAGGGCTTTTGAAAAGGTAGGATGTAGGCCCGGTTAGGTGCGGGTGATGTATTCTAAGTGATTTGGGTGTTCGGTTCGTGTTTTGGAGCCAAGGGGTAGATCGGTAAAATGGTAGTTCAAGCTCTTTATGAATTTTGGATTTTTGTTCAGAAGGTTTTGAGGTGAGTATAAGTTGATGGATGCGTAGAGCTTCTCGCCACCTTTACGTGGTTAGAAGGATCGTCGGAATCGGGCTTATGACGAAGATGTTATGGCCTTCAGAAGTTTCATGGTTTGCAGGCTTAGCCGAGTACGCGGGGCGTACACAAAGAGTATGCGGGGCGTACTAGTGAAGAAGGGAGTACGCCGTGCGTACCTTGGAGTACGCTAAGCATACTGACCAGGATTGTCGCGAATGTTCTTTGGAGTACGCTGGGCGTACCAGAATTAAGTTGGGCGTACACCAGTCAGATCAGAACCCTATTTTAGGGTCTTGGACCCTATTTAAGATCCTTATCTCATAACCTAACCCTAATACCTTCAGCCTCCATCCCTCCAAACCCTAGAAATCGACCCTTAGCCCCCATTTGAGTGATTGTAGAGCTTCAAAGTGATTTTTGGTGTGTTTTGGTGCTAGAAGAGGAAGAAGGAACTTCTTGAAGAGTCATTGTTTGACTTGGAGCTTTTGGATCCATGCTTTGTGCATCTAGATCTATCTTCTGGAGTTATAAAGTCTCAACCTTGAAACCTTTTTCATGTAGATCTAGCTAAGTGATACATTGTTATGGTTTTTGGTCCCTTTGAGGTGGTTCTTGTGAGTAGAAGTTACTCTAGAACCTTTAAGCCTATTATTTGGTCTTTACTGAGATTATGGAGTCATAAAGTTTAGATCTTGAGAGGTATAAACCTTCCATGCATGATTTGGTAGTCATTTGATGAAGTTTGGAACTTAGGTTTTAGATTAGGCCCCATTGAGTTGCGCTAAGTCATAAAGTTGGAAACTTTATGACTTAAGAAGTCCATTTAAATCAGATCTGGAAGTTTGGATTGAGGTCTTAAGGTAATAAGAAGTTTTAAGACATTTTGGGAGTGATTTTGACCTTTTGGAATTCAACCTTGGTGTTGGGATTCATTAAGCCTTCCAAAGGCTTAAAGCATTCGACTTTATGGGTCAAGTCACTTCTATTAAGCCATTTTGAGGTTTTGGACGTCTTGGCTTAATGGATTAAGAGCTAGGATTGAGAGTTGGTCAACAGGAGGAGTATGTTGGGCATACAATCCAGTATGCGTAGCATACAAGCCCTTAAGCCAGTACGCTTAGCGTACAAGCTGAGTACACCCCGCATACTAAGCAGAATGGGATTTTGGTTTTTGGGCTTCGGTTTGGGCCATCTTCTGGGCTTATTCTTTTGGGCGTTGTTGGGCCATCAGGTTTTGGGTTGATATTTTATTTGTGGAGGCCCAATATGGTCTTGGGCCCAATTTGGAAAACTGGGCCATGGACCGGGCCACGGTTGTGTTTTTTTAGGAATTTGGGTTTAAGTGTTTGGATTATTATTGGGCCATTGATTGGATTATAGCCATTATGTGTTGGGCTTTAATTCCAAATTGACTTTGGGCCTATGGATTGGGCCTTGGGCTTGAATAAGCCAAGCTAGGGGTAATGTAGTAATTACCCAAAGAATGTACTTAAGGTTATTAATTGGGTGTTATTTTGGTGTTGATAGTCCGGGAATATGTCATCCAACAGCTGGGGTTGAGTCTGCGGGACTTCAGCAGAGTGGGATTGTGTCTACGAGACTTCAGCAGTGTGAGGTGAGTTACCTTCCAGTAGAAGTGGGTCTAAGGCCACAATGTCGGCCCACTAGTAGGAGTTGTATGATAGATGATTGTCTTTGTGATTATCATCTAGGTTTGCTACTACCTAATATGTTTTATGTGTTAGCATGATATGATGTTATATGATAGTGGTAGTTTGGGGAATAGTCCCCGGTTACCGACCGAGAGGGCCGAAGCGGTAGTTTGGTATGCAGCTATGCTAGAAAGATTATTAAATATGTGATATGATTTTATGTGGTAGTAGTAGGGGTGAAATAGTCCCCGGTTACCAGTCGGCAGGACCGAAGGGGTAGGTCGGTCAGCCAGATATGCCTGACAGGGTTAGGTTAGGCACCCCGGTATGCGTAGCAGGGGTAGGTTGAGCACCCCGGTATGCTCAGAAGGATAGGTCAGGCACCCAGATATGCTTGACAGGGTAGGTCGGGCATCCAGATATGCTTGACAGGGTAGGCTAGGCACCTAGATATGCCTGGCAGTACATGATTTGTATGGTATGTGGTATAATGGGGGAACTCACTAAGCTTCGTGCTTGGCAGTACATGTTTTGTATGGTATGTGGTATAATGGGGGAACTCACTAAGCTTCGTGCTTACACCAAATCTTTAAGGCAAAAACTACCGCTCCGAACTCCAAGTCATGGGTGGTGCAGTTGGTCTCATTCACCTAAAGTTTTCTTGAGATGTAGGCTATGAACTTCTCCGTTTGTGTTAATACACATCCCAACCCTTAATGCGAAGCATCACAATTTACTACGAAGTAATTAGTACCTTCAAGAAGGGATATTATCGGTGCGCTACACAACATTACCTTCAACTTTTGGAAATATGCTTCCTCTGGGTCTCCCCGAACGAATTTTATTACTCTTTAGGTTAGTTCTTGAGGGGTTTGGCTATGCGAGAGAAATTCTTAATAAATCTTTGATAATAGCTAGCCAGTCCCAAAAATTGACGAACCTCTGTTGGGGTCTTGGGAGCTTCCCAATTCTTTACTGCTTCGATCTTGGAAAGGTTAACATAAACACCTCTGTTGCTTACCACATGCCTAAGAAAGTGTACCTTTCTTATCTAAAATTCTCACTTAGAGAATTTTGTGTCCAACTTTTCTTTTCATAAAATCTCTAGGATTGCTCGAAGATGTTACCCATGCTCTTCCTTGGTTTATGAGTATACCAAAATAACATCGATGAATACAACCGTGAATGTGTCCAAGTGGGGCTTGCGCACTTGATTCGTTAGATCCATAAAAACAGCTGGGGCATTGGTCTATCCAAAGGGCATGACCAAAAACCCATAATGACTGTATCACATTCTAAAAGCAGTGTTTGGAATATGCTATTCCATGACTCGAAGTTGATGATATCTAGATCTCAGGTCGATTTTAGAGAAATAAATGGATCCTTGTAGTTGATCGAAGAGATCTTCCATTCAGGGTATGATATCTATTTTTAATGGTCAACTTATTTAGCTCTCTATAGTCGATGCACATCCGGAAAGATCCGTCCTTCTTATTGACAAATAGAATGAGTACTCCCCAAGGTGAGAAGCTTAGTCTAATAAAACCCTTGTCAAGAAGTTATTGTAGTTGGATGGAGAGGTCCTTCATCTCCGATGGTGCCAATCTGTAAGGAGACTTTGCTACTAGGGCAGCTCCTAGAATTAGATCGATCCGAAACTCTACTTGATGAGTTGGCGGCAGACCTAGTAGATGTTCAAGGAATACATCAGGGTAATCGCACACCTGACGTACTTCCTTGATCTCTCTCCTCTTATTGTCTTTTCTATCGACAATATGAGCTAAGAAGGTGTAATACTTTTTCTGTAAGTATTTTTTGGATATCATGCAGGAGATGATCCTAAGATTTCTGTCGGGTTTATCACCGTAGACGATTAAGGGTTCTCCGTTTGGTATGGGTAGATGTAATACTTTCTTAAAGCATAATACTTCGACGTGGTTAAGGGATAACCAATCCATATCGACGATGGCGTCGAAACTTCCAATGACCATTGGCATATGTTCGACGAGAAAAGCATGATTATCTAACGTTAAGGTATAGTTCCTAATTATTTCTTGGGTACTACCGACTAGGCCGTTAGCCATTTCTACTCTATAGGGTTCCCTAAGTTTACTAGATGGGTGGTCTAATAATTTACTAAATTTAGGAGTAATATAGTTTCTATTGACGTCGGTATCAAAAAGTATATTTGCTTATAAATTATTGATTAAGAACGTACCTGTAACTACCGGCAGATGTTGGACGGCTTCTCTAGCTCCTATCACAAACACTCTACTCCTAGAATTACCTCCTTGTCCCCTTAGTTTTTGGATAATCCTTCCTGATGTGTCCAACTTCCTTACACTCATTGCACGCTCGACCTTCGTTTGTTGGAGTTCCTCGATTGGGTGGGCTTTGCATTTGTTTTCTAGGTGATCTTTCTTGCCGCAGTTGATGCGAATCCAACATGCTCCGTTATGATGAAACCCACACCCATTTCCTCTTGGGCTACTTCCTGTAGTAGTCCCTGTCGGGGTTGTTGTAACCGCAAATGCTTGAATCACTTCCCGCTTCTTTTCTGATGGTTGCCTAGCCATCCCTTTGGACTCCATTCTAGACTTCCTCTTTCTGCCCTCCAGCTTCAGAAGTTCAGCCTTCTAGACCATTGTACCACGATGAATCTCTTGATTTGTCAAACTAAAGACTATTTATCTTGGCGTTGTCGAACTTGGTTGTCTTTGAGGCTGTAACTAAACCTTGGATAGGCTGATGCAAACCCCAATATACATATCCATCTTCTTATATTCTAGGGTGACCATATCGGGACATAACGTGGCAAGGCCATTGAAATGGCTTTTATAAGTGGAAACATCAGCTTCCTTCATCATCAGATTCCACAACTTCTACTCCAGCTTCTACATCTCCTCTCATGGGCAGTATTTCTAAATCATGAGTTGCGTTAGCTTGCTCCAAAAATATGGCATTTGCTACATTAATGCCTATGGTATTTGTATAACTGCTCCCCCCAGCTTAGGGATCCATCTGCCAGGGTGCAGGCTGCAAACTTAACCTTGCAGTCCTCCGAACAAAATCTTATCTCAAAAACAGACTCCATCTTTTCTATCCACATAGTCACACCAACTTCATCTTCGTTTCCATGGAAGGGTTTTGGTTTATAGTTCATAAAGTCTGTATATGAACAGACCTGGGTTATACCTAGGTTATCTCCTTGAGAACTCTCACCTTCATTGCCTCCTGATCCTACGTTCCTAAGGGTTTCTAGGTTTGTTATTGCATCAGCAACGTGTTAGGCTACGAATGTCTCAATCGCGGGTGAGCTCTTACGTTCGGGATTGGGTTCGAGTTGTTCGGGGTTTCTCCTGGTGCTAGGCATGATTTTAAATTTATGGCATATGTTAGTTGTTATGATAAATTTTGAGTTTTAAATTGATAATTTAGCTAAGAGTGTTAACTATATCAAGAAAAAAATCACACGGGTAACACAAGGTACAATAAGATCACATGATTTTCATTAACTTCCATAAATGTTTAAATCAAATTTCACAAAAAGTGTACAATGATGTGGTTTGAACAGGAAAAGCATCTATTTTACAAGCAAAAGATATAACGATACCCTATTATCTGCTACAATATTTTTCTATCCTTCAAATCCAAAAGTCATAATTCCTACCTTTCCTCAGCTAGAACTATCTACCACAAGCCAAAACAAACTAACATCCAAGTCACTATCTGTGTTAACTGATGATGAAGGCAAATAATCATAACCTCCATAGTGGTTGCACCTATCTCTGAAACCATTAATCTCAACTCCGACTCCCTCACACGTTACTCTAGACTCTCAATCACAATATGTTGATATTGCACTAGAGAATGGGTCTCCACCAGATGATCGTATGCGTGGAGGATCTTCATCTCATATATATCTTTCCCCTGCTCTAAATCCCTAACTTTACCAGCTAATAATCTAATCTCCCTCATCAGCGAGTCAAGATCCTCCTCCACTTGATGCATATGATTCTCGTGTTTTGCTACTCGTGAGACTAACACTAGGATCGCTCTATTCGTGGGATCCTCTGGAATGGGATCACACCCAAGTACAAGGCTTCTTTGATGATCTCCTCCACCTATGTAGTCTATTTGTAGGTGGGTCAAGGCTTCTTTGATGATATTATTGATGATGGCGGTGAGGCTGCTCTCTTGCATGATGCAATGACAACAAACTTTCTGGGGGTAGTTATAGTCATGAGTCCCGAAACATGAATATTGAGAGATTGGATCGAAGATGGGGGGAAATGAAGTGGAAATCTCTGGGGATGACTTAGACTTAGTAGGGTCCTCTTCCCGAGTCTCCTAACGAACCTGGTGGGAAGATGAATCCCGGTAGGGTGAACAATCTGCGGGCACTCCACGAACTCTTCGTCATATTGTTCCTCCTCCCTAATGGGCTCTTCTTCATCTTCAAACAACTCATCATCAGTTGATTCTTGGTTACGTGGTAGGGGAATTTCCATATCGTAATGTCTCTCTTCCTTAGGCGTGTGTGGTACCACTTGGTCTTCTTCCACGTAAGGATGTGACACACAGTCCCATATATCCTCCATATCGCTCTGATATCTAGCATAAGACATCAAACATGAAGATGTTTATGAGAGATAATATATAATACATATAATTTCCTATTATAAGTGTTTGTGTGTGTGTGTGTGTGTATATATATATATATATATAGTAGATTGTACCATACCTTTAGAAACTTTCAATATCTGGGGTATGTCAGATACCTGTCTCTAATTCGGATATGGTCAAGGTGTACCGTTCCGCTTTGTATCAAATCCTCATGTATTAGGCCATGACTTAAGTCTCTAGTATTTAGGAAGTCGATCTATGCTACTGATCCGAAGATCCTCAAGCCATAGGCCTCGACCTAATCTTTTAAGTAATCGTACTAAACTACTGATCCATAAATCCCCAAGCATTTAGATTGTCAACAATGGAATCCAGGTGTAGGAGTGCGTCGTTCGGACCCTAATGAAACTCCGTTTCGCATTCTAGATCTAATTGTGGTACGACCATAGTACTAGACTAATGTTAGGATTTGTTTTTTACCTAAAATCTTAACTTATGACTCGAATGGATAGTTTTTATAATATAAGGGTGTATTCTTAAGAGTTTGTATAACTCTTTATTTGATTAGTGTTTGATTAGGGGTATTTCATTAATTTTGTGTTTTTGTACTTTTAGGTACTATGTTATCCTAGGAAATTGGCCATTATAAGATCTAGGTAATATATCTTCCTAGATTGTCAGACATTATAACTCTTAGGCATAATATCATGGCTTACAACTAGGTATAGTATCTATAACTACATTAATCCTAAAGTTTCATGCCTGATATAACGATTGATATCTATAGATATAAATATATCTTGATAAAGCAGTTTGATAAGCATGTATTCCCCCGTAAAACTTTTAAAATATTAAAATGGGGCCGTGAACTCCCCCTGGTCACGTTAGACCATTGGTGTAGGGTTGAATCAGGCTCGGGACTCCAAGATCGCCTAAGACAACTACCACTTCGAGAGATGCAGAGAATGGTTTGCAGAATGGCTCTTCCCAACATTCTATTTATAGACATGGAATTAGGGTGCACGTGGCGCAAATATATGTGCATGTCGCGTGTGATCATCATGGCTCCATCCATAGAAGGTCATGTGTCACTACCCCAATTGGCCACATCACTCGCAATCTACATCAATCCGGTGTCAGGAGCGCGACGGGCAGAGGCGTACACCTCACACGCACGAAATGATATAATAAAAATCATAAATTCTTCATGCAAGCTCTGATCTAAGCTCTTTTTATATCTATGTAATGATCTTAGTGAGTACTACAACTCTCCTTTAGGTTGCCTTAGCTATTCTTGACTTTCATATTTATGCCTAACAGGGTAATAATAAATGATTTTACAAAAATCATATCTCTCTTATGGATCCCGTTTTCTACATTCTTTGTCCTAGACTTTTTATCTTAAGGAGTACTACGAATCTCCTTTTTTCACTTTTAGTCAAAACACAACAAATATCTAAGTACCGTTTTGACGTAATTAATTTTAATTATGTCGTTGATTTTTTATTTTTATAAAATCCATAAGTCTTTCCTTTGGATTCAGATTTTTACGAGTGTTATATCATTGGCCTCACATTAACGAGTACTTTCCAAATATGTTAACTAGCTTAGAAGATGGAACAACTTTTTAGATGCTTATTTTCAAGGTTAACATTCGTTTTTAACAATAAATGTAACAAAACGTTTTATTTTATTATCTAGAAATCAAATATTACAATATTAAACTATTAAACTATTACATCTGTTTTTCCTACTCTGTCCTAATGGTGATCAGTGACAGAATCCTGTTGATCGTCAAAGATATGGCAAATGTATGTAAAATTCACTTTTCTAAATGGACACTTTGAAGAAGATGTGTATATGGTTTTGCCCAAAGGTTTTTTCAACCAAAAGCATCCTAATAAAGTGTGTAAGCTCAAGAGATGCATTTACGGGTTAAAACAAGCATCTCAAAATTGGAATCATCGTTTTGATGATGAAATCACAAAGTATGGTTTTGTTAGAAACGAAGATGAATCTTGTGTTTACATGAAAACTAGTGGGGGATCTGTGACCTTTTTGGTCCTATATGTGGATGATATAAATTATCATGGGAAATCACATTCTGACTTTATGAGGTGTAAAGGCTTTATTAGGAAAGTACCTCTCAATGAAGGATCTAGGTGAGGCTCAGTATATTCTTGGAATCAAAAGCTATAGAGATATATCAAAACGATTAATAGGTTTAAGCCAAAGTAAATACATTGAAAAAGTATGAAATGGTTCAAGATGGAAAACTCTAAGAGAGGATTTGTACCCATGGTTCATGGCATAGTACTAAGTTCATCCCAATGTCCTAGCACAATGGCTGAGCTAGACAAGATGAAAGATGTTCCATATGCTTCGACATTTGGATCGATCATGTATGCCATGAATTGTACTAGACATGATCTTGCTTATGCTATGAGCATGATAAACTAGTTCCAAAAAAATCTTAGAGAGATTCATTAGATAGATGTGAAGAACATCCTTAGGTACTTGCGTAGAACTAAATACATATTCCTCGTCTGTGGAGGCACTGATGAAAGATTAAGTGTAAAGTGTTATAATGATGCTTTATTCACAACAGATCGAGATGATTGTAAATCACAATCAAGATATATGTTCATTGTCAATGGGGGTGTAATGTCTTGGAAGAGATTTAAGCAAAGTGTTGTAGCACAGTCCACTATAGAAGCAGAATACATCGTTGCTTCAGATGCTGCATAAGAGGCTACTTAGATGAAGAAATTCAATGGAGATCTCGGCGTGGTTCCTTTCATTCAGGATCCCCTAGAAGTCTTGTGTGACAATGAGGGTGCTATTTCTTGGAAAAAGAACCCAGATCACACAAGAAGACCAAGCACATTAGCCAAAGATTCAACTTCATTTGGTATAAAGTTGAAGATGGTGAAATTAGTATTCGCAAAGTTTATATTGATACAAATTTGGCATACCCATTCACGAATCCCCTTCCTCAAGAAAAGTTTGAAGGTCATGCTCTAGGAATTGGACTTTGATATTCTTATGATTGGCTTTGATCTATGTATTAGTGTTAAGTATTGGAATATTGTGTAGCATCATCTATTGTAATAACAATGATATATATATATATATATATATATATATATATATATATATATGGCATATGATCTTTTCATTAAATATTTGTTGAGTTCTTTATTAACATGTTTAATCCTTATGTAAATTTATTCACTCTAAAATACATAGTCGGTTATTATTGTGGGAGCAATAATGAAATTAGACTAATATGAACTGGAGTGGTTGACAAACTGTTGTAACCAGTTTCATAAGTACTTGATAGAGAACAATTATTGGATTGACTCATTCAAGATCGCTTCATGGATTGTTGTCATGAGTGATATTATTTCATAGAAATAAGAATTTTACAATAACAAGTAACTCATTATTTCATAAGGTATAAATTAATAAGTCATGAACAACATTTTGGACTAGATAAATCTTTTTCTCTTTTACCAAAAGGTTAAAGTTTATATTTTATAAACTTGTTTATAAAATTTGAATCAAAGGCTTTCTTTTTCTCTTAAAAAACCATGGCTAGGTCAAATGAAGAGGAGGAGTGGCATTTTGATTAAACAAATGAAAAATATGGCTAGTTCTTAAGGGCATAGGGGACATGTTGCTTTAAGGACACGAGTGCTTAATTGGTTAATCAGTTAAGGGTAAGGTTTATGCTTTAAGAGTGATGATATGAGGCTTTTATTGACTCACTGTTTCCTTGAAAAAAAAACATAACACTCATGTACTCTCACATTCTCTGTAGCTTTTGATGATTAGAAGTTCATGTTGCTTGCATTTTTGCTCTCTTGAAAGTAACACTTGGTTCTTGCTTTGAAGCTTAAGAGTTTACTAAATAACTAGCATTATACATCAAGTTAGTGCATTGTTGGTATCTCAAAGGTTCAACCATCTTCATCAAAACTCAAGCCTCGCAAGAAGACTCAAGGGACAACAAAGGTTGTTATCATTTTCTTCCTTCTATGGTTGTGTTTTTATCTTTCCATTACTTGCAAGATGATCCTTGGTGGGTTGTAATAAGCTTATTAAGTTCGCAATTTAAGTCTTCTGTTTTCCATTTTATGAGTTTTCTGAAACTGATTTTGAACTAAAACCAAACACCATAATATGTCGACACACGAAACTAGAAAGTAATTAAGTAATCACATAAACACAGGCAACTATCTACCCTAGTCTACTTGTCTAACATCTCACTACCATATACCTAGCCTCATATAGTACAACATCACTACTAGAAGATCTCTAATGAATGCATAGCTATATGTGACCAGAGGTGAGATAGACATTCGATCCCACACTCTATTACCACAACCAAACAAGAAACATGAAAGAAATCCTAGATAAAGAGTTCTCATTTTTATCCTACATAAATACATACAGCTCCTAGGGCACTCCACTAGATAATCACCAACCTACAAGTACTCTAACTAGCATACCACTACTCTTATATCCTAACATACAAGGATATACATGATGGGATGTAGGTAAACAAACAAAATTAAAACCCATAAGTTTGCATGCAACCTAAATAAGACCTATGTTTTCTCTATTGAAACTATAACTAAGAACATCAAAAAGAAACTTGCAAACCCTAGGCTATTTTTGAAATTATGATAAAAGGGTTTTAGGGTTACATACCTTTTATTTGTTATAGCAAACAACTAGAAATTCCCTTTGAAGATCTCTTGGAAGCTAGCACCACAAATGTCGTGCCTCTAATGGAATCACACCCAAGCTAGCAAAAGGATAATATACGAGAGAGGAGAGGGGAGGCAAAATTTTGTCCAAGAGTTGGTAAAAGAAGGAGTGACCGAAATATGGGACCAAAGGGTTCCTTATATAGTTGAGGGAACTTGGTGCCAAAGCTAGGGTTTAAGGGATAAGCCCTAGATTCCTTTGCTTGGTGACCAAGTAGCCCAATCCCCTCATCCAAGGGGCCTTGTACGAAATCTCTTAGGTTTTCCCTAGAGATTTTGATCCACCTCATTCCATGAGGTTCTATTGCCTTCCTTTCTTAACTATCCGTAAATAACCAAACAGTCCATGTAATTTAATTAATTCCCAAATTAATTCCAATTAATTTATGATAAATTATTAATTAAATAATATGATTTCTAATTAACATATTTTCATAACACATCAATAAACCATTTATTTAATTTATTATTCATATAATAAATTAATCTCTCTCTCAAAAAATCATCATGTCCAATTGTTAGGTTTTAGGGCAACCCAAAAGGACTCTGCTACTATCATCTCAAGTATATACCAATTTTTGTTATGGGCTTAGACACCTAATCCAATAATATCCCACTTGGATAAGTCTATAATTATAATTGTCTGTATAACTTCTAAATCGATCAACAAATTGTAGCTTCCAAAATCTGTTGTCGAACTCTGACCCAGTCCGTTACACGTCCTAAGATAAGTGATCATATAATCCTCTGCACTGCAAGATATCATTAGAACATAAGACATGGAATAGAATCAATCTCATTGTCCAAGACTTTGTTTCCCTATTTTTGATTTGTAATGACATAGAACTTCTAATTGAACACATCAATTTAGTCCTGGTCGGGTCCGACATTATAAGTCAACACCAATTCACCGAGGGGCCCAAAGATATCGCTTTTCCCGTTAGGGTAAAAGGAATAAATAAACTTTGACTTATATGCTTTCACCATTTACTCATCAGATCATGCATAATAATACGTTTTATAACATCAAGTTACTGATTCCTTTACATATTATCAATACACAATCATCTTCTAAACTATAAATCATATATCTCTGTTTCAAGATTATAAGATATTACCATCTCAAAATTACTCGTGATTAATTCCATGAAGTATTTCTCTGAGCGTGGGTTAATCCAATACTTAATTCTCCATTTCTAAGCACTCGTGAACATTGTAGCAATACCATTGTTATGTCTAAAATTCCTTAGAGAATCTATAACTGAATTCATGACAGTCTTAATTTACTACTTACTTCCAAAAGTATAAACAACTGTGGAATTTTGAATAATCGAATTATTCGGTAAGTAAAGCATGAAAAAATGAAACACAAGCATAAACAATTGACAAAAGGTAGTAAACAAACTCATAAATAATTCTTTTTTGTTTAATCATCAAAAGTTAATTACATTTACTTTGTTACAAGTTTCTAATAATTATCTAACTACTAAAACTAATATCATCTCTCAGACCCATGCTCCTCGCATGTTGAATGTACTTACCCTACTCAGACCCTTCGTAAGTGGATTTGCAGGATTTTCTTCATATGATATTTTCTTCACAGTGAGGTGACCTTCTTCTAGTCTATGTTTGATGAAATGGTACATTCTGTCGATATGTCTTGACCTTCCATGATCTCTTGGTTCCTTTGTCAAGGTGACCGCCCCTTCATTATCACATAAAAGTTCCATCAAATCCTTAATGGTTGGAACAACTCAAAGATATCTGATGAAGTTCTTCAACCAAATTGCTTCCTTTGATGCTTCGCTTGCCGCTATGTACTCTGATTCACATGTAGAATCAGCCATTGTCACTTGCTTGGAAATTTTCCATGTAACTGCTCCTCCATTTAAGGTAAACACCCAGCCTGATTGAGAACGGATGTTGTCTCTATCCGTTTGAAATTTGGCATCACTATACCCATTTACTCTCAATGTATCACTGCCACCAAGTACTAGGACCTAGTCCTTAGTCCTTCGCAGATAGTTGAGAATATTCTTAACTGCTCTCAAATGAGCTTTACGTGGATTTCCTTGATAACGACTAACCATGCTCAAAGAAAAGGACATGTCAGGTCGAGTACATGTCATAGCATACATGATAGATCCTACGACGGAAGCATATGGAATATACCCATTTATGTTATTTTCGCAATTGTACACGGAATCTGAGTCTTACTCAGTTTAGTATTACTCTGGGTGCATAGTTCTCCTTTCTTGGAATTTTCCATACTAAAAAATTTTAGTACCTTTTCCAAATATGTACTTTTACTAAGTCGTATTAGTCTTTTACTCCTATCTCTTAGAATTCTTACCCCCAAAATATAGAAAGCATCACTTAGGTCCTTCATAGCGAAACACTTTCCAAGCCAAGACTTAACATCTTGCAAAGTTGGAATTACGTTTCCTATAAGAAGTATGTCATCAACATACAATACCAGGAAGGTTACTATACTCCCACGAGCTTTGACATATACACAGGACTCATCTTGACTTCTAGAGAAACCAAACTCCTTAACTTTCCCGTCGAAGCAAAGATTCCATCTGTAAGATGCATCTTTCAGTCCATAGATTGATTTCTCAAGCTTACACATTCTATTAGGAAATCTTGCATCAAAAAAACCCTCTAGCTGACTTATGTAAACACCCTCAGCCAAGTTCCCATTAAGGAAATCGGTTTTTATCATCCATCTTCTAAATTTCATAATCATGAAAAGCAGCTATGGCTAGCATTATCCTAATAGATTTATCTTAGACACTGGTGAAAAGGTCTCATCACACTCAACACTAAGGGTTTGAGTAAAGCCCTTTGCAACCAATCGTGCTTTGAGTATGTGCACATTACCATCCATCTTGGTGTTCTTCTTAAAGATCCATTTGCAACTAACTGTCTCCGACTAGGTTGTTGATCAACCAAATTCCAAACTTGTTTGTCATACATGGACTAGATCTTGTTGTCCATTTCCTCTTTCCATTTGGCTGCCTCAGGGCCTGCCATTTCTTCCTTGTAGTTAGTGTTGGATTAGGTGTCTAAGCCAATAACTATAAATGGTATGTACTTGACCCGATAGTAACATGGTCTATTTCGGGTTGCATTCACCAGAACAATTTGATAGATGGATATTTGAGTAAGAGTTTATTTATGATTTAATAATATATTATAAGTATAATATATTAATTGAGGAATCATATTATTTAATTAGTATTAATAAAGAATTAATTAAGAATTAATTTAGTGATCAAAAGAGACTAATTAAAATGATACATATGAGTTGGGCTAATGATCCATTGTTTGATTTGTGATGGGCTTATAGGTTAAACCATGAAGTATTTATCCAAATCAAATGGATGGATCATGGGCTAATGTGTATCGATTAGGGTTACACATGACCTTTGATATTCTACACACACACACACACACACACACACACATATATATATATATATATATATATATATATTGTGTTAAGCCTTAAAATTGATCACTACTTGCATTCTAAGTAGAGAAGTCGGTTTTTAGTCTCCTTAGCCTCTCTCATATCCATCTAGTTGTTTATTTGGTGTTTGTGACTTGTTTGAGGCACAACACTTGGGGTGCTATGTTCTCTCAAGGCCAAATTCTTACTAGCTACATCAAGAGGTAACTTTCTAACTTATTTTATGATTCATATGTTAAATATTGTATGCTAGTTTAGGCTTCATGCTTTGGAAACCAATGTTGAATGTATAATTAGAGAAAACTTAGATCCAATGCATTAGGGTTGTATGTGCACCATAGGAATGTAAGAATGTTAGAGTTCATAAAACCCAACAGTGGTATCAGAGCCATGGGTGTTTTCTATTGTATTGATGCAATTGTGTAATTTTCAAAGCTGAAAAAACTGCAAGACTAGATTCTGCCAGGGCCTACTCGACAAGTCCATGTATGAACTCGATGAGTAGGTACCTTATGATGATGAGCTCGTCGAGTTCATAAGTGCACTCGACGAGTTGGTTCGTTAGTAGGAAGAATTTTTGAGTTTGTGGCTTGTTTTGGATTAGGAACATTACCACAAACTATTTTGGATCATAAAATTAGATTTTAATGATATGGTAATGTTTATCCCCATCCAATAACATGATGTTTGTCAAATTCTAAGATAACTACTTGATTTTTGTGAAATACTAATTATTTGTAAAGTTTGAAGTTATCATGTAACATGAATCAAATTAGGTCAAGTTGGTAAATAATCATCCTATCATAATTGGATTAGTTAATTTGATCTATATGTGTTCTTGAAAAAGTTCCATAACTTTTCCTCAAGTTATGGTATATGAAGAGTCCTTATTTATGAAAGCATTAACTAATGTAAGTTATAGAATTCAAAGAGTCTTGAAAGGTTTCATAACTTGTTTTCAAGTTTGGAATTTGAAAGTTCTCATTCATTGAACATAAAATTTCATAAGTTATGAATGTCAAAAGTTTTTGACAAGTTACAAAACTTGCCCTCAAGTTTTGGAACTTGAAAAGTTACATTAATTAAACTTTAATTCTAAAGCCTAGAGTTTTAAAAAGTTTAAAATTTAACCCTTATACTATTATAATATTAAAATTTAATACTTATATATATATATATATATATATATATATATATATATACATATATATATATATATATATATATATATATATATATGTATAAGACAAGTCAGTCTTACCGTTAGTAGGTATCATTCACAAAGCCGGTCTATAAGGTGGTATAAGGTTAATGCCTATAAAATGGTGGTTTAATGAGTGTCCACTCTTACCCACCGCTTCTTTGACTAGTGGAGGGTCATTAGCCGAACGGGTAGGATAGGACATTAATTCTCATTTATAAGTATAATGAAAATTATTAAAGTAACTAAACTTTTATAAATTCTCAATCTTAGTTACTTTAGGAAAAATGTGAAAATGGTGATATTCCATGAAATTGCTCTTTTAACCTTGTTAAGTTGTTAATGGAGTGTGTGTGGTTAACCGACACGCTAATTTGGGATTGACAATGTGTGGAAAAGGGTAGCTTGGTGTTAAGCATGGATCAATGGAGCATGTGTGGCTAACCGGCACATTAATTAGGTAATTTGTAACATCGAGAGTACCAAGCTAATTTGCTTGGTTATACACACCTTTTTTGTGATCCTCGGTATCCCAGTCACAAACTTGAAGGGCATAATCGAGATTTAAACATGTCATTGAAAAGTTCAATGATTCTCAAAGTAATCTAGGAATTTCAATTCATTTAAAACCTAATCTTCAATTTCGTTTTTATGGTGGAAATTAGTAAATCGTTATTTACCTACCTTCAAATATTTTACAACTGGATTACGGCATCCCTCTTCCGAATTGTAGAATATTGTGTTGGATCCTAGACTTAATATTCTATTTTGGTTTTTATATTAAGGATCATTATCTAATCTAAACTTTGTCTTTCTTTTCAGATGTCTACTTCAAACAATGCTTCCAACCTAATCCCTTCCGGATCTTTCTCCCTAATGAACTTATGTGGGAGGGTCATCTTCAATGGATCGAATTTCAATGATTAGATTCGAAACTCCGAATGGCTATTCATTATGAGGACAAAGAATATGTCCTTGATAAATAGCTTAAGGAGATTGATGAATCTACTGCTACTCCCGAACAGATTGCTGAGTACAAAACTCATGAGAGGGATGCGAACAAAGTGTCATGTATAATGATCGTTACCATGACTGATGAGATCCAAAAGTCATATGAGGGCTTTTGGCCTTATGAAATGCACCGGGACTTGATGGAAAGGTACCATCAAAGTTCTCAGTAGGAGAGGTATCATATCATTGCCTCCATGATCACGATTAAAATGAAGGATGGAGAGTCCATCACGACCCACTTGCAAAAGATGCAAAGGTTTGTGGACCGCTTGCTGAAGTTGAATGTCAACTTTGATGAAGAGCTAGTCATAGATACTATTCTACACCGTTTACCTCTTTGTTATGATCAGTTTCATATGAATTATCATATTAACAAGGAGGAGGTCACTCTAAGAAAGCTTCAAGGTCTCTTGAGAAATACAAAAATTAGTTTGAAAGGAAAATTTGTTGTACCTACTCCTACTGCAATTGCCCCTATCTTGGCAATTGGATATGGGATGGGAAAGAAGAGGAAAAATCCGTCCAAGAGTCATAAGGGAAAGTCCCATGTTGGATCCTCTTCCATTGGCACCAAAGTTGGTTCTGTCACACTCTCTTCCAATCCAAAGGAAGCCGAGTGCTTCCATTGCCATGAAAAAGGGCATTGGAAACGAAGCCGCCCGAAATACTTGTAGGACATAAAGGATGGGAAGATCAAACCCTCCTTTGTAGGTATTTATACTATTCTATCTAATAACTCAACACATGCTAACTCTTGGCTCCTTGATACTGGATGTGGTTTTCACATTTGTTCTTATTTGCAGGGTTTAAAAAGTAGGGATGTGAAACATGAGAAGATGAACTTAATCATGGGGAATAGGAAAAAGTCGTCTGTCACCAAGATTGGAGTTTATTCTTTATTGCTTAGTGGTGGGTTAAAATTAGAATTGAATAATTGTTGCTACTCGTCTGGTATGGAGAGAAATATTATTTCTTTTCACAGTTTATATGAACAAGGTTTTACCTTTTCTTTTAATAATGAAATTGGTTCAATAAATGCTTATTTTAATGGTGTATTTTAGTTTGAAGCATTACCTTCCAATGACATATATGAAATTGTGATGTGTTGCTTATTGATTCATCCAATGATTTGGATAAAGCATGCTTATGGCATTGTCGTCTTGGACATGTTAACAAGAAGCGCATAGCCCAACTCCTAAGGATAAAGTGTTCGATTCATCTAACTTAAAGTAAAATGACATTTGTGAATCTTGTTTACTTGGAAAGATGAAAAAGTCACCCTTCAATGGCACTTGTGCAAGGGGTGAGGGTTGTTGGATCTCATTTCAAAACCGCCACAAGGGATGCTAACCGCTTTTATGTTACTTTTAATGATGATTACAGTAGATATGGATATATCTACTTAGTCAAGAATAAGTCAGAAACCTTTGAAAACTTCAAAGAGTTTAATCAAGAAGTTGAGAATCAATTGGGCAGGAAGATAAATATGCTTCGATCCAATCAAGTAGGAGAGTATCTTAGTATCGAGTTCCACGACTATCTTAAGGAATGTGGAATTGTTTCACAATTGACACTGCCTAGTACACCACATCTCAATGGTGTAGCTGAGAGGCGCAATCGAACCTTTTTGGATATGTTTCGTTCTATGATAAGTTGATCTTTGTTACCTATCTCATTCTGGGGGTATGCCTTAGAGACTGCCGCCCATATCCTTAATCTAGTCCCAACTAAAAAGGTTTCCAAAACACCTCACGAGATGTGGAAAGGGAATGTTCCCTCGTTAGACCACATCAAGGATTGGGGTTGCAAGGTTTTCGTAAGACGATAGACTCACGAAAAGCTTGAACCTTGTAGTGAGCGATGTATTTTCATCAGCTACCCACATAAATCCTTTGGATATCTCTTCTATAGACTGAGTGACAATGCTGACTTCATTGCGAGGAGAGGAGTCTTTCGCGAGAGAGAAATCATATGCCAAGAGAATAGTAGGAGGCAAATTGACCTTGAAGAGCTTCAAGAGTTAAGTGATGAAGGAACCTCAAACACTAGCACTCAACCCGAGAAGGAAACTCCTATTGATCCAATTTACGAGTCCTTAACTCTGAGGCACTTCGGTAGAGTTAGGAATGCACCTGAGTTTTATGGTTTCCATATTACTACTGATGGTGATACATTTATCAATGATAGCACATTGCTAAATTTGGATGAACATAACAACTACAAGGAAGCCATGGCAGGCCCTGAGTCTACTAAATGGAAAGAGGCAATGGACAACGAGATTCAGTCCATATATGATAATAAAGTTTGGAACTTGGTTGACAATGTACCAGGCCGTAAGACAGTCGGGTGAAAATGGATCTTTAAGAACACCGACATGGATGGGAAAGTACACACTTATAAGGCATGATTGGTTATTAAGGGCTTTAATCAAACTCCTGGAGTTGACTATGACGAGACCTTCTCACCAGTAGCGAAGATTAAATCTATAAGGGTTATTCTAGCCATAGCTGCATTTCATGATTATAAAATATGGAAAATGAATGTCAAAACCGCTTTCCTTAATCGGAAATTGGCTGAGGATGTTTACATGAATCAGCTAGAGGGTTTTATCGATGCAAAGTACCCTAATAGAGTTTGCAATCTTGAGAAATCCATTGATGGATTAAAGCAAGCATCTCGTAGATGGAATCTTTGTTTTGATGAGAAAGTCAAAGAGTTTGGTTTCTCAAGAAGCGAGGATGAGTCTTGTGTACATGTCAAAGCTAGTGGGAGTATAGTTAGCTTCCTGGTGTTGTATGTGGATGGCATACTACTCATAGGAAATAACATCCCAACCTTGCAGGAGGTTAAGTCCTGGCTTGGGAAGTATTTCGCTATGAAGGACCTCGGAGAAGCTGCTTATATTATAGGGATAAGGATATTGAGAAACAGGAGTAAAAGACTAATAGGACTTAGTCAAACTACATACTTGGACAAGGTGTTGAAATGTTTCAACATGGAGGAGTCCAAGAAAGGAGACTTACCTATCCAGAGCAATACCAAACTAAGTAAGACTTAGAGTCCAACTACAGATGCTGAGATAGTAGAAATGAGTCGAATACCATATGCTTCTGTTGTTGGCTCGATCATGTATGTTATGACATGTACTTACCCTGATGTAGCCTTTCCTCTAAGCATGGTTAGCAGATATCAAGGGAATCCTGGTAAAGCTCACTGGACTGTGGTAAAGAACATTCTAAAGTACCTGCGGAGGACTAAGGACTAGGTCCTTACCCTCGGTGGGAGTGATGACTTAAGAGTGACAGGGTATAGTGACGCTAGCTTTCAGACCGACAAAGATAATTTCCGCTCTCAGTCAGGCTGGATATTTACCCTAAATGGTGGAGCAGTAACTTGGAAAAGTTCCAAACATGAGACTATAGCTGATTCAACATGCGAATCATAGTACTTAGCAACAAGCGTAGCATCGAAGGATACGATATGGCTAAAGAACTTCATCAGAGACCTTAGAGTTGTACCAGCTGCAAAGGAGCCTATGGAGATTTTCTGTGACAACGAGGGTGTGGTAGCCTTAGCTAAGGAACCAAGGGATCATGGGAGATCCAAGCACATCGATAGAAAATATCACTTCATAAGACATCGCATAGAAGGACTCCTCGTAATGAAGGGGTATCGTCAGAGGAGAACCCAGCAGATCCCATCACGAAGGGACTGAGTAGGGTCAAGCACTTGCAGCACGCTAGAAGAATCGGGATAAAGGAAAATATTAGTTTTAATGATTAGATAGATTCTTAGAAACTTGTTATAGTTAAAATGTAATTGACATTTCATGATTGAATAAAAGATGTTTTATTTATTTATAAGTAATGTTACTGTCTTGTGTCAATTATTTACTATTGTTTCATTTTGAATGTTTTGACTTCCAGAATAATAAGATTATTCAAACTATCCACAGTCAATCATACTTTGGAAGTAGTTTATGAAAGAATATTGTCATGAATGGGTTTTTTTATGATTATCTAAGGTGTTAGACATAGCAAAAGATTGCTACAAACATTCATGAGTGATCTTGAAATAAGATTTGAGTATTAGACTAAACCCACGCTAACATATCATCTCATGGAATTTATCATGAGTGATTGTGAGGCGATAATATCGTATAATCTTCAAACCAAGATATATGAGTTGGTGATTATTTGTTTGTTGTACAGTGATAGTACGAGAACGCATCGGTGACTCGGTGTTATAAAACGTGCTATTGTGTATGATTCAACAAATAGTTAGTACAAGCATATAAGTCGAAGTTTATATGTTCCTTTTATCCTAAGAGGATTAAAGGCGGTATCTTGGGCCCCTCGATGATTTTGTTTTGACTTATGTGTCGGGCCTGGTCAGAACTAAATTGATGTGTTCAAATATTTTCTATGTCAGACAAATCAAAAATCCAGAAACAAACTGTAGGACAATAAGTATGAAAATGTTCCATGTATTTGTCCACATGATATCTTGTAGAACAGAGGATTATATGATCACTTATCTAATTGACGCGTCAGAGTTCGACAACGGGTTTTTGAGAGCTACGATTGATAATCGGATTTTATGTTGCATTGACAATTATAGTTATTAGACTTACCTAAGTCAGAGACTATTAGATTAGGTGTTTAAGCCCATAACTATAATTGGTATGTACTTGACCCGATAGTAGCATGGTCCATTTCGGGTTGCCTTCACCAAAACAATTTAATAGACGGATATTTGAGTAAGAGGTTATTTATGATTTATTAATATATTATAAGTATAATATATTAATTAAGGAATCATATTATTTAATTAGTATCGATCAAGAATTAATATAGTGATCAAAAGAGACTAATTAAATTGATACATATGAGTTAGGTTAATGATCCATGGTTTGATTTGCAATGGGCTTATGGGTTAAACCATGAAGCCATGAAGTATTTATCCAAATCAAATGGATGGATCATGGGCTAATGTGTATGGATTAGGTTTACACATGACCTTTGATATTCTACACACCCACACACACACACACACACACACACACACACATATATATATATATATATATATATATATATATATATATATATATATATATTGTGCTAAGCCCTAAAATTGACCACTACTTGCATTCCAAGAAGAGAAATCGGTTTTTAGTCTCCTTAGCCTCTCTCATATCCATCTAGTTGTTTATTTGGTGTTTCTGAATTGTTTGAGGCACAACACTAAGGGTGCTAAGTTCTCTCAAGGCCAAAGTCTTACTAGCTATATCAAGAGGTAACTTTCTAACTTATTTTATGATTCACATGTTAAATTAGGTATGCTAGTTTAGCCTTCATGCTTTGGAAACCAATGTTGAATGTATAATTAGAGAAAACTTAGATCCAATGCATTAGGGTTTTATGTGCACCATAGGAATGATAGAGTTCATAAAACCCAATAGTTAGCAGGTTCATCCGTAGAACTCAGGTGCCATGCTCACTCTACTTGATCGATGAAGAGGTAATGAATTGTCAACTGGTTCAACTAGAATCTTTTCATCTGGTTGAACCCTAGTGTCTTTAGAGGTTCCTTCATCGGTCATTTCTTGAATCTCTTTAAGGTCAGTGGTTCTCCTACTGTCTTCTTTGCATATGCACTCTCTCTTGCAAAAGACTCCTCTTCGTGCTACAAAGACCACATTCTCACTAGGTATGTAGAACAAATATCCAAAGGACTTCTACAGGTAGCCGATGAAGATACATCTCTCACTTCAAGGTTCAAGATTTTCATGAGACTCCCGTCTAACAAAAGCTTCACAATTCCAAACCTTGACATGTGCTAACGAGGGAACTTTCCTTGTCCATATCTCGTTAGGTATTTTGGCAACCTTCTTAGTTGGGACAAGATTAAGATCATGGGTGGTAGTCTCTAAGGCATACCCCGAAAATGAAATTGGAAGAGAAACTCGACTCATCATGAAACGAACCATGTACACCAAGGTTTGATTTCACCTCCCAGCCACACCTTTAAGTTGTGGTGTCCTAGCAGGGTTCAATTGTGAAACAATTCACATTCCTTGAGTTAGTCGTGGAACTCGATACTAAGATACTCTTCGCCTCTATCTGATAGGAGCATCTTTATCTTCCTACCCAATTGATTCTCGACTTCATGATTAAATTCTTTTGAAATTTTCAAAGGTTTATGATTTATGTTTGATTAAGTAAATATAACCATACCTACTATAATCATTTGTAAATGTTACATAAAATCAATTTGCATCCCTTGTGATGGGTCTGAAGGCTCCACACACATCTATGTGTATGAGGTCCAACAAACCTTCACCTCTTTCAAAAGATCCACTGAAAGAGGATTTTGTCATCTTACCCAAAAGAGAAGATTCACATGCATCATCCGACATTAGTTCAATGATTCCAACACTCCATCCTTTTAGAGTTGGGCGATGCGTTTCTTGTTGATGTGTCCAAGACGACAATGCCACAAGCATGCTTTGTCTACACTATTACACGAATCAATTTGAAATACATTATTTCCTAGATTATCAACACACGTTAATGTTTCATACACACCATCACAAGGTAAAGCTTCAAAATAAAATCACCATTTTTATAAGTAGAAATAGAACCATTCAAATCATTAAATGAATATCTAAACCCTTGTTTGAACAATGCATGAAAAAAGATAACGTTTCTTGTCATTTGTGACTAGTATAACCAATTTATTAAATCTAAACTAACACCATTACTAAGCACTAGACTATAAACTCTAATCTTGGTAATAGGAGAAGATCGCCTATTCCCCATGACCAGGTTCATTCTACCGTGCTCCACGTCCTCGCTTCTCCTTCCCATCTTTGATATACTTGCAGATACTTCGGGCATCTTCTTTTCCAATGCCCCTTATCGTTGCAGTAAAAGCAGATAACCTATTTGGGATCAGTAGAGGGTGGATGATCAGAACTGGACTTTCCTTTTAGGGTCACTAGTGGATGACCCTGCATAGGGTGCAAATGAGCCGAGCCGAGCCTGAGCCTGGCCAGGCTCGGCTCGGGCGCGTTTAAGTTATATGAGACTCGAGCTCGAGCTCGGCTCGATTCGAGCTTTCTTGTACTGAGCTCGGCTCGAGCTCGTAAAGAATTATCCAAGCTCGGCTCGGGCTCGGGCTCGACTCATTTTTTATCTGACGTGCCTAAATAAGCTTAAGCTCGGCTCGAGCTCGTTAAGAAGCTCGTTTACTAATACCCTAAATCTGTAATTCCTCTAATATATTTTTATTTTAATATATATAAATAATAAGAAATTATATTATGTAAAGGCTCGTTTAGGCTCGCGAGCCTAATCAAGCTTAATGACATAGGCTCGAGCTCGAGCTCGAGCTCGTTTAATAAACGAGCTTAATTTTAAGCTCGAGCTCGGCTCGGGCTCGTTTAAAACCGATTTCGAGTCGAGCTTTTAACGATTCGATCCCGAGTAGCTCGCGAGTAGCTTGGCTCGTTTGCACCCCTAACCCTGCATGAGACTCTCCTTTCAATTTTTGATTAGGAGGAACTTTCCTCTTTTTACCCTTTCCTTGTCCAATGGCTTGGACAGGAGCAATAGCAGGAGTGGAGGCAATACTTTTTCCCTTCATTCCTACTTCAGTTTTCTGCAAGAGATTATGCAATTGAGCCAAGGCGGTCTCACTGTTGTTCACATGATAGTCAGAATGGATTGATCATAACAACTAGGTAAGGAGTTTAGCAATATGTAAATAGCCAATTCCTCATCAAAATGCACATTCAGCCTAACAATTCGTTCGACGTAATGTTGCATTTTTGCACGTGACCACAGACAAATTCTCCCTCCTTCATCTTGCATGCCATGAGGGACTTGACCACTTCGTACTTTTCTTGACAAGCTCGATTATGGTACTTTTCCATGAGGTCCTTGTTCATCTCATAGGGTCAATAGTCCTCATAAAACCTTTGCATCTCAGGGGTCATGGTGGCTACCATGATGCAAGCAATTTTTGTTGCATCCTTGTAGTGCTTCTTGTAGGAGGATAATTCTTTAGGAGTGGTCTTCTCTTCATCGATCTCATTAAGTTCCTTTTTGAGAACATATTCTTTTTTCTCAAATCAAATGACCATTTTGATATTCCGCATCCAATCATTGTAATTGGAACCATCAAATATGAATCTGGAGCACATAGAGAGCGAGGAGAAGTTATGGTCGTTGGAGGAGGAGGAACCAGAAGCATCAGTTGGAGTAGACATATATAAAGGAAAGGTAGATTTAGTTAGATAAGAATAATCCTTAATATAGTAACCCAAAATAAAATAATAAGGCTAGGATCCAGCTATATAATTAACAGCTTAGAAAAGGGATGTCGTAATCTAATTGTAAATTTTATAAAGGTAGGTAAATGATGATTTACTAATTCCACCAAAAAAATTTAAACGAAATTAAGTTAGGTGAAATTCCTATGTCTTTTGAGATTCATTGAAACTATTCAATAGCATGTTTAATCTCATATTAATACTCTTCTTTTTGTTACCGGGATACCGAGGATCACAAATAAGATATGAATAACCATAAAAATGTGATTGGTAACCTCATTGTGCAATTGATGTGCTGGTAAACGTAACACGCTCCATCAACAATGATAATTTATGAGATACTCATTACAACTCTTTATTAGTCCCTATTGGTGTGTTAGTTAACCACACACGCTCCACTAACTACTTATAAAGTGTAATGTGCAATTTCATGGGTTAACATACAAATTAACATTTTTCCTAAAGTAACAAAGATTGGAATTTTTAATAAAAGGTTTAGTTACTTTTAATAGCATTATAATTTTAATGAGAATTAATTGTCCTATCAAATCCATTCGGCTAACGACCCTTCACTAATCAAGGAGGCGGTGGGTGAGAGTGAACACCCATTCAACTACCATTTTATAGGCAGTTTCCTTATATCCCCTTAGATAATAGCTTCGTGAATGTGGCATACTAGCCATTTGACTGACTTAGTCTTATACACATAGTAATATTTAAGCTTTTAATTTTACATATAGTATAATGTGTATTTTAAACTTTTCAAAATACTAGGGTTTATATTTAAAATTCCGAAATTAATATCCAATTAATTAAATTTAAAATAAATTAATAATGATTTAATTACTAACAATTAATTAAATCAATTAAGGATTATTTAATTAAATTAATCAAATAATTTAATCTTAATCCTTACACTCTAAATTTAAAAAATTAGGATATAGGATATATCCAATTTTATAATTATCCCTTTTAATCAAATTAAACTAACAATTATCAAAACATGGAAACCTTATCAACCTATCATATTTCGGAAATACTTAGGTGGGGGGGGGGGAGGCTTGGGTTTCATAACCCTAGCCCTAAATTTTGAAATCCAAGGGGTGGAGGATAGGGTTTCTAAAACCCTAGCCCAAGTCGAAATTATGGCCTTTAATGGTTTAATTTCAATAAACCCTAATTGATTTATTCTTCCATTATAGCTATTCAACATAAAACAAGTCAAACTCTTTGATGCCACTGATAGGATTTAGGTAAACAAACAAAATTAAAACCCTTAAATTTACATGCAACCTAAATAGGATTTATGTTTTCTTATTGAACCTATAACTACGAACATCAAAAAGACACCTGCAAACCCTAGGCTATTTTCAAAATTATGATAAATGGGGTTTAGGGTTACATACCTTTTAGTGGTTATAGCAAAAAACCAAAAATTCCCTTTGAAGATCTCATCGAAGCTAGCATCACAAATGTCGTGCCTCTAATGGAATCACACTCAAGCTAGCAAGAGGATAATATAAGAGAGATGTGAGGGGAGGTAAGATTTCGTCCAAGCCTTGGGAAGAGAAGGAGTGGTCGAAATATGGGACCAAAGGGTTCATTATATAGTTGAGGAAACTTGGCGCCAAAACTAGGGTTTAAGGGATAAGACCTAGATTCCTCTGCTTGGTGACCAAGTATCCCAATCCCCTCATCTAAGGGGCCTTGGACAAAATCTCTTAGGCTTGCCCTAGAGATTTTCGTCTGCCTCATTTCATGAGGTTCTACAACCTTCCTTTCTCAACTCTCAATAAATAACCAAAGAGTCCTTGTACTTTTAATTAATCCAATTAATCCCAAATTCAGTTCCAACTAATTTGTAATCAATTATTAATTAAATAATATGATTTATAATAAACATATTATTTTCATAAGACATTAATAAACCATTTATTTAATTTATTATTAATTTGTCTCTCAAAAAATTATCCAATCCAATTGCTAGGTTTGAGGACAACCCAAAAGGATTGTGATAATATCAATTCGAGTATATACAAATTTTAGTTATTGTGACATCCCCAATTTCGCAGCCAGAAAAGACCGATTTGTTTATGATTAATTTGAAAATCAGAGTATACTTTTGAAGAAATATGTTGCAGAATTTATTCCCAAAAATATGATAAGTAAATTATTCTAGTGGCTTATAATCCATTGATCTTTCATCAGATCATCACTCTTATGCTCTCTTGCCACTACCTGTATACAAGAAATTAAGTGGGTCAGGCTTGGGAGCCTGGTAAGCACATAGGTTTTCCAACCCACAATAATTAAGTTTATTAATTTCATCAAATCAAACAACCCAATTACGCATTCCCGTTATACTCACTTTTTGTCCCTAAATCATCTAAAGAAAGGGACCTAGCCTAAAGATTTTCATCGGGATGACAACACTGCTTAGGGAATTCCTCAGCAATACATGTCAAATAAGGCAATCATGAGGGGGATGGAGTACACCTAGTGAACAATTAGTTCAAAAACACCTACAAGTTCCGAACCTGCTAGCGTTCCACTAGACTGTCTAGAATAGTTTATGGTCGTCATATATACTCTACTAGATGACTGGATCATCTTAAAAATCGAGACCTCTCATCATTTATTTCATAATCTACATCATCTACCCATCTTTACCCATCATAATTATAGGTATAAAATACATATACAGTTTAAAACAAATAAAACATGTATATTTTGTTCATCCAGCATATATATTAAGAACACAGATGATATGCACACATAGCATGTAATTTATATTAAATACTTCATATCTATGTTTAAGATGAAACTATGCACACACTTGTTAAAGTGATGAATCCAAACTCGGCAGCGCTTCGCTTCTAACAATTCTATTTTCCTTCGACGAAACCTAGTATCATTCCCGCTAGATTTTAGTCTAATATTTATTGCGACTATTTACGAGCAATATCGTTTTCTAAGTGTTAAACAATACTTTTCAAACACTATGTACAGATAGGGACCAGACATGAAATACTGGAGGGCAGGACCATTTTTGCATTATAGCACTTCTGAAATCCAACAACCCTATGCGGCCCTTCAAACTAGATTTCCCATACTCCAAGTAGTAAAAAGATATTATAATAACATTTTGCATATTATATATATATATATATATATATATATATATATATATATATATATATAGTTTATAAGTTCATAGTAACGATAACAAACTTAAACATAAGCTATACTGAAAGTAGGGTAACCATAACTCACTTACTAAGGGGTTTGGCTAGGAACCGGGCCCTGCGAGTGCAAAACTTCCAAGCTGAAAGCTCTTATTCTCGGAGCCTTCTAGCGCTCTCGGAGCCTTCTAGCACTCTAGGATTCTCCTCTAGCACTTAGGAAGTAATAGGGAACGGGAGGGATAGTTTTGAAGTGTTGATAGAGAAAGAAGGATGAAGGTGTGAAGAATTGGGAGAAACCTCGCACCTATTTATAGGAGGTTGGATGCGAGTGCGTCGGGCGTACCTTTGGTGTACACTGGGCATAATCAATACGCGAGGCAGCCGAAGTGTTATGTTGTGCATATGAAGGCTAGCTGTCAGCATCTGAAGCGAGGACCGTGGGGAGCAAGGAAGGGTCAGGATTCGGCCACGTCGCCCTCTTTGCATCAGCATATACACAATTTCTAAATTCCGGATATTTTGTATACTAGCTCCGTCTTTGATGTTCTTTATATCCAAACGTAGGTGGAGACGTACTCTATAAATCTTGTTAAGACTCCGTCGACTAATTTTGACTTTATTTTTAAAGTTATATTTTAACAGGCCTTGACATGTAAAGTCCGTTAAAAATTCATAATTTTGTCATCCGATGTCCGTTTCCGCCTATCTTTATATCGTTGAGTTCTTATTAATGATATCTTCAATTCTCGTTTAGATTGCGTCAGCTAAAAATCGGTCGATCTAAAATTTGAATTCCGAGCTATGCACTACTATGCTAAATCTTAGAAAAATCATAACTTCCTTATACGAAATCAGATTTGGACATTATTTTTATGCACGCTCTCGGTTTAAATTATACCATGAATTTCTTTTAGATCTCTGTGGCTAAAAAGTAATTTATCGCAAACTCACTTTTTATGATTCCCGATGTCGTGTCGGTTTTGCCACAAAACTTTAACAAGCCATAACTTCTTCGTTATAAGTCGGATTTCAGCGTTCCTTATATCCCCGAAATCCTTGTTACGACTATTTCAGCTTTATTCATAGATATTGGATCTATTTATTATTTTATTTTTGATACTTATTTTTATTATTATTTTATTACATCGTTAATAGCAAGTATAATGAACATAAAATCACATAATTCACATAATACTCAAATAATTCCTCTTCATTACTTCAAAATGGGTTACAATTGTCAACCCTAACTTTTACTTCATACTATTAATGCTTAGCCTAGAAACACGGGCTTTACAGTTTTTGGATTAGACACCTAATCAAACAATACATTGCAATACATAGTATAGTGAAGAAGCTCACCTAAGGTGCAAACCCAAGAAACACAGCTACTCTCTATACTGATTGCTCCCACGAACCGACTAGCACCAAAACACAATAGAACCTTAATCAATAACTTAATTCCTTTAAGTTTGACCTAAAGTCAAACTGGTCACAAAGTCAATGGTCAACAGGTCAACAACTCCACATAATGTGGCAAGCTCTTGGTCACGCCGTGGCTAGCTAAAGACAAAATAGTCGAGCATCCAAGAACTGTTATGACATGGCAAGCCCTTGGTCATGTCGTCAGATCTAACAGATTGCCAAATTTTCCATTAAGTGCTTAACCCCTTAAGATCAAAACTCAAAATCTCAGATCTACTCATTCACACTAACTTAATGGATAAAGTTTCCAACGTTAACCATTGGAACTTCATATCAAGGCTAGATCTAACATTCTAAGTCCATTATCTACTTAATGAGGCTATAACTTGAGCATCAGATACACCAAACATGATCCTTTTTCTTCTTCCACACAAGTCTAATGACCTAGAAAATCCATCACAAGCTTCAATGTTTTTCAAACTCCAAGAGCATCCAAGGAAAGGACCAAAATCATACAAAAGGGACCCAAATTTGTATCAAGAAAAACATAAGTTAAGATGAAAGCTTTAAACATTCAAAAAATTAGAATTCTTAAAAAGATAATGGATCCAAGTTCTCTCCTTGATCCCTTGCAATAATATGGACTTCTCTTTTCTGAAGCTTTACACAAAATCTAAATATTAAACTCTTAATCAAGAAATCAATCCTTCAAAGCTTCATGGAGGCTACGGTTTCATTTGGAAGGAATAGAGGCCGAGGAGGATGCCCTAAACCTTGATTTAGGGGCTTAAATATGTAGGAAACCCTAAAAGATCATGGGATTGGTCTATAGTTGCATCCACTTCGTAGCCTTCCTCTAGCCACATTGTGGAAAACATCAGATATGCGATTCATCCATTTGACATGCCACATCGTGGTGCTCCTTTCACCACGTCGTGGCACAAGACTTTTCCCAAAAACTTTACCTTTGACCCCTCAAGACCTTTAACCGATCTATTCTAGGAAACGGGTGTTACATAACAGGAATAGACGAACAGTTGCCAACCAACATATTATATAACTCTAATTGCTAAAGGAATTGAGAATACCTGAGTCTGAGGCCAAGTGAGATGTGGAACTTGTATCCATAAACCAAGTAAAATCATTACACTCTTGGAGACACATAGAGCTAAAAGCTTGACCGATGTATATAACTTGATCATTTGATACTGGGGAACTATTTCCAAGGTGGTCGCATGAGAGATGATTTCCATGAAAGTTAGCTATAAAACTCCAAAACTCCTAGTTTGAGTCTGGATTCAAATGAATGCTCATCCAATTCTCTCAAACCAAGACTTTGATACCAACTTGTAACACACCAAAAATCCAAGAAATTAAAAAACTTTTAAAATCAACCATGAACCATCATTATTTACAAAAATACTCATTGTATCAAAAGTAACATGATTTCAAAGTGTCCCGAATAAACCTATCATATGAAAATAAGAAGATGTTCACTATCAGGCCTTCGCTTTCCCACGATCCTCAGAAGTAACTGAAACAATAAACTAAAATTGTAAGCCAAAGCTTAGTGAGTTCCCCCAAAGTACCAACACATCACATAGCAAACAAGCATACAAATATGAGCATCTAGTTTGACTAGACCGCCTCGCAGGGCCTGCAAGCTATCTGGACCGCTCTACTAGCCTTCTACATGACTAGACCGCCTCTCAGCGCCTACGGCTTATCTGAACCACTCTATGGGCCGTCGGTCTGACTGGACCGACCGTAGGGCCTACAACCTATTCGGTCGTCCCCGACTATCTTGGCCTACAATACAAAGCAGGACTGTCTCAACCTAAACACAATATGTCGACATACGTAACAAATAAACCTAAACATGGAGCCAACAAATATAGATAATCATACAAATCTACTAATCAGCCACAAACTAGCATAGCACTATCCTAGCCAGGATAAATCATCTAGTGGGACGACATTGGTCCCTTCGACCAACGGGTACAGTGAGGAAAACTCACCTCTCAGTCTGAATGCAAGCTGAGTAAATATTTGTTCTGAAAATTGGCTAAAAGATCACCTTACCAATACCAAGGACCTAATCTTAATTAACAACTCAAAATACCCCTAGGTCAAAATTGCACAAGATTCTGCTCAAAGGTCAAAGTCAACGAGTCAACTCATCTGAGTACGTGGGGTGTACTTTGCTTGTAGGATGGGCCTACATAAGCCTAGAGCAGGATCGGGCCGTTGACGTCGTACACATGGCATACTCAGAACTACGCACAACATATGTACCGAAGTCCTTTTTCATAAGAAGAGCTTAATGCATTAAGCTCTTACGTTCCAATTGTAGATCCAATCCCAAATTACCATTGAGAGTCATAAATTTTACAACTTTATGACTTTGCATTTCCATTAAGTGCTTAATACAAACAATCCTAACTTCTTAATCCCTAAATACATTCTAGAGCCTGCATGGGGAATGACTAAGCATCAAGATCTCATATTTATGACTCAAAAACCCTCAATGGGTCTAAAAGGATGGCTTATTTGGTTAAGAGCATGCCATGCTCTAGAATTCCCAAGGTTGGGACCAAAACTTTCCTAGATAAAGGAATAACTAGATCTAAAAGAAAACATGATCAAGCTAGGTGCTTTTTACCTCCTGAAGGTTGCTAGCAAGGTGAGATACCAGATCTAAACTTCTTCCAAGCTCCAAAGTTGTCACACCCCCAAACCGGAACGGCGGAAACGTTCAGGGGTGGCTGACGTCATGCGTAGTATCACAACAATTGTATCATAGCAAGCATAGTAAACACAACCAGACATTGAATACATATGTGAAAAAGGTGTACATTGTTTAATACATAGTTTTGTTCATATTAAAAGTAAAACAGAAAGACGCGACTCTAACACTTCGACTTCTTCGAGCTTCTGGAAGTACCTGTCTACTAATTCCCTGAGAATACAAGCATTTTTGAAAAGTATATCAGCTTAAAGCTGGTGAGTTCATAAGCATTTAGTTTTGGTGGAAAAGTGTTCTTTGAATCCTTTTGAAAAGTGTTCCTCTAGAAAATCCTATATTTTCTTATGAAAAGCGCATTTGAAAACCCATTCATTCCATGACTTCCAGGTTCGTACAGGATAAGTACAATCCAATAAGTCATGAAATGAATATGAATATCCGTTGGTTGTAAAACAATTCGTTTTGACTGGCCGGTATACCCCGGGAAAATCCTATATTTTCCCTAAAGGTAGTTGGTTGATTATCCATTTTAAATTGAGGTTTGCAAGTATCTACCATACTCATGTATATATATAAAAGCAGTTTTCGTTTAAAGACCCTGGTTACACCCAGAGATATATTAGTCTTAAAAACCAAATAAAAGAAAACTGTGATGAACTAAGTCCTAAAGATATTATTAATACCCTCCAATAATCTATCAGTTGTTACTTTGAGGTTAGTTCATTTGATTCATTATTACAAAAGTAAACTCCTGTTATCTAGGTTGTGAGTTTCGTAACCATAACTGACTGGACATGGCCCACAACGGTCGTTATCCTTAATGACTTTGTCACCCGCAGACCTGCCGGTCCAACTATAGCTAGCAGTGAGGTGCGGGATTGTCAGTCTCGTATAGATCTATACACAACAGTCACGCTCTCCCTACAAGAGACTCTGGTCACGAGTGCTAGTCCTCCCCTATGTTTCTTGTGGTAAGTGTTACCAAGTACGTTTCTCAAACATAGCCTAACAAATTTACAAGTAATAATACCGAAAATCCTGTTGATGATTTTCACGAATCCTTTATAAAATAATACATTTATCTATATAATCCGTAAGTTCATTGTTCTAGTTTTAAAAACTGTTTCTATGTGTTGATTTCTTAATCGGTTGGTAAAACTATTTTCCATGTTAAACGCATACTGAAAATATAATTATCTTAAACAAAAAAATATATTTTGAGCACAAGTTTCCTTATACTTTTGCTTGTATTCCTCCCCCCCCCCCTGAAAACATGAAAAACTCGGAAAAAGCGTAGGGGTATGAACTCACCTCGGGTGATTTGAATGAAGGATCGATACGGAATGCGGGATGTTCAATTGAAGCCTTGAACACGATTTGATCCTAATCAACAAGTAATGACACATAAAGGAGTCAAATGATGGTATTTCACCACTAAATGTGACGAAGAACCATTCTAAGAACTTGGGACTACTTGCACTAAGTGTTAGGACCTCAAAGGATTGCATGAGTGTGGTGTATGGCCACTTTAAAGGTGTTGTCAAGGTCCATACTTGCATCCATGAAGTGTCCTAGGCCCATACTTGGTGGTAGTACAAGTTTAGGGTCTTAGAAATGGGTTTGTGGTGCTATGGTGTGTGTGTATGGTCGTACAAATGAGTGTGCTGCCGCACACAGGTGTGTGTTGCCGCACTCCTTCAACAAGATGAAGAACATGACATGACTTTCATGATTCAAGGCCTAGATCAAGAGGTTCTTCAAGTATAACAAGCTAAGGGATGGATTACTCACGTTTTTGAAGCTTTGGAAGGTTCAAAGTTGGAGAAACTTGAGGGGAAATGATGTTGTGTGCTGCCAAAGTGTTAAAGGAATGAATGGAAGGGGGCTACCCTTTATATAAGGGTAAAGGTGTTGCCCAAAAGTGAGTGTGCTGCCAAGGGAGTGGGTGTGCGGCCGCACACCTGTGTGTATGGCCGTACACTCCTCCAAGAGGTGTGTATGGCCCAATTTTTCACTATTAAACACTCTGACTTATTCCTAAACTCGACTTTGGTCATACTCAAGCTTTGAATCACTTAAACGAACCCTCAAACAGTGCCAGAGGTCAACGAAACATGTTTAACTTTGATTGAAATGGCTAAGTGTGCGAGACAGAAGTTTCGGGTTGTCACATCATCCCCCCGTTAGAGGGAATTTCATCCCGAAATTCAAGAAATATAATTCATGGCCTTGGAAAAGTTGGAGGTACTTAAGTTTCATGGAAATTGCAAATGTCTCATCGGACCGACACTTCTTTAGATTCGATTCGTGGGAGGCGAAATGGAATTTCCGAAGTTCTCGAGGTAACTGAAGTTCGTACGTTTACTGGACCGACTCTAGCAAGGATCTCGGATGGTCCAACGTATCTTGGATTTAGCTTTCTATGCTTTTCGCAATGTATCAGGCTTTTCCAGGGTGAAACCTGTAAGAAAGACACGCTCACCAATCTGGGACTCCAATGATTTTTGTCTATTATCGACATAGCCCCTTTCGTACGATCTTTTCTGCCGTCCCTCAGGTGATTTCAGGACTCACGAGAGTGCTGTCGGGGACTTGAATCTTGTCTATTTGCGTGTCGCATGCCTCAGCCCAGCACAAATGGGGTCTGCACTTATGGCTGCAAAGGGCTTCGAACGACGCAACCTTGTTACTGGAAAGGTCGTCGTTGTTGCAAGATGGTTCAATTAAGGATAGATGTGGGTCCCATGACACATCTTCGATTGTCCGGATAGTTCTCTTACTTTGTCCTTCTCTTCGCGGATGATACTCTTCATATGAATTCTTTGAAATTCGCATCTGGATGTCGTCACGAGCGACGAGAGTCTCGCGATCGAACGATTTAAGACAAAAGGGTTTGGTAAAACATAGACTCAGTCTAGCTAGACAGAATGGTGTCGTAGAATCGCGCGTCCAGTTAGTTCGAAAGGATCATTTTGCTAGCACATTGGTGCCCCTGGGTGGGTGTCTCTGGTGTTTGCTGTGTTTGATTCGAAATTGGAGGGTACCACAACCACGAGGGTTCTGATACTTCGAAATTATGAACTTTTTATGAAATGGTTCTTACTAGATCTTCATATAACTACTTGGTGTATACAAGTCATGTATAACTACAACTGACTCTAACGTATTCACTAAGCTATCATAATTTACTCATTAGAGTTTCAAATCTTATAGGAATGTCGCGATTTAATTTGGACGAGAAATTAATCACAATTATGAACAATTGTAGGGGTTTTCGAAAACGTACCAAAACATAGCAGGGTTCTTTGATGCTTCCTCATTCTCTGAGGTCAGACTCCTCCTGTTTCCCCATTGTTCTTCTCTGTTGGGCAGTCTCTTTTGAAATGTCCTAAACTTCCACAGAGGTAACAAGTTGTACTCCTCCAAACATTGGTAGTCGGAGTGATGAACTTGACTAGGGTTCTACAACTGCGGGAGGTGTGTCCCTTCCTGTTGCATCTGGTGCAATGCAGCACTCGGTAGACCCCATGATGATGGTAGTTGCATTTGCTGCAGTGCGGGAGATTTCCACAGTAGGGTATAGTTGGTGTGGGAACAGCAAGGGCGACTGGGGTACCAACTGTCCCAAATCGTTTCCTCTTAGTAGGTTTTTGGGTTGAAAAACTTCCTTTGAAATTTTGTTTTGGAAGGTTAGGTGTGTCCTTTCAATTAAACACTTGTTGTTGAGATTGGTTAACACCAAGATTCGGATTATCGCTAACACTTCCACCCATATTTGTGTTATTAGCGTTAAGAACAGCTAGGGCAGCTACTACAGTTGTTGTGACAGTAGCTTGGAACGTAGCTAAGTCCATCTGGATGATTGGTGTCTTACTGGTGGGTTAGTTACGTTTCTTCGGAGGCATGATCTGCTACATTATCAAGAAAAGAAGATTGTGAGCAACAATGGTTGCCTCTGGATGTACCCTAAATGTTTATCTATGCATTGGGATTTCCCGTTTTGCTTATTTGACTCTCATTGATTCGGCCCACATCCCCATGATGTGGTCTTAGCAAGAATAGAAAACTTTGAACGCAGTAAAGTTCTCATACCATAAACTTACAAACTCCTTGTTGTTTAGCTCATTGCAATAGCTGGATAACTCTCACATTTTCGTCGGCTCTTGACAATATGGAGATTTTGCTACAAGGGTAGTTCTGAGGATCAAGTCGACATGGGATTCAACTTCGCACTCGGAAGAAGTCCCTGGAATGTCTTTGGGGAAGACATCGGGAAAGTTGCAAACTTCGAAGATGCTCTCGAGGTCTTTAACTTCTTGCGTCTCATTGTCAACATGAGCCAGGAATGCAAAGCATTCCCTCCGCAGATGCTCCTAGGGTTGACGTAGGAAATGATACGAAGGTTCGAAAAATCTTATCACTGAGACCAGTGAGGATTTCATTGAAGGGAAGATTGAGACAAATCGCTTTCTCGAAGCAAAGGATATCAACACGATTTGAGGCTTTGTAACAGCCCGAAATTCCAGGTATTGTCTTAAATCTATTTTAGGGAGGGACTCGGCGAGTTGGTGCTTGACTCGCCAAGTAGGACCGCAGGCTTGGTCGCGGATGCGCGACTGGACTCGGCGAGTCCAGATACGGACTCGGCGAGTCGACGCTGTTCAGCAGAAACCCTAGCCGTTTAGTTGGAACGTATATAATGCCTCTTAAGCCGTCACTGTACGTTTCTTTTGGCCGATTGTGAAGAACATAGCATCTGTGGACGACTAGAGGAGAAGGGAAGGCTATTGGGGACTTTGAGGAGATTGTTAGGCAAGAGGAGGCAAGGTTTTGGTCAAAGGAAGAGCAAGAGGATTGAGTTCTGAAGGTTGGGGACACAGAGATCACGTTCTCTAGGTAATGCTCGGCCCATTTCTGTTGTTTTGATGGTGAGCACGAATTTAGGGTTTATGAAACCCATTTAGTGATTAGATAGATTATAATGTTGTTACCAAGTGTTTAAATCCCAGTAATAGTATGTTTAGGGGTCCAGGAAGTCCCATGTATATATATATCGGAACCATGCGGATTACAGGAGGCAGTTGATCGACTGCATGGCATGGACTCGCCGAGTCCAATGATCAGACTCGGCGAGTAGCTTGAAGGCTCACTGGGACTCGTCGAGTTGTTCTTCAGACTCGGCGAGTATCTTGAAGGTTCACTGGGACTCGCCGAGTTTTCCTTTAGACTCGGCGAGTGGAGTCGGGGTGGCCCCGCGATTCTTCCACAAGGATCTCGTCGAGTCAGGAAGGATACTCGACGGGTAGAAGGGGGAACAACAGGGAAGTTGGGGAGGACGTCTAGACTCGCCGAGTCGCCTTTGCACTCGACGAGTCCGGTCAAGTTGACCGTTGACCAGAGTTGACCTGCATGTAATTTCGTAGGGTCAGTTGTCTTGTTTGATAAGATTATTAATAAGGGTATGTGGTATTATAGGGAGTCTGCAGTTTGGCGGATTGAGTGCGAGTCGTTTCAAGAGTTCTAGCCTACATACTTCGAGGTGAGTTTTCTCACTATACTCCACCCAGAAGGGTTTGACTGTGAGACCGGAAGGTCGTATATGATATGTGTTATTTATGTTATAAATAGAAAGATAGATGCTATGCATGATATGTATGTTTATGTGGGCTGGAAGGCGATATATTATGTGGCAGAAAGGTCAGGTATGATGTATGCGCTACGTGCTATGTGTGTTAAGTTATATGTATTATGTGTTGTAAATGTTATGGGCCAGAAGGCAACCTACTGTGGGCCGGAAGGCAATATGATACGGGCCGGAAGGCGATATGTCATGGGCCGGAAGGCAATTATGTTACGGGCCGGAAGGCAATGTGTTGTGGACCAGAAGGTCAGGGCCTGGAAAGGCGTATGTGTGTAAGTCGTATACTGGGGAACTCACTAAGCATTTATGCTTACAAGTTGTATGTATGTGTTACAGGTACTAGCGAGGACCGTGGGAAGGCGCCGGCGTGACGCGTACACACTGCCATTGTTGGAGATCTTGGGGATCCTTTAAATTGTATTTTGAAATGAAATTTGGAATAAATACTATTGTTGAGTGAAATTGTTTTATTTTAAATGAAAATTTTATTTGAAAAATTGAGCTGTTACAATTGGTATCAGAGCCTAGGTTTGAGGGATTCGGGTGTACCTTCGGGTGTAACTGAACTCAAACCGAGGACTTGAGGAAAAATCTTTTAAAAGTAATAAAGACCTACAATTTTATAAATGGTAAAGCGGTAAACAAGAACGGAGCAGTGTGTACGATCAGCCAGCGCCCGAACGGTAAAGATCCCCAGAATACCTTACAATGTTATGTTATGCACTGAATTATGAATTGTTATGCATGCTAGAAGACTAGGTATACATGATAGGACTAGAATGGCCTGTTTTGTGATGCCTTAGTCTAGGGAGATTGCTTATATGAGATATTTGGTAGCGTGCAAGTAGATAGTGCATACTGGAGGTAGGGTGCTCATTATTCGGGGTTTGGGGAGGAAGATTTGGGACGAATACTGATACGGTGTGGTCGGTAGTATTGGGCCCGTACTACCGAAGACACCGGGTCGGTGGAAGACCCAAGTAAGAATCCCTGGATATCGGAGACTGAGTAGGGTGCGTTATCGAGTACAATTGTACTTGTTGGAGTCTCTGATAATTTTATGATTGTATTTCAGAGACATCATGGTTGTCACACGCAATGGGGCGAGTTCGAGCACTGTGAGTGACGAGGATCTTCGTCAGATGATCCAGGAGGAGGTGGCTGCAGCGATCCAGGCCGAGATCCCGGAGATGTTTGGGTCTATTAAGACCACACTGATGGAGACATTCGAGGAACGGTACGCCGCACTGACTGAGGCTGCAGCTGCTGCCGCTACCGCAGCCGTGGCCGCTGCCAGGCCGCAAGGGGGCGATTCGTTGCTGTTCCGAGAATTCAGCAACACGAAACCCCCTGAGTTCGATGGGACACAGGATCCGATTGCGGCGATGAGGTGGATCGCCGACGTTGAGGGGTGCTTCTATACTTGCTCATGCCCGGAGCACCTGAGGGTACGGTTCGCCCTGAACCAGCTCCGACTGGGAGCGAAGGACTGGTGGAAGTTCGTGACGGCGAACTTCACTCTGGCGGAGATCACAGCGGTGACGTGGGAGAGGTTTACCGAGATGTTCAGGGACGAGTACGTTCCCCCAGTGGAGAGGGAACGATTGATTCAGGAGTTCTTGACCCTTAAACAGGGTACCGATTCCGTTGCAGTGGTCACATGGAAGTTTCATGAGAGGGCGATGTTCTGCCCCGAGCTGGTATCTACAGAGCAGTCATGGATGAGCCGGTATTTGGGCGTGCTGAGGAGGGACATCCGGGAGTTTGTGTCAAACTCCACCTATCGTACTTTCACTGAGCTTCAGGCGAACGCCAGGAAGCGCGAGATCGAGTTGGAGACTCAGGTGAGGGAGAAGGCCGAGTCTCGGCAGGTGGAGCGGCGGCCGGCTCAGTCTCAGCCGGCAGCCAAGCGGATCAAGTCCGCTGATTCGAGGATGGGAGGTCCGAAGGGCCACACTTGCGCGAAGTGCGGCAAGGGTCATGAGGGGGCGTGTCGAGCTGGTGGTTGCTACAAGTGTGGCAAGGAGGGACACATTGCCAGGGATTGCCCTAAGGGGTTTATGGTTTGCTTTCACTGCAACCAGACAGGCCATCGGAAGGCCGAGTGCCCGCAGCTTCGCCAGGGAGCTACACCTACTACCAGGACTACTAAGACCCGACCGGTGAAGGTCGAGGCCCCGAGGGCTCGCGGGAGAGCCTTTCAGCTGACTGCGGAGGAGGTCCACGCTGCGCCCGATGTTGTGGCAGGTATGCTATCATTCATGTATTTACTTTAAAGTCGAAATGTTATGCTTATATTAATGTATGTGTAGGTACTTTTCTTGTGAACTCTATGCCTGCTCTAGTGTTATTTGATTCGGGTGCGAGTAGATCTTTTGTATCGTTAGCTTTTAGTCAGCATATCGGCATTAGTCGTGAGCCGTTAAGTCGGCCTTTGAGCGTTTCTATTGCGGCCGAGAGGGTGGTTTGTGCTACGGAGGTTCTTCGGGGATGCGTGCTAGAGATTTTCGGGGTTGCGTTTCCGATTGACCTAATTCCTATTGCGATGGGGGATGTTTGTGTCATCGTGGGCATGGACTGGTTGAGCCGATTCAGCGCCGTCATTGACTGCGAGCGTCAACTGGTGACTATACGAGACCCTAGTGGGGGAGTTCTTACGGTATACGGCGAGGGTACCCGTTCGGGATCAGCTTTTTGTTCGGCTGCTAGGGCGAGGCAATGCCTACAGCAGGGATGTAAAGGTTTTTTGGCGTATGTGATGGATACGCGGGAGACTTCCGAGAGACCGAAGACAGTGGAGGAGGTTCCAGTGGTGCGCGAGTTTCCAGATGTTTTTCCCGAGGATTTGCCGGGAGTACCTCCTGCGAGACAGGTGGAGTTTGGTATCGATCTGGTTCCGGGGGCTGCGCCTATTGCGAAGGTGCCTTATCGTCTGGCACCTCCAGAGATGCAAGAGTTGTCCTCGCAACTCCAGGAGTTGCTGGGAAAGGGATTTATTCGGCCGAGTAGCTCGCCGTGGGGAGCACCGATTCTGTTCGTCAGGAAGAAGGATGGTTCACACCGGATGTGTATCGATTACCGGGAGTTGAACAAGGTGACGGTCAAGAACCGCTATCCGTTACCAAGAATCGATGATCTATTCGATCAGTTGCAAGGGGCATCTTGGTTTTCCAAGATCGATTTGAGATCAGGGTACCATCAGGTAAGAGTGCGGGATGAGGACGTCCAGAAGACAGCATTTAGGACGCGCTATGGGCATTACGAGTTCGTGGTGATGCCTTTTGGGCTCACCAATGCCCCGGCAGTGTTCATGGACCTCATGAACAGGGTATGCAGGCCGATGCTGGATCGGTCAGTGATTGTATTCATCGACGACATCCTGGTGTATTCGCGGTCTAGAGAGCAGCATGAGGGGCATTTGAGGGAGGTCCTTAAGGTACTGAGGTCGGAGAAGCTATATGCGAAATTCTCCAAATGTGACTTCTGGTTGCGGGAGGTCCAATTTCTGGGACATGTTGTTAATCAGGCAGGGATATTGGTTGATCCGGCCAAGGTGGAAGCAGTGATGAGTTGGGAGGCACCGAAGTCACCTTCCGAGATCAGGAGTTTCCTTGGGTTGGCGGGGTACTATCGGAGGTTTATTAGAGACTTCTCCAAGATCGCGGTACCGCTCACTAGATTGACCCGGAAGGGTGTTACATTCTCATGGGGACCCGAGCAGCAGACTTCCTTCGAGACACTTCGTCAGAGACTGTGCGAAGCCCCGGTATTAGCTCTCCCGGAAGGGATGGAGGACTTTGTCGTATATTGCGACGCATCGATTTCGGGGCTGGGTGCAGTGTTGATGTAGAGGGGCCATGTGATAGCTTATGCATCGAGGCAGCTGAAGCCTCACGAGGCGAGGTATCCCACGCATGACTTAGAGTTGGGGGCAGTAGTGTTCGCTCTCAAAATTTGGCGTCACTACCTGTACGGGGTTCGTTGTACTATATACACGGACCATAAGAGTTTGAAGTATTTAATGGATCAACCCAACCTAAATATGAGACAGAGGAGATGGTTGGACGTGGTTAAGGATTATGACTGTGAGATCCTATACCACCCAGGCAAGGCTAATGTGGTAGCCGATGCATTGAGTCGTAGGGCGGAGAGCACTTCATTGCGGGACGTATGTCTGAGGTTGACGGTGATGACTCCGGTATTAGATGCTATTCGTGGGGCACAGGCCGAGGTTGTGAGATCCGAGATGCAGAAGAAGGAGCGGGTCGTCGGGTTAATTTCAGAGTTCGTTAAAGATGGACGAGGACTTCTGACGTTTCAGGGTCGGATTTGGGTACCATTCGTGGGCGGTACGCGTGCTACTTTGATGGAGGAGGCTCATAGATCGAAATTCTCGATCCATCCCGGTGCTACGAAGATGTATTTGGATCTGAGAAAGGAATATTGGTGGCCTTGCATGAAGAGAGACGTCGCTTGGTTCGTTGAGAGGTGTTTGACCTGCCGTAGGGTTAAAGCCGAGCACCAGAGACCGCATGGTAAGTTGCAGCCCTTGGAAATTCCTGAGTGGAAGTGGGAACAGATCACGATGGATTTCATCACCAAATTGCCGAGAACTGCCAGAGGAGTCGATGCAATTTGGGTGATTGTGGATAGGTTGACAAAGAGTGCACACTTCCTTGCCATTAGCGAAAGTGCATCAGCAGAGAAGTTGGCGGAGTTATACGTGAGAGAGATAGTATCTCGGCATGGAGTGTCGATCTCGATTGTTTCGGACCGCGATGTGCGTTTCACTTCCAGGTTCTGGAAGAAATTCCATGAGGAGCTGGGTACTAAACTGCATTTTAGTACCGCATACCATCCCCAGACAGACGGTCAGAGCGAGCGGACGATTCAGACATTGGAAGACATGCTTAGAGCGTGTGTGTTAGACTTCGGGGGTAGCTGGGATGCGCATTTGCCATTGGCTGAGTTTTCCTACAACAACAGCCATCATTCGAGCATTGGTATGCCACCTTTTGAGTTGTTGTATGGTAGGAGGTGTCGGACTCCCATTTGCTGGGGAGAGGTGGGACAGAGAGTGATGGGCAGTACAGAGATCGTACTTCAGACGACCGAGCAGATTCAGCAGGTTAGACAGAGGTTATTGACCGCCCAGAGTCGACAGAAGAGTTATGCGGACAGACGCCGGTCCGAGCTGGAATTCCAAGTTGGTGACTTCGTTCTCCTAAAGGTTTCTCCCTGGAAGGGAGTGATCCGATTCAGAAAGAGGGGCAAATTAGGGCCCCGGTTCATAGGTCCATTCCGGGTAATTGCAAGAGTAGGTCGGGTAGCTTATCGGCTAGAGTTGCCAGTAGAGTTGGGACAGATTCATGATACCTTTCACGTTTCACAGTTGAGGAAGTGCATAGCCGATGAAACGGCAGTGGTTCCGTTAGAGGATATTCAGGTGGATGCGAGCCTGAATTACGCCGAGAGACCAGTAGCTATCAGGGATCGGAAGATCAAGGTTCTGCGGAACAAGGAGATACCTCTGGTGTTGGTTCAGTGGCAACATCGGAAGGGATCGGAGATGACTTGGGAGCCGGAGCGTGAAATGTGGGAGCAACATCCGGAGTTATTCGCAGAGTGAGACTTCGAGGGCGAAGTCTAGTTCTAGTGGGGGAGAGTTGTAACAGCCCGGAATTTCAGGTATTGTCTTAAATCTATTTTAGGGAGGGACTCGGCGAGTTGGTGCTTGACTCGCCGAGTAGGACCGCAGGCTTGGTCGCGGATGCGCGACTGGACTCGGCGAGTCCAGATACGGACTCGGCGAGTCGACGCTGTTCAGCAGAAACCCTAGCCGTTTAGTTGGAACGTATATAATGCCTCTTAAGCCGTCACTGTACGTTTCTTTTGGCCGATTGTGAAGAACATAGCATCTGTGGACGACTAGAGGAGAAGGGAAGGCTATTGGGGACTTTGAGGAGATTGTTAGGCAAGAGGAGGCAAGGTTTTGGTCAAAGGAAGAGCAAGAGGATTGAGTTCTGAAGGTTGGGGACACAGAGATCACGTTCTCTAGGTAATGCTCGGTCCATTTCTGTTGTTTTGATGGTGAGCACGAATTTAGGGTTTATGAAACCCATTTAGTGATTAGATAGATTATAATGTTGTTACCAAGTGTTTAAATCCCAGTAATAGTATGTTTAGGGGTCCAGGAAGTCCCATGTATATATATATATATATATATATATATATATATATATATATATATATATATATATATATATATATCGGAACCATGCGGATTACAGGAGGCAGTTGATCGACTGCATGGCATGGACTCGCCGAGTCCAATGATCAGACTCGGCGAGTAGCTTGAAGGCTCACTGGGACTCGCCGAGTTGTTCTTCAGACTCGGCGAGTATCTTGAAGGTTCACTGGGACTCGCCGAGTTGTCCTTTAGACTCGGCGAGTGGAGTCGGGGTGGCCCCGCGATTCTTCCACGAGGATCTCGTCGAGTCAGGAGGGATACTCGACGGGTAGAAGGGGGAACAACAGGGAAGTTGGGGAGGACGTCTAGACTCGCCGAGTCGCCTTTGCACTCGACGAGTCCGGTCAAGTTGACCGTTGACCAGAGTTGACCTGCATGTAATTTCGTAGGGTCAGTTGTCTTGTTTGATAAGATTATCAATAAGGGTATGTGGTATTATAGGGAGTCTGCAGTTTGGCGGATTGAGTGCGAGTCGTTTCAAGAGTTCTAGCCTACATACTTCGAGGTGAGTTTTCTCACTATACTCCACCCGGAAGGGTTTGACTGTGAGACCAGAAGGTCGTATATGATATGTGTTATTTATATTATAAATAGAAAGATAGATGCTATGCATGATATGTATGTTTATGTGGGCTGGAAGGCGATATATTATGTGGCAGAAAGGTCAGGTATGATGTATGTGCTACGTGCTATGTGTGTTAAGTTATATGTATTATGTGTTGTAAATGTTATGGGCCAGAAGGCAACCTACTGTGGGCCAGAAGGCAATATGATACGGGCCGGAAGGCGATATGTCATGGGCCGGAAGGCAATTATGTTACGGGCCGGAAGGCAATGTGTTGTGGACCGGAAGGTCAGGGCCTGGAAAGGCGTATGTGTGTAAGTCGTATACTGGGGAACTCACTAAGCATTTATGCTTACAAGTTGTATGTATGTGTTACAGGTACTAGCGAGGACCGTGGGAAGGCGCCGGCGTGACGCGTACACACTGCCATTGTTGGAGATCTTGGGGATCCTTTAAATTGTATTTTGAAATGAAATTTGGAATAAATACTATTGTTGAGTGAAATTGTTTTATTTTAAATGAAAATTTTATTTGAAAAATTGAGCTGTTACAGGCTTAACCATTTCGTGTCGATTAGCATATCGAAGCTGATACGAAATTGATGGGGAAAAGGAATAATCATCTAAGTACATCTCATGATTCACGTTTTGAGGACAAAACAGTGATGGGACCTTGATAAAGTTGCTTACTTTTCATGCTATCGATCTAAGGTACACTTTTGATAATGAAAATATTTAACTAAAATATGATAGTTGCCACCATTGTCGATATCAAGATTACCCAGAGTTTGAAAAATTCGACCTAGGAGTAGGTTTACCACATATCAACAGAGGATTAATTTGACAACATAAAGAACTAGCAATTCGGTACTTGCAAGTCAAGAATGTCTACAGAGAAAGGAGCTACTTGGAACATATATAGGAAAAGTATTCTGTAGACCAAAAGGAAGGACAAGTAGAATATTTTCTAATGGCGACGGGCACTTCTAGGGTGGAACCTTAGGTTAGTCAACTGGCGCTCCATTTCAAGCAGGCGAATTTCATATACTGATTGGCATGCTCGGAGCTCTACGAATTTGGCTCGAGTTGCAGCTAGCTCTCACTGATGGGCTTCGTTGTCTCTCAAAATCCTCTTATAAGCAACCTCAAGACTGCGAATACGGTTTGTGTTGGCATCCAAGTCTTCCTCGAGTTCCACAGATCGTTGAATGGCCACCATGTTCATTTCGACATAGCGGGCCACTCGGCGGACTATGATTGGAAGGGCTCTATCTGCCGAGCATCCTCCGTCCATATTGTAGAAGCGACGATCCCCATTATACGGGCAGGGTTGGACTTGTTCGTGACTCCATCTATCCAAGCTTCCAACCCACATAGGAGTTGGGCCTTCGAACTCAAGTCGGGGGTTAGGATTTGGTATTGGAGCTACTGGAGGTAGGTTCTCGACTTCAGGTTCTGGGTCGGCCTCTTCGGGGAATTGTTCCGCGAAGTCATCGTCCAAGGGAATTTTGTGATTTTCTTATGGCTCTGCCTCGAGCCATCCAACATTTCCTTGGATGGGAAAATACAGGTCGCCAGGGAGATGGAATCCGGCCATGCTATCTACGCGAGATAAGGGGTAAAGGGATAGTTATTAGGCATCGAATCTAATAATACTTCCAATTTATTATAGTTTCATGATTGATTCTCGAGGGATGGATTCCTGGGTAAGTTTCCGGTTTGGTTGTTATAGCATCCTAAAATACTCTTATAGTATTTTAACCCTTATGTTTGACTCTAGAACTTTTCTGGTACCAAGGTAAGTTTTAGACTTGCTGCGACACCACAGTCACTCCCAAGCACATGTTGGTCATGTCTCGAATGAGTATAGTTGATTAGGCTATATTGACCCGAGACATGATTACATAACTGCCCAGGTTTAACCTCTATGTCCAACCTCCAAATACTTTTATTTTGTTCTACTTATGACACTGGTTCGGGTACTTAGGTATACTTGTATACTTTTTATAAAAATACCTATATTTTTTAAAGTATGCTTTTAGTTTAGAGAACTTAGGCCCCTTAATGTTTATAGTTGTATACCATGTATGGTTCGGTATACTTAGTTCACTATAAACAATGGCTCTGATACCAATTTGTCACACCCCCAAACCAGAACGGCGGAAACGTTCGGGGGTGGCTGACGTCATGCGTAGTATCACAACAATTGTATCATAGCAAGCATAGTAAACACAAGTAGACATTGAATACATATGTGAAAATGGTTTACATTGTTTAATACATAGTTTTGTTCATATTAAAAGTAAAACATAAAGACGCGACTCTAACACTTCGACTTCTTCGAGCTCCTGGAAGTACCTGTCTTCTAATTCCCTGAGAATACAAGCAGTTTTGAAAAGTATATCAGCTTAAAGCTGGTGAGTTCATAAGCATTTAGTTTTGGTGGAAAAGTGTTCTTTGAATCCTTTTGAAAAGTGTTCCTCTAGAAAATCTTATATTTTCTTATGAAAAGCGCGTTTGAAAACCCATTCATTCCATGACTTCCAGGTTCGTACAGGATAAGTACAATCCAATAAGTCATGAAATGAATATGAATATCCGTTGGTTTTAAAACAATTTGTTTTGAATGGCCGGTTTACCCCGGGAAAATCCTATATTTTCCCTAAAGGTGGTTGGTTGATTATCTGTTTTAAACTGAGGTTTGCAAGTATCTACCATACTCATGTATATATATATATATAAAAGCAGTTTTCGTTAAAGACCCTGGTTACACCCAGAGATATATTAGTCTTAAAAACCAAATAAAAGAAAACCGTGATGAACTAAGTCCTGAAGATATTATTAATACCCTCCAGTAATCTATCGATTGTTACTTTGAGGTTAGTTCATTTGATTCATTATTACAAAAGTAAACTCCTGTTATCTAGGTTGTGAGTTTCGTAACCATAACTGACTGGACATGGCCCGCAACGGCCGATATCCTTAATGACTTTCTCACCCGCAGACCTGCCGGTCCAACTGTAGCTAGCAGTGAGGTGCGGGATTGTCAGTCCCGTATAGATCCATACACAACAGTCACGCTCTCCCTACAAGAGACTCTGATCATGAGTGCTAGTCCTCCCCTCTGTTTCTTGTGGTAAGTGTTACGAAGTACGTGTCTCAAACATAGCCTAACAAATTTACAAGTAATAATACCGAAAATCCTGTTTATGATTTTCATGAATCCTTTATAAAATAATACATTTTTCTATATAATTCACAAGTTCATTGTTCTAGATTTAAAAACTGTTTCTATGTGTTGATTTCTTAATCGGTTGATAAAACTATTTTCTGTGTTAAAAGCATACTGAAAATATAATTATCTTAAACAAAATAATATATTTTGAGCACAAGTTTCCTTGTACTTTTGCTTGTATTCCCCCCCTGAAAACATGAAAAACTCAGAAAAAGCGTAGGGGTATGAACTCACCTCAGGTGATTTGAATGAAGGATCGATACAGAATGCGGGATGTTCAAGTGAAGTCTTGAACACGATTTGATCCTAATCAACAAGTAATGACACATAAAACATACAAATATATATACAAAACTCACAATAGTATCGACTGAGACATTAAGAGTACATGATTTCATTACTTCTAGTGGTCATCCAAACATTAGAACAATGAGTAAACTAAACTAGAAACTTATCAGTAAAGGGTTTAATCCATTTTATTAAACCGATATAACTTAAAGGACCTTAAGTGGTTAATTCTACAATACCTTGGTTTATACATGAGGGTTATATATAATTGATATCCAATAGGTAGTTAGATGTGTGACTTCCGCCTCATTTCCTGTTCCTTGTTTGGTTGTGGGCTTAGGGCAAATTCACACAATTAACTTTCTGTTTGACATTAGATTATATATAGCTAGTGTAAACTAAGTGATTATAGAAGGAACCATTGTGGTTACCATTTTTACTAAAGGAAATTAAGAGTTATTCTTAAAGAATGATTTCTTCAAATATAAAGGAACTATTACAGTTAACTCCGTGAGTACCAAATGAATACGCCAGAGTTATATACAATGAATATCTAACAAATAATGGGATGTGTGACTTCCGCCTCATTTCATGTTCCTTGTTTGGTTGTGGGCTTAGGGCAGATTCACACAACTGATTATTTGTTTACTCTGGGTTTTATATAACCTGTATCCATTTAGTACTCATAGAAAGGATTGTAGAACCATTTTTACTTAACTTTTATTTTATCAGAAGATATAGGATCTTCTGGAGAAACATGAGAACTTTTCTAAAAGAACTTTCAACTTACTTAACATCACTAAAATCTTATGTACTCAGCAGCTTAAATGTTGATCTACTCTTTCAAAATAACTTGTATTCTTAGGAAACTAGCAGACAGATACGCGCATTGGGATTCAGAAGATGAAGTATAGTAGCTTCATGTCTTATTTTTTTATATTACTTTCGGATTCACCTGTTTTTGAATCAGTACTTGTAAACACTTTAATATTAATACAATGGTTGTTTGTTACTATGATTGCTATGATACATGTGTTGTGATACTAAACATGACGTCCTTTGCCCCCGGACGTTTCCGCCATTCCAGTTTGGGGGTGTGACACTTTGTAGTCTAGAGGACTACCTTAGTTCTTCCCATGACTCTGTGACTAACCTCCCCCCAACAAACTGGGGTACGACATCTCCGACCATATAGAAACTCGAAAGGCGGTGCACCAATATTAGAGTGATAGTTGTTCTTGTAGGAAAACTCCACAAGAGGTAGGTAGGAATCCTAACTTCCACCAAAATCTATGATACAAGCCCGCAACATATCCGCAACTTTCTGGATGGTCCATTCACTATGGCCGTTAGTCTGTGGATGATAAGCAGTGCTGAAATGCAGCCTCGTACCTAGTTCCTCGTGGAACTTCTACCAGAACCGTGAATTGAATCGAGCATCTCGATCTGATATAATGGAAACCGGAACCCCATGATGAGCAACAATTTCACGACATACACATCGTCCAATTTCTCATCCGAGGAGCTTTCCCGAATGGCCAAAAAGTGGGCAATCTTTGTCAATCAATCCAGGATGACCCAGAGAGCATAAAAACCCTTGGCAGTCCTCGGTAGCCTGGTGAAAAAATCCATGGTGATATGTTCCTACTTCCACATGGGAACTTCCAAAAGCTACAGCTTGCCATGCGGCCTCTGGTGCTCGGCCTTGACCATCCTACAGGGCAAACACCTCTCAACGTACCCAACCATCTCCCTCTTTATACATGGCCACCAGAAACTTAGTCTTAAATCCCAGTACATCTTGGTAGCTCTTGGTTGTATCGAAAAGCGAGACTTATGTGCCTCCTGCAAAAATGCCTGTATGATCCTGCCAGAAACCGAAACCCAAAACCAATCACATCGGGTCAACATTCCCCGACTATCGGTGACAAATCTACCAATCTCTCCCCAGATCATCTCATGTTTCCATTTCTCCTTCTTGAATCCTTCTACATGTTCCCCTCTGATCAAATCCAAAAGTGGGGCATCAATGGATATCCTCGTACACATACCCCCAGACGAAGATCTAGCCGACTTGCGGCTCAAAGCATCCGCGACCACATTCGCTTTACCCGGATGGTAAAGGATCTCGCAGTCATAATTCTTGAGCACGTCAAGCCACCTGCATTGCCTCATGTTCAGGTTTGGATGGTCCATGACATACCTAAAACTCTTGTGATCCGTGCACACAGTACACCGGCCCCCATAGAGATAATGCCTCCAAATCTTCACAGAAAACACTACTGCCCCCAACTCCCGATCATGAGTAGGATATCGTGCCTCATGCGGCTTCAGCTTTCGAGAATCATAGATAATCACTCGCCCCTTCTACATAAGAACCTCCCCCAAATCTTTGATGGATGCATCACTAAATACAACAAAATCTTAGACACCCTCCGGAAGGGTCAACACCGGGGCCTCACATAACCTCTGTTGTAGTGTGTAAACGTCGCCTGCTGCTTAAGGCCCTAATGGAAATCCACGCCCTTCCTCTTCAGACAAGTGAGGGGTACAAAAATCCTAGAGAAATCCTAAATAAATCTCTGATAATATCCTGCTAAACCCAAGAAACTCCTAGTCTCTAAATGGGACTTCGAAACCTCCCACTGCATCACAGCCTCACTCTTGGCTAGATCGATTAAAACCCTATTTTGGTTAATGAGATGCCCCGGGAACAGGAAATCTCATAGCAAAAACTCACACTTCAAGAACTTGGCATACAGACGTTCGCGCCTCAACACTCCCAAAATCTCTCGAAGGTGCTCCTCGTGCTGCTCTCTGGTCTTGGAATACACCAAGATCTCATCATTAAAAACAATGATTGATCGATCGAGCATCGACCTTCATACATGATTCATCAAATCCATGAAAGCTACAGATGCATTGGTGAGCCTAAATGGCATCACCACGAACTCGTAATGACCATAGTGAGTCTGAAACGCGGTCTTCTCAACATCCTCCTCTCTATCCCTCATCTGATGATACCCTGACCTCAAGTTGATCTTGGATAACCAAGACACACCCTGCAACTGACCGAAGAGGTCATCAATCCACAAAAGGGGATAATGATTCTTCACCGTCAACTTGTTCAACTCTCGGTAATCAATGCACATCCGGTGTGAACCATCCTTCTTCTTGATGAACAAAATCACCCCCTAATAGCGAACTGCTCCGTCTAATAAACTGCTTGCCTAGAAGTTCCGTAAGCTGGGAGGACAACTCCTGCATCTCAGGTGGTTCCAAATGGTACGACGCCTTAGAAATAAAGGTCGCACCCGGAACCAAGTCAATCCTAAACTCGACCTTCTTTTCCGGAGGCACACCACGTAACTCCTTGGGAAATACATCGACAAAGTCTCTACCCACCGGCACCTCTGAAATCAAAACCTACTTCCTAAATCGGGTAACGATTACATAAGAAAGATAACCTATATATATGTGCTGAATATACTGTCGATCCCTGGTAGTAGAAAAAAAGGTTGATCCCAATCTGGTACCCTCTCCATAAACAACCAGCTCTCCCCCACTTGGGGTTCGAACTATCACCCACCGACCATCGCAATCAATCATAGCTCTGAATCTAATCAACCAGTCCATCCCTACGATCACACATATGTCTCCAATACGAATAAGGATCGGATCAATCGAGTAAGGCACCCCCAAAATCTCCAGAACACAATCCCAAAAAACACTCGATGCAGAAATCCCGTATTTGTTGGCGATAGAAACCAACAATGGACACTCCATCTCTCCAAGGGTCGTATCGAAACGCCTACTAAAACACTGGTATACAAAGGACCGACTCGCGCTCGAGTCGAATAACATAAGAGCAGGTAAGGAATTTACTAAGAAGGTACCTATCGGAAAAATAAACATAAGCATACCATACAATAATTGGCAGAATGATAAATGAAAACATACCAGTAATGACATCTGGCACTGCCCTGGCCTCCTCTACTGTGAGCTAAAAAGCATGACCTCCAGCTCTTGGGGGCTCCGCCCTACCCTGGTGCCCATCGATGATCCTCAAAGTAGTTGGCACTGGAGCCTGCACCGGTCCTGTAGTGAGCAAAGAACAGTTGGCCTTAATATGACCAACCTGCTTACAGTGATAACAGATCCTAGTGGTCGGTGCGAGGACCTGCTGGAGAGAATCCTTGGCGTAATTCCCCTCCTTGCCACATTTGTAGCACCCAAAAGAATATCAACAAGAACCATCATGAACCTTGTCGCACTTACCACGATTATGTCCCCTCCAACACCCATATCTCACATCAATGGCCTTAAACCACTTCCCTAAAGGCTACGTCTACACCTGAGCCTGCCTTCGCTCCCTCTCTTGGAGCTCCAACTCAATCTCTTGCCTTATAGCATCCTCCTATAGCTCCACAAGTGTACCATAACATTAAGTAGACAAAAAATGTTGAATGTCTGTCTTAAGCATGCTCAAGTACCAGGTCATGTTAGCTTGCTCGGAAGCAGCAAAATCAGGACAAAACAGAGCTTTCTCAGAAATCATCTTGATGATCTCAGTCACCGACTCAGTCCCCTACCTCGATACATATACTCTTGGGCTAGTCTCTACCTCTCTGCCAATAGAACATATCTTGTATGGAACATATCATAAAACTGCTCCCATGACACATCATCCCTTTTCTCTGGGGTGTAAGAGCTAGTAACCAACCTCCACCAATCCTTCGACCCCAACCGGAGAAGGTTCAGGGCGCACATGACCTTCTGGTCAGCATGGCAGGAACAAGTAAAGAAACATCCCTCAACATCAGATAGCCACTTCATCGTAATAATCGAGTCCTAAACTACATCGAACATTGGGGGCTTCAGATTGTCGAAGTCCCGGTACTGGAAGACTCTCTCGCCAAGAACCCCAGCGACCGCAATGGTCGTGGTTGCTACAGAAAAAAAAACCTCAGAAAGTGCAGTGTAACGACCGTCAAAGTACTCAATCAAGGCAGTCTTGATAGATCTAAATAGCTCTAGTATCTATCCTTGGATAACTGTCACAGCCTCAGTAAAAATCAACGCCTTAATCTTATGCTCAGTCAACGATGGCATATCTTGGCAACTCACTCTAGCTCCTAATCTGGATCCCCATGTGAACACCATACTGAAAATAAACCAAAAAACATCAGATAAGTCACATTTCATACCGTATTAGCTATTCTGAATAATGAAACCCTCAGTGTTGTGACTTCCCAATTACGCGTACGGGTCCTATGCTTCCCAAAGTACGGGAACATACTACCTTCCACACCAACCCGTATTTGTCTCAGAAGATCATCGCTATAACCCTAAAAGCACACACTAGAATACACATACATCCTATTCTCACTCCCTAAAGAAAGGCTAGAAATTCCTCAACTGGTTTGCTGCTTACACATAACACATCCATAGAACTTCCAACATTTGCTAAAAAGTGCATCATGAGTACTACTTACTCCCTAGGATATCCTAGGATCCATACCTCACCCTACCATTAACTGGCAAACGACCCCCATTGGTGCTAGTTAACTACTACATGAATACAATCACATGCAACATAACTTAAATAATCTTAGATTAATAGATATAACCCTAGAACGATTGGAATTAGACAAGAGTTGCGCAATAGGAACTCTATAGGAATAAGCAAGAAAACTCTATAGGAATAAGGCATCATACATCAGACAATTCTATCATGCAATTCCTGGAGATCCCTATCCTACAACTAGCATGTTTTTCTACCATATAATAACAAAAAACAATGTGGGTAACTTGGGGTATACTTTCTTGCTTCGGTTGCTTGTACACATCGCATCCTTCCTTTGTTATTTTTTAAAACAATTTTGAAAACCATTTAAAAAGTTTTGCAGTTCCCTAGTTTGAGTCTAGATTCACATGAATGTTCATCCATTTCTCTCAAACCAAGGCTATGATACCAACTTGTAACACTCCAAAAATCCAAGGAATTTAAAATATTTTAAAATCAACCATGAACCATCATTGTTTACAAAAATATTGATTGTTTAGAAAGTAACATGATATCAGAGTGTCCTAAATAAACCAATTATATGAAAATAGGAAGATGTGCACGATCAAGCCTTTAAAACATCATTGTTTACAAAAATACCGATTGTTTCAAAAGTAACATGATATCAGAGTTTCCTAAATAAACCGATCATATGAAAATAGGAAGATGTGCACAATCAGGCCTTCGCTTTCCCACGATCCTCAGAAGTACCTGAAACAATAAACTAAAACTGTAAGTCAAAGCTTAGTGAGTTCCCCCAAAGTACCAACACACCACATAACAAACAAACAGACAAATATGAGCATCCAACCTTACTAGACCGCCTCATAGGGCCTACAGCCTATCTGAACCCCTCTACAGGCCTTCAACATGACTGGACCGCCTTGCAAGGCCTACAGCCTATCTAGACCACTCTATGGGCCGCCGGCCTGACTCGATCGCCTCACAGTGCCTACAGTCTATCCGATTGTCCCTAGGTGTCTTGGCCTACAGCACAAAGTAGGTCCGCATCAACCCGACTACAATATATCAACATATGTAACAGATAAACATAAACACAAAGCCAACAAATACAGATAATCATACAGATCTACTAAACATCCACAAACTAGCATAACATTATCCTAGCCAGGATAAAGAATCCAGTGGGACGGCATTGGTGCCTGCGACCCACAGGTACAGTGAGGAAAACTCACCTCCCATTCTGAATTCAAGCTAAGTAAATCTGTGCTCTGAAAATCAGTTCGACGATCACCTAACCAATACCAAGGACCTAATCTTAATTAACAACTCAAAATACCCAAAATACCCCTATGTAAAACTTTGTCAAGACTCTGGTCAAAGGTCAAAGTCAACATATCAACTCAGTCAACTCAACTGGGTATGCGGGACATACTCAGATTGTATGCTGGGCATACATGAGCTTTAACCAGGATCGGGTCGTTGATCTCGTACACACGACGTACTCAGAACTATGCACGACATATGCACCGAAGTCCCTTTTTCCATAATAAGAGCTTGATGCATTAAGCTCTTACGATCCAATTATAGATCTAATGCCAAATTACCACTGAGAGTCATAAAGCTTCCAATTTTATGACTTTTCTTGGCCATTAAGTGCTTAATACCAACAATCCTAACTTCTTAATCCCTAAAGACATTCTAGAGCATGCATAGGGAAGAACTAAGCATCAAGACCTCAAATTTATGACTCAAAACCCCTCAATGGATCTGAAAGGACGACTTATTTGGTTAAGAGCATGTCATGCTCAAGAATCACCAAGGTTGGGACCAAAAATTCCCTAGATAAAGTAATAACTAGATTTATAAGAAAAGATGATCAAGCTAGGAGCTTTTTACCTCCTGAAGGTTGATAGCAAGGTAAGATCCCAGATCTAACCTTCTTCCAAGCTCCAAAGTCCTTCCACCCCATGCTTCTTCTTCTTCTTCAAGAATACCACCAAAACACACAAATGAGCTCAAGGTTCACTCTCCACGATTAGGATTAGCTAGAGGGACATTTTTTAGGTGGAGGCCGATGAGGGTGAAGGTATTGGGGCCTTAAAAGGGATTATATAGGGTGAAAAACCTCAAACTAGGGTTTTCGTTTGAACAGTGTACGCCTTGCGTACATGATGAGTACGCCTGGCATACGCGTGCGAACCCATGTTCCTCATGCATGAGTTCTCCATGCGTAGACCCCAAGTACGCACAGCTTACGAACTAGGAAGACAAAACTTGAAAAGTTTAGGGTTAGAAATGAACCTTATCGGAATGGGTGTTACATCAACTGGTGCAGTGATGATGGTGGATGGCTGAGGATCTTGGGCTGCTGTCGAGAGGCTATTTGCCGGTGGTCGGTAATGAAAGGTTGTTGCATCGGTCAAAATTTATACCGCGGAGAGGGAGGCCACCAAGTCAGAAGATAGCTGATCCAAAGTAACACATGAGATGGTGGTTATTTATGTTGATGTAGACGTATGATAGGGTTTGTTGGCGGCGATTGTCGCGGTTGTGGCTTTTGTAGTGTGTCGGTCCTCGGTTATTGCTATTGCGATTTAGAGCACGAGTAAGGTTCCTATGGGGTTGAGATTGGGACCCATCTACATCGGTATAAAGAACTTGTGAGGTCAATGAGTGATCCAACTGAATGGGTTGAGAGGGATGGGTCCATTCAAATCGTTATTTTTCAAGAATAAGCATGGAGCGGGTTTGAAGAAAAGTTGGAAAAGTCTCACGATGACGGATGAGAGTGGAGATGTTGTCAAACTTAGGACCTAAGACATTAAGAAGATGGGTGACAAAGGTTTTTTCCAGAATGGGAGACCTGATATTGGATAATAACTTTGCGATAACATTCATCTTTTGACAATACTCTATCATAGATCGATCACCAAGAACCATATAACACAATTTGTTTTCAAGCTCAATTTCCCACACATCTTTGTTATCTCGGCACAAATCTACAATAGCTTTCCATATGTCCTGATATTTAAAGCTATTTTTAAAACCATGGTGATTATAGGTTGAGTGAAGGTGCCATAAATCCACATGGCAACCATGGAATCAAGATTGTGTCATGTAACGTCCGCAGTTCCGGGCTAGTTAATTTAGAGACCATAACCGTCAAAAATGATTTTTTTTATAAATGATTATTTAGAATAAATAATCTTAATCAAGTACTAGTATATGTCACAAGGTTTCAGTACATATAAAGAATGCCGAAATCCGAGTTATAAGGAACTTATGAATTGTCGAAGTTCCGCAACAAAACCGGCACAACACCGAGAATCGTAAAAAGTGAGTTTACGATAAAGTAATTTTTAGCCTTAGGGACCTAAATGAAAGTTGTAGAGTATGTCTCCACCTACGCGTGGATATAAAGAACGTTAAAAATGGAGATCGTATGCTAAAGTTATGACCTTCCGAATATGCAGTTGTCTAAGAGCATGACACGTGTCAGAAACCCTAATTTGACTGGACTCACGATCTGAGGAGTCAAACAAACAATAATAGGGCCTATAAAACACCTGGGAAGTCTACTAGATGACTCTTGGAAGATCACAACGTGAGCATGTCATTCTCACGATGTGAGAAGTCGTCCGGACACGTTTCGGAGCTATAAACGCATATGGCGAAGCTACGAGGTGATACAGCCATGGCTTACGACGTGAGAATTGATTCTCACGAAGTGAGAGGAAAAAAAGCATCCTATAAGTAGCCATTTCGACCCAAATCTTCCTTACACCAAATTATTTCCTCTCTCTCTCTCTCGTTTGCTGAAGGCGTTCCACGTCCCGAGCCCGACGATCACGGACCGCTGGCCGTTTCTAGTTAGATTCTATCAAATCATGCTACTAATGTGAGTGAATAGTTAATTTCATCCTACGCATAGATATGAAGTATTTAATATAAATTATGTGTTATGTGTGCATATTATAAGTGATCTATATATCTATGTTAGATGAACGATTTAGACATGTTTATGTGATTTAAACTGTATACGTATTTTTATACTTATAAATATATATATTGGGTAGAAACGTGTGATAAGAGATAGGTGATGATAGAAATGTTATGATAATTAGGTGATGAGAGATATGTGATGATAGAAAGGTGATGATAATTAGGTGATGAGAGATAGGTGATGGTAGAAAGGTGATGATAATTAGGTGATGAGAGATAGGTGATGATAGAAATGTGATGATAACTAGGTGATAATAGATATGTGATGATAAATAGGCAATGTAAGATGAGAGGAGATACCATAACCTTGACCGACGATGTGGCAATGTAGTCATCTACCAAAGTATAGATGGCAACCACAGACTATTCTAGAGAGTCATGTGGCAACACCAGCAGGCTCATAACCTATAAGTGATGAATTACGAGTTGAGGCGATGTTGTAACTACGTACTCATGCAATGATACTCTAACCCTTACTATGAATTACGAGTTTAGGCGATGTTGTAACTACGTATTCATGCGATGATACCCTAACCCTTACTATGAATTACGAATTCATGCGATGATGTAACTACGTATTCATGCGATGATACCCTAACCCTTACTAAGAATTACGAGTTCAGGAATTGTTGTAACTACGTATTCATGTGATGACGCCCTAACCCTTACTGGACACGTATTGAGGGAGTAATCCCAGATCAGTACTGTTTATGCGATGTAGGCGATGATCCTTAGGAACAAATATATAAAGAAATGCGATGTAAGGAGATGAGAGGTAAATACGATATATGAGATGACCCTTAGGATAAATCTTTAGGGAAGATTAAATGAAGATAATGGGGATGGGTAATTGGGTTAATTGTTTGATGATTGAACATAATAATTATATTATTGTGGGTTGAAAACCCTATGTACTCACCCGGTTTCCCAACTTGACACACTCAGTTTATTTGTATCATAGGTGTCGATATGAAGCTACATTACACTGAGAGATTAACGGAGATGTAGATCATTAGTGTAAATAAGGTATGTTTATGCTTTTATTCATGTATTGACGATAACATCCCAAAGTTTTAATATGAACAAAATACATTTCTTCGGAAATACTTTGATAATATATTTATCATGTTTTTTCTGGGAACAAATTCCGCAATATTATTCATTAAAATGAATACTCTGATTTTCAAATAAGCATAAATAAAATTTTTAAAATGACTGTGAATTTGGGGATGTCACATGTCATTCCTTGTCGTTGTCGTCTTTTGAAATTGAAGTGCCATCAAGATGACCGAAAATGTTATAGGCTTTGTAATGGGTCTTAAAATGACTCACCAAGCATCATAGTTCAATTGATTCAAGTCAATAATAAATGGAACAAATTTTTTTTATTAGTTATGCTTTAGAGTTTGTGGGTGTCGTCAACCATGAAAATGGAAGAGAAGAAAAACTGATTACGATATGCAAGGAGAAGAAGAAGGCGAAGAGAGGTAGGGTTAGGAGGATTAGTGCTCTGATATAGTAATATATTGCCAAAATATTGGTTGCCTTTTGCATTCTTACGTACACAAACATATATACAATACAAAATAAAAATGGGCCTATATAATACAACAATGGGCTAATGTACACTAGTACCAAGAGAAATTTACATGAGGGAAACATCTTTCACGATACCCAATGTGACATCCCCAAATTCACGGTCATTTTAAAAGATTTATTTATGTTTATTTTAAAATCAGCGTATCCTTTTTGAAGAATATTATTGCAGAATTTGTCCCCAAAAGTATGATAAATATATTATCAAAGCATTTTCGAAGAAATGTATTTTATTTTTACTACAACATTGGTATGTCATCGTTAAGACATAAACATAAGCATAAACAGACCTTCCATTCATTTACACTAATGATTTACATCTCCTTTAATCTCCCAGTGTAATGTATCTTCGCATCGATACCTGTGATACAAATAAACTGAGTGGGTAAGGTTGAGAAACCTGATGAGTACATAGGGTTTTCAGCCCACAATAATATAGTTAATTTGTTTCTTCACATACTTCGTGTCCAACAACAAACCAACTACCCATCCCCATTATCTTCTTTATTCTTAAGGATCTAACCTAAGAATCATCTACTCTTCAATATTTATTCTTAAGGATTTTCCTAAGGAATAGGCACAAAATCCATCGCTGCCAGGGTTTGTCTAAAAGGCACTAATTCCATAAATGTTGATGTTATCTGTTAGGCACAGCTGCCAATGTTATCCATTAGGCACTAAGTCCATAATTGTCAATGTTCATTCATAAGGCACTAAGTCCATAGTTACCAGAGTTTTTAGAGTACATCTGGTGAACACGTAGTTCAAAAACATCTACTGGTTGCGAGCCTGCTAGCGTTCCACTGAACTGTCTAGAATAGTCTGTAGTTGTCATATATACTCTTCTAGATGACTGGATCAGCTTTAAATTCAAGGCTTCTCAACATCTTTCACCTCTCAACATATATATCATCTTTCATCTCCCATCATCCATATCATCTTTCATCTACTCATCTTTACCCAATGTATTTATAGGTATAAAAAAATACATATACAGTTTAAATCAAGTAAAATTTGTATAAATCGTTCATCTAGCAGAGATATCAGGAACACAGATAATAAGCACATATAGCATGTAATAATATTAAATACAACATATCTATGTGTAAGATGAAAGTAACTATACACTCACTTGTTAAAGTGATGATTTAAAATTTGGACAGCGCTTCGCTTCTAGCAATTGTCTTTTCCTTTGACGTAACCAAGTATTATTGTGACAACCTGATATTTCAAGTCAATGTAATGACCTGAGTCAAGTATTGTAATCTAATTTTGAATTAATAAATAAATAAAAATAGTGTCATAAATGAAATGTTCAAAAGTCTCAATTGGGATACATAAAATGATAGATATCGTGTCAAGGTTTTCAGATATATAAAGAACACTTAAATCCGAGTTATAACGAAGAAGTTATGACCAATCAAAGATCTGCGTCAAAACCGATAAAACATTGTTAAGTTTGAAAAGTGAAATTTCAATAAAATACTTTTTAGCCTTAGGAATCTAAACGAAAGTCTTAGATTAGGTTAAACCATGAACGTACATAAAAAAAACGTCCAAATCTGACTTTGTATGAGAAAGTTATGATTTTTCTAATTTTCAGAATAGCAGTAGACAGCTAAAAACTCAAAATAAAGATCGAGCGATATTTAGCCGACACAACCTAAACGAGAATTGAATTTCTTGACAATAGTAGTACAACGGTAAAAAGACAGACGAAAACTGACGTCACATGAAGAAGTTATGAATTTTTAACGGAGTTTTCCTATATCGGCCTATTAAAAATATAATATTAAAAATGAAGTTAAAATTAGCTGACGGAATCTAAATGAAAGTTGTAGAGCATAATCTCACCTACATGTGAATATAAAGAACGTCAAAACCAGAGCGCGTACGCGAAAGTTACGGAATTTCAAAGATCGGGGCACAAACTACGAGGCTGGTTCGATGGGAACGCCTCGTGTTCACAGACTCAGAAGCCAGTCTCATCGTCCATGAATTCCGATGTTTGTAATCTATGACGCACTAGGGAACGCCCCGCGTTCGAGACCCCTTCCAGCCCTATAAAAAGGATGCGAGGGCTCCGACTTTTCGTTGCTAATTTACCACCTTCTCTCCCAAATTTCATACTTCTACCCTTTCGAGACTATCCCCAGATCTCGGTTTCATATCCAAGCTCTGACAGAAATTTGAAGCCTCGAGATTTCCGAGAAATCGACTTCTTTCCGGTCGAAGTGCTGCCCGAGCAAAGCATCATTTTTTTCAAATCATCAAACTTACCAGGTGAGTTCATACCCCTATATTTATATATATTCACTATATTTTATGGGGGAAATACAAGTGAAACGCAAGAAAAACTATTGTTAAAAATGAAAATCTTTATACACAGTTTCTAATGATTTATCTACATTTTGTGTATACCAAGGTTTATCAGTCAAAAGAAACACACTTTTTGAAAAACTATAATAGGTATAGCTTATGAGATATTCATGATATTTTACATATTATAAACACAATAAAGAGGAAATACTTACATTTACAAGAAAAATGGACTTTTCATACGTAAATCTATTTGATACTAACTCTTGTGAGACATTTGACTTCACGTACTTTCAAGTACGCATTTCAAGTCCTGTGTTATAAACCATAATTGAGAGCGTGATACTTTTGTATAAATCTATACGGGATTGACAATCTCGCACCTAAATTGTTAGCTACAGTTAGACCGGCAGGTCTGGGGTGACAAACGTCATATCATTCCAACGCCTGAAGAACGTTGTTACAGACTATATGGATCAATAGTACGGTTATAAAACTCACATAAAGTATTAAAACATTTTGGTTTACGGGGCTATCAAACGCCTTAGTGATTATATATAGACATATAAATCTACTTACACTATAATAAGTATGAAAAATACTTAAGCATTCCGGTTTTTGGAACTTTTAAAGCTACCATTCATTTATAGAAAATATTGGATTTTCTAGAAACAAACTCAATTACTTTATACACAAAGGCATACAATTCTTATACAAAAACACTTATGAACTCACCAGCTTAATTGTTGACACTTTTTCAAAACTACATGTATTTCTCAGGGATTCAGTAATACAGGTAAACAACAACTTTTGGGGTAGGGACGCTAAGGCGTCAATTTCAAAACTTATTATATCATCATAATGTAATTTATTTTGAAACATGTATTACAAGCAACAATGTAACTTTTTAAATTATATTTATGGTGGTTGTGTTTGCTTTCTTTACTATTCATTCAACTGTTATGATACTACATGAAGTCATCCGCCCTCACACGATTCCGTCGTTCTGGTTTGGGGGTGTGACAGATTGGTATCAGAGCATTGTTTATAGTGAACTAAGTATACCGAACCACATAAGATATACAAACTATAAATTCAAAGGGACTAAAACTCACTGACAAAACATTTTCACACCAACCATACTTCATTAAATTAAAATGTTAGTTTCATAAATGTACAAATACACGCATGCAACAGTTTAATGTCATAGTGAGAGCTATACAAAAGTATTAAGACAAGTTGGACACTATGACTAGGCCTCGGAATATGTAATCAGATTTAGGATGAATATAGCCTGATCAATTATATTTATCTGAGATATGACCAACGTATGTCGGGGAATAGTCATAGTGAGCAACAAGTCAAAAACTTACCAAAGTAACACTAGAGTCAAACTTACAAATTTAAATACTATAGGAGTATTTATGACACTATAAAAACTATAAAAAGCGAGTAAACCCCGACATTTCGTTAGGACTAGGATCGTCAATTAAATAAAATTAAGCTTATAAAAACTAAAAACCTTCACTGACAGGTCTATAATTGCAAAGTGCATACTTTAAGGTTACACATGATTAAGCTTCCATAGGATTTGGATTTATGACTTCACTTTAGGTCCTTTTCCTTGTTTGGATGTAGGTTTAGAGTGAAGCTACTTATCCAATGGTCTATTCAATCTCAATTGTATGTAATTTGTATACCCTAGGTAATTATAGGAGGACTCGGTGTAGGTCTTATAATAAAATTTTCTTTTTACACTCAAGTTCTATATATAATTCTCTTATCTCTATTCTCAATTAAACGAAATGGCAGGATTTCATATCCCCGGGGATCCCTACTACCAAACCAGGGCAATGGAGGTTGGGTCGAGGAGGATCCCGAAGAGGTTCCCGAGGAAGATCCAGAAAAGGATCCCGAAGAAGAGGAAGAGGAAGAAGAAGAGGAAGCATATGATGAGGGCACTAACTCAGAACCCGAGGTATACAATCCTCCGCAGAAGGCACCAAACCCCCGATGGACCTTTTAGGGCCCGGCGCCCCGCTGGGTTGTAGATCTGAAACGATGGAGAAGGGAACAAGGACAACATCCACCCTACGGTATGGGACAAGGCTTTTATAACCTCAATAATCGGTTGACAAAGCACTCCCTGTCATGGTTCGTCACATCGCCAACCAAGGAGAGCAAGCTAAGGTACACGCCAACCAGATCATGGACGTTGGTGCCACTTCCCAAATCACGGTGGTATGTCTTCGTCGCCTAGACGAAGAGCATGATCGAACAATAGAGCACACCTTTTGATGGGTTTTGGTCATAAGACATCCTATGTGCTCATACAAACCCTAATGCTTGGATCTAGGTTTCTCTATTGTACATGCTTTGAATCCAAGACTATAAACCCTAATTCTAGCATATGGAAATCAATATTAACATATAATTAGGTTTAAGATATTACCTTGATTGTTATGTAGCAATAACAATCCCAATTCCTCCTTGAATTGACTTTGGAAGGCTTAGAGTCACAAGTGTCACTCCTCTAATGGCTCACAAACACCATAAGCAAGAGGATGAAGAGGAGAGAGGTTAGAGGCTGCCCAAAACGTGTTCTAACCCTAGAAAAGAAGTTCCCCACGTTTTTGAGTCTTAAGGGTTCTATATATAGTGAGGCAATTAGGGTTATCTAACAAGGAAACCCTAATTTGGTTGCTTAAGCCCTAAGCAACCCATAGACTCCTTTAATCAAGCCCATGGATGACTTCCTTATGGGTTTCCCCATAGAATTCGTCCACCCCTAGATTCAAGGCAATCCATGGCCCAAATTGCAATTATCTTATAATTACAATTCCAGTCCCTTAAGTTTAATTAATCTCTTTTAGTCACAAAACTAATTACCGATTAATTATTGACTAATATTAATTAAAAAATATGATTTCTCCTTTAATATATTATTCCCATAATATATTAATAAATCATATTTAATCCTTTCTCTCCATAATTCATCCTATCAAGTTGCTTTGGTGAAGGCAACCCAAAAGGACCATGCACCATCGGGTCAAGTACATACCAAAATAGTTATGGACTTAGACACTAATCCAACAGTCCCCCACTTGGATAAGTCTAATAACTATTATGCGTATGACTTCAGATCCTGATCTGCAATCGTAGCTTTCCAAAGCCGCTGTCAACTCTGATCATATCAGATACGCGTGTCCTTTAGATAAGGGATCATATATTCCTCCATTCTAGATATCATATGAGATATGATTTCAAATCATTCTCTTTGTACTATATCTCGATTCCCGATTTATGACGAATGACTAATTGTACAAATCAAATTAGCCCTATCCCGGCCGAGCATTTACGTTTGTCATCACTAAATCATCGAGGGGCCCAAAGATATCGCTTTTATCCTACTTTGGATAAAAGGAACGGATAAACTTTGATTCAATGCTCGCTTGCACTTACTCACCGAATCACACACAATAATATGTTTTATAACACCAAGTTACTAGTGCGTTTACATATTATCAATGTGCAACCGATTTGCAAGATACAACTCACACATCTCGGTTTCAAGAATATAAGATGTTATCGTCTCACCAATCACTCGTGATACAATTCATGGAGTGATCCAAGTGAGCGTGGGTTTAATCCAATGCTCAAATCACATTCATAAGCACTCATGAACGTTGCAGCAAACATTTGCTTATGTCTAATACTCTTTTAGACAATCCACACACCAATTCACGACACTCTTCATTCATACCTACTTCCAACATATGAACGACTGTGGCCCATTCGAATAATTCGATTATTCTTAATAAATTCAATTATTCTGGAAGTCAAAACATGCAAATGTGAAACACAAGAATAATACTAATCCCATATGGCCTCAACCCTTTGAGCATAAATAAAACACCTTTTATGTATCACCATATTGATTACTCATTATTTTTCGTTTCGGGTAATCAACTTCTTACTTGAATTACAACACTTGTCCCATGCTCCTAGCATGCACACAATGTTTACCTATGGTTCTTACTTTGTGAAATAGATCATATTGAACACATTTCCAATCATTCTCATTTCACAACTCCAAATCCTTTTTATAAGTGAAAGAATATCAAATTCTTGCTACTTATAGAATATGCTAGATTCTAACATTCTATGCAATAATCCTTTCGTAATGTCACTGCACCAAAGTCACAAAGACTATTGCCAATGATATTACAAAGTCCTCTATCGGAGATTGTTACAATACAATTCCTTAGATATGATGTCTCTCACTCAAAGAACATTCCTTTGAACATCCTTTTGCATAAAAGTTTCTAATCTAGTCATAGATTTTCAATATTCAATTCCCAATATGGACACCTTTCCATATTTTCCATATGGCAACTCATTCTTAATAGAACCTTATCTATTCGTAATAATGCCGATATGGTACATTCAATACCATGCTTCCAACTACTCACAAGCAACCAATCCTCATCGAACTTTGGATTGTCCTTTGATAGTTGTTTAATTATTTCAGTCAAAACCGATTCTAGTCCTTTTTCCCTCTAAATGCGCTAGATATTTGAAAAAAAATTAGAATGGTCAAACATTAAAGCATTTGCAATTGATCCTGTACCCGAAGCGTATGGGACACGACGCATAATGTTTTATTTGCTATGTTCTCAAAATTCGAATTGTGAAGAGGAATGTCGTGATCATAATCGAAATTTTTAGAACACACTATATACCTTTGACTAAATCTATTAACATTTCTCAACCTAATCCTTTAGATTTGAAATGAAGCATAATATTCTCTCCCTTAATTATAGCAAAACAACTTTACAACCCTTACGACTTTGCAAGGTATAACTCTTGTTTTCTATAATTAATATTGCCAACTTGCAATACGTGCCTTAATAATCATACAATCATAACATTTATGCTCCCACTATCATGATGATTATTATAAAACATAACACTTATGCTCCCACTAGCTTCGACATGTATTCATAAACATCTTAACTTTCAGAAAAACAATACCTATTGAATTTCTTAAGTCCATGTTTCTAATACTTAATGCTTTGATAATCTTTTATCAAGGCCTCTTAAACTTATACACCTTTTCCATAGATAGTTCATATGTGTGTCTAAACAATTAAGACTAATTGCCAAACCTCACAATTCAAATTATGGAAAGGGATACCGTAACCATAATCGAATTCGAGAATGCAATTTTACAATCACTATCTTCTTAAAATCTTTCTTAGTGAAAGCATTTCCTCACAATCATTTTCATGAAAGAGGAAACCTTATGACACTTAGATTTAAACGGTGTATTTGTTCCTATCCATGTGAATCTGTTAAAACTAAAGTTTCAGACAAATTCAAACTCATATGGACCGAACTTTCTTAATCTTGATTTCTTGCCTTATGGTAGCACAGCTGCCCACCATGTCTTCCAAGTAGTTAAGCAGCTCACCCTTTTCTATCAATGTACCTTTCATTGATTAAGGTGCTTTGCCTTTTATGCGTTCAAAATGAGAACTCATAGAACTCACATGCATAATTAACTCGATTGGATTGGCACAGAAACAAAATAATGTCAACACGATAGGTTGTAAACCTCAACTCGTGTGCTAGTGATGATCGATAAGGTTTATTTGATTTGTTCTTGAAACCTTTCAAGACCATTAAGACTCCCACTTACTCCTTGACATATAAAATTCTCTTGTCAAAACATTTCTTGACAAACAAATATTCAAGAGTTAGTGTAGTTTTTATCAAAACACTTCATAAATTGGTCTTAGTTGGTCTTTGTCTTATCCAAGACATCACAACTTTCCACATTTGATGGATGTTATAAACCTTCTTAATACTTTTCACTCATTGTCACAATCTTAACTTTAAGACTTGTTTTCGGAACGAAGTATGATTGACTTCTTGATTTAACCATTTCTTCAATTCTTGATTCCTCTTCTTAGACATACAATTGTACTAAGACTCACTTAGAGGATGAATTGAGATATGGTTCTTAATCATTAAGACCTATCATACAGAATAAAAGGTACTCTCTCATCTTCTTAGAATGGAGAAAATTTTATCTTTCTGCCTACTTGATTCTTCTTATTCGTTCTGCTATTGATCTAAACCCTTTAATCAATTCAGAATTACACTTAATCTTGTAAGTATAATCATATTTACTAAACCTTTAGTAAATCATGACGAATATCATTGTTACTCTTATGGTGGACTTGATCAACACGCAACATTGTGTGCTCGATCTCTTAGCCCTTCACTTGACACTATGTCAATGAATTTGTCTAATTTCCAAATATGAAATTTCTCATTCATCGTGCAACCAAGTTGCGTGATTCCAAATTTCTGTCCAATTGAAACTTTGGGCGATGAGAAACTCTCCCTATTTGGTAAATTCTCAACTTTCCATAAATAACATAATAAGAACCAAATCCATTATTGCTAATAATAGAAACATTTTAACATCAATTTTTCATACACGCCATTGCAAGGATAAATAAATAAAATTTAAAATCAAAATTTATTTTATTGCGGAAAAATTTGTCCTTACAATGCAATTCATTGAAAAACTTATGCTAAAACATCTTTCTTAGCAATCTAACTCTAACTCTAAGTAGTAGCTTAAGAATCCAATCTTCGAGAAATGCGATCAAAATCCATTCCTTCATGGTTAGATTATGCTTACTTCTTCCTTTAAGCTTCCTTTCTATTCTTCGATCTTACAAAACATCAATTGTAATCTTATCACATTATGTATTAAGAATCTAGAATAGAAGCTTAAAAGAGTTATTCAATGGATTTTACCTATATTAGAGCCATACGTTTTGACTCTCCCATCTCTTAGATCTCTTAGGTAAATGGGGCTGCTTCGTCTCCAATGCCCTTTCTCTTGGCAATAAAATCAAATTGACTCTTTTGGAGCATGACATGGAACTACTTTAGACATTTCCTTTCTTTTATGATCAAACTTTTCGATCATAGCATGTCTTTCGTTGCCATTGTCTATATCCATAGAGGTCTTGAAGGCAGATTCACCAATCAACTTTGCTTTTCCATTGCGCCAAACCATTGCTGATTTAGCAGCAATAAGCATATAGGTGAGATCTATAAGGGTCACGTCACGGTTCATCATATAGTACTCTCTTACGAACTCACTATATGAGTTAGGAAGTGACTGAAGAACCCAATCAACAGCCATTTCCTCACAGACAATAGATCCCAACATTCTTAACCTATCAATGTGTGACTTCATCCCTAGGACGTGTGCACACACCGGCTTTCCTTCTTTATGTTTACTTGCCAAAAGGGCTTGAGTGATCTTGAACTTTTCAAGCCTTTGAACTTGTGGGTTAGGGAGAATAGTTGGAGGAGTAGGAGGAGGAAATGAAGCATGATCTCTTGTTCCTCGATCGAATCGTGGAATATCATCTTCATGTGGAATGCTTGTTCCACGGGATTTGAGAAGACCATAGTTTGTCAAACTTTGACATCTACAAAACGGGAGAAAACGAATTCAAGTTAGTTGATTGATTGAGTCCTTAGTAAATCACCCAAATGAAATACTAAGGCTAGGACCCAACACAATATTCTACAACTCGGGAGAGGGATGCCGTAACCCAAATTGCAGAACATTTGAAGGTAAGTGAATGAAGATTCACTAATTTCCACCATGAAAAACGAAAAGGAATTTAAGTTTTAAATCTATGAAAATTCCTAGATCCTTTGAGATTCATTGAACTTTCAATGGCATGTTAAAATCTCGATATGCCCCTCTTGTTTGTGACTGAGATGCTAAGGATCACAAAGCGGGTGTGAATAACCACGCAAACTTACATGGTGCCCTCACATGTTACAGTCACCTATTCGATGTGCCGGTAAACCACACACGCTCCACTAACGTCTTCGCAAGGGCACAAAGTGTAATTTCATGGAATTGCATCAATTCACTTTTGCCTAAGTAACTAAGATTGAGAATTTTATAAAAACATTTAGTTACTTTGATAATTCATTATACTTATAATGGAAGGTTTCGTCCTATCCTACCCGTTTGGCTAACGACCATCCACTAGTCAAGAGTGTGGTGGGTAAGAGTGGATACCAATTCAATCGCCATTTTATAGGCAATTTCCTTAAACACCCCTCATAGACCAGCTTCGTGAATCAGGCCTACTAATGGTAAGACTGACTTTTACTCATACATATATATAATGTTAGACCTTTAATGTTATATATAGTATAGGGTGTATTTTACACTTTTAAAATATTAGGTGGTCAAATTTAACAATTATACCTTTAATTCAATTAAATTGTTAACCTAAACCTTTATGGATTTATTAAAACTCTTTTAATTATACACCTTAATTAATTAATAAAACCATAAGAGTGTGATTTGAACTTTTTCAAAACTATACTAGAGTTTTAGAATTTAACATTCCTAATTAAACTTTTAATCAACTTTTAAATTCCAAAACTTGAGGGCAAGTTTTTGAAACATTTCAACACATTAGGGTTTAGAATTTAAAGATACATCAAAATTAAACCATTTAATCAACATTTAAATTCCAAAACTTGAGGGCAAGTTTTGAAACCTTTTTCAAAACATTAGGGTTTTAACTATTTAAATTTCAAAACAACAAAACTTTTGGGTTCAAATTTAAACTATAAAACCTAAGGGGAAAATATAAAACTTTTCATAACAACAAGGATCAAATAACAAATAATTTAAATTAACATTTAATCACATAATTATCCATATTTGATTTGTTTAATGATTTCTTGCAAAACAATTTATCAATTTAGTCAAAATAATTAATCAATTATCTTATAAGGAAACAATTATCTTATTAATTGATAAATATCTTCAATTAGATCAAAATTATAGTCAAATATATCATATAATCGGATTAATATTGATCTAACATGATAAGGTAACTATCCCAATGCAAAAACAGCAAGAAATCGCGAAATACCCTCCATCTGACGAGTTGACTCGTCGAGTCAGGCTTGGACTCGTCGAGTCTGCATGCACTCGGCGAGTTCAGCCATGGACTCAGCGAGTCCAGCCTCCAGAATCCAAAAAATCGAATTTTCCAGTTATACAATGCATCAATATAATTGAAACCAAGCTAGGCTCTGATACCACTGATGGGTTTTGGTCATAAGACATCCTATGTGCTCATACAAACCCTAATGCTTGGATCTAGGTTTCTCTATTGTACATGCTTTGAATCCAAGACTATAAACCCTAATTCTAGCATATGGAAATCAATATTAACATATAATTAGGTTTAAGATATTACCTTGATTGTTATGTAGCAATAACAATCCCAAATCCTCCTTGAATTGACTTTGGAAGGCTTAGAGTCACAAGTGTCACTCCTCTAATGGCTCACAAACACCATAAGCAAGAGGATGAAGAGGAGAGAGGTTAGAGGCTGCCCAAAACGTGTTCTAACCCTAGAAAAGAAGTTCCCCACGTTTTTTAGCCTTAAGGGTTCTATATATAGTGAGGCAATTAGGGTTATCTAACAAGGAAACCCTAATTTGGTTGCTTAAGCCCTAAGCAACCCATAGACTCCTTTAATCAACCCCATGGACGAATTCCTTATGGGTTTCCCCATAGAATTCGTCCACCCCTAGATTCAAGGCAATCCATGGCCCAAATTGCAATTATCTTATAATTACAATTCCAGTCCCTTAAGTTTAATTAATCTCTTTTAGTCACAAAACTAATTACCAATTAATTATTGACTAATATTAATTAAACAATATGATTTCTCCTTTAATATATTATTCCCATTATATATTAATAAATCATATTTAATCCTTTCTCTCCATAATTCATCCTATCAAGTTCCTTTGGTGAAGGCAACCCAAAAGGACCATGCACCATCGGGTCAAGTACATACCAAAATAGTTATGGACTTACACACTAATCCAACACCTTTTCCCTTCAGAATGACATTACCGTTGCTAGAGCCGAGGTGAGGGAGTTCTGGGAAAACCAATTCGCAATGGAGAGGCGCGTCATCGAGGCTGAACATCAAGTAGCTCGAGCTCAGACTTCCACGACCACATACTATGGTCCGCAGTGTACCACCCGCTCGGAGTAGAGCGCGTACTTGTTCCGCTATGTATAGACTTATAGAGTGAGCGTTGGTGCTACTCTTTCCATTATGTATGTAAACCTGACGGATTGTGAATACACAATTCGAGGGTCTTAATGTTGTCAAATTTTCCCATTTTCATTGATGTACTCTAGACCTGTGTTAAGGTCAAATTTTCCTGATCCATGTATCGAATATTAATATCAATGAGATTGACACGCATTTATTATTTCATTAAGTTCTTAAAATACTAAGGAAATCATGTACTCATTGTTGTAAGTTTCTATTTTGCAATTAACTTACAAATTCGATAATGTTCGGAACGTAAAGCATAAAATTACTAAAAAGACTTATCAAGAATTCGTCTTTTAACTTATGGCAGAATCATGTCGCCAAGAAGGAATCCCTGACGCATCAATACTATAGGAACACCACCACCACCACCACCGCCATCGATGGACAATGCTGTTTTTTAGGCTGCTATAACAACTGTTGTGACAGCAGCAATGGAACAAATGAGTAACAACGGGTCAGGAGGAGGAATAAATAGCTCTACTAATGGTCAACATCAGGGTCGTTCTGGGGAATGCACTTACAAGGACTTCACCAATAGAAAACCCATATCCTTTAATGGGACAGGAGGTGTAATGGCTCTATCTTAATGGATAGAGAAAACGGAAGCAGCATTCGAGATCTGCTCATGCCTAGAGGGGAGCAAGGTAAAATTTGTTACATGTACTTTCTCCGAACGAGCCCTAACGTGGTGGAATGGCCACATCAAGTCACTAACTCCAGTAGTGGGTAACTCCATGGGATGGGAAAACCTGAAACAAATGCTCATGCAAGAGTACTTCCAGAGAGGCGAACTACAGAAGCTCGAGCAAGAGCTTTGGGGCCTTACTATGGTGGGATCGGACATCACGACCTATACCAATAGGTTTAGTGACTAACAAGACTTTGCCCGGGAATGGTTTCTCTAGAGAGCAAGAAGATTGAGAGGTATATTTGGGGACTGTCACCCTAGATTCAAGGAAGTGTACTAGCTTCCAAGACAATTACTTTTGATAGTGCCAAACAGCTGGCACAGTCCCTCGTTGACCATGGTGTCTGCTAAGGATTCATGACTGTTGTTCTGAAGCAACCCATAGGAAGCAACAACAACAATAACAATACCAACAACAACAACAAGAAGAAGAAGTTTTGGAACAAGAGGAAGGGTCAATCTTCGCAGGAACATTCCAAGAAACAACAGATGGTGGCGGTTCATGCTGCTACTTCTTCCACCGTTGTTCATGTTACCCCTACACCAGCAAAACAATATGCAAAAAAAACCTACCAAAGTGAGGAAAATGCAATTTCCATCACAACATAAATTTTCAGGAGATGCATTGTAATAACTGCAACAGGAAATGGCACACTGCCCGTTTCTATAAGGCACTAGCACGACCAATCACCCATGTTCCTGGAGTCGGTGTGGACCAGGCCTGTTATGGGTGTGGTGAAGCTGGGCACTACAAGAGAGATTTCACTAAGGAAAGGAACATTGTCGGTGTAGGAAGAATGCTGGCAATAGGGCAGAACGAAGCAACAGCTGATCCCATGGTGGTTACGGGTACGTTTCTCCCCAATAGCGCTTATGCATGCATACTCTTTGATTGTGGTGCGGAGAGGAGTTTCGTGAGCCATGAATTCAAACAATTACTTAAGAAAAACCCCAATCACTTAATAAGATATTTACAGTAGAAATGGCAAACGGTAAAACAGAAAGCACAAACGATATGTGCGTAGGCTGCACGCGATATTTAAATGAACACTCGTTACAAATTGATCTAATGCTAATCACTATAAGAAACTTTGATGTCATCATCGGTATGGATTGGTTAAGCCTTCATAGTGCCTATATACTTTGTCACGAAAGGTTCGTTCGCCTTAATCTACCAAATGGAAAAAAATCTTATCATTTATGGCGACAAACCCGGTACCAATTTACAAATCATCTCTTGCGTCAAAGCCCAAAAATACATGCGCAAGGAATACCATGCTTTCCTAGCCCACGTGGTAGATAAGGAAAAAGAAACGAAAGATATCAAATACATTATAGAAGTCTGCGATTTCCCCGACGTCTTCTCAGAAGATCTTCCAGGAGTTCCACCAGAACGTCAAGTCGAGTTCAGAATCGACTTGATTCCCGGAGCTACCCCAGTAGCAAAATCGTCGTATCGTATAGCACCGGCAGAAATGTAGGAATTATCCAGCCAACTAAACAAGCTACTCAACAAGGGATTCATCAGGTCGAGCTTCTCACCTTGGGGAGCACCAGTCCTATTTGTAAAGAAGAAGGATGGATCTTTTCGCATATGCATCGACTACCAAGAACTAAACAAGCTCACAATCAAGAACTGATATCCTCTACCGCGCATAGACGATCTGTTCGACCAACTCCAAGGACCAAGCTACTTCTCAAAGGTCGATTTAAGATCCGGGTATCATCAGCTACGAGTCATGGAAGGAGATGTTCCCAAGACGGCCTTCCGAACTCGTTATGGTCACTACGAGTTTGTAGTGATACCCTTTGGATTAACAAATGCACCGGCAATGTTCATGGGCTTAATGTAACACCGTAAATTTCAAAAATATTTTTCGCAATATCATAAAAACATTTCTCATTTAATTTCATAAATCATTAAGTTTCAAATTCCAATTTGTATCATACAATTTCCAAGATCACATAAATATATCAAAAGTCCCCTGCGTGTGTACAAATCAAGCCGGCGCCTTCCCACGGTCATCGCTAGTACCTGAAACAACAACACTAACACTGTAAGCACGAAGCTTAGTGAGCTCCCCAAAATACCACACACAAAACACATATTAGCCACTGGAGGCTATAACTCTATGGGTCCGTGCACCCATCTCTGTGAACCCTCAGGTTCTAACTCTAGGAACCTTCCGGTTCCAACTCTGAAATCATGCACAGCATAAATCACATAGAAATAATGCAGTACAACACATAGCATACACATAACATACATACATTAACACATAGCTCTGATTACCTACTCAAGGTAAAGTATAGTGAGAAGACTCACCTCGCGTGTCTCGGTATCTCACGAATCCTGGAAATCCCTCGTGCTCGATCCTCCGAGCTCTAATCCTCCTATAACATCACATGACTCTAATTAACACTTTTTATCTCTAAGGTTGACTATCCCTAAGAAGTCAACACAGGTCAACGTTCAACGGTCAACGGTCAACTTTGACCGGACTCGGCGAGTGCACACGGCAACTCGGCGAGTCTAGACGTTCTTACCAACTCTCTAGGATCCCCTTTCTACACGTCGAGTACTCCCCCTGACTCGACGAGTTTCACCTGGCAGAAATCGCGGGGCCACCCAGACTCAACTCGCCGAGTCTCAAGAACGACTCGGCGAGTCCCAGCTCGACTCAGTCCACTTGACAACCCTCTCTAACTCGCCCTGACTCACTGAGTCAACCAATGACTCGACTGGACCACTCACTGGCCGGTCCAATAGCAATCTTCAAGCTACTCGCCGAGTCTACTCATCGGACTCGGCGAGTCCATGCCATGCAATCACTCAAACTTGCTTCTAAGGTCAGATCTATTCCAACAATTCATAGATCTGGCCTTCCTAGACTGATTCACCACGTAAAGCCCCAGACTTGATGCATAAACAACCTCTATATGACCATATGTGAAGAATTATCAACAAACCTTACTACTCAAGGTCATAACTTCCATTTTTCTCTATAAAGCTTGATGAATGAGGCTCTCTGGACCTCTATGGATCCAGATCCGAAGTCTCATCACTAGCAAGGGACTATTTGGCCATCAAATCAACTCAACAAAGTCACAAGAAACCCTAAAATCAATTATACTTCACAAAACAGGAGATGAGCCGAAATCATACCTTTAGATTGAAGGGCTAAGCTTCAAATCCACCGAATAGCAGTCTCCTTTTCCTCCTCTTGGCTAGAACCTCCCTCTTCTTTGCTAAACAACACACAAATGTCAAGAAATACTTCCTTTCTCTCTCAAATCGCTAAGGCACTCTAGGGTTTCTTTCTATGGACTGTTGGGTGCAAATGACGGCCATAAGGCCCTTTAAATAGGTCCCAAACCCGAGAAATTAGGGTTTCATTAAACAGCATGGACTCGCCGAGTCCATATCCTGGCCTCGCCGAGTCCAGACGAATCCCGCGTATAGAAACGCGACCCTACTCGGCGAGTCTGAGCTCCAACTGGCCGAGTCCCCTCTCAAAACACCAAAGAAAACAAAACAATAAAATACCTGGAAATCCGGGCTGTTACAACTCTCCCCCACTAGAACTAGACTTCGCCCTCGAAGTCTCGCTCTGGAAATAGCTCTGGATGCTGCTCCCGCATCTCGCGCTCCGACTCCCAGGTCATCTCTGATCCCTTCCGGTGTTGCCACTGAACCAACACCAGAGGTACCTCCTTGTTCCTCAGAACCTTGATCTTCCGATCTCTGATGGCTACTGGTCTCTCGGCATAATTCAGGCTCGCATCCACCTGAATATCCTCTAATGGAACCACTGCCGACTCATCGGCAATACATTTCCTCAATTGCGACACATGAAAGGTGTCGTGGATTTGCCCCAACTCTGCTGGCAATTCCAAACGATAGGCTACCCGGCCTACCCTCGCAGTCACACGAAATGGCCCAATATACCGGGGCCCCAACTTGCCCCTCTTCCTGAATCGAATCACTCCTTTCCAAGGAGAGACCTTCAGGAGAACGAAGTCGCCGACCTGAAACTCAAGCTCGGACCGGCGTCTGTCTGCATAACTCTTTTTTCGGCTCTGGGCGGTCAATAACCTCTGTCTGACCTGTTGTATCTGCTCTGTCGTCTGAAGCACGATCTCTGTACTGCCTATCACTCTCTGCCCAACCTCTCCCCAGCAAATGGGGGTCCGACACCTCCTACCATACAACAGCTCAAAGGGTGGCATACCAATGCTCGAATGATAGCTGTTGTTGTAGGAAAACTCTGCCAAGGGTAAATATGCATCCCAGCTACCCCCGAAATCCAACACACATGCTCGAAGCATGTCCTCAAGCGTCTGAATCGTCCGCTCACTCTGACCGTCTGTCTGGGGATGATATGCGGTACTAAAATGCAATCTAGTGCCTAACTCCTCATGAAATTTATCCCAGAATCTGGAAGTAAAGCGCACATCACGGTCTGAAACAATCGAGATCGGCACCCCATGCCGAGATACCACCTCTCTCACATATAACTCTGCCAACTTCTCTGCTGAAGAACTCTCACTGATGGCAAGGAAGTGAGCGCTCTTCGTCAACCTATCCACAATCACCCAAATTGCATCAACTCCTCTGGCAGTTCTCGGCAATTTGGTGATGAAATCCATAGTGATCTGTTCCCACTTCCATTCGGGAACCTCCAATGGCTGCAACTTGCCATGCGGTCTCTGGTGCTCGGCCTTAACCCTACGGCAGGTCAAGCACCTCTCAACGAACCATGCGACGTCCCTCTTCTTACAGGGCCACCAATATTCTTTCCTCAAATCCAAATACATCTTCGTAGCCCCCGGATGGATCGAAAATTTCAACTGATGAGCCTCCTCCATCAAGGAAGTGCGCGTACCACCCACAAACGGTACCCAAATCCTACCCTGAAAAGTCATAAGCCCTCGACCATCCGTAACGAACTCTGAAACCAGACCAACGACCCGTTCCCTCTTCTGCATCTCTGGCTGCACAGCCTCGGCCTGCGCCCCACGAATGGCATCCAATACCGGAGCTATCATGGTCAATCTCAAACATACATTTCGCAATGGAGTGCTCTCCGCCCTGCGGCTCAACGCATCGGCCACCACGTTGGCCTTGCCCGGGTGGTACAGGATCTCACAATCATAATCCTTGACCACATCTAACCACCTCCTCTGACGCATATTTAGATTGGGCTGATCCATCAAGTACTTCAAGCTCTTATGGTCCGTGTATATCGTACACCGAACCCATATAAGTAATGACGCCAAATATTGAGGGCGAACACTACTGCCCCCAACTCTAGATCATGCGTGGGATATCTCGCCTCATGAGGCTTCAGCTGCCTCGATGCATATGCTATCACATGACCCCTCTGCATCAACACCGCACCCAGCCCCAAAATCGATGCATCACAATATACTACAAAATCCTCCATCCCTTCCGGGAGAGCTAATACCGGGGCTTCGCACAACCTTTGGCGAAGTGTCTCAAAAGAGGTATGTTGCTCGACACCCCATGAGAATGTGACACCCTTCCGGGTCAATCTGGTGAGCAGCACTGCGATCTTGGAGAAATCCTTGATAAATCTCCGATAATACCCTGCTAATCCAAGGAAACTCCTGATCTCAGAGGGTGACTTTGGCACCTCCCAACTCATCACCGCCTCAACCTTGGCCGGATCGACCAGAATCCCTTCCTGGTTAACGAGATGTCCTAGGAACTGGACCTCCCGTAACCAGAAATCACACTTGGAGAACTTTGCATAAAGCTTCTCCGATCTCAATACCCCAAGGACCTCCCTCAAATGCTCCTCATGCTGCTCTCTAGATCTCGAATACACCAAAATATCATCGATAAATACAATCACCGACCGATCCAACATCGGCCTGCATACCCTGTTCATGAGATCCATGAACACCGTCGGGGCATTGGTGAGACCAAAAGGCATCACCACAAACTCATAATGCCCATATCGCGTCCTGAATGCTGTCTTCTGGACGTCCTCATCCCGCACTCTCACCTGATGATATCCCGACCTCAAGTCGATCTTGGAAAACCAAGATGCTCCCTGCAACTGATCAAATAAATCGTCGATCCTCGGCAACGGGTAACGGTTCTTGACCGTCAGCTTGTTCAACTCCCGGTAATCGATACACGTCCGGTGTGAACCATCCTTCTTCTTGACGAACAGAATAGGTGCTCCCCACGGCGAGCTGCTCGGCCGAATAAATCCCTTCCCCAGCAACTCCTGAAGCTGCGAGGATAACTCTTGCATCTCTGGAGGTGCAAGACGATAAGGCACCTTAGCTATAGGCGCGGCCCCCGGAACCAAATCAATACCAAACTCCACTTGCCTCACAGGAGGTACTCCCGGCAGCTCCTCGGGAAAGACATCTGGAAACTCACGCACCACCGGTACCTCCTCAACTGAACTCTGTCTCCCGGAAGTCGCTCGCGTATCCATCACATACGCCACAAAACCCCTACAGCCCTGCTGTAGACACTGCCTCGCCCTAGCGGCCGAACAAAAGGCTGATCCCGAACGTGTACCCTCGCCGTACACCGAAAGAACTCCCCCACTAGGGTCTCGTATAGTCACCAGCTGACGCTCGCAGTCGATGACTGCGCCGAATCGACTCAACCAGTCCATGCCCACAATGACACAAACATCACCCATCGTAATAGGAATCAGATCAATCGGAAACTCAACCCCGAAAATCTCTAACACACATCCCCGGAAAACCTCCGTGGCACAAATCACTCTATCATCAGCTATGGAAACTCTCAGAGGCCGACTCAATGCCTCACGACTAACACTGATATGCTGACTAAAGGCCAAAGATACAAAAGACCGACTCGCACCCGAGTCAAATAACACTAAAGCAGGTACAGAGTTCACAAGAAAGGTACCTACGCATAATATAATATAAGCATGATATCTCAATATCAAAAGAAATAAATACACGAAAGGAAACATACCAGCCACAACATCGGGCGCAGCGTGGACCTCCTCCGCAGTCAGCTGGAAGGCTCTCCCTCGAGCTCTCGGCGCCTCGACCTTCACAGGCCGACTCTCTGTAGCTCTGATGGCGGCAGGAGCAGACCCCTGAGATGCTCCGCACAACTGCGGACACTCGGCCTTCCGGTGTCCAGTCTGGTTGCAGTGAAAGCACACTGCAAACCCCTTGGGGCAGTCCTTGGCCATATGCCCCTCCTTGCCACATTTGTAGCAAGACCCCGCTCGGCAAACTCCGTCATGACCCTTGCCGCATTTTCCACAAGTGCGGCCCTTCTGGCTCCCTGGTCTGGGATCAGCAGGCTTGGCCCGCTTGGCGGCCGGCTGCGACTGTGCCGGTCGCCGATCCCTCCCCTGAGACTCCGCCTCCTCCCTGGCCTGAGTCTCAAGCTCAATCTCTCTCTTCCGGGCATTTGCCTGAAGCTCGGCAAACGTCCGGTACGAGGAGTTCGCAGCGAACTCCCGAATATCCTGCCTCAAGATGCTCAAGTAGCGGCTCATACGTGCCTTCTCAGTGGACACGTGCTCAGGGCAAAACATCGCCCTCTCGTGGAACATCCTCGTGATCGCTGTAACAGACTTAGTACCCTGCTTGAGGGTCAAAAACTCTTGTGCTAAACGCTCCCTCTCCACCTGGGGAACGTACTCATCCCGAAACATGGTGGTGAACCTCTCCCAGGTCACCGCAAAAAGCTCAGCAGGCGTATAATGCGCCGTCACAAACTTCCACCAGTCCTTCGCTCCCAAGCGAAGCTGGTTCAGCGCGAACCGGACCTTCAAATGCTCAGGAGACGAGCAAGTGAAGAAACACCCCTCAATATCAGATATCCACCTCATAGCTGCCACCGGATCCTGTGTACCATCAAACTCTGGTGGTTTTGTGTTGCTGAACTCACAGAACAGCAACGCATCCCCACCCTGCGGCCTCGCAGCAGCAATCGCTGCGGTAGCCGCTGCAGCAGCAGCCTCAGAAAGAGCGGCATAACGCTCATCAAACGTCTCAATCAATGTGGTCTTTATAGACCCAAACATCTCCGGTATCTCTGCACTGATGGCCGCAGCCACCTCCTCCTGAATGATTCGGCGGATCTCCTCCTCACTAGTACCACTGCTCTCGGGCATCAAACGTGTCCGCACCATGATCTTCTTCTGAAATACAACATACGATAAATTAGAATCCACACGAGTATGCTTACACTCGTCAACTCTTTCCTCCTTGATTCTTGGCATTCCAAAGATTCTGACTTGGGCTGCACACCGCTCCGGTGCTTCCAGTAGTACGGGCCCAATACTACTGTCCGCACCGCACCAGAATACACTCCAAGTCCTTCTCTTTGGATCCCAGGTCTCAAGTACTCTATCATGCATAGACCGCCCTCTAGTAGATCTCTCATAAGTCCCTCGCTGCTACCTACTCACTCTCAAGCATCTCATAGCAGCTCACCTCTTCCTAGGCTAAGGCATCACAAATCAGGCCACTCTAGTCCTAATAGCAATACCTAGCCTACTCTAGCATGCGAATACATCATATCAATGTCAATATCACATAATATATAAAGGTATTTTGGGAAATCACCGTTCGGGCGCTGACTGATCGTACACACATCTCTTGCTCTGCGTTTTTTTTTTTTCAAAAATCTTTTACTCTTTTTTTTTTTGAAAATACATTTCAAATCCTCAATTTGAGTTCAAATACGCCCGAAGGTGTACTCGAATCCCTCAAACCAAGGCTCTGATACCAACTTGTAACACCGTAAATTTCAAAAATATTTTTCGCAATATAATAAAAACATTTCTCATTTAATTTCATAAATCATTAAGTTTCAAATTCCAATTTGTATCATACAATTTCCAAGATCACATAAATATATCAAAAGTCCCCTGCGTGTGTACAAATCAAGCCGGCGCCTTCCCACGGTCATCGCTAGTACCTGAAACAACAACACTAACACTGTAAGCACGAAGCTTAGTGAGCTCCCCAAAATACCACACACAAAACACATGTTAGCCACTCGAGGCTATAACTCTATGGGTCCGTGCACCCATCTCTGTGAACCCTCAGGTTCTAACTCTAGGAACCTTCCGGTTCCAACTCTGAAATCATGCACATCATAAATCACATAGAAATAATGCAGTACAACACATAGCATACACATAACATACATACATTAACACATAGCTCTGATTACCTACTCAAGGTAAAGTATAGTGAGAAGACTCACCTCGCGTGTCTCGGTATCTCACGAATCCTGGAAATCCCTCGTGCTCGATCCTCCGAGCTCTAATCCTCCTATAACATCACATGACTCTAATTAACACTTTTTATCTCTAAGGTTGACTATCCCTAAGAAGTCAACACAGGTCAACGGTCAACGGTCAACGGTCAACTTTGACCGGACTCGGCGAGTGCACACGGCAACTCGGCGAGTCTAGACGTTCTTACCAACTCTCTAGGATCCCCTTTCTACACGTCGAGTACTCCCCCTGACTCGACGAGTTTCACCTGGCAGAAATCGCGGGGCCACCCCGACTCAACTCGCCGAGTCTCAAGAACGACTCGGCGAGTCCCAGCTCGACTCAGTCCACTTGACAACCCTCTCTAACTCGCCCTGACTCACTGAGTCAACCAATGACTCGACTGGACCACTCACTGGCCGGTCCAATAGCAATCTTCAAGCTACTCGCCGAGTCTACTCATCGGACTCGGCGAGTCCATGCCATGCAATCACTCAAATTTGCTTCTAAGGTCAGATCTATTCCAACAATTCATAGATCTGGCCTTCCTAGACTGATTCACCACGTAAAGCCCCAGACTTGATGCATAAACAACCTCTATATGACCATATGTGAAGAATTATCAACAAACCTTACTACTCAAGGTCATAACTTCCATTGTTCTCTATAAAGCTTGATGAATGAGGCTCTCTGGACCTCTATGGATCCAGATCCGAAGTCTCATCACTAGCAAGGGACTATTTGGCCATCAAATCAACTCAACAAAGTCACAAGAAACCCTAAAATCAATTATACTTCACAAAACAGGAGATGAGCCGAAATCATACCTTTAGATTGAAGGGCTAAGCTTCAAATCCACCGAATAGCAGTCTCCTTTTCCTCCTCTTAGCTAGAACCTCCCTCTTCTTTGCTAAACAACACACAAATGTCAAGAAATACTTCCTTTCTCTCTCAAATCGCTAAGGCACTCTAGGGTTTCTCTCTATGGACTGTTGGGTGCAAATGACGGCCATAAGGCCCTTTAAATTGGTCCCAAACCCGAGAAATTAGGGTTTCATTAAACAGCGTGGACTCGCCGACTCCATATCCTGGACTCGCCGAGTCCAGACGAATCCTGCGTCCAGAAACGCGACCCTACTCGGCGAGTCTGAGCTCCAACTCGCCGAGTCCCCTCTCAAAACACCAAAGAAAACAAAACAATAAAATACCTGGAAATCCGGGCTGTTACACTTAATGAACCGAGTATGTTGTTCCTTCCTGGACAAATTTGTGATCGTGTTCATAGATGATATACTCATCTATTCGAAGAGTAAAGAAGAACATAGTCAACACTTCTGGCAGGTCTTGGAAACATTAAGGGCAGAGAAGTTATACGCAAAATTCTCAAAGTGCGAATTTTGGATTCAGAAAGTAGATTTCCTAGGTCATGTGGTAAGAAAAGAAGGGATACACTTGGACCCTTCCAAAATCAAGGCAATCGAGAACTGGTCAGCTCCAAGAGCTCCAACGGAAATCCGACAATTCTTGGGCCTTTCTGGCTATTACCTAAAATTCATACAAAACTTCTCAAAGATTACCAAACCACTTACCGCCCTGACTCAGAAGGGTGTAACCTACAACTGGGGAGAAAGGCAAGACGTTGCATTCCAAACAGTGAAACAAGCCCTATGCAGCGCACCTATATTATCCCTGCCAGAAGGAACATAAGACTTTGTGGTCTACCGCGATGCATCAAACCAAGGTCTTGGATGTGTTCTAATGCAACGAGGAAAGGTCATCGCATACGCCTCGAGACAACTCAAGACGCACGACGTCAACTACACTACCCACGACCTTGAACTGGGAGCAGTCGTTTTCGCCCTAAAGATCTGGAAACACTATCTCTACGGCACGAAATGCACAATCTTCACCGATCATAAGAGCCTTCAACACATTCTTAACCAAAAAGAACTCAATATGAGACACAGATGATGGGTTAAACTACTAATCGATTGCGAATGCGAGATTCGTTATCATCCAGGAAAAGCTAATGTAGTAGCTGATGCTTTCATTCGAAAGGAATACTTGGGCCGCCGAGTGAAATCCTTAACCACGACGATCCATTAACACATGTCCACGCAAATCAAGGAAGCTCAAATGGAAGCCTTAAAAACCGGAAACGTGGCTGGCGAAGCCTTAAGAGGAATGGATAAGAATCTTGAGGTCAAGGGTGACGAAGTTCGTTACTTCATGAATCAAATCTGGACACCGAAGTTTGGTGGATTCAGAGACGTTGTCATGAATGAGGCTCATAAGACTCGATACTTTGTGCATCCCGGTTTAGACAAGATGTATCTGGACCTCAAGAAATTGTATTGGTGACCGAACATGAAAGCCGAATTTGCTGCCTATGTAGGCAACTGTCTGACTTGCGCCAAAGTCAAAGTAGAGTACCAAAAGCCCTCAGGATTGTTACAACAACCTGAAATACCCGATTGGAAGTGGGAGCGTATAACCATGGATTTCATAACCAAGTTACCCAAAACAACGGGTGGACTTGACACCATCTAGGTGATCGTCGACAGATTAACCAAATCCACGCACTTCCGACCAGTAAAGGAAACTGACAAGATGGAGAAACTAGCTCAAACCTACATCATGGAGATTGTGCGACTGCATAGTGTACAAAAATCCATTATCTTCGACAGATATAGTAGATTCACCTCACGGTTCTGGCAGTCACTACAAAAATCTCTAGGGACGAGACTAGACATGAGTACCGCTTACCGTCCACAAACCTACGATCAAAGTGAGAGGACCGTTCAAACTTTGGAAGATATGCTAAGAGCTTGTGTGATCGATTTTGGTAAATAATGGGATACCCATTTACCGCTAGTCGAGTTCACGTACAATAATAGCTATCACACTAGCATCAAGGTTGCTCCATTCAAAGCCCTCTATGGCCACAAGTGCCGATCACCTCTGTGTTGGGCTGAAGTGGGTGACACGCAACTAGCTAGAGGACAAATACCTGACAGCAGTCTCATAGGCCCGGAAATCATAAGAGAAACGACCAAAAGGATTGTCCAAATCCGGGAACGACTAAAAGCTTCAAGAGACAGACAAAAGAGTTATGCGGACAAAAGACGGAAGCCCTTGGAATTTCAAGTTGGGGACCGAGTGCTATTGAAGGTCTCTCCCTAGAAGGGATTAATACGTTTTAGAAAGCGTGGGAAACTAAATCCAAGGTATATTAGACCATTCGAGATCCTTGCCAGGATCGGCCCGGTAGCATGCAAGCTTCGATTACCGCAGGAACTCAATAACGTACATCCTACCTTTCATGTGTCAAACTTAAAGAAGTGCTTCTCTAATGAGACCCTCGTCGTCCCTTTGGACGAAATCGAAATCAACGAGAGTCTCCACTTCGTAGAAGAACCAGTAGAAATCATGCATAGGGAAATTAAAAGAACAAAACAAAGTTGCATACCCATCGTAAAGGTTCGCTGGAATGCAAAGCGAGGTCCTGAATACACCTGGGAGAGGGAAGATCAGATGAAAAAAAAATATTAGCATCTTTTCCCTAGTCTATAAATACTTGTCTTAGAATAAATTTCGGGACGAATTTCTCTCTAACGGGGGGATGATGTGACAACCCGATATTTCAAGTCAATGTAATGACCTAAGTCAAGTATTGTAATCTAATTTTGAATTAATAAATAAATAAAAATAGTGTCAGAAATAAAATGTTTAAAAGTGTCAATTGGATACATAAAATGATAGATATCTTGTCAAGGTTTTCATAAATATAAAGAACACTCAAATCCGAGTTATAACGAAAAAGTTATGACCAATCAAAGATCCACATCAAAACCGGTAAAACACTATTAAGTGTGAAAAGTGAAATTTCAATAAAATATTTTTTAGCCTTATGAATCTAAACGAAAGTCTTAGATTAGGTTAAACCATGAACGTACATAAAAAGAACGTCCAAATCTGACTTTGTATGAGGAAGTTATGATTTTTCTAAGTTTCAGAATAGCAGTAGACTACTAAAAACTCGTAATAAAGGTCTGAGCAATATTTAGCCGACACAACCTAAACAAGAGTTGGAGATCTCGACAATAGTAGTACAACGGTAAAAAGACAGATGAAAACGGACGTCGCATGAAAAAGTTATGAATTTTTAACGGACTTTTCCTGTCCCGTCCGGTTAAAAATATAATATTAAAAATGAAGCAAAAATTAGCTGACAGAATCTAAAGGAAAGTTGTAGAGCATAATGTCACCTATGCGTGGATATAAAGAACATCAAAAACGAAGCTCGTATGCGAAAGTTATGGAATTTCAAAAGATCGGTGCACAAACTACGAGGCTGGTTCGAAGGGAATGCCCCGCGTTCGCAGACTCAGAAGCCAGTCCCATCGTCCATCAATTCCAAAGTCTGTAAGCCATGATGCATGACGGAACGCCCCGCATTCCTCTAGGGAACGCCCCGTGTTCGAGACCCCTTTCAGCCCTCTAAAAAGGATGTGAGGGCTCCGACTTTTGGTTGCTAATTTACCACCTTCTCTCTCAAATTTCATACTTCTACCCTCTCGAGACTATCCCGACATCCCGGGTTCATATGCAAGCTCTGACGGAAGTTCGAAGCCCCGAGATTTCCGAGAAATCGACTTCTTTCCGGTCGAAGTGCTGCCCGAGCAAAGCATCGTTTTCTTCAAATCATCAAACTTACCAGGTGAGTTCATACCCCTATATTTTTATATATTTACTATATTTTAGGGGGGAAATACAAGTGAAACACAAGAAAACTATTGTTAAAAATGCAAATCGTTATACACAGTTTCTAATGCTTTATCTATATTTTGTGTATAAATGTTAAATAAGTAAAATAACGTTATTACAAATGCTATACTTTACATGCAAAGTTGGTAATACACCAAGGTTTATCAGTCAAATGAAACACACTTTTTGAAAAAATATAATAGGTATAGTTTACGAGATATTCAAGATATTTTACATATTATAAACACTATAAAGATGAAATAATTACAATTACAAGAAAAAATAGACTTTTCATACGTAAATCTATTTGATACCAACTCTTGTGAGACATTTGACTTCACGTACTTTCAAGTACGCATTTCAAGTCCTGTGTTATAAACCATAATCTCTTGTAGGGAGAGCGTGATACTCGTGTATAGATCTATAAGGTATTGATAATCCCGCACCTAAACTGTTAGCTACAGTTAGACCGGCAGGTTTGGGGTGACAAACGTCATATCATTCCAACGCTTGAAGAACGTTGTTACAGACAGTCTGGGTCAATAGTACGGTTATAAAACTCACATTAAGTATTAAAACATTTTGGTTTATGGGGCTATCAAACGCCTTAGTGATTATATATACATATATAAATCTACTTACACTATAAGTATGGAATATACTTATGCATTCCGTTTTTGGAACTTTTATAACTAACATTCATTTATAGAAAATATTGGATTTTCTAGAAACAGACTCAGTTACTTTATACACAAAGGCATACAATTCTTATACAAAACACTTATAAACTCATCAACTTAATTGTTGACACTTTTTCAAAACTACTTGTATTTCTCATGGATTCAGTAATACATGTAAACAACAGCTTTTGGGGAAGGGACGCTAAGGCGTCAATTTCAAAACTTATTATATTATCATAATGTAATTTATTTTGAAACATGTATTACAAGCAACAATGTAACTTTTTAAATTATATTTATGATAGTCGTGTTTGCTTTCTTTACTATTCATTCAAATGTTATGATACTACATGAAGTCATCCGCCCTCGAACGATTCCGCCGTTCTGGTTTGGGTGTGTGACAATTATTATCACTAAGATTTAGTATTTTATTTATTGTGACTAATTATTAGTCTAGATTCATCATTAACTTAAAGTCTACTTTCATGATATGTCAAGTAAGGATCAGCCAAGTAGGACAATTCGGAGGCAGGATCATTTCGGCATATAGCCTTTCTGAAATCCAACAACCAAGCCAACGTGACTGTTCTAGACACCTCTCCCGTAAGTATATCAATCAGTATAATGAATTTGAATCACTGATAATTTTTTATAGGTTCATAATAACGATAATGAACTTAAACATAAGTTATAGTTAAAGTATGGTAAGCATAACTCACTACTTCTTACAGCCTTTTGGCGCTTCAGGACTAACTACTAACTCTTATGGAGGGATAGAGAAAATCCTTGAGGCTTTGGGGAGGTTTAGAAGATTGTTGGTTTAAGAGATGTTAGAAGAAGAGTGAAAACGTCTTTTATTTATAGCCTCCGGCAACTTCGTACGCAAGCTGTACTCCGAGCTACGTTGGGCGTCCTCAGTACAATAGGCGTACTCCGAGCTACGATGGGTGTACTCACGCCACATGCCGCAATCTTGTGCAGAGCCATGGGGAAGAAGGTGTGGCCTAGACCTTGTTACGTTTCACCCGCTGGTTAATCCCAAAAATTAATTATCTTCTGAAATCTGTAACTTTCACATACGAGCTCCGTTTTGACGTTCTTTATATCCACGCATAGGAAGCGACATGATCTACAACTTTTGTTTAGACTCCGTCGGCTAATTTTGAATTTATTTTTAAAGTTATAGTTTAATAGGCTTAGACAATGAAAGTCTGTTAAAAATTCATAACTTTGTCATCCAAGATCCGTTTTCGACTGTCTTTATATCGTTGAGCTCCTATTAATGATATCTTCAAATCTCTTTTAGGTTGTGTTAGCTAAAAATCGATCGATCAAAAATTCGATTTTCGGGCTATATATTACTATGCTATATGTTAGAAAAATCATAACTTCCTCAAACGAAGTTAGATTTGGACGTTCTTTATATGCATGCTCTCGGTTTAACGTCTACTATGACTTTCGTTTATATTTCTAAGGCTAAAATATATTTCGTCAAAAATTCACTTTTTACGTTACGTGGAGCCATGCCGGTTTAATCGCAAAACTTCAACGGGTCATAACTTTTTCATTATAAGTCAGATTTCAGCGTTCTTTATATGTACGGAATCCCTGTTACATATACTATAAATTTGGTTAAGATTATTTATTCTAAATAATCTTCTATCAAAAAGACATTTTTAACGCTTATTGTCTCTAAATTGACTAGCTCGAATTTGGGGGCGTTATAATTACCTCCCCCCTTAGGATGATTACGTCCCGGAATCATCAACAAAATAGGTCATGTTTAATGACTCCACAGGTTATCTTTTCATCCTAGGTAATAACCATAACTCTTATGTTCTTTCAAATAAGTATCTAACTCTTGGGCTTCTTGACTGCTGACAGTGCTTAATCTTCCACCCACTCTTCATACTATGTTGAACTTTCAATCGTAACCTTCAAGTTACAAATGTAACACGCTGATCCTCAGGTATTGATAATGACATTTCGGTTTGGATTCTTGGAGGACTTACTCGGCGAGTTGGCTTCCCTACTCGTCGAGTAGTAGCGGGTTTGGACGTGGGGGTTTAGTGATCTACTCGCCGAGTCCATTATGGTACTCGACGAGTAGATGCTGGCAGATGAAACCCTAGATTCCAGGGCCTTGCACCCTATTTAAAGGGTCATTAGCCTCCCTTGACCTCCCCTTTACAGCTCTATACCTCCTTTAAAACCCTGATTCGAGTGTGAGTGTGTTCTTGGTGATTTTTAAAGCTTGAAGGAAGGATTTGATGAAGGAATCACTTGAGGAATCAAGCTAGAAGGAGCAAGGGCTCGTGGGGATTCTAGATCTACTTCTGTGCAGCACTTTCTGAAGGTATTAAGCTGTCTCTTGGCTCAGTTCCACCCAAAACCCTCTTGTGCATGGATTCTAAGAAAGGGCTTTTGTGTTTAAGCCAAGATCTGAAGTTGTAACTTCATATCTGAACTCCTTTTGGCCTTAAGATGCATAAAGTTATCAGTTGAGCTTAGCATGTACCTTCTCTCAAGTGTATGACCCCATTCCAAGCTTAGATTTGCTATTTTAGGGCCTTAAAGCCTTGCATGCATGTAAAGTTTGCAACTTTACGTGGAAAGCATGCCTCAGGAGCCTAGATCTGTAGTTTGGAAGCTTTGCATGGATCAAAAAGGGTATGTGTGGCTTGGGATCTGAAAGGACTCGGCGAGTCATAGGGGGTGACCATTTGAAGGGAGTCATTTAAAGGCAGGCATGGACTCGGCAAGTTGGATGAACTCGGCGAGTCATTTGAAGGCAGGTATGGACTCGGCGAGTTGGATGAACAACTCGGTGAGCCCGATGAATTTTGCCTAGAACTCGGCGAGTTGGATGAACAACTCGGCGAGTCGGATGAAGGTTACCTAGAACTCGGCGAGTTGAAGGAACAACTCGGCGAGTCAAGTAAGATTTCCACAAGGGTTGGATGTTCATAGACGTGTCGAGTGTCAAGCAAGGGAACTCGACGAATGAACTTAGATTATCAATCAAGACTATATGAACTCGACGAGTCGCCTCGATGACTCGGCGAGTAGATGTTATTCTGGGAAACTCGGCAAGTCACTAGTTGTACTCGGCGAGTTAGGGTCAACATGGACCGTGGACTTGACCTTGGCTGAAGTTGAACAGGATGGACTTTGGGAAAATGACTGGAAATTTTATGACACTTTTTAGGCAGTTGCGTGGAGCAGCCTGTGGGGTACATTTGGTCGCAAAGTGTCAGTTCAGCATTCGTGACAACTGAGTCTTCTCACCATACCTATGGGTCTAAGGCACCAAGGCCGACCCATTATGTGATTATGACATATGTGGTAGACATTTTGTGTTCTGTTATGTGATTGCACGTTATATATGAAGACCCCGGGGGAAGCCCGTGGCATTGGATGTAAGACCATGTGGGGTAGCCCATGGCAGTCCTAGGTGAAGACCATGTGAGGTAGCCCATGGCATTGGATGTAAGGCCATGTGGGGGACCCCATGGCAGTCCTAGGCAAAGACCATGTGGGGTAGCCCATGGCACTTTCATAGGTTTAATGTATGCATGGCTTACGTGATATATGTGTAGCTTTTATAGCTAATAGGAGATATGATATGTGGTTTGTGTGTGTGGTATGCTCTGGGAAACTCACTAAGCATTTCGCTTACAGGATGTTGATTGTTTTAGGTACTTCAGAGTCGAAGGACAAAGGCAAGGCGTGATGACGTGGTGTGCACTCTACCTCTCTTTTTGTGTGATGGGACTATCTGATGATTTCAAAAGTACATCGAGTTTGTAATAATTGTGATTTGGGAAAACAAATGGTTTGGAAATTATGAATTATGGGAATTGTTTGAGTAATTAAAAATGAAAATTTTTTTTGATAAAAATTGGGTCGTTACAAGTTGGTATCAGAGCCTTTGTTTGAGGGATTCAAGCACATTCTCGGGTGTGTCGGGACTCAAAATAAGGAAGTGGTAAAATGTTTTCAAAAGAAACTTAAAAAGGATTTTAATACAAAAAGAGGAGAGTGCAATGCGTGTGATCAGCCGAGCCAAGTAAATAGTTTCCCATGTTGACTAGCCATGTTATATGAAATTGCTAAGTGTATGTTTTTAAAATTATATAGGAGTTGATAGCCTCAGAACGATTGATTTAGCCTATTGATCCTTTTTGTGTATAATTTGCATGCTTAAAAGCAATCTGTAGTGGTGGTTTGACTATTATGAGTAGGACAATCATAGGTGTCCGGGTTTGATTCATGTGAGGGAAGTGAGTCATGGTTTGTGTAAATAGCTTTGGAAGTACCAGGTAAAGCAATGGGGTAAGGTACGAGTAGGTGTGGAAGGTAGTATTGGGCCAGTACTACTGGAAGCACATGACCCGTACCCAAACCCATGTTCTACCTGGGAATTTCAAAAGAAACAATATGGAAGTAACCTCGTTATGGGTATCCTGATCATTATGTTTTGTGAAATGACAATCCAGCATGGTGGTTACACGATTGGGATCAGGACCGGGATCAGGATCGGGATCGAGATCGGGATCCGAGGTTGGGTCAGGCGGCCCTACTGATGGTATCGATGAGAGGCTGCATGAGCTGATTGCGGCTGAGGTTACGAGGGGCATCCTTGACGCTACCCCAGTCATCTTTGGGACGGTCAAGGAGGGTATGATGGAGATCATGGAAGAGAGGCTTAGAGCATTCAGGGCCGAGATTTCTGCAGGACAGGGTAGAGCTCGAACCCCCTCGTTTAGGGAGTTCAAGGCATGTGGAGCTCCGGAGTTTTCAGGGGTCAGGGACCCCATTGTGAGCAGACGCTGGGTGGCGGACATTAAGAATGCCCAGCGCACGAGTTCTTGCCCGGAGGAGGCAAAGGTTGGATTTGCTTCCTGTATTCTAAGGGACAGGGCCCGAGATTGGTGGCGCGAGATTACTAGTCAGGTGGGAGCAGCCGGTGTGGCTGACATGTCGTGGGTCGAGTTTGTGCGACGGTTCGATCCAGAGTTTGCACCACCTATTGAGGTGCAACGGATGGTGAGGGAGTTTCATGATTTACAGCAGACCACCGAGACTGTGGCGGAGATCACCGCCAAGTTTTAGGAGCGAGCTTTGTTGATCCCTCAGTATGCGGCAGATGAGGATTTGAGGAGGACCCGATATCACTCTATGTTGAGAGAGGACATACGGGAATTTGTGAGCTTTATAGGGTGCAAAACCCTGAACGAGATGGTTGATAAGGCCCATGAGAGGGAGATGGAGTTGGAGTCCCGCACGAAGCGGAAGACTGAGCAGGTTCAGGCAGCGGGGGCCCAGGCTAAGAAGCCTAAGACCTCCGATTCTTTGAGTAAATGCCAACAGGGTCGGGGCCGGTGCGCCAAGTGTGGGAGATTTCATAGTGGGACTTGTCGGACAGCTGGGATGTCGGGATGCTACTCATGTGGCCAGCAGGGTCACTTGAGTAAGGATTGCCCCAAGAAGGGCTTGATATGTTTTCACTGCAACCAGACAGGCCATAAAAAGGCCGATTATGCGAGGTTGCAAGGAGGAGGAGGAGGGGGATCTGTGGCAGCACCCGCGCCTGCCACTATGAGGATCACTGATGGCCGCCCTAAGGCGAAAGTTCCAGCGGTGAAGAGCCGCGCATTCCAGCTGACTACCGAGGAGGCTCGGGCCGCGCCAGACGTTGTGGCTGGTATGTGTTCTTTATCCTCTGTCTCTTTTATGTTAAATGTTTGTATGAATGCTTATTATGCTTTGTATAGGGACCTATCTGGTCAATGGTATGACGGTCCATGTCTTATTTGATTCGGGGGCTACCCGATCTTTCGTATCTCTTGCGCTTAGCAAGAAGTTCCGAGACGCACCAGGGACTCTCAATATCCCGCTCGAGGTGGAGATTGCAGATGATCGCACTGTGAGTGCTGCGAGGGTGTGCCAGGATTGCGTCCTGAATGTGCACGGCGAAAGGTTTCGCGTTGATTTGGTTCCCATACCATTGCGAGGATTGAAGGTCATTATTAGGATGGAATGGCTGGGGGCCAAAGGGGCCATGATCGATTGCAAGCGGCAGCTGGTCTGGGTTCGAACCCCAAGGGGGGGAGAACTGGTTATCCACGGCGAGAGGACCACGCAGGGTCCGACCCTCTGTTCAGCTACGAGGGCGAGGAGGTTTCTGCAGCAGGGTTGCATGGGATTTTTGGCCTATGTTTCAGATACGCGAGTGGAGACAGTGATGGATATCGATAGTGTACCAGTGGTGCAGGATTTTTGGGATGTTTTTCCCGAAGAATTACCCGGAGTGCCTCCGGGGAGGCAAGTGGAGTTTCGTATTGACTTAGTACCCGGTGCCGCCCCGATAGCAAAGGCACCATATTGGTTGGCGCCACCTGAGATGCAGGAATTATCTGCACAGCTTCAAGAGCTACTAGACCGAGGTTTCATCCGTCCAAATAGTTCTCCGTGGGGAGCTCTAATCCTTTTTGTGAAAAAGAAGGACGGGTCGCACAGGATGTGCATCGATTACAGAGAGTTGAATCAGCTGACGGTGAAGAACCGTTATCCTCTGCCTAGGATTGACGACCTGTTTGATTAGCTTCAGGGAGCATCGTGGTTCTCTAAGATCGACCTCCGGTCAGGGTATCATCAGATGAGGATTCGGGATGAGGATATACCGAAGACAGCCTTCAGGACTCGTTATGGGCATTACGAGTTCGTGGTGATACCATTCGGGCTCACCAATGCTCCGGCCGCGTTCATGGATCTCATGAATCGGGTGTGCAGGCCGATGTTGGATCAGTCGGTGATTGTTTTTATTGATGATATCCTGGTCTACTCTAAGACCAGGGAACAACATGAGCAGCATTTGAGAGAGGTATTGGAGACCTTGAAGCCAGAGAAGCTGTATGCGAAGTTCTCCAAGTGTGACTTTTGGTTACGGGAAGTGCAGTTTTTGGGTCATGTCGTTAATCAAGAGGGTATTTCGGTTGACCCAGCGAAGGTGGAGGCTGTGATGCGATGGGAGGTACCGAGGAATGCCTCAGAGATTCGTGGCTTCCTGGGCTTAGCAGGTTATTATCGGAGATTTATCCAGGATTTCTCCAAGACTGCGGTGCCATTGACCCGTTTGACCAAGAAGAATGTAGCTTTTCGATGGGGTGAGGATCAGCAGAGGGCTTTTGAGACTCTGAGGCAGAAGTTATGCGAGGCTCCGATCCTAGTATTGCATGAGGGATTGGACGATTCTGTGGTGTATTGTGATGCATCGATTTCAGGTTTGGGTGCGGTATTGATGCAGAGGGGACGTGTGATCCCATATGCCTCGAGGCAGTTGAAGCCTCACGAGGCAAATTACCCTACGCGTGACCTGGAGTTGGTGGCAGTGGTGTTTGCCCTCAAGATTTGGAGGCACTATTTATATGGGGTGAAATTCGTCGTGTATACCGATCACAAAAGTCTGAAGTATTTGATGGACCAGCAAAACCTGAATATACGTCAGAGAAGATGGTTGGACGTGTTAAAGGACTATGACTGCGAGATCCTATACCATCCAGGGAAGGCCAATGTGGTGGCCGATGCCTTGAGTCACAAAGCGACGGGGTCGCCGATCAGGGATATTTGTTTGAGGGTGACGGTAAGCCCACCCTTGATAGACATGATTCGAGGGGCTCAGGTCGAGGGGGTGAAGAAGGAGAACTGGAAATTGGAAAGAATTCGGGGATAGTATCCTTTGTTTATTAAGGATAGTTGTGGCTTGCTGACGCAGTGTGGCCGAGTATGGGTGCCGATGTCGGGGGGAGTGAGGCAGAGATTGTTAGAGGAGGCGCATAAGTCCAAATTTTCTATACACCCAAGTGCGACAAAAATGTATAGGGATTTGAGAATGAGCTATTGGTGGCCCTGCATGAAGCGGGAGATCGTCGGGTATGTGGAGCGATGCTTGACCTGTAGGAAGGACAAGGCCGAGCACCAGCGACCTCATGGTAAGGTTCATCCATTACCCATTCCCATGTGGAAGTGGGAAGAGATCACTATGGATTTCATCACGAAGGTACCGTGGACAGCGAGGGGAGTCGATGCCATGTGGGTGATTGTGGATAGACTGACGAAGAGTGCTCACTTCATTCCGATCTCCAAGAGTATATCTGCAGAGAAGTTGGCGGACATTTATTTTCGAGCAGTAGTGGCCAGGCACGGAGTGCTGGTATCAGTGGTTTCAGATAGGGATGTACGATTTACATCCAGGTTTTGGAAGAAGTTCCATGAGGAACTGGGTACCCAGCTGCATTTTAGTATGGCATATCACCCCCAGATCGACGACCAAAGTGAGAGGACGATCCAGACACTGGAGGATATGCTGCCGGCATGTGTGCTGGATTTCGGAGGGAGTTGGGATACGTACCTCCCATTGGCAGAGTTTTCATGCAATAACAACTATCATGCCACTATTGACCGAGCACCATTTGAGATGTTATATGGACGGAGGTGCAGGACCCCAGTATGCTGGGATGAGGTTGGACATCGGGTTTTGGGGAGCACGGAGGTGGTACTCGAGACCACCGGATTGATTCAACAGGTGCGTGATAGATTGCGAGTCGCGCAGAGTCGTCAGAAAAGCTATGCGGACCGGCATCGTTCAGACCTCGAATTTCAGGAAGGAGACTTTGTCTTACTGAAGGTGTCACCCTGGAAAGGGATTATCCGGTTCCGCAAGAGGGGAAAATTGGGGCATCGATTCATAGGCCCAATCAGGATCATCGCCCGGGTGGGCAAGGTGGCATATCATTTAGAACTCCCAGAGGAGCTTAGTCGGATTCACAACACCTTCCATGTGTCTCAGTTATGGAAGTGTGTTGCCAACGAGTCTTCAGTCCTATCCTTGGACGACATTCAGTTGGATGGGAGCCTGAATTATGTCGAGAGACCAGTTGCGATTCTAGACCAGAAGACGAAAAAGCTCCGTAATAAAGAAGTGAAGTTGGTAAAGGTGCAATGGCAGCACCGAAAGGGTTCCGAATGGACTTGGGAACCGGAAAGTGAGATGCGGGGCTTCTATCCGGAGTTGTTTGGACCAGCAGGCTTCGGGGACGAAGCCTAATTCAAGTGGGGGAGAGTTGTAAAGCCCGGATCCTCAGGTATTGATAATGACATTTCAGTTTGGATTCTTGGAGGACCTACTCGGCGAGTTGGCTTACCTACTCGTCGAGTAGTAGCAGGTTTGGACGCGTGGGTTTAGTGATCTACTCGCCGAGTCCATTATGGTACTCGACGAGTAGATGCTGGCAGATGAAACCCTAGATTCCAGGGCCTTGCACCCTATTTAAAGGGTCATTAGCCTCCCTTGACCTCCCCTTTACAACTCTATACCTCCTTAAAACCCTGATTCGAGTGTGAGTGTGTTCTTGGTGATTTTTAAAGTTTGAAGGAAGGATTTGCTGAAGGAATCACTTGAGGAATCAAGCTAGAAGGAGCAAGGGCTCATGGGGATTCTAGATCTACTTATGTGGAGCACTTTCTGAAGGTATTAAGCTGTCTCTTGGCTCATTTCCACCCAAAACCCTCTTGTGCATGGATTCTAAGAAAGGGCTTTTGTGTTTAAGCCAAGATCTGAAGTTGTAACTTCAGATCTGAACTCCTTTTGGCCTTAAGATGTATAAAGTTATCAGTTAAGCTTAGCATGTACCTTCTCTCAAGTGTATGACCCCATTCCAAGCTTAGATTTGCTATTTTAGGGCCTTAAAGCCTTGCATGCACGTAAAGTTTGCAACTTTACATGGAAAGCATGCTTCATGAGCCTAGATTTGTAGTTTGGAAGCTTTGCATGGCTCAAAAAGGGTCTGTATGGCTTGGGATCTGAAAGGACTCGGCGAGTCACAGGGGGTGACTCGGCGAGTCATTTGAAGGCAGGCATGGACTCGGCGAGTTGGATGAACAACTCGGCGAGCCCGATGAATTTTGCCTAGAAGTCGGCAAGTTGGATGAACAACTCGGTGAGTCGGATGAAGGTTACCTAGAACTCGGTAAGTTGAAGGAACAACTCGGCGAGTTGAGTAAGATTTCCACAAGGGTTAGATGTTCATAGACGTGTCGAGTGTCAAGCAAGGGAACTCGACGAATGACCTTAGATTATCAATCAAGACTGTATGAACTCGACGAGTCGCCTCGATGACTCGGCGAGTAGATGTTATTCTGGGAAACTCGGCAAGTCACTAGTTGTACTCGGCGAGTTAGGGTCAACATGGACCGTGGACTTGACCTTGGCTGAAGTTGACCAAGATGGACTTTGGGAAAATGACTGGAAATTTTTTGACACTTTTTAGGCAGTTGCGTGGAGCAACCTATGGGGTACATTTGGTCGCAAAGTGTCAGTTCAGCATTCGTGACAACTGAGTCTTCTCACCATACCAATGGATCTAAGGCACCAAGGCCGACCCATTATGTGATTATGACATATGTGGTAGACATTCTGTGTTCTGTTATGTGATTGCACGTTATATATGAAGACCCCAGGGGAAGCCCGTGGCATTGGATGTAAGACCATGTGGGGTAGCCCACGGCAGTCCTAGGTGAAGACCATGTGGGGTAGCTCGTGGCATTGGATGTAAGGCCATGTGGGGGAGCCCATGGCAGTCCTAGGCAAAGACCATGTGGGGTAGCTCATGGCACTTTCACAGGTTTCATGTATGCATGGCTTACGTGATATATGTGTAGCTTTTATAGCTAACAGGAGATATGATATGTGGTTTGTGTGTGTGTGGTATGCTCTGGGAAACTCACTAAGCATTTCACTTACAGGATGTTGATCGTTTCAGGTACTTCAGAGCCGAAGGGCAAAGGCAAGGCGTGATGACGTGGCGTCCACTCTACCTCTCTTTTTGTGTGATGGGACTATCTGATGTTTTCAAAAGTACATTGAGTTTGTAATAATTGTGATTTGGGAAAACAAATGGTTTGGAAATTATGAATTATGGGAATTGTTTGAGTAATTAAAAACGAAAAAATTTCTTGATTAAAATTGGGTCATTACAACAAACCTAATCTTTATTGGAAACTCTAGCTCCTCCTCAAACCGACTTAACTTAAGATAAGCTCTTTACTTCAATTATCGTAACAGAACGATGGGTCATGTTCTAATGACCTCTCATCGTATGATGCAACGCTTAGACTCAATTCTTTTTTTAGTTAGATTCTAGAATGGAATATACCTTCCTTCATGTTCTAATGTGATATAATCACATTCTAGCATGTATCACTTCTAGCTACAAGCTTCTTACTTTAACGACGATTGTGATACTTCTATTAATCGCTTCGATTATCTTTTACTTCAATATTATGGATTAAGTCAGATACTACATCGAACTTGGTTCTATGAACAACGTAGAATACATATCTTAGTCGTACTCGATATTATATGACCACCAGGGTCGAAATAATAGTCATCTTCTTAGTCATTACCAAAACAATGGTAACGACAGACATGAACAAAACGAAATAAATTACTAGCAACTTGGTAACCTTGTGACTTTCCCTGATCCAAGTGTGAGTCATGTGCTTCCGGTAGTATACGTCTCTACTAACTTTCACACCTACTCATACCCGTCCCAAATATTGTCTCGCAGTTCTCCAAGTCACCATACAAGAATTTCGCATAGTCATTTTACACATCGGATAACATAAGTAAGGTTTATATTATTCCTTGAAACGATTGCATAGATATTCAAGTTCGCCCTATACTATGCCTTTTATATTAGGCTACACCACATGATAGTATCTATATGGATACTTTATATCTTGATTTTTAGATATATTTATATATATATATATATATATATATATATATATATAGATGCTTACTCCTGATCCCTTGCATCTTCACCTACTTCATCAATGATCATCTAGAATGCTCTTGCCTTTGGCTTTGGCGGTGCATTTGGCCTTGTTGCTTCATTTTTCTGCGGGCAATCTTTTGACATATGACCCTTGTCTCCACATCCGTAACATGCCTTATCAATAATCGTACAATCCTTAGAATAGTGACCGATCCTCCTACCCTTATAACAAGTTACTTCTCCGTCGCATCTCCCATACTGCTTCATCTTGCACTTCTCACACCACTTGGCCCCACTACTACCCCCATACTTTTGGTCGTCCAGGTTGGACTTCGAGAATCTTCCTTTATTATTGGATCTTGAGGATCCCTCAAGATTCCTCTTTTCTCTTTCCTTATCTTTTTCTAGACCCTTTTCTTTTATCTGGGTCTCTACATTCTTAGCTGCCCAAATGGCGGCTTTGAAGGTGGTTGCTTGTTTGACCGTTGGACCAAAGTATGTTGGTAATCCATTAGCAATTTTGTTGTCCTTGGAGAGTTTATTTGAATCTAAATAAGGAATAAGATTCATTTTCTCCGTAAAACTTACAGCATACCCGTTGACGCTCATCATTCCCTTTTTCAGATTCTGGAACTCATTGTTGATCTCCAGAAGATCCTACTCAGAGCAGTACTGCATTTTTAGTTGTACCAAGAATTCTTCCCAATACATCTTGCATGCTTTTCCCTTGGGCATGGAATCAGCTAGTAGCTTCCACCAGCTTAATACCCCAATCTTCAATAGTGTAACCGCGAGAGCGGTCTTCTGTTTGTTGCTGCAGTCACAAATTTCAAACATCATCTCCATCTCGGAGATCCAATCCATGACTTCCACCGACGTTGGGCTTCTAGAAAGACTTAGTGGTTTGGATGCCATGAAATCCTTGTACTTACATCAACGTCCATCATTTCCTCCATTGGGTTGGTTTCTTCTAACCACTCGTGGCTCAGCTTGGCTGACAGTCTGACTATAGTTTCCTTCATCTGACTATTCCATGTTCAGTTCAACTTGTACAATGGGTACATTAGGTTCATCCTAAGCAACACTTGCCTCATCTCCTCCCTTTATTCGGCCATCATAGCCCGAATCATTGCTTGGACTCCTGCCATCGTGATTGGCTCGGGTGCATCTGCTACCTCTGATGCATGCTCAATCACTCATGGACCGGGTTGTTGATTACCGTTTCCCAATCCGCTTCGAGTTCTCACCATGTCGATCTATACACCAAATCAGACGTTCGGTGTGTAGTGAAGAGAATTTATATAGGGAAAAATTTTATAGATGTATAAATCTCCTTATCACTCTAAAAAGTTACATAGCAATTCTAATACCGTAATGAAGCGCTTAGAAAATCTGAACACATAAAATTTCCAGACCCGATCGGCAATAGGCCATAGATATGATCAAACGATAGAATCATAAATCATATAAGGCATCTTCTAACATAATTCATTTAGCACATAAAAGCAATTTACGCATCTTCCCTAAATAAGATAGTGCTCGTGTCTATTTAGGTAAACATCCTAAATATAGCAGACACTCATCTCACAATCATCGCTTAGCATTCTAAGTTTAAGTCTAGAATTTTCCTAAAATTCTTAGTTTGCTTAAACTAATGCTCTGATACCAACTATGACATCCCCAAATTTACGATATTTTAAAAATTCTATTTATGTTTATTTTAAAATTAGAGTATCCTTTTTGAAAAATATTATTGCGGAATTTGTCCCCAAAAATATGATAAATATATTATCAAATCATTTCCGAAGAAATGTGTGTTATTTATATTAAAACATTGGGATGCCATCGTCAATACAGAAAGATAAGCATAAACACTCCTTACATTCATTTAAACTAATGATTTGCATCTCCATTAATCTCTCGGTGTAATGTATCATCACATCAATACCTGTGATACAAATAAACTGAGTGGGTCAGGTTAGAAAACCTGGTGAGTACATAGGGTTTTCAACCCACAATAATATAGTTAAATTGTTTCTTCACATAGTTCATGTCCAACAATTAACCCGATTACCTATCTCCATTATCTTATTTATTCTTAAAGATCTACCCTAAGAACCATCTATTCTTCAATATTTATTCCTAAGGATTTTCCTAAGGAATACGCACGAAGTCCATCGCTGCCAGGGTAAATCTAAAAAGGCACTAATTCCATAACTGCTGATGTTATCTGTTAGGCACAGCTGTCAATGCTATCCATTAGGCACTAAGTCCATAGTTGCCAATGTTCATTCGTAAGGCACTAAGTTCATAGCTGCCAAGGTTTTTAGAGTACATCTGGTGAACGCATAGTTCAAAAACACCTACATGTTACGAGCCTGCTAGCATTCCACTAGACTGTCTAGAATAGTCCATGGTTGTCATCTATAGTCTGCTAGATGACTAGATCAGATTTAAAGTCAAGGCTTCTCATCATCTCAACATCTATATCAACTTTCATCTCTCATCATCCATATCATACTTCATCTACCCATCTTTACGCAATGTATTTATAGGTATAAAAAAATACATATACAGTTTCAATCAAGTAAAAAGTGTATACATCGTTCATTTAGCAGAGATGTCAGGAACACGGATAATAAGCACAATAGCATGTATTAATATTAAATACTTCATATCTATGTGTAAGATGAAAGTAACTATGTAATCACTTGTTAAAGTGATGATTCGAAATTCGGATAGCGCTTCGCTTCTAGCAATTGTCTTTTCCTTTGAAGTAACCTAGTATTATTATCATTAAGTTTTAGTCTACTATTTATTGTGACTAATTATTAGTCTAGATTCATCATTAACTCAAAGTCTACTTTCATGATCTATCAAGTAAGGATCAGCTAGGTAGGACAGATTCAGCGTGTAGCCTTTCTGAAATCCAACAACCAAGCCAACGTGACCGTTCTAGACACCTATCCCATAAGTAGATCAATCAGTATAACGAATTTGAATCACTGATAAATCTTGTTTATAGGTTCTAAATAACGATAATAAACATAAACATAAGTTTACTTAAAGTACGGTAAGCATAACTCAACTTACAGGGGGGTTTGGCGAGGAAACGGGCTCTGCGTGGGCAGAACTTCTGAGCCGAAAGCTCTTCTTCTCGCGACCTTCTGTTGCTCTAGGACTCACTACTAACTCCTAGGTAGGGATAGAGAAAATCCTTGAGGCTTTGGGGAGGTTTGGGAGAGATTTGGTTGAAAAGATGTGAGAAAAAAAGTGAAAATTCCTTCTATTTATAGGCTCTAGCAACTTCATACGCAGGGCGTACGTGAAGTGTACGTTGGGCGTACTCAGTACATTGTTCGTACTCCGAGCTACGATGGGCGTACTCATGACACATGTCACAATCTCGTGCAAAGCCTTGGGGAAGAAGGTGTGGCCTAGATCTTGTCACGTGTCATTCGCTGGTTAATCCCAAAATTTAATTATCTTCTAAAATCCGTAACTTTCACATACGAGCTCCGTTTTTTGACGTTCTTTATATCCACGCGTAGGTAGCAACGTGATCTACAACTTTCGTTTAGACTCCGTCAGCAAATTTGACTTTAGTTTTAAAGTTATATTTTAATAGGCTTGGATAGTTAAAGTCCATTTAAAATTCATAACTTTGTCATCCGACATCCGTTTTCAACTGTCTTTATATCGTTGAGCTCCTATTAACGATATCTTCAATTCTCGTTTAGGTTGTGTCGGCTAAAATTCAATCGATCTAAAATTCGATTTACGAGTTGTATACTACTATGGTAAATCTTTGAAAAATCATAATTTTCTCAAATGAAGTCAGATTTGGACGTTCTCTATATGCATGCTCTCGGTTTAATGTCTACTATGACTTTTGTTTAGATTTCTAAGGCTAAAAAAATTTCATCAAAAATTCAATTTTTACGTTACGCGGAGCCATGTCGATTTAATCGCAAAACTTCGACGGGTTATAACTTCTTCGTTATAAGTCAGATTTCAGTGTTCTTTATATGTACGGAACCCTTGTGAAATATACTATAATGTTCGTTAAGATTATTTACTCTAAATAATATTCTATCAAAATGTCATTTTTAACGCTTATTGTCTTTAAATTGATTACCCCGAATCTGCAGACATTACACCCAACGATAATTATGTAGTTCTGTTTGTAAGGAATTTGATTGTGAACTCTACTTCCTTTGCTAGAATTTACTACTTCTCCGAAACTACTCTTATGATAGCTTCTAACAAAATCTTACCCCTAACTTGCGCTCGAATAGCATGTTCCATCTTTCCGTCAGGGTGATTGAAGATGTCTTCGGCAAACATGGCGGCCATGGTCTAATGGACCTTTTTCCAAAAATAACAGAAATAAAAGCATAAAAAAAAAACTAATAAAACTAATAAAATAACAAAATAATAGAAAATATATAATTATATGTAGATTGATCATTTTATAAATATTTAAGAGAGTATAGTTAAAAGGGACCAACGGTGTAATTTTTCAAACCGCAGATACACAACCCATCAATCTTTTAAAGATTGGGTCAAATATATGATTCTTAACAAACTATAGGCACCATTTATGTAATTTACTCTAGTATTGACAAAAATAAGATGTAAAAAAGAGAAAAGGCAAGGCGGTGGGTGGTGGTGAGAATGGGATCCAACCAACAAGCGATGTCTAAGTTTTTTCTGAGCAATTCTTGTCATGTCATATTTAGTCACAGATCACGTGACCATACTATACTAGGTGGGTCCCATCACAAAATTAAGCATTTGTATGTTTCTTATTTTCTAGGTATTTTAGATTTAAATTAGTAATCATATTGTCTTAAATAAGAATAAGAAATCTTATTTTTAGATTTGGTTAGAGCATCTAATGAGCATTTTTTTTATGATTTATTATTATTATTATTATTAAATAAGAGAAATTTTCGAAAAAAAGTCCTAAAATTTACCCTGATTTATGAAAAACTTTCAAAATAAATTTGTTTACAAACAAAATTAATTACCAATAAAAATGACAATTTGACCACTTTTTACCGATTTACCAGTTTCATTACTTACTTGTTTCATTAAAGTCTCATTATTATTTACCATAATTTACGAATAAGTCACAAACTAAATGTTAGTGATGATTTGACCATTTTCTCCATATAACATATATTTTATCAGTTTCATTGCAGATTTGGACACCTAGACATTAAATTAGTTGATAAGATGGATGAGTTATATAATGCTACATTTACTGTAAAATTTGATATTCATCTCATCGGTTCATTTATGACTATGTATCTAAGTCAGAAATGAAATCAATAAAATGTATGTTTCCAAGAAAAAAACAAGAAATGAGTTGATGTCTGATGAGATGGATATATTGGATTACATAAGCTTAGATAGATAATTTGAAATTCCTTATAATTGTAAAAATGATGAAGTTGTTGCTAGTTTATGTAATTATTACAGTCTTTGTTTGATGTATTTTATATTCCAAAAAATATGCAATGCATCAGGATATCAAGTTTTATGATAACATAACATTATATAACCTAACATATCCATCTCATCAGCTCATTTAATGACTAGGCGTCCAGATCAGCAATGAAACCGGTAAAATGTATGTTACAGAGAGAAATTGTCAAATTATCACTAAATTTTAGTTTGAGGTCAAGTTATTCATAAATTATAGTAAAATAATGGGACTTTAATGAAATCAGATAAGTAATGAAATTGATAAACCGGAAAAAAAAATGTCAAATAGTCATTTTTACCAGTCATTTTTACCAGTAATTCATATTTTTTCGTAAGCAAATTTTAGTTTGAAACATTTTTCATAAATTAGGGTAAATTTTAAAAACTTTTTCGAAGATTTCCTTTTAATAAACATTCAATCCCATTGAAGTGTATAGTTTATTTTCTTTTTTATTAACCGTTCAATATATATTGAATTGTTGGTTTTAACATCTAACCCCTTTATCTTTAATAATATGTCATATATTATCTCTTTAACTATATCAAAATTTTAAATATATTTTATTTTTTATATAAAAAATTATATATTATCAAGGTTTATATTTTAAAAATCATAATAAAGTTTAATACAAACCATAACAAATACATTAATACTTATAGTAAATTTTATTAATTATGAGGGGTTTTATGAAACATTTTAGGTAGTTGGAGATAAATTAGTTAAATTTACCAAAAAAAAAAACTAGATGAATAATTAACCATTGGAAATGATACTTAATTTGATGTTAGTTTTAAAAGAATAATTATGTGATATTCAAAGGTGGTTTTGTATAGATGCTCATAATCGTACCGACAACAACTACCATGTCTGTTCGCACTCAGTGAAAAAAAATTTGATTTTTTTTTGCTATTTTTCCTACGCCGGCACATCTAGTTCAACCTCGGCAACACTTAATATGTATTTATTTGTCCGTTCCTGGTGATATTTATTTTAAGTTATGTATAGCTCAACTCTTGGAGATACTCTTAGTTGGTTCAACACAAATCTATACTCAAAATTTTAGTATGTTAAATATAATTAATTTTTAAAATAAAATAATTTCTTTATACGTATTGAAATACCCTTTTATCAGCTTTCATAATATTCCCTCCATGTTTTTAGTTAAAAACTAAAAAGAAAAGTGTAAACACTAAAAATATACTATAGTTCAAGTGAGTTTATTTATAAGCGATTAATCTTAGTACCCTCTACATCTAGGTTGGTTTCATATTTTGCTCCTTGTAAAGTGTTAATCTTGTCTGTTTTCCGATTTTAACGAAACACTGAAAAACTAATTCTTGAGACTTAATGGTATGACATATTGGGATCATCGATTTTAGGCTTAGATCATATTTGAAAAACTAATTAAAAAGCTAGTTTTTTAATTGAAAATATAACTGCAACTTATGAATTAATAATTTTTAGTAAAAAATAAGTTATAAGTTAGATTGTAATGTAAAATAATATAAATAAATATTTAGATATATAATTAAAAAATGAATAGATAAAATTAAGATATATTTGATATATTTTTAAAAAAGATTTATATACTTCTAAAAAGTTATATCAAAATAGTTTATCAAAAACTTATTTATAAGATGGTTTATCAGATAAAATAAATTATTTTTATAGTTTGCCAAACAATAAAATACAATAAACCAGATTATTTTTTACCAAATATAGCCTTGGCCAATTTATTCATAATTGACGGCATTCAACATCTCTTAGGCTTAATTAATTGTAGTAATAAGCAAGTAGATCTATAATGACATTTCTACTTAAAACTTTGAAAGAAAAAAAGATTTCCGATTTTTTTTGAGTAAATTACAGAAATGGTCCTTGTGGGTTGGTCGGATTCTTAGGTTTAGTCCAGCTTTTGAAAAACTGTTAGATGGTGTCCCTGTGGTTTGGAGAAAGTATATCGTTAGTCCTTTTAGTGGACGATGTTAAGAATTGGATGTTAAGTCCGAGTAAAAGACTAATATACCCCTGATTTATTTATTTTCTGTTATTTGTTTTATTTTACAAACAACAAGGACCAAATATGTAATAAACAAATAAAGGAATAAAAACCCTAAATTCTAACCCATCATCCATCGTCCCACTACAGCTTAAGTCCGACAAAATTCTTTTCGACCAAAAGCCTAATCACCATCGATTCCATCCAAAAATCAACTTCAATTGGGAGGAAATGGCATCACCATGCTCAATTCCTACTTTTTCTAGCCGCCTCCCTCATCCCATAATCTCCCTCGTCTGGTGCTCATCGTCCCTTCCGGTGATGGTGGTTTTCCTACACAACCTTCCATATCTCCCCTCACCTCCTTTTACTGCTATAGCCATCAACGACATCATATACCACCAACGCAAACATCCGTTTGCCGCCTGACACCCTCACACTTATCTCTTCCAACGACAACAATTCTCCCCCAAACTCTCTACTTTCGTTGTCTCCTTATTCTCATGTCTCCTTCTTCCGTGGTAATAATTTGATTGAACCTAAGACCGGACAGAGCGGGTGCGGGGAAAGGAGGCGGGAGCCTTCCCACTCGGCGGAACACCGCACCGTCGGCGCGGGGAAGGTGCGTGCGGGAAACGGAGAGGGGAGCCTCTCCCACTCTCTCTCCTGCTGTGATTGGTCGGTTTCTTTTTTTTTTTTTTGAAAAAATACGTTACACAACGGTAGAAAAGTTAAATTTTTTTTTTTGGCTGGTAACGGCTACTTTTTGTTTATTTATTTATTTTTTAATCTTTTTACAACCACTATAAATACATATATATACCTTTTAAACACATCAAACACTCTCTATACTCTCTACTTCATATCAACCAAAAAAAATGAATCCCGACAAACAAACCCCAAGTTCCGATCGACGGAAAAAAAAGTCATGGTTCGAGTATAAACATCCTTCCTCGCAACATTTTTGCTATCGATTCATCTCAGCAAGGAGTTTACCGCCCCAACTCGATTCTCCCATTCAATCGCCACTACAATTCCAATACCAAAATGTTGGTCAATATTACCCGATGCAAGTTCCAAATGTTCCGTCACAAATGTTTTCAAACTTTGTTGTGTTTCCGGATCAACAATCGCCAAATCAACCTCAACCCCAAACTCAAACTGAAACTCAAACCCAAACCCAACACCACCACCAACTTGTCGATGAATTGGATGACGCGGAAGAAGAAGACATGGTTCCCGAAACTCAACCAACACTACCACCACAAAGACGTAAATGGAAAAAACAAGTGCGTGAGGGTGTCGCACAACCGGGAAGACAAAAGCCGACAGTATAGGTTCCACACGAAGAGCTAGTTTTGGTCAAAGCTTGGGTTGATATTTCTGAAGATTCGATTCAGGGAAACGCACAACCGGGAGAACATTTTTGGTTTTGCATTTTAGAACAATTTCGAAAGGAGCTAGGAAAAAGTGACGACTACCGTACTAAACATCAACTTAACTCAAAGTTTCGAGAAATAGCAAGGGGGTTTCAAAAATTAACGGGTTGTACAACAACCTAAAAACCCAACGGAAAAGTGGCCAAAGCGACGAAGAAATACTTCAAGTAGCGTTGCAAATTTACCTTGAGGAAGTCGGAAAACCATTCAAGTGGCACGATTGTTGGAAATTATTGGTCTGAAGTCCTAGGTGGATAACATACGAGCGGGATTTTATTTTTGGAGCCTAACAATCAAAGCGAACGAAAATGGGCTCTAGTGGTTACACAACCTCCTCCGATGCTCGAGTCGGTGTAGATTTAAATCAGGACGACGAACTCGAGCTAGAAGAAATTGTCCGCCCAATGGATAGGGACAAAGCGAAGAGAAAGGGAAAAGGGACTTCTTCGAGTGCATCTGATTTCAGCGTGGATGTTGAGGAAATGCGGAAGATAACATCGTCGTTTGATCGATATAATCTTAATTTCTCCGAACGTTTGGCTTTCGACAAATAAAAAGAAGAAACAAGAAAAAAGGAGCGGGCGGAGAGACAAGAAATGGAAGACATGAAATTTTTGATGGAAAACGTTGATCATCTCTCGGGACCGGCTCTCGAGCTCGTTATGAAGAAGAGGGAAAAAATTCTGAAAAAATATTTCCCGTAGGTCGTTGGTGGTTTGTTTGATTTTTAGTTTATGTGTGTGTGTTTTTTTTAATTGTCTACTTTTTTACATTTTAGGTTTAATGTAAGTTTTATTTTAATTAATGAAATGCTTTTGATTTTTAATTAAGTTTTATGTTTAATATTAATTTAAAAATTATAATTTAAAATTTTAATTAAGTTAATTTTATTTATATAAAAAAAAAGTGAGGGAAGGGCTTCCCTCCCACTCCTTGGCTTTTAGGTGAGGGAAAGGGGAGTGAGGGAAGAAAGGGTATGGCCCACCAAAAGTGAGGGAACCATCCCTCCCACTCCTTCCAGTCTAAGTGAAATTTAGATGATATAGATTAATTCATCGTTGAGAAATCCATATCGAACATAGTCTGCAAGTAATTGCACCACTAATGGAGATTACAGTTTATTAATTTTCTTTTTGGTTCTAAAAATGGTAAAACGTCCAAGATTTTTTTTAATTATATGAATGTTTCCGCATTCATTCAGGTGTTTTTAGTTGTTATCAAAGTGTTAAACACCTTCTTTTCCATTTTTTTTTTATCTTTGTATGTTGATGCTTTGAGACAGATACAAGCATAATCAACTGAAAATATTTGTTCATTTTTCTTGAGTTTGATATATGTAACATGAAGCAATGAAGATAATTGTGTTGCAAATCACATAAGAATATGGTTTCTTATATCTAGTTTTCCACTTTCCCCTTCTTCCACTTTCTCCTTCTTCCAAAGTGTTGTGTGGATGTGATGTTTTAATTCGATTTGATTGATTAGAGAAGCAAGTTGAAGGTTGAAGATTACCGGATGAAGTTTTTAAAGAAGTAGAACAAGGATTAATCGGAAGAGCAAGAATAGAGTAGAGGGTAACGGGAAGAAGAAATAGGGAGATAAGTATGACCTTAAATAATAATAAAATTAAAAAGAAAATAATAAAAATATATAAATTATGGATATATTAGTCATTTTATATGTTCTTAACAGATTATTAGATTATTTCTAACATAGTTAGATTAGTGTTAGACAAGGACCAAAACTGCAATAATTGTAAACCACAAGGATGCGCCTTATTAACTTTTCAAAATTGGACCAAAACTAATAATTTGTACAAATCTAGGACCATTTATGCAATTTACTTTTTTTCTAGGCAAGGAGTATTATTGAAGAGGAGACAGACAAAGATTTGAATATCTATATATGTTACTATTCACTGTTGTTGTCAGACGTCCTTTATTTACTTTGGTATTTTTTGATATTTAATTTTGGTTGAACATACTTTCTAATTCTTTGATTTTTATATAATATTTTTATTTTCTTTATGGCTAATTATCTTGACATAATTATATGCATCATCTATTTGTATATAGGTAGAAGTATAATAATTAGATAGAAAGAGGTATAAATAAAATCACCCTTAATTATTGGCTGATCTTAGACCCAATGTTTTAAAAACCGGTTTTTTAGTTGAATCGGTATGATGACCGGTTCCCGGTTCGACCGCCAAGTGAATCGGTTTCTATATTTTTCATATATATATATTTTTTTATTTTTCTACACATACATACATATATAAATCATGAATTTGATGTTTACAAGTTCAAACATTAAAAATACATATAAAAATAAATTGTAGATAAATCCAAATACATTAAAATATAACATATTCATAAGTTTTAGTGTTTTACATTAATTTATATACATCAAAAAGAAAATAAAATATAATACTGAAACTAAATATGGTTTTGAATGAATAAAAACATATCAAAAAACTTTATAACATTTACTATATATTTTTATTTTGAGAAAACTAAATAGATATGAAAAAAAAAACCCACCAATGTTTATTATGTAAATGGTTCTTTTTCATGTTTTTTATTCGGTTTAACCGGTTGATTTTGACCGGTTCAACCGAGTTTTCTAAAAACCGGCCGGTTCAATCCGGTTTAGAAATCAATGTAAAACCGGTGATAGTTGAACCGCTCCCTCCCCCGGTTCCTGGTCCAACCGGTTCAAACCAGTTTTTAAAACATTGCTTAGACCATCTTCAACCCATCTTCATTTTCCCCCATTAATAGAGTAAATAGTGACTCTACTGTATTTTCTACCCAAAAAGTATATTCCTAAAATATTTTATTTTTATAATTTATATATATTGTCAAATACATCCCTCTACTAATTAAACTCTATATTTATAATTAATTAATATAAATTAGTATATAACATGATATTATAATTATTAAATATTACATTTAAATTATTATTAGTAGATAAAATAAACTACAAATATATAAAATAAAAATGAAAGGGACTAAAATTGGCAACCAAACTTCACCTTCATTTTTTGAGATATGAATAGTATTCTCTCATATATCTCATATATGGCGGAATACTAATACTATTCATATCTCCAAAAATGGAGGTGAAAATGAGATAGCTTTGGAGAAGAATGGGAAAGAAATGGAGTTTGGAGGTGTGTTGGAAATGTTTTTAAGCAATTGAACAACTAAATCAGAAGGTTTTGAATCATCATCGTACAAAAAAGTTCGAACATGTAGTTCATATTGAACATTTGAACAGTTCAGACAAGTATTTACTTCTTCCGTTCATTCTCTTCTCCTTCAAATGTTCAATTTATCTTATTTGGTTTTACGAACCATCTAATTTGATACAAAATGATTGAGATTATTTATACAAGATGACTAAGAGTTCGTTTTATCTTTTGAAGTTATAGATAGAAAATAAGATTTGTTGAAAAATATTTGACATGTTTTTTCTAAAAGAAAATGGTTTTTAATTATTAAATAATTTATGCTGAATGATTGATTTCCATATTAGGGCCAACATGCACTTGTTTGAGATTTGGAGGATAAGAATCATCTTCACATATTCTCCATATTTTGAGAAATTAATAATGAAGAACATTATTATGAAAAATAATAATTCATCATTTTGACATTATTATTTCATATCGCTATCATATTGATTATTGTATAGTCTATTAAATGCTTTTTCTAATATTAATTTTTTATACGAAATATATATATTTTTAATATGAGTTTTTTTTAGAAACGTCAAATATATTATAAAAAGAATGAAACCCCCACCTAGCAAATGACTAGAGCAGAGACCAAAATAACAAGATACATGCTTGTTTTAGCAGTTACAAATAAAAAAAAGAGGAGGATAATCATTCATCCCAACTTCAAAATAAACATTTAATCCTATGTTTAAGCCATAAATATACCGTGAATTTATTGCATTCAACGCCATTCGAAGGTGAGGTACTCTCATGTTGAAACAATCTTTTATTTCTGATTCTCCATATGTTCCATAGCAGTCCAAAGCATATGTTCCATAGCAGTCCAAAGCATATGAAAGATAGTATTTCCTGTTTTTTGGACATCTCCCCCAAGATGTTGCGACCTAAAGTAACCCACCAATAATATTTATAGTTGTCGTTTGTTGCAAACCACACCATCTAAATATCTTTTCATGGATTAAGAGGGTGTTTGGCTTAGCTTTTCATAGCCAAAAGTCCTTTTTAGAAAAGAAAAAAAAGCAAAAGATGTTTGGGAAACTAATTTTAGAAGCTACTTTTTGAAGTTTTTACATAAGAAAAATGAACTTTTTGGAAAAGTCAAGAAATCCTGACTTTTTGTAACTTTTCCAAAAATGACTTTTGGGGTTTGAAAAGCTAAGCCAAACACCCCCTAAGCTTACATATGGGCAATCAACTAGAATGTGATCAGTGCACTCTAGTCTGTCAATGTATGATTCGTGTATTTGAGTGTCAATGTATGATCCGTATATTTGAGAACTGACCTGGAAACCCCTCCTCCTTAAGCGACATCTAATGTGATTCGTCCTTGTACGAGTCTCCAAACGAAGCACGTCACCTTAATCAGAATATTTTTACACTAGTTGACCATGAAAGTACTACAAATAGTGAGAGATTTTTGGTCAATACCCTCCTGAGTATGCTAACAACATAATTGCCATATGGGGTCAGTTTACAACTCCAATGATCAGGTCCTTGCTCAAGGAGAATGGGTAGAATATCGTCCATTAACTGGTCAATTTATGAGACTAAACTATGAGCTTTAGGGTAAGATTTCTCGTTGCAAGAATTCCCAATTACAGAAGTTCTATCTTCCACATTACATCTTTTGCTCTATTCAAGTTCAAATAAAGAAGGATATTTCATTTTCATATTAATTCTCTCAATCCATGTATCATACCAAAATAATATGTTGTTTCCAGATTTGACCACCACTTTAAATATGTCATTGATACCTTATCCATGTTTTTGTAATTTTTTTTCATGTTATTGTAACAGTCGTGTCCCGAGTGTATATTTACTTGATTTAATTCTATTAACGTTGGCCTTGGATACCCTACGATGGGCGTAGATAGCCTTCTGTACTTAGCGTAGGTGACTGAACGCGCTGACGACAAACCCTAATTTTGGGGTTGTAACCCCTATTTAAGGACCTAAACTTTTGGAGGACCTTCTTATGACCAACCTTTATCCCCTCTAGCCCCCATCTCGAAACCCTAATCCTTTGGAGAGAGTTTTAGAGCTTGTGAGTGATTCTTTGTGTATTTTGATAGTGAAGGAAGGCCATTGTTGAAGTTGTAGTGCACTCAAGCTTGTGGATCCAAACCTTTCATACTTTTGTCCATCTTCAGAAGGTATAAAGTTCAAATGTTAAATGCTTTGCTAGATCTTTCTAGTTTATGGATTTATGTCCTTTTGTCCCATATTCTTGGTCTATTTGGGTATGAGCTACTCCAAACCTTGTGAGTAGCATTTCTAGACGTTTCAGGGTGTATTAAATCACAAAAATGCAATCTTGGCCCCTTCATTCCATCAATGCAAGAGATATGTAGCATGAAGTGAGAAAATAGTTAGGGTTTTGGTTTTGAGCTCTCTTTAGCCATGTAAAGGCATAAAGTTGGAAACTTCATGATTTAAAATGTTCATTAGAGTCAGATTTGAGCTTTGAGTGAAAGGTGTTAATGTATTAAGTGCTTAATATGAAGATTAGCAAAAGACGTTGTACGCAAGGCATAATTTGGGGTTTTCACCCGTTTTCTGGTTAAGGCTCTACACCTAGCGTAGAGCTAGGTGTATGTCGCATGTAAGTCAACAAAAATTTGACTGTTGACTTTTTGACCAACTTGACTTTTGGTCGACTATGAGGGGTTTAGGACTTGGAAGGGTAAAATGGTCTTTTACACTAAATGAGGATTAGTCTTGGTATTTGGACTTGTTGAGTTGGGGTAATTAACTTAATTGTTAATTAGGGTTATTTTTGGATATGATTAATAGGAGTCTAGTACTGGCAGTTCGGGTGTGAGGTTTATCAGTATCCTGTAAGAGGTGAGTCTTCTCACTACATTTACCTATGTGGTATTGATGTCTGTGACTAGATGGGTCTTAATTGTTGAATATTGTTATGTGTAAACTGAATTGAATTGTTGATAACTTCGGGATTTCTAAGAATCCCCAGGGTTGTTGATAACCCCTGGAACATGTTGTTGATCAACAGGGCGTGCAATTAGCCCACTAGGATTGCTGGTAATCCTCAGGGTTGTGGATAACCCATAGTTATTTATTATGTTATGTTGTACAGATATTTTATGAAGGACTCGCTAAGCCTTATGCTTACGGTTGTGGATTAAACGCGTTTCAGGTACTTCAGATGATCATGGAAAGGCGAAAGCTTGACTGTACACTTCACCTCGCAGATTTTATGTTTTCCACATTTTGATACTCTGATTGGGATGATTGTATTGAGATTCCTAGGATTTTTTTGTGACTTGGATTTTATGATACTTGTGATTTTTCTAAAATAAAAATGAAAATTTTGTGGTAAAAATCAGTATGTTACAGCTACCAATATTACTCTATTACTCTAGAGCCCATTGATGTATTGTTTTGTAATATGGTTATTGATAGATGCCATTTTATGCATCGTTTATGGTAGTTTTTGTTAGCATTTTGCATCATATTTCATGCTTTTTATGTGCATTAGGTTAAATAATGTTCATCTTGTGTATTTCATAAGAATTCTCATATTGCTAATGTTTTGGTCTCTATTTCAGGTAATTTGAAGTGGAGTGGTAGTTTGAAAACCTTTGGAGCATATTTGGAGCCAAGACGCTAAAAAAAGACCAAATACATGCTATATCTCACCAAACATAGGACGTTCTTCACTTACAAAACATAACTGGAAGATTTCTTATTTTTTTAGGCATTTTAAAACTTCAGCCCTGAAGCACGGGCCGCGCCTCCCAAGAACGGGTCGTGCCTACCTCCTGATGTGGATATTTTAACATACAAAGCCCAAGCACGGGTCGTGCTTCCCAAGAACGGGCCATGCTTCCCCATTGACATCCATATTTTGATTGTTTTCTGATTTTTTTTCCAGATTCTTAGTTACTTTGACCTAGAACGGGTCGTGCCCCTTAAGAACCGGTCGTGCTTATTGCCAGAACCCTTGTTCGCCTCCCTGACTGCTATATAAATACCAGATGTTGTCTCAATTGAACCAAAGAGACGATTCCAAACGACAAAAAACCCTTCTGAAGGCGATTTTTGCTACTTTTCATCACTTTCTAAAGATCTGAAGGCTATGGAATTTCTCTTACATTTAGTTTAGCCAGATTAATCATTTAGTATCTCTTTTTGTTAGTTTTAATTGGAGTTTAGCCATGTCTGACTAAAACCCTAGTTTTCAATTATGTAATAGACTAGTATTTTTCATGTGATTAATTATCATATTTGGTATTGTGTGCTTCTATCTAGATTTCTCAGTTTTGCACTTAATGGATGTTTGATTTTTATTCTTTTTAGCCTGATCACCTAATTAGGGTTTAATCAATCTAGTTAATCGGTTAATAAAATCTATAATTATTTATGTCAACCGGTAATAAGTAACAAGTATCAGATTGGTTCCATGTTGGGATTTAACTCTGATATAAACTGAAAAATCATATCTTTAGGATCCTCAATATCGGCCTCTGTTCCCGCCTGGAGCGCAACTCCAAGAGATCAAGCCCACACGACCCAGAATCCCAACGAAACCTTTGTTACTCCTAATAACAAGGATCCTGGTAATCTCATCAACAATAATATCTTTACTACTAACTCAATAGATCTTGATACAGGTTTAAACCTGATCATGGCTATGGAGCTCCAACAACTAAAACAAATGATCTCGAGCGTGCCTGGAGTAGTTCAACTTGTACCGGAAGTATCCCCCACAAGCCACAAGATCTCAAGATTTGTTCTGGCAATAGCTGACACCGAAGTCCCAAAGCACTTCCAAACCCTCATCATGAAGCCTTATGACAGGACTACAGATCCTGAGGAGCACATGACACCATATAGGGAAAGGATGTAGATCATTCCCATCCCCACTCACTTGAAAAAAGCTTACCTATAAAAGGGTTTTGGTTCAACCCTTACATGATCAGCTTTAAAAAGGCTTCTTAACGTTCCTCCTTACTCTATTACATCATTTGCTCATTTAATTAATTTGTTTAACAATCAATTTTCTTGTAGCATAACATTCAAAAAGATCACTAGTGATCTCTATCGAGTGGTTCACGATCCTAAAGAATCCCTTAGGACTTTTGTGAACAGGTTTGGCAGGGAAGCTCTAACTATCCTCAATATCGACATGGTAACTGCTTTAGCCTTTAAAATGGGCCTAAAGAAAGATTCTCCTTTCTATGAAGACCTTGTGATGACTCCATGTAGGAGGATGGAGGAAGTCAGAAGCAGAGCACTAAGGTTCATAAGGCTCGAATAAGACAAGGAGATCCAAAAGATGAGCAACCCACCAAACTCTTACGATCACCCCAGTAGAAAAGTCGAATCCTCGGCCCGAAGTTCCTATAAGTCAAAACCATATTTCAAACCTGACCATCATATGGTTAATGCCCTTGAAGATAAGGGAGAGGAAAAATATTTTCCTAAAATTACTGACTATTGTTTTTTTGTGGATATTTCAGGTGTAATATTTGCTATGCATGATCTTGGAGACAAAGCAAGATGGCCAAAGAAAGGAGAAAAATCCACCGCTTGGAAAGACAAGTCCAAATGGTGTGCATACCATGAAGACTTTGGTCATATAACAGAGGATTGAATAACTCTCAGGAAGTAGATCAACTATCTCTTAGGAAAAGGATACCTCAAAGGGGTCCTTGGAAAAAGAAAGGAGAGATCCAAAGAGAAAGATCAGGATCCTCAGAAGATCCTCGACATACTAGGATCCACCCTTCTGGCGCGAAGGTAATCAATATGATCTCTAGAGGATCTAACATTTGTGGTACCTCTTATTCTATAGCAAAGAGGCAACCAAGGTATCAAAAATGGAGAAAGAAAAAGGACCACAGAAGAACACGTCAATCACAAACGAGAAGGAGATCACCTTCAACGAATCATATAGACAACACATCCAGGATCCTCACCATGATGGATTGGTGATCACTCTCTACATCGGCAACGATTTCGTCAGAAGGATCCTCGTCGACGGAGGATCCTCGGTCAACATTATACTCCTGGATGCATTCAAAAGAATAAACATCCCGGAGTTTGAAATAGTTAGAAGATCCTCAGTGTTGATCAGATTTAGCAGCAAAACCAAACACACCATCGGCGAGATAAAGCTACTTATCTACATAGAGGGGAGATAAAGCTACTTATCTACATAGAGAGGGTAAACTCTATACAACGTTTTTGTGTAATCGATACATCATTCTCTTACAATGTTATACTAGGTAGACCATGGATCCACGAAATAAAGGATGTTCCATTGATGTATCATCAATGAGTGAAGATGCCTATCCCATGGGGGATAGTGAAGATCATAGGAGACCAACAAGAATCCAACGAATGCTACAAGACTTCGATGAAAGCCTCGACGATACCACGACAAGCATAGCACTTAAAGCGGGGGGCACAATACATACTGGAAACAAGAAACAATATATAAAAGAAGTTCCCTTGAACCTTGAGGATCCTGAAGCCAAAGTTCTCATAGGATCCTTAATGCCTGAACAAACTGAACATGATATGATAAAGTTCCTCAAAGCTAGAAGCAAGACGCTTGCATGGAAGCACGAGGACATGACATGTATAGACAAAAATATAATAACCCATAAACTTAACATTGATCCATATTTCAGACCAATACATCAAAAGAGAAGGAAATTTTTACCATAGAGAAACCAAGTTATACAAGAATAAGTAGAAAAACTTCTTAAAACTGGGACGATCAAGGAGGTGAAATTACCAAGGTGGCTAGATAATGTAGCCGTAGTACAAACGAAGAATGGTAAGTGGCGAGTATGTGTAGATTACACGGATCTTATTAAGGCTTGGCCCACGGATCCTTTCCCTCTACCACACATAGACTCCATGATAGACGTGACAACGAGTCATGAATTATTAACATTAATAGATACATCAGCGGGATTCCAGCAGATCTAGATAAAACCATCTAACCAAGAGGATATGGAGTTCATAACTCCAATAGGTATCTAGTGTTATATTGCCATGCCATTTGGTCTTAAAAATGAAGGTGCAACATACCAAAGGCTAGTCAACAAGATGTTCAAAGAGAAACTGGGGGACACCATGGAATTATACATCGATGACATGGTGGTCAACTCCAAGAAAGCTGAAGATCGCCTTAAGGATCTTGAAGAAGCCTTTGACATACTAGAAAAATATAACATGAAGCTAAATCCCTCCAAGTGCCACTTTAGGATGAGATCTGGCAAGTTCCTTGGATACATGGTGACCAAAAGAGGAATTGAAGCAAGCCCGAAGAAAATCAAGGCCATCCTCGATCTGAGATCACCATCCTCGAAAAAAGATATCCAAAGACTAACAGGAAGAGTGGCATCCCTAAACAGGTTCATCTCACGATCTTCAGAAAGATGCAAGCCTTTCTACGACATTTTAAAGAAGAACAAAAGATTCAAGTGGACCAAGGAACATGAAGATGCTTTCCAGGAACTTAAAAAATATTTAAGTTCGGCACCCCTGTTCACTAGATGAGGAACCACTTCTTCTCTACCTCTCAGTATTAGCGCCCGTAGATTACGACTAGTCAATTTAAGGACAATAAGCGTCAAAAATGACTTTTTGATGGAAGATTATTTTGAAGGAATAATCTTAACCAAGTTGTAGTATATGTTACAAGTATTTCGTACATATAAAGAACGCTGAAATCCGAGTTATAACGAAGAAGTTATGACCCGTCGAGGTTTCGCAACAGAACCAACATGACGTTGAATGACGTAAAAAGTGAATTTACGTTAGAGTGATATTTAGCCTTAGAGATCTAAACAAAAGTCGTAGAGTTCGTTAAACCGTGAGCGTGCATAAAAAGAACGTCCAAATCTGACTTCATATGATGAAGTTATGATTTTTCTAAGTTTCGACTTAGCTGTATGCAACCCGAATACTCGATTTGTGATTGAGCGGTTTTTAGCCGAAACAATCTAAACGAGAATCGAAGATCTCGTCATTAGTAGTGCAACGATAAAAAGACAGACGAAAACGAACATCAGATGAAGAAGTTATGAATTTATAACGGAGTTTTCCTGTCCCGGCCTACTAAAAAAATAATAAAAATAAATTCAAAATTACCCGACGAAGTCTAAACAAAAGTTCTAGAGCGTAGTCTCACCTACGCGTGGATATAAAGAACGTCGAAAACGGAGTTCGTATGAGGAAGATATGAATTTTTGAAGTTAATTAAAATATATATTTAATCTTTAATTCGGATGTATATCCGAAGGAGTCATTGATCTTATCCGAAGTACGCCCAGCGTACCCCGGTGCATGAACCCCTCGGACTCGAGTGCCTCACATACGTAAGTGATGAAATTTTTCGGCACTACACCCCGCATAGCTAAGCATTACGCCCAACGTAATGCGAGGGTTCAGCTCTATAAATACCTTGCGAGGGCAGCCGACCTTCTTGCTCATTTTCTCTTTTCTCTCTCTCTGCCGTTTTACCTCGTTTTTCGTGTAAGAAATATCCCGAAGTCCCGGTATCATTCCCGAGCCCAGAAGCAAGTCCCGAAGCCCCGAAGATCCCGAGAAGTGCAATTCCCGAGCTGAAGCTCTGCCTGCGAGAAGCCAATTTTTTTGAAGATCTTCCAGATCTACCGAAGAATACTACTTCTACAAGTCGTAGTGTTGTCCGATCATCTTCTGATAAAGTGAGTGTGTGGTCACTTTCTCCTATCACATAATTATAAAGTATTTGATATGAAATACGTGTTATGTGTACATATTGTTGTTTATATGAGAGAATGCATATTCACTTTCTTCTAACACATAAATACGAAGTATTGTCTATGAAATACGTGCTATGTGTTTATATATTGTTTGTCTATTTGAGATGGGCATAGAATTGATGTTTTATACATGTGTTAAATTATTTAAAATGTGTAAGTATTTATACCTACGAAAATGTTGGGTAGAACATGGGTAGATGGGATAGTTGGTGACTATGGAGTTAGCGCCTATTGTATAAACCTTGGTGACTATGGAGTTAGCGCCTATTGTATAAACCTTGGTGACTATGGAGTTAGAGCCTATTGTATAAACCTTGGTGACTATGGAGTTAGCGCCTATTGTATAAACCTTGGTGACTATGGAGTCAGCGCCTATTGTATAAACCTTGGTGTGAAACACTGTAAAAATTAAAACAATTTTTAATTTTCAAAACACATTTTCCAAACACATTTATTAACAAAATCTCATTGTATCATATCTTTGTTTCACAAAAACATTTCCCAATATCGAAATACATAAAATCTCATGTGTGTGTACGAATCATGCCGGCGCCTTCCCGCGATCATCACTGGTACCTGAAACACATAACACATAACACTGTAAGCATAAAGCTTAGTGAGTTCCCCAAAATATCGCATATAACACATGTTAGGCACTCGAGGCTATAACTCTGTGGGCCCACTGGCCCTAACTCTGTGGACCCTCTGGTCCTAACTCTGTGGACCTTCCGGTCCTAACTCTATAAACTCTGGAATACCCATAGCATAAATCACATAGAAATAATGCAGTGCAACACATAACATACATAGCATACAAGATACTCTGTCACATAACCCTACTTACCACTCAAGGTAAAGTATATTGAGAAGACTCACCTCAGATGTCTCAGTAAATCTCTGAGTCTGTAGCAATACGGTCTAGCCTCCGCCTAATCACATAAAGTAAAATACTCTCATAAATATAACTCTAGAGACTAGACTCAACCCTCTCTTGACACGAAGTCTCCATTGTTGACCAATCCTCAAAGTCAACAAAGTCAACAGTCAAACTCTGACCCGACTCACCGAGTGTACTTAGGTGACTCGACGAGTCTACGCGTGTCCACTATCCCTCTAGTCCCACATGACATGTCGAGTCTTTCTCTTGCTCGACGGGTCACACCTGTCATGAGTCACAGGGCCACCCCGACTCAACTCGCCGAGTCCCAATATGAACTCGGCGAGTTCCGCCTTGAACTCCAGCCCTCTAATTCCTTCGGACTCACTGAGTCATTCCCTCAACTCGGCAAATACTCGCTAAGTGAACTATGGGGAAACCCTAACCCTACTCGCCGAGTCTGCTCTTGGTACTCGGCCAGTTCATGCCGCTCGAGCTCAAATGAGCTCCCGAGGTCAGATCCGTTCCTCTAACTAATAGATCTGGCCTCCTTAAGCAAAATAAATATGTAAAGTTTGGATCTTGATGCCCATGCAAAAACCCAATGGCTCTATTTGAAGAAATGGCCTCAATATGCCACCCTAAGCTCATAACTCTCCATGACACCCATAAAGATCAAGACGTTAAGGTCTCTGGACCTCTTTGGATCCAGATTCGAAGCCTCAACACAAGAAGGGACCAATTTCTTCACAAATCATACTCAAAAAGGGGCTAGAAACCCTAACTGTGACAACCCGAAATTAACCCCGTCATTTTAACCACATCTTCCGTTAAGAAAACCCGCTTTATTAAATTGTCCGTTAACCTTTTTGGATTAGGTTAATTAAATTGGGACTTTTTATTATGACTTCATAAGGGTTTGAACACATTAGAAACACCCTCATTAATCCCTTGAAAAGTTTTAGTTGCAAATAAGTCGTAATATGACCATTTAATCGGGTGCGACCAAAAGCCCCGTTTAACGTCAGTATTGGGTAGATTTCCACTGAGCCACAAGCTCAACCCCTATATAAGGGGTAGTGGACTCCATTTGAAACCTTTACACCCTCTCTCTACAACTTGCTTTCGATCCAAAAACACCCATTTCGAGCCCCAAACTAGTAACTAATCTACCCTAACTTGTTGCTTAGCTTAGTTAACATGCAAATTCGTGTTTAAGACATCAAATAGGGGCAAATTCATGTGTTTATGGCCCAAGAACACTCTTGGACCGTGAACACCCTTAAGTGGGGTTTTGAAGCCCCAAAACCCCTCTAAATTACCCCTAGGGCTTAGATATGACTTGTGGACTTACACCTTCGAGCTTAGAACACTAAAACCTTTCTTTTTGGAGAGTAAACATGATTTTACGGCCCAAGAACACTCTTGGACCGTAAACCCCTCTTCAAGGGCCGTGAACACCATTTAAGGAGTTAGAATTGCCCTCAAACACCTCCTAAGGCTTTAGAAAATGTCTAGAAGCAACCACCATTGAAGTAAAGGCATTAAAAATGAAGGAAACATTGGACTTAGGAGTTTACGGCCGTAAACCCCCCTAGGATTGGTCCATGGGCCGTAAACTCCCAAAAAGTGCCCAAATGATGCCCTAACTTCTCCATTTGACTTGGAAAAATGCATAGAACTTTATTCTCTATCATTTAGGACCTTAATACATACAAGGAAAGGGCATGGAAGATTTTACGGCCGTAAACTCCTTGTTTAGGGCCGTAAACTCCTTAAACTTGTCCATTTGGTGATTAAACCACTCCCTATGCCCTAGAATTGAACCTAGCCTAATTCCACAAGTGAGACAAGACCTTAAAAATCCAAGAACACACCACCCATGAGTTTACGGCTGTAAACTCATGGGGATATGGTCTTAGCGCTGTAAACTCTATAAAGATTTTACTCTTGAAGAGTAAACTCCCTAACTAGAGCATACACACCCTTAGATGCTACCCGGGACACCCCTAGCACTTGACCAAAGTGTTTTCCGCACTTTAGGATGCGTATACGTGTTTAATTAGTATTATAATTAATAATTGTATGTAAACATATGTCATCATATGTTAATAGGTCACTAAGTGTGTTCAAGTCTTTACTTGACACCGAGCACCCAACCGGCACCTTCACTCGATCCACTTACAACAGGTGAGTTCATACCCCTGAATTAACCTTTTAAATGCTTTTATATGCTTTTATGGGGGGAATACAAGTTAAAACATGCTAGTTATCATATCAATCATATGTGATTAATAACCCGCATGCAAAAGGATTTATCACACTCTCAGTCGTTTTTACCAAGTATAATACTATAGATGGTTTTTTCCAAAACGTCTTTAATTGTTTAAACCTTTTCTCGAATTGTCTCTTGTGCTGTATGTTTTACTTCAAAACTAGTTACAGCAGTGTTTTAAACCAAGGTTTTCTTCACTTATATTGTTTTATCAAAGTTTATTCAAAACTTGTTTATGAAAAGTTTTCAAAGGATTTCCAAAGGTTTTTCAAGCTTGTTTTACAAAGTAGTATCAAGTCGCAATTGTTTTAAGTGTAAAGGTTTTACCAAAGTTTACTTCTATGTTCTTATTTCGTTAAATGCATGCCCACATTTGTATAATTATATAAATAATGTTTAAAAGACTTAGGAAGGCTAATTCGCCCTATTTCCTTTTCCTCGTTGGGATGTGGTCTGGTGGGTATCGGATATCCATCCGAAGGTCGTTTAAACATTAATTATATATCATGTATACATATATGGACATAAAAGCTCTCTCTCTCTCTCTCAGCCAGTTCATCGCCTTAGGTAGTAAAGGCCTCCCTCTATTACTCATGTTTCTGGAACCTTAGTAACTATTATAGGAATAATTAGGAGTCTCTATCTCTATCTCTATCTCTATTTCTACCTCTCTCTTTTACTTTAGAATGTGACACACTATTTCCCTCTACGACACTTCATTGCGCCAATGCCGTGTAACCAGAGTCTCCGAGAAGGAGAGCAAACATCATGTGTATAAATCTATACGGGACTGACACTCCCACACCCAGACTACTAGCTACAGTTCACGCCGGTAAGGCCCATGGGTGACATAATGCCACTACCTCTACTGCCACTACCTCTACTGCCACTACCTCTACGCGTGACCTGGAGGGTCATCGGATACTCTATCGTCGATCAGCATGGTTACATACGGGTTCACAATCATTCCTTGTTTTAGACTTTGCTAACTGTATCGTTCACTCGATACTGTCTGGAGTCTGTATTTCTTTGTTTTAGACGTTGTTAGTTGTATCGTTCACTTGATACTGTCCGGAGTCTGTATTTCTTTGTTTTAGACCTTGCTAGCTGTATCGTTCACTCGATACTGTCTGGAGTCAGTATTTCTTTGTTTTAGACCTTGCTAGCTGTATCATTCATTTGGTACTGTCTGGGGTCTGTGTTTCTTTGTTTTAGACCTTGCTAGCCGTATCGTACATTTGATACCATCTGGGGTCTGTGTTTCCTTTTGTTAGACTAAGTCAGGCGTATCATTCATTCGATACTCTCCTGGAGTCTATGATTTCTTTTGACTTAGTCAGCAGTATTTTCTGCTGAGGCATATGTTATTTTCCCTTAGTACTTTTACTAGTGATATTCTCCTACTTTCTTTAAAGTCAAGTACCGTATTTTGGTAATGATAGCATTTCAGGGAAAATTTCTCTTTAAAACATAACACTGTCGAGTCTTGGTAGAAGACTGGTTTTAATTAGAAAATATAGGATTTTCTGGAAAGGACGCTAATACACCGTAGACTCTAAACTACTACTTTTTATAAAGTTATTTTGAATAAAATTCTTACTTACACAAATGACACTAAATACTTATGAACTCACCAACATTTATAAAAATGCTGATACTCGCTTTCAAAATAACTTGTGTTCTCAAGTCAGCAATAGACAGGTACACCCGGGAGCTTTTGTGAAGCCAACCTAGAACCGAGCTACATCTATACTAGTTTCTGTATTACTTTGATGTCTCTATAAAATGTAACTTATGTAAAACTATTACTATTAATGCAATGATTGTTGTACTTTGATTACTATACTGCATATGTTGTGATACTTGACATGACGTCATCCACCCCAGAACGTTTCCGCCGTTCTGGTTTTGGGGTGTGACACTAACTCTCAAAACTTATACCAAAACTGAAAGGGGGTCGAATATATACCTCAAGATGAAGTCCCTATGCCCTGAAATCCACAGATTAGCACCCTCTTCAGTTTCCTCTTGCCTTGGTCACCTTCTTCTTGCAAAATCACCCACACAAGGATCAAAAATGGCTTCCTTTCTCTCTCAAAACGTTCACACACTCTGGGGTCTCTCTCTATCAACTGGTAGCCGCAAATGAAGGCCATAAGGGCCTTTAAATAGGTCTCAAACCCTGAAAATTAGGGTTTCATTAAACAGCGTGGACTTGCCGAGTCCACTAGTCGACTCGCCGAGTCCGGTCATTAAGCCGGATGGAAATTCGTGACACTACTCAGCGAGTCTAAGCATCAACTTGCCGAGTTCCTCCCAAAATCTCCAAACAAAATGAATGAATGAATAATGTACCTAGGAATCCGGATGTTACAATTCTCCCCCACTAGAATCAGACTTCGCCCTCGAAGTCTCTTTCCACAAATAACTCCGGATGCTACTCGCGCATCTCCAACTCCGGCTCCCAGGTCATCTCGGAACCCTTCCGATGTTGCCACTAGACCTGAACCAATGGCACCTCCTTGTTTCTCAAGGTCTTGATCCTTCTATCCCGAATCGCTATCGGCTTCTCAACATAGTTCAAGCTTGCATCCACCTGAATGTCCTCTAATGGAACCACCGCCGACTCATCAGCGATGCACTTTCTCAGCTGAGACACGTGGAAGGTATCGTGAATCTAACTCAACTCCACAGGTAGCTCCAAACGGTACGCTTACCCTGCCCACCCTGGCGGTCACCCTGAAAGGACCAATATACTGAGGCCCCAACTTGCCTCTCTTCCTGAATCGGATCACTCCTTTCCAAGGAGATACCTTCAGGAGAACGAAGTCACCAACTTGGAACTCGAGCTCCGAGCGACGCCTGTCTGCGTAGCTCTTCTGACGAATCTGAGCCGTCAGTAACCTCTGTCGGACCTGCTGAATCTACTCAGTCGTCTAAAGTACTATCTATGTACTACCCATCACACGCTGAACGACCTCACCCCAGCAAATGGGAGTCCGACACCTCCTTCCATACAACAGCTCAAAGGGTGGCATACCAATGCTCGAATGATGGCTGTTGTTATAGGAAAACTCAGCCAAAGGCAAAAATGTGTCCCAACTCCCTCCAAAGTCCAGTACACGTTCTCGAAGCATGTCCTCGAGCGTCTGAATCGTCTGTTCGCTTTGCCCGTCGGTTTGTGGGTGGTATGCGGTGCTAAAATGCAGCCTCGTGCCTAATTCCTCACGAAATTTCTTCCAGAACCTGGAAGTGAAACGCACATCTCGATCTGAGACGATCGAGATCAGCACCCCATGTCGTGATACCACCTCTTTCACGTACAACTCTGCCAACCTCTCAGCGGAAGAGCTCTCACTGATAGTAAGGAAGTGAGCGCTCTTCGTCAACATGTACACAATCACCCAAATTGCATCGACGCCCCTAGCAGTCCTCGACAATTTGGTGATGAAATCCATAGCAATCCGTTCCCACTTCCATTCGGGAACCTCCAACGGCTGCAACTTACGATGTGGTCTCTGGTGCTCGGCCTTAACCCTACGACAGGTCAAACACCTCTCAACGAACCATGCAACATCCCTCTTCATACAGGGCCACAAATACTCTTTCTTCAGGTCCAAATACATCTTAGTGGCCCCGGGATGGATCGAAAACTTCGATCTATGCGCCTCCTCCATCAAGATGGTACGCGTTCCGCCCACAAACGGTACCTAAACCCGTCCCTGAAAGGTCATAAGCCCTCGACTATCGGTGACGAACTCCGATACCTATCCGATAACCCGCTCCCTCCTACGGTTCTCTGGTCTCACGGCCTCAGCCTGGGCCCCTCGAATGGCGTCAAATACTTGGGTCATCACTGTCAGCCTCATACAAACATCCCGTATCGGGGCGCTCTCCACCCTACGACTCAGGGCATCGGCTACAACGTTAGCCTTGCCCGGGTGGTACAGGATCTCACAATCGTAATCCTTCACCACATCCAACCATCTCCTTTGCCGCATGTTCAGGTTGGGCTGATCCATCAAATACTTCAGGCTCTTGTGGTTCGTGTATATGGTACACCGAACCCCATACAGATAGTGACGCCAAATATTGAGGGCGAACACCACTGCCCCCAACTCCAGATCGTGGGTGGGATACCTCATCTCATGAGGCTTCAACTACCTCGATGTGTATGCTATCACATGACCCCTCTGCATAAGCACCGCTCCCAACCCCGATATCGACGCGTCACAATACACTACGGAGTTCTCTATCCCCTCTGGAAGGGCTAACACCGAGGCTTCGCATAGTCTCTGGCGAAGTGTCTCGAAGGAGGCCTGCTGCTCTGGGCCCCATGAAAAAGCAACACCTTTCCGGGTCAACTTGGTGAGTGGCACGACGATCTTGGAGAAATCCCTGATGAATCTCCTATAATAGCCAGCCAACCCTAGGAAACTCCTGATCTCGATGGGGGATCTCGACACCTCCCAACTCATCACTACCTCGATCTTGGCCGGATCGACCAATATCTCATTCTGGTTAACAAGGTGCCCAAGGAAATGGACCTCCCGTAACTAGAAATCACACTAAGAGAATTTGGCGTAAAGCCTCTCTAATCTCAGAACTCCAAGGATCTCCCTCAAGTGCTCCACATGTTGCTCTCTATTTTTCGAATACACCAATATATCGTCGATGAACACGATCACCGAGTGGTCCAACATCGGCCTGCACACTCTGTTCATGAGATCCATGAACGTCGCCGGTGCATTGGTGAGCCCGAAAGGCATCACCACGAACTCGTAATGCCCGTAACGAGCCCTGAATGCTGTCTTCTAGATATCCTCATCTCGCACCCTCATTTGATGATATCCAGACCTCAAGTCAATCTTGGAGAACCAAGATGCTCCCTACAATTGATCGAACAAATCGTCGATCCTCGGCAAGGGGTAACGGTTCTTGACCGTCAACTTGTTCAACTCCCGGTAATCAATGCACATCCGGTGTGAACCATCCTTTTTCTTGACAAAAAGGATAGGCGCTCCCCACGGCGAACTGCTCGGCCGAATAAAACCCTTCCCCAGTAGCTCCTGAAGCTGCGAGGATAACTCCTGCATCTCTGGAGGTGCAAGGCGATAGGTGCTGCCCCGGGAACCAAATCGATACGAAACTCTACCTGCCTCTCAGGAGGCATGCCCGGCAACTCCTCCGAGCAAACATCCGGGAACTCTCTCACTATCGGAACCTCATCAACTGTCCTCGGACTCAATGAATCAGCCCTCGTATCCATCACATACGCCACAAACCCACTACAGCCCTGCTGTAGACTCTGTCTTGCTCTAGTGGCCGAACAAAATGTTGACCCAGATCGTGTACCCTTGCCGTACACCGTAATAACTCCCCCACTGGGGTCTCGTATAGTCACCAGCTGTCTCTCGCAGTCGATGACCGCTCCAAATTTTCTCAACCAGTCCATGCCTACGATGACACAAACATCTCCCATCACAATAGGAACTAAATCAATCGGAAACTCAACGCCGAAAATCTCGAGTACACACCCTCGGATCACTTCGGTGGCATACACCATCCTCTCGTCAGCTATGGAAACTCTCAGAGGTCAACTCAACGCCTCTCAGCTAATACTGATGTGCTGACTAAAAGCCAAAGATACAAAAGACCGACTCGCACCCGAGTCAAATAACACCAAGGCAGGTACAGAACTCACAAGAAAAGTACCTACGCATAACATAAAATAAACACAATATCCTAAACATCAAAATAAATACATGAAAGGATACATACCGGCCACGACATCGGGCGCTGGGCGGACCTCCTCCGCGGTCAACTGAAAGGCTCTTCCTCGTGCCTTCGGTACCTCGTCCTTCACTGGCCGGCTCTCGGTGGCTCTGATAGCAGTAGGATCAGATCCCTGAGATGCTCCCTAGGCTGTCCCTCGCAACTGTGGACACTCTGCCTTCCGGTGTACGGTCTGGTTGCAGTGAAAGCATACTGCAAACCCCTTGGGGCAATCCTTGGCCATATGCCCCTCCTTTCCACATTTGTAGCAAGACCCCGCTCTGCACACCCCGTCGTGAACCTTGCCGCACTTGCCATAAGTACGACCCTTCTGACTCCCAGATCTCGAATCAGCGGGCTTTGCCCGCTTGGTTGTCGGCTGAGACTTTTCCGGTCGCCGATCCCTCCCCTGAGACTCAGCCTCCTCCCTAGCCTGGGTCTCCAGCTCTATCTCCCTCTTTCGGGCATTTGCCTGAAGCTCAGCAAATTTCCGGTACGTCGAGTTCTCCACGAAATCCCGTATATCCCTCCTCAAAATGCTCAGATATCGGCTCATACGTGCCTGCTTGGAGGACACGTGCTCTGGGCAGAACATCGCCCGCTCATGGAACATCCTCGTAATCACTGTGACAGACTCAGTACCCTACTTGAGGGTTAGAAACTCCTGGCCCAAACGCTCCCTCTCTACCTGGGGAACGTACTCATCTCGGAACATAGCAGTGAACCTCTCCCAAGTCACTGCAGCAAGCTCAACAGGCGAATAATGCGTTGTCACAAACTTCCACCAGTCCTTCGCTCCCAAGCGAAGCTGGTTCAACGCGAACCGGACTCTCAAATGCTCTGGAGATGAGCAGGTGAAGAAACACTCCTCGATGTATGAAATCCACCTCATCGCTGCAATTGGGTCCTGGGTCCCATCAAACTCTGGTGGTTTTGTGTTGCTGAACTCCCGGAACAACAACGCATCACCACCCTGCGGTCTAGCCGCAGCTACAGCTGCAGTGGCCGCAGCAACAACAACATCAGAAAGAGCAGCGTATCTCTCGTCAAATGTCTCTATCAGGGTAGTCTTGATAGACCCGAACATCTCTGGAATCTCAGGGCGGATGGCAGCAGCCACCTCATCATGAATCATATAGCGGAGCTCCTCGTCGCTCACAACCCCACTAGTCCCTGGTCTGTGGCGCGTCCCCACCATGATGCCTCTCTGAAATACAACACAAGATATCAGAGACTCGCTTGGGTGTACACACACTTGATATCCCAATCCTACTTGATCTCTGGTACCCTAAGGATTCTTACTTGGGCTGCGCACTGACCCGGTGCCTTCGGTAGTTCGGGCCCAATACTACCGACCACACTACCTCAACATTCATCCCAAGTCCTCCTCCCAGAGTCCCAAATCCCAAGCACTCTACTCTCTAAAATCATATGCTACTCACTAGCTAATCTCTCATAAGCTCCTCGCTGCTATCTAAACACTCTCAAGCATCCCTAGCAGCAAAACTCCTAGACTAAGGCATCATATATCAGGCCACTCTAGTCCTAATAAGGATACCTAGTCTACTCTAGCATGCATAATATAGCTCATCATATAACATAACATAATATATCTCGTAACACTTATTAAAAGGGTATTTTGGGAAATCACCATTTGGGCACTGGCTGATCGTACACACGGCTCTGCTCTGTTGTCTCAAAGCCCCTTTTTACTCTTTAAAATTTGTTTTGTTAATAAAACTTTTCTCAAATCCTCGGTTTGAGTTCAGATATGCCCGAAGATGCATCTGAATCCCTCAAACCAAGGCTCTGATACCAACTTGACACACCGTAAAAATTAAAACAATTTTTAATTTTCGAAACACATTTTCCAAACACATTTATTAACAAAATCTCATTGTATCATATCTTTGTTTCACGATAACATTTCCCGAGGTCGAAATACATAAAATCCCATGTGTGTGTACCAATCATGCCGGTGCCTTCCCGCGATCATCACTGGTACCTGAAACACATAACACATAACACTGTAAGCATAAAGCTTAGTGAGTTCCCCAAAATACCGCATATAACACATGTTAGGCACTCGAGGCTATAACTATGTGGGCCCAATAGCCCTAACTATGTGGACCCTTTGGTCCTAACTCTATGGACCTTCCTGTCCTAACTCTATAAACTCTGGAATACCCACAGCATAATCACATAGAAATAATGCAGTGCAACACATAACATACATAGCATACAAGATACTCTGTCACATAACCCTACTTACCACTCAAGGAAAGTATATTGAGAAGACTCACCTCAAATGAGCTTCTGAGGTCAGATGTGTTCCTCTAACTAATAGATCTGGCCTCCTTAAGCAAAAAAAATATGTAAAGTTTGGATCTTGATGCCCATGCAAAAACCCAATGGCTCTATTTGAAGAAATGGCCTCAATATGCCACCCTAAGCTCATAACTCTCCATGACACCCATAAAGATCAAGAAGTTAAGGTCTCTGGACCTCTTTGGATCCAGATTCGAAGCCTCAACACAAGAAGGGACCAATTGCTTCACAAATCATACTCAAAAAGGGGCTAGAAACCCTAACTCTCAAAACTTACACCAAAACTGAAAGGGGATCGAATATATACCTCAAGATGAAGTCCCCAAGCCCTGAAATCCACAAATTAGCACCCTCTTCAGTTTCTTCTTGCCTTGGTCACCTTCTTCTTGCAAAATCACCCACACAAGGATCAAAAATGGCTTCCTTTCTCTCTCAAAACATTCACACACTCTGGGGTCTCTCACTATCAACTGGTAGCCGCAAATGAAGGCCATAAGGGCCTTTAAATAGGTCTCAAACCTCGGAAATTAGGGTTTCATTAAACAACGTGGACTCGTCGAGTCCACTAGTCGACTCGCCGAGTCCGGTCATTAACCCGGATGGAAAATCGCGACACTACTCGGCGAGTCTAAGCATCAACTCGCCGAGTCCCTCCCAAAATCTCCACAAAAAATGAATGAATCAATAATGTACCTGAATATCCGGATGTTACATGGTGACTATGGAGTTAGCGCCTATTGTATAAACCTTGGTGACAATGGAGTTAGCGTCTATTGTATAAACATTGGCGACTATGGAGTTAACGCCTATTGTATAAACCTTGGTGACTATGGAGTTAGCGCCTATTGTATAAACCTTGGTGACTATGGAGTTAGCGCCAATTGAGTAAACCTTGGCAACGATGTGACTTCGTGCCTATACCTCAGGTAAATCCTTAAGAATGAAGGATAGATGATTCTTAGGGTAGATCCTTAAGATAAATGGAGATAATGGGGGATGGTTAATTGGATTGATTGTTTGATGATTAAATATAATAATTATATTATTGTGGGTTGAAAACCCTATATGCTCACCAGGCTCCCAAGCCTGACCCACTCAGCTTTGTTTGTATTACAGGTAATGGCACAAGAGTATAAATTGGTGGACTTGACGAGAGATTTTGGATTATAGATCAGTAATTACAAATAACTGTTGTAAGGTCGGTATTGTACTGTTTATGCTTTTGGTCTGTATCGAAACATGACATCTCGAGGTTTTATTATTTAATAAAAATACATTCTCTTTGAGAAATGTTTTGATAAATGGTTATCACATTTTGTTTTTGGGACAAATTCCACAACTATTTTCTTTAAGAGATAACTCTGATTTTAAAACAAAGCATAAACAAACTGGTCTTTTCTGGCCGTGAAATTAGGGATGTCACACAGTATCCTCAAATGTGGTGAGTGTAGTATTGGCTAAGGATCTTAATGGGGACCAACATCCTATATACTATGTAAGTAAATGTCTCATGGATCCTGATACCAGGTACTCCCACCTTGAAAAACTTATACTTGCATTAGTAACTGCTTCTACAAAATTAAGACATTATTTCGAAACACACCCAATAATTGTAAGAACTAATTATCCCATTAAGAATGTTATGAGAAAAACAGAAATGTCAGGAAGGATGGAAAATTTGTCTATGAAATTAAGCACATATGACATAAAGTATGAGCCAATATTCGTTATAAAGTCTCAAGCATTGGCATACTTTGTGTATGACTTTAGTGATGATCTACGAGTTGAAGTAGAAATAGAATCCAAACAACTTCTAGAAGAAGAGAACATAGGAAGATGGAAATTATTCACAGATGGAGAATCAACCCAAAAAGGAAATGACCTAGGGATCATACTAAAATTGCCACAGGGGGACATCCTACCCCAAGAAATCAGCTGTGAATTCAATCCAACCAACAACGAAGCAAAATACGAGGCACTAATCATGGGATTATAGTTAGACAAGGATCTTCGAATAAAGGATCTTCATGTATTCATCGATTCTTTATTATTGACTAACCATTTTAATGGATCCTATGTAGTAAAAGGATAAAGATTAACACTATACCTCCATATCCTCAAAAACTTAGCCTTAGAATTCGAAGCATTTAGTCTAAACCAGATTCCTAGAGAAGACAATGCTGAAGCAGATGCTTTACCCAATCTAGGATCCTCTCTCAATATCCCACCAGAAACCAAGATCGTTATAACCCAAGTCTTGATCCCAACAATCGAGGATCCAGCCAAGAGATTGAAGGATCCAAATGATCACATGGAAGCTACTAACGCCACTACAATCAAAGATCCTGATCCTCCACTTCCTTATTAGGATCCTAACATCAAGGATCCTTCTCCAACCTCAGGATCCTGGATCCAATCCATTATGGAATACCTCCATAATGGCATGATCCCCAAATAAGAAAAAGCGACATAGCATTCAGAACAAGGGTCTCAAGGTTTGTTATAATCCAAGGTAAATTATATAGAAAATCTATGGCAGGTCCATATCATAGATGCTTGGAAGATCATGAAGTTGCAGAAGTTCTAAAGGATATACATGAAGGAGACTGCGACAACCACACTGGGGGTAAATCCTTATGCTCCAAAGTGCTGAGGACAGGATACTACTGTCCAACCATGAAGAAAGATTCCTTCCTTCATGCTAAAAAATGTGACACTTGTCAAATACATAGCAACGTCCTGCATCAACCAGAAGAACATCTACATCCTATCATCTCCCCTTGGCCATTTATGAAATGGGGGATGAATATAATGGGTAAATTGTTGGTGGTTCCTGGAGGAAAGGTCTTCATACTAGTGATGACTGACTACTTCTCCAAATGGATAGAAGCCGAAGATTTCGTCTAGATAAGAGACAAAGAGGTAGTTTCTTTCATTAAATGCAATATCTTGACTAGGATCGAGATCCCTGTCGAAATCATATGCGACAACGAATCCTAGTTCATAAGCAAAAGGTCAGGAGACTTTTACACAAGTTGGGGAATTAGGATGGTAATGTCCACTCCTGTCCACCCTCAAGCCAACGGTCAAGCATAATCCAACAAAAAAATCATAGTCAATAAATTGAAGAAAAGGTTGGACGAAAAGAAAGGAAGATGGGCAGAAGAACTTCCTTTCGTACTATGGGCAGATATGACCACCTCCAAAGTAGCCATAGGCTAAACCCCATACTCCTTGGTGTTTGGAGCAGAAGCAATGATTACCACTAAAGTGGTGATCCCAACGACAAGATACCTGCTTCAAAACCAAGAAATCAAAGAAAGGATCCTAGCCCAAGATCTTAATACTATAGATGAACTCAGGTATCTTGCCAAGGTTCGCATAGCTGCTCATCAACAGAGGATCACCAAGGCATACAACAAAAATATAAAGTCAGAAGGTTCCAAATAGGAGACTTGGTACAAAGAAAACATTCCAAAACACTAGGGATCCTAGTGCAGGTAAACTGGCACCTAAATGGGAAGGACCATATCTCATAGAGGCCGAAGCAGGAAAGGGGGCATATTGGTTGGCTACCCTTAATGGAAATGTCCTGCCAAGATCCTATAATGTTATACATCTTAAAGCTTATTTTATGTAAGTAAGATTAATCATTCTCCAACAAACTCAAGGTACACATGTTCTTTACCTTTTATCCTTCATTTTTATTACTATTTGCTCTCTTCAAATACCATTACTAACATAAGCATCGAAGGGGCGTTAGCTAGACTAATATCCGCCAGTGGATAACGTTTTTTGTGCGTAGGGACTCATGGATCGTAAAACTCAAGGATCCTATCACACAGGGATCTTGACATACAAGGGTCTTGACATATGAAGACTCAAGGATCCTAATAAACAAGGATATTGATGCATGAAGACCCTGGCACCTAAAGAGTTCCATAACTACAAACATCCTCTAATTTGTAACACAAGTATCCTAAGAATAGAGACTGGTCATCTCTCCTATGAATAAGGGTACTGAATCCCCTTTAACGTTTAAAGAGTTAATTACCTCTTTCACACGAGTTAAGGTTTATACACCTTACTTGTGATATAATTCGTGGGAGAGATCCTTACTTATAATAACATGAAAATGTTACAACTCGATTGTATTCTCTAGAGAGAATTCCCAACGTGTGATAACATGAAGATGTTATAGATCTTATGTAATTTCTGGAGCAAAATCCCAATCTTTGATAACATGAAAATGTTATAAACCTTAAGTAATTACTGGGTAGGATCCCGATTTTTGATAACATGAAAATGTTATAAACCTTAAGGATCTCAACTTATGGTCAAAGATAAGAGGGTTGCAAAGCCACTAAATTGTGAAATGATCCCCTTGGTCGTTTCCCATAGTTGGATATCGTGCGTCCAAGCAAGGTGTATAAACCTAAGTTCATGTGAAAGAGGTAATTAGCTCTTTAAACCTTAGAGGGGATTAAGTACCCTTAAGCATAGGAGAGATGATCAGTCTCTAGCTTGTGTATATGAAAGTCTAAAGATTATATCGTTTGTATAACGGGGCTTATTAAGTGTTAAGATACTAAGATCTTTGTATTTCAAGATCCTCATGTTTCGAGATTTTCATCTTCGAGGATCCTTGTATTATGAGATCCGGGGGATCCTTAGATTTCAGGATCTTTGACCCTGAGGGTCCTTCATGTTTCAGAATCATATCTTACGGAGATCCTTAGCGGTGTGTTGTTCTGCATGGAAAACTTTAGCTAGGGGTGGGCGTTAGTCTAGCTAATGCCCCTATGATGCTTAAGTTAGTAATGTCATCGAAGGGAAAGTAATGATGAAAAGTTTAAGGCAAGGGACATGTGTACCTTGGTTTTGTTGAGGATCAATTTATCCTACTTACATGTGGTACATTTTGAGGTGTATGGCATTCCAGGATCTTGGTAGAACATCTCCTTTGAGTGTTGCTAGCTAATATGCTCCTTTCCCTGCTTCAGCAAATATGAGATACGGTCCTTCCCATTTGGGAGCTAATTTACCTGCGTTGGGATCCTTGGTGTTTTGGAATGTTTTCCTTAATACCAAGTCTCCTATTTGAAACCATATGACTTTTATGTTTTTATTGTAAGCCTTAGTGATTCTCTGTTGATGAGCAGCAATGCGTATTTTGGCAAGATCCCTAAGCCCGTCAATAGTGTCAAGATCATGTGCTAGGATCCTGTCGTTATTCTTTTGTTTTTGTAGCGAGTTTCTTGCTGTCAAGATTACTACTTCAGTAGGGATCACTGCTTTTGTCCCCAACACCAAAGAGTAGGGGGTTTAACCCGTGGCTACTAAGTACCTATCTTCCTACGGGAAGAAAGGAAGTTCTTCTGCCCATCTTCCCTTCTTCTTGTCCAATCTTTTCTTTAAGTTGTTTATTATGATTTTATTGTTGGATTCTGCTTGACCATTAGCTTGGGGATGAATAGGAGTCGATGTTATCATTTTGATTCCCCAACTTGTGCAAAATTTTGTTGTATTTTGCTTATGAATTGGGATCCATTGTCGCATATGATCTTAGTCGGGATCCTGAACCTAGTCTAGATATTGCATTTAATAAATGAGACTACTTCTTTGTCTCTTACCTGAACGAAAGCCTCTGGTTCGATCCACTTTGAGAAGTAATCAGTCATCACTAGCTTGAAGAATTTTCCTCTAGGGGCTATTGGTAGTTTTCCCACTATATCCATTCCCCATTTCATGAATGGCCATGGAGAGACAATTGGATGTAGCAGTTCTGCCGGCTGATGCAGGATGTTGCTATGTCTTTGGCAAGCATCACATTTTTGAGCATGTAGAAAAGAGTCTATCTTCATGGTCGGCCAGTAGTATCATGTTCTTAGTATCTTGGAGAATAAAGATCTGCCCCCAGTATGATTGTCACGGTCTCCTTCACGTATGTCTTTCAAGACTTATGTAGCCTCAGGATCTTCTAAGCATCTAAGGTACGGACCTACCATAGATTTTTTATAGAGTTTACCTTGGATTCCGACGAATCTTGAGACTCTTGTTTAGAATTCTCTCTCACTTTTTTCTGTTGTTGGGATTGTGCCATTTTGGAGATACTCCATAATGGGTTGTGTCCATGATTGTGGATTTCTTTAAGGATCCGGTTCATTTAGGTCCCTTTGAAGAGGGATCCTGGGGTTAGGATCTTTAATAGCTGCTACGCTTGTTGGATGCTTGGGATCTTCTAGTTTTTCGGATGGGGTTTCTATGTCTGGGGTTATTATATGGGTTATAGGAATCTTTATCTCTGGTGGGATTTTAATGGAGGATCCTAAATTGGGTAATGCGTCTGTTGCTGTGTTTTCTTCTCTGGGAACTTGGGTTAGGCTGAAGTTCTCGAAATCAGAAGCTAACATTTTGAGGATCTCTAGATATAATGCTAATCGTTCACCTTTCACTGCATAATATCCATTTAAGTGATTGGTTAGTAATAAAGAATCAACAAATACCTGAAGATCCTTAGCCAATTGTAGTCCCATGATGAGTACTTCGTATTCCACTTCATTGTTGGTTGCGTTGAATTCACAATTAACTGTCTGGGGTAGGATGTCCCCCCTGTGGCGACTTTAGTATGATCCCTATCCATGTTCCTTTTTTATTTGAAGTTCCATCTATGAACAGTGTCCATTTTACCAGGTGTTCATCTTCTAGGAGTTGCTTGGCTTCCATTTCTACTTCGTTTTGTAGATCATCACTAAAGTCAACCACAAAGTCTGCTAATGCTTGTGATTATATGGCCGATCTTGGTTCATATTTGATGTCAAATGTGCTTAGCTTCACCGACCATTTTACCATTCTCCCCGACATTTCTGGTTTTCTCATGACATTCTTAAGAGGATAATTAATTGTGTATATTATGTGTTTCAAAATAATGTCTTAGTTTAGTAGAAAAAGTTACTAAGGCAAGAATTAATTTTTCAAGGTGAGAGTATCTGGTCTTAGGATCCTAGAGACTTTTACTTACAGACTAGATAGGATATTGATCCTCGTTAAGATCCTTGGCCAAAACGGTACTTACCACGTTTGAAGATACTGAGAGGTAGAGAAGAAGTGGTTCTCCATCTATAGGCTTTACTAGTAGTGGTGCAGAGCTTAGATATTTTTCGAGTTCTGAGAAGGCTTTCTCGTGTTCCTCTTCCACTCAAATTTCTTCTTGTTTTTCAAGAAATCGTAAAAGGGCTTGCACCTTTCTGATGATCTTGAAATAAACCTATTGAGTGCTAATACTCTTCTGGTTAGCCTTTGGATGTCTTTTGTTGAAGATGGGGATCTCAGTTCTATGATTTCTTTAATCTGTTTCGGGTTTGATTCTATCCCTCTCTTGGTTACCATGTATCCAAGGAACTTGCCTAAATTCATTCCAACGTGACATTTGAGTGGGTTCAGTTTCATATTGTATTCGTCCAGGATGTCAAATGCTTTCTTAAGGTCTCTGAGGTGATCTTCGCCTTTCATTAACTTCACTGTCATGTCATCAATATAAAATTCCATGGTGTCCCCCATATTGTCTTTAAACATCTGATTCACCAACCTTTGATATGTTGCACCTGCGTTTTTTAGACCAAAAGGCATTGTAGTGTAACAATATATACACTACAAGAAAAACAACCTTTTACGACGCACAATGTGTGTCGTAAAACGCTCAGATGACGCGCAAATGCGTGTCAAGGAAGGCTCTGTCATAACGAGAGACGACACACTTTTGCGCGTCGTCTATAGACGACGCGCATTTACGACGTGCATTTATGACACGCAATGCGTATCATTAAAGCCGCTGTCAAGAAAGGTCATGTCATAAATGAAGATGACACACATTTTTGCGTATCGTAATTTTAATGTTTTTTTTAAATTATTTATAGATTACTAATTTTCAAATTAAATTTGCATTTCATGTCTCATAACAGAAAATAAAATACCATATACAAAAAATAATATCCATTGCACAAAAGTTAATGTCATACAAATAATCATTCCAATATTAGACAAATGGATAAATCTCAAAGGGTTCAAAAATATGTTTAATAGAACTTATACACAAGAAAGTACTGAATTTGCTATTGAGTTGAGATTGTATCTTCCTCCCGATGCCATAACTATCTTTCCATTGCTAAAGTCCATCAACAAAACAAAACCATCAACCACCATTGAATAAACCTCAAGACAATTTTATGGCTTATTTTTCAGAACATGGTGCTAACCTTCATCAACATCTCAACCATATCTTCTCCTGACTTGAAGTTTTTTCCTGATCTATTAGGAGATTTATAATCCAAATCGTACTTTGTACCTAATACAAGAAAAGAAATAAATATAAATTTTGACTAATCAATCACATGAATATTTACTCAGGTATCATAGAGAAAGTTGCTTTATATTTCAATGGCATGCCTATAACTAGGTAGATTTTTCAAACTTGTAATAAGGAGAATTTAACAAAACAAAAGTACAATGATATTGTAAATAAGTTGATGAAAGTATGTTGTTATTTCTTGAATGCAACCAATGTAGAGAGATGGATAGAGAGGATACCGAAGCTCTTCTTTTAAATGATCATAAAGTTTAAATAAAAGCAGAATCTCCTCCTTAGTCTTCGCAGGTGGAGGAATGGGGAATAAATCCTACATTGACAAGTCAAAAGGTCAATTTTATAAAAAATGACTTTTTATATTCCTATATAGTATTTAGTTGAATCAATTTCAATTATGGACATCAAAACATAATATGTTATCCAGTCCAACTTCTACTTCTAGAAATAGGTTAAGCTCAGCACTGTTAGCCTTATTTGATGCATCTCTTAATGGATTTGACTAATCAACAATCTTGAAATGGATAGGTTATAAGAAATAGAAAGAGTGGGCTTGAAATGGCATAATAATGTTACAGTTTTCTTCCTTTCCAGTTCAGTCTGTTTACACCATTTGAAAAACGCCATTCAGACTCTTTCTGGGCTTTCTTCTTTTCCATTTCATCTTCTTTACAGTTTTCTTCATGAGCTTTTCTAAACACCCTCACAAACTTCACAAGCCTCTCTATAACTGCACAACCATAGCCATAAACCATCATTCTTCTCTTACACTTTCAAACATATGTAATTCAGCAATTATTATTATTATTGCTTATAAATGAACATGTGATTTAAATATGTTACCTTGTTCAAAAGGGCAACAAGCAGGATCTTCACCAAAATATAAAGCCAATGCATCAGCATTTCTATCCTGCAACACAAAAATTATTATATAATACAAAATATATTTAAAAAACAATTAAAAGGGTTGTTCTTGATTCTTACCACCACAAAATACAAATTTGTTACTGGCCCTACTTTTGACTCAGCAATGCTGATGAACTCATTCAATGTCTATCAATGCAACAAAAAGAATTACTCGCATCAGATTATATATGTACATATATATATATATATATATATATATATATCAAATTTAAAGAAATTGAGTAAAATGTTTGTGTATTTACTTTGTGAAAAACTTCATATGCACAATACCTGGTGGTGGTCCTGTTGTGCTGTCGGATGAAACTCATATTAACACCACTTTCCTCATCAAATATGTGTTTGTTTGTTTGTTTTTCACTGGAGGCATTGATTGAATTTACAACAACACGCGCCTATAGAGTCATTATCATCACCCACGGGATAGGTCAATCTCAGTATGCTGGGAGTTTATGGGATCTGGTGGCCAAGCAACCACATGTTGTTGGCTGGTAGAAGCTTCATTCAGCTGAACACCAGGACTCTTTTCCTCTCTTGAAGGTGTGTATGTCTCATCTTTAGTCTTTGTCTTTGAATTGTTATTACCATAAACAAACCTACATACTGTAGGGTTTTAAGCATTCTAACACTCCTAAGTGTACATGCAACCCTAAATACCTTGGATCTATGTTTTCTCTATTATACATGCAATTATGAACATCCAAGGTATTATCCTAATCTAGCATACAAAAACAATAAAGATATAATACATACCTCTTTGATGTAGAAAGTCTTCATGAAGCTTGAGTGCCTAGTGCCCCAAGTGTGACACCTCAAATGGTTCACACAACACCAAATACACATGGAATGACTTGAGAGAACTTCACACTTTATGAAATCGGCTAGCCCTCTCTAGAATGATACTAGTGCCGATTTTGGTCAAGAATAAGATGCATATATAGTTAGGGTTACACCATGTAAACCCTAATTGACATGGCCTTTCATTTCCATGATCCATGGGTATAAAAAACACCATGGAGCATCCATGAAGCATCATATGGGTTTTAGCCCAACTAGATAATCCATGGAGCATTAGCCCACTATATAAGTATGGATGATTTACACAATCAACCCATATATTTAATTAGTCTTCTTTTGATCACATAATTAATCCTAGATTAATTCTTGATCAATACTAATTAAATAATCTTATTAATATATTAGAACTTATAATATATTAACCAACCTTAAGTGTTATTTCTCTCATTATAGTCTATCCAAATGCATGATGCCATGCAACCCAAATGGACCATGCCGGGTCGGGTCAAGTCTTACCAATTATAGTTATGGACTTAGACATTAATCCAACACATACAACCACCTGGAAAAACAAAGATTAAAAACCTTTTATAGGTTCGGTTCTTTAAAGATTGAAGCTTTGTGCAGTAAAAATTGAAACAGTATAACCTAGCACAAATCTGTTACCGAACCAAACTTCAACCATTCTGCAACACCCAAAATCAGAAAGGCCAAGAAAGGAAAGAAAACCCTAAGTCAAAGGGTCAGCTCGTCGAGTCTAGGGAGGAACTCGACGAGTCGGAGCGGGATCCGGGGGATCGATTAAGTAACCGACTCGGCGAGTCGGCAAAGACGACTCGGTGAGTCCGGTCTGAAGAGGGAAACCCTAAATCCGGGACTTTGTGCACAATTTAAGCATCTCATTCTCTCCCTTAGGGTTCCTTATAGCCTCTCTTATCTAGAATATGAAACCCTAAGCCTCCATTGTTGCACATTCAAGCTTTCTTGCCATTTTGGGTGATTTGAAGGAAGAAGGAAGAAGGGAACCATTGGGGATTCAAGGATTGGTAGTAGATCCAGAGCATTTGAAGGTAATGAGTTGCTACCTTCACTCTTTTGCACATAGATCAACCTTTAACATGAGATTTGGGGCTTTTAGGGCAAGTTTAAGAACCATTTCGAGTTAGAAGCCCAGATCTGAAGTTGCTACTTCAGATCTAAGTGTATCTTGGCCTATAGAATCATAAAGCATCAGTCTATGGGTTGATTGTTAAGCCTCTTTGTCTGAAACCCTAGTTTATAGTGTTTTGAGCCTAGATCTCCTTAGCTACATGTAAAGTTTGCCACTTTACGTGAGGAATAGGCTTTAAAAGAGTGGATCTACAGTTTGGAGTCCATGCATGACTCAAAAGCCTCAAAATATATGAAGGACTGAATAGACTCGGCGAGTCCCTCGAGTGGACTCAGCGAGTAGTATGAAGATGGGGATGAACTCGACGAGTTGGATGAACAACTCGGCGAGTCTGTTGAAGATTGCCTTGGACTCGACGAGTCTGTTCTTGGACTCGGCGAGTCAAGTCGCGAAACCCCAAACCCTTCGGGTTAAGACTCGGATCACTGAGTTGAGTGGGGACTCAGTGAGTTCAACAGGACAGAACTCGGAAATCGGTAGACTCGGCGAGTCGAGTCGCGAATGAAAGGATTCTGAGTGTATGAACTCGGCGAGTAGGGTTGACCTGGAAGGTTGACTTTGAGCAGGACTTTGACTTTGACCAGAGTTGACTTAGTTTGACTTCTAGAGTTCAATTTGAAACTAAATGTTATATTGATATTAGTAGCTTGAAGAGCTAGTGGGGCAACGGTTCAGAGAGTTGTCGAATCACAGCCAGAGGTTTATCAGCAAAGTTCAGCAGTGCGAGTTGAGTTTCCTCACTGGTTGTATGGGTCTACGGCCATAATGACGGCCCATGTAGTTTTGTATGATAGGAAGACCCGGGGGTTAGCCCTAGGCATTATGCATTAAAGACCCGGAGGCGGCTCCTGGCACACAGTATGTTATAATGTATGATAGGAAGACCTGGGGGTTAGCCCTAGGCAATATGATAGGAAGACCTGGAGTGGCTCCTAGCGCACTGTATGCTGTTGTGTATGGAAGACGAGGAGGTGGCTCCTGGCACACTGTATGTGGAGTAGCCTAGTAGAGTAGTATGTATAGTTGTCTTTGTGATACTTGCATGAAAGACCGGGGGTGGCCCTTGGCACTTGTCTGTAAGACCCAGGGAGTGGCCCCAGGCTTGACCAGGAAGACCACGTGCGGCCCGTGGCATAACCACAAGACAATGTTTGGCACATAGCACCTTGGCAAGACTATGTTTGGCACACAGTAGCTTACTTGATTATGGATATGTTGGTTATGTATGGCTCTTGGCTATGTATGGCATGTATGGATCAGTTGGTTTGTATGGTACGTGGTATCTAGGGAACTCAATAAGCTTCGTGCTTACGGTTTTCAGTTTTGGTTTCAGGTATTTTGTTTTCAAGGAAAGGAGTCGGCTCGATCGCAGCACATCACACTATGTTTTCAGCACATGACATCTTTGGGATTGCACTCTGATATGGTTTTATGATAATATGTTTTGATTACCGACACTTTCGTTTGTCACGAGATATTATAATGAATGATTTTATACTGATGGTTTTATGTAATAACTTATTTAAAATGAAATTTTTGGCCTTGAATTTTGGGATGTTTCAAGTTGGTATCAGAGCCTTGGTGTGAGGGATTCGGACATACCCTTAGGTGTGTCTGAACTCAAACTAAGGGCTTGGTATGAAAGTTTTCAAGAGGACAACCATTTTATAAATTAGTTTGAAAAGAATCTGAAAAGTGAAAAGGACTTTGAGAAGAACAAAGTGTGTGATGCGTGCAATCAGTCGAGCTCGAGTAAGTTTACCCGAGGATACCCATACAAGTTATTATTATGTTATCAGTTTCAGTTGAACATCATGCTAGAATAGGACTAAGGATCTAGGAATGATGCCTTATGTGCCTGTTTTATGTGCTTCAGCTTATGAGGGTTGCATGCTAGTATTGAGTAGACAGTAATAGGATAGCCTGAGTGATGAGAGATAGCACATAAAGCAGGCACATAATCGCATGCTAGTACAGATTCTTGTTGTGTGGATAGAATTGCTTGATTATGTTCTGGTTAGATTTCCCTTTTGCCTGAATGCTACTTGCTTTGTGCTTTGTGGGAATCTGAGTGATGAGAGATAGCCATTAGGTGAAAACACCAAGTCACATGTAATCAGGGTGTAATAAACTCAGAGTGTTGGATTTGGCCCTATTGCGCGGCTCTCGTCTGAGTCTAACCGTTGTAGGGACGAGTCTGTTACTCAAAGGATTATCTGAGCCTCATCACATGTGATGGTATTCGGGTAATGGCTAATTGGCATTACAAGGAGGCCTTCAGTAGCTGAGGATTGGTTGCGGGTTGGAGGTTACCCTAGGGCAAGCATAGGATGAGAGTAGTGATGGGAGCAGCGTTAGTAGTAGTGAAAGGGACTTGGTGAAGTTGAAGTTACCCTTGAGGAAAGTACGGATAGATGTGGAAGCTAGTATGGGCCCGTACTACTGGAAGAAGAGGATCCGTACTCGAGTCAAGGAGGGCCGAGATGGAACCAGGTATCTTGGATAGTGAGTGAGACCTCTCGGGGTATGTTTTGATTCGGACATTTATGTGTTTATTTCCAGTATGGTGACCACGCGTCATGGAGCGGGGGGTTTAGGATATGGGTCAGGATTGGGCTCAGGTGCAGGGTCCGAGCATGTGGATGATGGGTTACACGAGTTCATCGCGTCCGAGATCACGAGATGTATCCTTGATTCGACGCCGGTTATCTTCAGGTCGATCAAGGAAGGGATCATTGAGCTGATGGAGGATCGCCTTCGAGCTTTCAGGAGCGACTTGGCGTCTGGCCAGGCGAGTACGCGCACACTGTCCTTCAAGGACTTCAGAGGGAGTGATGCGCTGGATTTTCATAGGGTGAAGAACCCCATTGCTGCTAGGATATGGATCGCGACATCGAGTCTGCACAGCTGACGAGCTTCTGCCCGGAGGGGTCGAAGGTCCGCTTTGCGGCGGCATGTTTGAGAGACAGAGCCAGAGACTAGTGGGAGTCAGTTGGTGATTCCTTGGGAGCCACAGCCATTGAGGCTATGACCTGGCCCGACTTTGTGACCAGGTTTAGGGCGGAGTTTGCACCGGCGGTGGAGCTTCAGCAGTTGGCCAGAGAGTTCCTAAACATGAGACAGACGATAGAGTCAGTGGCGGAGATTACCGCCAAGTTTCGGGAGAGGGCCTTATTGGTGCCTCAGTATGCAGGGAATGATGAGATGCAGAGGACCCACTATCATGACATGTTGAGAGCAGATATTCGGGAGCATGTTAGCTTCTCGGCATGCCCGACCCTGGACTCTATGATTTCCAGGGCGCGGGAAAGGGAGATTGATTTGGAGCACATTGCAAAGAGGAGGTCAGATCAGATGTATGCTTTGGAGGGTCCCGGGAAGAGACCCAAGACTTCAGATCAGCGGTTAGTGGACCAGCAGGGCCGAAGTCAGTGCAGCACGTGCGGGAAACTGCACGAGGGAGTTTGTCATTCCAGGGGTTTAGGCTACTACAAGTGTGGCAGTGTTGGTCACGTTAGCAGGGACTGCCCACAAGGGGCAAGCCCATTATGTTTTCACTGGAATCAGGTAGGCCACAAGAAGGCCAACTGCTCGACGATGAGGGGAGAAGCGGGAAGTGCGTCTGCCCCGACAACTTTGAGGTTTACGGTTGGTTGAGAGGGTAGGGCCTTGCAGTGACAGATGAGGGAGATCTGGATTACAACAGGGAATGTTGCAGGTATGTATCTATGGCTATTTTTGATTCTATGCGTATTAGGGTTGTTCTTACCCCGAACTCTAGTGATAGTATGTATGAGTTGTCTCTCTGCTTGTATTCGGATTGTATTTTCAGAATTGTCTTATGCCAATTGCATACCAGGAACTATTAGTAGCTCGTGCAGGGTCATCTCTCACTTCAGGTTCGAAATGTCCAGTATTATCTCGATTATGACCAAAAGCGGTTCAGGAGCGTTGCGTGAAGGATGATGGGCAGGGTATAGGGAGTAGCCCTCCACCATTATCAGTGTTTGGTGGCTCTGGTCTTGGTACTTAGGATAGCTTTGGGAAGCATCAAGGGAAGTGGTCTATCACTGATGGAGTTGCTCTGAGCATTAGTTATTCGGACCTTAAGGACATTAGTTGGAGCCCAGGGGATTATCAGTATCGGGATGCAGGAGGTGTTCATCTAGTATTCGGTAATCGTACGGTATTAGGAATGGGCTAGCGGTGGATCGCTAGCAACATCAAGGCGATGGTAGTTATCACGCCTATTGTGCAAGGGAGGAAGGAATGGAAATCCTCGGGTTTTTCACGTGCAGTAAAGACTTAGCCGAAGCTAAGTGGGGGAGAAGCAATCATGTTATGGGAGCAGCAGCGGTTTTGGAACCGGGATAAGTTTTGCTCTCCTATCGGGTAGGAAGATGGCCCAGATAGTTGTGTGAATTGAGGAAAGTGTGAACTGGAAGTTCGGAAAACCTGCCAATTGCTCTCCTATCGGGTTTCGTCAGCATTTCCAACTCCACTTCTTGTTCTCACCATTTTGATCTACACACCAAATAAGGTGAAATTAGATCCTCAATCATGATGGATATTCAAATCATCCTTATCACTCCGAAACGTTTACATGCTAGTTCTAATATCGTAGACGTACGCTTAGAATCCTACACACATAAGGTTTCTAGATCCGGTCGGCAACAGACCATAGATCCGAACAAATAATATCATCTATATGGCAACATATAACATTTAGCACATAAAAGCATTTTAGGCAACTTTCCTAAAATAAACTAGTGCTCGTGTCTAAATCACAACAGACACACATCTTAAAACTTCACTTAGCATTCTAAGTTTAAGTCTAGAAATCCTACAAATTCCTAGTTCGCTTAAACTAATGCTCTGATACCAACTGTGACATCCCCAAAATCTCGGCCAGAAAAGACCGATTTTCATTTATGCTTTTAAATATTTTCAGAGTAAATCCTTTTGATTTGAAAGAGTTGCGGAATTTGTTCCCAAGAAAAAAACATGATAAAACAATGTTTACCGAAGCATTTCATAAAAGAAATGTATTTTCATTATAATCAAAACTCGGGGTGTCATGTTCCGATACAGACCAATAAGCATAAACGAATACATTACAAGTCATATAACAAATATAAACATATGCAGACTTGTAAACAAAACAACTTGATGGTTCATCCATCTCATGCCCTTCCGCCACTTCCTGTAATACAATTTAAAACTGAGTGGGTCAGGCTTGGGAGCCTGGTGAGCATATAGGGTTTTCAACCCACAATAAATATCATATTTAATTTTCACCAACCAACAATAACCCAATTACCCATTCCCGTTATTCTCACTTTAATGTCCCTAAAACAACTAACATAAGGGACCTAGTCTAAGAATATTTCATCGGGGCGACAACACATGCTTCGGGGGTACCTCAGCAATATAAGTCAAATAAGGAAACCATGAGGGGGATGGAGTACAGCGAATGAACACCCAAGTTCATTAACACCTACAGGTGGCGAACCTGCTAATGTTTCCACAAGACTGTCTAGAATAGCCAGTGGTCGTCATCTAAACTCCGCTAGATGACTCAATCAAACAACAACGAGGCCTCTCATCTGTTTATTACACACCAACTGTCTACCCATGTTCTACCCAACACATTAGTAGATAAAAATATACATTTGTATACATAGTTTAAAGAAAACCTGTATATCATGCTTTAATCAACACATATATCACATAACAGATGAGGCACACACACACATAACACATATCTCATAAAGAAATAAGCAGATCTATAAGATAGAAGAGAGTGAATACTCATTCACACATAACACAACCAAATATATACACATAGCACGTATTTTATATATAATACTTCGTATTATTGTATTTGGAAGAAAATAACTACACACTCACACTTATAAACAACAATACTCTTAATACACTCGAACCAAACTCGTATTATTATTGTGTTTATGAAAGGTAGTATACACTCACTTGATCAGAAGATGATCGGACAGCACTACGGCTTATAGAAGTAGAAATCCTCAGCAGATCTAGAAGATCTTCACAAAAATCGAACTTCTCGCGGGCAGAGCTTCGACTCGGGAACCGCACTTCTCGGGATCTTCAGGATCTCGGGACTTGCCTCGGGGCTAGAGTATGATACCGGGACTTCGGGATAGCTTCGGCACGAAAAACGATGCAAAAGACTAGAGAGAAGAGAAGAAAATGAACAAGAAATGAGACTGCCTTCGGATCCTTTATATAGAGGCTGGAAGCCTCAATTACGCGGGGCGTACAGCAGTACGCAACGCGTACTGCTCCAATGTTCGTAAGCGCATGCGTCATCCGAAGCCACTTGCTGCGATGTCGACACCCTCGGAGTACGCGGGGCGTACTCGAGTACGCGGCGCGTACCTCGGATCAGATCAATGACTCGTTCGGATATGCTTCCGAATTTTGAATTAAAAACAAATACAAAATGATTAATAAACTTCGGAAATTCATAACTTCTTCATACGAACTCCGTTTTCGACGTTCTTTATATCCACGGAAAGGTGAGACCATGCTCTACGACTTTCGTTTAGACTCCGTCGGCTAATTTTGATTTATTTTTATTAATTATTTTTAATAGGCCGGGACAGAAACTTTCGTTATAAATTCATAACTTCTTCGTTTGACGTCCGTTCTCACCTAACTTTTTATCGCTTCGATACCAACAATGAGATCTTCGATTCTCATTTAGATTGCTTCGGCTAACAACCGCTCGATCTCAAATCGAGTAAAACAGGCTGTATACCGCTAAGCCGGAACTTCGATAAATCATAACTTCCTCATGCGAAGTCAGATTTGGGCGTTCTAAATATATTCGGAAACCTCGTTTCAACTACTACAACATTATTCAAAGATATTAAGTTTATTTTACACTTAAATTTTGATGCTTATTTTTATTCTTAATTAATCAAACCACATAATTAAGCAATTAAGCACAAAACACATAATACTCAAATAATACAATCTTATTATTTCAAAACGGGTTACAGAGGTCAACCTAGACTATTACATTGCTACAAATGGCAAGCCCGAAACACAGGCGTTACAGGATGGGAGTCAACAGGACTTCAGGCGGGAATGATGGTAAGGGATTCGGTGTGAAAATTCGTGAACTGATTGGACGATGCTAAGCTGCTCATCGCGAGATCAAATGATCTCAGAGTAAAGTATTTGGCTCGGTGACGCCGTTCTCGTCTGAGCCTTAAGCGTAGTAGAGAGGGATCTACTACCCGAAGGATTGTCTGAATTCTCACGATAAGGTGGAGCCATCAGTATTGGGGTTATTCTGTGAGTATTGGTATGATGGCCGGCACTGGAGTGGCCGGGATTGTGGTTTCAGCAGAAGATCGGTCCTCGGAGGAAAAATAAAGTGATGCGTCTACTGCCGGCGACGGTCATCCCTCTGGTGAACTCTTAGTTCAGCCAGTTGACGTTCTACATCAAGTAGGTGTCTTTCGTACACCCTCTGGTGTACTCGGAGCTCTATGACTTCGGCTCGTGATTCAGCTAGTGCTTGCAGCAGGGTTTCATGGTTTCTCTCTGATCTCTCGTGATCATCTTCTAGACGAATTGTGCGGAGGGTATGCATTCTCGCATCGGCGACAACTTCGTTAATCTAATGTAAGGTTGTCCTGCCTTGAATCTCATTTCGGGCCACTCTACGGACCAAGATTGGCAAGACTCTATCTGCTGAGCCCCCATTGCTCAAGTTGTAAAAGCTTCAGTCGCCATTAAATGGCATGGGCTGATCTTGTTGTTGGCTCCATGTTTCCAAGCATTCCACTCACTCAGGGTCGGGCCATGAAAAGCCGGACGAGGGTTAGGAATTGGAAAGGGAGCTGCTCGGGGTAGGTTCTCAACCTCTGGTTCGGAGTTAGCATCATACGAAAGGTCTTCATCATGGTGATCATTCAAGGGGATAGGATGATCATTCTCTGGTTCTTCTCCAAACCAACCAGCTATGACTTCGTTCGGAAGATACTGGTTGCCGAGGGGATGGAGTCCAGCTATGTTTTCTATGCGAGAATTTAGGGTAAGAGAATAATTATTAGACGAACTATCTAGATAATTATTTAGAAAACCTTCATTAGTTACATCGCTATTTGTGAAGTGCATACCAGCTATGTGTAATCTAAACAGGATAGACCTTCGAATAAGTGACCTTAACTCCGTATTCACACAGAATAGGGGTGAAGTAAAATTTCCACATATTCTAAGTCTATAACATCCTAATTACATATAGCCTTAATGTATCCACTTAGCAACTATCAACTTACTAATGAAGATCCCGTTTTAGTTCTCAAGTATAAAGTACTTATAGTAACACCAAATACTCCTATAGTATTTTAATTTTAATGTTATGTTCTATTGTTCTCATTGTGGTAGGGTTGGTAAGATTGTAGCATTACTGCAACCACACAATTACACTTAGGCACATGCTAGTCAACCCTTGGATAATATAGGTGATCAGGCTATATCTTCCCAGTTTTGACCATATGTCTCTAAGCCCACTTGTGTTGCCCAACAATCGTAATTCTTTTGTACTGTCCTAGTGACACTGATTTTAGTATGAATGCAGGCACGTATACTTTATTAAATATTTTATTATTTAAAGTATAAACTCTTGGTCAGAGTATTTTTAATCCCTGATGTATTTATAGTTAGTATATCTTTTATGGGTCGATATACTTAATTCACTATAAACAATGCTCTGATACCAATCTGTCACACCCCAAAACCAAGAACGGCAGAAACGTTCTGGGGCGGAGGACGTCATGTACAGTATCACAACAATGAAAAGTAGTAAACAAGCAACAACATCATCCATTGCATTAATAATAGAAATATTATACAAGTATGTTCTATCAAATTTTGATAAACACTAAAGCATAAATCAAAATGAAAGATGAGTCTTGAACAAGCTCCATCTTCCTTTCTCCTTGCATCGGTACCTGTCTATGATGACCTGAGGATACAAGTAATTTTGAAAGCGAGTATCAGCTTTGAAGCTGGTGAGATCATAAGTATTTTAGTGTCTTAATTTGTATGTAAGTATTTGTATGTAAGAATTTGTATATGAACTGTAAGTATGAAAATGTTTGTAAAACAACTGTAAACGTTTGAAAAACTCTAGAAATCCCTATGATTTCCTACTATTATATAAGGGTGTCTTCTACCAAGACCTAACTGTTCTCAATGTAGTCTTCTACCAAGACTTAACTGTTCTAAATGTTCGTGTCATGTAAAAGTGTGTAATTTTCACAAGTGTAACTACTATTAACAAAATATAGTTTTTACATTTATCGTTTAAGTGAAAAGATCACTAAATATGTGTACAGGGAAAATTAATGTAGTACTAAAACGTAGCGCTATAAGAACTACTGTTGTACTAACTACCTTAAACCGGATTTATATTAAGGCATCATGTGATTAATTGCACCATACTATCGACTGGTAACAACGACATACGAATGGTCGTAATAACGGAATGACGTTTGGCACCCGCAGACCTGCAGGTCCGGCTGTAGCTAGCAGCAAGGTGTAGGATAGTCAATCCAGTATAGATCTATATGCAAACTCACGCTCTCCCTTCAAGAGACTCTGGCTACAACTCGGGTCATGACAATTAAGGCATGATCCCATACAGTGGATCACAATTTTATTAACGTATTAATGTAAGTGTAATGTACGGAAATGTTCTACATGTGCTAGCTGTAATGTGTGTTCTCTCTCTATCTAGCAAGTATAGTAATGTATTGTAATGTTCTAGAAAGTATTGACTCATGAATGAACTGACTCATTGTATGATATTGCGTTCTAGTAATAGTTCTAGTATCTCCCTAAACTACCCATATGGTATTTTACTAGTAATCTAACTGGTACGTATGAACATGGATGTATACCCTTGCTACTCAAGGGCATGGGATGAAATGGAAGGACCTTTTATGACTATATATGTACACATGATATATAACTAATATTTAAACGACTTTCGGACGAATACCCGATATCCCACCAGACCACATCTCAAGCGCGAAAAGGAAATAGGGTGGATAGCCTTCCTAAGTCTTTTAAACATTTCTTATATAACTATACATATAGAGGCATGCAATTTATAATTTAAAAGCATAAAATAATATTTTTAAAACCTTTGAACATAAATATTTTCTAAGAAAAGACCGACTTGATGTCAATCTATAAAACAATTTGAAGGCATGGGTTTGATAAAACAGTTTAGTATAAAGAAATATTTGTTTGAAACACAATTGTAAATAAGTTTGAAATGTAGTATACTGAGTAAAATGTACAGTGTAATAAGGAGTTTAAAACATATAAAATGTTTATAAAAATCATTTGAAGGAAACTGTTTGGTAAAACGGCTAATGAGTAGCCAAATCATTTGAATGTTGTATATTAATCACATGTGATTGATATAATAACTAGCATAATTCTACTTATTAATCACATGTGATTGATATAATAACTAGCATGATTCTACTTGTATCCCCCCCCCCCATAAAACATTTAAAAATAGTTTAAAACATTAGTTAAGGGGTATGAACTCACCTGCAGTAAGTGACTGGAATTGAACGGATTGTTATCGTAAGGAAGGATCGGGCAAGTGCTCGGTGTCAAGTGAAGACTTTAGACACACACAATGATCCTAATTACATATGAAGACATATGTATATAAATAATTAGTGATTAAAACACTAATTATACAAGTATAAACATTTAAACGCGAGGAAAACACTTTTGGTCAAGTGCTAGGAGGCTAATGGGTTGCAACAAAGGAGTGCAATGCCTCTAATGGAAGTTTATGTTCAAATGACCATATGTTTTGGAGTTTACAGCCTAGGGGAGTAAACTCCTGGCCGTAAACTCTCAACAAAGTCCCTAAATGAAGTCTAACAATTATACAACTCATGTGGTGAATTGCTTCAAGGCTTAAACAAGTGTTTAGGCTTCTTATTAACTCCTTTGAGGATTTTACGGCCCTGGGACCATATCCCATGGAGTTTACGGCCGTAAACTCCCTTGGGAGGGTGATTATGGTGTTTTCAAGTCTCTAAATTAACTAGGAACTAAACTAGGCTTTTGTACTTGGCTTTAGAAGAGTTTATGGCACCATTTGGCACCATTTTATGGAGTTCACGGCCCTAGAACCTTTTGGGCCCTGAACACCTTACTCTTGGTGTTATAAGTGTGTTAGCTAGTCCAAAACTCATTTAGGTACATGCCCAAATTAGTCTCTTGGCTTAAGGAAGGTTTTAAGGGCATTTTGGCACTTAAACATGGAGTTCACGGCCCAAGAACACCCTTGGCCGTGAACTCACTTTTCATCATTGATTTTAATTGTTTTTGGTGTCCTAAACATGCAATGGTGGGTTCTAGTTCGAGTTCTAAAGCTTTGAGGGTCATTGGAACCCTTTAGGACCTTAAAATGGAGTTTACTCCCCAAGTGTTCTTGGGCGGTAAACTCCCAAATCTTGGAGTCTTAATCCAATTTTGATGTTTTCTAGTCATATACACACTAGCATACAAGTCTAAGGTAGTTGCAATTCACGGGGAAAGGACTAGGTAGCATTTAAGCCACTTATCGGAGTTTACTCTCCAAGAACGTTCTTGGGCGGTAAACTCCTGAATCTCACAGATTTGATATGTAAATGGTGTTTCTAAACACAATCTAAGCTATATAACATAACTAGATCGAAGTACTCACAATTTGGGATAAAAACCCGAAGATCCGTGAGAGAGAATTTTGACTTTTCCCTAAATGGAATTCAACTAATGAACCAATTTGGTTCAGAATTCTATTTATAGTCCTGAGATATTTTTTTGGCAGAAAATATTTTTATTCCTGAAACGAATTCTAATGTCCTAGAGTATTGGAATAACAGTGTTGCACAAAACCCTAGTGCATCCACTCTCCTAATATCTCCTTAAGTGTAAAATCCTGAAAACTGCCAAACTTATACTTGAAATCTGAGTTTTCACTATAACTGTTCTACTTCTATTAGCTTCAAATGGTTTGTTCAGAATGGAAATTTCGGGTTGTCACAATTTGAAGGTAATGAGTCGCTACCTTCACTCTTTTGCACATAGATCAACCTTTAACATGAGATTTGGGGCTTTTAGGGCAAGTTTAAGAACCATTTCGAGTTAGAAGACCATATTTGAAGTTGCTACTTCAGATCTAAGTGTATCTTGGCCTAGAGAATCATAAAGCATCAGTCTATGGGTTGATTGTTAAGCCTCTTTGTCTTAAACCCTAGTTTATAGTGTTTTGAGCCTATATCGCCTTAGCTACACGTAAAGTTTTCAACTTTACGTGAGGAATAGGCTTTAGATGAGTGGATGTACAGTTTGGAGTCCATGCATGACTTAAAAGCCTCTGAATATATGAAGGACTGAATAGACTCGGCGAGTCCTTCGAGTGGACACGGCGAGTAGTATGAAGATGGGGATGAACTCAACGAGTTGGATGAACAACTCGGCGAGTCTGTTGAAGATTGCCTTGGACTCGGCGAGTCAGGTCGCGAAACCCCAAACCCTTTGAATTAAGACTCGGATCAGTGAGTTGAGTGGGGACTTAGTGAGTTGGACAGGACAGGACTCAGAAATCGATAGACTCGGTGAGTCGAGTCGCGAATGAAAGGATTCTGAGCGTATGAACTCGGCGAGTCAGTAGGTAGACTCGGTGAGTAGGATTGACCTGGAAGGTTGACTTTGACCAGGACTTTGACTTTGACCAGAGTTGACTTAGTTTGACTTCTAGAGTTCAATTTGAAACTAAGTGTTATATTGATATTAGTAGCTTGAGTAGCTAGTAGGGTAGCGGTTCAGAGAGTTTTTGGACAGCAGCCAGAGGTTTATCAGCAAAGTTCAGCAGTGCAAGGTGAGTTTCCTCACTGGTTGTATGGGTCTACGACCACAATGCCGACCCATGTAGTTTTGTATGACAGGAAGACCCGGGGGTTAGCCCTAGGCATTATGCATGAAAGACCCGGGGGAGGCTCCTGGCATACAGTATGTTATAATGTATGATAGGAAGACCTGGGGGTTAGCCCTAGGGAATATGATAGGAAGACCAGGAGGTGGCTCCTGGCGCACTGTATGCTATTGTGTATGGAAGACCAAGAGGTGGCTACTGGCACACTATATGCGGAGCAGCCTAGTAGAGTAATATGTATAGTTGTCTTTGTGATACTTGCATGAAAGACCGTGGGGGTGGCCTTTGTCACTTGTCTATAAGACCTAGGAGTGGCCCCAGGCTTGACCAGGAAGACCACATGCGGCTCGTGGCATAAGCACAAGACTACGTTTGGCACATAGCACCTTGGCAAGACTATGTTTGGCACATAGCACCTTACTTGATTATGGATATGTTGGTGATGTATGGCTCTTGGCTATGTATGGCATGTATGGATCAGTTGGTTTGTATGGTATGTGGTATCTGGGGAACTCACTAAGCTTCATGCTTATGGTTTTCAGTTTTGGTTTCAGGTATTTTGTTTTCAAGGAAAGGAGTCGGCTCGATCGCAGCGCATCACACTATGTTTTCCGCACATGAGATCTTTGGGATTACACTCTGATATGGTTTTATGATAATATGTTTTGATTACCGACACTTTGGTTTGTCATGAGATATTATAATGAATGTTTTTATACTGATGGTTTTATGTAATAACTTATTTAAAAATGAAATTTTTGGCCTTGAATTTTGGGATGTTTCACATTCATATGCTTTTTGTTGTTCATGTATTTTCTTCCATTAAACACAACATCATGACTCATAATAAGAAATTATTTAACGTAAAAAGTCAAGCTAACATGAGCAACAAAGGATTAGGAAAGACAGCACCTGAAGCACCAGGCTCATGGCCGATTATTGGTCACCTTTATCTTTTATCTAGTTCTCAAGTTCCTCACAAACTCTTAGGCTCTATGGCCCACAATTTTGGACCAATATTCACCATCAAACTTGGGGTTAATCGAGTCCTAGTTGTGAGCAATTCAGAGATGGCTAAAGAGTGCTTAACCACAAATGATAGAGTCTTTGCAACCAGACCAAAGTCCATGGAAAGTGAACTGATGACAGAACATTTGAACAACAAGTCCTAGAATCAAACCCTCTTCTAGATGCATTTGGAAATGCAAGAACAAGTAGAAACGACAATTCAAGTCGCTTTGGAAAGTTTTTAGAGATTCAGTTTGATTCAGATGGTAGAATATCTAGTGTTGCAATTAGAACTTACTTACTTGAAAGATCTCGTGTAGTCCAAATCACAGATCCAGAAAGAAACTACCACTATTTTTACCAGTTATGTGTATCTGGAAGAGATGCTGACATGTACAATCTAGGTCCTCCAAGCAACTTCCCTCACCTGAACCAAAGTAAAGTTTATGAGTTGGAAGGTGTAAGCAGTGCAGATGAATATGCAAAAACAAGAAGAGCCATGGATATTGTTGGAATCAGTAATGAAGAACAAGAAGCTATATTTCGGACACTGGCTGCACAAACCTTAAAAAGAAATTACCAGATTTTCAATTGCTTTGCTCTTCAGTGAAACTCGTAATTAAAGATATCATCTATTGACCCATCTCTGTTGTGATGAAAAGCTGTGGTGGTGTTTCACCATTAAGTAGAAGCATGACAGCTTTTTCATGGCTTCTATCTTTGCCATGTCATTGTTCCCTTCAAGAGCTTCTTTGATCTCATTGGCAAGTGCTGGTGTTCCTTTGTCAAAATGGAAAAGTATGTATTAGTATCACATTTCTTACATGCCATATGATATACAATTTAAATCAGACCTCTGAAATTTGAAGTTCATATACAGATATATGCCAGATTGGAAGCTCATAACTCAAACATGATTGGGGATATTAGTAGCTTAAACATGTATAGTAAAGAGGGATTAAACGGATACATATAATTAATGATTTATCAAAAAATAACACATAGATTATAACTTGCATTACAAATAAATAGATAGATTATTAATATCATTCTAAAACAATATCAGAATAATCAACATGAATAGATAGCTTTTTAGGTATGAAATAGTTCAAATCTACAAACTATAATATCTATTACCCCCATTTTTCAAGAACCAAAACTATTTCAAATGTGGGGAAACATGAATTACTCCGACCATTTCAAGAACCAAAACTATTTCATACCCCCATTTTCCATTAATTTGGGGAAACAAGTGTAGCTATTTATAAATTAAACAATACTGACTCTATAAACTTCAATTACTGCACCTGAAAGTCATAATTCAAGTTTTTTAATTAGGATTTATAGTCGACCACGATCTGCTAGATGAACTGTAGTCTACCCATTGTCCTTAATTCACTAAAATTAACATGATCCAAATTGTGACAAAAAGCATGAGGAAGAAATAAACTCAGAAGAGATCTCTAAAAACTTTGTTCGTCGGGTGAGTGCTCTTCTTGTTGTTGTAATAACAATATGCTCAAATCTGAGCGTGACCTTTTAGAAACTGATAAATCTCCAACAGAAGCAACAATAAGTCCCGACATTAAGCTTTAAAAAGCACTAAACAAGGAACAATCGAAGTATGCACATAAAGAATACTCCTTTAAAGAAGATTTGTGAAAGGATGAAGAGACTTGACCCAACATTTATTATACCTGGTAGAGAAGAAATAAGGAGCTTTGCTAACCCCTGTCGCAGCCATTAATCTCTATATCCTCACACAGTCACACAAGGAGCATGGAGCGATCTAAGAAGTCTCACAGGTCTCGTCAATCTGGCCCCTCAGCCAAGAAGAAATCTGATACTGATAAGAAGAAACGAGGCCTCACCGATGATAAGAAACGAGACCTTAGTACTGATAAGAAGAAACGTGACCTCACCGATGATAAGAAGCGAAACCCTAAGGTTTTTCGAATGTTTCTTGATTTTCCAGAACAAGATAAGAACAAGTGTGGTGTGGACTTACAAGTAAGGCTGTAGAGGGGTGAATAGGAGGCTGAGATCGATCCTGAGCGATGACAGAAGTTCAGTTACCCGGGAAGATGCTAAGACCAGATAAGAACTCTTTTATGAAGTTCAGCATCATGAGTGAACCCGATAATTACCTGATGGAAAACCGAGAAGATGAAGGAAGATGAGACGGTCATAGAAGCGAAGAATAAAGAAAGGGCAGAGATAGTTAGAGACAACGAGGGAGGGCGGCATACGACAACGACAAACTTCATCATCTTCTTCCACTTCCTGGCGGTGTGTGATTCGCAGCGACGACGTGATTAGGGCAAGAGGGAAACAACCATCGAAATTGACAACACCATCTCCGAAATTAACCAGAAATCACCTCCGTTCATCATCACTGGCAGATCCATCCTAGTCACCCTTCTTTCCGTCACTTCTCACAACAGAGAAACAAAAGAGGAGAGTCGATTATGAAGATGAAGAAAAGAAGGTAGAAAAGAAAGGTGGGTTTTCAAAATTTTAGGTTTTTGTTTTCCCCCGTTATCTTCTCAAGGCGCGTTTCCTTAAAATTATAAAGCAACACCTATAGAAGACGCACGTTTAAGATAAAGCGCCCCTGTGTTTTTAATTTTTTTTCTTGAGACACTAATTTAAGGGCACGCAAAAATGCGTGTCCACTATCCTTCAAATTATGGAAGTATGACATTATTTTTAAGGACGCCCAAAAATGTGTAACGTGAATCAGCGAGTGTCATTGTTTGCACGTCATTAAAGGCTATTTTTCTTGTAGTGATACCTGTAAGTGTTATGAATGTCGTGTCCTCCTTATCGGATGGCTCCATCTGGATTTGTTGGAATCCTGTTGAAGCATCCATGAAAGTCAAGAGTTAGTGGCCAACCATCGCGTCTATCATAGAGTCAATGTGTGGTAGGGGAAAGGATCCTTAGGTTAAGCCATTTTAAGATCCATGTAGTCTACACACACTCGCCATTTGCTGTTTTTCTTGTGTACGACAACCACGTTAGCTAGCCATCTTGGGAACTTCACTTCTTTGATCATTACTATTTTGAGGAGCTTCTCTACCTCTTCTTGAATGATTTGGTTCCTTTCGGGTGCAAACTTCCTTCTCTTTTGGTGTATTGGTCTGGAAGAAGGATCAGTATTAAGTTTATAAGTAAGAATACTCTTGTCTATACTTGTCATATCTTCGTGTTTCCATGCGCATTTCTTGCTTCTGATTCTTAGGAAGTTCAATAGATCTTGCTAAATATGCTCAGGCATTGAGGATCCTATGAGAACTTTGGCTTCAGGATCCTCAATACCCAGGGGCACTTCCTTCATGTCTTGCTCCTTTGTTTCTAGAACATGTCATGCCCCCTGTCTTAAACGCTATGCTTGTTGAGGTCTGGTTGTGGATTTCATGGAGGTTTTATAACATTCTTTGGTTTCTTGTTGATCTCCCATGATCTTTACTGTCCCCCATGGAGTAGGCATTTTCACACACTGATGGTAAGTTGATGGCACTACTTTCATTTCATGGATCCATGGCCTACCTAGTATCACATTATAAGAAGATAGGGTGTCAATAACACATAAATTTTGTACAGAGTTCACACCTTCAATGTATATTGGTATCTTTATTTCCCTAATTGTACATTTTGTCTCCCCGCTAAATCCTATGAGGACCGAAGATCTTTTAATTATCTCTGATTCAGGAATATCCATTCTTTTTAAAGCGTCTATGAGTACTATGTTGACCGAGGAGCCTTCGTCAACAAGGATCCTTCTGACGAAATGGTTAGCCATATATAGCGTTATCACGAGTCCGTCATGGTGAGGATCCTGAATTCCTTCCCAGTCTGTCTCATCAAATATGATCTCCTTCTCATTGTTGACTGTGGTATTCCTCTGTGCCCTATTTTCCTTCTCGGTTTTAGAGACTTCGGTGTGTCTTTTCTTCTGAGAATAAGAGGTACCACAGATGTTAGATCCACCTGAGATAATATTTATTATTTTAGCATTTGGGGTGGAGATCGTGGTTTTTCCGGGATCTTGTGATCATCCCGGGCGTTCTCCTTGGATTTTTCTCTTTTTCGCCTAAGAATTTGTTTAAGGTGTCCCTTGCTGAGGAGGTAGCTGATCTCTTTTCTCAGGGCTATACAGTCCTCCGTGATATGGCCAAATTCTTCATGATAATCACACCATTTGGACTTGTCCTTCGAGGTGGTGGGTTTGTTATCTCTCTTCGGCCATTTTGCTCTGTCTCTAAGATCCTACATAGCATGAATTACACCTGAAATATCCACAGAAAAACAATAGTCAATGATCTTAGGAAGTTCTTCCTCTTCTCCCTCATCCTTGAGGGAATTGACCTTGTGATGATCCGGTTTGGAATAAGGCTTCGCTTTGTAGGATCTTGGAGTCGAGGACTCGACCTTTTTGTTGGGATTTTCATATTGACTCGAAGGATTGCTTCTCTTCTGGATTTCTCTATCCTCTTCGAGCCTTATGAACCTCAATGCTCGGCACCTGACCTCATCCAATCTTTTACATGGGGTCATCACAAGGTCTTCATAAAAGGGTGAATCCTTCCTAAGTCCTATTTTGAAGGCTTCTACAATAATAGCCATGTCGATGTTGGGGAACCGTTAGCAGTAATAGAGTATGGGGAACGTTTAGCAGCCATTTGAGGGCTGATCATGTAAGGGTCGAACCAAAGCCTTTGCATAGGCAAGCTTCCTTCAAGTTTCATGGGATGGGAATGATCTCCATCCTTTCTCTGTATTGGGCTATATGCTCTTCAATATCTATAGTTCCATCGTATAGCTTCATGTTGGGGTTTGGAGGCGCTTAGGAACTTTGGTATCAGCTATCGTTGGAGAAAATATCGAGATCCTGTGACTTGTAGGAGATGCTTCTGGTATGGGTTGGACCACTCTGGGTACACTTGAAATCATCTGCCTTAGTTGTTGAAGCTCCCTGTCCATGTTTGGATTTATTCCTGCATCAACGTTAGTATAGTTAGTATTAATAGTATTGATGTTTAAGAAGTTACTAGAATCAACATTTCTAGGAGTATTGAAAGGCTCATTGAGATCAATGATCATAGATGCTCGGTTGTCTATAGTTGTCCCCCAGGGAGACGCCACAGTGGCAGGACCTGTGTTCTTCTGGTGATTCTATGAGGATCCCGGATCGCCAAAGTTCAGGATCCTTGGTTGTACAACTGTGGGCGTTGTTCCCTATGACTTCTGGAATTCCGCCTTCATCCTTTCCACTTCTTTGAGCAGAGCTCTATTCTCCTCCTATTGTCGGGTCACCTGTTATGTCATTTTCTTCATCATAGCGAAGAGTTCTGCAGTAGTGACCAAGGCAGTCGGATTCTGGAGTCCTGTGGATCCCAAACTTCCTTGTTAGTGACCGGAGGAGTGTTTTTCTTGGAAGTGCCAGGCGTTTTCCTCTGAGCAGGGAGCCCACTCGGAGGAGGTGGTAGGTTTTTAATTGGAATGGAAGGAGCATAGGATGAAGAAAGGATCGGTTGTGTAGACATAATTTTCTCGAGGATTTTGAACACCACGGCCCCACGGTGGGCGCCAAATTATTTTGGTCAAAAGTTACGCAAGTGTTAATCAACCAAATTGAATGAGAGGCTGGGATGTTCAGAATATGTAATTGCAAATGATAAAGGAAAGTGACACAATGGTTTACAAGGAAAGCCCTTGATCCTTGCTAGGATCTCCGGCACAAAACCTTGGGAGGTGATAATGATCACCTGCCTTGATGATTTTATTGATATAAAATGGTGATTACAAGGAGTTCTTAGTGAAAATAAGTAATAAATTTCGCAGTGTAATCTTAGGTTCCAAAACCGTGTGTTGTGTGCAGAATACAAGTGTCAATTTATACTCTAAGCTAGCAAACAAGATGTCCGATATTTCCGGGATCCTCTAGGACCAGCTTCACGAACGTTATTTGACCAAGGATTCCAGGTCCTTAGCATAGTTAAGATGATTCTTCGTTGAGAGTTGGTCTTCCCTTGACTACTTCTGCACACGTGTTAGTTATAGACAAAATATGAATGTTATAAATATTAATAAAAATAATAACGGTAATTAGTCGGGATCCTGAGGTAGCCGAGGATCCTGGATATTTGATGATCCTGAAAATTGTAAGGATATTGTCCCTAACTGAAATCAGGTTGAGATTTTGGGTTGAAAGGTTTGAAAACAACATCATCGGAGAAAGCACCGGTCGATTTCAGCGACTCGACATCATCCTCATCAAAAGAATAGATTTTGCCATGCGACATGATCTTTTGATCGATAAAGTCACCCTCAGGAGGAGTGAGAATGTTCTTATGGGCTATGGTCATTTTCTTGCCCATGGTTAGTGAAAAAAAAACTAAGGAGAAGAAGTGAGAAGTGTACCTTTGAAGATGACTGGTAAACCCTTGGATTGAAAGCTAAAAGAAGCGGGGAAGAATAACTCTAATCGATTGCCTCTATTTATGCTGATGGCAGAAGAAAGAGAAAGGTCGATTTGACTAGTTAATGATGGTTATTGAACAGATAAATTCTATCCGTTAGGGTTTAAAATTCAAATCCCTTATCACTTTTATTTATTTTTTTATTTTTATTTTAAAATTACCCCTTTAAATATTGGCAAACTAACTCCAAAATATTTCGCAGGAATAATTTGGGGGCAATTGTTAGGGCCAGGATCCCAGAATTACATTCAGGATCCTCAAAGCTCAAGGTCCTTAAATAGACTTAAAGATCCTGATTATTATCATTTATTTTCCTAACATATGTAATGGTTATATGCTTCTTTATTTTTCTCACATGTGCAAAAATAGTCAACTAAAGACTTATTCTCGACGAAGAATCATCTTGACCATGCAAAGGACACGAGATACCAAGTTAAATAACGTCTATGAGCTGATCTCAGGGGATCCCGAAATTATCAGACTTCTTGTTATTTTCTTTAGACTATAAATAGCACTTGTATTACACACACAACACATACGATTAGCTCATCTATAATACTTGTATTTGCTTTGTACACATTCATCTCCGTAATCGACATTTTCAATCAATAAAACTATCAAGGTTGGTGGTCATTATCACATCCCAAGATTTTGTGTTAGAGATCCTAGCAAGGATCAAGGGCTTTCCTTGTAAACCACTTGTGTCACTTTGATCATCATTTCATACTTGTTTATTCTGAACATCACAGCCTCTCATACAATTTGGTTGATTCTTGCTTGTTCATTTTTTGAACAAAAAGAAGTCAGGTTTGGCCTTAGCTTCAAGGGGCTTGAAAATGATGTCGGTAAGAGAAGATTTAGTTGATTTCAAGGACTCAGTGTCGTTATCATCAAAAGATCAAGTCCCTTCATAAGACAGGATCTTTTGATTGAGGAAGTCCTCGTCGGAAAGAGTAAGGATGCTCGAGCAAGAACGGAGTGTCTTTTTTAGCCATGATCATCAAACAAGAAAAATGAGAAGAAAGAAACAAGAAATTTACCTTCAAGATAATTGATAACCCTTGAAAGAGAGCTTAAAGGAGTAACAGAAGATCGGTAAACATTAATCCCTATTTATGCGGATCACAGAGGATAGAGAAGAGATTTGACAACATAATCACATCTTTTGAACAAATACAATTTTATCCATTAGAGTTTGAATTTCAAATCCTTTGTTTCCAATTAATTGAATTAAAAAGTTTAAATACTTGAAATTAATTCAAATATTTTGCCATGGGCTCCTCCACATGTTCTAATATCCAAGTGTCATGGGCTCCCCCATGGTCTTTACCTGGAATGCCATGGGCTCCCCCATGGTCTGATATACAATTCCCACGGACTTCTCCCCGGGGTCTTCCAGGAAAGTATCACAGAGACAACTAACATACCACAAAACACATAATGGGTCAGCATTGGTGCCTTCAACCCATGGATATAGTGAGTAGGTTCACCTCGAATGTAGAAGCTTACTGATAGAAGTTCCTAGCTGCTTCCCTGACGACTTCCCAGGTTATCAATACAAGAATAACACCTAATCAGCAATTGGGTTCCAAACTATGATTCATAATCGATACTTAGGGTAAAATGACTATCTTTCCCCTGAACCAACATGAACAAGAACTGAGGCCCAATCCTAAAACCAAAAAGGTCTAACTACAAGATCCATATAACCCATTAATTGCCCAATTTTCCAAATTGGGCCCAAACCCTCACACAAGCATTTCCTTGAAGCCCATTAACATTTCCTAAACCAAAATGCACATTCAAAGCAAGCCTAATAAAACCTCGAACAATACAAGCCCAAACGATAGTTCAAACTTGAAATGAAACAAGGCCCAATAAGGCCTAATTACCCCAATTAGGCCCACATCCATCATGGACCTATCCTGAGAAGGCCCAATATCCAAAAAGGCCTGAAATACTGAATGGTCAACCCTAACCAACTCCTGGTCCAAGGTCCAAAGCACAAAAATTCAACAAAACAATAAGGATTAACCAGGCCGAGTACGCCCTGCGTACTCAGCAGGTACGCCCATCATACACTCTTTGGGGCTAGTACGTGTAGCATACCAGATGGGTACGCCCAACATACTCTTCTGGACCCCAATCTCCTCCATTAATGAGTTAATCACTTCAGCCCTTGCTCCAAACTCTCCAGTCTGATTCCTATGGATGACTTTTCAAGTAAAGTTGGCAACTTTACTAGCATGCATGGCTTAATGGGGCTCTATAGCTCAAAAGATCTTAATGGATGGTCTTAACACATGCATGAACTCAAAAACTCCACAAAGCTTGCACCTTTATGAATGAGGGACCCTTAAAATGTCCAGATTTACTTAATTGAGCTTCTAAAACAACCCTAGGTCACAAAGACCAAGCAAAAGTGACTAAAATGGCCATAAACCAACCCAAAAGTAGATATATTCACTGAGTAGCCAAGATAGAGACTTTATACCTCTAAAGTCTCGAAATGGAGATGCTAACACTGGATCTCTAGGCTCTTCTCCATTGGTTGAGTCTACCACCTTCTTCTTCTCTTGCACAAACCACCAAAAATCTTCTTTCAAGCTCCAAGCTTCACCCGTATAATGTCGTTTATATAGGGTAGGAAGCCCGAATATTAGGGTTTTGCTCTAAAGGGAGTATGCCCCAAGTACCCCTTAGTATGTCCAGCGTACTCACAAACCACCCGCGACCACTTATCCTTCTACGCCCCGCGTCCACAATGAGTACGCCCTGCGTACTCATTGAACCCCTAAAACCTTGAACTTTACTTAGCACTAACTTCTTTGTCTTTGGTCCGTTTCCAGCTATCCTTATATCCACGGAAAGGTGGCGAGAAGACCAACGCTTCTAACAACACACTCAAGCCTTAAAGCCTTCCGAACAAAACCCGAAATCCATAAAAGACCCGAGATACCAAATTATGACTATACCCTTGACCTCCGAAGACACAATCGAGCACTTGGATCACTTAGAACATAACACCCACACCCGAGAAGGGCCAATTTCTTCCTTTCCCAAGGCCCTAGGCCTCATGACCACTGAAGATTGGGCCGCAACACCGAATAAAGAAGCAAATTTGAAACCGAGTGTTACAACTCTCCCCCACTTAAATTAGATTTCATCCTCGAAATCGCTCCTTACTAACATTCGTATCAAAACAAAAAACTTGAGGAACGCACCCAAAAATTATGCGCATAACACAACCTTCCCATGACAACCGAAACTTCCATCCCGAAGAAAACAAAACCTTTTGCCCATGCAAAACCACTTCTACCTTTCCGAGATCTGAAATCTATAATGGTCTGACTCACCGACAGACCGACTATGCTGAAACATTACCATGAAGAAACCTCACCGAATAACAAACCACACAAAATCCTTCCAACCCTAACTATCTTGATACCTCCATTGGAACAAAACCATTGATCATATACAACTACAGAATACTTACACTTGACAGAAGGCTTAGATAATCCTTCGAGTAGAAGATTTCCTCCCTGCAACGGTTAGACTCATACGAGAGTTGCACATCAGGGTCCAATCAGCCATTATGAGAATATTTAATCCAACTGCAAGCGACTTAACATACACCCCGAAATACAAGTGATTCCTCACACGAAGCTCAAATAACTGAAACCACTCCGACTCGTCTTGCTGCCACCTAGCTGCTTCCCAAAAGCAACTGCGACCTCCCTGGTCCCAACTTGTCTGCCAAAGAACTGAATTACCAGACTCCTTCCCGATTGCCAAGCCAAAATACATACACATACAAAATAGCCCCACGTGACTTTCGAAAGGAAACTTCATCCGGCGATAATACTACAAACCACATTGACAACAAACCTACTGATAAAACATTGATACGAGACCAACTGCAGTCACATAACATACCTGGTCTCCAACGACCTACCTCCTCCCGATTCCAAACACATTGAGGCCCTCTCACAGACAGAAACAACCCAAGATGCAACACAACGACTCAATTGCTATCAAAACTAAACTCATTCATTACCCTTGAACCCTGCGATTGATGCCTTTGGCATATATATAGCCCAATTCTTATTCCATTGAAATGATATCATGCGTAAATCATGCACGATGCCCGACATCGAGTTCTTACTCAAAACCAATTTAATACTCCACTCATAACCGAGACTCACGAATCTGCACTTGCATTTCACACTACACCCTTCCGATTCGTGATAATGAACCCTCACCTGACCGATAAATAATTACCCCCAAACTATTTCTGAGACCACCAGTCTCGCACCTGGTCCAACCACCAGGTTCCCAAGAGTCCAAACAACAAGGCTAACCGGCCTAAAACCCATCTACATCACACACTAATTCCCCCACATAATCCTACAACTCAAGATCTAATAACTTGACCCAACGGTCTCTACCAGGACCCACCTGATCTATCATAGTCACACGGGCCTCGCCCATGGGTCCTATTCATCTAAAGTTATACAGGCCCGACTCCGACCTGAACCCCAACGGTCATCAACTCAAAACAGAGAATAATCTTTGAAAACTCTGACCGACGTGCCCACGGAACGGACTGATTCCTCATCACACTCTGCCAATTCTAATAATAGTTTGCCTCGACTGGTCATTGCTACGATCCCATTGCAGTCTTACAACACCTCCAACCAATCATAGTTACCACCCATGATCTCACCATACTCAAACCAATACAATACCACATATCTTGATCCGAATCCTACAACCATTCAGGAGTTCGGGTCACGCATTTCAATCCTACAACCAAGAATGAATAATAATGGATATGTCGACCTGCGCTTGGGAGTTTCCTGAACCCCCACCAACACAACCTCAATCTGAACAGTCACCTAACTCTCCCCCACTTGGTCTCAACAAAGGTCTCCCACCTTTTAATCATTATGGATTTCCGATCTTTCTTTTCCAAATGGCGTGAAGCACCCATACCCTACGCTGAACAATATTAGCGTTCCATTGCTAGCCAAACTCATTGATCCCCCGATTCCTGAAACCATGATAGATGCCCTTGAAATCTCAACTCACATGACAATTTGGTTCACCTCCCATGACACCATCCTTGAATTTTGATGTTGGCGAATAAAACTATAACCCTCACCCTAAACCGACAAACCTTTATCCTAACTTTCAATTTCAAAGAATTATCGGATTCCGGCAGACTGCAATTGCGAATAATAAAACTCCTATGACACTTTCGTCTTCCTGCCACTGCTCCCTCCTAACAACAACAATGCTTGAACCCAAAAGTTCCTCCATAGGCATCTCTGCTCCTACTGAAACAAATACTATAACCACTGAACCCTGACAATTACTAGAGAACCAACTCGCTGAATCCTAACCACATACCTTCCATACGATTTCCCTTGAAACAATCTCGACCAAACCCAAAATATCAATTGATCACATTGGAACCCGCTACACAATAAACAACCCTCAATAACTCGCTAATAATCCACGGCATGCAAAAGATATAAATCCATTCTAAAAAATGTAATCCAACGATAATAGGGCAATAATTCGAAGATAATGCTTACCCAAATCAATATCAAATCCTAAGCAACATGAAAATATATAATAACCAAAAAGAACGCAAAAGATAACATGCCCTCAAAATTACCTAACGGAGCATGGACCTCCCATGTCTGACATTGCAATGACCGACTCTTCTATACTGGGGCTCTTACCCTATCCTCACGACTATCAGAGATCCGCAAAATAGTCGGATCAGGCGCACTCACTGCTCCTCCCCTTCTCCTCAGACAGAAAACCCTCTAGTGGCCCATTTAGACACAGAGAAAACATAACGGGTTTGCCCCTGAGGACAACCCCTGCTAACATGATCAATCTTGCTATACTTATAGCAACTCATACCCTTGGAACGACAACTCCATCGTGCAGTTTCCTGCACATGCTGCACTGACCCCGACCCTGTTGGCCTCTCAAACCTCAATCAGAAGTCTTGGGTCTCTTCCCAAGACCCTCCACTATATGCACCAGGCCTGATCGAGAAATCATCCCCTTATATAGCATCAACAGCACCATCACTCATTTTACGACCAATCTCTCTCCACCAATCCCGTAACCCGACCTTCAATAGGCAGGAAGCATATCTGACCTTCGTCTCCTCGGGCAGACACTCGTCCTGAACGTGTTAGCCATAACCGCTAAGCACCTCCTACTGGCAATGGGGTGCCTTTCCCCATAAGATGCAGGAGCTTCACAAGCACGAAATTCACGGAAAGAAAGAGCGCAAGCTCCAACGATAGCCATAACCTCAACACGGAACGCTCCCAAACGTTCATCCATGATCTCCAAAAACCTCTCCTTGACCGAACCAAAATCACAGGAGTCTTCTCCAAAACACCGCAGTTAGTCTCCAGAACCAGAACCTAAACCTCCTACCCGGAAGCTCATCACCAAACTGAAATATGATCACGTAGAATATAAAAACATACTCAAGAATCCTCTTCCCCAAGCTTCTTAGATTCTCCAAGACTCTCACTGATTTGAGTATAGATCTTATGCTTTCAGTAGTACAACCCAATACTAGCTTCCACACCTATCCATATTTTCCTCCGGAATCATCTTGAATCCCCTAGGTCACCCACTCTATCGATGCACCAAAGCTCACTAAACAACGCAACAAAGTCTATCGAAGCAATCCCTTGGCTCTCCTAGGTTCCCGGCCTCGCCTTGCCATCGGCTGCTGAGGAACTCCCCATAATGCCAGTCATCCACCTCAGGAAATACCATTATATTCACTTAGTAGCTGACTCCCATCATTTAAGAGTTCCACAAAGCACAAAGCAAGCAAAAAGTGTATAGTAACTCTCCAATTCATAAAACTATCATAGAACATTCAACCCACACGCCACCACTTATGCTAGAAATTCAACCCTTACTGTCGGTTGCCTTATGCATGAAAATTATACATAGAACATGATCAAATAGACTGTCAAATAACAGACTCTACCCTAGAACCACAACCAGACAAGGAACAGGAAATAAGGCCAAATCAATTATTGTAGGGCTATAAGATCCTAACCGTGTACAATTTTTAAAGCATACACTTAGCAATTACTGATTCCAATAGATATTCTCATCCCAGCATAGCATCCAATACACCCAACACAACAAGGTATCACATATCAGGCCAAACTACCACTAACTAATCAGCGGTAGCATGCAAGCCTGCCAACTCATACAATATACATATAAAGGCATTGCTCCTAACATTCTATCATGCAAGAACTGTGCAGATCCTTAGTCCTAACTAGCATGCAATTCACTGATTGATAAATCAAATCATAGCATGTAACATGTATGGGTATTCTTGGAAAACTTACTTGAGCTCGACTGATTGCATGCACCACACCCTTCTCTTATTTTAGAAAACGTTTTTTCTTGAAAATACTTTTCTTTTGAAAACTTTACCAATCCTCAGTTTGAGTTCAGCACACCCGGGAGTATGCCTGAATCCCTCAAACGAAGGCTCTGATACCAACTTGTAACGACTCGAAAATCACGACATAATTTTTTTTAGATTAATAAATCGTTAATATAGATTGTTTCCATAAAACCAGAGTAACCAATATTTAGCAAGAATCGTTTAACCAGAGTAATTCACAGAATGCAGAAACATGTGGTGTGTGCTCTGCAATCATCCCGAGCCCTTCCATTTGAAAATCAGAGTACCTGAAACATAAACTGAAAAGCGTAAGCACAAAGCTTAGCGAGTTCCCTAAAATACCATACCACATACAATCACAAATTATCATGCACATACATATAGATGTCATGGGCTCCCCCACATGTTCTGATATCCAAGTGTCATGGACTCTCCCCATGGTCTTTACCTGGAATGTCATGGGCTCCCTCCATGGTCTGATATCCAATTGCCATTGGCTTCCCCCCAGGGTCTTCCATGCAAGTATCACAAAGACAACTAGCATACCACAAAACACGTAATGGGTCGGCATTGGTGCCTTCGACCCATGGATATAGTGAGGAGACTCACCTCGAATGCAGAAGCTTACTAATAGAAATCCCTAGCTGCTGCCCTGACGACTTCTCGAGTTATCAATACCAAAATAACACCCAATAAGCAATTGGGTTCCAAACTATGATCCATAATCCATACTTGGGGTAAAATGACCATCTTACCCCTAACACAATATGAACCAGAACAGAGGCCTAGGCCCAAAACCAAAAAGGTCCAACTATAAGATCCATAAAGTCCATTAATGGCCTAATTTTCCAAATTAGGCCTAAACCCTCAAATGGGACTTTCCTTGAAGCCCATTAACATTTCCTAAACCAAAATGCACATTCAAAGTTAGCCCAATAAAACCTCGAACAATACAAGCCCAAACGATAGTCCAAGCTCAAAATGACACCACAAGGCCCAATTACCCCAATTAGGCCCAAATCCGACATGGACCTATCCTGAGAAGGCCTAATATCCAAAAAGGCCTGAAATACTGAATGGGCAGCCCAAACCAACTCCTGGTCCAAGTTTCAAAGCCCAAAAAGTCAACAAAACAAGAAGGGTTAACCAGGCCGAGTACGTCCTGCATACTCAACTGGTACGCCCAACGTACACCCTTTAGGGCCAGTACGCACAGCGTACAAGATGGGTATGCCCAACGTACTCCTCTGGACCCCAAGCTCCTCCATTAAGCACTTAATCACTTCAACCCTTGCTCCAAACTCTCCAGTCTGATTCCTATGGATGACTTTTCAAGTAAAGTTTGCAGCTTTACTACCATACATGGCTTAATTCGGCTCTATAGCTCAGAAGAGCTTAGTGGATGGTCTTAACACATGCATGAACTCAAAAACTTCACAAAGCTTGCACCTTTATGAATAAAGGACCCTTAAAATGTCCAGATCTACTAGATTGAGCTTCTAAAACAACCCTAGCTCACAAAGACCAAGCAAAAAGGACTAAAATGGCCATAAACCAACCCAAAGGTAGATCTATTCAATGAGTGGCCAAGATAGAGACTTTATACCTCTAAAGTCTAGAAATGGAGATGTTAACACTAGATCTCTAGGCTCTTCTCCATTGGTTGAGTCTGTCACCTTCTTCTTTTCTTGCACAAACCACCAAAAATATTCTTTCAAGCTCCAAGCTTCACCCAAGGCACTCTAGGGTTTTATGTATGTCAAAAGAGGTGGAGGCTGACCTACAATGACCAAAGGGATGGTATAATGTCATTTATATAGGGTAGGAACCCCAAAAATTAGGGTTTTGCTCTAAACGGAGTACGCCCCGCGTACCCCTTAGTATGCCCGACGTACTCACAACCCACCCGTGACCACTTATCCTTCTACGCCCCGCGTTTACAATGAGTACGCCCCGCGTTCTCATTGAACCCCTAAAACCTTGAACTTCACTTAGCTCTAACTTCTTCGTCTTTGGTCCGTTTCCAATGATCCTTATATCTACGGAAAGGTAGCAAGAAGCCTAACTCTTCTAACAACACACCCAATCCTTAAAACCTTCCAGACAAAACTCGAAATCCATAAAGACCTGAAATACCAAATTACGATTATAACTTTGATCTCCAAATACACAATCGAACACTTGGATCACTTAGACCATAACACCCACACCCGAGAAGGGCCAATTTCTTCCTTTTCCCAGGGCCCTAGGCCTCATGACCACTGAAGATTAGGCCGCAGCCCCGAATAAAGAAGCAAATCTGGAACCGAGTGTTATAAAACCGTTGTACACCCTACACACTTAGAGTTAGAGAAACACTTGTACTCATATTCTCATCATCATCTCTTTGTAATTATATGTTCAAATCAATAAAATCAAACAAGGAAGGTCATTATTATCACCTCCTAAGGTTTTATGTCGGAGATCCTAGCAAGGATCAATGGCTTTCCTTTTAAATCACGTGTGCAATCTTGTTCTAATTTCGTTAATCACTTCACCTACAACACCACAGCCTCTCATGCAATTTGGTTGATGTCTATTTATCGAGTTTTGACCAAAAAAATAATATTGGGTCGTCACCTTGAATTTGGATCCCTTTAAAAATGCCTTTATTGCATGCAGGTTTGAGAAACACGTTCAATCCTTCCATAGTGATGGTGAATAAGAAAGGTGAGAGAGGGTCTCCTTGGCGAATACCTTTAGTTATATCGAATTCTTTTGTTAGTGATCCATTGATGATAATCTATGCCTAAGAAGAGATCAATCATCCACGAATCCAAGAGCGCCATTTGTTACCTAATCCCATTTGTTCGAGGACAAAATCAAGGTATTCCCAATTAGTGAATCGAATGTTTTGTCAAAATCAACCTTAAATAGTAGGATTTTCTTTTTAATTCGTTTTACCCATGAGCACATTTCGTTGATCATTAGAGGATTGTCACGGATACATCGGCCTTCCACGTATGCCGATTGAACGTCTCCAATGATACCGCTAATGACAAAATAATGCAATGATGAGGCCATGTGTCGAAAATTACACAAAAAAATAATACATAATACACTAACATTATTCGGCAATTAAAACAGGAAGTGATGTCCAACGTTTAAACTATATCGAAAATTTCCAAACAAAGTCGAGGATAGCCTTTTTGTGAAGATGTTTGTATAATTAGATGAAGATGACACGTGGAGAACCCGAACTTGCCCCGTGACAACTTTGTCCCAGACAAAATGGATGAAAATATCAATATTATTCTTTGTTTTTTGGTGTTAAATCGGATTGGCGGACAAGTATACTACCTTAATGTTGTCATTGTATACAAGGATGGAGGTGGGGGCACGATACAACCCACGAAGAAGGTTGTACAACAAACACGTCTCAAGAATAACATTAGCTACAGTTCGGTATTCAACTTTGTTTTTGTATAAAGAAATGATACCTTGTCTTTTGAAATCCTCTGATTATAATCAAGTTATTGTTTACTTCTATTCTTTGATTGGAACCCTGTTTATGTGCAAATTCAAATTCACGAGAGATGATTCGGTTTCTGTTCTTGCTATCAAGACATACGCATACACACATACGCGCACATAAAGAGTGCTTGAATAAAGAAAGAAGGGAAAGAAGGACATGTGATTATTGAGCGTAGAATAAGGGGGCATAGATTTATAAAGTTAGGCAACAACCACCCGTATTGGCCGCATCATGATCCTTAGACAACCACATCTTCTCCGCCTAATTTTATGACATATTAGACATGTTATTTCAGACTAGAAGGACAAAATAAATCATAAAGTTCTTATCATACCTCTAGAAAGCCATAAAATAAGTTAAGAAATCATTTAAACCAATTAAAAAAAAACTTGTTGTCTAATGGTGACATTAAGCCATGCAATTAAACTTGTAAAACAAATTAAAAGAAAAGAAAATTGTTCCAATAAAAATAATATTTGTTATCTTGTTTTTATAGAAAACATACAGGTAAGGGGTGTTTTCCTACATTAAAAGTTTGAGCTACCCCTAGACCCAACAAAATCCTCCCACTCACTTGAAGCAGTTGCTGACTTTGTTTTTCACTACCTTCATTTAATAATTAAATAGAATATATTGTTGCTACTACTTTTGTTCTAAAAACACACTCTCAAACTGCTTCTTCTTCCATTTGCAAATAAATTTTAGTAAATGGCTCCTCAAATCATCTTTCTCCTATTGCTATTACTACTACTACTCTCTTCCCATTCCTCCTCCTCCCGCCGGATCCTCCATCAACCTTTCTTTCCGGTCATCGACTCTCCTCCTCCACCACCACCCGTCACCACCCAAACTCCGTCGCCTTCTCCTTCCCCTTCTCTACAACCACAACCACAACCACAACCTCAACCCAAACATCCTTTCTCTTCACTAACACCACCAGAAACTGACAACAACCGCCGTTTCTTCCCTTCATACACCTCCCCACCAGAGTCTTCCACCACCACAACCACCGTCCCTTCCACTTCTCTCCCCACTTTCCCTGCAAATATCTCTTCCATTATTCTCCCATCGTCATCGTCTTCCAAATCCCATGTCTCCACAAAGCTTCTTCTTATTTCCCTCGCTTTCTCCCTCCTTGCTATCGCGTTTATTGCTGCGGTGGTTGTCTCCCTTGTGTACCACCGCAACCATAGTCACAAACCTCCACCTTCCGATAGTCTCCGGTTGTTTCCGGCTAACCTCCCCACCTCTGACAAACCTCCACCGCCTCCTACTCTTCCATCAAACTTCTCCACCCCTAGCTCCGAGTTTCTTTATCTTGGTACACTCGTTAGTCCCTTGCACGACCAAAGACTTCTCAAAACATCCGATCACATGACCAATGCCTCCGCCTCCGCCTCAGCCGCCGCCACTTCAATCGATTATAACATGCTGGGTTCACCGGAGCTCCACCCGCTCCCGCCATTACCCCGACAAGACTTCCATCACCAGCACAGCCTGGACGAGGGTTCTTTCACCGACTCCGAAGTGGAGGATCTTGGAGATTTCTTCTCTCCAAAAGGATCTCCGGTAGCGTTTCAACGCCACAAGACGGTGTTGCCACCGCCCTCTGGGTTCTGCGGAACACAAAGAAAAGAAGAGTTTTTGAAGCCAAAGTTGAAACCTTTACAATGGGATAATGTAAGAGCAAGCTCAGAGAAGGCAACGACATGGGATCACTTCAAATTAAGCTCTTTTCAGTGAGATTCATCTTCTCTGCTACCTCCATTACTCTTTTCAATACATCGCTGAATTTCTACATCTAATCGCGATAATATAATCACATAGGTTGAACGAAGAAACGATACATACATTGTTCATGGCGAACTCATCCAAACCTGCATCAAACCCTGACATCAATCAAAAGATGGTTGCAGATATGACCCAAAAGAACATAGTCATTGACCCACACAAATCCAGAAACATCGTTATACTTTTGAGGGCGCTTGATTTAACCATCGATGAAGTCTGTGAATCCATTCTTCAAGGTATCACCAAACAATTCCACTTATCCTACTTAATTTAATTCTTGATTCAATCATTCATATTTAATCTGGTGTTGATTATTGTATATAAACAGGTAACGTTGATACCTTAGATTCTGAGCTACTTGGGAGCTTGTTGAAGATGGCTCCAACCATGGAGGAAGAAACTCGCCTGAAGGAATTCGATGATCTTGATCCAGCCGAGAAGTTTCTGAAAGCCGTTATCCAAATACCATTCGCATTCAAGAGGGTGGATGCCATGCTCTACATATTAAACTTCGATAATGAAGTTGAGTATCTCAAGGGATCCTTTAAAACCATTGAGGTATATAACTATATACATCACCTTTTGCTGTTTTGAATCCATGGAAGTCATGTAATCGATTTCATATGTTAAAAAACTTTGTTTCATGGTATTTCCAGATGGCTTCTCGGGAGCTTAGGAACAGCAGGATGTTTATAAAGCTGCTCGACGCTCTGTTAATGGCAGGAACCCAGATGAATGACAGAACTACCCATGGCGATGCTCATGCCTTCAAGCTCGATACTCTTCTCAAGCTTGTACACGTGAAGGGCAACGATGGAAAAACAACACTCCTCCATTTTGTCGTACAAGAGATCATTCGAGAAGAAGGTTTTCACCTTTCGGGTGGAGAAAATAATAAAAAATCAGAGCTTTGTGATGAGGTGGAGTTCAGGAAACGTGGTCTTGAAGTTGTTTCGAGTCTCGGTGGTGAGCTTTCAAGTGTTAAGAAAGCTGCAGCCATGGATTCCACCTTGCTTTCGAAGGAAGTAGAAAGGTTAGCGATGGGGTTAACCAAGGTTGGTGAAGTGGTGGGTTTAAACGAACAGATTGGATCGAATGAAAGATTCTCAGACTCCATGAACGTGTTCTTGAAGAAAGCGAAGGGTGATCTGGTTAAGATTGTTGATCAAGAGCGGCTATCCATTTCAATGGTGAAGGAAGCTACTGAATACTTTCATGGGGAGTATTCTGCCATGGAAGAAGGTGAAGCTTTGAGGATTTTTATAGTGGTGCGTGAGTTCTTGTCAGTTCTTGATCGAGTTTGTAAGGATGTTGGGAAGATGAATGAGAGAAGCACAGTTGGGATCCCCTTATTGCGAATGAGTCAAAGTCTTCCTGTATTTCCTAAGTACAATGGAGGACAACAGTTTGGGTCATCAGATGGAGAAGATGAGTCAGTTTCGGTGTAATTGGTTCTAGGCTTAAATTGTAGGTTTTGTTGCTCAATTGCAATGTTGGCAACTCTTCGACCATCTGTATAAATTTTGGGTATTGGATTTTGGTGCAGTTTTCTCCTGTACAAAATCGTTTTAGCGTGTTTAGATCTAAATATTATTTTCTTTAGTCTGTTTTGTTACAATTAATGAACTAAGATTATTTCATCACTTTTCATAAGGAACCTCTAATGGGGTTTCCTTCATAAATGGTCTAAAATGCATGGACATGTTACATCCTTAATGTCATGACCTCCAAGTTCAAGAAGTTATATAAGAATAACGAGAAAGCATACGAAATCAAAGATAAAACATTTAACATGTTTCGGATAATGTGACCTACAACAAGAGAAAATATTTTTTATTCACGAGCTCAAGGAGGAGAGACTAGGAGTCACAATACAATCAAAAGAGAGAAAACACCTCACAAAGACTCTTTGAAGACCACACAAAAGATCATCTATAAATCCTAGCTAGCAGCATCTATTTATAGACCGATGATCAAACATAAAACCCTAAGGATGATAGGAATAGCTTGGGATGCATGTATTTGGATTTTGGGCTGGAGATATAAAACCCTAAGGATGATAGGAATAGCTTGGGATGCATGTATTTGGATTTTGGGCCGGAGATACTGGGGTACCTCCAAGGTGATTTGCCCCTCCAATAGTGGTACTGCTCATTTGCTTCGTTCAACGTGTTCCTCAACCCGATTTCATCTCTCTCTCTCTCTCTCTCTCTCTCTCTCTCTCTCTCTCCTTGTACAATATGCTTATGAAGTTGTACCTTATGTTGTTTTGTATGTTTTTAATTATTTTGTATATTTTTAATTGAGTGGGTTGGGAAAGATGTTATTTTCACATGTTGTGGGTTGGGAAATATAGAAGAAATAGAAGAGAAAAAACTTGTATGGAATTGATGTAGTAGTGGATTGAATGGGTTGATGACTTCTACTCCTACCACCCCTAATGGCCAGACCTATCCATTCTTAGGTTCAAATGTGTGTCACAATATGCCACACGGCTGCTTCTAGAATCTTCAACCTTTAGGACTATGCATGGTCGCTTACCATGCACCTAGGAGCACATTTGACATAAGAGAGCACCTTTTACGCCAAGAGAGCACATTTATATCTGCTATAACGCATTCCTGAGGCTCTAAGACTATCTAAGCATATCAGGCAAACCGGAGAGCACTAGCACAACGCATTTGGGTTTGGCCAGGAGCGCATCATGTAACGCCTGTAGATTAGGGCTAGTCGATTTAAAGACGCTAAGCGCCAAAAACGACTCTTTGATAGAATATTGTTTAGAATGAATAATATTAACTAAGTTGTAGTATATGTCACAAGGTTTCCGTGCATATAAAGAACGCCGAAATCCGAGTTATAACGAATGAGTTATGACTTGTCGAAGTTTCGCGACAGAACCGGCACGACGCTGAATGACGTAAAAAGTGAATTTACGTTAGAGCGATATTTAGCCTTAGCGATCTAAATGAAAGTCGTAGACTTCGTTGAAAGTAGTCCAACGGTAAAAAGACAGACGAAAACGGACGTCGGAGAAGAAAGTTATGAATTTTTAACGGACATTTCCTGTCCTGATCTGTTAAAAATATAATAATAAAAATAAAGTCAAAATTAGCCGACGGAGTCTAAATGAAAGTTGTAGAGCATAGTCTCACCTGCACGTGGATATAAAGAACGTCGAAAACGGAACTCGTATGCGAAAGTTACGCAATTTTGAAGTTTGGTGTGTCGGTGTACACTAAGCGTAATGGAGTACGCCCAGCGTACCCATATGCATGAACTGAAATGGGCCACGTCGACCTGACCCAACACTCGAGTACCCGGGATCGTAAGCGATGACGTCTTCGGCCTGATCCGAAGCGTACGCCCAGCGTAATCCCAGATCCAGCACCCTATAAATAGAATGTGAGGGCAGCCGATTCCTTTGCTCATTTTCTCTTCTCTCTCTCTCCTGTTTTGCATCGTTTTGCATGCAAGAAATACTCCGAAGCTCCGGTATCATTCCCGAGTCCCGAAGCAAGTTCCAAAGTCCCGAAGATCCCGAGGATCGTTATTCCCGAGCCGAAGCCCTGTGATGTGTGTAAAACCAACTAGTTTTAATCCTACTAACTTAAATACAAAATAAACACACGAAAGGCAGTGTACCTATCGATTAGTAATATAGTTCAAGCAAGTAGGGTATCGAACACAGGGAACGGTAAACAATTAAAATAAATGCTAATATTATCTAAATAAAACAATTAATAGAAAAGGGGTTTTCTCTAGTTTTGCAAGACTAGAAACTTAAACAAACTAATTCAACTAAATAACTAAAGCAACAACTACTTCACCAAATTTGGATAAAATGTTTCTATTTAGGTTCAACCAATTCACTCCTATGGTTATTTGGATTTACATTGTATTAATTGCTATTGGTTACCAATTATAATGGTTAGGTTCATGTTCATTACTCCTAACCCTTAGACAATTAACTAATTTAAGCAGTGATCAAGTGTTTAAACTAATTAATTCCTTAGATTAACGATTTGGATTAAATAAGATTTGTAATGGTTAATTAAGTTATCAATTCAATTAACCTCTTGTTGATGGTTTCTCAAACAAGCTCACACATTAATCTTCCTATTTTCTTATTAATCTTAGTTTCATAATCATTACTTCTAAGCATATGTTTTAGCATTCACATAGACATATGAGGTTAACAATTAAGTGATGTTCATGCAACCTAATTGCCTTCCAATTAACAGAAAATAGTAGTGATTAATACATAAGGTTCTTTAACAAACTTAATTTAATAAATCACCAATAGACAATTAAGCAAAAATTAATAATTAAACCATAGGAGTTCTTTGGTATTCCCCAAACAGAAACAAAAACGAGTTTAGCTCATAGTTGCAGTAGAAACAAGCATAAAAACAAAGTTTATGAAAGCAAATATGTTTAATTCCTAAGTCTAAGTGGTAGAATTAACCTAATTGCTTGAATTCTTCCAACTCTTGAAGCTTAGGGTTCCTTAGCGCCTTCTGAACCTTTTAGTCGCAGCCAATCCTTCAAAAATCGCCAGGAGTTCCTTCCCCTTGGATAAAGATTTGATTTTTATAGATATCTCAAAACAGAGTGTACTCGGCGAGTACATATGTCCTACTCGCCGAGTAGGTGTATAGTTATCCGTCTTGGATCAGGAATCGTAGCTATCTTCTGGAACACTCACGTGTACTCGCCGAGTAACGCCGTCTACTCGCCGAGTACGTTCCGAATCAGCATTTTCTCAAAACACTAAAGTCGTCCGAAATTGTGTGTACTTTTCAGAACATTTTGAATCTCGTCAATCGGAGTTACGGTTCATGAGATATGGCCAAAACACTGACGAGGGGTCAAGCTGTCCAGCAACATCCTTCTTTCTTCAAAATCCAAGATCCAAGCCTCCAATTGCTAGTTCCGCTTCATTTTCCACCCGAGCATGTAATTGTTGCTAAAAAATGAAATTATAAACTAATTAAGCACCTTTTGTTCATTAAATGAGACAAAAACAACATAAAGTATTAAGATAATGCATGAATTTTATGACTAAATATGCCCATATCACCCTGCCTGCGAGGAGCCCGGTTTTTGTGAATATCTTCCAGATCTACCGAAGAATACTACTTCTACATGTCTTAGTTTCGTCCGATCATCTTCTAATCAGGTGAGTGTATAGTCACTTTCATCTTACACATAAATATGAAGTATTTTATAAAATACGTGCTATGTGTAGTCACATATTGTTGTTTATATGTGTGAGTGTGTAGTTACTTTCTTCTAACACATAAATATGAAGTATTTGCTATGAAATACATGCTATGTGTTTATATATTATTTGTCTATTTGAGACAGGCGTGGAATTGATGTTTTATACATGTGTTAAATGATTTAAATTGTATAAATATTTATATCTACGAAAATGTTGGGTAGAACATGGGTAGATGGAATAGTTGGTGACTATGGAGTTAGCGTCTATTGTATAAACATTGGTGACTATAGAGTTAGTGCCGGATAACTATGGATTTAGTACCTGATAAATAAACTTTGGCGGCAATGGATTTTGTGCCAATTCCTTAGGTAAATTCTTAGGAAATAAATGAATGAAGGATAGTTGGTTCTTAGGGTAAAACCTTAAGAAGATAATGGGGATGGGTAATTGGGTTGATTGTTTACTGATTAAATATAATAATTATATTATTATGAGTTGAAAACCCTATATGCTCACCAGGCTCCCAAGTCTGACCCACTCAGTTTTCTTTTCATTACAGGTAATGGCACAAGGGTATAAGTTGGTGGACTTGACGAGAGATTTTGGATTATAGATCAGAGTTGTAAATAACTATTGTAAAGTTTATTTTATATTGTTTATGCTTTTGGTCTGTATCGGAACATGACATCCCGAGGTTTTATTATTTAATGAAAATACATTTTCTTTAATAAATAAGTTTGACAAATGCTTATCATATTTGTTTTGGGAACAAATTCCGCAATAGTTTTCTTTAAAAGATTACTTTGATTTTAAAAAAACAAAGCATAAACAAATCGGTCTTTTCTGGCCATGAAATTGGGGATGTCACACAGCAAAAGCCGCACTTTTAACCATATGTTACACCTTAATCCAAATGTTCCATCTTAATTCCAAATGCTCCATGTATCTTTTGGGACTTAAATGTTCAAGTCACATTTAACAATCTCTACCTTAACTTCAATATAAAAGTTACAGAAATAAAATAAAATAAATTAATTAATTAAATATTAAAAAAAATCCTTCTGCCAATTTTCCCCGTAAGGAGTCAACTCTTATGAATATCTATTAAGTCAAAGCAAAGCTTGAACTTTACTATGGGGAACAACTTTGTCAACATGCCTGATAAATTCTCCTCGGTATCAATCTTCAAGATAGGTAACCTTTTTTTCATAATGTCACGAATAAAATTCAACATGACGTCAATATTTTTCATCTTTTCATGGTAAATTGGATTTTTCACAAGAGACAAAGCACTCTTAACTGTCACAGTATAACCACCTTTAACCCAAGGCTCTCAGCTAAAATCAACATCTCTTACTAAAGCTTTAGTGAGGTTTTGGCGTTTTGTGTTGGGTTTGATTTCCATGTAAGTATCCAATTAAGTCTTAATTTGAAAATCAAAAATGAAACAGCCATTACAAATTAATACAAATTATTGTCGATCAAAACGATACATTTTTTTAACACAAAACGTTGACTTTAGTAAATGGTGTACAAAAAAATGACTAAACGTGAACAAAAATAATAGTTTATTACCCTACAAACTGATTTTCCCTTTTGTTTAAAATAAAAATAAAAGGTATATGTCCGCATAAATCGTATAACTTTTAGTTTGATAGCTCTTATGTTCAAAAATATAAACTTCCATCAATGCAAATATCAGAAAATAAAAGAAAATTCGATTATACCAATATGCAAGAATTTGCAACAAAGGTTACTTTATGTCAAACACGCAGCATACAAGAGTCGCTTACGTAAATATATGTTCATGTGTTTTTTTTTATCTCTTGGCACTACTTTTTACATCACTAAAAGTAAAATAAAGTGACATTTTTTTTAACGTATCACTCGATAAAATTGCATTTTGTAACACTTGAATTGCCTATAAAGTGTGACAAAAAAAGCATATGAGCCTCTCTTTCTCTCTCTACAATATTATGCAAAAAATTGTAAATGACACTCGTGACTTAATATCATATCAATCCACATCATGTGCCTTACTCCCCAACTTTACTATATCTTCCACAAGTATTTTCCCATCTGTTAATAAAAAATCAATAAAGTGAGTTTTTTATAAATATATATAATTTTATATTACTAAATAGTAAATACTAACCTTTATCTTTTGAAAGGTTGCTAATAAGTTCTTGAACACCTTCCTTGCCTAAAGTATCTTTCAAATATATGGCTGCAGATGCCACTTCTTCAGGGGTAACTTTTCCATCATAATCCCTGAAAAGTCAACCAGTTAGTCAACCTTACTATAAATAGTATAAAGTGATTAATTATATATTTATTATTTAATTATTTATCAACCAACCTATCAAGAACACGCCAACGATCACCGATTTTTGCATCCACATCATCGATTTCTTTCTCAAGTTTTTGTAGCATAGCATCAACCTAAACCATAAAATGTCACTCAAAGGGCAAAAAAGGAAAAGGGTAAAAACGGAAACTTACCCTGTTTATAAGAGCTGATGACACCTCATCAGCTACATGTTCCTCACTTGAATTATCAATTTCCTCATGGACATGAGCAGCTTTATACGCCTTCATTATCTCCTTTTCACCATCCCTTCCTTCTTTATTATCCATCATACTATGATACAGATTTATCTAACACCATACAAAATTACCAAAATGCCCTTGAGTAAATAATATGAAGAAGTAGGGTGAGAAAACATACCTCTTTGTTAACAAGCCTCAGAAACTCTTCACGCTCTCTGCTAACAGACTGAAGAAAAGCACGTTTTTTTAGAAAATTATAGAAAGAAAAATATAATTAAATAAAATGTCTGAATGCTTACAGATGCAGAAGCTAAAACAGCTAAAGCTTCACTGACTTTACAAAGCTGTTCTTGTTTTTCTAAAGCTCTTGCTCTTGCTTGTTCTTGGATTTCTGAAGCTGTTGGATTAATCATTTCCTCTAATGCAATATCTTTGTTGTTTTCAATCGATTGCTTCATTTTAGCTTGTTCTTCTTCTTCTTTCTCTTCTTCCTCCTGTGATACAAAATTACCATTTTACCCTTACATAAAGAAAAAAAAGATAAAATGATGATTTTACCCTTTACATAAACAAAAAAAGATAAAATGACCATTTTACCCTTACATAAAGAAAAAAAGGTAAAATGACCATTTTACCCTTACATAAAGAAAAAAAAAAGGTAAAATGACGAGTTTACCATTACATAAAGAAAAAAAGGTAAAATGACCATTTTACCCTTACATAAAGAAAAAAAGGTAAAATGACGATTTTACCCTTACATAAAAAAAAAAGGTAAAAATTTGGATGGAAGAGAACCTTGATGAGTTCCTCTTGCATTTCAAGAAATTCTAATTTTCTTTTTCTTTCTGAAACAGAATCTTCAGAGGGCAAAGAAGTAACTCCAACAGTGTCCACAACTTCATCTGGCAATGAAGATAATGTGGCTCTCACAACTTCTTCAGGCTTTAATTTCCCAGAAACAGTGAATGCTCTGTAAATATATAAAGAATTTTTTTATTAAAAAAAGGGTAAATCCGTAAATGAATTATGATTATGAATCCAATTTACCTTGAAAGAATCAGGAGAGAAGATGGAACAGAGTGATTCAAAGACAAATCCAACCAATCACGAAGCTGCAGAAAAATGTTTGACCAAATTAAATTTTTTTCCAAATTTTTTTTTAAATAAAAAAAAGAAAAAAAGAAAAACCTGTTGACGCATTTCATCAACTGAACGTAATCCAAGCATGCCTCTTTCTCTACAATCTTCACGAAGTTCATCTTCAGAAAGAGCATCCACACCACCTTCTGCTTGAATCATCTTATCATCATTCTTAATCCTACAAAAAATTAAAAAAGGTATAAATTGTAAATAAACTGACCACATTTTAATGATTTTTATAAATAAAAGATGAATAAATTTATATACCATTGAAGTCTTTTTCTGAGCATGTAACGAAGGTAAGCATCTGTTCCAAAAGGTTGGATTCCCATATATTTGCACATGTTCACTAATCGAGGCCTAATAAAAAGAATTATTTTTTTTTTAATAATTTAATGAGAAATTATATCATTTGCTGCATAATTCGCTAAGAATATGACCTGCTGATATTATCGAGGGTAAGTTCGTCATTGAACAACTTTGCAAATCCCAAAATTTCATCATTAGCAACAGAAGAACCTTTTCTGACCTGTAAATCAGTTTGTAAAAGAAGCGATGAGACCAAATGACCATTTTACCCTTAATGGATTAAGCTCATTAAGTGAAAAAGAAACAACCCCAAAAAGTATAAAGATTGAAGTATCGACTATAATCTTACCTTGCTCAAAAATTCATCAAGATCTTCTGCTGTTTTCTTGATTTCTCCACTTCGAGTATTTTGGACCTCTTTAGCCATTTCTTTAACAGTATCTTGAAGAAATTTCGCGTATTCTATTCTTGCATTTAACCTCCTTTTCAATGCTTCCTACAAACATAATCAAATCAAGATGATAAGAACTTATATAAATTGATGTTTAGAGGATCATATGAAGATATGAAGCAAAACCTGTTCTTTCATTTTGTCTTGAAAGGTAGAAGGTAACATGTTGGGGAAAAGTTTCAAGAAAACAGGAAGTAAGAACTCCATGAAAGGGACAATAATGAAAACAGCAACAGGAACAAGACGAAAGATATCTGCTGTTGTTCGTGTTAGTTGTTGTCTCTCTCTTCTAGAAAGACTCTTTCCACCTGCAAGCTTAAGAAGCAATCTTGAACTGATCTTTATATCAACACCAAGAAGCTTGATACCCAACCAGTAATGCTTCAATGTTGATATGAATTCGTTTTTCCAGTGAACAAGTTTTATAGCCCAATCTTCCCTAAATTGCATAAAACACAAAAGAAATCGTTGGTTTTTGACTTTGTTGATACAGAATAAGTTCCAAAAATGTAAATCAAACCTGCTCATGGAAGCTATTGCTCTTAAAGCTGGGCCAATCCCCAATAGAATTGCCCATGTTCTTTGTAGAATGGATTTTGCAGTAGTCTTCTGTGATTCTGTTACTTGTTTGGCTTTTACTTTGGCTTTTGCAGTGCTTAAACCTTCAACAGCTTGATCACATTCCTCTGGTGAAGCTTCCTTTCTCTTTTTAGAAACTTGTTCTTTATCATCATCTTCACCACGCATATCTGGTTGATGTGCTGTGGCCATTGAAGAAAATTTTGAAGATTGAAATACCAAATTCATCCTCATACGTGACATATGTCCGAATGCTCCATATCCAGTAGTGGAATAGAATCTATGCGGGGTAAAGAATGGGAGTGTGGAGGAATTTCTAATTTCTTCATGTCTTGTAAATGTTGCAGAGTCGGATTTTGTGGTGAACGGGTCTTTGAAAGGGGTATCTGGTGTAGAGCTTGAGTGACCTGCGTCTGAGTATTTGGCATAGTGGCTATGGCTCAGGGCTTGAACAGAACGACCAGAAACATTGATGTAATCAGAGAGAAGCTTCCTTCGTCTCAAAATTGCTCTGGAAGCCATTATCCAAAAACCCTAAGCGATCAAAAGAAAAACCCTGAAACAAGCACTTCAGAGTTCAGAGATCGACACGTATCAATCCAAACCACCATACACTTTTCATTAACAATCAACCAAATAGAAGAAGCTTAACAACTTAAAACACTCATCCCGAGTTGCGAAAGCGATTGTTCACCTAACCCTAATGAGCTCAAGAAAGGAAAAGGATGATGAAAAGGGACCAAATCAGATACCTGTACTAATTCGTAAGATTGATCACCAGCAGCCTACCAATAACAAGAAGACAAAAACTGCATCGAAACAGAACACAACATTATCCAAAAGATTCAGGAAATACAATATGCAATCAAAAGTCAATTTCGGCGACGAGCTTCAACAATCAGCAAAATTAGAAAGCTAAATAAACAAATAAGTCGGAAGAACGCAAAAAACAGTGAAATAGCTTGGATTAATCAGCAGGTTAACGACTTACAGTGGTTTTGTAGGAGGAAATGGGGGAATGAGAAAACTTGAAAGCGGAAAATGGAAATGGTGGTGGGGAGTAAAGTCTTATAGGGTTGCCTGCTAGTCAAGACAGCGAACGGGATTTGGATCTTCGAATATGCGTCATGGCTGAGTATTTCACCTTATAATTATGAAATAAGTCCATCTTGATATTATTTATTTTGGGATTTAAGAATGTAACGTCGACATAAGATAATAGATTTAATGCATATTAAAAAATAAATAACAATAATAAAATTGATATTTTAAGACACATTGATATTTTAAGACACTTATGATAATGGAATATGAACTTCTAATTTGTTAGAATGTCGACCTCTTGACAGACAAAAAAAATTCATTTTTAACCCTTTCTATGGAATATATATATATATATATATATATATATATATATATATATATATATATATATATTGATTGTTTAGTTTTTGTTGTTCTTGATTATTATCATTTTGTAGATGGAGGATATTTTATATATTATCATTGATATTTTTATGTTTAAAAAGTGCATATACGATATTTTGATATTTAAGAATGACACGATATTTTGATGTTTAAAAAGGACATATATGATATTTTGAAATTTTATGAAGGGTAAGGGCTGTTTGATTTGCTTCTGACTGGTCCAGTCAGACATTTTGGCTGACCCGGTCAAGGTCAGTATGTTTGATTCGAACACAGTCAGACACTCTAGATGACTCGGTCAGTTGTTTTGCTCTGACTCGGGCGATCTAAAAAATGAAGCTGACTGGAAAGAGAGACTCCTTTTCCCATTTGGCCCTTCCCTTTCTCTTTGAACAGAGTTCACTCCATCCTCTCCATCGCATCTCTATGGATCATCTTCAGTCTTCAACATCGCTAACCACCTCTTCCACCGTCGTTCTCTCCAACGTTGGTAACTTCCTCCACCGTCGTTTTCTCCAGCGTCGACCACCTCCTCCGCCGCCATCCTCTTCATCGCATCTCATCTGGGGTTTGTGATTTCTCACAACAATTTCTCAATTTTTCAAAGAAAATTAAGGTTTTTTATCCGATCTAGGGTTTTTGATCTCAAGCTTTTTATTTCTATTTGGGGTTTCTAATCTCAAGCTTTTTATTTTGATTTTTGGATCACAAATTCGTAATTGCTCAACTGATTGGAACTGTGAATTGGTTAAGCAATTTCAATTGTCTTGGTCAAATAAGCTTATGTTTCGATTGGTTCCAGACTATTCTGAATGAAACGAAATCCATGGATTGAGGGTAAAAAGGTATATTGAATTGGTGTGCATAATTGAATTGGTGGTCTTCTTCTCAACCTGCTCTGCAAAATTGAATTTGTGGTCTTCTTCTCAACATGCTCTACAATTAAACCTGATCTACACGTCGGTCCCTGTTTATCTCTAATGGAATATGATTTTCAGGTTTGTTTATCTCATATATTTTGGGTGACAAAGACTTGTTAATGAACACCAGGTGTGATGGCAGTAGAGCATGCTTAAATAGTAGATGTTTGTGTAAACAGGTGGCTCTTGTTTCTCTATGTATATGATCTAAATTTGATGACAATGGTGTCTGATCTTTCATCAATAGTGTGTGCTTTTATCCTTTTTAAAATACATTTTAATGTTATTGATTTAGTACTTTTCCTTAAGTCGGATATCTAGAAGTTGATTGGGAAAACTTTGATTAGTGGTAACATAAATGGTCTATGGAATGGAAAAGATGATAAATTGAGTTGGGTCGTTGTACATTCCAGTTAAAACAAAGTTGTTTTATGTAAAGATTTATGGTTTAAAACACTCAAATGATTGAAATCATCCTCTATATACATATAGAGAACAGGGAATCATTTATGATTTATTGCATGTGTATATGAAACCAATATACCACACAAAAGTTGTAAATCTTTAAATTTTATTTTATATTTTTTACTACATGCTGAATGTTTTTATTAAAAATTGTAATGTTATAACTTAAATGGTAAATCATAAAGAATTATTATAAGAAAATGTCATTTGAGGGTAATATAGTCATTTTACACAGTCGGTCAGATGCAAAATCAAACACCAAATTTCAGTCAGAAGTTAACTTAGTCAGAACTTCTAACTCAGTCATCTTCTAACCTAATCAGCTCTAACTCAGTTAGCAATTATCAAACGACCCCTAAATATGATGCGTATAAATTTTATGAAGGGTAAATATGATATTTAGAAATTAAGCTGGGTAAATATGATATTTTGATGTTTAAGAAGGGCATACATGAAATTCTCTCTAGTTTATATTCGTCTAATATTTTCATGTAGCTTAACATTCAAATGGTTCGTCTTCTTTATGTCATATCTTTTCTTCAACAACCTAAACTCAAAACTCAAATTATAACAAAATCAAATCAAAATTTGAGTTATGGGTTCATCAAGTTCAAACCAAATTTTTAACTAAAATCATGAATTTGGAGTTTGGTTTGGTTTCCAAGTTTGTTTTGGAACCAAAATAAAAAGAAACTATAGTTAATTTGATTTTTTATTAGAATATTCTTAAAAAGTAATTTTCAAAAATTAACTCGGACTGTTCATTGTTTGTTTAAAACTTACACAATTCGTCCCTTCATACATAAAAAGACTATTATACCCTTAACAATTTCTTTTTAATTTTTTTTTATTTTGTAAAGATTTTCAGTGGTCAGGGGGTATTTGGTATTATTTGGACTTAATATGTAAGGATTTATGGAAGCAAGGGTTAAAGAGTAAATTATGTACCTAAGTTGAAATTAATTTGTCAAGCAGGGGCTGCTTGGTAAACATTTTGGACTTGATTTGTAAGGATTTTCAGAAGGAGGGGTTTAAATGGTAAAGTAAGGATTTATTTTGAAAGAAATGGGGGTCGGAGGGACCATTTCAGTTATTATGGAAACAAGTTATGGGGAATCGGGGTATATACACCCGTCACCCCGGTTCTAAACCCTAACCCTAAAAAGAAAGGCAGTTGCCACCCTTCTTCTTCACTTCCAGTAGCCGCCAACCTCTTGACACCTCAGTGGACCATCGAAGCCTTTGAGGTTATCGTCGATGAAGGAACAAGTTGAGGCGAAACTGTGACTGTGAAGTCGGTCAGAAGAAGCAAAGTTGCGGTTGCCATCGCCGCTGTTCGCAAAGTCGGGGTCGTAATCCCTTCTTTTCCCCGTTCTTCTGTTGCAGCGGCGTCACTAAACCACCGCCCCTCCATTATTGAAGTTGGGAATCACCAAGATGACACCGTCATTGCTCCCGTTGCTACTGATGACAACGGACCTCATATTCTCCTCATTTCTCTCCATATGACTACGTCACCGCTGCCATATGGAGGTCTCTCAACACCACTGATGCCCTGTGTCTGCCGCATGTCGCCATGACATGGTGATTCTGTGTGGGAGTGGGTTCTGTCAAATGAAAGGCGTGAAGAACCACCATGGCAGCCGCCCATGGTGGTCGCTGCCGATAATGAAGCTGTTGTCGTTAACCGGTGTTGTCGTCGCCTAGCTCAGCCACTGCTATCGTCGTCGTACTCCACTAGGTGGGTGGGTGGGTCTATTTCACAGACAGAAGTGTTTCGGGGTGTGTTTCCATTGTTAAGGTGTGTTATGTGTGGGTTGTGTAATCTGGAATCAAAAGTGAGCCGCCGCCACCACCGTGAGGTGGTGGCTAGCACCTCCAACCACCACTTGCCGCCACAGAGTGGCTGCGTGTGTGTGATTAATTGTGTGTGTGTGTGTGTTTAATTGGTCTTTTTTGTGTTGTATGTTGTAATTGGTAAAGGAATAATGAAAAGAAACTCATAACCACCACCGTGAGATGGTGGCTGCCGCCACCAACCGCCGTGTTGGGTGACGGTGTGCCTCGTTTGTGTTTTGACTCGTTTGGGGATGCTTGGACAAAATGGGCCCAATGAAACCCTAATGGGCCCAATAAAACCCTAATGGGCCCAATAAAACCCTAGTAGGCCCAATGAAATCGTAATGGGCCCAATGAAGCCCTAATTGACCTAAAAGCACAACCATTTGATTAATGGGCTAGTATTTGGGTTGGAAACCCTAATTAGGGTTTGGAAAACCCTAATGCCTTTGAAACCCTAATTTTGGGATTGGTCGGGACTGCACGAGAATTATTTATTAAACTTAAAATAATAATTAATAATCAGTGCAAAATTAACCTAAGGCAATATTGGACTTAATGAATTAAGTCCTTAATGGAATAAGTCCTTAATGGGTTAAGTAGGAACACTTAACCCTAATCGTCATTTCATGTGAAAACCCTAATTTCACTTCGGCCTTGAGTTGGGCTTTTTCTTTTGGGCCTTGGTGATTGGGTTATTGATGGGTTATCCAAGAACAAGTAAATGGACTTAAAATGATTGGATGGGCTTTAAGATAAGGCCCATATGAGGGGTTGGGCCCAATTTTCCATAGATGGGCCATAATCTGGGCCTTGATGATTATGAGGTATTGGGTCATTGGTATACCAATAGTTTGGACTAGAATTAATGGATGGGCCTTAAGGAAAGACCATGTAGAGGTCTAGGCATAATTTGGAAATTTGGGCCATATGTTGGGCTTTGACCCATTACTTGACTATTGGGCCTTTAGAGTGTGAGTTGGACCTTGGGTTTGGAACCCAATTATTAATTGGGTATTGTTTGATGTTGGCAGTTCAGCAGCTGGAGTTTCATCCGCGGGACTTCAATAGTGCCAGGTGAGTTATCCTCACTATATCAATTGGGTCTAAGGCACCAATGTCGGCCCTTATCGGATTTGGATCCGGGTTTTTTTCATGATATGCTTATTGATTTACATCCTAGTAGTTAGGATGGTCATATGTTATGTCAGTGACCAGTTAGATCTGTAACCTGGTAATAGGATGTTGCTATGATTAGTGATCAGTTAGATCAGTTTCACTGTTATATATGCTAGCGTATGATATGTATGTGCACATGTTTGTTGATTAGGGGTTGGGTTGAGATGGTCCTGCTTTGTGCTGAAGGCCAACATACCCAGGGTGGTCCGGACAAACTGAAGGTCCTGTAAAGGGTTCAATTAGGCCGAAGGCCTAGCGAACGGTCCGGATAAGCTGTAGGCCCTACGAGGCTGTCCAGACATGTCAAAGGCTCGGAGAGCAGTCCAGATAGGTTAAAGGCCTGCGAGGCGGTCCAGTCAGGCTGAAGGCTCATTATTCATGTTGTTTGTTTATATGTTATATGATATGGTTATATCTGTATGCCGTTGGTATTTTAGGGGTAACTCACTAAGTCTTCGAGCTTACATTTATCGATTATTGTTTCAGGTACTTTTGCTGATCGCAGGAAGGCGAATGCGTGTTCGTACAACTCCTCATATTTCATGATTTTATGATTTGATTCTGGGGGATACTCTGATGATTAAACTATTTTGAAAACAAACTGTAATAACTTAATGGTTTTAAATGTTTTAAAATTTTTTAAATTTGCTTGAATTTTATGGGTGTTACACATACAAAAAATGATTATTTTATTTAAAATGTTTGTTTAAAAGGGGTTACTCACTTACTCTGGTGAATTTCTTAAGAAAAAAGAATGTTACGATTGCTTTATTCTGAAGGAAGTTAATATATCAAACGACGATTTTTATTATGTGAAAAAACTAAGAAATTGGGGTTCGAAATATAGTATTTGGTAATTACAAAATATGTATTTCATTAAAATCGTGTCGGTCCATTTTGGAATAATCCTTTAGGACGCTATAAATGTTACGACACAAAAATAATTCATATTAATGAAGAGTATGTGGTTACTCGATATTTTTAAGAGAGTGAAAAAAAAGCAAGCAAAATATGAGTATATGCACCCATGCATCAAAAATTTGGATAAGATAAACAATTGTAACATCCCAAAATGGAGACCCAAATTTTTTTGCTTAATTACATTACTTACGAAAATAGTTTACGGAAAACATCATGGTTATCATTTCAAACATCAAGTCATAAATCACAAGTCTCAAAAACCATATCATCAAATAATAAAATATCAGAGTACAATCCCACGATTCTCAAAGCGGAAATCATGCGTGTGCGATGCGCTAATACCCTGTCGCCTCCTTCCCTTTAGCTGAAGAGGTACCTGAAACCAAAACTAGAAACTGTATGCACGAAACTTAGTGAGTTCCTCCATCATACCACATACCATACAATCATACATACTGCAAGGCAATTAGGGGGTGCCGGACCTACCCATGTCAAGCCATTTTGGGGTGCCGACCTTGTTGGATTAATGTCTAAGTCCATAACTATATTTGGTAAGACTTGACCCGACCCGGCATGGTCCATTTGGGTTGCATACCATCATGCACTTGAATGAGAGAAATAAGACACTTATGGTTATTAATATATTATAAGTTCTAGTATATTAATAATAAGAATAATAAGATTATTTAATTAGTATTGATCAAGAATTAATCTAGGATTAATTAAGTGATCAAAAGAAGACTAATTAAATATATGGGTTGATTGTGTAAATCATCCATACTTGTATAGTGGGCTAATGCTCCATGGATAATCAAGTTGGGCTAAAACCCATAGGATGGTCCATGGATGCTCCATGGTGTATTTGTACCCATGGATCCAAGGAAATGGAAAGCCATGACAATTAAGAGTTTACCCTAATTGTGTAACTATATAAGCATCTTATTATTGAGGAAAAATCGGCCACTAGTAGTATTCAAGAAAGGGCTAGCCGATTTTGGTGAGGGTAGAATTCTCTCAAGTCATTCTAAGTGTTTTGATGATTGTGATTCCATTTGAGGTGTCACACTTGGGGCACTAAGCACTCAAGCTTCATGAAGACTTTCTACATCAAGAGGTATGTATTCTATCTTGTTACATTATTGTTTTGTATGCTAGATTAGGATAATACCTTGGAAGTTCTTATTTGCATGTATAATAGAGAAAACATAGATCCAAGGTATTTAGGGTTGCATGTACACTTAGGAGTGTTAGAATGCACAAAACCCTACAGACCTAACCATGTCAAGCCATTCTAGGGTGCTGACCTACCCGTGTCAGGCGATTCTGGGGTGCCTGCCTACCCTCCGGTCTATATCAACTGGTCACGGGGACTATTTCACCCCATACTACTATCACATAATAACATATCATAAACATGTTGTCAGACATATCTGGGGTGTCCGACCTACCCTTCGGTGCTAGTGACCGAATCGGGGGACTATTCCCCTCCTACAACCTCTATCACATAGAACATATCATGCTGGCACATAGAAATCATCAAGTAATAGCAAACCAGACAATTATCACAAAGACAATCATCTCAATTGTAATCAACTACTAGTGGGTCGGCCTTGGTGCCTTAGACCCACTTCTATTGAAGGGTAACTCACCTCAACGTCATGTAGTGTTTGTACTGTCCTCGGTGTGAAAATCGACTCTCCCTAACTCCTCAATCCCTACACGACAACTATTCTAAGTTATCAACTCATACTCATAACCCTAACAAGAGTCAATCAAATCCAAGTGAAAATCAAAGTTAAATCCTTGGTCAAAGTCAACATCTGCTTGACTCGACTCGCTGAGTTGGCCCGCCAACTTGTCGAGTCCCCATATCTACAAAATGCCATAATCCCATCCCTACTCGTCGATTCTAGCAAGATTTTGACGAGTTCGCCTTCAACAACTCATCAGACTATCTTCAACCAACTCGCCGGGTTTATCCTTGAACTCGCCGAGTTCATCTTCATCCATAAGAAGGTGTTCAGTCTATGACTTGCCGAGTTCCCCTTGAACTCGCCGAGTCCATCTTCATGTGGCCGGGACAATGTCTTGAACTCACCGAGTCTGTTTATCCACTCGCCGAGTCGTATGATTTCCAGGTCCCTAGTGAACGCAAACAACTGGGGAACCTTTGATCTTAACATCTAGTCCATAAACAGAAAGGATTTGGTGGAAAATACACCCAAATTGCCGAGTCCCATGAACGAATCGCCGAGTCCCTCTTTGTCCAAAACTATACAGTTGATTATAATGGGTCTTAACGCATCAAAACCATAGATCTGGTCTCCTAGGTTTCATTTTATACGTAAAGCTTCAAACTTGATGTACATGCATGGGGCCTTTGGCACAAAAAGCCATAAAAGGAGGTCTACAAGATGCATGGGGTGCTTATGGCAACAAAGTTGGCACCTTTATGCCATAAAGACCCCCAATAGATCCAGATCCGAAGTGCAACTTCAAGCATACCCACACAATCCAATTTTTGCTTCTCCATACTCATAAAAAGGGTAGAAATAGCCCCAAATCAAAATCTAAGAGATAAATGGTCAAGGTTCCAACTTTTTGCCTTGAATGAGCTGAGAATGGAGTAAAACTTCTGGATCTCCTTGCTTCTACTTGAACTTCCAAGCTTCCTTCTTCTTCTCCAACTTCAAACACACACAAAAAGGCACCAAAAGGCTCAAGAACACTCAATAAGGGTTTAGGGTTTCAATTTAGGGCTTATCTAAGTTGGGAGAGTGATGGAGGCTGATTTGGGACGAGATAAAGTGTTTAAATAGGGTGCAAACCCTAAACATTAGGGTTTTGTCTAGACAGCTCCGACTCGTCGAGTAGGTCACTTAAACCCTCGATCAAAAGTCGAGTCTACTCGACGAGTTGGGCCTCCAACTCGCCGAGTCCTAGAGTAAATTGCAACATTACTTGAAATTAAATACATAGCAGGAACCGGGTGTTACAAATCTCCCCCACTTATTTTAGACTTCGTCCTTGAAGTCTGCTACTGAATCCGGAAAAAGCTCGGGGTAGTGCTCCCTCATCTCGTCCTTCGGCTCCTAGGTCCATTCTGAGCCCTTGCGGTGCTGCCATTTCACATTCACTAGTTCCACCCTCTTATTTCTGAGATCCTTTGACTTCCTGTCGAGGATAGCTACTGGCCGCTCGATGTAGTTCAGGCTGTCATCCACCTGAATATGCTCCAAAGGCACCATTGTCGAGTCGTCCACCAGACACTCTTGCAATTGGGAGACGTGAAAAGTATTATGAATCTAGCTGAGTTTGTCTGACAGGTCCAGCCTATACGCCACCTTGCCCGCCCGAGCTGCAACCCTGAAATGTCCAATGTATCTGGGGCCCAACTTGCCCCGCTTCCTAAACCGGACGGCACCTTTCCAAGGTGACACCTTCAGGAGCACCATATCCTCGACCTGGAATTCCAGGTCCGAACGACACATGTCGATATAACTTTTCTGTCGACTCTGAGCAGTCTGAAGCCTACTCTACACCTGTTGGATCCTCTCTGTAGTCTTGAGTATCACTTTGGTACTCCCCATGACAATCTAGCCAACTTCACCCCAACATATCGGGGTCCTGCACTTCCTCCCGTACAACATCTCAAAGGGAATACGGTCAATACTCGCATGATAGTTGTTATTATAGAAAAACTTAGCAAAAGGAAGGTAGGTATCCCAACTACCTCTGAAGTCTAAAACACACCCCCGCAACATATCCTCAAGAGTCTAGATGGTTTGCTCACTTTGACCATCCGTCTACGGGTGAAAAGTAGTGTTGAAGTGCAGACGAATACCCAACTCGTCGTGAAACTTCTTCCAGAATCTGGAAGTAAACCGTACGTCTCGGTCTGAAATAACTGAGACTGGCACTCCGTGCCGAGCTACTACCTCTTGGATGTAGATATTGGCCAAATTCTCGGCCGAGATGCTCTCCTGGATCGGTATGAAATGGGCACTCTTGGTCAACCACTCCATGATGACCCAAATCGAGTCCACTCCCCGTGCAGTCCTAGGAAGCTTGGTGATGAAATCCATAGTAATACCTTCTATTTCCACATATGGATGTCCAATGGTTGCGTCTTGCTGTGGGGCCTCTTGTGCTCAGCCTTGACGTTTCTGCAGGTCAAGCACCTCTCAACGTACCAAGCGACGTCCCGCTTCATGCAGGGCCACCAATAGTCGAGTCGAAGATCTCTATACATCTTCGTAACCCCTGGATGGATGGAGAACCTAGACTTGTGGGCCTCCTCCAACAAGATATGTCGTACTCCGCCCCAGTACGGTACCCAGACCCTCCCATGCAAGGTTAACAATCCGCGACTATCATAGTCAAACGAGGCCACCTGGCCTATGATCCGCTCGTACTTCCTGCGCTCCTCATTCAGGCCCTCGACTTATGCCTCACGGATCTGCTCCAACAGTGGAGTCACTACTGACATCCTTAGGCAAACGTCTCTAATCGGGGCTGCCTTGCGGCTAAGCGCATCGGCCACAACATTGACCTTCCTCGGGTGGTAAAGGATCTCACAATCGTAATCCTTCACCACATCCAACCATCGACGATGTCTCATGTTCAGATTTGGTTGATCCATAAGTTACCTCAAACTCTTATGGTCTGTGTAAATGGTAAAACGGAGCCCATAAAGATAATAACGCCAAATCTTGAGGGCGAAAATAATTGCCCCCAACTCCAAATCATGCGTCGGGTAGTTCGCCTCATGAGGCTTCAGCTGCCTCGAAGCATAGGCGATAACATGCCCCCTTTGCATCAATATCATGCCCAAACCCGAGATGGACACATCGTAATATACCACAAAATCATCCACGCCCTCTGGCAGGGCTAAGATTGGCGCCTCGCATAATCTCTGTCTCAGAGTCTCGAATGCAGCCTGATGCTCTAACCCCCAGCGAAAAACCACGAATTTCCTTGTCAGCCGAGTCAAAGGCACGACTATCTTGGAGAAATCTTGAATGAATCTCCTATAGTACCCTGCCAATCCCAGGAAGCTCCAAATCTCAGATGGAGACTTCAAGACCTCCTGCCTCATCACGACCTCCACTTTGGCCGGATCGACTAAAATCCCATCCTGGTTGACAAGGTGCCCAAGAAACTGCACCTTGCGCAACCAAAACTCACACTTGGAGAACTTAGCATACAAGCTCTCCCTCCTAAGAGTATCCAATACCTCCCGCAAGTTCTCCTCATGCTGCTCCCGAGTCTTGGAATAGACCAAGATGTCATCAATGAAAACTATCACAGACCAATCCAACATCGATCTACATACGCGGTTCATGAGATCCGTGAATGCGGCAGGAGCATTAGTGAGCCCAAAAGGTATCACCACAAACTCATAATGACCATATCATGTCCGAAACGCAGTCTTCTGCACATCCTCCTCTCGAACCCTCATATGATGGTAATCCGAACGCAGATCAATCTTGGAGAACCAACATGCTCCTTGAAGCTGGTCAAAGAGGTCATCAATCCTTAGGAGTGAGTAACGGTTCTTCACTGTTACCTTATTCATCTCCCGGTAGTCTATACACATCCGATGCAACCCGTCCTTCTTTTTCACGAATAGTATCGGGGCTCCCCAAGGCGAACTGCTCAGTCTGATGAATCTCTTGTCTAACAGCTCCTGCAGCTATGTAGACAACTCCTGCATCTCAGGAGGAGCCAACCGATATGGTGCCTTGGCTATCGGACCCGCACCAGGGACCAGGTCGATCCTAAACTCCACCTGCCTCTCTGGAGGTATCCCAGGCAGCTCCTCTGGAAATACATTCATGTACTCTCATACCACTGGCACATCACTCACTGTCGGATGACCCGCCTCTCGAGTATCCAAAACATAGGCGACATACCCCGTGCAACCCTGCTGGAGGTAGCACCTAGCCCTTGCCGCTAAACATAAAGTTGGTCCACGTTGTGGCCTCTCGCCCTGAATCACCAACTCTCCCCCACTTGTGGTCCTGATCTGAACCAACTGTTGCGCACAATCGATCACTTCCCCATTGGGGCTCAACCAATCCATCCCTATGATAACCTTGTTCCCCCATAATGGTATGGGAACCAAATCTACCAAGTAATGCTCCTCGTACAACCTCAGAACACAATCTCTGGAAACCTCTGACGCCCGCATTGATCGGTCGTCCGCAATCTCAACCTCTAGAGGGCAATCTAGCATGCCTGAAGACTTAGGAAATCTCTTGCTAAGCGCAAGAGAAACAAATGATCGGGTAGCACCCGAATCAAACAACACCTAAACCGGGATACCGTTCACATGGAACAATCCTAAACGAAACGTAAAGCATAACACATCAATATCACAAGCGACATATAATAAAAGTTAGAGAGAAGAAACCATACCCGTCACCACATCGGGTGCGGCGCGTGCCTCCTCAGCTATCAACTGAAATACTTGGCTCCTCACCACTGGAGCCTCTGACTTGACCTTCCGGTCATCCGAAACCCGTGCAGTCTTTGGAGCCGGCACCATCGCAAGTGCTGTTGCTGCTGTTAATCTAGGGCAGTTGGCCTTTTTATGGCCCCTCTGATTGCAATGAAAGCAAATCGGATCCGAAGTCTGGACAGTGGGGACAGGAGCAGTACAATCCCTGCCAAAATGCCCTGTCTTGCCGCAGTTGCAGCAGCCTGATGATCCCGCTCTACAAGCTCCCTCATGCGGCCTGCCACATTTCCTACAGCGGCTCTGGCCTGGCTGGCCCTTTGACCTAGCATCGGATCCCTTGGGTTTCTTCCCCAAAACCGCAATACTCTGCTCCGTTTCTGCCTTCTTCTTCCTGATGTGCTCTAAGTCAATCTCTCTCTCCCTCACCCTAGAAATCATGAACTCTAGGGTCGGACAGGCTGAGAAGCTGACATGCTCCTAGATATCATCCCTCAACATGTCGTGATAGTGGGTCCTCTGCATGTTCTCATCTCCTGCATACTGAGGCACCAACAAGGCCCTCTCCTGAAACTTGGCAGTGATCTCCACCACTGACTCCGTAGTCTGTCTCATATCACGTAACTCCTTGGCCAACTATTGAAGCTCCACAGCAGGCGCAAACTCAGCCCTAAACCTGGTCACAAAGTCTGACCAAGTCATAGCCTCAATGACTTGGGATTCCAGTGAGTCAACGATGGACTCCCACCAATCCCTAGCTCTGTCCCTCAAACAACCCGCAGCAAAGCGGACATTCGACCCCTCCGGGCTCGTCAACTACGCAGACTCGATGTCTGTGATCCATCTCGTGGAAGCAATGGGGTCCTTCGCCCTGTGAAAGTCTGGCGCACCACTCCCCTGGAAGTCCTAGAAGGACAGCATGCGCGTAACTGACTGGCTGGATGCCAAGTCACTCCTGAATGTTCGAAGGCGATCCTCCATCAGATCAATAATCCCCTCCTTGATCGGCCCAAAAATAATCGGGGTCGCCTCAAGGATACCTCTTGTGATCTCAAACGCGATGAACTCATGTAGCTCGTCATCAACCTGCTCGGATCCCACACCCGAGCCTGACCCTGATCCTGAACCAGATCTTGCTCCATGTCACATAATCACCATACTGAAAATAAACACAATGATGTCAGGGTCATACATACTCTCGAGAGGTCTCACACACTCTCCAAGTTTCCTGGTTCTATCTCAGACCTCCTTAATTCGAGTACGGATCCTCTGCTTCTAGTAGTACGGGCCCATACTACCTTCCACATATATCAATACTTTCCTTAAGAATTGCCTTGACTTCACCAAGTCCCTTTTTACTTTCCAACCAATCTCATCCTAGGCTTGTCCTAGGGCACTCTCCGACCAACTCTCTGCCATCAGTTGCATAAGGAGTCCCTACCATCTTTCCCTAACTAGCCTACGGATACTATTACATATCCGCTCACTAGTTAGTTAAAGCTAGCCAGAACCCTTATTAGCACAAAGCAAGTAGCATTCATGCATTGAGTAACCAATACCAACCATAACCTAATCAGGCTACCATACTGCTGACTAACCAACCCTAGCATATAACTCAGTAAACTCATACAATAGGCATATAAGGCATCCTTCCTAGATCCTTAACCCTAATCTAGCATGCAGTTCTCATAATCATATCATATAACATAACATAGCATGTATGTGTATCTTGGGGAAAACTTACTTGAGCTCGGCCGGTTGCACGCATCACACACCTTGTTCTTTCTCAAAACTCCTTATTTAACATTTTCCAAAACTATTTTTCTTGTAAAAATCCTTCAAGCCCTCAATTTGAGTTCAGACACCCCTGAAGGTGTGCCCGAATCCCTCCAACCAAGGCTCTGATACCAACTTGTAACATCCCAAAATCGAGACCCAATTTTTTTTGCTTAATTACATTACTTATGAAAATAGTTTATGAAAAACATCATGGTTATCATTTCAAACATCAAGTCACAAATCACAAGTCTCAAAAACCGTATCATCAAATAGTAAAATATCAGAGTACAATCCCAGGCTTCTCAAAGCGGAAATCATGTGTGTGCGATGCGCTACTACCCTGCCGCCTCATTCCCCTTAGCTGAAGAGGTACCTGAAACTAAAAATAGAAACTGTAAGCACGAAGCTTAGTGAGTTCCCCCTTCATACCACATACCATACAATCATACATACTGCCGGGCAATTTTGGGGTGCCCGACCTACCCATGTCAAGCCATTCTAGGGTGCTGACCCATGTCAAGCCATTCCGGGGTGCTGACCTACCCGTGTCAGGCCATTCTGGGGTGCCTGCCTACCCTCCGGTCTATCTTACCCGGTCATGGGGACTATTTCACCCCTACTACTATCACATACTAACGTATCATAAATATGTCGTCAGGCATATCTGGGGTGTCCAACCTACTCTTCGGTCCTAGCGACCGAATCGGGGGATAATTCCCCTTATACTACCTCTATCACATAGAACTTATCATACTGGCACATAGAACTCATCAAGTAATAGAAAACCTGACAATTATCACAAATACAATCATCTCAACTATAATCAACTACTAGTGGGTCGGCCTTGGTGCCTTAGAACCACTTCTACTGAAGGGTAACTCACCTCAACGTCGTGTAGTGTCTGTACTATCCTCGGTGTGAAAATCGACTCTCCCCAAATCCTCAATCCCTACATGACAACTTTTCTAAGTTATCAACTCATACTCATAACCCTAACAAGAGTCAATCAAATCCAAGTGAAAATCAAAGTCAAATCCTTGGTTAAAGTCAACATCTAGTTGACTCGACTCGCTGAGTTTCCCGCCAACTCGTCGAGTCCCCATATCCACAAAATGCCATAATCCCATCCCTACTAGTCGAGTCTAGCAAGATTTTGACGAGTTCGCCTTCAACAACACATCGGAATATCTTCAACTGACTCGCCGAGTTCATCCTTGAACTTGCCGAGTTCATCTTCATCCATAAGAAGGTGTTCAGTCTATGACTCGCCGAGTCTGTTCATCCACTCGCCGAGTCGTATGATTTCCAAGTCCCTAATGAATGTAAACAACTAGGGAACCTTTGATCTTAACATCTGGTCCATAAACAGAAAGGATTTTGTGGAAAATACACCCCGACTCATCGAGTCCCATGAACGACTCGGCGAGTCCCTCTTTGTCCAAAACTATACAGTCGATTATAATGGGTCTTAACGCATCAAAACCATAGATTTGGCCACCTAGGGTCCATTTTATATGTAAAGCTTCAAACTTGATGTACATGCATGGGGCCTTTGGCTAAAAAAGCCATAGAATGAGGTCTATAAGATGCATGGGGTGTTTATGGCAACAAAGTTGGCACCTTTATGCCATAAAGACCCCCAATAGATCCAGATCCAAAGTGCAATTTCAAGCATACCTACACAATCCGATTTTTGCTTCTCCATACTCATAAAAAGGGCAGAAATAGCCCCAAATCAAAATCTAAGAGGTAGATGGTCAAGGTTCTAGCTTTTTACCTTGAATGAGCTGAGAATGGAGTAAAACTTCTGGATCTCCTTTCTTTTACTTGAACTTCCAAGTTTCCTTCTTCTTCTCCAACTTCAAACACACACAAAAAGGCACCAAAAGGCTCAAGAACAATCAATAAGGGTTTAGGGTTTCAATCTAGGGCTTATCTGAGTTGGGAGGGTGATGGAGGTTGGTTTGGGACGAGATAAAGTGTTTAAATAGGGTACAAACCCTAAACATTAGGGTTTTGTCCAGACAGCTCCTACTCATCGATTCGGTCTCCTAAATCATTGAGTATGTCACTTAAATCCCCGATCAAAAGTCGAGTCTACTCGACGAGTTGGGCCTCCAACTCACCGAGTCCCAGAGTAAATTGCACATTACTTGAATTTAAATACATACCAGGAACCGGGTGTCACAACAATAGTTGTGATTTTTAATAGTTGAAAACGATTTCTATAGAAAACCATCAACCGCCTCGAGTTATGACGAAACTGACCAGACATTTAGCTTGGCTCCAAACTACCAAAGAAGTTTGGATCCAAGTTGTTGAAGCAACTTGGGATGTCTGGCAGCGTGAGTTGCCCCGAGCATACCCAAAATCTAAACGTGTCTTCATAATTTACTCGAGAATGATCAAGTTTTTATACTTCATTCAAATTCCAAAGATTAATAGAGTCTAAAATTTTCATTTTTAAATCATTAATAAAACCATAGTAATCCAAATATCATATAAAAACCATGAATCGTGTATCTCAAATTATCATAACATTTGTCAAAATATATCAGAGTATAAACATCCCAGGCTAAACAAATGGTGTGTGCACTGCAATCATCCCGAGCTCTTCCCCTTGCTACCAGAAGTACCTGAAACCAAACTGAAAACTATAAGCATGAAGCTTAGTGAGTCTCCCCAAACTACCACATACCATACAACTAATGATGCTACTAGGAGTTACGGGCCCCGCCCACACTCAATGAGACGCGGGCCGCACTCACACTCAGCTATCATGAGATACGGGCCTCGCCCACACTCAGCTACCATGAGATATGGGCCCCGCCCACACTCGGCTACTATAAGATACAAACCCCACCCACACTCAGCTACTATGAGATACTGGCCCCGCCTACACTCAGCTAGTCATGAAAATACATACAAGTACCACATAGATAACAAGTATAACTAAACATATAAATATGTACCATGTTAGCTATCTATGAGATACGGGGCCCGCCCACACTCAGCTACCATGAGATATGGGCCCCGCCCACACTCAGCTACCGAACATACATACAAGTATCACGCAGGCAACAAGTATAACTAAATCTATCAATCAGTCATATATCCATTCTCAACTAAAGCTATGAGATACGGGCCCCGCCCACACTTCGCTAATTGGGAGATATGGGCCTCGCCCACACTTGGATACTAATCATACATATTCGGGTTGACCTTGGTGCCTTCGACTCGTTCTACTAGAGGAAAACTCACCCCGCACTGCTGAAGTCCTACGGATAATTCTCTGGCTGCTGGCTGACAAGTCCCAGAACCATCAATCGTCAAAACAAACCCAATTAACCATTTGGGTTTAAATGCATAACCATAAATACACACTTTCGGTAAAAGGACCATTTATTCTTGGTCCAACCATTGGCATTCTGATGGTCCAATATCTCATAATCATTAAGGCCCAAATATGACCCATCTATGTCCCAATTTTCCAAATTGGGCCCAAGCCTGTCCAATGGGTCTTATCCTAAAGCCCAATCCAAATATTCTAGTCCATATGCTTGTTCTTGGATGGCCCATCTAGAGCCCAATCACTAAAACTCAATAGGAAGGACCAACTCTAGGCCTAACCAAAATTAGGGTTTCTCACAGGAAATGACGATTAGGGTTAGGTGTTTCTTACTTAACCTATTAGGGACTTAATTCATTACGTCCATCTCTCTACTAGATAAGTCATATGATGTGATTGGGTGTAATTCCTACCTCAATTCCAATGGCCCAAAACGCGGGTCCCGATAAGTCCAATCTGACAAACCAAAAATTAGGGTTTTCTAAAACCTAATTAGGGTTTCTAATCCAATCATGTTCTACTTAATCCATTTTTTAAGTTTTTGATTAATTAATTATTAATTAAGTTGGGCACCACCCACTACCACCTCGGGCAGTGGTGGTCAATGGCGGCTCGCGCTGGCAGCCGCCACCTCACGGTGGTGGTGACAGGTTCTTCTTAATTATTCCAATCAAAATACAATATTATAATGAATTAAAAAAATGAACACACACACACACAAATATCACATACACACACCCAACTACCCTTGTGGCGGCAGGCGGTGGTTGGAGGTAGCAGCCACCACCTCACGGTGGTAGTGACGAACTTTTTCTCGATTTTCCGGCCAAACGAAACCACATAAAACACACACATTCCTAATTTGCAAAAGGCACCCCAACCATCCACTTGGTGGCGTTTGGCGACGACAGCAACACTACTAGCAGCGACAGCAACGACACAACAGATGTTTGCAATGACAGCCACCACCTTACAGTGGTGGCAATGGTTTCTATTGATCTTCAGCCCAACAACACGTCAACACATGTGAGACACGATGCAAAACAGCAGCCCTCAGCCACCGACTTGGCGGTTGGCAGCGCTGGAATGAGCTAAGGTGACGACCAAAAGCCATTGTCGGCGGCAACGACGGGCCTGACGTCGAACCTATAAGGAGAAATGAAGAATGAGATCTTGTTGGCATTTCGAGAGCCTTCTGGTCGCTCATGGCCCGTGCGACGACATACCTAGCTCCAATTTCCGGTCTTCAGCGGCACCTCCGGTTACACACAGCGTCATTGGCAACAGGCGCTATTGGGTGGAGTCCGACGGTGAGGTTGTAGGTGGCGACTGGAGGGTCACGTGCGATGGCGCTTCTGGTGGTTCTACAGTTCCAACAATGAAGACAACTTCCCCAACCGGTGTTCATTCGACCGGTCACGGTGGTTCTTCCCCAACTATGCACAACGTCCAACGACAGAAGTGATGGTGGCGACGGTCGGAAGGAGTGGGAGGTGAAGGTGGCGGCTAATGTCTCTTTTAGGGTTAGGGTTTCGGGAGGGTGGTGCTTATATACCCGGTATCAAGAAACTTTACCCCTTAACGATAATAATGGTCCCTCCCCCATAAAAATCTTTCCAAAAGAAGTCCATAATTTACCATTTAACCCCACCTTTTGAAATCCCTTACAAATCAAGTCCGAAATTTTACCAAGCAACCCCTCCCTCTACAAAACCTTTTCAACTTAGGTCCAGAATTTACTCTTTAGCCTCTGCTTCCATAAATCCTTTCATATTAAGTCCCATACTTACCAAACACCTTGCTATATAATTATTGATTTTAGGGCTACTATTCATTCATTAATTTGTTTGTTTATTTACACTGGCTGTTGACCAATCAATGAAACCATCGTTAGGGGCTCTGTCATGTGGACCTTACAAGGGGCATTGCCCTTTGACATCGTATTTTGTCTTGTTTGGATCAAACCAGTTGAATATACAAGTGTGAACCACAATCCATTTAACTAAACATACATATTAGTAGTCATGGATAGATCTTGGGTCAGTCTCGGAATCGAAATGGTCCGACCTTTTTTGGACCGGTTTCAGGCGATCTATTTCGATCCAGACTTTGCCAGACCCGTCTTTTTTCAGTCAAATATTTTTTTGGTTCGGTCTTTTTCGGATCGATCTTTCTTTAGTATGGTTTATTGGGATGGTCTCAGACTTTTTTGATACAATCTCGTGTTCTTTATGTGCGCCTTTTTCAGTACAAATTTTCATTTTTTTTGGTTTTTGGATTTCGATTTTGTGTTTTTCTGTTAAAATGTGTGATTAACACCCAAATAATACATTAAGAATTTAAGATTTACCAAAAGTTATACATCAAATTTAATAAAAGAAAGAAAGTAAGAAGTTGGGTAACGTATGATTAACATAAAAATGATAAGTATATAAACTTTGGATTTCAATATTTTTTAGACAAGTCTCGGGTCGGTCTTGAGTCGATATCAGAACGGTTCGGTGTTTTTTGAGACTAGTCTTGGAATGGTGTTGTCTTTTGCCACACTAGTCTCGGTCGGTCTTTTTCGTTTTGGTTTTGTTGTATCCCATTTTGGTCTCAGTCTTCTTTTAGGATCGCTTTGTGACCTGTTGTAACAACTCAAAATTTTAAACCTAGCAAAGTCCAAACCCTAATCTAGCACAAGTGAATCTACATTGCACTCCTTGTTGCATTATAGCCTCTATAACCATTAGGGCTTATTTATAAATTAGTAACTAAGCATGGTTTGAAACTTAAGTAATTTATGTTAGTATAAGCTAATATAAATCAAAGGATAAAGGGGTTAAAACATAAATATACTCCATCAATAAGAGAATTCGTTCCATACTTCAAAGAATCAGATAGAATTCGGTCAAGGAAATGAATTAAAACAAGAAATCGGTTTTATGAATCTATCCTAAATGTGTTTTCGGTCACCACATTCAAACCAAGGGAGAATTCGGTCTTGTTATGACCGAATTCACATGATTTTGGCCCATTAAATACTGAACACACAAGGGCCCAAACCCATTAAGACCGAATTCCCAATGCTATTTATATGTGTTCGGCCGAATTCAACTTCATTTCCCATTTATTCACACTGAATTCTTCCCAATTTTTCTCTCAAAACTCATAAGTTTTTGCCAAGAAGATCTTCAAATCTTCATAAATCCACCAAGAACATTCATTCATACCTTCAAATCTTCAAGCAACCCACCGAAATCACCAAGCCTTGAGCGAATTCACCTATTGCTCACCGAAAACTATATTAGTTCACCGAACATGCACTTTCAACATTTCCCAGTTCATTTCCAATTTAATTGTAAGTCCTCTTTATATAATTAAATTATTATTTAACCTTAATATTTAAATTAATATCTTATTAATTTAAATACGACGTCGAATATAATTATTTTAGGATAACGTTATTCGCACGTATGCTAGCCCGAGGATCGTCACTACTGTTTCACTACCGATACCCTATCGAAACACGAATACGCACTAGAGGTGAGTTCATAGCCTTACATTTTCAATATTTTTCAATGTTTTTAGGGAGGGGCGGGGGGAATACAAGTAAAACACAAAGTAATTTGTGTGTTAACATTCAAAAGATTTCAAACTGTTTTAAAGCACATCAAGTCGTTTTCAACGGATTAAAACTATATTAAAAAGTATTACAAACTACTTCAAATGTTCTATACTTTTCTTTCAAAGTGCATGTTATATGTATATGCCTTATACATATATAAATACCATTTTATTTAAATAAAGATTTAACCCTTTTGTAACATGTCGAGCAAAAAGGTACCTTTATTATCGTTTTATCGAGTTATACAAACTGTTTAGTTACAAGGACTTTCAATGCATACAAAATGTACATTTAAACTATAATAGGTATAGTTTATGGAACACTACTCTAGATCACTACTACAAGGATACACTACTGAAATAACTATTTAAGTATAATTATTTTATATTACTAAGTGCATTACTACAGGATAATGCAAAATGATATTCCACGATCAATACAATTGGCTGAATCCCGTGAAATCATTTCATAGAAGTTCATTGAGATCTTCTTTTTATAAAGCACGATTTTTAATACAAGAGAACACTATAACACTACACGTAGAACCATTTAATACATGGTTGTGAGACACTACTTCGGGTACCCGCCAGGGTATAGGTTCAAGTCCTATAAATTATAACCAGAGATCCCGGATGGAGAGCGTGAAAATTATGTATAGATCTATACAGGGCTGATAATCCCACATCTAAACTGCTAGCTACAGTTAGGCAAGCATGACTGGGGGTGACAAATGTCATAAATACCGACGCCTGAAGAACATTGTAGAGGCCACTAGGTCATATTAGTACGGTTATATGAAACTCACAATAGTATAAAGAAGGTTTACGGGATTAACACTACTTTAAAGATTTTATGTTAATATTAAATCTTCCCTACACCACTTTCCTAGTACAATACACTTACATTTTGGGAAAAGGATTTCATAAAAACGTTTTGATAATTTAACAAACTACAGTACACTATTTTACACTACTTTTGGTGGATTCCATGCACTACTACAGACACTACAGACATTACTACACTATAAACACTACACTACGTGTTTAGTAACAAGAGCATACATTCAAAATGGAACCATAATGCAAATTATATGATCCCTTAGTTATACATCAAGGTGACATATATATATATATATATATATATATATATATATATATATAGGACCCGGTAAGTAGTAGAGTGGGTGATTTCCGCTTTACTTCCTGTTCCTTGTTTGGTTGTGGGCTTAGAGCAGATTCACACAGTCTACTACTTATTCGATCTTGGTTATATATAACTTGTATATACTAAATAACCATAGGAGGAAACAGGTATGGGTTAGGTTACTAAATATAAGTACAACAAGAGTTACTAAATACAAGAACAACATACTATTTTCTAGTACAAATCATACTTTTCCGAAAGAACGTTTAACTAGGTGTCTACATATAATTGGATTGCATACAAACATGACTGTAATTCAATACTTTTACATAAGTGAGTCAACAAAATTTTCATTTCTTTACATCAAAAGATGTAGGATTTTCTGGAGGAACAACCGAAGGTTTTCAAGGAACAAAGAACATACTTTCTAAATACAAATGCTTATGAACTCACTAAATTTAATGTTGACACTTTTTCAAACCACTTGTATTCTCATGTCACTAGTAAACAGGTATACATACAGGGTTCCAGATGGGAGAGCATTGTAGCTTCAAGTCTTGTTTCGCTAATTACTTTTGGAGTCAATCATATGTGATTCACATACAATGTAAACACTATATTATCAATACAATGGTTGTTGTTGCTTTGATTACTATTATTCATTTGTTGTGATACTATACATGACGTCCTCCACCCCCGAACGTTTCCGCCGTCTCGGTTTGGGGGTGTGACAAATTGGTATCAGAGCATTGTTTATAGTGAGCTAAGTATATCAACCTCTAAAAGATATATAACTATAAATACAATAGGGGCGAAGTGCTCTGACTAAAACTATACTTTTAAAATATAATTATTCTTATATAAGTATACATACATGCATACATACTAGAACAAGTATCACAAGAAGTACAATACACAAGTATTTAGGAAGTTGAACTGCACGAGTAGGTCTAGAGATATATAATCAATTCTTGAGAGAATATAGCCTAATCAACTATATTTAACCGAGAGGTGATTAGCATATACCTAGGAATGGTCATGGTGTTGCAACAAGCCTAAAACTTACCAACCCCATATACAAAGGATGTCCATAACAAAACATAAAGTAAAATACTATTGGAGTATTTTAGGATACTATAAGATAACAACAAGTCTAAAAGCATACCAAGTTCATATACCAGGAAGCTCTAAAATCAAGCATACAAATAAAATACTATAGGAGTATTTTAGGCACTATAAATAACTTATGTGAAAATCTAAAAGACCCTTATTGGTAGGTCTATAATTGCGGAGTGTATGTTTCCAGGGTTGGATATAGTTGAGATCTTATAGACTTAGAATTTGTGACCTATACTCTACTTCCAATTTATTGTTTGGTTGTGGTTTAGAGTAGGGTCACTTATTCGAAGGTCTATTTAATCTCACGTTGTATACAACTTGTATATACTGCAAGATTATAGAATGACTCGGTAAGGATCACCCCATAAAATAAAATTCGTTTTATTTAAATCTCATAGATTCTTTAGACACTTCCATTCTCGCACGAATAATATAGATAGATATAGCCACTCCACTACGACAGTCAACAGAGGAGTCGAGGAGGAACAAGAAGAGGTTCATGAAGAGAATTCTGAGAAAGGATTAGCCGAAGATAGAGGCACCAAAATAATCACTACTGAACCATACCCTAGCGAGAACAAACATAAGAGACTTGCTCATACATTCGAGGTCTGACTCTCCATTCTAAAGTAATGGGGATCAGTGTCAAGACCCAAAGCAGAATGGAGCATAGATTCAACACTCCTACGGAGGACAAGAACGCCATAGGAATGGCCAGAGACAACAAATTCCTACAGTTGAATCTAGGATAATCGTGTCAGGAACATAGAATAGAGAAAACCTCTCACTAGACATGCGAAGAGGCCGACCACTATATACGTCACACTAATAATTAATAAACTAATACAACCTAGTGAGTTAGTGATTGCACTGCTCACATTATGTGTTAGGTTTATCCTGTCTTTGGTGACAATTAGTAACAGTTATTTAATTCACATAAATTCATTTGAGGGTAGCCACCAGGCCCACTACTAATTTATAAGTCTATTTTACATAGACTTTTGTTATGAATTGTTTTAAGAACACTATAAAAGTTGGAACATGATACACTCGAAACTAAGAGAACTTAGCTAGATAACTCTCGACTTATAGCCACTACTAAAGAATTATTACCGTCTCATTTTGTAAACCTCATGGTTGAAAGATACATTCTCGTAGACCTATAGGGTGCGATCATACCAACACTAATGCACCGGATCTCATCAGAACTCCCCAGCTAAGCGTGCTTGGGCGAGAGTAGTTCTAGGATGGGCAAACTTAACACTCATACAAAACCTACTTCTACCCACTACCATAACTCCATCTTAGGAATGTTTAGCAGAAACATTGAGAATAGCTCAGCAAAAACGTGAAATTTATATATGTGTATATAAATTGTAAGAATGCAACTGACAATGATCATCGTTACTCACGAGATCGTTTCTCTCCATGTAACATAATCATGTCTTCACAAAGAGGTAATCAGCCAACCGACGAGACATCAATTCTGCAGATAGACTCTGCTACTTTTCAAGTTGTGGTCACAGCAGCTGTAACAGCCGTCATGGCACAACTCAATGCTAACAACGTAAGTGGAAGCGCAAGCGATGCCTAAAATACTAATCGAGATAACAATCAAGGACACCAGAGAGTGTCTACTGACAAAGACACCTCGGACCACAAACCTCAGAGCAAGAAATGAAAGTTTTGGAAAAAAGGAGCGCAACGTATCTCAAAGACTTGCTAAGAGGAAACAGCCCGTGGCTCCTCCTGCAGTCACAACATCTACCACGACATCCGCCACAACATCTACCGCTCCAGCACCAACCAGTCGATATGCTTGGAAACTCCCGAAGTGCGACAAGTGCAATTTCCATCAAAAGGGAGTATGTTGGGTGATACATTGCAAGAATTGCAAAAAGAAGGGGCACATTGCCCATTTCTGTAGGAATCCGGCCCGACACATCACCTCGTACACCAATGCCAATGTGAGCTCAGTATGCCACCTATGCGGTGAAACGGGGCACTTCAAGAGGGACTATCCAACTAAGAGGAACGATGGAGGGGCAGGAGGAGTTTGACAACCAAACCAGTAGAAGCAGCGAGGAACCTTACTAGGACTTTTAGGAGTGTTTCAAAAACAAGAATATTTAAGTATCATAGGTTGTGTGGTACGTGGTATGTTTGCTAAAACTTTTGTCAATTAAAAAGTAGTTAAAATACTCTCTCGTTCGATCAAATCACAACACTCATATAAAAACATATACTTAGGATCCTTGCAGGTGAGCTATGATTACTTAGCGTATACATCAGAGTTATGTATAATTAAGATATTGCAGGCTTAGAGTGAGTGATTCCGCCTTATCTCCTATTCCTTGTCTAGTTGTGGATTTAGGGCAGAGTCACTCAGCCAACGGTCTTATCAATCTTAATTACACATGACTTGTATACACCAAGCGGTCATAGAGAGACCTAACATGAATCATAATATGAAGTATTATCACTAGTTATCAGAACACTCTTACTGCTAGTACTCGCTTGTTGCGGTACGAATCATTTGCAGTAATAATAACACTGATCAAAACAGAATGCACTATCGAGTACACACGGGATGCACTATCGCTCTAACAGATGTTTCTTTCAAATCAACTTAACACATGTTTCACTAAGAAGTTTCAACGTTGTCATTCGTGGTCATCGTCATATCGATTCCATGTGCTACCAAAGAAACCCTCGTCTTGACAGCTAACTAACGGAACCAACCGTCACTCAGAACGACAAACCCTACTTAGACCTCAGAATCATTTCTCGTTACGAAACTCCGAAGTACTCATCCAAGGAGTATTATATTTTTCAAAACCTATCTGAAGTATTCCCAGCAAAATTTTCGGGAATACCACTCTTGCAGCAAGTCAAGTTCAAGCGCAGTGGCTAGAGACGAATACGGTTAACCTATCACTACTAAGTGTATACGCAAGGGTGGTATATAATTTAGATTCTACGGACTTAGGATGTGTGTTTCCGCCCTATCTCTTGTTCCTTGTATGGTTGTGGACATGGGGCAGAGTCACCCATCCGACCGTCTTATAAATAATAATTATATACAACTTGTATACACGAGGTGATGATAGCTGAACCAGGTATGAGTCTTACCATGAACTTCAGGACAAAAGCTGCCCAGATCTATAAGTGGACATCCTACCAATTGGATGAACATAGACAAGTAAGCTAAACCCACCCACTCTCCACTGATCAGAACAACAGACCCAACAGTGAAGATCCGTTGGAACGCCAAGCGAGGCTTTGAACTAACTGGAGAACGATGATTTCAGAGGGAAACGAAGTACCCACTCATTTCCTAGTTCCGAGTTACCACTCAAAATTCGAATTTTGGGACGAAATTCCCTCTAACGGTGGGATGATGTCATAACTTGAAATTTTAAACCTAGCAAAGTCCAAACCCTAATGTAACACCGTAAAATTTGAACAATTTTTCACTTTTGAAAAACCATAAAATATCATTCACAATCATTTTAAAAACATTGTATCAACATTGTATCAGTACAAAACCCCAAGATCATAATATATAAACTCCAATGTGCGTGTGTACGAATCATGTCGGCACCTTCCCGCGCTCATCACTGGTACCTGAAACACATAACACAACAACTGTAAACATAAATGCTTAGTGAGTTCCCCAAAATACCGCATACAACACATACGCCACTCAAGGCTATAATACAACCCTCCGGTCGATGTGTCTCAGCGAGACCCTCCAGTCCCGTAGCTCGTTGGACCCTCTGGTCCGATCATAGCTCGTTGGGCCCTCCGGCCCGGTCTGTATCGTTGGACCCTTCGGTCTGGTCTATAATCATCATACAACATACATATATCACATAGCACATAATCTCATACATAACACATAAGACCCTCTGGTCCACACATAATATCACTCTAGGTAATGTATAGTGAGAAGACTCACCTTAGGTGTCTCGATAAGTCTCTGACTCGGTAGAAATGTGATCTAGCCTCCGCCTAATCACACAAAGTAAATACTCTCATAAATACCACTATACTCAACCCTAAAAGTCAACAAAAGTCAACGGTCAAACTTTGACCCGACTCGTCGAGTGCACTTGGGCGACTCAACGAGTCTACACGTGTCCACTGACTCTCTTAGTCCCTCTCTTGGCACGTCGAGTACTTCCCCTGAATTGACGAGTCACACCTGGCATGAATCGTGGGGCCACCCCAACTCAACTCGTCGAGTCTCAAGAACAACTCGGCGAGTTCTGTCTTGAACTCCAGTCCCCCTAACTCTCCCTGACTCACCGAGTTATTCCCCAACTTGGCAAGTCCACTCACTGAGTGATTTATGGGAAACCCTCATCCTACCCGCTGAGTCTGTTCTTCGGACTCGGCGAGTTCATGCCATGCACAAACTCTATAGGCCTCCTGAGGTCAGATCTGCTCCATACATTCATAGATCTGGCCTTCCCAAGCATGATAATCACGTAAAGTTCAGACCTTGACACTTATATAACATCTAAATGGTCTAACTTGGTGATTTAGCCCCAAAAATGACATCCCAAGCTCATGGCTCCCAAAATGACTCATAAAGCTCCAAGGGTTAAGGTCTCTGGACCTCTTTGGGTCCAGATCCAAAACATAGACTCAAGAAGGGACCAAATGCTCCACTTATCCAACCTCTAAAAGGGTTAGAAAACCCTAACACTAAGAATCAACACCAAAACTGAAGAAGGTCCGAGCAAAATACCTCAATATGATCTCTATGAACTTAAAAATCACCAAAATCGCACCTCCTTCAGCCTCCTCTTGCCTTGGTCACCTCCTTCTTGCAAAAACACCACCAAAAGGATCAAGAATGGCCTCTCCTTCCTCACAAACGCTCTAGATCTCTTAGGGTTTCTCTCTGGGGTTTGGTGGCCGCAAATGACGGCCCTAAGAGCCTTTAAATAGGTCTCAAACCCTGAAAATTAGGGTTTCATTAAACAGCATGGACTCGCCGAGTCCACTCATGAACTCGCCGAGCCTAGCTGTGAACTCGGATACGAATCCGCGACCATACTCGGCGAGTTTAAACACCAACTTGCCGAGTCTCCTCACAACTTCCAAAAATAAAAGAATAAAATATTATACCTGGAACTCCGGATGGTACACCTAATCTAGCACAAGTGAATCTACATTGCACTCCTTGTTGCATTGTAGCATCTATAACCATTAGGGATTATTTATAAATTAGTAACTAAGCATGGTTTGAAACTTAAGTAATTTATGTCAGTATAGGCTAATATAAATAAAAGGATAAAGGGGTTAAAACATAAATATACTCCATAAATAAGAGAATTCGCTCCATACTTCAAAGAATCAGATAGAATTCGGTCAAGGAAATGAATTAAAACAAGAAATCGGTTTTATGAATCTATCCTAAATGTGTTTTCGGTCACCACATTCAAACCAAGGGAGAATTCGGTCTTGTTATGACCGAATTCACATGATTTTGGCCCATTAAATACCGAACACACAAGGGACCAAACCCATTAAGACCGAATTCCTAATGCTATCTATATGTGTTTAGCCGAATTCAACTTCATTTCCCAGTTATTCACACTGAATTTTTGCCAATTTTTCTCTCAAAACTCATAAGTTTTTGCCGAGAAGATCTTCAAATATTCATAAATCCACCAAGAAAATTCATTCATACCTTCAAATCTTCAAGCATCCCACCGAAATCACCAAGCCTTGAGCGAATTCACCCATTGCTCACAGAAAACTTTATTTGTTCACTAAACATGCACTTTCAACATTTCCCAATTCATTTGCAATTTAATTGTAAGTACTCTTTATGTAATTAAATTATTATGTAACCTTAATATTTAAATTAATATCTTATTAAATTAAATATGATGTCGAATATAATTATTTTAGGATAACTTTATTCGCACGTACGCTAGCCCGATGATCATCACTACTGTTTCACTACCGCTACGCTATCCAAACACGAATATGCACTAGAGGTGAGTTCATACTGATATGTGCATATTTAGTCATATATTTTGTATAGAATATTAATATTTTTTTGGCTAATTTATTGCAATTATGGAACAAAAGATGCTTAATTACGTTTAAATTATATTTTCAGTTCAAAAGAAGTGCTCGGAAGCAAAAGGAAGCAGGAGCAGCTATCAGGAGCTTGGGAATCAAAGAAAGAAGAAAAGAGCCAAAAACCAAGAAGGACTCGGCGAGTTGACCCTTGACTCGACGAGTTCTCACGAACATTCTCGAAGCAGAAGAGTCCTTTCCTTGCCGTACACGAAGATTTAATGAGAGACTCGACGAGTCAGTCCCTAGACTCGATGAGTCGCCTCTAATCTATAAAAAGGGTCTTTCAGATCGATACGGGAACTTTTGGAGGAAACCCTTGGAGAAAAGCTGCGATTAGAAGACCTGCTAAGGTGCTGGAAGTCAGAGAATCAACCCTAGATCCAATTTTGAGAAGAATCAAGGCAAATTAAAGTCCATTCTTACTTATTCTTTAAGTTGAACTATGTTTGAGCTACTTGATTTCGTTTTTGATCTTAGTTTTACTGTAATCATGAGCTAAAACTATTATCTTCTGTTTAGGATAGATGACTTTATGATTATGGTATGATTTTATGGTTGGATTAATTTAATCTGGTGAATATGTTTTGTTAAGCTTGTTAAAGAACCTTATGTGTTAATTATAAATCTTCTTCTGTTAATTAACCAGTATATTAAGTTGCACGACCATCTCTTAATTACTAATCTCATATAATTTATACGAAAATATTGTTATATGCCTAGGAATAGCGAACGTGAAACTAGGGTTAATAGAGAATAGGTAAGTTAATGTGTGAGCTTGTGTGACGAACCATCAGCAAAAGGTTAATTGAACTACCAATTTAATTAACCACTACAAGTCTTATTTAACCCGAATCAATAAACAAGAAAACCTGTTAATTTAACCAACTGACCATTGTTTGAATTGATTTGTTTTCTAAGGATTAGTAATAGCGAATGTGAACCTAATCACACTAATCGGTAGCCATTGAAAAGTTAATCCATTGCACTTGCCATAAAATCAACCATAAGAATAAAGGATTCAACCGTAAACAGAAGCCTTCTTTATTATTGAATTTAGTTTATATTTGCTTGCTTAGTAGGTAGTTTAAGTTTTAGTTAATTGTTTAAGTTTCTAGTCTTGCAAAACTAGAGAAAACTCTTCCTTTTATTATTTGTTTTTTAGATAATTCTAGTAGTTAGTTTAATTTGACGTTCCCTGTGTTCGATACCCTGCTTGCTTAACTATACCACCAATTGATAGGTACACTGCCTTTTGTGTGTTCAATTTATATTTAAAAATTAGGACTAAAACTAGTTGGTTTTACACACATCAAGTTTTTGGCGCCGTTGCTGGGGAACGGTTCTAAAATTTAATTTGATTACTAGTGTTATCGATCCTTTGTGTGAGATCTTTCTTGCACAAAGTTATTGTTTTAAGTAAATTCAGTATTAGGATCAATTTTAAGTTTTAGCTTTTAGGAATTTCTGTTTAATTTTTTTTTTCTATTTAAGCAGTGAACTCGTCGAGTCCCTACGAACAGACTCAACGAGTCCGTCGCTGAAACAGTAATTTTGTTTTTATTTTATTTTTGTTTTTTTACGCGTTTTTCTTGTTTTGGTTGCAGGTATTACATGACCCAAGGATCCAACACACCTTTGGTTCCTCCATTTGAAGATCCGGAATCCACTCTTAGGAAAAACAAGGACAAAGTACTTGAAGACACTAACCCGCCAAAGAAATCACCGTTCAAGGACCTCAAACCAGTCTTTGGGAAGAACAAGAACAAGCAAGAAGGTGAGTCTAGCAGCCAAAAGATTGAAGGAAGTAACCTTGGAAATCTTGGAGACGATACATTCCACAAAGAAGTCGAATTTGAGTACGATTATGAATCCAAATCCGAAGAAGAAAACAACTTTGAAGGTGAACCAATAACACCATGGCTAACATCAATGAAGTTTCCATGGGTGAATAGGAAGAAGAGGATATGTGACGATACCGGACCGGGACTCGTACAACCCATCATTCCCGCGACTGCCATTTTCAAACGAAAAGGCCACATACTTGCTCAACTTAAGGAAATCCCCTTGTACGAGAAAGATCACGAAGTTGCTTACAAACATTTGGACGACGTCAACGATGTAGTCGACTACTTCAATGTTCCAAATGTGCCTCGCGAAACAGTTTTGCTTTGTATGCTTCCAGTCACATTCAAGGGTGCTGCACAGGATTGGCTGAAATCACTCCCTCCAGGATCCATCACTACATGGGCTAAAATGAAGGAAGAATTCATTGATCAATTTTGCCCTCCCTCAAAAATAGCCAAGTTGAAGAAAGCCATAGCAAACTTTGAGCAACAAGCTGAAGAGTCCTTATACGAGGCGTGGGAGAGATATAAAGGTTTACTAAGGAATTGCCCACATCATGATCTTAATAGCCAACAAGAAGTCTCCATTTTCGATGATGGAGTGAATGTGACCACAAGGCAACTCCTTGATTCACAAGGACCTCTTACAAAGAAGCCATGCCCGGTAATCAAAGAACTAATTGAAGAATTCTCTAAACACTCTAAAGAGTATCATAACCCAAGGAATGACTTAACTCAAGGGGCGGTGAACTCAATTAATGATAGCATGGTAGTAATGATGGCTAAACTAGAGAGTTTGGATCGAAGAATGACTAAGATGGACCAATCCATCCACGCTATCCGGGTGGGATGTGAGAATTGTAATGGGCCCCACCTTACTAGAGACTGTGATTTGGACAAGAACGGAAATAGGAAAGCACAAGTGTGCTATTCAAGTGGTGATAGGTACGATGACAATTGGCAAAAACCCAAGAAGGAATGGCTCCCGTATGATGAGTACAAAAAGGCAAAGGAGGAAAAATATAAGCAAAAAGAAAGGGGATGACTTTTATCAAAAAGAGGAACCGGTGCTAAAGAAGAAATCTGATTTGGAAGATATGTTCCCAAGATTTGTAGCCGCATCCGAGAAAAGACATAATGATATCAAGATATGTTCACAAGATTTGTAGCCGCATCCGAGAAAATACATAATGATATCAATGTTGCAATAAAAGAACAATGAAATATGTTAAGGGAGCAACAAGGCATGATTAGAGAGCATCAAACTATGATGATAGATCAACAAGCTATGCTTAGGAATCAGCAAGCTTCCATTCATAACATTAAGAAGCAGCTAGGTCATCTTGCACAACAAATCAATCATAGAGTACTGGGTGGACTTCCATGCAATACCGAAAAGAATCCAAAAATGGCGCATATAAATGCTATAACAATTGATTCTGAGAAAAATTTCGTTCTTCTGACCCCTATCCAGAAGGATGCCAAAAAGGTGCAAGCAGAAGAGGCAGAAAAATCAAAGTTGGCAGAACCCGACTCGACTCACCGAGTCCCATACAAGGACTCGACGAGTCTACGACTTGTTGATAAAACCAGTTGTCTTTTGAAACCTTATCAGCCTCCTTTGCCATTTCCAAGTCGAGCCATACCTGATGAGCAGATCCAATGGTATAGAAAATTTATGAAGCATGTAAAGGCCCTCCAAGTGAACATTTCATTTGTTGAAACGATACTTCAAACACCTAAATACGCATGCTTGCTTAAGGGTCTCTTTGCAGCTAGAAAAGATATGGCTGAAGTCGCTGAATTAGTATTGAACGAGTTGCTAGAGAAGAGGGGCGATCCGGGTAGCATTACCATATCTTGTCAATTTGGAAATATAATTACCACTCGAGCGTTGACTGATTTGGGGGCAAGTATAAATCTCATGCCATGTTCTTTCTTCAAGAAGTTAAACTTGTCGGATCCGAAGCCTATCCATATGAAGATCCATCTAGCCGATAAAACGATAAAACATCCAATTGGAATATGTGAAGATCTTTTCATCAAGGTTGATAAATTTATTTTCCCTGCTGATTTCATAGTGTTCGACATGGAGGAAGACCTTAAAGTCCCAATCATTCTTAGGAGACCATTCTTGAATACTGCAGGTGCTATAGTCGATGTGCGCGAATCTACATTAACACTAATTGTGGGGGATGATTCAGTAATTTTTAAAGCAGAGCAAGAAAAAAAGCATGAAGAGATAAGGAAAGATAAGGCTTCCTTAATGGATTTGGATGACGAATTATTAGAAAGAGAGATTGCACTTTTGCAAGAAAGCAATCCAAATCAATTCATATTAGCCTTCAAAGACAATTTTGATGCTGAAAGCGATTTGAGGGAGATAGAGAAGATGTTAGAGGAAGCAGATTACCAGGAAGTCCATAGAAGTATTGAGAACGCATCGATTCGCCGAGTAGCATCTACTGACTCGACGAGTCCAAATGAAAAGTCAAGACCAATGGTGGATTTTGTCCTGCAAACTACGAGTACCCTTTCCAGACTTGATGTGCATATTTTGCCTGAGAAGTTACTTGAGGAAATTGATGTTTTTAATGATGTAAGTAACTTTGAAAATGCCCATTTGGCTTATCTTGACACAATTGTGCAAAAGGATGGAGAAATTCAACATGCCATCAAGGGAAGCTTGGAAGATGAAAAGACTATTAAGGCCTCGAATAGTGATACACATCACTCTTTTAATTAGTCACACATGCTTGATAGAAAAGCTATGACAACCACAACCAAAAGGACCAAACCTCGAGCCCGCGTGGCTACTAATTATGAGGTGTTCACTTTTGAACCACCAGATTCTTTAGTATGTGACGAAAGTAAGGAAGAATCTTTGATATCAAGTGATGATGAAGTGACAACAGAAAGGGCAATCAAGATAGACGAAGAAGAAGTACAAAAGATGGATCCAAAGAATGGGGTAAAGAAAAAGAAGTGTGGAAAAAGGACAAGGTGTGAATCTGAAGACAATGCTAAAAAGAGAAGGAAAGAAGAATTGAGAAGGGCGTATAAGAGAAAAATACATGCTTAAAAATCAAAATACAAACCACAAAGGATTAAGCTTGACATCCCGATGAAGGACAACACATAAACGTAGAGCGGGAAGGAGTCCAGCTAAAGACTCCTCAAAAAGAAGCGCTTGATGGGAGGCAACCCGTTATGAGAGTTTGCTTTCTTTTTCTTTTCTCATTTTTTTTTTGTTTTTGTTTAGTTTTATTAGGATTTTTCTGTCCAAATCTTCCTATTTGTCTACAAATGGTTGCTTGAAGACAAGCAAGGCCTGAGTGTGGGGTGTGGTAAATTTAATAAAGTTTTTGGGAAAAAAATTTCAAAATTTTTAAACAGCTTAACAGACTCGCCGAGTTAGGCCACTTACTCGACGAGTCCATACGATCAAGGAAAATTGACCTGCGGCATGACTCGCCGAGTCAGTCCCTGGACTCGACGAGTCGGTATTATTTACTAAAAAAAAAAAATTTTACAATTCGGTAAAATTAAGGTTTTAACCCTAATTGAAACATCACTTTCATTCTACACAATAGCCGACACTACATGTCGTGCCAAAGCTCTCTCAAGCTCTCATCTTCATTCTTCTCTTGATTTCTCCAAAATCTTCACACAAGGTAACGATTTTCACTCCTAATTATGTTAATGGTTCAATCTTTAGATGTTATATGGTCTTAATTTCTGGAAAAAACCCATTTTTGAAAATACATGATTTCTAGGGTTCTTAAATTTGACATGTTTTATGAGTTTTTTTGTTAATGGTTATGAATTAGTGCTCAGAACACCTTTGTGGACAAACCCCTGAGATGAATTTAGAGTTTACATGACTCAATACAGTTCGAATCACAGTAGGACCCAATGTGTTCATCAGACTCGCCGAGTCCAGTCGTGTTTTCCAGATTATGAGTTTTGATGTTTTTCTGTATTTTGTGGTTTATTGGTGTTGTTTGTGTTATTTTGCAGGAACATGTCTTTCAGAAGGGGTCAAAGCTCTCATGGGAACTAAAAATCCCATCCTTGGTTAAACTTTCCACGAATCAATTCGGAGTCTACAATGAGGAAGTGGAGAAAGAGGTTGGAAAAGATGAAAAAGAAGGAAATCCATGTCACAAATGCAAATGATTGGGAGTGGCTTGGACGAGTGCATTATGTGGAAGAATTAGCCCCTTATTTGGTCAAAACATTCACGCATAATGGGGTGTCAATAACCCGTGACGGATGGAACCGATTATTCAGAATTCAAGAATCGGTGTACCAAGAATTGTCCTGGGAATTTTCTCCACCGTTTCTTTTCATGGAGGAAATGATTATTATATTCTATGGAATATTGCATTTTGTCTCGGTGGGGAATACCGCCATTTTAGTATGGTGGAGCTAGCTTGGAGGTTAGGAATTTATGACCAACAATTGGTCAACACTGGTGCGTTCAGTACTTTTCTTGAACATTGTCACGAAGTTTTTCCGGATGGTGTCAAGGGTCCTATTTGGTGGAGTACTATTGCTAACAAGGTTTACATTCCCAAATCCGCTCAAGAGGAGAGTATCAGATCATCCACCGATCGGCTAATTCATCGCCTCATCTCAAGTACGATCAACATGTGGAAAGACGACGACAAGGTTCCTAACCTTGATGTGTTCTATTTGTGGAGTATTATTACTCCAAATAATTTTTGCAGTCTCCCATATTTCATGGCATCCTATTTATCCGAGGGAGCAATCAAGGACAGGAAGACTTCCAAAATCAATGGCGGAATGTTTGTGACCCGCCTAGCAAGGTCGTATGGGTTGATGAACGCAGGGGCATGGGATATGATGACAGAGGTTTCGACCCCTCCTTTTAGCATTATGCTTTATAGGAGGGCAAGGATAATTGAAGATTTTGGTGGAGGAACCTTTGTTATTCCTCACGATGATCTGGTGATAGCGCCCGAGGAGCTGGGTAGATGAGTAAGAAGACGCCAACGAGAAGCCAATGATGAACCACCGGTAATCCCGATTGATGATGAAGTACCAATGGATTGGTACAATGTTGAGATGCACCGGTTGCAAAATGATTTGGCTAGGGGGATCAATTTCAGTAACCAATCACACATCCAAATGTTTAATCACTTCCAGCTTCCGCATATTGATGGAAGAAATTATCCATATATTCACACATGGGAGGAGCGAATAGAGGCGAGAAGAAGCGGAGAAAGTGGAAGCGGAGCGCGGAATGATGGTGAAGATGATGATGAAGAGGATGAGGAGGAAGAAGAAGATTGAATGATCCTTTTGATGTATATTTGGTTATGTTGAAAACAATTTTTATTTGTTTGTTTTTGTTTGGTTTTGTTTGGACAAGTAGTTTAGGATTTATTTTTGGTGTGTTTTTCCTTTTTATTACATGTTTGTTTTAGTCTTTTCATAATTTGAATAAAGGGTTTGCATGTAAAGGGTCTCGAGAGTGATAGAAGTATCGAGTCTAGACGAGAGAGAATGGAGTCCGAGTTTAGAGTCCGGTCAAGAAAAGAGTTGGAAATTGTCTAAATACTGAAGGAAAAAAATGGGAGAGTCTCGAGTGATCAGTTTCCAAACACATCAAAATTAGCTTTGGAGCAGAATATTAAACTTTCCACCCAGCGATGGACTCGCCGAGTGCACATAATGACTCAACGAGTCCCAATGTAATTTCACGGATTCTGCCTTTTCGCGATACAACTAGGTGCGTCAGATACCGCACTCGACGAGTTGATACATATTTCACATCTCAAGCTTATGATTTAATGATTATTTCACACGTCAATTGGATGCACTTTTAAAGATCAATTCCTGAAGATTTCCGAGAGTCTTTCCTGCATTTTTAGAGCTATGTACCACACGAGATATGACACCCAAGGCATGGATGAGTTGTTCCCATGCCAAAGTCAGCTCAAGATGGAGCTCAAAAGAAGAAATATCAACCTCGCCACTACTATCCCAGGGGGGTTTGTTCCAATTCTCTCTTTACTTTTATTTATTTTTATCATGCATAGCATGCAATGGGGACATTGCATGAATTAAGTGTGGGGTAGGGGGTTGGTTTCATTAGAATCTTAATTTGGGCTTAATTTTAAAAATTTTGCATTAAAATTGCTAGGATTAATTCAGAAAATTATGGTAAAAGCAATTAGGATTCATGCTAGTATTATGTTTTATGATTCTTTGAGGACCCAAATATTTAGTTGAGACAATATATGTTATAATGCATTTGTGGCCTCCATTATTCTAATGAAATGATGGGACAAAAACACAACCTCGCTTAGTTTGAGGGTCGCAATATGTTTAGCATCGTGTACCATAAATCTATCCAGGAAGGCTTGTATCTTAACCAATAAGGGTTAAAGTTAAGCACCCCTGTTTAAGCATGTAGGTTTTGAGTGAAAAAAAAGTGAGATATACATGTAAAGAAAAAAAAAGATAGAAATTACCAAAAAGTTGAAGATACCAAAAATCACACAAAAAGGTGATGTATTCAAAGAACAATTTGAAGATCAAATATCAAAGAAAGTGAAGAATTCAAGAGCTCCATTGTGGTATCTAAAAATTGTAATTCTCTAGATTATGTATGCTTGGTAGCTTTACAAAAATACCTTGAGGTTAAAAAAAAAGTTTTCTAAGGATTGATCTGGAGGGATGCATAAAATGTGTGTTGTTCGAAAGAAGTGGGCAAGTGTTTATGAGGATTGTGAGTATTTAGAGTATGGGGGGGTTCTTTAGGAAAAATTTTAGACACAAATGCATGCGTTGAGGTCTTGAAAAAATGGTTGGGTTTGATTAGGATTGTTTTATGTGATGCTAGTATGTTTAAAATTCAGTTTTGCTTGGGGGCAAGCAAAAGTCAAGTGTGGGGTAATTTGATATGTACATATTTAGTCATATATTGTGTATAGAATATTAATACTTTTTGGCTAATTTATTGCAATTATGGAACAAAAGATGCTTAATTACGTTTAAATTATATTTTCAGTTCAAAAGAAGTGCTCGGAAGCAAAAGGAAGCAGGAACAGCTATCAGGAGCTTGGGAATCAAAGAAAGAAGAAAAAAGCCAAAAACCAAGAAGGACTCGGCGAGTTGACCCTTGACTCGACAAGTTCTCACGAACATTCTTGAAGCAGAAGAGTCCTTGCCTTGCCGTACACGGAGATTTAATGAGAGACTCGACGAGTCAGTCCCTGGACTCGATGAGTCGCCTCTAATCTATAAAAAGGGTCTTTCAGATCGATACAGGAACTTTTGGAGGAAACCCTTGGAGAAAAGCTGCGATTAGAAGACCTGCTAAGGTGCTGGAAGTCAGAGAATCAACCCTAGATCCAATTTTGAGAAGAATCAAGGCAAATTAAAGTCCATTCTTACTTATTCTTGAAGTTGAACTATGTTTGAGCTACTTGATTTCATTTTTGATCTTAGTTTTACTGTAATCATGAGCTAAAACTATTATCTTCTGTTTAGGATAGATGACTTTATGATTATGGTATGATTTTATGGTTGGATTAATTTAATTTGGTGAATATGTTTTGTTAAACTTGTTAAAGAACCTTATGTGTTAATTATAACTCTTCTTCTGTTAAATAACCAGTATATTAAGTTGCACGACCATCTCTTAATTGCTAATCTCATATAATTTATATGAAAATATTGTTATATGCCTAGGAATAGCGAACGTGAAACTAGGGTTAATAGAGAATAGGTAAGTTAATGTGTGAGCTTGTGTGATGAACCATCAGCAAGAGGTTAACTGAACGACCAATTTAATTAACCACTACAAGTCTTATTTAACATGAATCAATAAACTAGAAAACCTGTTAATTTAACCAACTGACCACTGTTTGAATTGATTTGTTTTCTAAGGATTAGTAATAGCGAACATGAACCTAATCACACTAATCGGTAGCCATTGAAAAGTTAATCCATTGTAGTTGCCATAAAATCAACCATAAGAATAAAGGATTCAACCGTAAACAGAAGCCTTCTTTATTATTGAATTTAGTTGATCTTTGCTTGCTTAGTTGGTAGTTTAAGTTTTAGTTAATTGTTTAAGTTTCTAGCTTGCAAAACTAGAGAAAACTCTTCATTTTATTATTTGATTTTTAGACAATTCTAGTAGTTAGTTTAATTTGTCGTTCCCTATGTCCGATACCCTACTTGCTTCATTATACCACCAATTGACAGGTACACAACCTTTTGTGTGTTACATTTATATTTAAAAATTAGGATTAAAACTAGTTGGTTTTACACACATCAATACCCCTACGTTTTCACTATTTTTCAATGTTTTTAGGGATGGGGGGGTATACAAGTAAAACACAAAGTAATTTTTGTGTTAACATTCAAAAGATTCAAAACATCATGTCATTTTCAACGGATTCAAACTATTTTAAAAAGTGTTTCAAACCACTTCAAATGTTTTATACTTTTCTTTCAAAGTGCATGTTATATGTATACGCCTTATACATATATAAATACCATTTTATTTAAATAAAGCTTTAGCCCTTTGTAACATGTCGAGCAAAAGGGTACCTTTCTTATTGTTTTATCGAGTTATACACATTGTTTAGTTACAAGGACTTTCAATGCATATAGAACATACATTTAAACTATAATTGGTAAAGTTTATGGAACACTACTCTAGATCACTACAACAAGGATACACTACTGAAATAACTATTTAAATATAATTATTTTTTATTACTAAGTGCATTACTACAGGATAATGCAAACGATTTCTAATACAAGAGAACACTATAACACTACACGTAGAACCAATTAATACATGGTTGTGAGGCACTACTTCGGGTACCCACTAGCGTACTGGTTCAAGTCCTATAAATTATAACTAGAGTCTCCCGAATGGAGAGTGTGAAATTTATGTATATATCTATACGAGACTAACAATCCCACATCCAAACTGCTAGCTACAGTTAGGCAAGCATGATTGGGGTGACAAATGTCATAAATACCGACGCCCGAAAAACATTGTAGAGGCCACTAGGTCATATTAGTATGGTTATATGAAACTCACAATAGTATAAACTAGGTTTACGGGATTAACACTACCTCAAAGATTTTATGTTAATATTAAATCTTCCCTACACCACTTTCCTAGTACAGTACACTTACATTTTGGGAAAAGGATTTCATACAAACGTTTTGATAATTTATCAAACTACAGTACACTATTTTACACTACTTCTGGTGGATTCCAGGCACTACTACAGACACTATAGACGCTATAGACATTACTACACTATAAACGTTACACTACGTGTTTAGTAACAAGAACATACATTCGGAATGGAACCATAATGTAAATTCTATGATCCCTTAGTTATACATCAGGGTGACATATATATATATATATATATATATATATATATATATATATATATATATATAGGACCCGGTAAGTAGTAGAGTGGGTGATTTCCGCTTTACTTCCTGTTCCTTGTTTGGTTGTGGGCTTAGAGCAGATTCACATAGTCTACTACTTATTTGATCTTGGTTATATATAACTTGTATACGCTAAATAACCATAGGAGGAAACAGGTATGGGTCAGGTCACTAAATATAAGTACAACAAGAGTTACTAAATACAACAACAACATACTATTTTCTAGTACAAATTATACTTTTCCAAAAGAAGGTTTAACTAGGTGCCTACATATCAAAGGATTGTATACAAACATGATTGTAATTCAATACTTTTACATGTGTGAGTCAAGAAAACTTTCAATTCTTTACATTAGATGATATAGGATTTTTCGGAGGAACAAACCAATGTTTTCAAGGAACAAAGAACATACTTTCTAAATACAAATGCTTATGAACTCGCCAACTTTAGTGTTGACTCTTTTTCAAACCACTTGTATTCTCATGTCACTAGTAAACAGGTACACGTACAGGGTTCCAGATGGCGGAGCATTGTAGCTTCAAGTCTTGTTTTGCTAATTACTTTTGGAGTAAATCATATGTGATTCACATACAATGTAAACACTATATTATCAATACAATGGTTGTTGTTGCTTTGATTACTATTATTCATTTGTTATGATACTATACATGACGTCCTCCGCACCCGAACGTTTCCACCATCTCGGTTTAGGGGTGTGACACATGTCTTTTTGTGCATGTCTATATCTAACTTTTATTAGATCATAGTTCAAATCCTCAGTCACTTGTGTTAATTCCAATTACACTAAATGGTCGGTCACACCAAATCACCAATAATATGCCATCATTCTAATGTAACCTTTGAATATACACGGTAAGTTAAGCAAGCCAAAACATGTATATAAATGAAAATATCAAATCGATTGTATTATCAATTATTTGAATTCATCCTCATAATACAATACATGAATGAATATATACAACTATACAATAGTCTAAACAATGCTAATCATGGGGCCAACAAAATCTCAAATAATACATGCCCAAACGATAGACCAAACTCGAAATGACACCGCAGGACCCAAATATCCCAATTAGGCCCAAATCCATCATGGACCTATCCCGAGAAGGCCCAATACCCAAAAGGCCCAAAATATCCAATGGTCAACCCAAATCAACTTCTGGTCAATAGTCAAATTTCCAAAAAGATCACCAATCAAAGAAACTCACCTTGATTGAATACGCCCCACGTACTCAGCTGGTACGCCTAACGTACGCCCTTTGGGGCCAATACACACAGTATAACAGATGGGTGCACCCATCGTACTCCCCTGAATCACCCTTCTTCTCATTAAGCACTTAATCACATCATCCCTTGCTCCAAACTCTCCAGTCTGATTCCTATGGGTCACTTTTCAAGTAAAGTTGGCAACTTTACTAGCATGCATGGCTTAATGGGGCTCTAGAGCTCAAAAGAGCTTAATAGATGGTCTTAACACAAGCACGAACCCAAAAACTCCACAAAGCTTGCACCTTTATGAATTAGGGACCATTAGAATGTCCAGATCTACTAGATTGAGCTCCTAAAACAACCCTTGTAACGTCCCAAAAATCCGAACCAAAATTTTTCTTTAAATCTTTACTAAAACCATATTCATAAAAACATAACATAATTCAGAGTATTAATTCCAAAAACATCTTTTCATTATCAGAGTAAAACATCCCAGGCTGACGAATCAATGGTGTGTGCCATGCGATCACCCCGAGCTCTTCCCTCCGCTATCGGAAGTACCAGAAATCAAAACTGAAAACCGTAAGCACGAAGCTTAGTAGTTCCCCCAACCTACCACACACCATGCACAAACACATATAGCACATACTGGGCCACACCCGCTATTCCGGGCCTCGCCCGCTACAATGGCCCCGCCGCTCCAGGCCTCGCTTGGCTTCGTGCCCCGCTCGGATACATATCTGTTACTCTTAGGCCCCACATGTCTCTGGGCCCCACCCGCTAACCACATAATACAAATAGCATATAACACATAACTGAACATACTGTGACATCCTGATCTTCTCATCCAGAAAAGACCGATTTTGTTTATGCTCTATAAAAATCAGAGTATCTCTTTTTAAGAAAAACGTTGCGGAATTCGTTCTGAGAAAAACATGATAATTACATTATCAAAGCATTTCCGAAGAAAAGTATTTTTAATCATTTTAAAACATTTGGGATGTCATCGTCAATACAGAAACATAAGCATAAACAAAACTTACATTCATTATCACTAGTGATTTATATCTCCTTAATCTCTCAGTGTAATGTGACTTTATATCAACACCTGTGATATAAATAAAGTGAGCGAGTCAGGTTGGAAAACCTGGTGAGTACATAGGGATTTCAATCCCACAATGTTATATCATATATATAATTTAGAACTCACAAAATATACAATTTCACCATATACGTATAAGCAACTCTTATCCCACCCCGTCGATCATCACAACGAGACTATCCATACTCTCAAACCTAATATTAACCATTTTACCTAATTTATACTCCCGGATCAGAAATGAACGACTTTACCTAATCCATACTCTCAGATTAATGACGAATGGTTATGCCTAATCCATACTCTCGGACTAGGGACGAATGACTAATCCATACTCTCAGATTAATGACGAATGATTATGCCTAATCCATACTCTCGGACAAGGGATGAATGACTATGTCTAAATCCATACTCCCGGACTAAGGACAACTGACTATGTCTTAATGCATACCCCCGAATTAATGACAGTTGACTATGTCCAATCCATACTCTCGGACTAGGGACAATGACTGTGTCTAATCCATGCTCCCAGATAAATGACATATACCAAAGTTCTATTCTCTGAGTATAACTCACTTGTACTCGTAAGAAAATACTACCCAATATTCCTCATAATTAATTTAGGTCTACTCTTTATCCTAAATCATCATATATAATCAGGTATGTTCTTTAACACGTATTTCAGGCAACATCAGTTAACTCGCACATAAACATATAATTAATAATTCAATCAATACTTGTATTAAAATCATGTTCATGAAAGGGACTATGCACTCACTTGAAAAGGTGGTGATTCCGAACTCAGACAGCGCTTCGCTTCTTAAAAATAATTTGCTTCGACGAAACCTAGTATTATTACCACTAGAGTTTAGTCTATTATTTGTCGAGACTAATTAACAGTCTAGCTATTATTACTATTATATAAGCATTAAACAATACTTATATAACCCATAATAATAGCCCAAGTACTTATTATAAGTTCCTAATAACGTTACTATAGTTAAATAAAAACTATATTAAAAATCGCGTAGGCGCAACTCACTTACAATGGGTTTTATAGAAAACCGGGCTTTGCTTGGAGCAGCGTTCCCGAGCAGAAAAGCTCTTCATCTCGGAGCCGTCGAGCACTCCAGGGCTTCCGCCTCATGCTAGGGAGGTTCCCTAGCCTTTTCAGGGGGTTTCGGGGCTAGAGAGAGGTTCTAGAGAGAGAGTAAAGAGAAGAAAGAATGGGAAAGGTGTGAAGAAAATGAGGGTGAGATAGGTTCTATTTACAGGGTGAAAATGGTTGAACTTGGTGCCACATGTCACCATCTAGTGGCAAGACTTGGGGAGAAAGCAATGGCCAAGATTGTGCCACATCACCTATTTTCGCACAACACTTCCGACTTCTAAAATCCGTAACTTTCACATACGACATCCGTTTTTGACGTTCTTTATATCCACGCGTAGGTAAAAATAAGATCTACAACTTTCATTTTGACTCCGTCGGCTAATTCTCGACTGATCTTAAATTTAACAGTACGAGGAGATTATACTGTTAAATGTTTGCGTAAAATTCATAACTTCTACATACAGACTCTGTTTTTGTCTGTCTTTTTACCGTTGAGTTCCTATTAATGAGATATTCAATTCTCATTTAGGTCGCGTAGGCCAAAAACTGCTTGAACTAAAATTCGAGTTTCGGGCCGTGCACTGCTATGCCAAATCTTAGAAAATTCATAACTTCCTCATACGAAGTCAGATTTGGGCGTTCTTTTTTTGTATGTTCTCGGTTTAACATATACTACAACTTTTATTTGGATCGATAAGGCTAAAAAGTCCTTTATCAAAAATTCACTATTTACGCCTCCTGGTGTCGTGTCGGTTTTGCAGTAAAACTTCGACGGGCCATAACCTCTTCGTTATAACTCGGATTTCGGCGTTCTTTATATGTACGGAACCCTTGAGACATATTATAAAACTTAGTTAAGATTATTTATTCTAAATAATCTTTTGTCGAAAAGTCGTTTTCGACCCCTATTATCTCTAAATTGACTAGCCCGGATCTACAGGCATTACAATTATCTCCCCCTTAGGATGATTATGTCGCGGAATCATCAAAAAAATAGGCTCACATGATGAGTCCATACGTTATCTCTTCATCCTAAGTAATAACCGTAACGTTGATGTTTCTTCGAACGAATATGTAACTCTAAGACTTCCTGATTGTAGGCAGTGCTCGATCTTGCACTTGCTCCCTATCTCACGTTAGACTCCAAATTATGACCTTCAAGTAACAATCTCGATCCTTACTGGAGACTGCTTCTTCTTCTTAACAGACTTAAGATAAATTATTTTATTACTAAAATGGATCGATGTGTCATATTCTAATGACTTATCATCGTATGTTCCCACACTTAGACTCAAGTCTCTTAGAGTCTTCCAGAACAGACTATACATTTCTTCATGCTCTAATCACATCTTAAAAAGTAGCATTTCTAGCTACAAGCAACTATCGCAATACCTCTACTAATCACTTTAATTATCTTTTATTTCAATCTTCCGGCTTAAGTCAGATGCTACATCAAACTTGGTGCTCTGAACCACGTAACATACTTATTATAATCAGAGTCAATTCGATATGACCACTAGGGTCGGAATAACAATCATCCTCTTAGTCATTACCGAAACGATAGTAACGACATATTTGAATAAAATGGTATCAATTACTAGCTTCTTGGTAACCTTGTGACTTTCCCTGATCCAAGCTTGAGTCCTGTGCTTCCGATAGTATAGGCCTCTACTACCATTCACACCTACTCATACTCGTCCCCAGTATTGTCCCGCAGTTTTCCAAGTTATTGTACAAGAAATTCACATAACAATTAACACATCAATTATCAAAACGAAGGTTTTATATTATTCCTTGAAATGATTACATAGGTTTTCAAGTTCACGCTAGACTATGCCTCTAACAGGCTACATCATACGATATTATGGCTACTGCATAACTCGATCTTCGGATATGAAGTCCTCATCCTTGATTCCTCGCGTTGCCCTCTGCTTCGTCAAGGATCATCTGAAATGCTCTTGCCTTTGGTTTTGGCGGCATATTTGTCTTTGTTGCCCCGTCTTTCCTTGGGCAATCTTGCTTGAAGTGTCCCTCTTCACCACACTTAAAGCAGACATCTCTCTTGGTTGTGCATTCGTTGGCGTAATGACCAGTCTTCCCGCATTTAAAGCATGTCATCTCTTTAGAGCATTTCCCAATGTGCTTCTTTCTGCACTTGTCACACCATTGCGTTCCTTCTTCGAACTTATTTGAACCATACTTCGAGAATTTTCTCTTCTCGTCGGACCTTGAGGATCCTTCAAACTTTCTCTTCTCGCCAACCTCCATCTTGTTGGCGGCTCTTCCTTTGATCATATCTTCAACAGACTTGGCAGCCCAGATAGCTGCCTCCAGAGTAGGTGCCTGACATACTGGCACCGCATACTCCCATGGAAGTCCCTTTGCGTATTTGTCAATTTTTGTCAGCTTGTCCAGGACAAGGCGCAAAGCAAACTCCATCTTGTCCGTGAAGTTGTTGGTGTATTCATCGATGGCCATGCTTCCTTTCTTCAAGGTTAGGAATTGGTTCTCCAGCTCGAGCAGGTTTTGGGCTGAACAGTACTTACGTTTGAATTGCACCAAAAACTCTGCCCATGTCAGTTGCAGGGGCTCATTGGGGCTTAAAGTCTTCCCCAGGGTGTTCCACCAATGAACAACACCTCCTTGGAACTGTCATACTGCAAACGTGGTCTGTAATTTGCCTCTGCAACCACATGTCAAGAAGTCCAACTCCATCTCCGAGATCCAATCCATAACTCCGATCGGATCTTCCTTTCCAGTGAAATTCGATGGCTTGCAAGTCAGAAAATCTTTGTACTTGCATCCATTCCTCTCGACTCCGTCATCTTGATTAATCCTTCTAATCATTGGTGCATCAACTTGACCAACGGTCCTACTGTAGTTCCCTTCCTCTGACCGCCCATCATTCAGTTCGGGCTGTTCGATAGGCATCGTAAGTTCCTCTCGAGTTTATTGAAGTAAACGCCTTGTTTCCTCCATTGACGATCCAACATCATCTGGATCAACGCTTGAACTCCAGCCATTGTGATTGACTCAGGAGCGGCTACTACAACAGGTATTTGCTCAATCACTGGGGGCTAATCTCGGTTCCCATTTGCATTCACGTTTCTGCTACGGGTCCTTGCCATCTTGATCTATACACCGAATAAGGTGAATCTAGATCTTTATTTAGGATTGGCGTTTAAATCATCCTTATCACTTCGAAACGTTTATATGCTAGTTCTAATATCGTAGTTAAACACTTAGAATCCTAAACACATAAGATTTCCAGATCCGGTCGACAATAAACCATAGATCTGAACAAATAACATCATATCAGGCACAAGCATTTAGCACATAAAAGCATTTTAGGCACAATTCCTAAAATAAGCTAGTGCTCACACCTCACAATCATCGCTTAGCATTCTAAGTTTAAGTCTAGAAATAAATCCATATTCCTAGTTCACTTAAACTAATGCTCTGATACCAACTGTGACATCCCCATTTTCTTGGTCAGAAAATACCGATTTTGTTTATGCTTTATAAAAATCAGAGTATCTCTTTTTAAGAAAAACGTTGCGGAATTTGTTCCCAGAAAAACATGATAATTACATTATCAAAGCATTTCCGAAGAAAAGTATTTTTAATCATTTGAAAATATTTGGGATGTCATCGTCAATACAGAAACATAAGCATAAAAGAAACTTACATTCATTATCACTAGTGATTTATATCTCCTTAATCTCTCAGTGTAATGTGACTTCATATCAACACCTGTTTTCATCTATCTTTCTACCGTTGAGTTCCTATTAATGAGATATTCAATTCTCATTTAGGTCGCATAGGCCAAAAACCGCTCAAACTAAAATTCGAGTTTCGGGCTGTGCACTGCTATGCCAAATCTTAGAAAATTCATAACTTCCTCATACGAAGTCAGATTTGGGCGTTCTTTTTTTGTATGTTCTCGGTTTAACATATACTACAACTTTTATTTGGATCGATAAGGCTAAAAAGTCCTTTATCAAAAATTCACTATTTATGACCTTCTGGACCATTACAAGTTTAGATATGAGGTAGCAACCTTAGATCTAGGTCTCTATCTCGACATAGATCTCATTGATACCAAAAATGGACCCAAAAATCATCCATCTAGATACAAAAGAGGGAAGGTAACAACTTATTACCTCCAAGGTGTGCCTAAACTGAAGTAGATTCTGGATCCACGCCACTCTCTTGATGCAAGCCCTTTTGATCTTGAAGTTTCTTCCACTAGAAACAACTTCCAAAGCTTCAATCTTCCTACAAAGGCCTCACACACACGAGCTTAGGGTTTTCTGGTTCTCAAGGGCAACAAGGAGGCTGATAGAAGGACATAAAGTCCTTTAAATAAGGTGCAACCCTCGGATTAGGGCTTTTCTCGCTTAGACCGGACTCGCCGAGTCGGTCCCTTATTCTACAACCCGGATCCCTCTCCGACTCGTCGAGTTTACCTATGGACTCAACGAGTTGATTCCTTTGACTTAGGGTTTTCCTTACCTTTCTTGGCCTTTCTGATTCTGGATGTTACAACTCTCCCCCACTTAAACTAAACTTCGTCCTCGAAGTTTCTCTACAGCCAATCGCCTTGCAATCTGCTTCCAACACTCTGCTTGATAGACCTAACACCTGCTGACTACCTTCGCTGGCCTTCCGCCCGGTCATTTTGACTATCATTAATCCTTGTGGATAATATTCTCGGGTTCACCCTAACCCTGACCATCTTGGGAACACAACTTACTCAACTGACAATCCTTCTGGTACTCCCCGAGTACTTATGTTGGACATCATAGGGGTTCACCCCCTTTTCCTTGTGTGTTTTCTAGCCTTCCCAAAGCAACGTTCCATAACCAACTACCTCCCCTAACACTGTTAAGGACCTATCCTTCACTGAATACATTACTCCCGTTACTTCCAGTGCGGGTCATTACTGCCAGTACTCACTGGATACTTCTTACTATTATAACTTAGTGTTGAGCACCCATCCCAGCGAATGGTTTAGATAACCCTTCGAGTAAAAGATTCATCCCTGTAACGGTTAGACTCAGACGAGAGCTGCGCAACAGGGTTAAACCCTTCCCTCTAAGATTATCTATCCTGCTGTGAGAGGCGTAGCACTCCCCGATCAAATAGCTGTCTTATACCATAGTCTTCTTACCATCACTGCCACTGACTGAAAATTTTCTTGTCCCTTATCCGACTTCCGGATGAACCGAGACCACCCTAGGTCCCTACTAATCTATCATCATCTGGATTACCAGCTCCCACCGGTCGCTAGCCCCAACACAAACTCCTAGTCGCTCCCAGCGACTTCCGAAGAAACTTAGGCTACCTAATACTACCCCCTCTACTCTGCCACTCTGGCACTACAAGTCCTGGGATCTTCGATCCCCTAACTTAACCCTAAGATCCTTACCAGGTCCCACCTGTGCTACTAAAACTCACGGGCCTCACCAACGGGTCTCACCCGACTATACTACTAAGCAACCCTACTCTCAGGTCTCACCTATACTGCTACTCTCATGCGGGCCTCCCCCACGGGTCTCACCCAACCACGTCCTGGAGCGGCCTCTCCCAAGGTCTCACCTTTCTAGGGCTATGCAGGCTAGTCCAATACTATTCTCATCAACTACCCATTCCTGATCCCTACCTTGATCATTAGGAGGTAAGGGTCTCGCCCAAACTCCGCTAACTAGGAGATACGGGCCCCCGCCCACTCTCCGCTAACTAAGCTGTTAGGGAATGCTATGGCTTACCCGTAGTCTTATAGCACCTTCCGTGCTAACTGACCGCTAGTGTATGCTACAGCTACCCCCGTAGTCTTACAATACTTTCCACCACTGGCTCGCTGACGAAAAATGTTGCAGCTCTCCTGCCGCTCTACCATGCTCTACATGTTGTCTCTGCCACTGACTACTAACACGAAAGCATCCCATACCACCTACAGGCGATCCTCCAACCTGAATTCCCAACCAGATACTAACCATCTCGATTACATGAACTAACTGTTGGGAAGTTTCTCAAACCCCCAACGCTGAACTTCTCAATCCATCAATCACTATGCTACTTCCTTTCCTTCTCAAAGGCCGTGTAGTCATTCTGGATCCACGTGCTCTTACCCTTGTACACTCGGAGGGTTCTCCCCCACTTTGATCCTGCTTATGCCTCACTTCTCAACGCTTGAGAAGGATTTACCATCTCCTTTACTATACTGTGATCAATCTGATGAAAAACCCAAGCTTGCCACAGCTAGGGATCTAACCAAGCCATTAATCAATAACACCTTCCTGAATCTAGCGGGACACTACTGAGTCCCACATAAGCATGCTATAGTTACTGCATCCTAAGTAACCTGCTTCCATAGGGCACAACCCCTAACTACCATTTTAATATCCAAGGTATGCGGATGACATATAACTAAATCACAAGCAAGCCGCACAATTTTAAAATACTCATACCAATAATGATGCAGAACCATAATAAAATAATCATGCATAAAGAAAACAGAGAACGAAAGTCACACACCTGCTACGTCCGGCGCTACTCGCGCCTCCATGGTAGTCATCTGAAAAGCCTTGCCTCCTACCGTAGGCGCCTCCGCTCGGCCCTGACGGCCATCTGTGACCCTCAAAGTTGCAGGGGCAGGTGCCATCACCCGTCCTGCCGAAAGCAAACTGGGACACCGGGCCTTCTTGTGGCCCCGCTGACTGCAGTGAAAACATATCAAGTCTGATCCCTGTGTGGTGGTAGCAGTACAATCCCTGCTAAAATGACCAGTCCGGCCGCACTTGAAGCAGCCCGAATCTCCACCACTACCACTCTTGCACGCACCCTCATGCGTCCTGCCGCACCTCCCGCATCGGACACGGCTCTGGTAATCCCTCGATCTCGAATCTGACTCCTTAGGCCTCTTGCCTGAACCTGTGGCTACCTGAACCTCATTTGGCTTCCTCTTCCGGATCTGCTCCAAATCAATCTCCCTCTCTCTCTAGCTCGAGAAATCATATCTTCCAGCATCTTACAGTCGGACCTGCTCACGAACCCTGATGTCAGCCCTCAACATCTCGTGATATTGGGCCTTCTTCATCTCCTCGTCCATGACATACTGTGGAACAAGGAGGGCCCTCTCTCTGAACTTGGCGGTGATCTCCGCCACAGTCTCAGTAGTTTGTGTCAAATCCTGAAACTCCCGTGCCAACTACTGCACCTCAATAATCGGTGAAAACTCAGCCCTAAACCTGGCCGAGAAATCGCTCTGTGTCATCGCGTCCAATGCGACATCATCACCAATGCAATGACCAACCTCCTCCCACCAATCCCGCGATCTGTCCTTTAGAAGATAGGAGGCGAGTCTGACCTTGTCCCCCTCGGGACACCGAATCGTACGAAAAGCGTTGGCAACATCGGCCAACCACCTGCTGCTGACAATGGGGTCCCTATCCTTGTGATAATCTGGTGCTCTGCAAGCTCTAAACTCTCGGAATGTCATAGTACGCGCTCCCACCAAAGCCATTATCTCGGTACGAAAGGCTCCCAGCCTCTCATCCAAGATCTCCAATATAACCTCCTTGACCGTGCCAAAGATCACAAGAGTCTGATCTAGGATACTGTGCATAACCTCAGATGATATCAACTCCCTCATCCGCTCCTTGAGTTTCTCGGCTCCTGAACCCGAGCCTGATCCCTCTTCGGCGCCTGATCCGCCCACTGGTCTCTCTCGCAATGTCACCATGCTGAAAACATAATACAATCACTATCAGAATACTCATCACTGCTGCGAGACCATACACACATACACTACAAGTTTTCCGGTCTCATCTCGGCCTTTCCCGAATCGAGTACGAATCCTCTGCTTTCAGTAGTACATACTACCTTCCACATCTATGCGTACTTTCCTCAAGAACTGCTTCAACTCCACCAGGTCCCTTTTTCTACTACTACTGCTCCCAGCACTATCTCATCCTAGGCTTACCCTAGGGAAACCTCTGACTCCAACCGAACCAGTCCTCAGCTGCTGAAGGCCTCCTTGTGATGCCAATCAGCCATCACCTAAATACCATCACATGTGACGAGGCTCAAATAATCCTTCGAGTAAAAGACTCGTCCCTACAACGGTTAGACTCAAACGAGAGTTGCACAATAGGGCCAAATCCAGCACTCTGAGATTATTCAACCCTGATCACATGTGACGTGATGTATTCACCTAATGGCTAACTCTCATCACTCAGAATCCCACAATTCACAAAGCAAGCAGCATTCAGACAAGGGAAAATCTAACCATAACATACCCAAGCAATCATAATATCATATCAAGAATCTGCACTAGCATGCGACATAAGCTCATAAACTCAGGCATAACCTAAACAAGCTACCCTACTATTGTCTAACCAGTACTATCATGCAGCTCAAAAGCACATATAACAGGCACATAAGGCATCCTCCCTATATCCTTAGTCCTAATCTAGCATGCTATTCTACTAACTGATAATCATAACATAAACTTTTATGGCTATTTTGGGGTACTTACATGAGCTCGGCTGATTGGATGCACCACACCCATTTCTCTTATCAAGGTTCTTTTCTTTCTGAATTCTTTTCACTTTTCTAAAACTGTTTTCTTTCTCAAAACCCTTTTTACAAAACTGTCCTTTCATTTTGAAAAACTTTATACCAATCTCTTAGTTTGAGTTCAGACACACCCGAGGGTATGTCCGAATCCCTCAAACCAAGGCTCTGATACCAACTTGTAACGTCCCAAAAATCCGAACCAAAATTTTTTCTTTAAATCTTTACTAAAACCATATTCATAAATACATAACATAAACCATAACATAATTTAGAGTATTAATTCCAAAAACATATTTTCATTATCAGAGTAAAACATCCCAGGTTGACGAATCAATGGTGTGTGCCATGCGATCACCCCGAGCTCTTCCCTCCGCTACCGGAAGTACCTGAAACAAAAACTGAAAACCGTAAGCACGAAGCTTAGTGAGTTCCCCCAACCTACCACATACCATGCACAAACACATACAACACATACTGGGCCACGCCCGCTATTCCGGGCCTCGCCCGCTACAACGGCCCCGCCGCTCCAGGCCTCGCCTGACTTTGAGCCCCGATCGGATACATATCTGTTTCTCTTAGGCCCCGCCCGTCTCTGGGCCCCGCCCGCTAACCACATAATACATATAGCATATAACACATAACTGAACATACCCTACTGTATTCCTGTCCTAAGGCCTCGCCCCTATCCTATCACTAGTGAGTCATGGAACCCCATCCAATCTCCTACTGTAAGTGAGATACGGGCCCACGCCCACACTCACTCCATACCTATCTCGAGCATCGCCCCTGCTCTGCTACTAATGAGATATGGAACACCGTCAATACTCTGCTATTGGTGAGATACAAGACCTCGCCCACCCTCACCTTCCTACCAGGCACATACATGCATCACAAAGACAACAAGTATACTCTATCATGCAAACCATTCCTTGGGCACCCGCCGACGTCGGACCTTGGTCCTGAATGTCATACTAGCAAACAGTGCCTAGGGTTAACCCGCGAGTCTTCCTACTCATAACTACATGGGCCGGCATTGTGGTCGTAGACCCATTCACACAAAAAGGAAACTCACCTGCACTACTGAACTTTGTTGATAACCCTTTGGCTGTTGTCCGACAATTCTCTGAACCGCTGCTCCACTAGCTCCCCGAGCTACCAATATCAATATATATATATATATATATATATATATATATATATATATATATATCACTTAGATCCAAACTAAACTCTAGAAGCCATCTAAGTCCACTCTTGTCAAAGTCAAAGTCCTGGTCAAAGTCAACCTTCCTGACTGACTCTACTCACCGAGTCAACCCGTTAACTCATCGAGTCCATGAATTCAGAAACTCCCATAATACGACTCAACTCGCCGAGTCACCCCAAGACTCGTCGAGTTCAACGATCTCTGAGTCCCATCCTGTCCAACACACTGAGTCAACACTCAATTCACCGATCTAAGTCTTAACCCGAAAAGGTTGGGGTTCTGCGATCCAACTCGTCCAGTCCAAGAACAGACTCGCCGAGTCCATGACATTCTTCAACAGACTCACTGAGTTGTTCTTCCAACTCGTCGATTTGCTGCCTATCTTCATAAAACTCGTCGAGTCCACCCATATGACTCGCCGAGTAGCTTCAGTTCTTGATCCATACAGTGGCTTTTCGAGCCATGCAAGAGCTCCAACTCATAGATCCACTCTTCCAAAGTCTATTCCTCACGTAAAGTTGCAAACTTTACGTGAAACTAAAGATATATAGGCTCAAAACACTCTAGGGCTAGGGTTTATGGCAAGGAGGCTTCACCAACAACTCATTGACATGAACTTTATGACCTACTGGGCCATTATAAGTCTAGATCTGAGGTAGCAACCTCAGATCTAGGTCTCTATCTCGACATAGATCTCATTCATACCAAAAATGGCCCCAAAATTCATCCATGAATAGATCTAGATACAAAAGAGGGAAGGTAACAACTTATTACCTCCAAGGTGTGCCCAAAATGAAGTAGATTCTGGATCCACGCCACTCTCTTGAAGCAAGCCCTTTTGATCTTCAAGTTTCTTCCACTAGAAACAACTTCCAAATATTTAATCTTCCTCCAAAGGCCTCACACACACGAGCTTAGGGTTTTCTGGTTCTCAAGGGCAACAAGGAGGCTGAGAGAAGGACATAAAGTCCTTTAAATAGGGTGTAACCCTCGGATTAGGGCTTTTCTCGCTCAGACCGGACTCGCCGAGTCCACTCGCCGACTCGGTCACTTATTCTACAACCCGGATCCCGCTCCGACTCGTTGAGTTTACCTATGGACTCGACGAGTTGATTACTTTGACTTAGGGTTTTCCTTTCCTTTCTTGGCCTTTCTGATTCTGGATGTTACAACCCTAGCCCACAAATACCAAGCAAAAGGGAATAAAATGGCCAGAAACCAACCCAAAAGTAGATATATTCAACGAGTAGCCAAGATAGAGACTTTATACCTCTAAAGTCTCGAAATGAAGATGATAACACTGGATCTTTAGGCTCTTCTCCAGAGGTTGAGTCTTCCACCTTCTTATTCTCTTGCACAAACCACCAAGAACCTTCTTTCAAGCTCCAAGCCTCATAATATACATATTTAGTTATAAGTTTCATGCATTATCTCAATACTTTATGTTGATTTTATCTTATTTAATGAAAAAAAGGTGCTTAATTAGTTTAGAATTTAATTTTTCAGCAACAATGACATGCTTGGATGGAAAAGGAAGCGGAACTAGAGATTGGAAGCTTGGAGATTGGATTTTGAAGAAAGAAGGTTGTTGCTAGACAGCTTGACCACTCATCAATGTTTTGGCCATATCTCATGAATTGTAACTCCGATTGATGGGATTCAAAATGTTCTCAAAACTAGACATGATTTAGGACGACTTTCATGTTTTAATAAAATGTTGATTCCAAATGGACTTGACGAGTTGATCAGAAAGTTTGAGATTCTTGACGCTGACTTGCCATACACGGGATTTTAATGACCAACTCGATGAGTTAGGTCACAAACTCGTCGAGTTGGCCTTGTTTTCAGAATTTGTATATAGAAAACCTTCTTATTTGAACCCTAATTAATTGGGGAAGCTTTGGATGATTTTTGGAGGCCAGAAAAGTTCTTAGAGCTATGGTTTTCGAGATTTCAACTTAGATATCAATTTGGAAGAAGATCAAAGGCAATAACACATTACTTTTATCTTAATCTTTTGCATGAAACATGTTTTAATCATTAGATTTCATTCTTAGTTTGTTATTTGATGTAGATATGAGCTAAACACTCATAACTTCTGTTTAGGGTAGATGAATTTATGACTATGGTTTGATTTTGTGGTTGGATTAATTTAATTTGGTGAATTTTGTTTAGTTAAGCTTGTTAAAGATCCTTATGTGTTGACAACAACTATTTTCTGTTAATTATCAAGTATATTAAGTTGCATGAACATCCTCTTAATTGCTTATCTCATATAATTTATGTGAAAACAATATTATATGCCTAGTATTATTAAACATGAACCTAGGGATTAACTAGAAAATAGGTAAGTTAATGTATGAGCTTGTATGACGAACAACCATACAAGAAGTTAATTGAATTAGTAATTTAATTAGCTAAATTACAAGTCTTACTTAACCTGAATCAATAAACTAGGAACCTTATTAGTTTAATCTATTGATCACTGCTTGAATTAATTTGTTTTCTAAGGATTAGTAATAGTGAACATGAACCTAATCACATTAATCGGTAGACAATGACAAATTAATCCATTGCACTTTCCATAAAATCAACCATAGAAATAAGTGAGTCGAACCTGAACAGAAGTCTTTTTTATTATTGAATCTAGTTATCTTTTATTCTCTTTAGTTGTTAATTGCCTTCGTTTAAGTGTTATTTGATTGCTAAAGTTTCTAGTCTTGCAAAACTAGAGAAAACCCCTTTCGATTACTTGTTTTATTTAGATAATATTAACATTTATTTAATTGGTTACCATTCCCTATGCTCGATACCATACTTGCTTGAACTGTATTAGTAATCGATAGGTACATTGTCTTCCGTGTGTTTATTTTGTGTCTAAGTTAGTAGGATTAAAACTAGTGCATTTTACACACATCACCTCACCCAAGGCACTCGAGGGTTTTATGTATGTAAAAATGGGTGGTGGCTAACTTAAAATGATCAAAGGGGTGGTATAATGTTATTTATATAGGGTACGAACCCCAAAATTAGGGTTTTGCTCCGAAGGGAGTACGTTACGCATACCCCTTAGTACGTCCGGAGTACTCACAAACCACCCACGACCATTTAACCTTCTACACCCCGCGTTCTCAATGAGTATGCCCACCGTACTCATGGAACCACTAAAACCCTAAACTTAACTAGGCTCTAACTTCTTCGTCTTTGGTCCATTTCCAACAAACCTTATATCCACGGAAAGGTGGCGAGAAGCCCTACGCTTCTAACAACACACCCAAGCCTTAACACCTCCTAAAGAAAACCCGACATCCATAAAAGACCCTAAATATCAAATTACGACTATACCCTTAACCTCCGAAGACACAATCCAACACTTGGATCACTTAGACCATAGCACCCATACCCGAGAAGACCCAAATTCTTCCTTTCCCAAGGCCATAGGCCTCATGACCACTGAAGATTGGGCCGCAACCCCGAATAAAGAAGCAAATTGGAAACCAAGTGTTACAACATCAGACAATTATATCATGCAATTCATGAAGATCCCTAGTCTACTACTAGCATGCAGTTCTATCAAAATCACCATAAACAAATAACAGTATGGGTATCTTGAGGTAAACTTTTCTTGCTCCGACTGATCATACACATCACATCATTTCTTGGTTACTTTTGAAAACAATTTTGAAAAGCATTTGAAAACTTTTGCAGTTCCTTAGTGTGGGTCTGGATTCACACGAATGTTCATCCAATTCTCCCAAACCTGGCTCTGATACCAACTTGTAACATCCCAAAAATTAAAATAAAATTTTCATTTTTCCAAAACAACACTAAGACAATAATTGTTTACAAAAACATTGTTTCAAAAGTATAATTCATAAATGAGAGTATCCCAAAGTTTAATAACATAAAATCCGAAGGATGTGCACGATCACGACTTCGCCTTGCCATGATCATCTAAAGTACCTGAATCAATAAACTAAAACTATAAGCATGAAGCTTAGTGAGTTCCCCTAAAATACCACTACACAAACATATAACAACATGCATACTGGGTCCACAACTAATAGACATGATTACCCCCGAGTCCACAACATGATTCTGGATTGCCTTCCGACCAACAACTCATGTTTGGCTTGCTTCGAAACCCATGTCATAAGTCTGGCTTGCCTTACTAGCCCACAGCTTAAGTCTGTCTTGCTCCCAAGCCCACAACATAAGTCTGGCTTGTCTTACTGGCCTACAACTTATGTATGGCTTGCTCCCAGGCTTGTTGGCTTCCACATAGAGCAAGATTGCCTCAACCCAACCATACCATGTTGGCATATACATAACATATAACATGTATACAACAAACAGATAATCATATAACTAGTCAGATAGACTAATAGGAAGATCTAAAGATCACTATCGCATAGCAACCTCCTATACCCAGAACATAGATCTAACAAACCACTACAACAAAGCAACATCCTATATACTAGGATATATAACCTAGTAGGTTGGTATTGGTGCCTTCGACCTACGAGTACATTGAGGAAAACTCACCTGAACCACTTCATAGAAGCCCAACCGTTACCTCGGCAACAACACAACCAACCTAAGCTTCCTAAAACCAAACCGTGACAACTCTAGTTGAAGCCACGTTGTGGCCAGCCTATGGCTATACCATGGGTATTCAATCCAGTCTCGATCAAAATATGCTACCACGTCGTGGAAAACATGCCACCATGTTGTGACCATGTCTGGACAAAATAGGCGTGATAAGTCCCCCCACCATGTCGTGGTCTACCTTGGCCACGCCGTGGTCTTCAGTCTGAAATGCTTTTCCTAAATAAAGTCTTAATCCATAAGGACCAAGACTAAAATCATCACATCTGATCCCTAATAGCTTCATAATGGATAATGTTTCATTGGGATTGTCTAAGACACCAAGATCTAGGCTTTATGTCTCAAATGGATACAAAAATGCATCTTTCTCAACTTTATCCATTAAGTCCAAGTCTCCCACTTTCAAATCTGAATCAACAAGGTATTGAGAGGGATAAAATTTCCAACTTTATCCATGATAATGCCAAATCATCAAAAATTTGCTACCACAACATGGTAGACATTCCACCACGCCATGGCTATGTCCGGACAAGATAGGCATGATAAGTCCCGCCACCACGTCGTGGTCTTCATTTTGAAAGAATTTTCTTAAATAAAGTATTAATCTATAAGGACCAAGGCTAAAATCATCATATATGTCTCAAAAGGGACCCAAAAATGCATCTTTCTCAACTTAATCCATTAAGTCCAAGTCTCCCACTTTCAGATCTGAATCAACAGGGTGTCAAGAAGGATAAAGTTGGATAATGTCACAATCATCCAATATCTAAACTTTAATACACCAAAATGGCTTAAAGGACCAAGATAACTTTCATGGATAAATAGGAAGGAAAAAGATCATAACTTTCCTAGGTCAAGAGGTCCAAGAAGCATTCCAATCTGATCAAAGGATGTTGGAGTCCACTCAACTCCAAGATCACTCATAAAATGAACCAAAAGTGCCAAAAACCCCAAATGACACGATTTAAAGAACTAGATAGCAAGATTGGAACTTTATACTTACAATAGTCCAAAAATTTAGTGTCTTTGATGGATCCAAACTTGAAGCATCATTCCTTGCAACCAAATAAACCTTCTTGATCTTTAAACTTCATCAAAATAGCATAAAAAGCATCCAAAAGAGGAGATAGGAGAGGGGATGGGCTCAAATCTTGAAGGTGGAGGCTAGGGTTTCTCCTCAGGGGTCTTAGAGGTGGTGCAGGCTGATAAAATGCCTAAAAATACGGAACATTAAGCTTAAATACGTTGAAAACCCTAAAATCATGGACTTGGGCCTGACAAATCACCACCTCGTAGTCCCGACTCATCACTCCGTGGTGACCAACCTCATGATCCGACTCATCACTCCATGGTGACCACCACCTTGTGGTCCCGTCTCACCACTCCATGGCGAAGGTTTTCGCCCAAATCATTTCCAGCTTCAAACAATCATAACTTCTTCATTTCAACTCCATTTTCGGTGATCTTTATATCAACGGAAATGTATTGACGCACTCCATACTTCTATCTAGTTAATTTTGGCTTAACACATACCGAACTAAAAACGATAATCCATAAAGGAAGCCCAAAACATCATTTTACCCACTTTCCCCTTTGACTCCAAAACACATAACCAAGGCTTAGATCACATAACCAATATTATTAACATCCAATATGCTCTAATCTGTCACACCCCAAAACCAAGAATGGCGGAAACGTTCTGGGACGGAGGACGTCATGTACAGTATCACAACAATGAAAAGTAGTAAACAAGCAACAACATCATCCATTGCATTAATAATATAATTTTAATACAAGTGTTCTGTCAAATTATAATAGACACTAAGTAATAAATCAAAATGAAAGATACTTCTTGAATGAGCACCATCTTCCCTGAACCTTGCATCGGTACCTGTCTATGGTTGACCTGAGGATACAAGTTATTTTGAAAGAGAGTATCAGCTTTAAAGCTGGTAAAATCATAAGTATTTTAGTGTCTTAATTTGTAAGTAAGTATTTGTATGTGTATGGATTTTAAGTATTAAAAATGTATATGAACTGTAAGTATTAAAAGTGTATATGAATTGTAAGTATGAAAATGTTTGTAAAACAACTGTAAACGTTTTAAAAACCCTAGAAATCCCTATGATTCCTACTATTATAATAGGGAGTCTTCTACCAAGACTTAACTGATATATATGTAGCCTTCTACCAAGGCATCTAGTGTCTGTGTGTGTCTCTTGTAAGAGTGTGTATTTTCCCAAGTCTGACTATCATTAACCAAAAAGATAGTTTCTACATTACCGTGCGTCGTGTGAATATTCACGAAGTGAATGTAATGGGAAAATGAAATAGTACTATGGTGTAGTGTCGAACTACAACCGTACCAATTACCTTAAGTCTAGGGTAATTCTTCTAAGTACTATAGCATTTGAAATAAATAACTACATCGGTACTCAATTGCCTTATTTGAGGGATAAGGTAAAATGTGATGGCTAGATCCCAGGCTAAATGCTCCCCTGTCAAAGGGATTTTGGGACCTACCCACGACCCCTGCATGTATGCAAGTCGTGAGCATCCACATTACTATGATCATGTATACCCGATATAACTATCACAATTGCGTTGTGATTCATCGGTAGAGTTAGATCCTGAACTTGTTCCATGCTATAGCACCTAGTGACGTCCGTCCTATGTATATGTAAGCGTACTCATGTAAGTGTGATCATGTAATTGTACTCATGTAAGTGTGATCATGTAATTGTACTCATGTAAGTGTGATCATGTAATTGTACTCGCGTAAGTGTGATCATGTAAACATATCTATGTAATAGTAGAGTAATGTACTATAATGTTCTAGCTGTAATGTATGTTATCTCTATCTAGCAAGTATTGACTCATGAATGAACCGACTCATTGTATGATATCGCGTTCTAGTAATAGTTCTAGTACCTTCCTAAACTACCCATATGGTAGTTTACTAGTAATCTAACTGGTATGTATGGACATGGATGTATACCCTTGCTACCCAAGGGCATTGGATGAACTGGAAGGACCTTTATGACTATATATGTACACATGATAAATAACTAATATTTAAATGACTTTTGGACGGGTACCTGATATCCCACCAGACCACATCCAAATCGAGGAAAAGGAAATAGGGTGGATAGCCTTCCTAAGTCCTTTCAACATTTATTATATAACTATACATATATAGGCATGCAATTTATAATATAAAAGCACAAAATAAGTTTTGTAAAACCTTTTAACATAATTATTATCTAAGAAAAGATCGACTTGATGTCAATCTATAAAACGGTTTTGAAGGCATGGGTTTGATAAAACGGTTTAGTATAAAGAAACATTTGTTTGAAACACAATTGTAAATAAGTTTGAAATGTAACATACATAGTAATATGTACAGTGTAATAAAAAGTTTTAAACACATAAAGTGTTTATGGAAAACATTTGAAGGAAACTGTTTGGTAAAACGGCTAACGAGTAGCCAATCATTTGAATGATGCTTATTAATCACATGTGATTGATATAATAATTAGCATAATTCTACTTGTATCCCCCCATAAAACATTTAAAAACAGTTAAAACATTGATTAAGGGGTATGAACTCACCTGTTGTGGGTGATACGGATGAACTGAAGAGGTAGGACTGCTAGGTGTCAAGTGAAGACTTTAGACACACACAATGGTCCTAATTACATATGAAGACATATGTATATAAACAATTAGTGATTATAACACCAATTAAACATGTATAAACATCCTAATGCGAGGAAAACACTTTGGTCAAGTGTTAGGAGGCTAAAGGGGTTGCAACAAAGGAGTGCAAGACCTCATACGAAAGTTTATGGTCTAAAGTGATGGGTTTTAGCCATAAGAACTTTCCTATGTGCGCATGCAAAACCCTAATGCTTGGGTCTAGGCTTTCTAATTAAACATGCTTTTGAATCCAAGACTTCTAACAACTAATTAGGTATAAGAACAATACAAAATCAGATCTAGAAGTTTACCTTTGAATCTCTTGTTTTGATCTTGTTGTCGTGGAGCTCTAGAGTCACAATTGTCACTCCTCTAATGGCTTACAAACACCAAATAGCAAAGAAGATGATTTGAGAGAGAGGAGAGGGAAGAAATTCGGCCAGGGTTTTATTACTTGAGAAGAGATGCCGATTTCCCTTAGCCATGGGGTCTATTTATACTTGTAGACTCCTTAAGGGTTTCACCTTAAACCCTAGTTGGATAATATTTCCTTAAAGCAATCCAAATCCTTTCCTTAGATAAGCATTGGACGATTTGAGCTATCCTAAGCCGTAGAATCCGTCCATTCCTTATCCAATAAGGATTTACAGTCTAAAGTGTAACTATCAAACAATTGACAGTTTATACCCTCTTATTTAATTAATCTCTTTAAGTCACCAAATTAATACTAATTAACTTATGACTTATATTAATCAAATAACAATATTATTATTCCTTATATTATTCTCATAATATATTAATAATATTTACTCTCTCATAATAAATCATCCTATCAATTTGCTATGGTGAAGGCAACCCAAAAGGACCATGCACAATCGGGTCAAATACTTGCCTAATATAGTTGCAGCCTTAGACACTATTCCAACAGTCTCCCACTTGGATAAGTCTAGTAACTATATGCACAAGTACAATTCAATTTGCAATCGTAGCTCTCAAAGACGCTGTCAAACTCTGATCTAATCAATCTTGTCCTTTAGATAAGGGATCGTACAGTCCTCTGTTAGATATCATGCTGACAATTCTATGGAATGATTAGTCTAGCATTTAGGTTTCTCGATCTCTGATTTATTTGACATAGAACTTAATCAAACACATCAATTCAGTTCTGACCGGGCCCGGAACATAAGTCAAATCAAATCATCGAGCGGCCGAGATATCGCTTTTACCTTCTTAGGATAAAAGTTACAGATAAACTTCGACTTATATGCATTTACTTATTCATTAATCAACTATACACAACAATGCGTTTTATAACACCGAGTTACTGATGCGTTTTCGCATTATCAATGTACAACCAATTAACAAATAACAAACCATATATCTAGGTTTTAAGACTATATGATATTATCGTCTTGCGATCATCCTTTTATATCATATTCCATAAGGTGATTCCAGCAAGCACGGGTTTGTTCCAATACTCAAAACTAGTTCATAAGCACTCATGAACGTCGCAGCAATCTTTTGCTATGTCTAATACCATTTAGACAATCTACGCACCAATTCACGACAATCTTCATTCATATCTACTTCCAACATATGAACGATTGTGGACAATTTGAATAATTCGATTATTCTTAATAAATTCAATTATTCTGGAAGTCAAAACATGCAAAATGAAACAATAGTTAAACAATTAACATAAGACAGTAACATTACTCATAAATAAAACTCATTTATTTAATCATCAAATGTTAATTACATTTATCTATTACACGTTTCTACTACTATCTAATCTATGCTAATATCATCCTTCAGCCCAATACTCCTAGCATGCTGCAAGTGCTTAACCCTACTCAGTCCCTTCGTAAGCGGATCTGCTGGGTTATCTTCTGATGATATCCTCTTCACTACGAGTTGCCCTTCTTCTACACGATGTCTGATAAAATGATATTTTCTGTCGATATGTCTAGATCTACCATGATCCCTCGGTTCCTTGGTCAAGGCAACCGCTCCTTCATTATCACATAAAATCTCCATGGGCTCCTTTATGGCAGGTACGACTCCAAGATCACCGATGAAGTTCTTCAGCCATATTGCCTCCTTCGATGCTTCGCTCGCTGCAATGTACTCTGATTCGCACGTTGAATCAGCTACGGTTTCCTGCTTGGAACTTTTCCAAGTCACTGCTCCTCCATTCAGGGTAAAGACCTAGCCCGACTGCGAATGGTAGTTGTCCCTGTCGGTCTGAAAGCTGGCGTCACTATACCCTCGCACCTTCAAGTCATCACTCCCTCCGAGGACTAAGAACCATTCCTTCGTCCTCCGAAGGTACTTAAGGATATTCTTCACCGCAATCCAATGGGCTCTGCCAGGGTTCCCTTGATATCTAGTAACCATGCTCAAAGCAAAGGCTACATCAGGGCGAGTACAAGTCATAACATACATGATTGAGCCAACTGCGGAAGCGTATGGTACTCGGCTCATTTCTGCTATTTCAGCTTCGGTACTCGGGCTTTGAGTCTTATTCAACTTGGCATTACTTTGTATCGGTAATTCTCCCTTCTTTGAGTTTTCCATACTAAAACGTTTTAGTACCTTCTCTAAGTAAGTGTTCTGACTAAGTCCTGTTAGTCTCTTACTTCTTTCTCTCACTATCCTTATTCCCAAAATGTAAGAAGCCTCTTCCGGGTCCTTCATAGCGAAGCACTTCCCGAGCCAGGACTTAACCTCCTGCAGAGTCGGGATGTCGTTTCCTATGAGCAATATGTCATTGACATATAGAACGAGGAAGCTTACTATACTTCCACTGGCTTTGACATATACACACGATTCATCATCGCTTAGTACAAATCCAAACTCTTTGACTTTCTCATCGAAGTAAAGATTCCATCTGCGAGACGCTTGCTTAAGTCCATAAATGGACTTCTCAAGCTTACACACTCTATTCTGATGCTTCGGATCCACAAAGCCCTCTGGCTGAGCCATGTAAACATCCTCAGCCAACTTCCCATTAAGGAAAGCGGTCTTGACATCCATTTGCCAAATCTCATAATCATGAAATGCGGCAATTGCTAGCATCACTCTAATAGATTTTATCTTCGCAACTGGTGAGAAGGTCTCGTCATAGTCAACTCCGGGAGTTTGAGTAAAGCCCTTCGCGACCAATCGCGCTTTATATGTGTGTATGTTTCCATCCACGTCGGTCTTCTTCTTGAAGATCTATTTGCACCCAGCGGTCTTACGTCCAGGCACATTATCAACCAAATTCCAAACTTGGTTATCATACATGGATTGGATCTCGCTATCCATTGCCTCTTTCCATTTCACAGACTCCGGGCCTGCCATGGCTTCCTTATAGCTATTAGGTTCATCAAGATTTATTAGTGTACCATCACTAATATACGTATCCCTTTCGGTAGTAATATGAAAACCATAAAACTGGGGTTGAACTCTAACTCTATCGGAACGTCTAAGAGGTAAGGACTCGTCAATCGGTTCAACCGGAGTTTCCTCCTCAGGTTGAGTGCCAGCGGTAGAGGTTCCTTCATCTATCGACTCTTGAATCTCTTCAAGCTCGATTTGCCTCCCACTGTCTCCTTGGCTTATGAGTTCTCTCTCTCGGAAAACTCCTCTCCTCGCAACGAAGACAACATTGTCCTTCGGTCTATAGAAGAGATATCCAAAGGATTTCTGCGGGTAGCCGATGAAAATACATCGCTCACTTTGAGGTTCGAGCTTGTCGTGAGTATCTCGTCTTACGAAAGCCTCGCAACCCCAAACCTTGATATGTGCTAACGAGGGAGCTTTCCCTGTCCACATCTCGTCAGGTGTTTTGGCAACCTTCTTAGTAGGGACTCGATTAAGGATATGGGCGACAGTCTCTAAGGCATACCCCCAAAAAGAGATAGGTAGTGAAGCACGACCCATCATAGAGCGAACCATATCCAATAAGGTTTGATTACGCCTTTCTGCCACACCATTCAATTGTGGTGTCCTAGGTGGCGTCAATTGTGAAACTATTCCACACTCCTTGAGATAATCGTGGAATTCAAGACTTAGGTACTCTCCTCCTTGATCGGATCGAAGCATCTTGATTTTCCTGCCCAATTGATTCTCCACTTCATTCTTGAACTCTTTGAACTTTTCAAAAGTTTCTGACTTTTGCTTGATTAAGTAGATATACCCATATCTACTATAGTCATTGGTAAAAGTCACGTAGAAGCGGTTTCCATCCTTCGTGGTTGATCTAAACGGTCCACATACATCGGTATGTATTAGGTCCAATAGACCCTCACCCCTTTCACATGTACTTGTGAAGGGTGACTTGGTCATCTTTCCAAGTAAAAAAGACTCGCATGTGTCATCTTCCCTAAGGTCGAATGACTCCAATACTCCATCCTTTTGGAGTTTGGCTATGCGTTTCTTGTTGACATGTCCAAGACGACAATGCCACAAGGATGCTCTATCCATACTATTGGAAGAATCTATGTTCAAAACATCATTTCCTAAGTTATCAACAATCATAACAGTTTCATATATTCCATTACATGGTATAGCTTCAAAATAAAAGACACCATTTAGATAAGCTAAAATAGAACCATTCTCATTATTAAAAGAAAATCTAAAACCTTGTCTAAACAAACCATGAAATGAAATGATGTTTCTAGCCATTTCTGGCAAATAACAACAATTGTTCAAATCTAAACATAAACTATTCCTAAGCACTAAATAATACACTCCAATCTTGGTCACAGGCGACGATCTTCTATTCCCCATGATTAGATTGATCCTTCCTTGCTCCACATCCCTACTTCTTCTTAGTCCCTGCACATTAGAACAAATTTGGTAACCACAACCGGTATCAAGAACCCAAGAAATAGCATGATTAGAATCGTTATATTTAATTGTGTATATACCTGTGAAAGACGGCTTGATCTTTCCTTCCTTGATGGCTTGCAGGTACTCTGGGCAGCTTCTCTTCTAATGTCCTATCTTGTGGCAGTGGTGGCACTCTGCCTCCTTCGGGTTAGGGCAGGGCTTAACAGGATCAACTTTGGTCCCACTAGAAGAGGCACCATCTCGGGCTTTAACCTTACGATAGTTCTTAGACGAAGCCTTCCTCTTCTTTCCCTTTCCTTGTCCAATAGCCAAGACAGGAGCAGCGGGCAGATTGGGAGTTGGTGCAACAGACTTGTCCTTGAAGTTGGTCTCAGCGACCCTCAAGAGACCTTGGAGTTTGCTTAGGGTGACCTCCTCCTTGTTCATGTGGTAGGTCATCCTAAATTGATTGTAGCTCGGAGGCAAAGAGTGAAGCACCATGTCGATCACCAAGTCTTCCCCAAAGTCAACATTTAACTTGCGAAGGCGGTCGACATACCTTTGCATATTTTGCAGGTGCACGGTAAGAGACTCTCCATGACCCATCTTAGCGGAAATCATGTTAGTGAAAATCTCATAACGCTCTTGTCTCATGTTTTGGTGGTATCTCTCCAATAAGTCTTGATGCATCTCGTACGGGTACATGTCCTCATAGGACTTTTGGAATTCGGAGTTCATGGTGGCTATCATGATGCAATGTACCTTCGTTGCATCACGCTCATGAGTTTCAAAAGCGGTCATTTCAGCCGGAGTAGCGATTTCAGGGTTGATTTTCTCGAGCTTCTCATCGAGGACATACTCCTTATCCTCATAGCGAGCAATAGTGCGAATGTCTCTTATCCATTCGCTAAAGTTCGTCCCATCGAAAGTGACCTTTTGGCAAAGGCTCATCAATGTGAAAGAACTAGCAACAACGTTGTTTGCGTTCGACATCTACAAATAGAAAGGACAAAGATAGATTAGAATATGAATCCCTAATTATCACCCAATAAGAAAAATTAAGGCTAGGATCCAACAACAATATTTACATATTAGAAAAGGGATGCTGTAATCTAACATGCAAATAATATGAAGGTAAGTGAATGACGATTCACTAATTCTCCACCATAAAAACCTAACTATAAGTCCTAAATGTATTGAGAATTCCTAGGTTCGGATGAGATTCATTAAAACTATTCAATGGCATGTTTAAATCTCGATATGCCCCTCTTGTTTGTGACTGGGATACCGAGGATCACAAAGCGGGTGTGAATTACCATGCAAATTCACATGGTGCCTTCATTGTAACGATCACCTATTCGATGTGCCGGTAAACCACACACGCTCCATCGAACTATGATAAACAATGAATCACCATTTGCCACCTTTGCTTAGAAGCAATTAGTGTGCCGGTAAACCACACACGCTCCACTAACTTCTTAGCAAGGGTGCAAAGTGTAATTTCATGGGATTACATCAATTCACTTTTCCTAAAGTAACTAAGATTGGGATTTTTTTTAAAAAAATGTATAGTTACTTTGTATTTCATATTATACTTTTAATGAGAGGATGAGGTTGCCCTATCCTACCCGTTCGGCTAACGACCCTCTACCGATCAAGCAAGCGGTGGGTGTGAGTGTACACCCATTAAGCGCCATTTTATAGGCCACAACCTTATACCCACCTTATAGATCGGCTTCGTGAATGAGGCCTACTAACGGTAAGACTAGCATTTTAGTTATACATATATATATATATATATATATATATATATATATATATATATATATATTAATCTTGTAATATTATATTAGTATAAGGTTGTATTTTAAACTTTTAAAAATCTAGGGTTTGAAATTTAAATTGTCTAAATTAAAACTTTTAATCACAAAAAATAAATTTCAAAACTTGAGGACAAGTTTTAAACATTTAAAACATGGAGGATCAAATAACAAATAATCTCAATTAACAATTAATTCCTTAATTATCCATATTTGATTTATTTAATGATTTCTTGCAAGATAATTACCAATTTAATCAAAATAATTAATTAATTATCACATAAGGAAATTAAATATTTTATTAGTTGATAAATATCTTTAATTAGATCAAGATTATAGTCATATATATCATAAAATCGGCTTAGGGTTGATCTAATATGATTAAGGTAAGTTTCCATAAGATAATTATCAAAAAATCCCGAATCTGGCCCTTCCTGACGCTTGGACTCGTCGAGTCAGGCCAACTCGTCGAGTCCACCATGGGACTCGTCGAGTTCATGACACAGAAACACAAAATTCGAATTTTGCACACAAGTTTCAAACAAACAAGCAACAATTTAATAGAAACCAATCTAGGCTCTGATACCACTGATGGGTTTTAAGCATAAGAACTTTCCTATGTGCGCATGCAAAACCTTAATGATTGGATCTAGGCTTTCTAATTAAACATGCTTTTGAATCCAAGACTTCTAACAACTAATTAGGTATAAGAACAATACAAAATCAGATCTAGAAGTTTACCTTTGAATCTCTTGTTTTGATCTTGTTGTCTTGGAGCTCTAGAGTCACAATTGTCACTCCTCTAATGACTTACAAACACCAAATAGCAAAGAAGATGATTTGAGAGAGAGGAGAGAGAAGAAATTCGGCCAGGGTTTTCTTACTTGAGAAGAGATGCCGATTTCCCTTAGCCATGGGGTCTATTTATACTTGTAGACTCCTTAAGGGTTTCACCTTAAACCCTAGTTGGATAATCTTTCCTTAAAGCAATCCAAATCCTTTCCTTAGATAAGCATTGGACGATTCGAGCTATCCTAAGCCCTAGAATCCGTCCATTCCTTATCCAATAAGGATTTATAGTCTAAAGTGTAACTATCAAACAATTGACAGTTTATACCCTCTTATTAATTAATCTCTTTAAGTCACCAAATTAATACTAATTAATTTATGACTTATATTAATCAAATAACAATATTATTATTCCTTATATTATTCTCATAATATATTAATAATATTTACTCTCTCATAATAAATCATCCTATCAAGTTGCTATGGTGAAGACAACCCAAAAGGACCATGCACAATCGGGTCAAATACTTGCCTAATATAGTTGCAGCCTTAGACACTATTCCAACATAAAGACCACGTGTATTGAAGTTTGCGGCCTTGGGACCACTCCCCCATGAGTTTACAGCCGTAAACTCGTGGTAAGGAGTACCATTTGATGTTTTGAGGTTCCTAGCTAATTGGTGATTTGTTTTATGATAAGTTCTAGCCATGTGGAAGCATTAGGGGCACAATATCACCCCTTTATAGAGTTTACGGCCTAAGAACCAATCCTTATGAGCTTACGGCCGTAAAATCTATGGGAACATGGTTTCTTGGATGCTTAAGGTCCTTAACACTTCAAGGATATGATCTAAGCTGGGTTCTAGGTATAAGGAAGGAGTTAGGGTGTCATTTGCCCCATTTATAGGGGTTTACGGCCCAATAACTTGTCTTGGCCGTAAACTCCTTTGTCCTTGTGTTTCCTTATGATTTCTAGGCTATAAACACATTAGGGAACATGTCTAAATTAGTCTCTTGGCTTAAGGAAGACATTTGGGGCATTTTGACACCTTAAAATGGAGTTCACGGCCCAAGAACATCCTTGGCCGTGAACTCACTTTCAACCCTTGATTCTTAATGTTTTGGAGGTCTAAACCAGCTATGGGTAGTCTCAAGGTTCATTTCCAAGGTTTGGAGGGACATTGGGCACACTTTGGCCCTTAAAAGAGAGTTTACTCTCCAAGTGTTCTTGGGCGGTAAACTCTCAAATCTTGGGGTTTTGATCCGATTTTGATGTTATTAGGCACAATCTAAGCTATATATTACCACTAGATAGAAGTACTCACAATTTTGGATAAAAACCCGAAGATCTGTGAGAGAGAATTTGGCTTTTCTCTAGTTGGAAATGTAACTAATGAATGAATATGGTTCAGATTTCTATATATAGTCCTGCGATTTTTGGCAGAAAATATTTTTATTCCGGAATTGAACCCTAATATCCTAAAGTTTTGGAATAACAGTGTTGCACAAAACCCTAGTGTATCCACTCTCCTGATATCTCCTTAAGTGTAAATCCTGAAAAACTATCAAACTTATACCCAAAGTCTGGAATTTCACTGTAATTGATCTAACTTCTATTGACTTGATATGGTTTGTTCAGAATGGAAATTTCGGGTTGTCACATAAACCCTATTCCCTTTGAAGCCTAATGCCTTTACTTGATCCATTTATTGTCCAAAATCCTGAAATAAGAAACTTTTCGAAACCGAATATTACATTAACTGTCGAGATAACTTGGGTTGTCATGCAGTAAGAGCTATCCTCGAGTAAACCTAAAATTTACATGTGTCTTTGTCAAAACAATAGTATGATCATGTTTTTTCACTACATTCTAGGTGTAAAATTCTTTAGAGGCTTTGGTAAATACTGAAATAAGAAACTTTTCGAAACCGAATATTACATTAACTGTCGAGATAGCTTGGGTTGTCATGCAGTAAGAGCTATCCTCGAGTAAACCTAAAATTTACATGTGTCTTTGTCAAAACAATAGTATGATCATGTTTTTTCACTACATTCTAGGTCTAAAATTCTTTAGAGGCTTTGGTGACCTTCCTTTCGACCCTATGTCGGTTAGAAGGACCACCGCTAAATACGTTACCCCTTAGAACCCACAAAGGATATTGTCTTTTGTCCATGTAATGGGTCGTGGCCCCACTACCCAACATTTCGTCGTGCTCATGATCAAACCTGTCTTATATTTGTGTACACTCCACAACACCTAACTTGTATTTTGTTATAGTTTAAATCCCAATTGAAACTTCTGTTAATTCCAATTACACTAGATGAACTGTGTGATACTAAAATCACCAACATGGTACATATATGGTATAAATGATATTCCAATTACACATTGTAAAACTATTTGATCTTGTGATGGCTTTCTAGTTCTGAGGGGGTGTTTGGCTTAGCTTTTCAAACCCCAAAAGTCCTTTTTGGAAAAGTTACAAAAAGTCAGGATTTCCTGACTTTTCCAAAAAGTTCATTTTCCTTGTGTAAAAAACTTCAAAAGTGACTTTTAAAACTAGTTTGCCAAACATCTTTTGCTTTTTTTTCTTTTTCAAAAAGGACTTTTGGCTGTGAAAAGCTAAGCCAAACACCCCCTGAATATTTTTTCTACTTCGTTGCTTGTTGATACAAGTGTGTTAGTTTTGATTGGTTAGTGTCTAGGTATGAGGTGCTTGTTGCATGGTTTCTCCTTTTTTTTGATAATGGTTTTAAGATATATTTTGAGATGGAGGCACCGACTAATTCATAACTTTTTATTTCTTCTAACATGTAAGTATGTAACAATTCAGCTTCCACACGACTTGTGTCCCATAGAGAAAAGTCATTACCATTACTTGTACTATTATATTACAGATGATCTCAACTTTAGATACACAAAAAAGTTACACAAAACATAAACAAGAAAACATAAAGCATAGTAATTTTCACATTCCACTTTATTTTCCAGCTTCTATAACTCTTCTGAAGATTATATGCTTACGCACCCCCATTAGCATTGTCCCAAGTAAATACATCAAAACACTTGGGAGTCTTTCAACAGCTGAATCACTTCACTTCATCTTCAATGTTCATACCCTTCATAACTACTATTTCCTGCAAAAAAATATAAAATTAAAAGTGTATTATTAGTATATAGTACAACATGGTGATATTTGGAGAGAATGAGAAAAAGTTTTTATTATATATTATTATGAAAAAGATGTCTCTAGGGTGATGTTTATTTTCGACTTAATGAGTAATGATGTCTGTATGGAATAATGTTAACCATTTTACCCTTACATTCTGAATTTTTTTTTCAAAATATTTATCAATTTTAACATGAAAAAAGTTGGGAAGAAGAAAAAAAGGGCAAATAAGTAATTTAGGCAATTTTCATTTTGACTTACTAGGAACACAATGACTTCATGTGGAAAGACTAAAAGGGCAAGCTTTCAACTATAAGTGATGTATTTTCTTTTATTTACAACTTTGCCCTTCTTGCATTTGTTTCAATTAAAAGCTTGTGTCCAAACTTCTCTTAAGTTATACTTATAACAATGTGATCAAATATGATGACAATGTTTATCACAATTCTGTCGAAAAACTCTACATAGAGGGGTAAAATGGTCATTTATAGGCATACCATGGGAGCTTAAAGGCGTCTTTCCACCATCCATGTTTTGAACAGTTGCCAACAATTTTGTCAAGTCTGATTATTATCTCTGAAAATTTTGGCCTTATAGGCAATTCTGGATACCAACACTCCTCAATCAATCTACAAAAAATAAAAAATAAAAATAGTGAGAAGCTTTTTTTATACAATTAAATTATGTATGAATAAAGTGACCAAATGGGTAATGACTAAATTACCATTTTACCCTTAAATTCCAAATAATTAATCAAGAAGAGTTGGGAGGAAAAAAAAAGAAGGGCAGAAGGGTAAAATGGTCCAGATTAAGTGCTTAACAAGAAACAGGGTCTTACTCTTTTAAATCTGGAGGATAATATTTTGATTTAATTTTAAATGGAGGTCGCTTGAGATCTTCACACATCAACTTAACAGCTTCTTCAGGAGGCTTGGGGTGAAACGGTTGGGCACCTTCCATCATCTGATACCATTGTAAACAAAAAAATAAAATTCTAAGTTTGAGATAGATGATATATAAGAATATTATTTATACAAAATGTGCAACAAAGTTTTCAGCCTTTTGACCTAAAGATGCAATATTTATCTTGTTATGTGTTTAACTAGTTGAATCATTGTTGTGTAATTCAGTTCAGTTGCATAAATTGGTAAAAAAGTGAAACATTGTAGTTTAAATCGGTAAAAAGGTAAAACATTGAAGCTTAAATTGGTAAAAAAAAAGTGATACATTGTACCTTAAAATGGTAAAAAGGTGAAACATTGTAGTTTAAATCGGTAAAAAGGTAAAACATTGTAGCTTAAATTGGTAACAGATAAAAAAGTGAAACATTGTAGCATAAGTTGGTAAAAAATGTAAAATAATCACATACATTGGTAAAAAATTTAAACATTGACACATAAAATGGTGAAAGAGTGACACATTGTTGCATAAATTGGTAAAAAAGATGAAACATGGTCGATAAATTGGTAAAAAAATTATAACATCATTGCATCAATAAGTAAAAAGATGAAATCTTGTCACATAAATTGGTAAAAACTAAAAAAAGAAACTTGGTCACATAGATTTATAAACAATTAATCAATATGGCTTAAAATGGTAAAAAAAAAGTGAAACATGGTCGCATAAACCGGTAAAAAAGTGAAACTTTTTTGCATAAATTGGTAAAAAAAAAAGTGAAATATTGTGGCATAAATTGTTAAAAAAAATTACCTCAAATAGAATAATTCCAAAAGAATACACATCCGCACCTCGATCAAATAGTTCATCTTTATAAATCTCGGGTGCAATATATAAATCTACAATACACAAAAGATAAAATTTACACTACTAAAAATTAAAACTTTTTTGAATACCCATTTGGGGACAGGTGTCAAAATCTTACTTGTTCTGTCAATGGTGACAGGGCGAGATAATCTTGCTTTATCAGGTGAAATTTTGGATAACCGAATTAATCCAAATCCTGCAACTTTCAACTGGCCCCCACTATCCAGCAAAATATTTCTGGCACCTTACCAATATTTTAATTATTAAAAAAATCTCAAGATATGAACTTATATAAGTAAATTTATATAATTATTCAACTTATATTAGTTGCCTTACTTTGGCCTTAAATCGCAGTGGATAATTGGATCTGGCTTACATTCATGAAGATAATTCATTCCCCTGTTAATCAAATAACAAGTTATAAGATTTCATAATATTTAATATTTTTTTTGAATATGATTACTATTTACAAATACTATTATTATAATAAAGATCCAATTTTTTCTTGTAATAAAGCAATTTAGGACTTTGTGAACATTTAAATATTCTCTCATCTCCTTTTCAGCTATTGTTTCTAAAAGTTTACAATTGGACATGTTATTGATTAATATAATATAATCCCAAATTCCCAATTTACCCTTTTACTTGCCTGGCAATATCAAGAGCAAATCTAAGAGCTTTTGATGGGGACAATTTTCCTTTCTTTTGAAGATAGCTTCTAAGATCACCCTGAAAATTCATCCAAATTCAATCATTTTTATATTATTATCAAATTATCATATCAATATGAATGTTTCGAAATCGGATACTTTGACTTATTTCTTAATTTTATTTTCTTTGACTTACTCTGGGGTGATATTCTGAAACAATCATCATGGGTATATTTTGGGTAACAGCTCCAACAAATTGAACCACATTAGGATGTCTGACTTTCTCCAACAAAGTCAACTCATGTTTAAAAGCATTTCTGCATTTATAAAAACCAAAAGGGTACAAAAGTCAAATCACAATGAAGTTATCTTGTTAAAATTATAGAAAAAAGAATGTGTGAATAGTAAATAGTAAATACATACATGCTTTCAGGGTCAGAATAACTATCCTTGTCTAATATCTTCACTGAAACTTTTGTCCCATTCCATTTAGCAACTTGATATGTTCCCTGTCAAAATGACCAAAATGTCCATATAGTATTATTAATATAATGAAAAGATATAAACTTTGAGACTTTATATGAAGCATAAATCACAATCTTGCCTTTGAAATGCCATCACTTTTGCGAATTTGAAGCTCTAAGGGATTGAGTTCATACTCTGGAACTTCTCTAGGGTTTGCAACAGTCATTGGGGTCTTTCTAGTTTTCTAGCAGAATTTTAATGTATTCATTATATGATCTCACATTAGAATTTTTCAATATATAAACGAATTTTAATGGAAAATACCGGAACTTTGGCTCCTCTGGCTTTCAATATATTGTAAGTTTCAACGTTTCCATAGTACTTTGCATCAGCACATGCCTGTGATTATGGAAAGTTCTTGAACAAATAAGTAAATAATCATGAAAAATGTTATGGTTTTAGGGTAGAAAGTAGAAAGAAGAGACATATCATGTCTGGAAAGAGAGGAACATGATTTGTCTAACAATTAACCTAAGAGATGTCGATTTTCAAACTTTGACCAAACTAATTGGACAAAATTGATGATCGAAAACAAAAATGGAGAGGGAAACTGGTGATTGTTTTGATCAGATTGTTATTATTTGAAATGATTCGAACATGATAATATGATTTGAGTGATGAAATCATGGATATACCGTGCTTCCCCACCGATCACGGGCATCAATGTTGGCCTTGCGACTCAACAGAAGCTGAACAACCTCAACATGCCCTTCACAAGCAGCAATATGCAAAGCAGTGCGACCATCGAGATCGATACTATTAACATCAACGCCATCATCGAGCAATTCTTTGACACCCTGAACGTCGTTTTTGCAGGCTAGAAACAACAATTGCATGGTGGAGTCAAGGTTTCCAGGGAGGGTAAAGTCATCATTCGCGGATGTACGTCGAACTGGGTCAAGAGAAGATTGCCGACCCAAGCTGAAACGGGAATTGGTTCGTGGATCAAAAGAGCTTTGACGCTTGAAGCTGAATTTACCGCTGAGTTTCATTGAACCCGTTGAGAATTGACGGGATATCCCGCGTTTCAATTGCTGAGCTGCCCTCTCCATGATATGGGTTTGAATGTTTGATTGTTTCTTCAACGATTTCATATGATTCAACAGAATAATAAAGAGGGAAACGCCATTGAAGCAGGTGGGACAAAAAGGGGTGAGCTCGATCGAGAGCTAAAGATGAAGCTCCCGATTGCGAGCAAAGAAGGGAGTAGGAGAGAAGATGGGTGGAATGGAATCCAGAAAAGGGTATTTGATTAAGAAGAAATCCGAGTGAAATGCAATTATTTGGATGAACAAACAAAACACACAAAAGTGTGGAAAAGGAATCGTCGTTGAAAGCCTCTCTGTATTTCTGCCACTCGGTTTATCCGGGAAAGTCGTTGCAGTCTTCCTATTATTTTCAAATTACACCCCTCCACGTTGTCAATGTTGTCACAATCACCTTTTTTTGTTTTGTTTTTGTTTTGTCGTTAATCATACTCACCTTTACTTTACTTAAAGAAAAGGAATGATGGATGATTGCGTGTGAACTTATAGTGTAACCACTAACCACCACTTAATGTATTCAAAACAAATTTTATATAATCAACTTTAACTTAAGAATTAAAGTGATTATTAATTTTGATTACATTTTGGATCATAGCTTTTAATGAAAAGATCAGAATGAATAAAAGAAAAAAGGGTATTTTTTAACAAAAAAAAAGACAGAGATCTTAACATGTGTTTAATGTTAACCATCTTTTGTGTGACTTGGTGATGAAATGATTTGGGATAAAACATTTCAAAGAAGTCATCATAGTTTCTATTTTCACAAGCTTTAACTTTAGTGTGGCCACTTGCTTCATTTTGGATAGAAATACAAACAAAATCAGCTAGTTGTTTGAGGAAAAAGTGGATTTTAGAAACCACAATTGATACACTGATTGGAAAAGATTACAACTAAATCAAATTTGAAACTGTCTAAAACATGATAAGAAAAAATTGATTCAATTTAGCCGGTTATATTTTTTATACTGTAAACTGGTTAAATCCGATCTGATTTGGAAGCAACCAGTTTAAACAGTCCAAAAGAAAAAACAGTTCGGTACAAAACTGATTTTGTTTGCAAAGTATTATATGTGTGTGAGGTTTTTTTATTTTTTTTTATTTTTTAATTTTCTCTATTAATAAAGTTGATCACCCTTGTTATCAAACAAATAAATAATAAACATATGTATTCATTCATGTGTTAGACAAAAAACAAAAAAAAAATACATAGGAAAAGTAAATTTCTTTTATGAAGGTCTCCTTTTAGGCAACAAAGAAAAGTAATAATAATAATAAGAAGAAACAACAGCGATGAGCTTTTGTTATTCCTTCAGCTTGGCAGTTCAGATTCATTATTGTAAACATTAAAATATATTGACCAAAATGAAAACAAAAATACTATAATAACTGACTATTTCCCCACTAAAAAGAAATTAATAAAATATACTATTTTATACCTATTTGGTCTTGACCAAACCCATAAAAACATGTTACTGCTACGACTTTTTTATTTTATTTCTGCTTACAAGACATTTGATACACTAACATTTAATAATTACGTGTAACTATTCCTTAAATGGGTGCTCCTATATACGTTTTCATACCAATTATTATACGAATCGATAATCAAAAGCAAGTAATCAAAGAATAGATAATGCCGTTACAAAAAGAGAAAAAAGATAAATGTATAATTTCATTTACTAATTTTCCAAAATAATAAAAAAAAAATTAGTAAAATATCTATAATATTCATTCATTAGAATCTGTGAAATCAATAAATATGCCAAAAAAAAAATCGTCAACGATCGAGCTAAGAAAAAATTGTTTTTGAGCCTGCGAAATGGACCACAAAAGATTTCTCCATATACAAACAATATTTTTCATATTTTCAAATTTCTACAATTTTTTTGGGTATAAAAAATAGCTTAAAAACTCAAAATTTACATTAGTAAAACTCTTTTTTTGGAAATGATACTTGAAGATTTTTACCATAAAAAGAGTTCAAAAAAGTAAAAATAAAAGTTTTGGCAGTAGATTAAGAAATTATGAAATTTAATAGTTCAAATCAGCAAAACCTTTTTTTTTTTTTTTTCATCTTAAAACTACAATATAAAACTCTTTTTATTGTGAAAAATGGTTTTTAAAGACTTTACAATAAAAATGTGTTGTTTTGCCCGTAAAATCTTTATTTTCATACATACTACAATTTTTTTTTTCAGAAGAAACTCTCTTTAGTGATTTCTCCGTCTATTTATTGACTCTGCAGATGTCATCTACAAAATTCAAGATTATTTTAGACATTTGACTATATTAAGCTATTCTTTAAAAATAGTAAATAGAATTAACTTTTTCATCTACAAAAATTTAAAATTTAAAAAGATCATATTAAACACCTATAGTCCCATACCATCATTTATTGTAGAGCAACTTGAGCAAGTCATACATGAGTAAAAAATACTATAAAATAGAAGCTACCAATTGATCCAACTTTGGGTTCTAAACTAAGCTACCGACATAAATAAAGGCCCATACCTCTACCCCTTAATTACGTTCACTATATTATTTATAGTCTACTTGCACACATTTATTGCTTCCAATCCAATTCCTCATTGACCAAGTAAACACATAATACTTAAAAACCGATAGTTCACCACGCTACCTCTAGACATCCCAATCGTGGGTCCCATGATTAATATATATTTTCACTTGTGGGTGCCAAACAAATAGAGTGATGCCATAAACTTGAATTATGACATCTAACTTGTAAATAATAAAATGGGAAATCGTATTTTCTAGGCTATTCATGTCAAGCTTATTTCAAAACCCATTATATGATGATAAATTGCAAAACGTAGTAATACTTTGAGTGTGTTCTGAATCATATGGACAAAGGTGGTGTTTTTTTTTTCATGGATTTTTTTTTGAGCATTTATGTTTGTGAGCGGGAAGATATTTATATTTGCACGTTCTTGCAAAGTGTTTGTTTTTTAAGAAACGTGGGCGTCAAAACAATTGTATGTCCTTCTATCTAAAAAGACTGAACCAATTTTTACAGGTAGGAAGACATTTCTCGTAAACATTTTCTAAACAATTAATAATGATTAAATTCTTTTATATTTAAGGATGCTTCACTTTTATTTCTTTTTATATTTTTTGAACGATTATATTTTAATTGATTTTTATATATTTTTTATTATTTTATGATCCAAATGTAAAATATCATAAAATCAAATCCATTATCTAATGACATTGCACGAATTAAACATCTGTTTATCCTATAATGTATGCAAGTATCACAAAACCATAATATATTATATGTCAATTTACCGGGAAAAAAATTATATTAATTGTGTGCAAATTAAAGCCATTTCTTTCCTAAACTCTTGAATTATTTTTTTAAGATTTTTTTAATATGATTTCTATATTAGATTGTGCTTTTTGTTTGTCTAATATATGAGGTTATGCATATGTAAAAAATTATATGATGATTACAATAGGCACAAATTAATGTGGTGTTTTTTTTTTTTAATTATCAAATGTTATGTTTTTTTTTCCTGAAATTCAATCATATTCATATATTGAAGAAGATGACAACATGTCTTTTAGTTATACAAATAAACATTACCATTGAATGTTTCACGCTTCATAATTTTATAAGGAAAGATGGTTTAAGTAATGATTTTTTTACTTAATACGAGCTACCAAATGTATTGTTTCGAATTATATGTGTTATTGTGGTTGTCTACTTATATATCAATGTTGTAAAACTTTAATTATTTAAATTTTAGCGTTGAAAAACCCTTTTAGATTAAAAGCCCCACTTTATTTATATTCCAGTCTACAGATGTTAAAAATACAAACAATATTATTCTTATAAATTGCAGACGTTTGATCTAACTCTTCTCCTGTAGATGTGGTCTGCAGACTGCATGTGTCTACAGATGTGATTCATAGACTGCATATATTTTATCCGTTAAAAAACAAACAATACCTATATATTTTAATGATAAAAATTGACTCTGTAAATAGAGAAATTAAATATCTTTCTATCTTTTCTTCCTATTTATCTTCTTATCCATATGAAATAATGACATGTGTTATATTTGGATAAGATTAATAATACTTTAATACATTTGTTATCATTTTAAATTGGTAGGAAGATATATATGAAAGAAAGCAGAAGGATATTCAATTTCTCTTGTAAATAATACATATTTTAACTTATGGATGTTAAAGGATCAGCCTACGTTTGAACATTAAATATCAATTATTCATACCATTCTCACTTTTTTCATGTCACTTTTTGATTATTTTAAAAGGTATAAAAGATGGTGTGTTATACACTCCAATAGTGAGGAGGAACACGGGAAATCATTTTATGGAAGTACAATAAACTCTATGCAAAATACTCATGTGACAGTGTGACTTTTGGATGCATGAAATCCACTTTTTAGGTTATGTTGTGGATTATGAAGGAATTAAATTAAATTTGATAAATATTGAGTTAGTTATTGAAATAGGAACTATGTATGAGCCCAACCAAAATACAAATTTGCTTGGGTTTGGTGAGATATTACCAAAGATTCATAAAAAGACTTCTCTAAAATATCAAATTTCATGAGCGTACTAATTCAAAAAACATGTAGGCTCCCTCTCGAGTTCATTAAAGAAGATAAGAACAACGAGTTCATTAAAGAAGATAAGAACAATGGGAGAAGGCAATGAATATTCCTTCCCTTTCTCTCCAATTACTCCCGATCTTAGAGGACAGTTTGTAAGGAAGTTAGCATGTGTCTTCATTTCCTCCCTCTCCTATTTTTTCCAATAAATAAACCCTAGACCAATGATCTTTTTCCAATATTTCCACTTCCTTTCCTTTCTGTCGTTATATTAGACTTTAGAGCATACCGATAAAGTTATTTTGGATTAAAGATCAAGAAAGATCTTTAGAGTAGTTACAAAGAAGATTGTGTTATGCACAAATCCTTTTACTTCCCAAGGGGATTCCAGACTTTCTTTGGGTAAAGCGATGCTTGAAGTATAAGTTTGGGTTGTGTTCCCAACTCAATGAGATAAAGTCATTGCTTATTCAAACCAACAATTAAATGTACATTAAATGATTTATTCAACTCATGATCCATAGTTAGCGATGGTTGTAACTCGTATTTCTTGAAACTTTGATGACATTACATTTATTGGACTAAATGTAGACTTTTCATGGTTCATAAGAGTCTAAAATACTTGTTCAGCAAAGAGGATCTAAATATGCAACAAATAAGATGCATGAAAATTCATAAGGATTATGACAACGAGATTTTATACCATCCGGGCGAAGCTAACATGGTGGTTGATTCTTTGAGTCACAAGGATATCAGTGAAAGAACTTGAGCATGAGAACTTTTGATGAAAATTATATCATCCATAAACGATGTATTGAGACACACCCAATTAAGGGTTTTCCTTAATGAGAACCTTAAGGAATAAAAATTGGTGGTGGTTGAAACCAATCAACAAAATATTGCAAATCATTCAAGGATGATTCTTAGGTACCGATTAAAATTTTAAAGAAGAGTCTTTGATAACATTATTGGGGTTGATGTACAAAAATATACAAAAAAGTACAAACAACGTAAGCATTAACATATTAAAATTTTATGATCAATACTAAAGTAATATATTCATCTTGAACAATATAAACCAACAATTAATCAATTATAATGTGTTTAAAATTATACCTCTAATTGTTGGAAAATTACCAAGATAGATAATCTTCAATGGTTGATCTTCAGCAAGAACAATATATTAATTAAAATTCATTAAATGATATTAAGTAAATGCAAGTTAAAAGGTTTTAAATTTCAAGCCATTAGAAAGATTCACTATGGAAAATTAAATTTCTTGGTGTTAAAGGGGCTAATGGTGATAAGTTGCAAAATTTTTGGAAGCTTAGATCTAGTTATTCAAACTAATATAAAAAATTTTAAAAGATGATGAAATATTACCCAGAAGCTTAATAAAGAGTACTAAGTTGGAAATTTGTATAGATACCATTGTGAGAAGATATAATAAATTTTGGACTAAAACCGTCAGACTGATGGAACTTGTGCTGACTTGACTCAACTAGCTTAGGACTAGAGATGTTACCCTTACACTAATATATATTGCCAAAAAGGGAAAGACAAAGATGTTTGGTTTCAAGATTATTAGTTATGGAGTCGAAGCTCACACCCTACATCAACCTAGTGGGTCACAATGGTGATTAGGCGATTCATTGGCGGCCACCACCATTGGCGATGATGGTGGTTTGTGGTGGTGAAGTGAGAAAGAAGAAATAAATGGAGTTAAATGAAGAGATAGATTACCGAACCAAGAGACTTAAGCAACACCACCACTCTCTTCCTACTTCTTCCTAGGGGTGACAATTGATGACATGATATGACAAAAATACACGAAACGAAACGAAATTGGGGAAAAAACTAAAATTTGAATTCGTGTTCGTGTCATATTTGTGTCAAATATCTACAACACGACGTTGTGTCGTGTCGTGTCGTGTTCGTGTTCAAGATTCGACATGAAATCGACTCGATTTGGCATTTTTCTGTAGTGTTTTCGTGTTATGTATAATTAAGTATTAAGTAAATACATTAATTGTTATTTTATGTCATCTTTTCCGTGTTGTGTAGTGTTTGTCGTTTTTTAATCCGTTTGTTTTCGTGTCAGTTAAAAAAAAACACCACATCGTGTCATGTCGTGTTCGTGTTACATAAAACTTTGTCGTGTCAGACAAAAACACGACACGAGGGCCCGATTCACCACCTTACTTCTCCCTCTGGATTAGACCTCCTACCAACCAACCTCCTACCAACCATCCTCCGACAACCTCTTCCCTTCTTGGTTTTGCTCTATCTTCCCCTATTCTCATCTTCTTATTTGGTTGTGTTCATGAAAAGGGCTATGATTTTGGCCCATTGGATAAAGTGATATATTAGCTATTACCCATTGCTTCATGGGCTTTATACCAATATTTTCACTTCATCCCCTCATTTTTTCCATAATGACAGAAAACAACCCTTATAGTCAAAATTCTAACAATTTAAGTTTCTAACTTAAACCCTTTTAGTCCTTCACTATAATTGAACTCTTTTATGCTAAAAGTTTTTTCTAGTTATTTTTATTAATAACTAATAATTAAGTATTGTTATTATTATATAGTTTAATAAATTTAGACTCCAAAAAAGAAAATACGATAATTAATCAATTAATCAAATAACAAAAAATGGGATGTTACAAAGTTTAAGTGAAATTTATGCTTTAAAATTTTTGATATGTTTGAGAATGAGAATTATATGCTTAAAACTATACTTATGCAAGAAATGGTAAAACTGACAAAGTGTATTCGCATTATGCTCAATAGTGGGCAATCATGAGAAATTTTATAAAGGTAGGATAACATAGAGATCAATTGAAATGAGACTTATGTAACCTTCCTGCAAGTATATTAAGTACATTAGAAGCTTTAAGTCTTAAAAATATAGAGCCAAATTGATTATGTGCAATAATCTTGAAAAGTGAAACAAAACTGGACAAAATATGAGAAATTTTGCTTAACATACTCTAGACACTTTGTTATTGTAGAAATTGTGTTTAGACATACTATAGTACATATTAAAAGTAAAATGATGCAAAACATTTTGTGTTTGGGCATGGATATAAGGAAATACCAATGCAGTTTGATATTTTTTGAAAAAAATGACAAAGTAGGATGTTATTGCGTAAATAGCTCAACAAAAAAGAATATGACCAATAAAGTTTGGGATTGGGAAATAATACATGGAAACCATCAAGGAACATATCATGGGCATGACGCAAGGCTTATAAAAGCATGAAGAAATCAAAAACAAAAGTTCTAGTGCTTGGATTGGATTTTCAAAGTATATGTAACACCCATAAAAAATCAAACCAATTTAAAACTTTTCCAACAAATTAAAAACCATTAATTATTACAAAGTGTTTTCAAAATAGTTTCATGTCAGAGCATTCCAGAAATCAAAATCATAAAATGTGAGGAGTTGTATGATCACGCCTTCGCCTTCCCGCGATCATTCGAAGTACCTGAAACCAAAACTGAATCTGTAAGCCCGAAGCTTAGTGAGTTCCCCTAAAATACTGATACATAACAAATAGTACACATAATAACAACATGTAATGGGTCAACAACTTTACAGAAAGGATTACCACTTAGCCCACAATATGAGTCTGGCTTGCCTTACAGGCCCACAACTCATATCTGGCTTGCTTCCTCAATCCTAGGACTGTAACGAAATGATTAGCCCTCAGTGCGAGTCTAGTATGCTTTCCTGGCCCTCAGCTTGCATCTGGAATGCTTAGGAGTCCTCAATATGAGTCTGACATGCCCTCCCTGGCCGTCAGCTCATATCTGACATACTCTAGGGTTTGTTGGTCACCGCACAGAGCAATGCAACCTCGAACCTACCCATATAACATGTCGACGTGTAACAGATAATGTATGTACAAATAATCACACAGTATCACAGGTAATCCTACAGATCTAACATAATAGCATATCAGACTAACATGCATATCTAATTCATAGTCAGCATATCAATAACTATTGGGATATCAATCCAATGGCCCGGCCGTGGTGCCTTAGATCCCTTATAGTGAGGATAACTCACCTCAAAAATGTCAAACTGTAGTGATAAGGTCAAACTCTCGAATCACAGCCACGAACTCCACCACCTATATTCACTATAAAACCACTTCCATAAATTCCCAATTTACTAAAATACCCCTAGAAGTCAAACTGGTCAACCCTTGGTCAAAGTCAAAATCAACAGTCCATGTTGACCCAACTCATCGAGTGAAGCTCACTGACTCGTCGAGTCCTTCCAAAACTTGAGAAGTCGTGAAAACCCTAGTTGACTCGCCGAGTTTCGAGACAACTCGTCGAGTCCATGCGTGTCCAAAAGTCTAACTGACTCGTCTAGTCATCTCACTGGCTCACCGAGTCCATGTAGAACCAACAATGGTCAATCTTCATCGAACTCGTCGAGTTGACCATGCAACTCATCGAGTCCTTTCAGTCCATTTCCCATTCAGACGTTTTTAAGCTACTCCAAAGCTCCAACTTGTAGATCTAGCTTCCTAAGGCACAAATTCCACGTAAAGTTGCAAACTTTACGTGCATGCAAGGTCTCAAAGGCTTAGAATACCAAAACCCTGTCTACAATGAGGTTTAGGGCATGGTGAGGGGTTAATACTGATGGGTTTTGAGCAAAACAACATTCCTATGGTGTTCATGCAAACCCTAATGCTTGTATCTATGTTTTTCTACTTGTACATGCATAATTGTCCAAGACTTGCATAAACCCTAATCTAGCATATCATAAAAATCGAAATCATATATAATAAACTAGTTAGAAAGTTACCTTGATTGATTCTTGAAGAACTTGAGCCTTTGAGAACCTTAGCACCTCAAATGTTGTGCCTCTAATAGATCACAAACACCAAAACAATTGGAGAAGGCAAGATAGAGAGGGGAAGGATGAAAATTAGCTCCTAGAACTCTTAGGGTTATGTGTAGCCAATTTTGGTAGCCAGGAGGGTCCTTATATAGGTGAGGAGTTAGGGTTTCAGTCAAACATTTATCCGGTTGCTTAGGCTTTAAGCAGCCCATAAGAATCTTCTGGAATCCCTACCTTGGACGGATTCTTAAGGCCTTATCCCCAAGAATTCATCCACCTTATCTCTAGGGTTTCCTAACCCTACTTTGCAACTATCCAATAATTACAATATCAGTCTCCAAGGTTTTGATTAATACCTTTTGATCACAAAATTATTTCCTAATTAATTCTTGACCAATATTAATTAAACAAAGATGATTTCTCCTTTAATATATTATTCATATAATATATTAATAAAACATAATAACCTCTTTCTCTATTATTCATCCAGTCAAGTTGCTTTGGTAAAGGCAACCCAAAAGGACCATGCTACAACCGGGTCAAGTACATACCAAATATAGTTATGGGCTTAGACACGTAATCCAACAAATACTAGATAAAGATAATAGCTTTCTAAATTTGGGACCTAGAGCAGCCCAGATCTGAGACCATATCTTCTGGACAAGTTCAAATCCGAGAATGACCCCATTTTGCCCCAAATGACCATATTCATGCATGAGAGAAGATCTAAGAAATGGAAAGCCAATGTAAAGACTTTTTACCTTCAAATGAATGCCAAAATGAAGTAGATGTTGGATCTACATGCTCATTCTCATTCCAAGCTTCTAAGTCTCCAAATCTCTTCAAGAAATGCACCAAAACACACTCTTGTAGCCTCACACACTCAAAAATGGAGAGTTAGCTTGCTAGGGTTTATTTCTGGACGATATGCTGGGGGAGAGGAGTTAAGGTTCTTTAAATAGGGTGCAAACCCTAAAAATTAGGGTTTTCATAAGTAGCTCCTACTCGTCAAGTCAAGGCACTCCGACTCGTCGAGTAGGTCCAATAATCCACACAGTCTAACCCGCCTCTACACGACGAGTTGGGGCACCCAACTCGTCGAGTAGGTCCATCAACATGTACATAATGCTTTAAAACTTATACATGGGAGTCAGGGTGTTACAATATAGTACTCAGGTTTTCCTTGTGAAGTTCATACCTCAACACATGAAATCAGTTATTTCTTGGTTCCAATTTGTAGCTAAGAAAAAATAAGAACAATCAGCAAGAATAATCAACTTAAATGGAGTTGAAATGGGAAAGTTATGGGACTAACAAGAAGCAAACTGATTTATTGGGGTCCTTATGCACGCAACACATCAACATGCTTTGGGCATGCACCGTTCGTGTTGACCATGATGGAATCAAAGGTGGGAATCAAGATAGGTGTGATTACTAGGTGGTTTGATGCATACCGTGTAGTTGAGACACATACATGAAAGTGAAAATGGTGTAGTTGAGGCATATACATGAAAGTTGAATTTGATAATTAGTATTACATGTTATAGTTCAAGAAAATGATAATGCGAACGTTGTTATTATGTTATTATTACTAATGAAGATTAGATTGTCATTATTTGATTGAAACAATCAATAACCCTAAATGGACTCATTCATGAGCCACAACCACGACTTGCTTGCCAACATTTTTTCCCGAAAAAAGCCCAACCAAAGCCGCAGGTGCACTCTCAAGCCCCTCTACAATATCTTCAATGTAACATATCTTCCCTTCTTTTATCAATGGTATAACCATTTCCATATACTTTGGATACAAATTAAAATGATTACTTACAATAAACCCTTTTACGAGAAGTTGTTTTGCTATTATGCATGACAAATTCCTCACATCCTCCTCTCGATATAAGTTGTATTGCGAGATCATTCCACAAGCCGAAATCCGTCCATTACTTCGCATATTTAGAAGCACCGCCTCCAACATTTTCCCACCAACATTCTCAAAGTATATATCAATTCCTGGCGTAAAGTACCTAAGATTAGTTAGAAAAAAGAAAAGAATATCTTACAAAACTAATCATTATTTTTCTTGCAACAATATTAATATTGCTTGTTCGGGCGAACTAACCTCTTGAGAGCTGCATCAAGATCTTGCTCTTCCTTGTAGTTAAAAGCCTCATCAAATCCACATTTATTCTTCAACAACTCAACCTTGAATGACATATGATTTTGAGAAATGTATTCCAATAAATCATCATATAAGGGAAGATAATGCTAAAATTAACCACCTTTTCGTTGGTTCCAGCAGTCCCAACAACATAACATCCGGTCAGCTTCGCAAACTGCCCGACAAGCTGACTGACTGCCCCAGAAGCTGCGGAAACAAAGACATACTCTCCTTTCTTTGGAGCACAAATCTCATAGAAACCATAATAAGCAGTCATACCAGGCATACCTACAAACCATCAACAGAATAAAAATCATTTTAGAGAATCTTAATTAAAGCTCCTTATATGAATTTCATATTGGACTAAGAACATTAATATTAAACATAAAACATACCAAGAATTCCTGTGTAATAGGAAAGAGGGACATCCGTATGTTGAATCTTGAATAGGGTACGAGGAGCACTAATGGTGTATTCTTCCCATCCAGTAAATCCCCAAACAAGGTCACCTTTCTTGAAGTATGAATGTCCAGCATCCACCACTTTAGCAACTCCGAGTCCTGCTATGGGCTACAACATTGAAAACAGAAGCTAAATTATAGAATTTAATTTGTCTAAGTTAACTGGAAACATGTTCCTGAAAACTGATAATTACTTAGCATTAAAAGTGATAACTTTATTGGTTGTTGTAATATGAGTCGCTACATGCAAAAGATTGGGTGCTCCATTTCAAATTTTACACTTGAAATATACGAAAGATAAATTTCAAATTCGAATAGAAAAATATAATCCTGAATACAAATCGTTCAATAAATGAGAGTGTAATTCATACCAAACCAGGAGTGAAGGAATCAACTTAACTTCCTTGAGGTTTGTTCATCTGACGACGCAAGTATGGATCACATGAGAGATAAAGGTTCTTAACGAGGACGGAGGTAGAAGCTCGTGGGAGCTTGAGGTGGATGGTGGAGGAAGATTTAACGAGCATGTCGGATTCCTTGAGGACGCCATTAATGTAGTCCTTCAATATGATCTGCTGATTTCTCACTTCTTCCATTTGTGATTTGCATGCTAAACAAGGACTAATTGCACACATTTATTGCGTCCGATTGTTGACCAAATATATATACATATATTACATAGTAGTAATAGTAAGTAGTAATACTTAAAAAAGCTAATAGTACACGTATCGGGAGTCCCACAAGTAGAGTGATGCCTTTTAGACTTGAATTTAACTTGTAAATACGATCGCAACCCATATCGTACAATAAAAAAAATGATTGCGTAGGACACCTCAAACAAAATAAAAATACAAATACAAATAAGTATAAAATTTTTATAAGAATTTCATAATCATCCATCCTGAGTGATATGCATAAAGGTCCATACATACAGAAGTATATAGGAGAAAAGAGACGGAAAGAAAACAATAAATCTACACATAAAAAGAAGCGAATGTGAACAATAGAACATGCATTAATGCTCTAGTAGAAACGAATAACCAAATAAACGTTTAACATATGGTAGCTACCATGTGCGCTGCTTTGTGGGTGGGGAGGACCCGTGCTTTGAAAATCTTATAAAAACGAAAATTGATCATGTTCAACTGTTAAGTTAGCCGAACAAACGAACAAACACGAACGAATAAACGAACACGTTTTCTTATTCATATTCGTTTGTTTAACAAATTATATTGTTCATGTTCGTTCGTTTATATTCGTGAACATACTAAACGAACATAAACAAAAATAATTAAACATAACCAAACATATAATATATGAACATAAAAAGATATTAAATGAACGAACATAAATAAACGTAAATGAACAACATAAACGAATGTTCACAAACATAATTGAACGAACAAAACCAATGTATACGTTCGTTCATTTGACTAAACAAACGGGATTTTTTGTTCATGTTTGTTCATTTATAAAATAAACGGACAAAAAATGAACTTCCCATTAGACCCGTAATGGGGTGCAACCCCTTGACCCCGACCATTTGGTCGAACCAATATCAAACTCATTTTATTCAAGCGTGCACTCCGCACCTCCTAACTTGTCTAAAATCGAGAATTAAGCTCCAATGGTAATCCATAAATTCAATTATACTAATATGAACCCGCTGACACTAAAATTACTAACACACATTACTTCTAAATGTCACCTTCGTGAGGTCTCATGGGTAATATATGTTTTCTGGCACAAAACTACTAGAATTATGTATCTCGGTAGGCTTCTATCAGGAGGACCAAATCTTTTTAATGAGAAAAATTGACATGAATATTACATATATTCACTTGTGGATGTCAAAAGAGCATGAAAGTTTATGCCTAGAATTGAACATGAAATATGACTTATAGAATTTCACCTCAAACTGTTAGGACCTGCTAAGTTTTCATTATTCATAAAATTTTCACCTCTCAGTGTCAAAACAAGCATACTATTTCTTATTGTTCATAACATTTCTATCTCTTATTTTAAGAACAAACATATATGATACGTCAGGTTTCTTATTAGTTACAAATTTTCACATCATATCATTAGAACAAACATACTATATATACACAATTTCTTACTATTCATAAAACTTTAACCTCTTCATATTAGGATAATCATGCAAGATCTTATTATTCACAAAATTAGAATTTCACCTCTTAAGGAGGTAGGAGTGGTTACCATTGGATTAAGGTGTCTAAGCTCATAACAAAATTGATATATTCTAGTAATTAAAAGCAAAACCCTTTTTGTGTTGCCCTCATGACCATAAATAGCTAGAAATGATATTATGATAGAGAAGTATAATTTATTAGACTTTTATATGATTAATAAACTAATTGGAAATTATGGGAAAATGATTTCTTAACATATTATGTGATTAATTGTAACTTCCCCAAATAATACCCGATTTTTTTTTTCATTTTTAAGTTTATAAAATAGTAAACCATATCGTCGTCATAAAACCAAGGTAATCAAAATTTATCAATGCATCATAGTAATCAGAGTGAATCACAAAATGCGGAATCGAGTGGTGTGTGCTCTACAATCATCCCGGACTCTTCCCTTTGAAAACATAAGTACCTGAAACATAAACTGAAAAACGCAAGCACAAAGTTTAGTGGGTTCCTCAAAATATAACATACCATACATGCAGCTAGGCCTATCCCTCAGGTATATTCCAACCCAATAAGCAAGTATGGACCCTACCCTGCGGCCTCACCTTGGGGTATATTTCAACCTGATTGTATGATAGTGGGCCCCGCCCTGGGGTATATTTCAACCCGACATACAATATTGGGCCCTGCCCGTACGGTATATCTCAACCTGACATGCCATATTGGGCCCCGCCCAAGGGTATATTTCAACCCGACATGCCATATTGGGTCCCGCCCTATGATATATTTCAACCCGATCATACAAATATATATATATATATATATATATATATATATATATATATATCACAAAACAGGATTCTACATAACCGAATAATAGGCCGACATTGGTGCCTTCGACCCATGGATACAGGGAGGAGACTCACCTCACACTGTTGAGTTCCACATATAAATATCTGGTAGCTGACCCGCTAGAATCTCCTCACTCAAAAGCTACCAAAAAAAGGTGCAAAAGTTGGATCTCAAGGCTCTCCACCAAAGAATGAGTCTTCAAGTTTCTTCTTCTACCACTTTAAGATGCACAACACCCACCGAAATCTTCGCAATAGCTCAAAAGCACCACACAAAGGCTAAGAAACGAATTCGGGTTTTCTAGGGTATTATGGTTGGTTAAGCAAGGCAAAAAGAGGTTATCTTATGGTTTATATAGGGTACAAGCCCTAAAATTAGGGTTTCTTCACCGCTCATGTACGTTAAGCGTACTCCACATACGCCCCGTGAAAGACCCTAACTTTCGTATTTTTGAAAGACTCAAACTTTCATACTTCACAATATTATTACTCCAAAACATGCTACATGCATATTCATAAAAGCAATATATTACATTGATAAAGAGGTTACAAACTACTGGATACAAACCGACTATTTCAAAGTGTTATATAATACATAACTACCCAGGATATTGTAATTTATACAAACATAAACTGAAGTACAGAAGTATAATTACAAACTATTCTAAGTCTTTCAACAGTATAAGATCATATTGGTTACTTATCACCTGAAATTGTTAAACATTGATAGGGTAAGCGGTGACGCTTAGTGAGTTCAATAATAGATACAATATAACGTTATGTCATATATATATACTTCAATATGGCAGAAGCAAAGAGAAACAAGTAACAACAAAGGCATATGTGAATTTATGCGACAATCTTTTCATATCAATCAATGACTTGATTCAAAGATATACAATCAATGAGGCATAACAATTTTCATACTTAATAGACATCAATAAAGCTTCGGCCCAAATGGCACAGAAGACATAAGATTTCTGATTAACATCTTGTTAGATTTCAGGCTTATAGTCCTGTCTAACCATTTGCCAATGCCATAGAATAGAAGTCATTCTCTTACGGAGACATGCTCTATATGACCAGAGGCTACGTACCAGTACCAATGTGAATCTAAGTCCTTTCACTGATCACATGGTCAAAGGTATTACTTTTTCTATAAAAATAGCGAATAAAATAATACAGGAAAATAACTTGGAATAATAACACTGAAAAGCACATAGTACATATAACACATAACATACAATTGTTCTTATATATTGAACTCACCTTGAAATAACCGGGGTTAAAATAATAATTTGGGCAACACTTCGGCTCCAAATATGACTTTCTGGGCGAAACCGGGGTTTTTAGTTGAAAACCGGACTTTACTCGGGCAGAGTTTCGACTTGAAAATAAGATTTTCTCGGGAACTTCGGGGCGTCTGGGCTTGCTTCAGTTGTCGGGGATGATACCGGGACTTCGAGGGGTTAAAAGTGGGTTAAATGGGTGAAAGAGGGTGTAAAAGAGTGAAAATGAGCAAACATTTCCAGAGACCTTCACATCCCTTATATAGGGTGCGAAGCACCTTACTACGCGGGGCGTAGATCCTCGGTACGTTGGCCGTACGCGAGGTGTCGCATGCTCGGTTCCCGGGTCTCGGACGTGACTTCTATGTGGCGACCATGCGAAGGCGGACTACGTGGCTGACTCCGGACCGGATACGTGCGAGGTACGCTGGGCGTAACCTCGTGTACGCGGGGCGTACGGCCTCGGATAAGATTTTGATTTTTTCCTTTATTTTTATTTAATAACTTCAAAAATTCATATCTTTTGCGTACGAACTCCGTTTTTGACGTTCTTTATATGCACGCTTAGGTGAGAATATACTCTATAACTTTCGTTTAGACTTCGTCGACTAATTTTGACTTTTTTTTTATTATTATTATATTTTTAACAGACCGGGACAGGAAAATCCGTTAAAAAAATTCATAACTTCTTAATCCGACGTCCATTTTCGTCAGACTTTTTACCGTTGTACTACAAATGACGAGATCTTCAATTCTCGTTTAGGTTGTATAGGCTGAATATCGCTCGATCTAAAATTCGAGTTTTTAGTTGTCTACTGCTAATCCGAAACTTAGAAAAATCATAACTTCCTTATACGAAGTCAGATTTTGGCGTTCTTTTTATCGAACTTCTCGGTTTAACGAATACTACGACTTTCATTTAGATTACTAAGGCTAAAAAGTAGTTTATCAAAAACTCACTTTTTACGTCATTCGGCGCCCTGCCGGTTTTGTCGCGAATCTTCGATTGGTCATAACTTCTTCGTTATAACTCGGATTTCGACGAGGTTTTCGCCTAAATGTTTCTAACGAGATTATCTACAATTTTCAATAATAAAATTTTACTTATTTCAAATTTTATATTTTTCGTTATATTTCAGTATTTGCTTTTAATTGGAATCTCATAAGACTTCCAATATTTTATGAGTGATTCTAAACGTAGTTTTACTTCATTTCTAGTAAAAACTATCTGTTAGAACTCAACACTCAATTTCTCATAGTATTTCACAATTTTATTTATTACAAAACATGCTTTCAAAACATGTATGTTACACCCCGCATATGTGGATGAGCTCCGCGAACCATTTGCATGAGTACACCCAGCGTACTACAACTTTCCCAAAGTTGGCAGTTCAGCATCCAAGGGACTAGTTATGCAACAACATACCCCCAAAGGGTCTAAAACGAAATGCACAATGAACCAAGCGTTACAGCTCTCCCCCACTTAAATTAGATTTTGTCTTCGAAATCATTTCCTTACCAAACCAGGCCTGCCAGACAGCCTGAGCGACACAACCACAACCCCAAGCATACAACAGCGTTCCCAAAGGCAACCGAACCCATCCCTAACAAGGCTCTCGAAACCTAATGATAAACGAATCCTTTCTCAGCCTAAATTAATTCCTTTGCAGAAAACGACTTCTACCTTACCCAAAATCTGAAATCTCGAAGTGGTCTGACTCCTCGACAGACCGCCCATACTGAACCACTACCGTGCCAAATCCACTTTGAATTCCAAACTAAACAAAACACTTCCAACCCTTGTTATCTTGTTGCTTTATTGGAAACTATGTCACTGACCACTCATTACTGCAGAACTCCCTTACTTGACAGAAGGCTTAGATAATCCTTCGAGCAGAAGACTCATCCCTGCAATGGTTAGACTCAAAAAAGAGTTGCACAATAGTGTCAAATCAATTACTCTAAGATTATTTAATCCAGGCTACAAGTGACTTAACATATTCCCCGAATAGCAAGCAACTCTACACACGAGCCCCGGATCACTAATACCATCCCGGGCTCATCTTGATGCCCCCTAGCTGCTTTCCAAAAGCAGCCAAGACCTCACTGGTCCCAACTTACCTGCTGAATAACCGATTCACCGGATTTCCATTTGGTTACTGAGATAGATAGTCTTACACACTCGCACCACGTGACTTTCAAACAAAGGCCTCATCTGACAAGCATTGCCCTAGCCAACTCACCGCTATGGCTCTAACAACCTTCTGATCTAACCGATCATAACCAACTGACAACCCTAACGCCACCAAATCCAATGCTAATAGTGAATGCTACATGACCAACTGTAGTCTTATATCACAACCGGCCTCACACAACCCACCACTTCCTTAATTCCATGAATGTTGTGGCCTTCCTACAGTCTTACAAACTGACCTACCCTAGCCTAATCCCGCCAGGAAAAAACCTACAAGTTGAAACATAGATTTTCCATGCCTTCACCAATCCTCAAGGATTGGTAAATGCTACGGGGCACCTTGCAGTCTTACAACACTCCAACACTATCTACCAATCTAGTGAATACTACAGGCCACCCAACATTCTTAAAACACTCCAACACTATTTGCCAACCTAGTGAATGCTTCGGGCCACCCTACAGTCTGACAACACTCCTAACTTGCCATGGCTACCATCCATGGTCTTACCGCTCATCTACTAATTTATCCATACTCATCCCGAGTTGAACACGCATCAGACTACACCCCAATCAGGTGTCTGGGTCATGCTTCGAACCCGAAAGCCTTAATCAGACAAGAACAGGTAGAAAGGCTCTATCACAACCCTCAACATGGATCCATCCATAAGCCTACTATAAGGAAGATAGCTATTGGAAGTTTCGTGAACTCCCAACTTACACAACTTCAATCTAGATGGCCACTTAGGTCGTATCTCCTCCCGAATGGGATGTGAAACTTTCCCTAGTTCCACACCCAATCCAACTCCCGGAAATTCTGATCGATTCTCCCCCACTTGGGTTCGTCAAAGCTCTCCCATCCCATAAAATTTGATGGGTTCCTAAACCATCTTATCTTCATATAGATGAACCGACTATGACCTGCGCTTACCAATACCAATGTTCCAATACTAGCCAATCCCGATGACCGCACAACTCTTGAAATCCAGAGGAATACTCCCCAAAATCTCAGCAAGCTCGATAACATTAATCGATTCCCATGATACAACACCAAATCCTTAAGTTCTTTATGCTGTTGACAAAGACCATAACGCTTGCTCTGAACTGGTAAACCTTCACTCCAACTTCCCATCCTCAAAAGAATCTTTGAATTCTAACCATCTTTAATCCCTGAAATAATAAAATTCCATGAAACTTCCAATGACCAAACAAACTCATGTAGTTTCCACCTTCATCTTCTCGCTACCGCTCCTTCCCTAGCAATGGTAGAGATTGGACCCAAAGGTCCTACCATAGACGACGGTCGATCCTATATGAACAATTGGTAACATGACTGAACTCTGACTTCATAGGAGAACTAACCAACTAATCTGACCATAAACCTTCCAACGATACCCCTGAATTGACCCCATCAAAGAACCGGAACAACAACCGGACAAACTGAAACCCGCTCAGCAAGATACGACCCATTAATGACTCTTGGCATTAAAAAAGGCATGAAACAATTTTTGATGATATAACTCAGGAAAAAACAGAAAACTAACCTGGAGATAATACTTACCCAAACCAATACAAAATTCCAAAGCAATATGAATTCTGATAATAATCAAGAAGAAAGCAAAAGATAACATACCTGCAACAACACCTGATGGAACCCTGGTCTCCCCTGACTAACACTGAAATACTCGACTCCTCACAGATGGAGCTCCTGCCCCGCCCTCACGACCATCAGAGATCCTTAAAGTATCCAGAGCAGGTGCACTCACTATTCCACCCCTCAAAATCGGACAGCTGTCCTTCTTGTGGCCCACTTGGTTGTAGTTTAAACATAACGGGATTTCCCTTTGAGGACAATTCGGACTGACATGACCAACTCTTCCGCACTTGTAGTAGCCCATGCCCTAGAACGACAAACCCCTTCGTGCTGCTTCTCATATGTGTTGTATTGTCCCCAACACTACTGGCACCTCAATCGCTGATCTGAAGTCTTAGGTCTCTTTGCGGGACCCTCAAATGATTGCACATGCTTTGGCTCCTCCTTCTTCCCCAGTTACTCCAAATCAATCTCCTGCTCCTGGTTTACCCCAACCATCCCATCATCTATCTGAACATCTAAGGTCCGACCCCCGAACCTGACGACCAATCTATTAGTGGCACACCCACTGATGTACGCTAACTCCTTGCGTAAGGCTCGCAAAACCTCTGAGGCAATCCAATCATGGGATCGACCCTCCTAAAAACATGGTGCATAACCCACCTCCGATCCCAAATGGCAAGAACTAGCAATAAGATCCTCCTTCTCGAAGGATTCTAGGGCTCCACAAGCTTTGGGCTCCATATGAGCCCCTAATTGCTCCGATACAATTTCGGTCTGAAAAGCCTTGAGATGACCATCTAAGAGCTCCAAAATCCTTCCTTGACTGAACCAAATATTAGAGGAGTCCATTCCAAAATATCGCGAGTAATCTCCGATGAGATGAACTCCCGCATGCGCTCATCGACCGGCTCAACACCTGCACTGTAACACCCATAAAAATCATGCTAATTAAAAACTTTTTAAATCATTAAAAAAAGAACAATTATTACAAATTTATTTTCAAAATGGTTTCATGTCAGAGTATCCCATAATCAAATCATAAAAATATAAGGAGGTGCACGATCACGTCTTCGCCTTCCCCCAATCATCAGAAGTACCTGAAACATACCCGAAGCTTAGTGAGTTCCTCCAAAATACCAACAGTATACAAATCATAGATATGTCATAACAAACAAATAAAAAACATGCATATAGAGTCTACACTATGACTGGACCGCCCTTACCACGTCTTCAGTCTATCTGCCCCACTCTCAGAACCTTCAGCATGTCTGGTCCGCCCTCCTTAGCCTTCAGCCTTTCTGGACCGTTCTCCGGACCTTGGGTCTAACTGATATGCACTAATGGGTCTGCAGTCTATCCGGTTTGCCCTAGGTCTGTTGGCCTTCAGCACAAAGCAGGTCTGCCTCAACCCAACCCCCCATCAAAAAATCATGTGCACATAAATATCATATGCTAGCTAGCATGTATAGATAGTCATACGGATCTAACATATCAATAACATAGCATCATCCTATATACCAGGATATCGACCTAAAAGGTCACTAACATATCATTATCCTATATACCAGGACACTGACCTAACAAATCACTAATATAACATCATCCTATATACCAGGATATTGACCTAACAGGTCATTAAGCATATCATCATGCAACAAACCCAGATACAAATCCAAAAATGGTCGACATTGATGCCTTCGACCCTGTTAGTATAGTGAGGACAACTCACCTTACAATGTCGATTAGAACTGAAATGTCAAACTCCCGAGATACGTCTCCAAACACCAACACCTACAACCACCATTGATCCCATTCCTTAAATACCCAATTTACCAAAATACCCTCGGAAGTCAAACTAGTCAACCCTTGGTCAAATTCAAATTCAATGGTCAATGTTGACCCAACTCGTCGAGTGTAGCTTCTTGACTCGTCGAGTTCTTAAAGAACTCGAGAAATCTTGAAATCCCTAGTTGACTCGCCGAGTTTCCAAAAAAATCGTCGAGTCCATGCGGTGTCCAAATTTCAGGAAAAACCCTAACTAACTCGTCGAGTCATCTCACCGACTCGCCGAGTTCGTGCACAAACCAAAAACGGCCAATCTTCATCTGACTCGTCGAGTTGACCATTCAACTCATTGATTCCCTTCAGTCCGTTTCTCATTCAGACGGTTTTAAGCTATCCCAAAGCTCCAAATTGTAGATCTAGATTCCTAAGACATAGTTACCACGTAAAGTTGCAAACTTTACGTGCATGCAAGGTCTTAAAGGCCAACACCAAGCTAAAGAAGGAGTTTTAGGTAAGGAGAAGGCCATAACTTGTTAAAGACTTAGAACATTATGACTATAAGGGGCTAGAGGAGTCCAAATCTGAAGTTACAACTTCAGATCATGCCCAAAACCAGAAATAACTCCACAACAAACTAGAAATATCCCTAAACCTTTGCATGAAGAGATCTAAATAGAGAGAAGCCAAGGTAATGACTTGTTACCTTCAAGATGATGCTAAAATGAAGTAGAAATCAGATCCACAAGCTTCTCCTTGCTCCAAGCTCTCTTTACAAAATCCACCTTCCAAGCTTCTTAACACATAAAAATGCAGAGTAGACGCAATTAGGGTTTTCTGAGCTCAAGGGGGCGGTAAGGGATGTGAAGGGAGGATAATGACCCTTTAAATAGGGTGTAAAACCCTGGAAATTAGGGCTTTCTCATTCAGCTCCTACTCATTGAGTTGGGGTCCTCCGACTCGTCGGGTAGACCTCATAAATCATACGGGCTGACTAATCTCTACACGACGAGTTGGGGCCTATAACTTGTCGAGTAGGCTTCTTTAATTTCATGAAATACCTAAAATCTCATTCCCGGAAATTGGGATGTTACAAGCACCTAAGCCTGAATCAAAAATTGAACCTCCTTCCCGAGTGCTCATCACCATACTGAAACACAACATGTAAATGATCAGAACATACCCAAGAATCCTCATCCCCTAGGCTTCCTAGATTTTCCAAAACTTTCCTCGATTTGAGTATGGATCTTGTGCTTTTAGTAGTACGGTCCATATACTACCTTCCACACCTATCCATACTTTCCTCAAGAATCATCCCAAATCCTCTAAGTCACCTTCTCAAACAGCTACACCAAATGTTCACTAAACATCGTAACTACACCCACTGAAGCACTTCCTAGGCTTTCCTAGGTTTCTGACCTCACCCTGCCATTAGCTGCTGAAGAACTCCCCACAATGTCAGTTAACCATCTCATGACTACAATCACATGCAATAAAGCTCAGATAATCATTTGAGTAAAATAATCATCCCTACATCGGTTAGACTCAAACGATAGCTGCACAATAGGGTCAAATCCATCACTCTGAGATTATTCAACCTTCATCACATGTGACTTAGTATATTCACTTAATAGTTAACTCACATTACTTAAAAGTTCCATAAAGCACGAAGCAAGCAGCATTCATGCAGTAGCACTCCAATCCATAGAATAAGCAAAGAACATTCACACTCACATACGACAAGTCATGCTAGGAACTTCCATTCTCTTTGTCGGTTACCTTATGCATGCAAACTATACAAAATACATGATCAAATAGACTGTCGAATAAAAGACTCTACCCTAAGACCACAACCAAATGAGGAACAAGAAATAAGGCCAAATCAATCATTCTAGGGCTATATGATGCTAACTGTATACAATTTTTAAAGCATACACTTAGCAATTACTGATACCAATACATATTCCCAATCTAGCATATCATCTAGTGCTCCCTTGGCTACAAGGCATCATATATCAGGCCAATCTATCATGCAATTCCTGAAAGTATCCCTAGCCTCATCCTAGCAAGCAAATCTCATAACATAAAATCATAACAAACATGTATAGGTATTCTTGGGAATCACTTAATTAAGCTCGGCTAATTGCACGCATCACACCCCCTTTGTCTTTACAAAAATCATTTTAGAAATATCTTTCCTTTACAAAAATCTTTATAAAATTCATTTTCTTTTTAAGAAAAAATACCAATTTCTCAGTTTGAGTTCAGTCACACTCGAGAGTGTGCCCGAATCCCTCAAACCAAGGCTCTGATACCAACTTGTAACGCCCCTAAATAATACCCGATTTTTTTTTCATTTTTAAGTTTATAAAACAGTAAACCATACTATTGTCATAACACCAAGGTAATCAAATTTTTTCAATACATCAGAATAATCATAGTGAATCACAAAATGTGGAATTGAGTGGTGTGTGCTCCGCAATCATCCTAGACTCTTCCTTTTAAAAAACAGAAGTGCCTGAAACATAAACTGAAAACCATAAGAACAAAGCTTAGTGAGTTCCCCAAAATAACACATGCTATACATACAGCTGGGCCTAGCCCTGGGGTATATTCCAACCCAATAAGCAAGTATGGGCCCCTCCCCGGGGCCTCGCCTTGGGGTATATTTCAACCCGATCATATGATAGTGGGCCCCGCTCTGGGGTATATTTCAACCCGACATGCCATATTGGGCCCCGACCTAGCGTATATTTCAACTCGATCATCAAACACACACACACACACACACACACACACATATATATATATATATATATATATATATATATATATATATATATAGGGCTAGGTTATAGTGTGGATGGTAAGTATTGTGTAGATGTAGGAACGAATGTGGACCAAGAATTTAAAATACATGTTCTGATTGAATACAAATTCTGACAGAATACATATTCTGATTGAATGAACACTTCTTATAATTAGCATGTTTAAAGAATACTACAACATATATTATCAATAATAATATTTTCTAAAGATTACACATTTTATGAAACCGATTATATTTTTTAAGAATCACTAATTACATTAATTCTTAAAGAATAACGTTATAAACAATAACTACATACATTCTTGAAAAAAATATATGACTAATAATGGTTAAGAATTACATTTATTTTTAAAGATTAAAATTAAGAACGGTTAAAAAAAATCAAAATCTAACAAAAACACTACTCCTGTAACACCCCAAATTCTGGTATGCTATTTAAATACTTATTATTTGAAGTTTTCAAGAGGAACTCGACGAGTCACTAGCCAGACTCGTCGAGTAGAGTCGGGATTTTGAGCACGTTTAAGTTGGCTACTCGGCGACTCCATATTCTGGACTCGGCGAGTCCGCCAGTTTGGATGAAACCCTAATTTTAAGGGTTTGCACCCTATTTAAACAACTTTTTAGGACCCCAAGTCAGCCCCCATCACCCCCAGAGCACCCTAGAACTCTCTTAGCATTTTGTGTGTTTTGGTGTGATTCTTTGAAGATCTTGAGAGAAGAAGGTAGATCAAGAGGAGAAGAAGGAGATCCAAGAACTTTGTGGCATTTCAGAGTATAGTGAGGTATAACTCGACCCTTTTCTGTTTCTATGCTTTAATCCCCTTTGGAACGCCATTAAGCTATTCTTGAAACATTTCTTGGCTTGGTAGTAGCATAGAGGACTCATTGAGATGAATAGCCTTCGGATCTAGCTAGGTTTGAGTTCCAGAAGCTTAGATCTAGTACCTTTATGGAGCCATTTTGCATGAAAGCTCTAGATTTACTCTTATAGTGTGCTTTGAGCCTTAAAACCTTCATTTGATGTTATTTACACGTAAAGTTGGAAACTTTACGTGTTAATCAAGCCCTAAGAACCCAGATCTATGAATGGAATGAACTGGTTTCAAGCAGAATCGAGTATATAGTGATTGCATGTATACGACACGGCGAGTCGAGTCGCGAGTCCCCTGTTTTCCCTTTTTGAGTTATGCCGAGTGGAACCAGTGAGTGAGAGATGGAGTCAGTGAGATGGAGGTTAGACTCATTCATGGAAGAACTCGGCGAGTCAATTCCCTGACTCGGCGAGTCCAAGGCGATCTTCATGCCTCAAGAACAGACTCGACGAGTTGTTCATACAACTCGACGAGTCACAATCAGAGTGTTCATATGTTGAAGGAGAACTCGATGAGTTGTTCATACAACTCGGCGAGTCGGATGCAGATTGACTGAGTGTTAGTTTCGAAGAGGAACTCGTCGAGTCTATGCCAAACTCGACGAGTAGTAGCGGGCAGAAGCAAGAAAGTGAGAGTAAGGACTCGACGAGTTGGTGACCCAACTCGACGAGTCAGGTCAACTGAATGTTGACTTTGACCGATAGGTTGACTTTGACCACGGGTGAGATAGTCTTTTTACCCTCAGTATTATTATCAGTATTTGATTGAGGGTACTTATGGAGATTGTAGCCGGGGTGAAGCCGGAGCCGTAGCAGACAGATTCCGGAGCAGTTCTTTCAACAGCTAGGCTACGAGGTGAGTTTCCTTCCAGTAGGAACGGGTCTAAGGCCACAATGCCGGCCCGTTTAATTAGCAGTAGTTTCCAGACTACGGTCCGATGCAGTAGTTAGAATGTTTGATGCCTTCGTGGCTCAGACAGGTTTTGTGTGTTATGTGTTTCGGGTATGGCCCGACTCAGTATGCAGTCTATGTTGTTATGCTAGTTGATATGTGTATGCTATGTTATGTTCAGTAGTTCCGGACTTCGGTCCGATGCAGTCAGTTCCGGGCTTAGGCCTGATGCAGTTAGTTCCGGACTTCGGTCCGATGCAGCTAGTTCCGGACTTCGGTCTGAGGCAGTTAGTTTCGGACTTAAATTCGATGCAGAGGGTAGGGCCCTGGTTAGTTCCGGACTTCGGTCCGATGCAGTTTCCGGGCTTCGGTCCGATGCAGCGGGCGGGGGCCCAGTAGTTGTTTATATGTTTGTTTGGTATGAGGTAGTTTGGGGGAGCTCACTAAGCTTTGTGCTTACAGTTTCAGTTTTGGTTTCAGGTACTTCCGCAAGTAAAGGGAAGAGCACGGGATGATGACATCGCACACACCACAACTTCAGCTTTATTCCTGGGATTTTTGTTCAGATACTTAGACATGATTTGATACAGTTTTTGATATGACATTTTTATTATGTCTTTTGGGATACCCGACATATGATTTTTATTATATGACATTTAGTGTTATGACTTTTATTATATGTAAAAACAAAAAATTTTGGGTCATGTTTTTGGGATGTTTCAACTCCATTAGATTATTATTTCTAAGAATCATTTGATACATTTTGGCATAATGTATTCTGTTAGAATAACCTCACGTTCTCCATGTTTTCTTTCTTTTCCACATTAATGACACCCTCTTCAAAACCTAAGCGCACAAAAAAAAACATAATCAACTTTCAAATACTAAAAATTTCTAATAAAATCGACAAATTTACAAGAACATGAATAATTCTTGAGTTATAGTGTTATGGATTACCAAAACAACATAAAGGTCGATGTCATTAAAAAATTTGATGAACTAAAATGATCTATATTGTAATTTTCCATTCCTTCAGGCGATCAAATGAAAAACAAAGATAATTGGAATGAAAATTAACAATTTTAAAATGATTTCTTAATTTCTCAATGGATCTGATGTGTAAACAATTGTAGCCATAATTGTATTGCAAAAAGCCACTGCATGTTGAAATATAATATTATAAAAGTTCTAAATTTTTAATTCGTAATTGAAAAAAGCCTTAATATTTTTTTTATTATTGCTATGGCCACAACTTTTTCACAGAATTATTACTCTAGCCCACTTAACGGTTTTTATGGTTAACTTGGTTAAATTTTTTGCAAAATCATTCCTAAAAGTTCATATTTGGTCCCTGAGGTTTGGGAAAAATTACACCACATGATTTTTTAACTTTATTTTTCGTTTTTTGTATACTTTATCTATTTTCGTTTTTTTTTTATAAATATATATACATTTTTTATTTTCTTTTTTGTATATACTTTATTTATTTTCATTTTTCTAACTTTATTTTTCATCAATTTGATTTATTTACCTTTTTACCTTTTGTTTTCTATTTTATAGTGTATATATAGAGTATATTAGAGTTTTTTTTTTGTTTTTTTTTCATATTTCTTTTCGTATTATATTTTAAAATTTTCATCTTTTTATTTTTTTCTTGTTTGTTTTCTAATTTAATCATTAAAGTATATACAAAAAAGAAAATAAAAAATGTGTATATATTTATAAAAAAAACCGAAAATAGATAAAGTATACAAAAACGAAAAATAAAGTTAAAAAATCATGTGGTATAATTTTTTCCAAACCTCAGGGACCAAATATGAACTTTTATGACTGATTTTGCAAAAAATTTAACCAAGTTAACTATAAAACTCGTTAAGTGGGCTAGAGTAATAATTTTGTGAAAAAGTTGTGGCCATAGCAATAATAAAAAAAAATATATTAAGGCTTTTTTCAATTTCGGGTTAAAAATTTAGGGCTTTTATAATATTAACCCAATAAAAAACTATAAAATGAATGTTTAATAAATCTAAATTTCGATGTCTTTTGAACCACACAAATTCATTGTTTACTTTTTCGATTATAGAATGAGTATCTAAACTATAATTTTCTTTCTTTACTAAATCCTTTATACAAATCTCGTTATTTTTCAGAGATTTCTAACAAAAAAATTACACGGACCGGTAAGTAAGGATTGTTTTCTTGATTCATTTAAAACACAATATAAATCATCTCTCTATATACAAGAATATATCTTTTCATATCAAATTCAAATGAAAAGAAAAGATAACTGATTAGGAAATTCAAAGCAATAGATAAAACTTTGATCGACTTCAAAAGAAAAATCTTGTAACAGAAGGATCTTGATGCAATTAAGAAAATTACCTAAAACTAAGATTGCAGCTAAAGTATCGATTTCGATGCTAATCCAAACCTACCGGATCAAATCTCTAATCCAAACCCACCAGATCTACTACAGATGATATGGAAATCCCGAACTCATCGTTTACCGTCGCCGACCACCCAAAGAAAAAAACAGCCATCACACAAAGTGGCGGAGTCCCTGACATCGTAGCTTCATAGGAGAGAGGAGGTGCTAGCCGGAGGTGGTTCAGTAAATCTCGATGGAAGCGGGAGGGATATGATTTTGTGGGTGTCGACGAAAGAGACAATAGGGTTTTAAACAAAGTAATTTGCCTAAATTAAATGGTAGATGATTTAATTAATTATTTGTTAAAATTTAAATAATACTTGACCCATATTAATCCCTACATCCACACAATATTTGTTAATCCACATTTGAACCTACATCTCTCTCTCTCTCTCTATGTATGTATGTATGTATGTATGTGTGTGTGTGTGTGTGTATATATATATATATATCACAATAGCTAGCATTCTATATAATTGAATAATTGGCCGAAACTGGTGCCTTCGATCTATGGATACATGGAGGAGACTCACCTCACACTGCTGAGTCCTACATATAAATCTCTGGCAGCTGGCCCGCTAGAACCCCCGTGCTCAAAAGCCACCAAAAGAAGGTGCAAAAGTTGGATCTCAAGGCTCTCCACCAAAGAATGAGTTTTCAAGTTTCTTCTTCTACCACTTCAAGATGCACAACACCGACGAAAAGCTTCACAAGAGCTCAAAAGCATCACACAAAGGCTAAGGAACAAATTAGCGTTTTTTAGGGCATGAAGGCTGGTTAAGCAAGGCAAAAGAGGCTATATTATGGTTTATATAGGGTACAAGCCTTAAAATTAGGGTTTCTTCACTACTCACGTACGCTAAGCGTACTCCACATACGCCCAATGTACGTGGATGAGCTTTGTGACCCATCTGTATGAGTACGCCCAACATACAAGGAATACGTCCATCGTATTCCAACTTTCCCAAAGTTGGCAATTCAACCCCCCAAGTAGCAATTCTGCAACAATACACCCCCAAAGGGTCTAAACCGAAATGCACAATGAACCAAGCGTTACATTAGTACATTAATTGGAAATAAATAGTTGATTTGTTGATTTATTATTTAATTAATAAATTAATATGAAATCAATTGTTAAATAATTAATTTGTTAAATTATACGATTAACAAATTAATGTGAAATCAATTAGAATTGATTAATTATTAATCATAATTAATTTGGAATTAATTCAGGATTAATTGGAATTAATTGAAGGTGTAAAGGGGTGAAATTTGATTGTTCAATAATTAAACAAACGAAGAAATTCTAGAACCCTCCATGGTATGGACGTTTTTGGAGGGTTTCCTAGGGTTTTGGAAGCTTTCTGGTTGTATATAAAGAAATTATTTGAATTAGGAATAAATCTATTATTTAATCAGTTCAAATCTTACTTTGCCTGCAAGTTACCTAAACTATAAATAGGATCATTTGGCTTGAAAATCTCGTTCACCACATCACCTATAAACATAGAATCGAAATTTGTCTCATATCTCATCTCTCCTCCTCATTCTAGGGTTCCGGTTTTTCGATGTAAGCCATTAGAGACATCATCTTTTTGCTACTAGCTTTCCAAGACTAACAAACACAAGGGATTGAAGTGATTTTTTTACTACAACAAATCGAAGGTATGTAATCCTAATCCTATGTATATTTCGATTATAATAGGTTCCCCTTAGGGTTCTTGATGTTCATAGTTTATTGCTATCAATTAGAGAGAACATAGATCCAAAGTAGGTTGCATGTGAACTTAAGGGTTAAGATTTTCCGTTTTACATGTTTTAGTAACTTATAAAACCTAACAGTTCTCTCCCAACACACTCAACCAACTATTACATAAGGTTTACATAAACTTTTCTTTCTCCTATTTCTTTCATCTTTCCCAAAACCAACCACTCTGACTTCGACATCCCTTACCTTTAGGACAAACATACATGAAAATTTTCACCCTTAATGTCGGGATAGACATAGTTTCTTATTATTCAAAGAATTTTCACTTTTTACTTCGAGGACAAGCATACATGATATTTAAACTTTCTTATTATTCATATTTTTTTTTACCTCTTCTTGTTATGACAAGCATACAAGATATTTTGAGAAAATTGCAGTCCATGTGGTATGACATAATAGGCACGTATAGTCCAACTTTAATAAAATGGATAAACTTGGTCCTTATGTTATTTTGATATTACACGGATCGTCCCTAAGCCGTTAAATTTAACTATGGAGCCCATTAAATACAATAAATTGCCTTTTTACCCTTACCTATTTATTTTTCGTATATTTTGTTTTTTATTAAAATGTCCTATAGTTACATAAAGGGCCCCTCTCACCTACATCCACCCCACCAACTATAGTTCAAAGATTTGACAACCACCATCACCTCTGGCACTCCGACAAACACCACTGACACTCTAGTTTACCTTTGGCATTCACTTTCAACTCTGACAACAAGAACTTAAAAAATTAAAATCATTCCTTGAAAACTAAAATCATATATGAAATTATACATTGATAACCTCTAGATCAAAACCAAAATCATACATTAAGATTGAAACTCGTACAATCTTAAACATTATATATGATATCATACCTTGATAAACCACGAAATCATACCTCAAGATCAAAACCAAAATCATACTTTGGTAAGGGAATTGGATTCAAAACCTATATACCAAAGAGATCGATCGAGCAACATGAAAGGTAGAAGAGAAAGATCAATAGAGGTTGGTGTCCAATGATGGTCACCCTTGAAGCTTAGATCGGGGGTATAAGCGGTGGGAGTTGAGGTAGACAAGAACCCTAACTCCATAATGGTTAACGACACACCTTCAATCGATGTTGATTCAAATTAGTACGCTCTACACTTCGTCTCACCTTTCAGTCTCTTACCATAGGCAACACTACTTATTCAATTTCTAACTATCATTATTAATTTCGATGAAGCTCTAAGACTTCCTCGCCAATCTCAACCATTCCCTTCTGCGATGGCACACTTCTCCCATCCCAATCACCCGCTTCTTTGTCAACGCCAACTTCCACGAATGTTGTTGCTGAAATTGAGAATCAAAGGTGTACCAGAAGTCCATAAATTGGAATTGACACGATCATACATACTTATAAAGTTAGCATTTTTTCTTGAATCTCATGCATTTGAAACACCCATTCTTTTTTCCTTTCACCACATTCATTTGAAACTCCCATGACTTTTCAATTTCTTTATAATAATAATTATAATTTGGTAGTTAGGTTAAATAAATATCAAATCTAAAGTGTATTCATATATAGACTAAATTTCAATTTTAAAATAATATCTTTACTTCTATTTATAAAGTTATGTCTTTAAATTTTAACATATTATACTTAATTTATTAGATTTAAAATGTTGTTGCATGTAAACCATTATCAGTTTAAAGCTACAATTTTTGAACAGTTTGGACAAAATACTTAAATTGTTAATTTAAATATAACATTACAGTGTCAACTTAAATATAAATTTCAATTGGACTAAAAAAACCAAATAATATTTTGTAAATAGTTAAAAGTGATAAATTATAGTGATAAATGCAAAAAACTAAATTGTAATATCAGTTTAACTAAAATATTTCCTATATAAATTTATATAATCGTTAAAAAATTTCAAATAAGTAGCTTAAAATAACTTATAATAACAATAGTTAAAAATAACTCTATATATATAATTATATTGTTACCTTTAAGATCAAAAAATAATGTTTGATGTTTTAAATAATTATAATAATAGAAATTAAAACATTAAGCAAATAAATTTTAACAAATTAATTAACAATAAAAACAACTATAAATAACATCAAATCATATATTATATTTAATTTTATTCATGTGTAACTCGCGGGTAAAAGTCATTCAAACGATTGAGATTATGAAGTTATAATAAATGTATATATTATCATATAATTCAAAATAATCAATATATTATATCAATTTAGTATATACAAATTATTATATCAAATTTAACAACAGCGTTATTGTTATATATTCAAAAAATCATATATTTGTAAAGACTTCAACTATATAGGTTTTTCTACGCAACGCGCGGACATTCGCCTAGTATATATATAAATGATGGTTTAGAGATCTCGATGGTTTTTTTTGTTATAAAAGTGTTCTTTATATAAATGGTCAATGTAGTTTAGAAAATTTATAAAAAATAAAAAGGAAAGAAAAAGGGTAAAATGTCATTTTACAGAAATTTAACGGCATCATTTTGACACCGTTAGTCGGAAAGACCATTTACGCAATATCGACAAAAATACGGATCGAGTTTGTCCATTTTTTTAAGTTGAACTATAGGTGCCTATTGTGTACCATTTTGTAATTTTCTCAAATATTTTCATCTCTTCCTCTTAGGACAAGCGTATTCAAAATCATAGGATTTTATTATTCATAAAATTTTCCCCTTACTATTTGGACAAATATACAAGATACACACCATTTCTTTCAATCATAACCGTTTTAACTCTTCCTATTAAGACAAAAGCATACAAAACACACACACACACACAATTTTCTTATTATTCATAAAGTTTTCACATCTTATTGTTAGAACAAACATACAAGATACACACTATTTCTTATTATTCATAACAATAAAGACATCAACTCGACTCATTCACGGGCCACAACCACAACTTGCTTCCCAACATTTTTGCCCGAAAAAATCCCAACCAAAGCCTTAGGTGCACTCTCAAGCCCCTCTACAACATCTTCAATGTAACATATCTTCCCTTCCTTTATCAATGGTATAACCATTTCAATATACTTTGGATACAAATTATAATGATCAGTTACAATAAACCCCTTCAAAAGAAGTCTTTTCATTATTATGCATGACAAATTCCTCACACCCTCTTCTTGATTTAAATTGTATTGTGAGATCATTCCACAAACCGAAATCCTTCCATTTACTCTCATGTTTAAAAGCACTGCCTCCAACATTTTCCCACCAACATTCTCGAAGTATATATCAATTCCTTCTGGAAAGTACCTGAATTAAATAAAAAAAAAAGATTTATAAAAAAAAGATAAATCTTTATATTATTTATTCCTGGTATTAATTTTAACCTTTTGAGAGCTGCATCAAGATTTGGTTCTTCCTTGTAGTTAAAAGCCTCATCAAATCCAAATTTGGTCTTCAGTAGCTCAACCTTGAGTGATGATATAAACATAAAAATATGATTTTGAGATAGAAATATAAGAAAATATGGAAGTTGGACAAGATTTATAGAGTTATTTTCGATGAAGAGGATGAGGGCGTTAATGTCTTTTTGGACAGACAAGAGATCAAGGGCCATAAGGAGAAACAATGTAAAAGTTAATTACCTTTTCTTTGGTTCCAGCTGTCCCAACAACATAGCATCCGGTCAGCTTTGCAAACTGCCCGACAAGCTGACCGACTGCCCCTGAAGCTGCTGAAACAAAGACATACTCTCCTTTCTTTGGAGCACCAATCTCATAGAAACCATAATAAGCAGTCATACCAGGCATACCTTGAAAAAACCATCAAAGAAACAAAATCATTTTTACAGAATTCAAGATCTGTAATTTACAGAAACTTAAAGCTCCTTAATTAAACATAAAAAATACCAAGGATTCCTGTATAATATGAAAGAGGGACATCTGTATGTTGAATCTTGAATAGGGTTTCAGGAGCAGTGATAATGCTGTATTCTTGCCATCCAGTGAATCCCCAAACTAGGTCACCTTTCTTCAAGCTTGAATGCCCAGATTCCACAACTTTAGCTACTCCATATCCTGTTATCGGCTGCAAGAGACAAAAGCTAAATGATAATTTGATCATCACAAGAGATTTTCCAGAAGAAAGAAGAGAATTTATATCTTGGTTTTGAAATGAAGGATATTGGAAAACTTAAGCCCTTGTTTTAAAATGCTTCATTGCAAGCCAATGCACTCAGAAAGGTAAAGATTAGGAAGAAGATTGAGTGCTCCAATTCAATTGAAACGATTGAGAGCTTTAATTCAAATTTTACACTTGAAATATACGAATGATTAGGTGCCCCAATTCAATTCGAATAGATAAGCGCAACCCTAACGACAGATCGTTCAATTGACAAACTGTTTTACCCTAAAATGGAAAAATGAAAGTGAGAAATGAGAGCGTAATTCATACCGCACCAGGAGTGAAGGAAGCAACGTAACTGCCTTCAGTTTTGGTCATTCGACCACGCATGTAAGGATCGCAGGAGAGATAAAGGTTCTTGAGGAGGACGCCATTGGAACCTTGAGGGAGCTGGAGGGGGACGGTGGCAGAAGTTGTAACGGACATGTCTGATTCCTTGGGGAAGCCATTAACGTAATCCTTAAAGATCACTTGCTGATTTCTCACCTCTTCCATTTTCCTGCTGAACAAGGGCTAGATTGCTATGCGAATGTGTATGTAACTCCAAAAGCAACAGAAATAAGCTCTCAGACCAGAAAGAACTTCAAAAGAGAAAACAAGTCAAACAGAAACAAGAAACGATCTAGTACAAATCAGATTAGGGTTAACGAGAGCTATTAGAACCCTAATAATCTCTACGTTGAATATATACTAAAAAATATTTCAAAATTAAATTAAAAGTCATAATAATTCACAATTTGTTAATATGTGTATTTTATTTCCAAATAAAGATAAAGATAAAGATGGACACTTTTTGCCCATTCCGCATCTAGCCACTCAAAATGAGATTTCTATAAGCATGCATAAATTGACTTAACATTTGAGCCACAAAAGGAAATGTTTGGTTAGTATTGGTAATATTATCCTACAACACATCCTACGAGTTCACACAAAAGGGAGGCTATTTGACTTAACATTTAAACCACAAAAGGAAATGTCCAATGCTAGGATCCATTTAATTTAAAAAAATAGGAAATTATACCAATGGTCTTGGTAATTTGTATATTTGGTCCTTAATTGTTTTCCTTTTTTTAACTTGAAAGTCCTTAAATCTGTATTTTATTGCGTATTTGGTCCCTGACAAACATAAAAAGACTAGATTACCATTCTTGATTTATTTTTAGTTTGTTTATTGGTAAATTATTATTTATTTATTAAATAACCTGAGTCCTACTTCACCCTTACATTCACCATACCCATCTCTAGTCTCAGAATACATCGACGACTCCATCTACCACCACCACCACACACTCCTTCGTCCTCCGTCCCATCTCTTCTATTCGTCGGAAACCTGCATCACTTCTTCCATCTATTCACCAAAACCTGCATCATCCTCCTTTTCTTTCCTTAAAACATCCACATTACAACCACAGTTGTCGGAAAAGGTGTTTGATTTGGTTCCCTTTTCCGAAGAGCTCTCTGCTGCCCCTTTCTGGTTCGATCATCTTCCCCTTCGTCTTCGTCTGTCCTACAACCACTCCCTTCCTATTATCCCTTTCCCAACCATATCTCGTATGCCTACACTGGAATCGCCAATAAAAGTTACAAATATCTAACCCACCATTGTACTCCCTTCGTTATCTATTGCAGACGAAATCAAATAACATCCACAAAAAATAAAGAAAATATAGAAAAAGACTACTGAAATCGACTCAAACCCCCAAGGGCATGGGTGGAATCGATTGGATGTGGAGGCCAGGAAATTGGCGGAGCTTTTCTTACACACTGACTTTGACTTCGGTTACACAGATTTGTTACATGATGGAGGCGAAGAGAAACGAAGGTATGTTTTGGCAGAGGAAGCGGTTTCCGACGATGTGGCAATCATCGGTCAACTTAACCAGTTCTTTGTCGTGGGTCACACTCTCGGAACGATATTTAGGGCACAAAGGGGTGATTTTATGGTCGGGGTTCCATTACTGATGAAACGGGTGTGCAGTGGAAATGGGGAATAGGGGATGCATCTCAATGGTGAAAATGGAGGAAGGGAATGATGAGGACGGTGAAGATAGAGGATAAGTCACATTAAAAGGTGTGTGAGAGAGAATTAAGGGGATATTTTTGTTTTTTTTTTAAATTAGTCTTTTTTTAATAATGAGTCAGTAATAAATAACCCTGAAAATAAAAATATATGGGTAAAATTGTCTTTTTATGTGTATTAGGGACCAAATACACAACAAAATTCAGTTTTATGGACCTTCTAAGTTAAAAAAGAGTTAGGGACCAAACATGCAAATTACCTCAAACTATAGGGACCATTTTTGTAATTTACTCTTTAAAAAATTAGGATCTAATTTTTTTTTTTTGGGAATGAAGTAATAAACAAATAATAAAAGAAATTGTAAAGGGCTTATACTTGAATTTACAAAGTATATGATTAATATTATCCAACTATATCTCATTTCCAAGATAAAAAGAAAAAGATGTAGTTGTTTAATGTTATAAAAATGAATGATGAACAGCGTGTTTGAGATTGCTTCTCAAACTCTTTATTGACTTTTTGGAAAAGCCACGAATTTCTGGTTATTTGAAAAATCCATTTTTTTAACTAAAACAATTAGTGTTTGACAAACACCTTTTTAACTTATTGACTTTTTAAAAATCTAATAAGTCAATAAGTCATTTTAAAAAGCTCTCACAAACACCCCCAAATTGTTATAAGGAGACTTGAAAAACAATATAACTCCTCCTACATTGTTGGTTAAAGAAAATGGTTGTTGCATTTAGGTTTTTAAAAAGGAAAGAGACCGAATTGTCCAAAGTATTATTATTTTTTTTTTTTGCAAAATTCCGATTTTAGGGGTTAAGTATGTCGATTTTTACTGTTTTAAGGCGTTTGACCGGTTGAACCCAAATATTTGCAAATCGATTGTTTTGTTATTGCTTCAACCCAAAACGACCTGCCACATATATTCACCACATATATTGTTGAGTCTTTGGTTTTTTAGGTTTCACTTAATTAGGAACCACATGTTTTTCTATTATAAAGTCGCCAATTCACATTGTCTTTACTTACTACAATATTCAGACCTAAAGGAGTTACAAAAGGTTTACAACTTAAAAAACAAACTTATGTAATTATTCCAAATATTATTTTCTTTGTGAAAGAGAGAATCCAAATGAAGTTTCAACAATCTTAATGCCTAGAAAGTTTAACTTTCCAACATCTTTAATATAAAAAATAGCTTTTAGAAACTCTTTAACATTTAAAATTTCTTTTTATAGCTCACAACCGAGCGATATCATCTACATAATCCAAAAGAACCAAAAACACCTGACCCTTTGATTTTGTAAATGATGAATGATCACTTTTAATTTGAACATACCTAATATCAATTAAAGAATATGTAAATTTTAATTCCACTTTCTTAGAGTAAGTTTCAAACCATGTAATAACTTAACCAATTTACGCAAAAGTTTAACATTAGGTGAAAAATATCCTCAAGGAAAAGTTATATACACCTCTTCTGGAACTGGTCTGCATAAGAAAACATTATTTACATTTATATGATAAAGATTCCAATCAAAACTAACAACAATGGCAAGGATACACCTAATAGTTACTCATTTATCAATCGATGAAAATGTTTCGTCGAAATCAGAACTCACATCGGCTATAACCCTTTACCACCAACTGAGCGTTATAACACTCAATCTCACCATTATATTTATATTTTATCTTATAAATTCATTTACAACCGATAACTTTTCTTCCTTCAATAATTTTCCGATTATCATTCGTATTTAATGCTTTCATTTACTCATACTTAGCACAAACCCAGTTTCCATCATTTCCACCACCGTGAAAATTGTGTGGTTCAATAGATTTATTTAAATTCAAAACATAACTAGACATTTTTAGTTTTAAAGAAACAAAACCACTAGCAGTTGAGGTGAAAATTCTTCATAAAAAGGCCAAAGTTCAAACCCAAGCACACAAAAACTATCGTTAGTGTTCTGTGATTGACCTCCTATGTAAGACTTGGGGAGGGTTTACATAAGTTGCTCAGATGGTGCGATTTACTATTTTTAATTAAATAATCATTAAAAATGTAATTCCGTCTCACGAATAATTAAATAATCATTAAAAATGTAATTCCGTCTCACGAATAGACCTTCGAGGACCACTAGCACATGACAAACTAATAGGTTTACTACTTAGATGAACCAATTTGAGTATATGCAATAATCTTGACAAGTGAAGCAAATAGGACAAAATATAAGAAATTGTGCTTAACATACTATAGACACTATGTTATTATAAAAAAAATGTATTTTTTACATAATATAATACTTGCTAAAATTAAATTGATCCGAAAAGTTTTGTGTTTAGACATGAATATAAGGAAATAGAAAAATAGGTTTGCTTTTGGAAATGGGGAGAAAGTAGGATGTTATTGTGTGAAAATAGTTAAACAAACAATAATATATATGAAGTGTGCTTGGTATTGAGGACTAATACATGGAAACCATAAATGATCATTTCTTGAGCATGATGCAAGGCTTATAAAGTATGAAGAAATAAAAAACAAACGTTTTAATTCTTGTACTTGATTTCCAAACTATAATACTTGGGTTTTCCTTATAAAGGCCAGTCCTTAGTACATGATATCATTCATTTTTTAGTTCTAATTCTAAAACATATAGAAATAGGTAGAAAAAATAATCCACTTAATTAAAGTTGAAATGAGAAAGTTACGAGACAAATACACATCCATGCTCGGTCCATGCAAAAAAATATTTGATTAGGCTCTTCATGCGCAACCCATGCATTAACATGCCTTGGGTATGTGTTATCCACTTTACAATATTGGAATGAACTTGAATTCTCTTTAAGTTCCATTTTATCTCTTTAAACACAAATCTGATCCAAATTAGTGTGTGGGGATTTTAAGTGCGATTATTATGTGTTTTGTTGCTTATTAAGTCAAACCAATAAGGAATAAAATGTGGGAATGAAGATTGAACATCACACAACTTGAAGTAAAGGTGTATAGCTCTGATATTTTGTTTAAATAAGTTAAGACACATACTTGAAAATTGAATTTGGTAATTGGTCTGGCATGTTACAATTCAAGTAAGAAATTATAATGTGAACATAGTTGTTATGTTATTATTATTAGATTATCAAGAATAAATATTATATTTGTCATTATTTGATTGAAATTCCCAAGAACCCTAAGTGGAAATTCTAAATGGTTTACTATCATATTAATTACCAAATTGCATGTGGAATGAATATTCTTATTAGTATTGCTCTAAATAATTAGTTACATAAGCCCCAAATGTTGGATTGAACCTATTGTTGGTTTTTGAATAGTTGAAAAAAGAAGTCAACGTTGATTTATAAATGGAAGAATGTAAATATTTATAGGATTTATTCCAATATGATAAATTAAATGTGTAAATCACATTAAGGCTAATAATATACATGTATGATAAATGAGGAATTTCTCTAGAAAATAAATGCAAAAAGGAATTCATAAAGTTAAATAACTTAATTTTATGTAGTAATAATGAGATAAGTTTTAGGATTCTAAACCATTGTATTGAAACAAATTAGACATGTGAAGAAAGGCCAAGAAGTGAAGTTAGTGGACCTAGCTTTCGAAGGTGAATACATATGGATCTTTCCTCTTTTGGGATACATCTCATAAATAAAAGTAAAGTATTTTATACTCTTGAATAGTAAATGAAAAAAGTAAAGTATTTTGACACTTTGAATAGCATTGACCAAATATGAAGTATTTTATATTATTAAATAGTATTTGACAAAGGTAAAGTATTTTGATACTCTTGAATAGTAGTTGATAAAAGTGGAGTATTTTGATACTTTTAAATGTTATTGGTTAGGAGTTAAGTATTTTGAATTTTTGAAACTTATGAATGGTTTTGAAATGAAAGTAGAGTATGTTGATACTTTGGATGAAATTTATGAAAGTATAGAATGTTGATATTATTGAATAATTTTGTTAGAAATTTATGAAAGTATAGAATGTTGATATTATTGAATAATTTTGTTAGAAATTTAAATATGCTTTATGATAGTTTGATGCTATTTGTAACATGTCATATTTAGATGAAAGCTTTATGAATATTTCTTATGTAATGTAAGCTCTTTTGACTATAACATCATTCATGACATGGCATATTGTATGATTGAATTGCATAAAAGAAAAGAGGTGCTTATGAATACATTTTCCATATGATTGCATTTAGCTTGAATATTTGGTCTAACACATGTTGTTTAGAAAAGGGATCTTGAAGACTCTATCGAGATGGTACCTCCCTCTGTGAGGCAGATGCATTATATTTATCATTTCATTATAGACTTAACTCCTCTTTAATTCGTTATGAATAGACATGAAGTGTCAAAATTATGATTGCACTTTATATATAAAAATAAGAATTGGTACATAGCCGAGTTGAATAAGACTCAATACATACTTATGTCCAAATAAATAGAACTAGTAAAGCTATGATACCCCGACATTAGGTTATTAATTACTCGATAGTGCATTTAGAATGTGGCCATGCATTGGACTCATGCATTAGGCATACTATAAGATTAATTGTTAAACCTTATAATTATATTTGTGTCCAAACCCATATAACTCACAAGACATTATTGTCTAGTTTATTCTATTATTATATTTCCTTGCATTCTAGGTTCGGATTCCAATATTAAAAAGAACCTAGTATTTATTTATAGGTGGACTTTTTGTAATTAGCTCAAGGTGGACTTTTGGAAGCTAAAAGGCATGGAACTTTAATCAGACAATTGTTTATTTTGAACCTAAACATTTTTAATTGTAATATGTTTCACTATAGTTATTGATATTGGTTGTAATCCCCTTTGTGTACTTAATGCCCAAAATGTTTTAGTGGGACAAAGTTTTTTAAAACTCAAGGAATATGAAGTCTCTTCCAATCCTTGCTTTTCATTCGAATTTTGATTGCTTTTATGTTTGTTTAAGTGTTGCGTAGTAAATTGATTTAAGTTTCTAGTCTTGCAAAACTAGAGAAAAACCCCAACTTTTATTACTTGTTGTTTAGGTAATTTTTAGTAGATAATGCAGCTTTTAATAACTTTTCCCCTAAGATCGATACCTGATTTACTTGAACTTTGCTATAATTGATTAGGTACACCGCCTAGTTTCGTATAGTTAGGTCTAGGTTTGTTGGTCATTAAAGCTAGTATATAAAATACGTATCAACTCCCTAAAATGGATTGTTTCCCACTCCTAAGAATCCACATGGCTGGTTTATTCTACTTTCAGCTTCCGTCTAGGATCACCACAAAAGGCCCTAAGCCTATTTTTTCATCAATGAACAGTTCTAAGACAATAGTGGAATGGCCTCCTAGAAGAGCCCACATCTCTCATTTAGATCTTCAACAACATAAACCTCATTCAAACTGGAAATTCAAGGTGGTTTATGGACTCTATAGCAACTAATCATCTTCACATCAATGTAGGTATATATTTTATTTCATTTGCAATAATCATCATACTCTTCCATCTATTTTAGTGGATGATGGATCAAAAATTGCGGTTACTCACATGGGTCACTCTAATTTTCCTACCCTAACCTGTATCATCCCTTGCATCTACATAATGTTCTCATAACTCCCAATATCATTAAAAATATTGTGTTTGTGTATACATTTACCAGAGATAATAAGTAATATATAGAATTTGATCAATATGTTTTTATGTAAAGGATTAGCAGACCCGTCAATGTCTACTTCATTGTGATAGGTCTAGTATTTATATCCTACAACACATCATCTCATCAATCTTTTGCTACTACTAACTCATCTGAGTGGCACCATAGAATCAAACATCCCAGTGAGCGTATTTTTTAACATTTACTTTTTGGTTCCCATATTACTATTAAAAATGGACCGATGTCCACATTATGTATGACCTATCAAACCAGCAGGCATGTGCAACTTTCATTCTGTGTTTCTAGTCCAGTTGTGATCTGTGATACCCGGATCATGCGTGCATTTTGCAAAGTTTTATATAACCAAAAAAATGATCCAATAGCATGGTATTACCTCTTAATCTCTCATGTTATTCTAATATACCATGCAACTCCTCATCTCATTAGTCGGTCAAGAGTTCTCCATGAGTGACTTGCAACACTTAGTTTTTTCTTGGGTATATCTTTTACCCATACAAATTCAAGCATGTTTATATGTCAATAGAAATATTCTATGAAAATTATGGTTCGTTCAAATATGCTTTCTTGCAAACCATTTCTATACAACATCTGATACCCGATCGAAGTTTGATGCTTCAGGAGTTTGGGTACTCTAATGGCAAATCTTAATCTTTATGGAACTTTAGTCGATGCTCTTTAGTACCTAACCTTCACTCGCCCTTACATTGTCTTTTCTAGTTTGCATTTGTGTTTATATATGCATGACCCTCAGGAGTATCATTATATTTCCCCAAGCTCGTTATCTGATATATCTAGGGCACCTTACATTATGGTATTTAGTTTTATGTCTCCCCTTCTTAGGGTCTTACTATGTACTTAGATGCATATTGAGTGGGGGGTGATCGATGACTATATGATCTACATTAGTTTGCTATGTTTTTCACTGCAACAACCTTATTTCATGGATATCTAAATGGCAAAGTATTATTTCTCAATAGAATGTTAAGGGGGAATGTCGCGGGGTAGCTAATGAGGTCATAGAAACTACATGGATTAGGAACCTTTTATGTGAACCTCACTTCTCTGCTATGAAGGCAACACTTGTGTATTGTGACAATGTGAGTGCAATTAACCTCTCCGCCAATCCAATACAACATCTAAGGATGAAACACATAGATATCGATTTTAACTTCGTTTAAGACAATGTTTACAAGAGTCATATTCATGTATTGCATGTTTTCTCCTTTACTTAGTATGTTGATATCTTCACCATAGGCATCCTACGACGTTATTGAATATTTTCTCTCTATTCTAAATGTCCAATCCTTACCTCTAATTCCCACTGTTGGGGTGTTATCATATGTATTTATGTTTATATTTAAGTATTTTATTTATGTGTGTAGGATATGGGTTGGCCTTTTTGGCTTATTAAGCTCATTCCGTGTGGTAACTCATAATTAATATGTTAATCTAAATATAGGAATTTTAGGGGTCGAATTAATACGTACCGATGCATTTTTTCCTTAAACCGTATACCATACCAATTATAGTTAGCATAAAAACTTAACTACCATTACACTACCAAGTATAGTTGGTACCAACTTCTTCGGGTACTAATAAGTTTGTTTGGTAATAATATATACCAACATGTATTGGGGGTTTGTGAATAATGATTTATTTATTATTGAGCATTATGAAGCATGAATGGGGGTTTTGTAAATGGTTGGTATTGGAAATTCGATCCAAAAGGATTTTATAAATTTCTACCATGAGTTTAAAATTTTGGTTGGCATGATATTACCTTGATATTTTAAAATGAATTGGTTGGTAGGGTATTACCGTCATACTTAAAAATTTGTACCGTTATCATACCTTGATTATTAAATTGGTACAATACTACCAACTAAACATATTAGCTACCAAACATATTTTTAACCAATATTCTTAAGTTGGTTGATAATATGTTTGTTATATTTCTATAATATATATATATATATATATATATATATATATATATATATATATATCTCAAAATTTATGGTTTTTAATTTTTTATAAATAAAATATAATTTTGATATATTTTATATGGCCAAATGATGGCATTTTTACAACTTTGATTGTTATATAAGTTAAAAGTCTTTGAAGTAACAGAAAAAATATGAGTATAAGAAATGAGAACAAAAATGGAAGTTCAATGGCTTAAATATCACCATTTGAATTTACATTGCCAAAATAGTGATGTTTTGTACTCATTTAAGTTAAAAGTCCTATTACGATGAATATATCAAAGCATCCAAGACTCCATTTAGATCCCTCAGGAAAATTTTGTAACATCCCAAAAACACAGTCTGAAAATTTCGTTTAATTTAATAATAAAAATCATAGTCGATAAACCTCATATACAAATCATAAGCAATGTATCTCAAAATATTATAACAACTGTCAAGTATATCAGAATATAAACATCACAGGCTAAACAAATAGTGTGACATCCCCTAATTTCTCGGCTAGAAAAGACCGATTTAATTTATGCTTTTTAAAATAAAATCATAGAAATCTTTTTAAAAGATGTTGCGGAATTGGTCCCCAAACAACATATGATAAAAGTTTATCAAAACCCTTCATTAAGAAGGTATATATTTTCCTTATATATTAAAACCTCGGGATGTCATGTTCCGATACAGATCAAAAGAATAAACAAAACATTATAAGCCTTTCAACAGTTATTTACAACTAGTAGCCTATAATCCAAAATCTCTTGTCGTCCTCCGACTATGCTCGGGGTCCACTACCTGTAACATAAAAAGTTGAGTGGGTTAGGCTTAGGAGTCTGGTGAGCATATAGGGTTTTCAACCCACAATAATAATAAACTTACTAAGTTCATCAATCAACAATAACCCTGATTACCCGTTTCCTTTATCCTCACTTTACGTCCCTAAACACTTTTCACAAGGGACCTAGCCTAAAGAATATCATCGGGATGGACACTACTGCTAAGGGGTTTCCTCAGCCATACATGTCCTAAAGGCAACCATGAGGGGGATGGAGTACAGCGAATGAACACTCTTAGTTCATTAACACCTATAGGTTGCGGTCCTGCTAATGTTTCCCACTGGACTGTCTAGAAAGTCCGTGGTCGTCATCCAAACTCCGCTAGATGACTTGATCTCAAAACACATCGAGGCCTCTCATCAATTTTATTTTCTCACACATCACTATCTACCCATATTCTACCCAACATATTTGTAGATAAAAATACTTATACAATTTAAAACTTGTATAAAACATCAACTTAACAGTCACCTCAAATAAACAATTAATATATTTACACATAGCACGTATTATAAGGTAAATACTTCATATCTATGTGTAAAATGAAAGTGACTATACACTCACATGATTTGATGATAATCGGACATCAATTCGTTTCCTAAAACAATCGTTTCTAATAAAACCGGAAGTTTTATTGAGAAACCGGGCTTTGCAAAGGTCAGACTTCGAAACCGAAAAGATAAATTTTCCGGGCTTCTCGGGCACTTCGTGGATTTTCCGGGCTTTGGAATAAGTACCGGGGCTTCGGGGGATGTGAAAATAGCCAAAATAGTGAAAAAGAGACCAAAATTGCCAATTTCTAAATTCTAGCCAGGAGGGTTCGCACCCTTCTATTTATAGGGGGAGGCTTCTGATCCAAGGGCTGAGAAGAGGTCACGCGTCGCAGATCCGAAGGCTCGCAGGGAGGGCTCACACATGGCTCGCACTTGCGAGGGGCTGGCTGTCAGTCTGTGATTAGAACGAGGTCTAGGGTCCGAAGTCGGTTCCGGTGGTGGGGTCCGCAGGCGAAGGTGCGCAGATGGCAGCACGTGCGAGGGTCTCGGTGACGGTTGCTGATTGGACCGCGGTCTAGCAGTCCATGTGCGAGGCTCAGACTAAGGTGTGCGAGGTTCAGATTGAACCTCCCTTCGGTCAAATCCGAATTTGATACGTGGCTTCGCATGAATCACCATTTTTGACACGTGGCACATGCGAGGCGAGGGTGACGTGGCAACTCGTGACTATGCGAATTTTCTCGATTTTCGCGCCAAAACTTCTAACATCCATAACTTTCGCATACGAGCTCCGTTTTTGACGTTCTTTATATGCACGCGTAGGTAAAATTACGCTCTACAACTTTCCTTTAGACTTCGTCCGCTAATTTTGAATTTAATTTTTATATTATTATTTTTAACAGACCGGGACAGGAAATCCGTTAAAAATTTATAACTTCTTCATCGGACGTCCGTTTTCGTCAAACTTTTTACCGTTGTGCTACTAATGACGAGACCTTCAATTCTCGTTTAGGTCGTGTCGGCTAAAAATCACTCGATCTAAAATTCGAGTTTTTAGCTGTCTACTGCTAAGCTGAAACTTCGAAAAATCATAACTTCCTCATACGAAGTCAGATTTGGGCGTTCTTTTTATCGAACTTCTTGGTTTAACGAATACTATGAATTTCGTTTAGATCACTAAGGCTAAAAAGTAGTTTATCAAAAACTCACTTTTTACGGCATTCGGCACCGTGCCGGTTTATCGCGAAACTTCGACAGGTCATAACTTCTTCGTTATAACTCGAATTTTGGTATTCTTTATATCCCTGAAATCCTTGTTTCGACCACTACAACTTTATGTAAAGATATCGGGCTTATCTCACACTTTATTTTTGACGATTATTTTTATTCTTAATTAATTAAACCCTAATAATTAAGCATAAAACACATAATTCACATAATATTCACATAATTCCTTTTCATTTGTTCAAAATGAGTTTCAAAGGTTAACCTAGACTATAATGTCAATATTAATGCCTAGCCTAGAAACACGGGCATTACAAATGGTGTGTGCACTGCAATCTTCCCGAGCTCCTCTTTTGAAAACTGAGTACCTGAAACCAAAAACTGAAAACTGTAAGCACAAAGCTTAGGTAATTCCCCAAACTACCACATACCATATAATAACATATAAAGCACATATCGGGCCTTGCCCACTGCATCAGACCGAAATTCGGAAACTGCATCGGACCGAAGTCCAGAAACTAACCAGGGCCTTGCCCTCTGCATCGGACCGAAGTCCGGAACTAACCAGGGCCTTGCCCTCTGCATCAGACCGAAGTCCGAAAACTGCATCGGACCGAAGTCTGGAACTGACTGCATCGGACTAAAGTCCGGAACTGACTGGAACTTTGTCCCCTGCATCAGACTGGAGTCCAGAAACTACATCGGACCGAAGTCCGAAACTAACTGAACATAACATAGCATAAACATATCAACTAGCATGAACCCATATACTGCATACTGCATCAGATCAGGGTCCGAAACACATAACACAAAACATGCTTGAATCACAAAGACATCAAGCAATCTAACTACTGCATCAGACCGAGGTCCAGAACTACTGCTAACTAAATGGGCCGGCATTGTGACCGTAGACCCGTTCCTACTGGAAGGAAACTTACCTCACACTGCTGAAGTCCTGCTGACAAAACCATAACTGTTGGATGACGGACTCCCGATCTGTCAATATCAAAATAACACCCAATTAATAATTGGGTTTCACTACATAATCATAAGAGTATACTTTGGATAATAACTACACTACCCCAAGCTTGGCTTAATTCAAGCCCAAGGCCCAATCCAAAAGGCCCAAAAGTCCAACTATGGCTTAAAGCCCAACATATGGCCCAACTTTCCAAATTGGGCCAAAATCTCTACATGGACTTCCCTTAAGGCCCAATTGTTCAGTCCAGTCCAATCATGTCTCATTCTAAGTGTAACGACCCAATTTTCATGACCAAAAATTTTGTTTTAAAAACATTACTTTAGAAAATATTAATAACTAAAAACATTGTCTGATCAAATCATAACACAAAGTGAACCATGTCTAAAAGCCAATTCATACATTCAATCAAAATATCAGAGTACAAATCCCAGTGAAGTTCGAAAGTGCGAAAACCGGAGAGTGTGTGTGTGTGTGACATGCTGCTACCGCGCCGGCTCCTTTCCCCTAGCTGAGGAGGTACCTGAAACGAAAACTGAAAACTGTAAGCACAAAGCTTAGTGAGTTCCCCCATCGTACCACATACCAAATAATCTCATAACATACATATATCGTCAGGCATATCTGGGTGCCCGACCTTCCCCTTCGGCCCTCTCGACCGGACATTGCCTAGCATATCTGGGTGCTGGCCTCCCCTTCGGTCGTTTCGACCGGATACTGCCTAGCATATCTGGGTGCTGGCCTCCCCTTTGGTCCTACCGACCGGATACTGCCTAGCATATCTGGGTGCTGGCCTCCCCTTCGGTCCTACCGACCGGATACTTCGGGGACTATCTCCCCTCTACTGTCACTAGCACGTAGCATCATAACATACTAGCACATAACATAATGCAGGCAATACCTAGATGAATATCGCAGAGACAAACATCTACGAATAACTCCTACTGGTAGGCCGACATTGTGGCCGTAGACCCACTGCTACTGGAAGGTAACTCACCTCGAAGTAGCTGCTGATCTGATCGGGAACTGACTGCCTACTGCTGCTGCTGCTGCTCCGGAAATCCTCCGGCTCAAAGGAACTGCTGAAAGAGTGCAAAGATGCCTGGATTCCTTTCCTTCCTCTTGATCTACTTCCCCTTTTTCCTCAAAACCAGGAACCGGGTGCTACAAATCTCCCCCACTTATTTTAGACTTCTTCCTCGAAGTCTGCTGCTCGATCCTGAAACAGCTCGGGATAATGCTCCATCATCTCGTCCACCGGCTCCCAACTCCATTCTGAACCCTTGCGGTGCTGCCATTGCACCTTCACTAGCTCCACCTTCTTGTTCCTCAAATCCTTCGACTTCCTGTCGAGGATTGCGACTGGGCGCTCAATGTAATTCAGGCTGTCATCAACCTGAATATCCTCCAAAGGTACTACTGTAGAATCGTCCACTAGGCACTTTCGCAACTGAGAAACATGGAAAGTGCTGTGGATCTGACTGAGCTCGGCTGGCAGATCCAACCTATACGCTACCTTGCCCACCCGGGCTATGACCCTGAACGGTCCGATGAATCGCGGGCCCAACTTGCCCCGCTTCCTGAATCGAATGATGCCTTTCCAGGGAGACACCTTCAGGAGAACCATATCCCCGACTTGGAACTCCAAATCGGATCAACGCTTGTCGGCATAACTTTTCTGCCGACTCTGAGCAGTCTGAAGCCTGCTCCGGACCTGCTGGATCCTCTCGGTCGTCTTGAGCACCACTTCGGTGCTCCCCATGACCCTCTGGCCAACTTCACCCCAGCATATCGGGGTCCTACACCTCCGTCCGTACAACATCTCGAAGGGAGGGCGGTCGATACTCGCGTGATAGCTGTTGTTGTAGGAGAACTCGGCCAGGGGAAGATAGGTATCCCAGCTACCACCGAAGTCTAGCACGCACGCCCGCAGCATATCCTCCAGAGTCTGGATGGTCCGCTCGCTCTGCCCATCCGTCTGCGGGTGAAAGGCAGTGCTAAAATGCAGACGAGTGCCCAACTCGTCATGGAATCTCTTCCAAAATCTGGAAGTAAAATGCACATCCCTGTCCGAGATCACCGATACTGGCACCCCATGTCGTTTCACAATCTCCCTGATGTAGATGTCGGCCAATTTCTCAGCCGATATGCTCTCCTGAATCGGAATAAAGTGAGCACTCTTGGTCAATCTATCCACGATGACCCAAATCGAATCCACTCCACGTGCGGTCCTGGGAAGCTTCGTGATAAAATCCATCGTGATATCTTCCCATTTCCACAGTGGAATATCCAACGGCTGCATCTTGCCATGCGGTCTCTGATGCTCGGCCTTGACCTTCCTGCAGGTCAAACATTGCTCGACATACCATGCCACATCCCGCTTCATGCAGGGCCACCAATAGTCTAGACGAAGATCCCTATACATCTTCGTCGCCCCGGGATGAATAGAGAATCGGGACTTGTGCGCCTCCTCCATCAAAATCTGGCGCACGCCTCCGTGATACGGCACCCACACCCTACGGTGTAGTGTCAATAGTCCTCGGCTATCATAATCAAAGGAGGAAACCTGACCCACCACAAGCTCGCTCTTCCGATGCTCCTCCTTGATAGCCTCCTGTTGAGCCTCCCGAATCTGCTCCAACAGGGGAGTCACCACGATCATCCTCATACAAATGTCCCTGATCGGCGCCGCTTTGCGGCTAAGCGTATCGGCCACCACATTAGCCTTCCCCGGGTGGTAAAGGATCTCACAATCATAGTCCTTCACCACGTCCAACCATCGACGCTGCCTCATGTTCAGATTCGGCTGATCCATGAGGTACCTCAAACTCTTGTGGTCCGTGTAGATGGTACATCGAACCCCGTAGAGGTAATGCCGCCAAATCTTGAGGGCAAAGACCACCGCCCCCAACTCTAAATCGTGTGTCGGGTAGTTCGCCTCATGAGGCTTGAGCTGCCTCGAAGCGTAGACAATGACATGCCCCCTCTGCATCAGTACCGCGCCCAACCCAGAAATGGACGCATCACAATAAACCACAAAATCCTCTACGCCCTCTGGCAGGGCTAAGATCGGCGCCTCACACAATCTCTGTCTTAGCGTCTCAAATGCAGCCTGCTGCTCGGGTCCCCACCGAAAAACCACGGCTTTCTTCGTCAGCCGCGTCAGGGGTACGACTATCTTGGAGAAATCCTAGATAAATCTCCGATAGTAGCCTGCCAATCCCAGGAAACTCCGAATCTCAGATGGAGACTTCGGAACCTCCCATCTCATCACGGCCTCGACCTTGGCAGGATCGACCAGAATCCCGTTCTGGTTGACGAGGTGTCCAAGAAATTGCACCTCGCGCAACCAAAACTCACACTTGGAGAACTTGGCATACAAGCTCTCCCTCCTCAGGGTCTCTAACACCTCTCGCAGATGCTCCTCATGTTCCTCCCGAGTCTTGGAATAAACCAAGATATCATCGATAAAGACTATCACAGACCGGTCCAGCATCGGCCTGCATATGCGGTTCATGAGATCCATGAACGCGGCAGGAGCATTGGTGAGCCCAAACGGCATCACCACGAACTCATAATGGCCATAGCGCGTCCGAAACGTGGTCTTCTACATATCCTCCTCCCTGACCCTCATCTGATGATAACCCGAACGCAAATCAATCTTGGAGAACCAAGATGTTCCCTGAAGCTGGTCAAAGAGGTCATCAATCCTCGGAAGCGGGTAACGGTTCTTCACCGTTACCTTGTTCAGCTCCCGGTAATCTATACACATCCGATGCGACCCGTCCTTCTTCTTCACAAACAGAATCGGGGCTCCCCAGGGCGAACTACTCGGACGAATAAATCCCTTGTCTAGCAGCTCCTGCAGCTGTGTAGACAACTCCTGCATCTCGGGAGGAGCCAACCGATACGGTGCCTTGGCTATCGGAGCCGCAACAGGAACAAGGTCAATCCTAAACTCGACCTGTCGCTCCGGAGGTATCCCAGGAAGCTCCTCTGGGAAAACATCTGTAAAGTCTCGGACCACCGGAACCTCGCTCACTGTCGCCTTACCCGCCTCCCGGGTATCCATCACATACGCGACAAATCCTGCGCATCCCTGCTGAAGGTAGCGCTTAGCCCTCGCTGTTGAACATACAGCGGGTCCGTACTGAGGCCTCTCACCATGAATCACTAACTCTCCCCCGCTTGGGGTCCTGACCCGCACTAGCTGCTGCGCGCAATCTATCACCGCCCCATTAGGGCTCAACCAATCCATGCCTATAATCACCTTGTTCCCACGCAACGGAATGGGAACCAAGTCTACCAAATAGCGCTCCTCGAACAAACGCAGCATGCAATCTCGGAATACCATCGATGCTCGCACCGATCGATCGTCAGCAATCTCCACCTCCAAAGGGCAATCTAACTCGCCTGATGGCTCATGAAACTTCTTGCTAAGCGCAAGGGAAACGAATGATCGGGATGCACCCGAATCAAATAACACCTGAACTGGGAGGCCGTTCACATGGAACGATCCTAATGCATACATATACATACAGAGCACATATCAATAACATAACATCATAAAAATAAGATAGAGGGAAAGAATCATACCCGTCACCACATCGGGTGCGACGCGTGCCTCCTCGGTAGTCAGCTGGAATGCTCGGCTCCTCACCACTGGAGCCTCTGCCTTACCCTGCCGACCATCCGTGATCCGCAGGATCGCTGGAGCTGGCGCCTTCACCGGCGCTGAAACCATCAACTGGGGGCAATTGGCCTTCTTGTGGCCCCTCTGGTTGCAATGAAAACACAGCAACTCTGATGTCTGAATAACTGCTGCCGGAGCAGTGCAATCCCTGTTGATGTGCCCAGACTTGCCGCACTTGTAGCAGCCTGATGATCCCATCCTACATGCCCCCTCGTGCGCCTTGGCACATTTCCTGCAGCGTCCCCGTCCCTGTTGGCCTTTCGGCCCCGCATCGAATCCCTTGGGCTTCTTCCCCGAAGCCCCTCCTGCCTGACCCTCCTCTAATTTCCGTTTCCGGATGTGCTCCAAATCTATCTCCCTCTCCCTTGCCCTAGCAATCATAGAGTCCAAGGTAGGGCAAGCCAAAAAGCTAACATGCTTCCGGATGTCAGGTCGTAGCATATCATGATAACGAGTCCTCTTCATGTCCTTGTCACCAGCATACTGGGGCAACAATAAAGCCCTCTCCCGGAACTTGGCAGTGATCTCCACCACAGTCTCCGTCGTCTGCCTAATGTCTAGAAACTCCCTGGCCAGCTGCTGAAGCTCGACAGCCGGCGCAAACTCTGCCCTGAACCTGGTCACAAAGTCCGACCAGGTCATAGCCTCGATAGCTGAGGCTCCCAATGAGTCACCCACTGACTCCCACCAATCCCGGGCTCGGTCCCGTAAACACCCTGCTGCATACCTCACCTTCGACCCCTCGGGGCAGAAGCTAGTCAACTGGGCAGATTTGATGTTTGCAATCCATCGCCTGGTAGCAATGGGGTCTTTCACCCCATGGAAATCCGGCACACCACTGCCCCTGAAGTCCTTGAAGGATAGTGTGCGAGATCCTGACTGGCTAGATGCCATATCACTCCTAAATGCCCAAAGTTGATCCTCCATCAACTCCATGATCCCTTCCTTGATCGACCCAAAGATAATGGGGGTCGACTCAAGGTTGCCTCTGGTAATCTCTGACGCGATGAAATCGCGCAGTCCCTCATCAACCGGCTCAGAACCTGATCCCGAACCTGACCCCTCTCCTGAACCGCCATCTACTGGCCTCGATCGAAGTACCACCATTCTGCAATACATCACAATAATCATTAGTGATACTGATACTTCCTGGGGAATCACAACTACTTACAAGTTCCCTGGTCTTATCTTGGCCTTCCTTGGTTCGGGTACGGATCCTCTGCTTTCAGTAGTACGGGCCCATACTACCTTCCACATCTATCCGTACCTTCTTCAAGGAATGCCTCGACTCCACCAGATCCCTTTCACTACTGCTGATCACTGCTATACTCATCCTAGGCTTGCTCTAGGGAAATCTCTAATTCCACCCTAACCAGTCCTCAGCTGCCGCAGGCCTCCTTGTAATGCCAATTAGTCATTACCCGAATACCATCACATGTGACGAGGCTCAGATAATCCTTCGAGTACCCGACTCTCCCTATAACGGTTGGACTCAAACAAGAGCTGCGCAGTAGGATCAAATCCGGCACTCTAAGATTATTCAACCCTGATCACATGTGACGTGACGCATTCACCTAATGGCTAACTCCCATTATTCAGAGTCCCACGTAACACGAAGCAAGCAACATTCAGATAAGGGTAACAACTTCGATTAACTCTATCTACTTTCAGGAACTGAGCTAGCATAAAGTGCTAAGCTCATACTACCAGGCATAACCTAATCAGGCTATCCTACTTATTGTCTACTCAATAACTAGCATGCAAGTTCTCATACAACTGAAACACATTAAGCAGGCACATAAGGCATCACTCCTAGATCCTTAGTCCTATTCTAGCATGCTGTTCTACAAAAGCTGATAAACATAACATAAACTTGTATGGGTACTTTGGGGATACTTACTTGAGCTCGGCCAGTCGCGCACATCACACACTTCGTTCTTTCTCAAAACCCTTTCCTCAATTTTAGAAAACATTTTTCCTTTAGAAAATCCTTTAATCCCTCGATTTGAGTTCAGACACTCCCGAGGGTGTGTCCGAATCCCTCAAATCAGGGCTCTAATACCAACTTGTAACGACCCAATTTTCATGACCAAAAATTTTGTTTTAAAAACATTACTTTAGAAAATATTAATAACTAAAAACATTGTCTGATCAAATCATAACACAAAGTGAACCATGTCTAAAAGCCAATTCATACATTCAATCAAAATATCAGAGTACAAATCCCAGTGAAGCTCGAAAATGCGGAAACCGGAGAGTGTGTGTGTGTGACATGCTGCTACCGCGCCGGCTCCTTTCCCCTAGCTGAGGAGGTACCTGAAACCAAAACTGAAAACTGTAAGCACAAAGCTTAGTGAGTTCCCCCATCGTACCACATACCAAATAATCTCATAACATACATATATCGTCAGGCATATCTGGGTGCCCGACCTTCCCCTTCGGCCCTCTCGACCGGACATTGCCTAGCATATCTGGGTGCTGGCCTCCCCTTCGGTCCTTTCGACCGGATACTGCCTAGCATATCTGGGTGCTGGCCTCCCCTTCGGTCCTACCGACCGGATACTGCCTAGCATATCTGGGTGCTGGCCTCCCCTTCGGTCCTACCGACCGGATACTGCCTAGCATATCTAGGTGCTGGCCTCCCCTTCGGTCCTACCGACCGGATACTTCGGGGACTATCTCCCCTCTACTGTCACTAGCACGTAGCATCATAACATACTAGCACATAACATAACGCAGGCAATACCTAGATGAATATCACAGAGACAAACATCTACGAATAACTCCTACTGGTGGGCCGGCATTGTGGCAGTAGACCCACCGCTACTGGAAGGTAACTCACCTCGAAGTAGTTGCTGATCTGATCGGGAACTGACTGCCTACTGCTGTTGCTGTTACTCCGGAAATCCTCCGACTCAAAGGAACTGCTGAAAGAGTGCAAAGATGCCTGAATTCCTTTCCTTCCTCTTGATCTACTTCCCCTTTTTCCTCAAAACCAGGAACCGGGTGCTACACTAAGGGCCTAATATCATACAACCATCTAGGCCCAAACTATGGCCCAATTTGGAAAATTGGGCCCAATCCTTCATATGGGTCTTACCCTAAAGCCCAACTAATCACTCTAGTCTATTTGAATATTCTTCGATGGCCCATTAATAATCAATTACCAAAGCCCCAAGGAAAGGCCCAACTCAAGGCCCATGTGAAATTAGGGTTTCACATACAATAACGATTAGGGTTAAGTGTTTCTTACTTAACCCATTCAGGACTTAATTCATTAAGGACTTAATCCATTAAGTCCTTTACTCTACTAGATAAATGATATGAATTAATTTGGGCTTCATACATAATTTCATTTCTAATGGCCCAAATGTGGGCCCAAATAAGTCCAAGGCCCAATTACTCAACATGAGGGTTTTCTAAACCTTAATTAGGGTTTTTACCCAACCAAGGCCCAATAGGCCCAAAACTAATCCTTAAGCCCATTAGGGTTTTGCTAGTGGGGCACCACCCACTACCACCTCGGGTAGTCATGGTCAATGGCGGCTCACGACGGTGGCCACCACCTTACGGTGGTGGTTTTGATTCTTTTCATTACATGATTTGCTAATTACAATCACAAGATTTATCCAAAATAACACACACTAACTAATCACCCACTAATTAATACATACACTAACTAATACACACACAGTCACACCATGGTGGCCGGCGGCGGCTCGTAGCGGCAGCCACCATGGCTGCCATGGTGGTTTTCCTTGAGTTTTCTATTCAGCAACCGCACACATACACACTTCTGGATCCCAGCAACACCGGGTTATGCACTTAATCAACAACCTATGATGGTATATGGTGGTTGAAGATGACAGCCACCGCCTTACGGTGGTGGTGGTGGCGGATTATCTTGTTTCTTGCCCAAATAATGTACACGCTTCCCAATCAGATCCGAAAACAACCTTTAAAGACAAACACACATGTAACATCCCGAAATCCAGGTACCCTTTTATTTAGCACTTCATCTTTAATTGTTGTCATTTTAGGGCTTTTATGTTGGGCGAGTACACTGGGCGTACAAGGAGTACGCTGCGCATACTCGCGCGCTTCATTTATACCCATCCCCCCTCGGGTACGCTGGGCGTAACTGGTTCAGACCCAAAAACCCTAATTTTTGGTGTTTGGCTATAAAAGGAATGAGATGGCTTGACTCCTCAGCCACCATCCCTCAGAAAGAAACCCTAAGAGAGTGTTCCTTCGTTCCTAGCCCTTTTGTGAGTGTTCTAAGCTTGGTGGTGTCATTTCAAGGTAGCAAAGGAGAAGAAGAGTCCATTGTGAAGGCTAGAAGCTGGTGTTCAAGTGTAGATCCGGGCTTAGCAAAGGTTGGAGCTTCTTTTTAAGGTAAAAAGTTTAGATCTTGACTTGTAGATCTTGTGGTATGCTTTATGGACCATTTTCTAGGGTTTTGGTTCCAAAGGTGGAGACTTTATGAGCAAGTGGTCTCCATTAGCTTAGATCCATCATATTTTTGGTCCATTTGAGTTGTAGATCCATAAAAATGTAATCTTGGACGTGAATGATTAGCCAAGCATGAGATCTAGATCCTTGAGTTGAAATGGAAAGGTGTTAAGGAGTGTAAGAGCCTTTACAGCCATGCCAAGGCTTAAAGGTTCCGACTTTATGAGTAAGGATGCTTAAATAAGGTCGGATCTAGAAGTTGAAGTAGTGGCTTAACCGATTAAGACCAGAAATGAAGTGTGTATAGATCTGACTATTACGCTGGGCGTAACTCCCAGTACGCGCAGCGTACTGGGTGGAGACCCCGACTATTGAGTTGGTGATGTACGCCCCGCGTACATCAGTCTGTACGCCCCGCGTATTGAAGATGTTGACTTTTGCTGACTTTTAGGGTTTTGGTCAACATGTGGACTTTGAGTCAAGGGAGGGTAAAATGGTCTTTTACCCCTCTGAGGAATGTTAATAAGGGGTAAAGTCTAGTGGTGGAAGTCTATATTAATTAAAATGATATTCGTTATGATTAGGCAAGGTTGAGTCTTCGTTTGGGATTCGGAGATAGAGAGCACGTGAGATTCTAGACTTTCCACGATGTGAGTTTTCTCACTATACTGTACCCAGAAGGGTTTTATTGTGTGACCGGAAGGTCGGATATGTTATGAGTTGTATGCATCGTATATGATAAGTTAATCGTTTATATGTGCTATGTATGCTATGCTTGATATGGGCCGGAAGGCATTATGTTATGGGCTGGAAGGCACATATGTTATGGGCCGGAAGGCATCGTGATGAGGACCGGAAGGTTTACTGAGTCGGGACGGAAGTCCCCTGAGACACATGGACCGGAAGGTCAGGGCCTGGAAAGGCGTATGTGCGTAAGAAGTATTTTGGGGAACTCACTAAGCATTTATGCTTACAGTTGTTGGCTATGTGTTTTAGGTACTAGCGAGGACTGTGGCAAGGCGCCGATGTGATTTGTACACACTGACGAAGGAACTGTTTTATGATCATGGGATGTATTTTGTTACAACGACATTGGTTACACATGTGATTTCAGAATATTAAATGATGGTTTATGTTGTTTGAAAAATGAAAAATTGTTTTGAAAATTTACGTTGTTACAAGTTGGTATCAGAGCCTTGGTTTGAGGGATTCGGATGCACCTTCGGGCGTAACTGAACTCAAACCGAGGATTTGAGGAATTTTTCAATTAATAAAGGCATAAAAATTTTATAAGAGATTTTGTAATAACCAAAGGAGAAGTAGTGTGTACGGTCAGCCAGCGCCCAAACGGTAAAATCCCCAAAATACCCTTACAATATGTGTTATGAGATATGTTATGATATATTATGCATGCTAGAGTAGACTAGGTATCCATATTAGGACTAGAGTGGCCTGATTTGTGATGCCTTAGCCTAGGGGAACCTGCTGCTATGAGATGCTTTGAGAGCGAGTAGGTAACCAGTGCATAGCAAGAATAGAGTACTCGTGATCCGGGGTCCAGGGAGGAGGACTTAGGGTGAATGCTGATGCGGTGTAGTCGGTAGTATTGGGCCCGTACTACTGAAGACACCGGATTAGTGGGCAACCCAAGTAAGAATCCTTTAGGTATCGGAGGCCAAGTAGGGTTGCGTTATCGAGTGCGAGTATGCTCGATTGAGTCTCTGATATTTTTATGTTGTATTTCAGAGGCATTATGGTTGGGCCACGCCACAGACCTGGGACGAGCGGTGTGAGTGACGAGGAGGTTCGTCAGATGATCCACGATCAAGTGGCTATGGCAATCCGGGCCAAGATTCCGGAGATGTTTGAGTCTATCAAGACCACACTGATGGAGACTTTCGATGAGCGGTATGCCGCGGTGACTAAGGCCGCAGCCGTTGCAGCTACCGCAGCTGTGGCTGTTGCCATACCACATGGAGGTGACTTGTTGCTATTCCGGAAGTTCAGCAACACGAAGCCACCCGAGTTTGATGGGATGCAGGATCCGATCGCTACGATGAGATGGATTGCTGACATTGAGGGATGCTTCTACATATGTTCATGTCCGGAGCATCTGAGGGTACGGTTCGCTTTGAACCAGCTCCGCCTGGGAGCAAAGGATTGGTGGAAGTTCGTAACAGCGAACTTCACTCTTGCGGATATTTCAGCCGTGACTTGGGAGAGATTTACTACTATGTTCAGAGACCAGTATGTTCCCCCGGTGGAGAGTGAACGGTTGGTTCAGGAGTTCTTGACCCTCAAGTAGGGTAATGATTTAGTTACTGTGATCACCCGGAAGTTTCATGAGAGGGAGATGTTCTGCCCTGAGCAGGTGTCCACTGAGCAGGCTCGGATGAGTCGATATTTGGGTGTACTAAGGAGGGACATTCGGGAGTTCGTATCGAACTCGTCATACCGGACCTTTGCTGAGCTCCAGGAAAATGCCCGGAAGAGGGATATCGAGCTGGAGACTCAAGCCAGGGAGGAGGCCGAGTCTTAGCGGGTGGATCGGTGGCCGGCTCAGTCCCAGCCGGTAGCCAAGCGGACCAAGTCCGCCGATTCGAGGATGGGAGGTCAGAAGGGCTGCACTTGCGGAAAGTGCGGCAAGGGTCATGAGGGGGCCTGTCGATCAGGTTCTTGCTACAAGTGTGGCAAGGAGGGGCACATCGCTAGGGATTGCCCCAAGGGATTTATGGTTTGCTTCCATTGCAACCAGACCGGCCATCGGAAGGCCGAGTGTCCTCAGCTTCACCAGGGATCAGCACAGGGATCTGCGCCTACTGCTAGGGCTACCGAGACTCGGCCGGTGAAAGCCGAGGCTCCGAAGGCTCGTGGGAGAGCTTTTCAGTTGACTGCGGAGGAGGTCCGCGCGGCGCCCGATGTCGTGGCTGGTATGTATTCTTTCGTGTATTTACTTTTATTCTGAGATATTGTGCTTATATTATGATATGCGTAGGTACTTTTCTTGTGAATTCTGTACCTGCCTTGGTATTGTTTGACTCGGGTGCGAGTCGGTCCTTTGTATCTTTGGCTTTCAGTCAGCACATCGGTATTGATCGAGAGGTGATGAGTCGATCTCTGAGGGTTTCCATAGCTGATGAGAAAGCGGTATACGCCACTGACGTGATTCGAGGATGTGTGCTCGAGATTTTTGGCGTCAAGTTCCCTATAGATTTGGTTCCTATAGCGATGGGAGATGTTTGTGTCATCGTGGGCATGGACTGGTTGAGTAAGTTTGGAGCGGTCATTGATTGCGAGAGGCAGCTGGTGACTATACGAGACCCTAGTGGGGGAGTGCTTACTGTGTATGGCGAGGGGACCCGATGTGGGTCAGCGTTTTGTTCGGCTGCCAGGGTGAGACAGAGTTTGCGGCAGGGCTGCAATGGATTCATAGCCTATGTGATGGACGCACGAGTGGTCGCGGGGAGGCCAAATTCAGTTGACGAGGTTCCAGTAGTGTGCGAGTTTTCGGATGTGTTTCCCGAAGAACTGCTAGGTGTGCTTCCGGAAAGGCAAGTGGAGTTCCGTATCGATCTGGTTCCGGGAGCGGCACCCATCGCCAAGGCGCCTTATCGCCTCGCTCCACTAGAAATGCAGGAGTTATCCTCGCAGCTTCAGGAGCTGCTGGGAAAAGGGTTTATTCGACCGAGTAGCTCACCTTGGGGAGCACCGATTCTTTTTGTCAAGAAAAAGGATGGTTCACACCGTATGTGTATCGATTACCGGGAGTTAAACAAGTTGACGGTTAAAACCGGTATCCGTTACCTAGGATCGATGATCTGTTCGATTAGTTGCAGGGGGCATCTTGGTTCTCTAAAATAGACTTGAGGTCGGGTTATCATCAGATGAGGGTTCGGGATGAAGATATCCAGAAGACTGCATTCAGAACTTGTTATGGACATTACGAGTTTGTGGTGATGCCTTTTGGGCTCACCAATGCCCCGGCTGCGTTCATGGATCTTATGAACAGGGTGTGCAGACCGATGCTGGATCGGTCAGTGATCGTATTCATTGATGATATTTTGGTATATTCAAGGTCTAGGGAGCAGCATGAGGAACATTTGAGGGAGATTCTTGGAGTATTGAGATCGGAGAGGCTGTATGCCAAATTCTCCAAGTGTGATTTCTGGTTACGAGAGGTCCAGTTCCTAGGGCACCTTGTTAACCAGAAGGAAACATTGGTCGATCCAGCCAAGATCGAGGCGGTGATGAGATGGGAAGTGCCGAGATCGCCCACTAAGATCAGGAGCTTTCTGGGATTGGCCGGATATTATCGAAGGTTTATCAAGGATTTCGCCAAGATCGCCGTGTCACTTACCAAGATGACCCGGAAGGGTGTTGCATTTTCCTGGGGTCCGGAGCAGCAGTCCTCATTTGAGACCCTTCGTCAGAAATTGTGCGAGGCCCTGGTGCTTGCACTCCCGGAAGGGATGGAGGACTTTGTGGTGTACTGTGATGCATCTATATCTGGATTAGGGGCAGTGCTTATGCAGAGGGGACACGCTATAGCGTATGCATCAAGGCAGCTGAAGCCTCAGGAATCGAGATATCTCACCCACGACCTGGAAATGGGGGCTGTGGTGTTTGCCCTCAAGATCTGGCGACACTATCTTTATGGGCTTCAGTGTACCATATACACGGACCACAAGAGTCTGAAGTACTTGATGGATCAGCCAAATCTGAATATGCGCCAGAGGAGATGGTTGGATGTGGTGAAGGATTATGATTGTGAGATCCTGTACCACCCGGGCAAGGCTAATGTCGTAGCCGATGCGTTGAGCCGTCGGGCGGAGAGCGCCCCGATCCGAGACGTGTGTATGAGGTTGACGGTGATGACTCCGATTTTGGACACCATCCGAGGGGCCCAGGCTGAGGCTGTGAGACCAGAAAACCGAAAGAGGGAGCAGGTTGTCGGGCTGGTATTGGAATTCGTTACTGATGGTCAGGGACTTATGACATTTCAGGGTCGGATTCGGGTACCGTTTGTGGGCGATACGTGTGCTATTTTGATGGAAGAAGCGCATCGATCGATATTCTCGATCCATCCCGGGGATACCAAGATGTATTTGGACCTAAAGAAGGAGTATTGGTGGCCCTGTATGAAGAGGGATGTTGCATGGTTCGTCAAGAGGTGCCTGACTTGTCGTCAGGTTAAGGCCGAGCACCAGCGTCCGCATGGTAGGTTGCAGCCGCTGGAGATTCCCGAATGGAAGTGGGAACAGATTACCATGGATTTTATCACCAAATTGCCAAGGACTGCGAGAGGGGTCGATGCAATTTGGGTGATCGTGGATAGATTGACGAAGAGCGCTCATTTTCTAGCTATCAGTGAGAGCTCTTTTGCGGAGAAGTTGGCAGAGGTATATGTGAGGGAGGTGGTATCGCGGCACGGTGTTCCTATGTCAATCGTTTCAGATCGGGACGTACGATTTACTTCTAGGTTTTGGAAGAAGTTTCACGAGGAGCTGGGTACTAGGCTGCATTTCAGTACCGCATACCACCCACAGACGGACGGACAGAGCGAGCGGACGATTCAGACGCTCGAGGATATGCTCCGAGCGTGTGTTTTGGATTTTGGAGGGAGTTGGGACACCTATTTACCCTTAGCAGAGTTTTCGTACAACAACAGCCATCATTCGAGCATTGGAATGCCACCCTTTGAGCTGTTGTATGGGAGGAGGTGTCGAACCCCCATCTGCTGGGGAGAGGTGGGGCAACAGGTAATGGGTAGTACGGAGATTGTGCTTCAGACGACCGAGCAGATACAGCAGGTCAGGTAGAGATTGTTGATCGCTCAGAGTCGCCAGAAGAGTTATGCGGACAGACGTCGGTCCGAGCTCGAGTTTCAGGTTGGTGACCTTGTGCTCTTAAAGGTCTCTCCTTGGAAAGGAGTGATTCGATTCAGGAAGAGGGGCAAGTTGGGACCTCGATATATTGGACCTTTCCAGGTAATCGCTAGGGTTGGCAGGGTAGCCTACCTGTTGGATCTACCTGCTGAGTTGGGTCAGATCCACGACACCTTTCATGTGTCGCAGTTGAGGAAATGTATTGCTGACGAGTCGGCAGTGGTACCATTAGAGGATATACAGGTGGATGCAGGCCTGAACTATGTTGAGAGACCAGTGGCAATTAGGGATCGAAAGGTTAAGGTTCTGAGGAACAAGGAAGTACCCTTGGTGCAAGTGCAGTGGCAACATCGGAAGGGGTCCGAGCTGACATGGGAGTCCGAGTCTGAGATGCGGGAGCAGTATCCGGAATTGTTTTCGGTATAAGACTTCGGGGACGAAGTCTGGTTCTAGTGGGGGAGAATTGTAACAGCCCGAAATCCAGGTACCCTTTTATTTAGCCCTTCATCTTTAATTGTTGTCATTTTAGGGCTTTTATGTTGGGCGAGTACGCTGGGCGAACAAGGAGTACGCTGCGCGTACTCGCGCGCTTCATTTATACGCATCCCCCCCTCGGGTATGCTGGGCGTACCCAAGGTTACGCTGGGCGTAACTGGTTTAGACCTAAAAACCCTAATTTTTGGTGGTTGGCTATAAAAGGAATGAGATGGCTTGACTCCTCAGCCACCATCCCTCAGAAAGAAACCCTAAGAGAGTGTTCCTTCGTTCCTAGCCCTTTTGTGAGTGTTCTAAGCTTGGTGGTGTCATTTCAAGGTAGCAAAGGAGAAGAAGAGTCCATTGTGAAGGCTAGAAGCTGGTGTTCAAGTGTAGATCCGGGCTTAGCAAAGGTTGGAGCTTCTTTTTAAGGTAAAAAGTTTAGATCTTGACTTGTAGATCTTGTGGTATGCTTTATGGACCATTTTCTAGGGTTTTGGTTCCAAAGGTGGAGACTTTATGAGCAAGTGGTCTCCATTAGCTTAGATCCATCATATTTTTGGTCCATTTGAGTTGTAGATCCATAAAAATGTAATCTTGGACGTGAATGATTAGCCAAGCATGAGATCTAGATCCTTGAGTTGAAATGGAAAGGTGTTAAGGAGTGTAAGAGCCTTTACAGCCATGCCAAGGCTTAAAGGTTCCGACTTTATGAGTAAGGATGCTTAAATAAGGTCGGATCTAGAAGTTGAAGTAGTGGCTTAACCGATTAAGACCAGAAATGAAGTGTGTATAGATCTGACTATTACGCTGGGCGTAACTCCCAGTAAGCGCAGCGTACTGGGTGGAGACCCCGACTATTGAGTTGGCGATGTACGCCCCGCGTACATCAGTCTGTACGCCCCGCGTACATCAGTCTGTACGCCCCGCGTATTGAAGATGTTGACTTTTGCTGACTTTTAGGGTTTTGGTCAACATGTGGACTTTGAGTCAAGGGAGGGTAAAATGGTCTTTTACCCCTCTGAGGAATGTTAATAAGGGGTAAAGTCTAGTGGTGGAAGTCTATATTAATTAAAATGATATTCGTTATGATTTGGCGAGGTTAAGTCTTCGTTTGGGATTCGGAGATAGCGAGCACGTGAGATTCTAGACTTTCCACGAGGTGAGTTTTCTCATTATACTGTACCCGCAAGGGTTTTATTGTGTGACCGGAAGGTCGGATATGTTATGAGTTGTATGCATCGTATATGATAAGTTAATCGTTTATATGTGCTGTGTATGCTATGCTTGATATGGGTCGGAAGGCATTATGTTATGGGCCGAAATGCATATATGTTATGGGCCGGAAGGCATCGTGATGAGGACTGTAAGGTAGGACCGGAAGGTTTACCGAGTCGGGACGGAAGTCCCCTGAGACACATGGACCGGAAGGTCAGGGACTGGAAAGGCATATGTGCGTAAGAAGTATTTTGGGGAACTCACTAAGCATTTATGCTTACAGTTGTTGGTTATGTGTTTCAGGTACTAGCGAGGACCGTGACAAGGCGCCGACGTGATTTGTACACACTGACGAAGGAACTGTTTTATGATCATGGGATGTATTTTGTTACAACGACATTGGTTACACATGTGATTTCATAATATTAAATGATGGTTTATGTTGTTTGAAAAATGAAAAATTGTTTTGAAAATTTGCGTTGTTACAACACATACACAAAAACACACACAACCATCCTTCACGGTGGCTGGTGGCGACAAACAGCGGTTGAGGGTGACAGCCACCACCTCACGGTGGTGGCAGGTTCTCCATTGGTTCCCAAACAAGCCAACAATTGCCAAACTTAAACCAACAACCTCAGATCACGATTCAGAACAGAAAATACGTACCTACTCTCGGCCATATTCGTGGTGGCTTAAGGCAGTCGGAGGAGAATAAGCCCGTCGTGACTGTTGCTTGGAGTAGAGGCGATGACGGCAACGCAACGAAAAATAAGTGGAGGGAAAGAGAACAGTCACAACAGAAGACTGGAGGCGGTGTCCTGCCGACGAACGGAAGTTGTGGTCGCATCTTTCAGCTCCGACGACCCACATGACGACCAACGACGATCATGACGTCCGGAAGTCGCGACGACGTCCCGATGGCGAACAAGCGGTAGCAACGAACTTGTCTGGTCGGAAAGGTGAACGGAGAAAGGGGGGGGGGGGGGTTGGTGAACTCAAGTGGCGGCTGCAATGGAATAGTAGATTTAGGGTTCGCTGTTTCATTTCCACCGAGAGGCAAAAGAGATACGGGTATATCCCGTGTCTCATTCCAACGTTTGAGCCATTTTTACAACTTCATTCCTCCTCACAATATTTGTTTTCAACATAAATCCAAAAGTAACCTTTTTGGCCCCTGGCTCCATAAATTCATTTCAACTTCAATCTAATAATTACCATTCAGCCCCCAGCTTCTAAAATTCCTTCCAAATTTAATTCAAAACTACCCTTTTAGTCCCATATTCCGAAATTATGACAATTAACTCCCATTATGATTTTAGGGCTCAATAAAATAATATAAAAAATATATTTCTCAACGCGAGGTTCATTTATTTAGCTTATTTAATCTTGTTTATTTAAATTCCAACTAGGATGTTACAAATTTATTCCAACTCAATCCCTTCACAGTCTACAAAAGACACTTAAGTCCCTCCAGTTTATTACAAATTCTAAACCTGCACAAAACTAAGAAATTCATAACAATTCATTACAATTAACCCAGTTCAAGGTTGTATGAAATACTTTTCCTAACATGTCTTTAAAATTCGGAGAACTCTTAGACACAATAACACTTTTTCCAAGACATGTTTTTAAAAATCAGAGAGCTCTTATAACAAGTTTTAAATGTCAATTTTTGGAGGCATGCATAAACCAGCTTAAAGTTATAACCATAAAATGAAATATATGGTTTAGTATTGATCAAATATAAAGGTTTACCAACAAGCATTTGATAAGCAATAATATTATCCGACAACACATCTTATGAATTCACACCCTCTTTGCTTACTACATCATTAAGACCTGAAGGAATTCAATAGGTTTACAACACAAAAAATCAAACTCATGTGATAACTTCAAACAATATTCACTTTGTGAAAGACAAAGTCCAAATGAAATTTCAACAATCTCAATACCTAGAATGCATTTTAAGTTTCCAAGGTCCTTAATCAAAAACAAAGTTCTCAAAAACAAAAAACTTTAACACTTCAAATTTCTTTTTCATAATTTCATGTGGAAAATATCATCTACACAAACCAAAAGAATCACAAGCACATGACCCTTTGATTCGGTAAACAATCAATAATCACTTTTACTTTGAATAATCCAAATATCAAATAAAGAATTTGTAGGTTTTTAATCCACTTTCAAGAGCATCTTTCAAACCATATAATAACTTAACTAATATGCACATATGTTGATCATTATGTGAAAAATATCCTTAAGGATGATCCATATACACCTATTCTTCAAATGATGCATATAAGAAAGCATAATGTACATCAATTTGACAATTATTTCAATTATAACTAATAGCCATGGAAATGACATACCTTACAATTACCAATTTAGCAACGGATGAAAATGTTTCGTCGAAATCAAGATCCCCACATTTGGTAACTATCCGAGCTTTATAAAGCTCAATATCACCATTGGATTATATTTTATCTCATAGACGCACATACAACTAATAATTTTTCTACCACTATGTAGATCGGTAATTTTGTTTGGATAGTTAAATAAATGAGTTTTGAAGTGAAAGTACTTGTTATAGAAGATTTAGTAAGGTGAAGTGATATAATTGGGACAACTTTTAAACAATGCTAACATGGATTATAATGATCAAAGTTTTAGTGAAATTTATGTTTAAGTACGTTGTACATATGTTAATGCATGGAAAAATATATATCACATAATTAAAATCTCCCTTTATCTGTTTGTAACTTTCTCCTTTAAAACTTTATAATTCCCCCTAGCATCTTGCTGGGGGTTGTTTTGTTTTGTTTAATATTATTTGCCGGTTAAAAAATACATATTTAAAATCTAGTTTAGGATGCTAGAAGTTAATATAATGGATTATTTATGGTGTTGGAAAGGTGAAAGACCTCGTAAAGTAAACTAGGTTCAAATTTGAGAATTATGACATATATGTTCCAATGATCAAAGTTTAAGTAAAGTTTATGTTTGGAAAATTCATAATATGTTTAAGAATGATAATTTATATACCCGAAACTATACTTAGGCAAGAAATGATAAAAATGAGTAGGCAAAATGGGAAATCTTATGAAGATATGAAAAGAATTAGATTAAGTGAAATGTGGCTTATATCACTTATTTTTGTTCGGTTTGTAGTTACGACAAATAGAAACAAGTAGCACAAATATATAATCAATACAACTGGAGTTGAAATGAGAAAGTTACGGAGCCAAAAAAACCGTCTATGCTCGGTCCACACATCAACATGCATTGGGCATGCGTGGTCCGCATTGACCATGATGGAATGATGTTAGGCCAAGTATGCAGAAACAACAACTTTCTTACCGATATTTTTGCCTGACATAAAAGATAACAATGTCCCTATATAAGTAACAAACAAAGGTGATGCCTATGCTTAATCGTGTGATTTCGTTTATTACCGTTGGGACAAGTATGCAATAACAACAAAAAAAATACTATCTTGCCATATAAGAATATTCAAAATTTCACTATTCATAATATATTAAATTACAGTTTTGGTCATTATGGTCTGGTAAGATTCGCACTTTCAGTCCAACTTTTGAAGATTTGACAAGATGCATCCGTATGGTTTAAAAAAATTGCAATGCATATCCTCAGTCTATTTTAAAAGACCATTTTACCCTTATTTTTATATTTTGTTGTTCTTTTCTCTTTCTCTTTCTTTCTCTCTCTCTCTCTCTCTCTCTCTCTCTCTCTCTCTTTATATATATATATATATATATATATATATATATATATATATATATATATACACATACGCACACACTTAGGATCAAATAACAACAATAATTGTATAACTGAGAACGCAAGATCAAATCTGGGTCACATATTTTGTTTTGCCGCAAAACCCGTCTGCGTATTGGTGTGACGGAAGAACATAATATTCATGTGTGAATGTTAACCACGATCACTAGGCTACATATTTATTTTTACCGCAAAACCCTTCAGCATATCGGCGAGACGGAAGAATATAATAGTTATATGTGAATAGGTATATTCACATATGAATAAGTATATATTTATATTCTCAAGTGATTATATATATATATATATATATATATATATATATATATATATATATATCATCTGTTCGGTCGTCGCGGTACGTTCCTCCGTCATGTCGGTACGTTAGAGGGTTTTGCAGCAAAAATAAATATGTGATCCAGTGGTGGTTGCGTTAGTTGTGGTGATGATGGTTTATATTCACGTATGAATATTAAGTTCATCCGTTGCGCCGGTACACGGGAAGGTTATGCGGCAAAAAAAAGATGTGGCCTAAGTTTGCTCTTGCGTTCTTGATTTCATAGTTGTTCTCATTTGAACCTTCTTTTATATATATATATATATATATATATATATATATATATATATATATATATATATATAAAAGAAAAACAAAAATATAAAAGTAATGGTAAAATGATCTTTTTAAATAGACTAAGGATATACAACACTATTTCTTTAAACTATACAGATGCATCTTGTCAAAATTTCAAAGATTGGACTGAAAGAACGAATCTAATCAAATCACAAGGACCAAAACTGTAATTTACTCTTCATAATAATAACACCCTCATATGGATAGCATTTAAAGCTAAACCATATCTACTCATTCATGGGCTACAACCACAACTTGCTTGCCAACATTTTTGCCTGAAAAAAGACCTAACAAAGCCGCAGGTGCACTCTCAAGCCCTTCTCCAATATCTTCAATGTAACATATCTTCCTTTCTTTTATCAATGGTATAACCATTTCCATGTACTTTGGATACAAATTAAAATGATCACCTACAATAAATCCTTTCATGTGAAGTCTTTTCATTATTATGTGTGACAAATTCCTCACACCCTCCTCTTCATTCAGGTTGTATTGTGAGATCATTCCACAAACCGAAATGCGTCCATTTGTTTTCATGTTTAAAAGCACTGCCTCCAACATCTTTCCACCAACATTCTCAAAATATATATCAATTCCTTCTGGAAAGTATCTGAGATTAATTAGAAAAAAAAAAAAACATTACAAAAAACTAATCTTTATATTGGCCTTTCGTGTGACAATTATATATGTTCTTTGTTTGGGCTAACTAACCTTTTAAGAGCTTCATCAATATCTTGCTCATCCTTGTAGTTAAAAGCCTCATCAAATCCAAATTTATTCTTCAATAGCTCAACCTTGAATGACACATGTTTTTGAGAAATGTATGCCAATAAATCATCATATAACGGAAAATAATGCGCAAATTAATCACCTTTTCGTTGGTTCCAGCAGTGCCAACAACATAGCATCCGGTCAGCTTCGCAAACTGCCCGACAAGCTGACCGACTGCCCCCGAAGCAGCTGAAACAAAGACATACTCTCCTTTCTTTGGAGCACAAATCTCATAGAAACCATAATACGCAGTCATACCATGCACACCTTGAAGAAACACCAAAGGAATAGAAATCATTTTACAGAATTAATTAAAGATCCCTAATTTACAGAATCTTAAAGGTTTTTAAACATAAAACATACCAAGGATTCCTATATAATAGGAAAGAGGGACATCCGTATGTTGAATCTTGAATAGGGCATCAGGAGCAGTGATAATGGTGTATTCTTCCCATCCAGTCCATCCCCAAACTAGGTCACCTTTCTTCAAGTTTGAATGCCCAGAATCCACCACTTTAGCCACTCCTAGTCCTGCTATGGGCTGCAACATCAAAACGTTCACAAGCCAGATTATAATTTTGTGGAAACTGATAACCACTGAGCATTAAAAGTGATAGCAGATATGCTTAATTGTAAGTCAAAGTATGCATTCGTATATAAAGGGATAGATTTACCCTAAAAAATATGAGAATGAGTGTGGAATTCATACCGAACCAGGAGTGAAGGATTCAAGGTGACTGACTTGACTTTTGCTCATCAGACAACACAGGTATGGATCACAGGAGAGATAAAGGTTCTTGACAAGGACGCCATTGGAGCCTTTTGGGAGCTTGAGGAGGATGGTGGAGGAAGTTTTAAGGAGCATGTCTGATTCCTTGGGGAGGCCATTAACGTAATCCTTCAATATCACCTGCTGATTTCTCACTTCTTCCATTTAACCGATAAAAAAAGAACTAGAGCTCACAAATTATAAATTTATTGTGTCTAATCCGATCCTCGTTGAGTTTGACCTAATAAATACATAAAAATAAAAATAAATAATATAAAAATCTAACTAGTACACGTTTTTTTTTCTCTAGACATCTCCATCGTGGGTCCCATGGGTCCCATGGTTAATTTACATATTTTTCACTTGTGGATGCCCTTCACTCGTGGATGCCGCACATGGCTAGTCCGTGGGGTCACTAAAAAAACATGGTTTTTATTAATGAATTTTTTCAATAACAAAAAAAGTTTTGAAAAACAAGAACCTATTGATTGAATTTTTAAGAGTTTTTAACCAGTAAACTTTTTTTAATTTTTAATTTTTTTTGATATTGGGTTTTATAGTTTGTCAATCATTAAATAATAGACTATTATAAAACTAATGTATAGATAATTAAATAGAAAAGGTTTTTATATACAAGAAGTTTGACAAAACTTTATATATGGTTCTTCATGATTTCATAAAATCTGAAGTTTCGTCCCTAATTTTAAAAACCTTACGGATGGTCCATGTGGTTTTAAAACTTTTAATGTTTAGTCCTTCCAGCTTACTCTGTTAACATTTAGCCGTTAACTCTTTTTTTTCAATATTATATTGCATGGGCAATTTCCTCATTCACTTGTAACATTCCCTCTTTAATAGGAAATGATTATGTATCGGTAGCTATTGTTTGCACGTCAACTCCACAACCCATCCCTCTCCCAAGAACATACCCAACTACACTTGAAATCATCACACTATTTCCATCTTAAAAGCAAGAACAAAAATTGGGATTTAGGGCTTTAGTAGAAGGAATCACAATGGTGTTGTCAATATGGTGTTTGCAAGAAAAATTTGCATCCGTGCAGGACTTGCCAAAAAGATATGGTATGATACTACAACAAACTTATTTTGTTTTCGTTGATTGTGTTTATGAAGAGAAGTCATTCACTTTACCCTTTTTTTGTGCTTACAGAAGGATATGTAAAATATTTCACGTTGAAGATACACTACAGTAGTATCTTCACTAAAGCACTGGGAAGGAAATACATTGATGGTAATGTAGCATATGCAGATGATGTTGACACTGATTTATTTTTAGTTCATGAGCTTGATGGCATGGTTCAAGAACTAGGGTATAAAACCGAGGAGACCTTTTACTACTATTTTCGTATCCCTGAATACCCCTTAGAGTATGGCTTAATGCCTTTAGGTAAGGACCAATATGTACTTAAAATGGTGTCGTATATCCCTAAACACAGACTTATAAGGGTGTATATTGAAAATGATCAGACTAGGGTACCTAGTTATTTTAAGTCTCCTTTTAAAGTTGTTATTGAGGAGTTGGAACCTGAGAGTGTGTCACCTAAAATGAATAGAAAGAAACTTTGTAGGAGAGATGCAGGATCATGTAGTAGAAATCTTGATTTAAACCAGTCTGTGAACCCTGTTTTTTATCAGTCACAAGTATTAGATCTGGATGAAGGGCATGATTACTCAAAGACTATTTTTCCATATATAATTTTACAGGTTAGCTGTAACGCCCGCAAATCCGGGCTAGTCAATTTAGAGGCAATAGGGGTCAAAAACGACTTTTCGACAAAAAGATTATTTAGAATAAATAATCTTAACCAAGTTGTGGAATATGTCACAAGGTTTCCGTACATATAAAGAACGCCGAAATCCGAGTTATAACGAAGAAGTTATGGCCCGTCGAAGTTTTACGGCAAAACCGGCACGGCACCGGGAAGCGTAAATAGTGAATTTACGATAGAGAAAGATTTAGCCTTAGCAATCTAAACAAAAGTTGTAGAATATGTTAAACTCAGAGCGTCGATAAAAAGAACGCCCAAATCTGACTTCGTATGAGGAAGTTATGATTTTTCTAAGATTCGGCTTAGCAGTGCACGACCCGAAACTCGAATTTTAGTTCGAGCGGTTTTTGGCTTACGCGACCTAAATGAGAGTTGAAGATATCATTAATAGGAACTCAATGGTAAAAAGATGGATGAAAACGGAGTTCGTATGAAGGAGTTACGAATTCTTCGCGGTCATTTAACAGTCTAAACGCCTCCTACTGTTAAATTTGAGATCGGTCGAGAATTAGCTGATGAAGTCTAAATGAAAGTTGTAGATCTTGTTTTTACCTACGCGTGGAAAAAAAGAACGTCGAAAATGGAGCTCGTATGCGAAAGTTACAAGGTTTAGAAGTCGGCAGGGTGCTGCTGCAAAAGGGGTGACGTGGCTGAATATGGGCCAAGGCTTTCTCCCCAAGGAAAGACATCAGATGATGACACGTGGCACTGACTCGGCGAGTCAGTGAACCGAATCGGCGAGTCCGTCAGGATTTCACCCTATAAATAGAAGTGCCGGGTTCTCTCATTTCTCACACCTTTCCCCACTTCTTTCTCTCTCTACGCTCTCTCTCTAGCCTATCCTAACCCCCCTTAAAGTCTAGGTAAACCCCCTAGCACCCGAAGGAAGCCCCGAGGCTCCCAGAGTCCCGAGAAAAGAGCATTTCGGCTCGGGAACGCTGCTCCAGCGAAGCCCGGTTTTCGAGAACACCCGCTGTAAGTAAGCTATGCCTACGCTATCTTTAGTATAGCTTATGTTTCAATATAGTAATGTGATTAGGACCTTATAATTAGTATTTGGGCTATTATTATGAGTTATATTGAGTGTTATTTAACGTTTATATAATAATAATAATAGCTAGACTATTAATTTGTCGCGGTTAACGTCAGACTAAACTCTAGTGGTAATGATACTAGGTTTTGTCGAGGAAGTTGTTTTAAGAGTAACGAAGTGCTGTCCGAGTGCTGAGTCACCACCTTCCCAGGTGAGTGCATGGTCCCTTTCATCTTACACATAGATATGAAGTATTTTATATAAACTACATGCTATGTGTGCATATTATCTGAATACTTGCTGTCTATGCTGGATGAACGTTTTATACATGTTTTAAAGAATTTAAACTGTATACGTATTTTATATATACGAATATGTTGGGTATGAGATGGGTAGATGAATGATGAGAGATAGAAGATGATGTGAGTATACATTGGCAGCTATAGACTTAGTGCCTATGGGACAAACACCGATAGCTATGGACTTAGTACCTGTTAGACGTTGGTAGCTATGGATTTAGTACCTGTTGGGAATTGGTAGCTTTGGACTTAGTACCTATTAGTTAGACGCTGGTAGCTAAGGATTTAGTACCTGTAGGAATTGGTAGCTATGGACTTAGTACCTGTTGAACATTGGTAGCTATGGACTTAGTACCTATTAGATAAAGACTGGTAGCTATGGATTTAGTACCCGATGAATAGACTATAGCAGCTATGGAATTAGTGCTTTATGAAAGAACATTGGCAGCTATGGATTTAGTGCCAGTCCTATAACCCTGGAAGTAAGGGAATTCGGAATAAACGAATGCAGGATAGACGACTCTTAGGTTAAATCCTTAAGAGTAAAGAAGATAACGGGGATGGGTAATTGGGTTAATTGTTTGATGATTGAACATAACAATTATATTATTGTGGGTTGAAAACCCTATGTACTCACCAGGTTTCCCAACCTGACCCACTCAGTTTATGTATATCACAGGTGACGAAGTGAAGTGACATTACACTGAGAGATTTAAAGATATGTAGATCACTAGTGTAAATCATTGTAAGTTCTGTTTATGCTTATGTTTCGGTATTAACGATGACATCCCAAATGTTTTAAAATGAAATAAATACGTTTCCTCGAAAATGTTTTAATAACGTATTTACCATGTTTTTCTGGGAACAAATTCCGCAACCTTTTTATAAAACGAAGTACTCTGATTTCCATAAAGCATAAACAAAATCGGTCTTTTCTGGCCGTGATTTTGGGGATGTCACATTAGCCAACAAAGTAATGTCATTGATGTGGTCAATCATGAAATTGAAACCCAAGAACAAGTGGTCTATCATGAAACTAAAACTCAAGAGGAAGTGATCAATCATGAAGTTGAAAATGAAGAACTAGTGGGAAGTTACCTTGCTGAGTGCAACCTCTAAGATGTAGAGGAACCCAGTTGGCAAGCTGATGATGGAGTCCATACCGCAAGAGTTGATGAATTTGAATCATTTTGAGAGGATTATTCACTTTTTGTTGAGTATAATGTCCAAAAAGATTGCGAACCTCAACCAGAAGTGGATATTCTAGAGGGTATGGTGAGTGATGATAGTGGAAAGGCTTTCTATTATGAGAGTGGGTATGGTTTTGAGGGTAGCGGAGATGATTCTGATAACAGTGACTACAATTTGGATGAGACTAACATACAATTTGATGTTGATGTAGACATGAGAGAATTCCATAGTGTTGTTGATGTCGATGAACATGGAATCTTAAACAATCATTCAACAGGTGAAAGGAATGATATGATTGATAATGAATTGGAAGTTATTGCTACTGATGATTATCAGTTTGCTGGTATTCATGAAGATGATAGGAAGAAATGCTTAATAGGTTAAGTAAGTCAAGCAGATGATCACATGGGGAGGTTCATGTAAAACCATTTAAGGTGGGCCAGGTCTTCAAAACCAAGATTGATGTTAAAAACTTCATGAATTCACATGCTGTAAAAACAAGGAGATCCCTATACCTAGCAAAAAATGACAAAATCGGGATTAGGGTGAAATGTAAAGGTGTTGTAAGTTAGTCATCTAAAGCAGATGATGGTGGCAGGCCCTCTACTAGAAGTAGGGTAAAGTGCAAGGGAAAAGATGTAATTGCCAATAAAGGTACATGTCCTTGGGCAGTCCAAATCTCAAGGCCTAATAAAAATCAGGATAGGTAGGTGAAAACAATAGAAGACGAACATCAATGTTTACAAACAATGACAGTTAAAGCTTACACTTCTAGATATGTAGCATACATAATTGTTCAACAAATTCAGAATAACCCTAGAATTCTAGTCAATGCTTTACACAAAGAGTTGTGCAGGAAACCAGAGTTAGGAATGTCATTGCAAAAGGTTGTTAGGGAAAAGACAATGGTTGAACGCATCATCAGTGGGGACTACTAAGTATAATACGAATTTTTGAGGGATTATGTTTTGGAACTACATAATACTAATCCTGGTACAAGAGTTATGATCGATGTGTATCCAGAAACCTCCATGCCTATTACCACAAGAACTTTTAAAAGAACATATGTCTGGCTGGGTGCGTTGAAGTTGGGATTCAAAGATGGGTTAAGAGATTTCCTTAGAGTGGATGGTATATTCATGAAGGGCCCTTATCCTAGGCAAGTGTTAACTGATGTGGGGCTGGACTCTAACAATGACATATACCATGTAGCATATGTAGTAGTTGAGATAGAATCAACAAGTAGTTAGACCTGGTTCTTGGAACTGTTAAGAGATGATTTGGATTTGGGAGCAAATTCAAATTTTACATTCATTTCTGATAGATAAAAGGTATGTATCACCTAACTATTTGTCGTGTTACTATTGCTAGATAAATTTGAGTAATTAATGGTGATTACATTTACACTTGTTCAGGGAATAATACCAGCAGTTGAGAAGGTATTCCCCAATGCAGAACACACATTTTGTTTGAGGCATATCTAAGAAACTATGATGAAACAATGGTAAAGAAAAGACTTAAGTGACCAAATTTGGGAGTATGGTAGATCAACAATAGTAAATCACTTTAACAGAGCAATGGATGAATTAAAGAATATCAATGAGGATGCTCATGCTTGGGTGTGTAAGATTCCAACAAATACTTTGTCTAAATCTCACTTCAGTGATGGATGAATTAAAGAATATCAATGAGGATGCTCATGCTTGGGTGTGTAAGATTCCAGCAAATACTTGTCTAAATCTCACTTCAGTGGTATGTTAGTAGAAAATTATTTATAAAGCACAATCTTGGTTGTTGTCTTTTTTACTATATGTGTAATTGTCTTCTCTTTATATGTGTTACATAGGTAAGGCACACACTGAATTTTTTTGAATAATCTGTGTGGGGTATTCAATTCTAAGCTAGATGAGGGTAAGGATAAACCTGTCATCACTTGATTAAAGTATATCAGAGAGTATCTCATGAAGAGATTATGTGTTGTGCAAAAAGAAATATATAAGTATGAAGGAATACTAAACCCTACAATAACTACAATATTTGACAAGATTAAGATTGATGCAGCTAAGCATGTGGCTAAATATAATAGGGCAGGAAAGGACCAAGTGTCAAGCACATGGCAAGATCAGTATCTGGTAAAATTGAATGAGCAAAGTTGCAATTATAGGTTCTCCATCTAGACATGTTGTTTGTGCTATATGGGAAAAAATTGAAAATGGAGAAAATAACCCACATGTTGATGAATGGGTCCATCCTTGCTATAGGTTATCAACATGGAAAGCCATGTATTTAAACAAAATTGATCCACTTAATGTTCGTTCAATTTGGCATAAAAGTGGTTGTCCATTCACTTTAAATCCACCAAAATATAAAACACATGTTTGTATTTCAATTAGGCCTAATATGTAGTTTGAATGTAAACATGCAATTGGTTATTGTTTAACTATAATATATCAATAGGTGTAGGTTGGGAGGCCTAAGAATAAGAGAAGGAGGAGTGTTGATGAGCCCAATAGCCAAGCAGATAAATTGACAAGGAAAAATCTGACAATCACTTGTTCAAAGTATCATAACAAGGGGTACAATTCCAGAACATGTAAAGGTCAGGGAGACAGTGGTCATGTTGGAGGGGGATCAAAACTCTGTTAAGTAGGTAGTAGGATGTTTATGTTGTAGGTCTTTTAAAACTTAAATCATGTTTATGTAACATCCCAAAATTTATAAGGTAAAATTTTTATTTTTAGTTCAAACATAAATATCATTTAACCATTTCAATCATTCAATAGTTTATCAGAGTAATATAGTTACAATTCCCAAAATCATAAAGTGTAGAAACATGGGTGGATATGCTGTGATCAAGTCGGGCCCTTCCCCCTCGAACCGGGTGTACCTGCAAACATTTTAAACATAAACCATACGCACGAAACTTAGCGAGTTCCCCCAAAATACCACAAACCATACATACATTGGGCCTTTCCCGACAACCATCAAGCCCCACTCGGCGTCGGGTCCTACCCGACATCAGACCCCATCTGACATCGGGTACCGCCCAACATCGGATCCCGCCCGACATCGGGCCCGCTCGACATCGAGTCCCACTTGACATAAATATGCCAGTAACATGAGATGGGCCCCACCTATTCATACTCGTCAGGCTCCACTTGGCATCGAGCCCTGCCCGGTATACATACAAACACATAAAATACATGCAAGGATCACTAAAATAAACAACATATAATACACCCATCAGGCCTAGCATGGAATCGGACCCCGACTATGCATCAGACCCCGCCTGGTATATATCTCACATACCACACATGCGAGAGTCACACAGACAACTAGCATCCTAATCATAATTAATCATGGGCTGACATTGGTGCCTTCGACCCGTTGAACATAGTGAGGAGACTCACCTCAATTAGAAGATATCAAATCTCAAACCCAAGTCTGCTGCGCAACGGCTCCTCATACTGAACATTATCAATACCAACCCTTGCTACTATCTAAGGTTGAGCCCGTAAATCATAAGGCCCAATAACGACCCAAACCCAAACTAGGCCTACTAATGGCCCATGCCCAACTAGAAAACCCTAAGGCCTAACATAGGCCCAAAGGTCCAAAATGGCCTAAAATCAACGGTCGAATCTCCAATAGTTGACCCTCATGCCGTGACCAACCCATGGTCACGTCGTGAGTATTAACTTGACCCGGTCCCAACTCGATTGGTCAACTCAGCCAATCAACTCACCCAATCTCGATTCTAATCATTGTCACGTCGTGACCACCCTCGGTCACATCATGACCTAATGCATAGAAAATAGTTGGGATGCATTCTCACAATGTGACAGGCCCATTCCTCACGTTACCGGTGCTATCTTGGCCCAACTTTGAGCATTAAGTTATTATTCCTTTCAGCCACCACCTGGGACTTTCCAGAGGATATTCCTTCACCCAATGGACAATAAAAATCGTAGCTTTTTAGTCATACATGTCCGATGCATGACTCAAACACTGACTAGGTCAAAAGAGGGAAAATGAGATCAAGACTCATGGTTGAAGTCTAAAACCAACTCTAAAACTCAGATCCAAATCTTATAATATAGAATTTGTCTCAATGATCCATAAGTTGCCAAATTTATGGATCTCATGCATGCTATCCTACTCAACGATGCAAAAGGAGCTTGAAACCTAGATCTAGCACGCAAGAGGTAAAAAGGCCAAAGCTTTATGACTTACAGTGGTCCAAAAGCTCTGCAAGAAGGTGAGATAGAAGTTGTATTTCCAAGAGAATGCTCCACAAAAGTATTCATCTTCTTCAATGAGCCAAAAATCACCAAATAAGTGCTTCAATGTCTCCAAAAATGGCTAAGGACCTCAAGCAGGTTGAGATTAGGGATTTTAGGTGGCAAGAGAGTGAGGGAAGCTAAGGATGGGCAACCCTAGCCTTCTCATTCCATTAAACACCAAAAATATTAGGGTTTTGGTCATTAGGTTATTCTCGCGTCGTGAGCATCCAAAGTCTTACGTCGTGAGGCTCAAAAACACGGGTGAACTAGTCAATGGTCACTCACGATGTGACCACCATGTATCACATCGTGACCCTCTTCCCAAAAGCTATAAGTCAAGAAATTAAGTACCTCCATGATCTGGGTGTTACTATTTACTTATTTGAAATTTTAATATCTGTATGGGTTAAGAACTTAAATCAGGTTTACTTGTTTTGAAACTTACTAGGATGGTTGTGTTAAGAACTTTACAACTTGACATGTAATGGTGTGTATGCATATTTTGGAAATGAATTAATCTGGTTTGTGTACTATCCTCCAAAGATTCTTTATAACAATGTACATTTCAATTGCACATCCAAACCATCCAAAAGATGCATTTACAATACACATACCAATTGCAAATAAAAAAACATTTAATAAATTCAACATTCAACAGTAACAAAGTACATTCCATTAACATTGCACAATATTGATTTGTTACAAACTAAAGTTCATTACAATTCCATTATGTTGATCTGATACATAAACCAAAATACTGTTAGAAAAGGTGTTTAAGCCCATAACTATAATTGGTATGTACTTGACCCGATAGTAACATGGTCTATTTGGGTTGCATTCATCAAAGCAATATGTTAGGAAGGATATTTGGGTAAGAGGTTAATTATGATTTATTAATATATTATAAGCATAATAGATTAATTGAGGAATCATATTATTTAATTAGTATTGATCAAAATTTAATTTAAGAATTAATTTAGTGATCAAAATAGACTAATTAGAATAATACATGTGAGTTGGGCTAAAGATCCATGATTTGATTTGTGATGGGCTTATGGGTTAATCCATTAAGTAGTTATCCAAATCAAATGGATGGGTCATGGGCTAATGCGTATGGGTTAGGGTTACACAAGACCCTTGATATTATATATATATATATATATATATATATATATATATATATATAGATACACACACAAACATACACACACATACACACACACACACACATATATATATATATATATATGTATGTATCTATAAGCTTGAAATCGGTTAAACCTTGCACTCCAAGAAGTAGAATCCGATTTTAGAGTCTCCATAATCTCTCTATATTCCTCCTAAATTGTTCTTGGTGTTTTGTGATTACATTTGAGGCATCAAACTATTGGTGCTAAGCTTTCTTGAGGCCAAGATATTCAAGCTACTACACATGGTAATTTTCTAACTAGTTTTTATGATTCAAATATCACCTTGCATGCTAGTTTAGATCCAAAGCATTAGGGTTGTATGTGCACCATAGGAATGTTAGAGTACATAAAACCCAACAGTGGTATCAGAGCCAGGTTGTTTTCTATTATATTGATGCAACTGTGTAATTTTCAAAGCAAAAAAGTACAATTTGGGATTCTGCCATGGCCAACTCGTCGAGTCCATCATTGAACTCGACGATTTGGATGTTGTTTGCCTTGAAATCGATGATTCCTTTACGACACTTGATGAGTTGATGCATCTGTTGGCAGCATTTTCGAGTTTTTAGCCAGTTTTGGATTAGGAACATTAGCACAAACTGTTTTGGTTTATAAAATTCGATTTTAATGATATGGTAATGTTAATCCCCATCCAATAACATGATGTTTGTCAAATTCTAAGATACCTACTTGATTTTTGGTAAATACTAGTTATTTAAAATTTGAAACTATCTTGAATATGAATCAAATTAGGTCAAATTGGTAAATGATCATCATATCATAATTGGACTAGTTAATTTGATCCATAAGTGTTTCTTGAATAGGTCCATAAATTTGAAACTATTTTGAATATGAATCAAGTTATGGAATGTGCAAAGTCGCATCATTCATGAAGCATTAATTTTCATAAGTTATGAAATACCAAAGGTCTTGTAACGTTCATAATTGGAAAGGTCTCATTTATGCAACTTTAAAATCCATAAGTTAGGAATTTCAAAAGTCTTGACAAGTTACAAAACTTGTCCTCAAGTTTTGGAACTTGAAAAGTTCCATTAATGAAACTTTAATTCCAAACTCTAGAATTTTAAAAGTTTAAAATTCAATCCTAATACTATTATAATATTAAAGTTTAATACTTATATATATATATATATATATATATATATATATATATATATATATATATATATATATGTATAAGACAAGTCAGTCTTACCGTTAGTAGGCCTCATTCACGAAGTCACTCTATAAGGGGGGTATAAGGTTACAGCCTATAAAATGATGGTTTAATGGGTGTCCACTCTCACCCACCGCTTCCTTGACTGGTGGAGGGTCGTTAGCCGAACGGGTAGGATAGGACATTAATTCTCATTAATAAGTATAATGAAAATTATTAAAGTAACTAAACTTTTATAAATTCCCAATCTTAGTTACTTTAGGAAAAATGTGAAAATGGTGATCTTCCTTGAAATTGCACTTTGCACCTTGTTAAGTCGTTAGTCGAGAGTACCAAGCTAATTTGCATGGTGATTCACATCTTGTTTGTGATCCTCGGTATCCCAGTCACAAGCTTGAAGGGCATAATCGAGATTTAAACATGCCATTGAATAGTTCAATGAGTCTCAGAATAATATAGGAATTTCAAATTCTTTTAAAACCTAATCTTCTATTTCGTTTTCATGGTGGAAATTGTTAAATCGTCATTTACCTACCTTCAAATATTTTGCAATTGGATTACGACACCCCTCTTCCGAATTGTAAAATATTATGGTGGATCCTAGCCTTAATATTCTATTTTCGGTGTTATATTAAGGATCCTTATCTAATCTAAACTTGGTCTTTCTTTTTAGATGTCTACTTCAAACAATGCTTCCAACCGAATCCCTACAGACACTTTCTCCCTCATGAACCTATGTGGAAGGGTCATTTTTGATGGCTCGAACTTCAATGACTGGATTTGAAACATTTGAATGGCTATTCGCTATGAGGACAAAGAAAATGTCCTAGATAAAGACCTTAAGTAGATTGATGTCGCCACTGCTACTCCCGAACAGATCACTGAACATACTACTCACGAGAGGGATGTGACAAAGGTGTCGTGTCTAATGATTGCTACCATGACTGCTGAGCTGCAGAAGTCCTATGAGGACTACTATCCTTATGAAATGCACCAGGACTTGATGGAAAGGTACCATCAAAGTGCTTGGCAGGAGAGGTATGAGATCATTGCCTCCATGATCCCGACCAAAATGAAGGATGGAGAGTCCATCGTGGCCCACTTGCAAAAGATGTAAAGGTTTGTGGACAACTTGCTAAAGCTAAATGTCAATTTCGATGAAGAATTGGCAATTTACATTATCCTTCACCCCTTACCTCCTTGTTAAGATTATTTTCGTATGACTTATCATATGAATAAGGAGGAGGTGACTCTGAGCAAGCTTCAAGGTCTCTTGGGAACTGCTGAAAGCAGCTTGAAAGGCAAATCTGTTGTACCTACTCCTACTACAACTGCCCCTGTCCTGGCAATTCGACATGGAAAGGGATAGAAGATGAAGACTCCTTCCAAGAGTCATAATGGAAAACTCCCATACTGGACCCTCTTCCAGTAGAGCCAAAGTTGGTTCTGTCACACCCTCTTCCAACCCAAAGGAAGTCGAGTGCTTCCATTGTCATGACAAAGGGCATTGGAAGCGAAGCTACCCCAAGTACATGCAAGACATAAAGGATGGGAAGATCAAGCCCTCCTTTGTAGGTATTTATACTATTCTATCTAATAACTCATCACATGCTAATTCTTGGGTTCTTGATACAGGATATGGCTTACACATTTGTTCTGATTTGCAGGGACTAAAAGGAAGTAGGGATGTGGATGATAGGAAGATAAACTTAATCATGGGGAATAGGGGAAAGTCTCTTTTCACCAAGATTGGAGTGTATTATTTATTACTTAATAATGGTTTAAAATTAGGTTTGAATAATTGTTGCTACTCGTCTGATATGGCAAGGATATTATTTATTTTCATAGTTTGTATGAACAAGGTTTTACCTTTTCCTTTAATAATGAAATTGGTAGTATTAATGCTTATTACAATGGTGTATTTTATTTTAAAGCATTACGTTGCAATGACATATATGAAACTGTGATTGTTGTAGATAACTTAGGAGATAATGTATTGTATATCGTTTCATCCATTGATTTGGATAAAGCATGCTTATGGCATTGTCGCCTTGGACATGTTAACAAGAAGCACATAACTCAACTCCAAAAGGATGGAGTGTTAGAGTCATTTGACTTAAAGTCAGATGATACTTGTGAATCTTGTTTACTTGGAAAGATGACAAAGTCAGCCTTCACTAGCACTTGTGCAAGGGGTGAGGGTCTGTTGGATCTCATACACACAGATGTGTGTGGACACTTCAGAACCGCCACAAGGGATGCTAACTGCTTCTATGTGACTTTTACTGATGATTACAGCAGATATAGCTATATCTACTTTATCAAGCATAAGTCAGAAACCTTTGAAAAGTTTAAAGAGTTTAAGCAAGAAGTGGAGAATCAGCTGGGCAGGAAGATAAAGATGCTTCGATCCGATCGAGGAGGAGAGTATCTTAGTATTGAGTTCCACGAATATCTTAAGTAATGTGGAATTATTTCACAATTGACGCTGCCTATGACTGTTGGATTAGTGTCTAAGTCCATAACTATTTTGGTATGTACTTGACCCGATGGTGCATGGTCCTTTTGGGTTGCCTTCATCAAAGCAACTTGATAGGATGAATTATGGAGAGAAAGGATTAAATATGATTTATTAATATATTATGAGAATAATATATTAAAGGAGAAATCATATTGTTTAATTAATATTAGTCAAGAATTAATAAGAATTAAGTTTGTGACTAAAAAGAGATTAATTAAACTTAATGGACTAGAATTGTAATTATAAGATAGTTGCAATTGGGCTATGGATTACCTTATAATATAAGGTTGGACGAATTCTATGGGGAAACCCAATAGAAATCGTCCAAGGCCTATTAAAGAAGGGTCCATGGGTTGCTTAGGGCCTAAGCATCCAAATTAGGATTTCCTAGTTCAAAACCCTAATAGCCTACATGTATAAATAGTACCCTTAAGCCTTAAAAACGTGGGGAACTTGTTCTCTAGGGTTTCCACACGTTTTGGGCAGCCTCTTTCTCTTCTCCTCTTCATCCTCTTGCTCTTGGTGTTTGTGAGCCATTAGAGGAGTGACATTTGTGACTCTAAGCTTTCTAAAGTCAATACAAGAAGGAATTGAGATTGTTATTACTATATAACAATCAAGGTATGATCTAATAACTTATTCATATGTTATATTGATTAGATCTAGGGTTTTAAGTCTTGGATTAAAAGCATGTACAATAGAGAAACCTAGATCCAAGCTTTAGGGTTTGCATGAGCACATAGGATGTCTTTTGGCTAAAACCCATCAGTGGTATCAGAGCCTAGATTGGTTTCTATTGTATTGATGAATATTTGATCGAAATCAGCACTGAAATTGAAATTTTTTGGGTTCTGAGTGTTTGACTCGCCGAGTCAGGTGTACTCGACGAGTCCAAGTCCAGACTCGACGAGTCGAAACGTCTGACAACTAATTTTCGCGATTTTCTTCTTGTTTTCGGTTTGGATAATTACCTTAAATATGTTTTTGTTATAAAATCCGAATTTTATCAATATTTGGTGATTATCCTTACCTAAATAGAAGATAATTGTTAAAATTTAGATAATCACTTGTTTAATTAGATAAAATTTGATTATTTGTAATTTAGATTTGAATTATCTTGTGAAAAGTTTCAATTTTTCCCCTTTAGGTTTTATAGTTTAAATTTGAACTTAATAGTTTTGTTTTGAAATTTAAATAGTTAAAACCCTAATGTTTTGAATAGTTTCAAAACTTGCCCTCAAGTTTTGGAATTTAAATTTTGATTAAAAAGTTTGATCTTGAAATATTTAAATTCTAAACCTAAATGTTTTGAAATGTTTCGTTCTATGATGATCCAAGCTTTGTTACCTATCTCATTTTGGGGGTATGACTTAAAGACTGCCTTACATATCCTTAATCTAGTCCCAACTAAAAAGGTTTCCAAAACACCGCACGAGATGTGGAAATGGAAGGTTCCCTCGTTAGCATACATCAAGGTTTGGGGTTGCGAGGCTTTTGCGAGAATAGAAACTCACGACAAGCTCGAACCTTGAAATGAGCGATGTATTTTCATCGACTACCCACATAAATCCTTTAGATATCTCTTATATAGACTGAGTGACAATGTTGTCTTCATTGTAAGGAGAGGAGTCTTTCGCGAGAGAGAACTCATATGCTAAGGAGACAGTGGGATGAAAATTGAACTTGAAGAGCTTCAAGAGTTTAGTGATGAAGGAACCTCAAACACTAGTACTCAATCTGAGTAGGAAAATCCAGTTGAACCGATTGACGGGTCCTTACCTCTAAGGCGTTCCAGTAGAGTTAGAAAGACACCTAAGTTTTATGGTTTCCATATTACTTCTAAGGGTGATACATTTATCAGTGATAGTACACTGGTAAATTTGGATGAACCTAACAATTACAAGGAAGCCATGGCAGGCCCCAAGTATGCAAAATGAAAATAGGCAATGGACAACGAGATTCAGTCCATGTATGAAAATCAAGTTTGGAACTTGGTTGATAATGTACCAGGCCATAAGACAGTCAGGTGCAAATGGATCTTGAAGAAGAAGACCGACATGGATGGGAAAGTACACACTTATAAGGCGCGATTGGTTGCGAAGGGTTTTACTCAAACTCCTGGAGTTGACTATGATGAGACCTTTTCACCAGTGGCCAAAATTAAATCTATAAGGGTCATGCTAACCATAGCTGCATTTCATGATTATGAAATATGGCAAATGGATGTCAAAATCGCTTTCCTTAATGGGATGTTGGATGAGGATGTTTACATGAATCATCCATAGGGTTTTGTCGATGCAAAGTACTCTAATAGAGTGTGTAAGCCTGAGAAATCCCTTTATGGTTTAAAACAAGCATCTCGCAGGTGGAATCTTTGTTTCTATGAGAAAGTAAAAAAGTTTGGCTTTTCGAGAAGTGAGGATGAGTCCTCTGTGTATGTCAAAGCTATTGGGAGTATAGTTAGCTTTCTCGTGTTGTATGTGGATGACATACTACTAATAGGAAATGACATCCCAATCTTGTAGGTGGTTAATTCCTGGATTGGGAAGTGTTTAGGTATGAAGGACCTCGGAGAAGCTGCTTACATTCTAGGGATAAGGATATTGAGAAATAGGAGTAAAAGACAAATACGACTTAGTCAAAGTACCTATTTGGAAAAAAGTGTTGAAACGTTTCAACATGCAAGATTCCAAGAGAGGAGAATTACCTGTCCAAAGCAATGCCAGACTAAGTAAGACTCAAAGTCCGAGTACTGATGCTGAAATAGCAGAAATGAGTCGAAAACCATATGCTTCTGCTGTTGGCTTGATCATGTATGCTATGACCTGTACGTGCCTTGATGTAGCCTTTGCATTGAGCATGGTTAGCAGATATCAAGGGAATCCTGGTAAAGCTCACTAGATTGCGGTAAAGAACATTCTTAAGTACTTGTGAAGGACTAAGGACTGGATCGTTACCCTTGGTGGGAGTGATGACTTAAGATTGGTAGGGTATAGTGATGCCAGCTTTCAGACCGACAAAGATAATTTCCTCTCTCACTCGGGCTGGATATTTACCCTAAATGGAGGAGCAATAACTTGGAAAAATTCCAAACAGGAGACTATAGCTGATTCAACGTGCGAATCAGAGTATATAGCAGCGAGTGAAGCATCGAAAGAGGCGATATGGCGGAAATACTTCATCGGAGAGCTTGGAGTTGTACCAGCTATAAAGGAGCCGATTGAGATTTTCTGTGATAGCTATAGTGTAGTTGCCTTATCCAAGGAACCAAGAAATCATAGTAGATCAAGACACATCAACAGAAAATATCACTTCATAAGACATCAAGTAGAAGTGGGACTCCTCGTGGTTAAGAGCGTATCGTCGGAAGAGAATCCAGCAGATCCCCTAACGAAGGGACAGGGTAGGGTTAATCACTTGCGGCACTCTAGTACTGTCGGACTTAAGGACGATATTAGTTTTAGTGATTAGATAGAATTTTAGAAACTTGTAATAGTCAAAATGTAATTGACATATTGATGATTGAATAAAAAGTGTTTTTATTTATAAGTAGTGTTACTGTCTTATGTCAATTATTTGCTATTGTTTCATTTTGCATGTTTTGACTTCCATAATAATAAGATTATTCAAACTATCCACAACCGATCATACTTTGGAAGTAGGTTATGAAAAAAGACTGTCATGAATGGGTTTTTGTATGATTTTCTAAGGTGTTAGACATAGAAAAGATTGCTACAAACATTCATGAGTGCTCTTGAAATAAGATTTGAGTATTGGACTAAGCCCACGCTCATATATCACTTCATGGAATATATCACGAGTGATTATGAGACGATAATATTGTATAATCTTCAAACCAAGATATATGAGTTGGCAATTATTTGTTGATTGTACATTAATAATGAGAAAACGCATCACTAACTCGATGTTATAAAACGTGTTGTTATGTATGATTCATTGAATAATTAGTACAAGCATATAAGTCAAAGTTCATCAATTCCTTTTATCCTTAGAGGATTAAAAGCGATATCTTGGGCCCCTCGATGATTTTGTTTTGACTTATGTGTCGGGCCCGGTCATAATTTTGTTGATTTGTTCAATTAAGTTCTATGTCAAACAAATCAGAAATCGGGAAACAAACTGCAGGACAATAAGTATGACTATGTTCCATGTATTTGTCCACATGATATCTTGTAGAACAGAGGATCATATGATCACTTATCTAATGGACACATAAAAGTATGTCAGCGGTTTTTTGAGTGCTCAATTGCTAATCGGATTGTAAGTTACATTGGCAATTACAGTTATTAGACTTATCCAAGTGAGAGACTGTTGGAAATGGTGTCTAAGCCCATAATTATAATTGGTATGTACTTGACTCGATAGTAGCATGGTCCATTTGAGTTGCATTCATCAAAGCAATATGTTAGGAAGGATATTTGGGTAAGAGGTTAATTATGATTTATTAATATATTATAAGTATAATATATTAATTGAGGAATCATATTATTTAATTAGTATTGATCAAGAATTAATTTAGTGATCGAAAGAGACTAATTAGAATAATACATGTGAGTTGGGCTAAAGATCCATGATTTAATTTGTGATGGGTTTATGGGTTAATCCATCAAGTGGTTATCCAAATCAAATGGATGGGTCATGGCTAATGTGTATGGATTAGGGTTACACATGACCCTTGATATTCCACACAAACACACACACACACACACACACACACACACACATATATATATATATATATATATATATATATAAGCTTGAAATCGGTTAAACCTTGCACTTCAAGAAGTAGAATCCGATTTTAGAGTCTCCATAATCTTTGTATATTCCTCCTAAATTGTTCTTGGTGTTTTGTGATTCCATTTGAGGCATCACACTATTGGTGCTAAGCTTTCTTGAGGCCAAGATATTCAAGCTACTACACAAGGTAACATTCTAACTAGTTTTTATGATTCAAATATCACCTTGCATGCTAGTTTAGGTTTCATGCTTTGGAAAAATGTTTATTGCATGCATAATAGAGAAAACTTGGATCCAAAGCATTAGGCTTGTATGTGCACCATAGGAATGTTAGAGTACATAAAACCCAACAAATACATCAATACCAATTCCAAAACTCCCCTACATAAACTGAAAGAAAAAACCGCCTATTCGATTAAAACCCAAAAACCCCTACACTTGTTAGAAACCAAAAACCTAAAATCCATTACCATCCAAACTTTCCCAAGAAACTTACTTGTTAAAATAAAACCAAAAAAAGAACATCCATTAACAAAACAACATCAGTTGGTAGTTCTACACTACTACACTCGCAATGGCAACCCTATCTTCCAATCGATTCATTGGTCTTATCAAACCTAGAATCACCACCAATTCCCTAGAACATATCGAAGGGTCGGCCCATCGAAGGAACCCACATCTTGAATAGTTCCAAAATTTCCTTCCAGGGTGACGATCCGTCCACGAAGTGATCTTCATTGCTCCAATTTATTTAATGATTTCTAAAATTTTATTTAATCTAGAGTTTATTTAATCTAGAGTTTATTTAATCTAAAATAAATTAATTTTATTAAAAAAATAATTTATTAAATTTTTATGTTAAAACTTTGGATTCAACTTGAAAGAATTTTTCCACCATAAGGTAGATTTTGAATATTTTATATGTAATTAAATGACTTAGGACTAGATTTGTAAAGAATTTTGGTAGGAGGGGCTACGGAAATAATTTAGAATGGATGTTTGAATTTTACAATTTGGAAGCAAAATCGATCAGGAGGCTTGGAACCTCCTGATCACGTTTTATGTTGATGAACAAAGGCACACACTCAACTTCGTCACCTCCTTGTGGCTTCATTTCTTGATGAAATGACATGAAGCAAAAACCAAAAATATAGAGGAAATGGAGGAGAGTACTCAGAGCTAAAAAGGGCGGCGAATAGTGGTGGCAGGAGACGACGGTAAGGCTCCAAAGTGGTGGCAGATGATGATTTTTTGAGGTTTTCTTCCTCTTTTCTTTCTTCCTTTTTTCTTGCTAAATTCGACAAGGTAGAGGCTAGATGGTTCGATGATGATGACGGGAGATACAAGGTGGCTTCTTGGTGGACGATTGGTGGTTGTACTCGATAAAGAGATAGAGAGAGAAATATAGAGAGGGAGATCGAGAACAAGAGATAGGAGGTGATTGGTTGGAGTTGTGTGTGTTAAGTGACCTCTTAGTGCATCTTATTTATAGTGTAAGGCGTGCAAGTGAGCTTAGAGTGTCTCTAAACTTAAATCAAGTGCTTTGTACTCTTTTAGTAAGTATGGACACTATATGGAGAGGGAGAAAAGGAGAAACTCACGTGTGTTTGATCAAAGAGGAAGAAAAAGAGGACTAAGAGCTGGCTATTTCCTTCTATGCAAGTTATATGGGTCCACCAAAGTAGTTTAACTCCTTAACTTATCCAAAAAACTCATAGATTTATGAATCGCGATCCTGACATCGGATTGTGTTTTCGAAAATTTCTTATAAAATAGGGTAATTCAAGGATTCCAGAAACCTGACATCGGATTGTGTTTTCGAAAATTTCTAAACGATTCGCAATGTCCATTTTCGCGAATTTTGTAAATATTTTTGCTTAAAATATTCTGAGTATGAAATTAAATATTAGACCATAGTCTGAGTCCAAAAACGTTCTCAGGAATCTCGTCGGCCATGAGTAAGTGCCTCAACAGATTGAAACAGTTTAAGCAAAACAAGTAAACCGGTGTTATTCCGGTTTGGTTTCTTAAAACAGTTGGATCTTGTGCATACAAACTCCGTTTTGGACGTTCTTTACATTTTCGAAGTTAGGGGAACACGTACTATGAGTCTAGAATAATTGCTTCACTCAAAACTGTTTATTACGAATTTTCAGTTTTTCATACGTATTACTAAAGTTACAGTTTGTGTTGTTTGATTCGTTTGAGATTTTATACATTTTGAAGTATGATATCATCAAGTATCATCTAATAGTTTAAATGAACATATTTATTTTACTTAAGATGCACTATAACTCAATAAGTCAGATTATCACGAGATTCACGGTGAATTGACCGTCTATAATATTAGCCCTAAATTTTGGGATGTCACACTAGAGCAACCAGAACTCGCACTTGGAGAACTTTGCATACAACCTCTCTCTCTCCTTAGCATCTCCAACACCTCTCTCAAGTGCTCCTCATGCTGTTCCTGGGTCTTGGAATAGACCAGGATGTCATCAATGAATACAATGACGGACCAATCCAACATTGGCCGACACACGCGGTTCATGAAGTCCATGAACGCGGCTGCAGCATTGGTGAGCCCAAATAGCATCACCATGAACTTATAATAACCACAGCGAGTCTGGAAGGCCGTCTTTTGCACATCGTCCTCTCTGACCCTCATCTGATGATAACTCGGACATAGATCAATCTTGGAAAACCAAGACGCACCCTGAAGCTGGTCAAACAAATCATCAATCATCGACAGTGGATAATGGTTCTTCACCGTTAGCTTATTCAACTCCTAGTAGTCAATACACAACTGATGCGACCCGTCCTTCTTCTTCACAAATAGGATCGGTGCACCCCAAGGCGAACTACTTGGTCGGATGAACCCCCTTGTCTAACAGCTACTGCAACTGTGTCGACAACTCCTGCATCTCTGGTGGAGATAATCAATATGGTGCTTTAGCTATCGAAGCCACAACGCGCACATCATCAACTAACGCCCTACCCTACTCCCGTGTATCCATAACATACGCGACGAACCCATAACAACTATGATTGAGAGAACATCTGACCCTAGTGGCTGAGCACAGGACTGACCCACACTGAGCGCCCTTTCCATGGACCACCAACTCTCCCCCACATGGGTTCCGAACACGTACTAGCTGGAGCTCACAATCAATCATCACCCTATTGGGGCTCAACCAATCCATCCCCACGATAACCTTGTTCCCACGCAAATGAATGGGAACCAAGTCAATCGGATACGGCTAGCTAAACATCCCCAGAACACAATCCTGATGAACCCTCGATGCCGGGACAGATCGATTATCCACAATCTCAACCTCTAATGTGTGATCCAGCTCACTCATAGATCCGACAAACCTCTTGCTGAGCGCAAGAGACACAAAATATCAGGTAGCCCCCAAATCAAATAATACCAAAGCAGGGACACCGTTCACAAGGAACGATCCTAAAACAAAACACATAAAATATAAGCAACAAAATCAACATAAACAAAGAGTTAAGGAGAAGAGACATACCTATCACCACATCTGGTGCAAGACATGCCTCCTTGGCGGTCAACTGAAAGGCCCAACTCCTTACCATAAGAGCATCCGCGTTGCCCTGGTGGCCATTTGTTACACATAGGGTCGCTGGAGCTGGTGCCGCCACTGGTTCTCTTAATTCTAGACTTAGGAATTTGGCCTTCTTGTGGCCCCTTTGATTGTAATGAAAGCAAATCAGGTCTAATGTTTGTGAAGTGGTGATAGAAGTAGTACAATCCTTGCTAAAGTGCCATGACTTGCCGCGCTTATAGCAGCCCGAACCACCCGCTCTGCAAACCCCGTCATGCGACTTGCCACATTTTCCACAGCGACTCCTACCCCACTGTCCCTTCGACTTATAGTCGAAACCCTTGGGTTTCTTCGCTGAAACCCCAACTGTCTACCAAGGCTCCAACTTCCTCTTCCCTATGTGCTCTAGATCAATCTCTCGCTCCCATGCCCTAGCTATCACGTCATCTAGAGTCGAGCAGACATAAAAACTAACAAACTTCATGATGTCAAATCTCAACATATCATGGTATCGGGTCTTCCTCATCTCCTCATCAGCTACATACTAGGGTACCAACAATTCCCTTTCTTTGAAATTGGAATTGATCTCCGCTACAGTATCAGTCGTCTGCCTCATATTAAGAAACTCCCTGGCTAGCCACTGCACCTCAACATCCGGTGTAAACTCTACACGGAACCTGGTCACAAAATATGGCTAGGTCATGGCCTTAATGTTCGGGGCTCCTAAGGCATAGCTGACCTCCTCCCACCAATCCTAGGCTCGCTCCCTCTAACATCCTGCATCGAACCTGACCTTCGATCCCTCAGGGTAGAAGCTTGCCATCTGAGCACACTCAATGTCAGCTATCCAATGCCTGGTTGCGATGGGGTTCTTCACCCCAAAGAAATCTGGTACCCCACATCCCCTGAAATCCTTGAAGGAGAGTGTACGGCCCCCCGACTGGTTAGCGGCCAAATCGGCCCTAAAGATCCGAATACAACCCCCATGAACTCCATGATACCCTCCTTTATCGACCCAAACATCACAGAGGTTGCATCAAGAATGCCTCTTGTAATATCAAATGCAATGAACTCTCGCAAACCCTCATCAATTGGTTCGGATACCGTGCCCGGACCAGATCCAGATCCTGAACCTTTCGCTCTATGACGTGTCATCACCATATTGAAACATAACCACATAAACAATTAGCATACACACAAGAATGTTCACATTCTCGAATTCCCCAGATTCATCGTGGTCTTCCTGGCATCGGGTATAAATCTTGTGCTTTCACTAGTACGGGCCCAATACTACCTTCCACGCCTATTTATACCCTTCTCAAGGACTACCCCGACTCCTCCAAGTCACTCTTCCTAACTAATACATTCTCAAACTATAAGGTGTCCTATGCACCATACATCTCATAGGGACTGTTTAAGACTCCCTTCCTCACCCCTCTTTGCTATTAGCGACAAAAGGAACTTCTATAAGTACTACCTAACTACTGCATGAATATAATTACATACTACTAGTACCAGATAATCATTCGAATGACATGTCCCACCCTACAACAGTTGGACTCAAACAAGAGCTACGCAATAGAGTTAAGCCTATCCTTCTAAAATTATCTAACCCCAGTAATATGTAACCCAATGCATTCATCCGCTAGTTAGTTAGTACCAACATAAATTCCTAAAGCACAAAGCATGCAACATCCAAGCATCAAACAATGCAACTCAAAAAATACCCTATACAGGTCATCCTAACACGTAACTTATCTGATACTTGCATGCAAATTTAAAAGCTTATACAGATAGGCACATAAAGGCATCTTTCCTAGCATTCTATCATGCAATCCTGAGCAGATCCTTTGCCCCTAATCTCTCATGCAATTCTCATATCATAGCATAAAACATATACTTTGTATGGGTATTTTGGTAAAACTTACTTGAGCTCGGCCGATTGCATGCATCACACCCCTTGTCTTTTATTAAAATACTTAGATTTAAATGTTTCTTTTTGTGAAAAACCTACCAAACCCTCGATTTGATTCTAGACACACCCAAGAGTATGCCCAAATCCATCAAACCAAGGCTCTGATACCAACTTGTAACATCCCAAAAAATACATATAAAATTTTGTTTTTAAATTCATTCAATTCATAAGAAACGGATATCAAATATTCGAAAGAGTCATGTTGTAACATGTTATCAGAGTACAAATCCCAAAATCACTAGCCGCAAAAAAACATAGAGTGATGCGGTGCGATCAGGCCGGACCCTTCCCCTTCGAAATGGAAGTACCTGAAATAGAAACAAAAAACTGTAAGCACAAATCTTAGTGAGTTCCCCCAAAATACCACATACTAAACAAACATACTTCCAAGCATATATGGGTGTCGTCATACTCCTTCGGTCTATTTCAATCGGATACTACCAAGCATATATGGGTGCTGTCCTACCCTTGTGGTCTATCTCAGCCGGATACTATCAAGCATATATGGGTCCTTGCAATCCCCTTCATTTTATTTCAACCAAATACCGGGTCTATTTCACCCTTACTACTGTCACACCCTAAACCGGATGATAGAAACATCTGGGGTGGAATTATGATCACAATATCATAATAATTGTATACATTAGAACACAAGCACATAAACAACCATCATATCATATGATATAATAGTTACATGTCCCAAGTGTTACTTAGTATCAAAATACATTACAAGGTTTGCATGTTATCAAAAACAGTAGTTCTCGTAATGATATTTGGTGTCTGTTAACTAATATAATCATATGATATGATGGTTGTTTATGTACTTGTGTTTCAATGTATACAATTATTGTGATACTGTGATCATGTTTCCACCCCCGGACGTTTCTGCCATCCGGCTTAGGGGTGTGACAGATTAGTATCTGAGCAATTGAATATAGCGAACTAAGTATATTCTTCCATGTAAGAAATACAACTATAGATGAAAGGACTAATACCTATGACTAAAAAAAATATATCTTACAATTATACTTTAGAATATAATAACAATATTATATAAAAGTATATATATACAACCAAAGGCAGTGTCGCAATAAAACAAACCAAGAACAACGAAGTTTAGGTTAGACACTATGAATAGACTTAGTATAACCTTTGTCGAATCACGGGCAGACGTAACCTGATTAACTACGCCTGACTAGGGTTTGACCGACACGTAACTAAGTGTGGGCATAGTGGACAACAACATAAAAACTGAAGTAATCTACATAACAATACTTAATAACCCCGTCAAGGATCTACATTAACAACTAAGTAGTACTAATTACTATATTAAGAGTATCGTAGCTCACACACTTGTATGCCTTTTCTTTATTAGACATGGCGGGATTCCACCATGGAGACCCCTATTATCCCGCTATGGCAGCTAATGGCTGGATCGAGGAAAAACCAGGGGAGATTCATGAGGACGACCCTGAGGACGATCCGAAAGAGGATTCTAAAGAGGAGTCGGATGAGGAGATAGACATCAAGGAGAATCATCGACGAGCCTTATCACATAAGGGATAGAGATGAGCCCCTTCCACCTCCCTCTTTACAGGATGTGCCTCCACGATGTGGCGACACAACTACACTTATGGGTGAGCAGGTGGACACTACAACCTATGTACACTCGTTAGAGGAGAGGATGGACGCCTTGGAGTGACAAGCCCTAGGAGTTGAGACTAGATCAGCAACCATAGAGCAAAAGGTAGAAGAAGCTACTCGTGAGATGAGCAAGATGGATGGACACCTTGTACGATATTTTGGCATCTGATAGATAGGTTAGCCTATTAAAGTCATGCCACCTAGGCGAAGCGTAAGACTACGTTCATGACCAACCCCAACACCAGTACGAACTCAAATACCAACATCAACGGACGCGACTGCAATCGAAGAAATGATCGTACAAAGGGTGGCGACTGTACTAGCAAAATTTAATACCAAAAGGCATGAAGGATCAGGACACAATAACCACATCTCTCACAATGACAGCCGAGGAAACTCTCGGATTTACTCATACAAGGACTTTTCCAACTGTAAACCCAAAAACTTCTATGGCAACGGGGGAGTGATCAAACTAACATGCTGGTTAGATAAGATTGAATCAGTGTTTGAGATCAGCTTCTGCACGAAAGAGTGCAAGGTGAAATTTGTCGTCTGCACATTCATCGATTTCTCCTTGTCATGGTGGAATGGCCATGTAAAGACTATGGGTCTCAATACTACGAACACCATGAGTTGGGAAGAGCTGAAAGTCATGATGATAGAGAAATATTGTCCGAGGAGTGAGATGGAAGGCGTAGAATAAGAACTCTGGAACCTCACCATGAAGGATTCTGAGATAGTGGCTTACACCAACCGCTTCAGTGATCTGGCTATCTTGTGCCCAGGAATGGCTACTCCTGAGTACAAAAAGATAGAGAAATACATCTGGGGTCTTATCCTACAAATCCAAGGGGTGGTCATTTCTTCTCGACCAACTACCTTTGACAGTGAAAAGCGCATCGCTCATTAGTTGACTAACCAAGGCATCCGCCAGGGAAGCATGGTTCAGAAAGACGCCCCTCCCAAAGGGAGAGATAGCAAGAGGAAATTTTGGGATAAAAAGAAGGAAAGACCCCGACAGGGTCCTCAGAAGAAACAAGGGACGGTGGTAGTTGTCGCCGCTATCACACCTGCATCCACCGAGAAAATGAAGAAATACTCTGGGAACCTACCAAAATGTGACAAGTGTCTCTATCACCATATCAGCACCTGTAGGGATTTGTATTTCTCCAATTGCAGACAAAAGGGGAACACTACCATGTTCTGTAGGGACCCAACCCAAGTGGCCAACGAAACTTCCAACTCAGGAGCAACCCACTCTTGCTATGGATGTGGAGAGACAGGACACTTCAAGAAGGACTGACCAAAAACAAAGAACCCAGGTAGAGGACGACAAGGCAGAGCGTTGACCATAGGAACATGAGAAGCAATGCAGGGGCCCACCGTTGTAACTGGTACATTCCCTGTCAGTAACTCCTATGCCTACGTACTTTTCGATAGTGGTACCGAGAAAAGCTTTGTTAGTCATAAGTTCAAACAACTACTAAATCAGAACCCACAAACACTTAAGGAAATCTATATAGTAGAGATGGCTAACGGGCGAACCAAAAACACTTAGGAAATTTACCTAAACTGCACCCTAACACTAAACAACCATGTCTTCCAAATCAATATCATGCCTATGACTATTGTGAGATTTGACGTAATAGTCGGTATGGATTGGTTAACCACTCAGCGTGTCGACATCATGTGTCACGAGAAAGTCGTCCGACTCAACCTACCAATCAACATAATCCTCGTGGTATACGGTGATAAACAAAGCAAAGGCCTCTGAATCATCTCGTGAGGCACATAAATACTTGCACAAGAAGTATTGTGCATTTCTAGCATGCAATGTGGACCAGAAGAAAGAGGTGAAGGAAATCATGGACATACCAGAAGTCCGTGATTTTCCTTATGTGTTTCTAGAAGACCTCTCGTGGTTACCAACTATACGACAAGTCGAGTTCAGAATTGACTAAATCCCATAAGCATCCCCCGTAGCAAAGTCTCCATATAGATTGGCCCCGATGGAAATGCATGAATTGTCTAGTCAACTACACGAATTATTAGATAAGGGATTCATTAGACCAAGCTTCTCACCCTGGGGAGCACCAATCTTATTCGTGAAGAAGAAAGATAGATCCTTTTGAATGTGTATTTACTATGGGGAACTGAACAAGCTAACTGCCAAGAATCGATACCCGCTTCTGAGGATCGATGATCTGTTTGACCAATTACAAGGATCCGATTACTTCTCAAAGATCGAATTGCGATCAAGGTACCACCAACTTAGAGTTCAGGAAGAAAATGTCCTGAAATGGCGTTCAGAACACGATATGGCCATTACAAGTTTGTAGTAATGCCATTCGGATTAACCAATGCTCTAACAATATTCATGGACCTCATGAATCGCATATGCAGACCATACCTAGACAAATTCGTGATTGTATTCATTGATGATATATTGATATACTCATGAAGTAAGGAGGAGCATAGGAAAAACTTGCGATCAATACTAGAATTACTACGAAAAGAGAAACTTTACGCAAAGTCTCAAAGTGCGAGTTCTGGTTACGGAAGGTAAACTTCCTAGGACATGTAGTTTGCAAAGAAGGAATACATGTGGACCCATCCAAGATAAAGGAAGTAGAGAACTGCATGACACCAAGGACGCCTACAGAGATATGCCAGTTCTTGGGTCTTCCGGGTTACTATCGGAGATTCATCAAGAAATTCTCCAAGACAGCTAAACCCCTCACAACATTAACCTATAAAGGGATGAGTTTTGACTAGAGAGACAAATAAGAGGATGCCTTTCAGACATTGAAGCAAGCATTGTGTAGCGCACCAATCTTATACCTTCCGGAAGGCACGGAGGACATCATCGTGTATTGCAACACCTCGAATCAAGGGTTGGGATGCGTACTCATGCAACGAGGAAAGGTCGTCGCTTATGCTTCTATTCGACTCAAAACACACAAAGTCAACTACACTACCCACACTCTTGAGCTTGGAGTCGTAGTCTTCACCCTAAAGATTTGGAGACACTACCTATACGTCACTAAGTGTATAGTATTTACCGACCACAAGAGCCTTCAACACATCCTCAACCAGAAAGAGCTTAACATGAGGTAGCGAAGATGGGTCGAATTGTTAAATGATTACGAATATGATATCTGTTACCATCCGGGCAAGGAGAACGTAGTGGCAGATGCCTTAAGCCGGGAAGAATACTCAGGACGTTGAGTAAAACTGTTAACGATGACCATACACTCAACCTACCCGCACAAATCAAGAAAGCTCAGCTTAAGGCTGTGAAAATAGAAAATGCCCAAAAGGAAGTACTGCGGGGAATGGACAAGAAATTTGAGCTCAGAGATGAAGGAATTCAGTATTTCATGAATCGAATTTGGACACCAAAGTTCGGTGATCTTAGGGATATGATCATGAACGAGGCACACAAGACAAAATATTCCATTCACCCTGCAGTAGACAAGATGTACCAGGACCTGAAAAGGTTGTATTGGTGGTCAAACATGAAAGTAGAGATTGCCACTTACGTAGGTAAGTGCCTAACATGTGCTAAGGTCAAAGTAGAATACCAGAAGCCCTCTGGGCTGATTACAACAACAAGGAATACCTGAATGGAAGTGAGAGCGGATTACTATGGACTTCATAACAAAGTTTCCCAAGACTACGGGTAGAGACGATACCATTTGGGTGATCGTACACAGACTACCAAATCCGTGCACTTTCTACCAATCAAAGAGATAAATAAGATGGAAAAGCTGACAAGAACATATCCCAAACACATCATGAGGCTGCATGGTGTGCCATTGTCCATAATATCAAATAGGGACAACCGATTCACTTCACGTTCTTGGCAATCATTGCAGAAATCCTTGGGGATCCGACTCGATATGAATACAACCTACCACCCACAAACAGATGGTCAGAGTGAGATAACCATTCAAACATTGGAGGATATGCTTCGTGCCTGTGTGATGGACTTTGGCAAAGCATGGGATGCTCACCTACCATTGATTGAGTTCTCTTATAACAATAGCTACCACGCCAGCATCAAAGTCGGTCCGTTTGAGGCATTATACGGATGTTAGTGTAGATCACCATTATGTTGAGTTGAAGTTGGAGACACCCAACTGGCTAAGGGTCAAGAGACCAATAGCACCCTCACCGACACAGAGATCATGTGGGAAACAACAGAGAATATTGTTTAGATACGATAATGACCTAAAGCATCCTAACATCGACAAAATAGCAACACAGACAGGACGTGCAAGCCTTTGGAGTTTCAAGTTGGCGACCGAGTACTGTTAAAAGTATCACCATGGAAAGGGATGATATGCTTTGTCAAACGAGGTAAACTCAATCCACGACATATATGACCTTTTGAAATCCTTCCAATGATAGGTCCTATAGCCTACAATCTCCGACTTCCACAAGAACTTAGCAATATACATCCCACCTTTCATTTGTCAAACCTCTAGAGATACTTTTCCGAAGAAACCCTCGTCATTCCATTATACGAGATCGAGGTTAATGAAAGTTTGAATTTCATCGAATAACCGGTCGAAATCATGGATAGGGAGCTCAAACAAACGAAACAAAGTCGCATTCCAATAGTGAAGGTCCGCTGGAACGCTAAGCGGGGACCTGGGTACTCTTGGGAGCGTGAGGATCAAATGAAAGACAAGTATCTCCAACTTTTTCCAAATCCCTAGGAACCCGATATCTAAGACTAATTTTGGAACAAAATTCATTTGAACGGGGGGATGATGTGACATCCGTCAAATACTAGTCAATAAAAGTCAACAAGGGTCAACAAAAGTCAATTGTGTTTATATTAGGTCAAAAAGGCAAAATGCGATTTTCGTAACATCCCTAATGTATTATTTAATATTATAATGCTACGCACATTATTTTGAATTTTTTATTGAATAAACGCTTTTATTGCGATCGATAAACTACGGTAATGTAGTAATTCGATAAAACACACAAATATTACCGGGAATTTGGGAATGTTCATAACACGGGGTTTACATGTTCACAAATCCATAAACACGATACAAACATCATATGGCCTAGTATTTAGTTGATACTCCGGTGGTTATTCCAGAAAAATATCATACATCAAGAAAACGGAAGTTATCACGTTTAACACTCAGATTTTGTACAACGAATTTGAGAAAAACAATTTAATCATAAGATTTAATATTATTGTTAACAATATTAAATAAAAATATTTTTATTAGTTATTAAACCTTACAAATTTCCCAAATCCCACCACACTTTTATAAAAATGCCAAACTTTTATAAAAAAAGGCTAGAATTTTATAAAAACCATATAAGACAAATTATGTCTCTCCTTTTCCAACATATATCCCCATATCCAACACCATCATACCATTTTATGTTTTATAATCAAAAGAAAACATACTTTATATATAATAACATAAAGTAAGCTCTACTTTGGTATCTTATATTCAAATGACCATAACCCTAAATAAACAAATAAATAGAACTCTCCATGCTACTTCCACATGCAAGCGACCCCATTCCTCCTCCCTCCTTTAAAAATTTCGGCCTAAAGGCCCTCCTCCCCACCCTTTCTCCATCTACAAACTTCTTACACTTTCTCTAGTGATTCCAAGAGTTCCAAGTTGTTTCCAAGTGTTTTTGCAAGCCTTTTGGTAAGTGTTTCTTCCAAAATTTTGAGTTCTATCACCCATCCATCATCATCTTTTGGTTATTTTACTCATAATATTGAATCAAAAACCTTAGGCAAGAATATTGAAGTTCAAAGAGGTGTTGTCTTCCAAAGCTCGAATTCTACTTCATCTTTCTCACCATTTCTTTCCATCCTCTAGGGAAAGCACAAAAGGTGAGTTCATACCCCATTTTCTACTAGTTTTCACTCGTTTTACTCTTTCGGGGGAGGTTACATGTCATGCAAACAAAATAAATTTTGGACAATAACCTTACACAAAGGTCCTAGATCTAATATATGTTGGACAAAACCTTTAACCTTTGGGTAATACTATTACGTGCATGTTTATGTTCTTTTATGAAGATATATACATATATTCATGTTTTCAAAGAAAGAACACAAATCTTATTCTTTCATATGCATAAGTTTCTCATATCGGATCTATTGTATGATGGATAATACCGTTATCCATTGGATAATATTATTACATATTGGATAAACACAAACTAACATTTTTACCAAAAGTCTAGTTTTGAAAGATTAAAACTTTGTGTTTACACATTGGATAAAACCATTAACCCTTGGATAAAACCATTACCCCTTGGATAATACTATTGACCATTTGGTAATAGTATTATACAATATATTAATACGATGGAAAGTGATATTTACACATACAAGGGTTTTCATTACACCAAAACGTAAATTGTTGATACAATTATGTGAGACAAAGTCTTCACCGTACCTACCAGAGTACACACTAAAGTCCTAAATTATAACCAGAATCTCAGTAAGAGAGCGTGGTACTTGTGTATAGATCTGTATGGGATTGACAATCTCACACCTAAGATGCTAGCTACAGCTAGACCGGCAGGTCTGGGGTGACAAATGGCTGACATCCCGACGCCTGAAGAACGTCACAGCAGGCCAACTTCTGTTTTAGCATGGTTGTTATAACTCACATGGGAAATAAATGATACATTTAGTTTACGTGTAACATGCGTTCAAATGATTTTATATAAGAATAAAACTATGTAATACTACTTTAAGTATAGAAATATTTCTATATTTTTGGTCTTAGGGTTTTTAAGACTACAAATCATTTTAAAGGAAATATTGGATTTTCTGGGAACAAAAACTACATTTTTAAGTATGGTTATTTACTTATACACTACATTTATAAGTAAGGTTATTTACTTATACACTACATTTATAAGTATGGTTATTTACTTATACACTATATTTATAGGTATGGTTATTTACTTATACACTACATTTATAAATATGGTTATTTACTTATGCACTACATTTATAAGTTGTTGGATTAGTGTCTAAGTCCATAACTATATTTGGTATGTAGTTCACCCGGTTGTGCATGGTCCTTTTGGGTTGCCTTCACCAAAGCAACTTGACTGGAGGAATAATATAAAAAGAGGTGATTATGGTTTATTAATATTATAAGACTAATATATTAAAATAGAAATCATATTTGTTTAAGTAACATTGGTTAATAATTAATTAAGAATTAGTTTTGTGATCAAAAGAAGTTAATTGAACTTAAGGGGCAGAACTGTAATTATGTGATAGTAACAAAGTTGGGCAAGGAAACCCTAATAGATAGGGTGGACGAATTCTAGGGATAAAGCCTTAAGAATTTGTCCATGATAGGGATTCTAGAATCATCCTTGGGCTACTTGGTGGCTAAGTAATCAGATAAGGATAACCATTGAAACCCTAATTCCTACACATATATAAAGGACCCCTAGGCATGGGAATTTTGGCTAACTTGAACCCTAGAAGTCCTAGATCCAAAATTCTCCTCTCCCCCTCTCTCTCTTGTTTCATCCAATTGCTATTGGTGTTTGTGATTAGTTATAGGAACAACACTTGAGGTGCTAAAGTTCTCAAGACTTCAAGATCTTCAATCAACAACTAGGTAAACATCTAGATTTGATTTGTTATGTCAATTTCGATTATATACACTAGATCTAGGGTTAAAAAGTCTTGGATGAATTGCATGTACAATAGAAAAACCTAGCTCCAAGCATTATGGTTTGCATGAGCATATAGGATGTTCTTACATCAGTGATATCAGAGCTTTGTTTGGTTTCTTTTTTTGTATTGATGCCTTCCTTGTTCACCCTCTATTGAAAATCGAGTTTTTTTGTTCTCTGCCTGACGAACTCGACGAGTCCCAATGTGGGCTTGACGAGTAGGACGAACTCGACGAGTCCATAAGGGGACTCGGCGAGTCGGAGCGTAAGACAAAGGGATTTTCGGGATTTCTTGCTGTTTTGCTTAAGGATAATTGCCAAAATTGTTTTGACTAATAAAATCCGAATTTTATTACTTTTTATGATTATCCTTACCAAATCAAAAGATAATTACCAATTGTTTGAATAATAAATTCCTTATTTGATAATATTTGATTATTTGAATTAATTGTTGAATTATCTTGTAAATAAAATTGATTAGATCAAATATAGATAATCATTAAATTATTTTTTTAGTTTAAATTATTTGCTATTTGATCCTTTGTGTTTTGAAAAGTTCAAAACTTGTCCTCAAGTTTTGAAAATTTTATTTTATGATTAAAAGTTTAATTTGAACTATTTAAATTTCAAACCGTAGAATTTTACAAGTTTAAAATTCACCATATACTATTATAATATTACAAGATTAATATATATATATATATATATATATATATATATATATATATATATATAACTTAAATGTTAGTCTTACCCTTAGTAGGCCTCATTCACGAAGCCGATCAGGGTATAAGGTTATGGCCTATAAAATGTTCGTTTAATGGGTGTCCACCCTAACCCACCGCTTCCTTGATTGATAGAGAGTCGTTAGCCGAACGGGTAGGATAGGGCAACCCTTTCCTCGTTAATAAGTATAATGGATTATAAAAGTAACTAAATGTTTTTCCAAAATTCCCAATCTTAGTTACTTTAGGCAAAAGTTAAATTGATGCAATTCCATGAAATTACACTTTGTACCCTTGCTAAGACATTAGTGGAGTGTGTGTGGTTAACCGGCACACTAATTGGGTTCTAAGCAAAGGTGAAAAAGGGTGACTCATTGTTTGTCATAGTTCGATGGAGTGTTTGTGCTTAACTGGCACATCAAATTGGTGACTGTAACAATGAGGGCACCATGTATATTTGCATGGTTATTCACACCCGCTTTGTGATCCTCGGCATCCCAGTCACAAACTAGAGGGGCATATCGAGATTTAAACATGCCATTGAAAAGTTCAATGAATCTCAAAAGATTTAGGAGTTTTCAATACATTTAAAACTTAATCTCTTTTTCGTTTTTCATGGTGGAGAATTAGTGAATTGTCATTCACTTACCTTCAAATTATTTACTTGTTAGATTACGGAATCCCTTTTCTAATTTGTAAATAATGTTGTTGGATCCTAACCCTAATTTCTCATTTGGGTGTTTAATTGGGGATTTATTTCTAATCAAACTTTGTTCTTATTCCGTTTAGATGTCGAACATCAACAATGCTTCCGGCTCATTTTCACTCATGAACTTGTGTGGGAGAGTGATCTTTCACGGGTGCAATTTCAATAATTAGATCCGCAACATACGAGTGGTCACTCTTTATGAAGACAAAGAGTATGTTTAAGATGAAAAGTTGAAGGAGATCAACCTAAACACTGCCACTGCTGAAGAGATTGCCGCCTTTGAGGCCCATGAGCGTGATGCCACAAAAGTCCATTGCATCATGCTAGCGACTATTACTACAGAACTCCAAAAGTCCTATGAGGACATGTATCCCTATGAAATGCATCAAGACTTGTTGGACCGGTACCACCAAAGCGCGAGGCAAGAAAGGTATGAGATCATCACTTCGATGATCACTGCCAAAATGGGTAATGGAGAGTCCCTTATCGCTCATCTGCAAAAGATGCAGAGATCTGTTGATTGCCTGCTGAAGTTAAATGTTAACTTCGATGAAGAGCTGGCAATCGACATTATCCTTCACTCCTTGCCTCCCTGCTACAACCAATTCTGCATGACCTACCACATGAATAAGGAAGAGGTCACATTTAGCAAGCTTGAAGGCTTGTTAAGGACTACTGAGAGCAATCTCAAGGATAAGTCTGTTGCATTGACTCCTACTCCCGCTGTTGCCCTGTCTTGGCAATATGGCAAGGGAAGGGTAAGAAGAGGAACGTTCCCTCAAAGAGCCACCACAAGGGAAAGTACTAAGATGGTACCTCTTCTAGTGGAACCAAAGTTGGTTCTGCTAAAGCAAACTCAAACCCAAAGGAGGCAGAGTGCCATCAATGCCACACGATAGGGCATTGGAAAAAAAGCTGCCTAAAATATCTGCAAGCTATCAAGGATGGGAAGATCAAGTCGTCCTTCGCAGGTATTTACACTATTAAATCTAATGATTCGTCACATGCTATTTCTTGGGTTCTTGATACCGGATGTGGTTTTCACATATGTTTTGATTTGCAGGGACTAAGAAGAAATGGGTATGTGGAGTGTGGAAGGATAAACCTAATCATGGGACACAGAAGATCGTCGCCTTTCCCGAAGATTGGAGTATATTCTTTAGTGCTTACCAATGGATTAGGTTTAGATTTAAATAATTGTTGCTATTCGCCAGATATGGCAAGAAACATCATTTCATTTCATGGTTTATATAGACAAGGATTTAGATATTCATTTGATAGTGAAAAGGGTTCTATTGATGCTTATCTTAATAGTGTTTTATATTTTGAAGCATTGCCTTGTAATGGAATATATGAGACTGTGATGGTTGTAGATAACGTAGGAAATGATGTGTTGTGTGTTGATTCTTCCAACAGTATGGATAAGGCCTTCTTGTTACATTGTCGTCTTGGACATGTCAACAAGAAACACATAGCCCAACTCAAAAAGGATGGAGTGTTGGAGTCATTCGACCTTAGGGATGATGACGTGTGCGAGTCTTGTTTACTTGGAAAGATGGCCAAGTCACCCTTCACTAGCACTTGTGAAAGCCGAAAGAAGTGAGGGTTTATTGGATCTCATACAAACCGATGTGTGTGGGCCATTTAGATCCACCACAAAGGATGCAAACCGCTTCTATGTGACTTTCACCGATGATTATAGCAGATATGGGTATATCTACTTAATCAAGCACAAGTCAGAAACCTTTGAAAAGTTCAAAGAGTTTAAACAAGAAGTAGAGAATCGGTTGGGCAGGAAAATCAAGATGCTTTGATCCGATCGAGGAGGAGAGTACCTAAGTCTTGAATTCCACGACTACCTTAAGAAATGCAGAATCGTTTCGTAATTGACGCCACCTAGGACACCGCAGTTGAATGGTGTAGTTGAAAAGCGTAATCGAACTCCATGATGAGTAGTGCTTCACTACCTATCTCATTCTGGGGGTATGCCTTAGAGACTGCAACTCATATCCTTAACTTAGTCCCAACAAAAAGGTTGCCAAAACACCTCACGGGATGTGGATAGGGAAATCTCCCTCGTTGGCACATATCAAGGTTTGGGGTTGCGAGGCTTTCGTAAGACGAGAGACTCACGATAAGCTCGAACCTCATAGTGAGCGATGTATTTTCATCGGCTACCCGTAGAAGTCCTTTGGATATCTCTTCTATAAACCGAATGACAATGTTGTCTTCGTTGCGAGGCGAGGGGTTTTCCGAGAACGAGAACTCATAAGCCAAGGGGACAGTGGGAGGCAAATCGACCTTGAAGAAATTTAAGAGTCAAGCGATGAAGGAACCTCTAACGCTGACACTCAACCCGAAGAGGAAACTCTGGTTGAACCGATTGACGAGTCCTTACCTCTAAGACTTTCCGAGAGAGTTAGGTTTCAACCCCAACTATATGGTTTTCATATTACTATGGAAGGGGATACGTATATTAGTGATATTACACTAATAAAATTTGGTGAACCTAACAACTATAAGGAAGCCATGGGAGGCCCGGATTCTGCAAATTAGAAAGAGGTGATGAACAGCGAGATTCAGTCCATGTATGACAACCAAGTTAGGTATTTGGTTGACTATGTACCAAGTCGTAAGACGGTCGGGTGCAAGTGGATCTTCAAGAAGAAGACCGACATGGATGGGAATGTGCACACCTATAAGGCGTGATTAGTTGCGAAGGGTTTCACACAAACTCCCAGAGTTGACTATGATGAAACTTTCTCACCAGTTGCGAAGATAAAGTCTATTAGGGTGTTGCCGACCATTACCGCATTTCATGATTATGAAATATGGCAAATGGATGTCAAAACCGTTTTCCTTAATGGGAAGTTGGTTGAGGATGTTTACATGACTCAACCAGAGGGTTTTGTCAATGTGAAGCATCCCAATAGAGTGTGTAAGCTTAAGAAGTCCATTTATGGACTTAAGCAAGTGTCTCGCAGATGGAATCTTTGTTTTGATGAGAAAGTCAAAGAGTTTGGTTTTCTGCTAAGCGAAGATGAATCATGTGTATATGTCAAAGTCATTGGGAGTATAGTAAGCTTCCTCGTATTATATGTCGATGACATACTACTCATACGAAATGACATCCCGACGCTGCAGGAAGTAAAGTCCTGGCTTGGGAAATGCTTCGCTATGAGACCTCAAAGAGGCTGCCTATATTCTGGGAATAAGGATAGTGAGAAACAGAAGTAAGAAACTAATAGGACTTAGTCATAATACTTACTTAGACAACGTACTAAAACATTTTAGTATGGAGAATTCAAAGCAGGGGGATTTACCAATCCAAAGTAATGCCAAGTTGAGTAAGACTCATAGTTCGAGTACCGAAGTCGAGATAGCATAAATGAGCCGAGTACCTTACGCTTCCGCAGATGGCTTGATCATGTACGCTATGACTTATACTCTCCCTGATGTGGCCTTCGCTTCGAGAATGGTAAGCAGATATCAAGGGAACCCTAGCAAAGCGCATTGGACCGCAATCAAGAATATTCTTAAGTACCTTCAGAGGACCAAGGAATGGTTTCTAGTCCTCGGTGGGAGTGATGACTTAAATGTGCGAGGGTACAGTAACGCCAGTCTTCAGACCGACAGGGACAACTACCGTTCGCAGTCAGGCTGGGTAAACGGAGGAGTAGTGACTTGGAAAAGTTCCAAGTAGGAGACCGTAGCTAATTCAACGTGCGAATCAGAGTACATTGCAGCGAGCGAAGCGTCAAAGGAGGCAATATGGTTGAAGAACTTCATTGGAGACCTTGGAGTTGTGTCGGCCATACAAGAGCCTATGAAAATTTTCTGTGATAATGAAGGAGCGGTTGCCTTGACCAAGGAACCGAGGGATCATAGCAGATCATGACATATCGACAAAAAAATATCACATTATTCGACATCGGGTGGAAGAAGGACTTCTCGTAGTGAAGAGGGTGTCGTCAGAGGACAACCCAAAAGATCTGCTTATGAAGGGACTGAGCAGGGTTAAGCACTTGCAGCATGCTAGGAGCATCGGGCTGAAGGACAATATTAGTTTAGATTAGATAGTTTAGAAACGTGTAATAGATAAATTGTATTTAACGTTAGATGATTAAATAAAAGAGTATTATTTATTAGTAATGTTACTGTCTTATGATATTTGTTTACTTATTGTTTCATTTTGCATGTTTTGACTTCCTGAATAATAAGATTATTCGAACAGTCGTCGTTCATATGTTGGAAGTAGGTATGAATGAAGACTGTCATGAATTGATGTGTAGATTGTCTAAAGAGTATTAGACATAGCAAAATTTTGATATAACGTTCATGAGTGCTTATGAAATTGATTTGAGCATGTAAACCCATGCTTGCTGGAATCACTTCATGGAATTTATCATGAGTGATCGCAAGACGATAATATCATATGGTCTTAAAACCTAGATATATGGTTTATTGTTTGCTAATTGGTTGTGCATTGATAATGCGTAAATGCATCAGTAACTTAATGTTACAAAACGCATTGTTGTGTATGATTTTATTAGTCGATAGTAAATGCATATAAGTCAAAGTTTATCTATTTCTTTTATCCTAAGAGGGTAAAAGCGATACCATGGGCCCTCGATGATTTGGTTTGACTTATGTGATGGGCCTGGTCAGGACTGAATTGATGTGTTCATTAAGTTCTATGTCAAATGAATCAGAGATCGAGAAACAAATTGTTGGACAATAAGTATGACTATGTTCCATGTAATTTTCTACACGATATCTAGAACAGAGGATTATACGATCCCTTATCTAAAGGACATTTATTGATAAGATCAAGAGCTTTGAGAACTGCGATTGCTAATCAGATTCAGAAGGTGCATTTGCATTTATAGTTATTAGACTTATCCAAGTGGGAGACTGTTGGATTAGTGTCTAAGTCCATAACTATATTTGGTATGTACTTGAACCGGTTGTGCATGGTCCTTTTGGGTTGCCTTCACCAAAGCAACTTGACTAGAGGAATAATATAGAAAGAGGTGATTATGGTTTATTAATATATTATAAGACTAATATATTAAAAGAGAAATTGTAACGCCCGTAGATCAGGGCTAGTCAACTTAGAGACGATAGGCATTAAAAATGACTTTTTGATGGAAGACTATTTAGAAGGATTAATCTTAACCAAGTTGTAGTATATGTCACAAGGTTTCCGTGCATATAAAGAACGCCAAAATCCGAGTTATAACGAAAAAGTTATGACATGTCGAAGTTTCGCGACAGAACCGGCATGACACAGCACGACGTAAAAAGTGAATTTACGTTAGAGCGATGTTTAGCCTTAGTAATCTAAATGAAAGTCGTAGAATGCGTTAAACCGTGAGCGTGCATAAAAATAACGTCCAAATCTGACTTCGGATGAGGATGTTATGATTTTTCTAAGTTTCGACTTAGCGGTATGCAGCCCGAATACTCGATTTGAGATCGAGCGGTTTATAGCTGAGACAATCTAAACGAGAATCGAAGGTCTCGTTAATTTTAGTGAAACGATGAAAAGATAGGCGAAAACGGACGTCGGATAAAGAAGTTATGATTTTATAACGGAGTTTTCCTGTCCCGGCCTACTAAAAATAAATAATAAAAATAAATTCAAAATTAGCCAACGAAGTCTAAACGAAAGTTGTAGAGCGTAGTCTCACCTACGCGTGGATATAAAGAACATCGAAAACGTAGTTCGTATGAAGAAGATATGTATTTCCGAAGTTTATTGAATAATTAAGATTTAAATTTAATCTTTAAATCGGATGTATATCCGAAGGAGTCACCAATCTGATCCGAGGTACGCCCCGCGTACAGCGAAGCATGACACGCCTCGCACTCAAGTTCTTCGGATACGTAAGCAATGACGATTTCGGAGCCTTACGCCCCGCGTAAGGCAGTACGCCCCGCGTACTCTGAGGCTTCAGCCTCCTATAAATAGGATGCGAGGGTTCCGGGCTTATTTGCTCATTTCTCCTCGTTTTTGTGCCGAAGCTCTACGTGTAAACCCCCGAAGCCATCCCAACACCCCGAATCTCATATCCAAGTTAGGAAGGAAGTTTTACGCTCCCGAGATCCCGTGAAGTGCGATTCCCGAGCCGAAGCTTTGCCCGCGAGAAGTTCGATTTTTGTGGAGATCTTCCAGATCTATCGAAGAATACTACTTTTGCAAGTCGTAGTGCTGTCCGATCATCTTCTGATCATGTGAGTGTGTGGTTACTTTCTCCTAACACATAAATATTAAGTATTTTCTAAAAAATACGTGCTATGTGTATAATATAAAGTTGATTATATGTGTGGGTGTATAGTCCTTTTCATAAACACGGGTATAATACAAGTATTGGTTGAATGTATTAAGTATATGTTTGGGAAAGTGTGTGGTTACTTTCTTCTAACACATAAATATTAAGTATTTTCTATAAAATACGTCCTATGTGTTTATATATTGTTGTTTATTTGAGATGAGTATGGAATGAATGTTTTATATAGTTTTTAAATGAGTTAAACTGTATATGTATTTTATATCTACAAATATGTTGGTTAGAACATGGGTAGATGAGATAGTTGGTATGTGATAAAATGATGAGGTATGAAAGATGATTAAGAATGATATTGGTAGTTGCACCAATTAAAGAATGTTATAAAACTAGCAGATGCGCTTGAGGGTAATATCGGTAGATGCACCAAGTAGTGAATGTCATGATCTTGGCAGATGTGCCAAATAGAGATTGTCATAACAATAGCAGATGCGCTTATAGGATAATCTTGGTAGATGCGCTTATAGGATAATCTTGGCAGATGCGCTAATAAGATAACAATGGCAGATGCGCCTAAAAGAGCATGTCATAAACCTAGCAGTTGCGCCTCATAGTGTATGACGTAATCCTGGCAAAGGCGCTTAAAGGATGATGTTGGTAGATGCGCCTTATGTAGCAATGGAAGTTTGTGCTAATTCCTTAGGTCAATCCTTAGGAATGAAAGAATGTCGGGTAGTTGAATTCCTAGGGTAAAATCCTAAGGAAGATAATAGGGATGGGTAATTGAGTTGACTGGTTGATGGTTGAAAGTAATAATTATATTATTGTGGGTTGAAAACCCTATATGCTCACCAGGCTCCCAAGCCTGACCCACTCAGTTTTCTTTGTATCACAGGTATTAATACGTAGACATATTTCACAGAGAGATTTAAAGGAGATATAAATCCATTGTGTAATTAAATGTAAGTTCTGTTTATGCTTATATGTCTGTATCGGAACATGACATCCTGAGGTTTTATTATTAAATGAAAATACATTCTCTTTGAGAAATGTTGTGATAAGTTATTATCATATCTTGTTTTGGGAACAAATTCCGCAACCGTTTTCTTTAAACGATTACTCTGATTTTATAAAACAAAGCATAAACAAATCGGTCTTTTCTGGCCGGGAAAATGGGGATGTCACAGTTGGTATTAGAGCATTAGTTTAAGCGAACTAGGAATTTGTAGGATTTCTAGACTTAAACTTAGAATGCTAAGTGGAATTTTGAGATGCGTGTCTGTTATGTTTTAAGTCACGAGCACTAGTTTATTTTAGGAAAGTTGCCTAAAATGCTTTATGTGCTAAATGTTATATGTTGCCATATATGATATTATTTGTTCGGATCTATGGTCTGTTGCCGACCGGATCTAGAAACCTTATGTGTGTAGGATTCTAAGCGTACGTCTACGAAATTAGAACTAGCATGTAAACGTTTCAGAGTGATAAGGATGATTTGAATATCTATCGTGAATGAGGATCTAATTTCACCTTATTCGGTGTGTAGATCAAAAATGGTAAGAACGAGAAGTGGACTTGGAAATGCTGATGAAAACAGGAATCAACCAGCAGTGATTGAACAAATACCTGTCGTAGCAGCAGCACCCGAGCCAATAACCATGGCTGGTGTGCAAATGATGATTCAAACAATGTTGGATCGTTAGATGGATGAAACTAGACGATTACTTCAACAGAATCGTGAAGAACTGTGAATTCGTGTGGAAGAGCCCGAATTAAATGAAGGGCACTCGGAAGGTGGAAACTTCAGTGGGCCTGTTGGTCAAGCCAGCCCACTGATAGTTAGGCAAGACAACCATGATGGAAGGATTGATGGAATGGGATGCAAGTACAAGGACTTTCTAACTTGCAAACCATCGACCTTCAATGGAAAGGAGGATCCGATTGGAGTTATGGATTGGATCTCAGAAATGGAGTTAGCCTTCATGACTTGTGGCTGTAGAGGCAAGTTGCAGACTATCTATGCAGTGCGTCAGTTCCGAGGTGGAGTCGTTCGATGGTGGAACACTCTAGGGAAGATCCTAAGCCCTAATGAGCCACTGCAACTGACCTGGGCAGAGTTCTTGGTGCAATTCAAGCGCAAGTTCTGCTCGGCCCAAAACCTGCTAGAGCTGGAGAACAAATTTCTGATATTGAAGAAAGGCAGCATGTCAGTGGATGAATACACTAATGCCTTCACAGACAAGATGGAGTTTGCTTTGCGCATCGTCCCAGACGAACTGACAAAAGTCGACCGGTACGCAAAGGGACTCCCTTGGGAGTATGCGGTGCCAGTGCGTCAGGCACCTACTCTAGAGGCAGCTATTTGGGCTGCCAAGTCTGTTGAGAATATGATCAAGGGGAGGACTAACAGTAAGGTTGAAGTTGGCGAGAAGAGAAAGTTAGAAGGAACTTCAAGTTCTAATGAGAAAAGAAAATTCTTGAAGTCTGGAGGAGGAGGAAGGGATGAGGCAAGGTGGTGCCATAAATGCAAGAAGAAGCACTCAGGAAAATGTGGCGTAAAGGTGACATGTTTCAAGTGTGGAAAGAATGGGCACTACGCCGATGAGTGTATTTTCAACAAAAAGGTGTGTTACGAATGTAACGAAGAGGGGCACTTCAAGCAAGACTGCCCAAGGAAAAATCAAGCAGCAAGGCTAGAGGCGCCGCCAAAGCTAAAGGCAAAAGCATTTCAAATGATCCTTGATGAAGCAGATGGAAATGCAAGGAATCAGGAATAAGGATCTTATATCTAAAGATCAAGTTATAAAGTAGCGATATGAAAAGTAACATGTGGTGTAGCCTGCTAGAGGCGTAGTATAGGGTGAACTTGAACCTTTGTGTAATCGTTTCAAGAAATAATATAAACCCTAGTTTTGCTATCTGATGTGTTGATTGATTATGTAATTTTCTTGTATGGTGACTTGGTCGACTGCGGGACAATACTTGGGACGAGTATGAGTAGGTATGAAAGGTAGTAGATGCATACACTACCGGAAGCACAGGACTCGCACTTGGATCAGGGAAAGTCACAAGGTTACCAAGAAGCTAGTGATTGATTCCATTTTATTCTGGTATGTCATTACCATTGTTTCGGTAATGACTAGTAATATGGTTCTTGTTCCGACCCTAGTGGTCATGTTTAAATTTGAGTTCGACTACGAGGAGTATGTTACGTGGTCTAGAGGACCAAGTTAGATGTAACATCTTACTTAAGTCAGAAGGTTGAAGTTAATGCGATTGATAGTGTCGCGCTCGTTGTTAAAAGAAGTTTGCAGGTAGAAATGCTACATGCTGAAATGTGATTAAATCACATTAGAATATGAAGGAAGGTATATTCCATTCTGGAATTTAACTTTATTAAAGACCTGAGTCTAAGCGTCGCATCGTGCGATGAGAGGTAAATAGAGCACGACCCATCGGTTTGTTACAATAGATAAAGGAAGGTATTTATCCTGAGAAGAAGAAGGAGTCCACAATGAGGACTTATTTGGTAACTTGAAGGTTACGATTGAAAGTACAACATAGTACGATAAGCAGATGCAAGATTGGGCATCGTCTACAGTCAAGAAAGCCATAGAGTTAAATACTCTTTCGAGGAAACATAGAATTTACGGTTAATACTTAGGATGAAGAGATAGCGTATGGAATCATCATACAAGTTCTATTTTCGTTGATGATTCTGGGACGTAATCATCCTAAGGGGGAGATAATTGTAACGCCCGTAGATCAGGGCTAGTCAACTTAGAGACGATAGGTATCAAAAATGACTTTTTGATGGAAGATTATTTAGAACGATTAATCTTAACCAAGTTGTAGTATATGTCACAAGGTTTCCGTGCATATAAAGAACGCCAAAATCCGAGTTATAACGAAGAAGTTATGACCTGTCGAAGTTTCGCGACAGAACCGGCATGACACAGCGCGACGTAAAAAGTGAATTTACGTTAGAGCGATATTTAGCCTTAGTAATCTAAATGAAAGTCGTAGAATGCGTTAAACCGTGAGCGTGCATAAAAATAACGTCCAAATCTGACTTCGGATGAGGATGTTATGATTTTTCTAAGTTTCGACTTAGCGGTATGCAGCCCGAATACTCGATTTGAGATCGAGCGGTTTATAGCTGAGACAATCTAAACGAGAATCGAAGGTCTCGTTAATTGTAGTGAAACGATGAAAAGATAGGCGAAAACGGACGTCGGATAAAGAAGTTATGATTTTATAACGGAGTTTTCCTGTCCCGGCCTACTAAAAATAAATAATAAAAATAAATTCAAAATTAGCCAACGAAGTCTAAACGAAAGTTGTAGAGCGTAGTCTCACCTACGCGTGGATATAAAGAACATCGAAAACGTAGTTCGTATGAAGAAGATATGTATTTCCGAAGTTTATTGAATAATTAAGATTTAAATTTAATCTTTAAATCAGATGTATATCCGAAGGAGTCGCCAATCTGATCTGAGGTACGCCTCGCGTACAGCGAAGCATGACACGCCTCGCACTCAAGTTCTTCGGATACGTAAACAATGACGATTTCAGAGCCTTATGCCCCGCGTAAGGCAGTACGCCCTGCGTACTCCGAGGCTTCAGCCTCCTATAAATAGGATGCGAGGGTTCCGGGCTTAATTGCTCATTTCTCCTTGTTTTTGTGCCGAAGCTCTGCGTGTAACCCCCGAAGCCATCCCGACACCTCGGATCTCATATCCAAGTTAGGAAGGAAGTTTTACGCTCCCGAGATCCCGTGAAGTGCGATTCCTGAGCCGAAGCTCTGCCCGCGAGAAGTTCGATTTTTGTGGAGATCTTCCAGATCTACCGAAGAATACTACTTTTGCAAGTCGTAGTGCTGTCCGATCATCTTCTGATCATGTGAGTGTGTGGTTACTTTCTCCTAACACATAAATATTAAGTATTTTCTATAAAATACGTGCTATGTGTATAATATAAAGTTGATTATATGTGTGGGTGTATAGTCCTTTTCATCAACACGGGTATAATACAAGTATTGTTTGAATGTATTAAGTATATGTTTGAGAAAGTGTGTGGTTACTTTCTTCTAACACATAAATATTAAGTATTTTCTATAAAATACGTGCTATGTGTTTATATATTGTTGTTTATTTGAGATGAGTATGGAATGAATGTTTTATATAGTTTTTAAATGAGTTAAACTCTATATGTATTTTATATCTACAAATATGTTGGTTAGAACATGGGTAGATGAGATAGTTGGTATGTGATAAAATGATGAGGTATGAAAGATGATTAAGAATGATATTGGTAGATGCAACAATTAAAGAATGTCATAAAACTAGCAGATGCGCTTGAGGGTAATATCGGTAGATGCACCAAGTAGTGAATGTCGTGATCTTCGCAGATGTGCCAAATAGAGATTGTCATAACAATAGCAGATGCGCTTATAGGATAATCTTGGCAGATGCGCTTATAGGATAATCTTGGCAGATGCGCTTATAAGATAACAATGGCAGATGCGCCTAAAAGAGCATGTCATAAACCTAGCAGTCGCGCCTCATAGTGTATGACGTAATCCTGGCAAAGGCGCTTAAAGGATGATGTTGGTAGATGCGCCTTATGTAGCAATGGAAGTTTGTGCTAATTCCTTAGGTCAATCCTTAGGAATGAAAGAATGTCGGGTAGTTGAATTCCTAGGGTAAAATCCTAAGGAAGATAATAGGGATGGGTAATTGAGTTGACTGGTTGATGGTTGAAAGTAATAATTATATTATTGTGGGTTGAAAACCCTATATGCTCACCAGGCTCCCAAGCCTGACCCACTCAGTTTTCTTTGTATCACAGGTATTAATACGTAGACATATTTCACAGAGAGATTTAAAGGAGATATAAATCCATTGTGTAATTAAATGTAAGTTCTGTTTATGCTTATATGTCTGTATCGGAACATGACATCCCGAGGTTTTATTATTAAATGAAAATACATTCTCTTTGAGAAATGTTGTGATAAGTTATTATCATATCTTGTTTTGGGAACAAATTCCGCAACCGTTTCTTTAAATGATTACTCTGATTTTATAAAACAAAGCATAAACAAATCGGTCTTTTCTGGCCGGGAAAATGGAGATGTCATAGAAATCATATTTGTTTAATTAACATTGGTCAATAATTAATTAAGAATTAGTTTTATGATCAAAAGAAGTTAATTGAACTTAAGGGGCTGAATTGTAATTATGTGATAGTTACAAAGTTGGGCAAGGAAACCCTAATAGATAGTGTGGACGAATTCTAGGGATAAAGGCTTAAAAATCCTTCCATGATAAGGATTCTAGAATTATCCTTGGGCTGCTTGGTGGCTAAGTAATCAGAAAAGGATAACCATTGAAACCCTAATTCCTACACCTATATAAAGGACCCCTAGGCATGGGAATTTCGGCTAACCTAAACCCTAGAAGTCCTACAACCGAAATTCTCCTCCCCCTATCTCTCTTGTTTCCTCCAATTGCTATTGGTGTTTGTGATTCACTAGAGGAACAACACTTGAGGTGCTAAAGTTCTCAAGGCTCCAAGATCTTCTATCAACAATAAGGTAAACATCTAGATCTGATTTGTTACGTCAATTTCGATTATATACACTAGATCTAGGGTCAGAAAGTCATGGATGAATTGCATGTACAATAGAGAAACCTAGATCCAAGCATTAGGGTTTGTATGAGTACATAGGATGTTCTTTTGGTTCAAACCCATCATAAGTATGGTTGTTTAAGTATACACAACATTTATAAGTATGGTTATTTATGTAACACCCAAATTTTGGAAAGCCAAGAAAAGAAAGAAAACCCCAATTTTGAGGGGAGACTCGGCGAGTCCAAGGAGGGACTCGGCGAGTCCGAGCGGGATCTGGGTTGAGGTGTAAGCGACCAACTCGGCGAGTCGGCCAAGGTGACTCGGCGAGTCTGGTCTGAGCAAGGAAAACCCTAAATTTGGGACTTGGAGCCTATTTAAACGTCTCATTCTCCTCCCTTGGGTTCCTTTACTGCCTCTCTACCCCAGAACGCCAAACCCTAGCCACCATATCCGTTTTTGAGCTAGATCTTGCCTTGAAGAGTGCACTAAAGCTTGGAGAAGGAAGAAAGGCCTTGGAGGTGCAAGAAGGGACTGTAGATTCGGGATTGAGAAGACATTTCAGACCAATTGGAGGTAATAAGCTGTTGCTTGGATTCCCTTTGCACCTAGACCTATTCTTATGTATGAGTTTTGGACATTTTTTAGCATGATAAGTAACCATTTCGAGTTAGAGGTCCAGATTTGAGGTTGCTACCTCAGATCCTTGCTTGTTTTGGTCTAGAATCCCCTAAAAGTATCAGCCCTTGGTATGTTGAAGAAGTAGGTTTGCCATAAACCCTAGTTTGAATGTGTTTTGAGCCTAGATCTCTTAATCTACACGTAAAGTTTGCCACTTTACGTAGGGGATAGGCTTTAGAAGTATGGATCTATAAGTTGGAAGCCCTGTTTGGCTCGAAAAGTCATTGCATGGATTAAGGACTGAATAGACTCGGCGAGTCCTTCGAATGGACTCGGCGAGTAGCTTGAAGATGAGGAGGAACTCGACGAGTGGGATGAACAACTCGTCGAGTCGGATGAAGTTAGGCATGAACTCAGCGAGTTGGTTGAAGATTGCCTTGTGCTCGGCGAGTCTGTTCTTAGACTCGGCGAGTCAGGCCGCGTAGTCCCAAACCCTTCGAGTTAAGACTCGAATCAGTGAGTCGGGTGGAGACTCAGCGAGTTGGACAGGTCAGGACTCGGAAATAGTTGACTCGACGAGTCATGGACTGACTCGGCGAGTCGGGTCGCGAATAGAAGGACCCTGAGCATATGAACTCGGCGAGTTATTAGGTGGACTCGACGAGTAGGGTTGATCTGGAAGGTTGACTTTGACCAGGATTTTGACCTTGACTAGAGTTGACCTAGTTGACCTTTGGAGGTCAGTTGGACTAAGGGTTATTTTGGCATTGGTAGCTCGAGGAGCTAGTGGAGCAGCAGTTCGGAGTCAGAGGTCAAGTAGCAGTCAAGGACTAGCAGTATCAGTTCAGCAGTCTCAGGTGAGTTTCCTTCCAGTAGGAACGGGTCTAAGGCCACAATGCCGGCCCGTTTAGCTAGTAGTAGTTTCCGGATTTGATCTGATGCAATAGATAGTATGTCTGATGCCTTCGTGGCTCGGACAGGATTTATGTGTTATGTGTTCCGGGCTACGGCCCGATGTAGTATGCAGTATATGTGTGTTCATGCTAGTTGATATGTTTATGTTATGTTCTGTTCAGTTAGCCTGGACTTCGGTCCGATGCAGGGGACAAGGTCCCAGTCAGTTAGTCCGGACTTCGGTCCGATGCAGGGGGCAGGGCCCCAGTCAGTCCGGATTTCAGTCCGATGCAGGGGACAAGGTCCCAGTCAGTTAGCCCGGACTTCGGTCTGATGCAGGGGGCAAGGCCCCAGTTAGTCCGGACTTCGGTCCGATGCAGGGGACAAGGTCCCAGTCAGTTTCCGGACTTCGGTCCGATGCAGGGGGCAAGGCCCCAGTTAATCCGGACCTCGGTCCGATGCAGTGGGCAAGGCCCAGTATGTGCTTTATATGTTATTACATGGTATGTGGTAGATTGGGGGAGCTCACTAAGCTTCATGCTTACGGTTTTCAGTTTTGGTTTCAGGTACTCGGTTTTCAAAAGCGGAGCTCGGGAAGATTGCAGTGCACACACCATAGTCAGTTAGCCTGGGGATGATTGAATCTGATAATGAGATTATGTTTTGAATTAATACTCTAAAATTATGTTATGACTTATGATACAGTTTTTGTAAATATGGTTTTAGTAATGTTTTCAAAGAAATTTTTAGTCGTGATTTTTGGGTCGTTACAAGTTGGTATCAGAGCCTTGGTTTGAGGGATTCAGATACACTTCCGGGTGTGTCTGAACTCAAACTAAGGGAAAATAAAAAGATTTTTAAAAGGAAAATGTTTTCTAAAGAATTTTGAAAGCACTTAGAAAGAAAGGAATTTTTAAAAGAGAAAAGGGTGTGGTGCATGCAATCAGCCGAGGTCAAGTAAGTACTCCCAAATTACCCATACAAGTTAATTGTTCAGTTCCAGTTTCAGTTTCAATTTCAGTAGAACAGCATGCTAGTATAGGACTAAGGATCTAGGAGGATGCCTTATGTGCCTGCTATATGTGTTTCAGCTTTACGAGTATTGCATGCTAGTATTGAGTAGACAGCAGTAGGATAGCCTGTATAGGTTATGCCTGATAGTATGAGCTTAGCATTGTATGCTAGTACAGTTTCTTGTTATGAGAATAGTTTTGCCTGAGTATGTTTCCTTTATCCGAATGCTGCTTGCTTTGTGCTTTGTGGGATTCTGAGTGATGGGAGTTAGCCATTAGGTGAATACGTCACATTACATGTGATCAGGGTTGAATAATCTCAAAGTGCTGGACTTGGTCCTATTGCGCAGCTCTCGTTTGAGTCCAACCGTTGTAGGGACGAGTCTTTTACTCGAAGGATTATCTGAGCCTCTTCACATGTGATGGTATCCAGGTGATGGCTAATTAGCATCACAAGGAGACCTTCAGCAGCTGAGGACTGTTTTGAGTGGGGTTAGAGATTTCCCTAGGGCAAGCCTAGGATGAGAGTAGCAGAGATCAGTAGAAGAGTAAAGGGGACTTGGTGGAGTTGAGGTAACTCTTGAGGAAAGTACGGATAGATGTGGAAGGTAGTATGGGCCCGTACTACTGAAAGCAGAGGATCCGTACTCGATTCAAGAGGGGCCAAGACAAAAACCAGGGAACTAGTAGAGTATGTGAGAGATCCCTCAGCAGTAGTGTATAAATTGATCAAGAATTGTTATATTTTCAGCATGGTCATATTGCGCGAGCTACCAGTTAGCAGTTCAGACATCGGGGAGGGATCTAGCTCGAGCTTTGGAGCCGGGCAGCTTGATGATCAGATGAGGGATTTCATTTCCGTAGAGATCATGCGCAACATCATTGTTCAAACTCCAGTGATTTTCGGTTCGGTTAGAGAGGCCATTGTGGAGCTCATAGACAGTCATCTTGAGGCCCTTAAGGCCGGGATAGTTGCAGGACAGATTAGGACTCGTCTAGATTCCGATTCTTATGGAGTTCGGGGATCCATCCAGGAGGGAGATCCCATTTCTAGTTTTTGCCATCAGGGGACAAGAGTGAGTGGGACGTCCTGTCTCCAAGAGAGACCTTTGCATGATTGGATAGTTGAGGAGGTTACGCGAGCCATTCGTGAGGATCTGCCCGACATGGTTGTGAGGATCACTGATAGATTGATAGCGAGGCTCCAGGATCAGACAGTTGTTGCTTAGTCGACAGGCGTTGCCGATGGGGTAACGCAGGAGCGAGGGTCCAGCAAGGAGTCGGAAAGAAAGAGGAAAATAGATGAGACTCAGGTAGCCACCGGTTCGGGTAAGAGGCTCAAGGGTTCGGATTTGAGGACGAGAAACTATCAGAGCCGCAGTCGATGCGGGAAGTGCGGAAGGACGCACATGGGTGTGTGCAGGCGTAGAAGTGGTGGCGATGCTGGATGTTTCAAGTGCGGCCAGATGGGTCATTTTAGCAGAGACTGTGTTGTTACCATCGCCCAGGGACTTGATCCGTTATGTTTCCATTGCAGTCAGAGGGGCCACAAGAAGGCCCACTGTCCGAGTTTGTATACAGCAGGGCAGGTGCCAGCTCCTGCCCCTGGGACTTCGAGTGCCGCCAACGGTCGTCAGGGCCGGGCAAGGGCGCCTATGGCTCGGAGCCGAGTTTTCTGGTAGATTTCAGCAGGGATTCGAGCAGCGCTGGGTGTTGGAGGTATGTATCTTTTACCTTCCTGTCAATTATTATTCAAGATATTAGTGTTATGTTACTGCAGCGATATTTATAAGCGTATGTATTGGGGTATCATATTACCTGCTTGTGACTGAGTGTTATGCCATCTGCATACCTTGGAATTAGAATGGTGAATTGGATGTCGTTCCCTCTAGATCAGGTTACTTCAGATGCGGTGACTGTAGCATGTGTGTGTAAGATTCAGTAGTGTCTTACTACCTACGGAAGGTGTTAGTCGGATAATGATCAGTTATATTCTCAGTAGTGATAATCTAGAGTTTTTAGTGGAGTAGCTAGCGGTCAGTATGTGCACCCCAAACACAGGTTCTCGGGATGTAGTCCCTAAAGCAAATACAGTTAAGGATCGAAGGGTGCTCAGTCAGATAGCAAGAAGGGTGAGGATCTGGTGAGAGTTAGTTGGAGCGCTGGCAAGGGTAAACGTCGGCGGACAGCATATCACCCTTTTAATGGAAGGAAGGTTGGAAGTCCTTTCGACCAGTGAGCAGTAAGGAGCTAGCCAAATCCAAGTGGGGGAGAACCCTCCGAGTACACAAGGATAAGAGTCACGTAGAACCAGAATGAGTGCGCGGCCTCTGAGAAGAAATGGTAGTAGCACAGTGATGGATGGATTGAGAAGTTCAGAATTGTGAGTTCGAGGACCTTCCCAGCAGTTAGTTCATGTAATCGAGATGGTTATAAGTTGGTTGGGAATCCAGGATTGGAGGACCACCGTAGGGCTCATGTGAGTCGGAATGAGGATCCTGAGAACGGTTAGCAAGAGATGCCTTCGTATTAATAGCCAGTGGCAGAGATAACATGCAGGATTGTGTAGATTCAGGAGTTGGGAGTTTGGAAACTTCCCAACAATAGCTTCTTGTATCCGGATTAGTAAACGGTTGGTTTAGGAACCAAGCCGAAGAGTTCCTCGACGAAACACTAAGTATGTCAAGGATATAAGATGTCGAGGATGATGCAGTATTCAAGGACTGAGGGCGGGTTTTGAGAAATCAGTTTGAGGAATCACTAGCGGGTCTAGGGATAGTCAGGTTGTCCTCGGGATAGTAGTAGTGGTGTTGTAAGTCTGCGGGGGTAGCCGTAGCATTCACTAGCCGTCAGATAGTAGTAGAGTGATGTAAGTCTGCGGGGGTAGCCGTAGCATTCACTCGTAGTCAGATAGTAGTAGTGGTGATGTAAGTCTGCGGGGGTAGCCGTAGCATTCACTAGCAGTCAGATAGTAGTAGTGGTGTTGTAAGTCTACGGGGGTAGCCGTAGCATTCACTAGCGGTCAGATAGTAGTAGAGTGATGTAAGTCTACGGGGAGTAGCCGTAGCATTCACTACCAGTCAGATAGTAGTAGTAGTGTTGTAAGCCTACGGGGGTAGCCGTAGCATTCATTAGCAGCCAGATAGTATTGGAGAGTTGTGAGTCCGCGGGTGTAGCCGTGGCTTTTATTAGATTGGTAGGCAGCATGAGCGCGTCGTTGGACGCGGGAAAGCAGTAGTACCCACCAGTTCGGGTGCAGTAGAGAGGATATGGGAATTCACGGGTCAGATTTCGGAGTTCCCAAATGGGTCAGTTATGGCTAATGCAGCAATTGGACTATAGATCGTCACATCAGTTATGAGATCAGAGTAGCAGTGGACCGTTAGGGTTCGGGTATGCTAAGGGCTACCGTTAGTCGGGGGGCGATCATATTGTTAGTCGTGGAATTGGTGATGTCAGGATGTGACGTATGGATCCGATCGTTTGGATCGGAAGGTTGTTAGAGCATCAGTGGCAGGATAACTAGTGGTAACTAGTTCCAGAGAAAGGTTTCATTCAGAATTCGTGGGAGCGACTAAGTAAGGAGTCCTTTGACTCCACAGTTGAGTTGGAACTCAGTGTTTCAGTCAGTTCAGTGCATCAGGTAGTTTAGTGTTTCGGGCAGCTCAGTGTTTCAGGCAGGTTCAGTATTGCAGACAGATCAGTGTTTGGATAGTTTCAGGAATTTGGATAGTATTAGTATTTGTGTTGGAATGCAGGTGCTGGCAGTATAGTTGTTTGATTTGAAAATGGCAAGTTCAGCCTTATTAGTTAGACCTGGGTGGTCTCAGTTCACCCGGAAGCCAGATTTGGAATAGCAGAATTTTCAGTCAGTTGTTCGTGGGGTGCTCGACACCAAATGGTAGTGGAAAGAATGCCCAGTGAATACTGGCGACGATGACCTGTACTGGGAGTAGCAGGAGTAATAGATTTGGTGGAGACAGGGTCTTCATAGTGAAGGAAGAGGTAGGTAGTTATGGAGCATCACCTTGGGAAGACAAGGAAATCGTGCAAGGAAAGAAGGGGTGAACCCCTACAGGGTCAGCGTAGTGATTAGAGAGTATCAGAAAGATCATCGGTTGAGTGAGTCGCGTTTTCAGAATGTTCAGGGTCAAGATGGACCCGAGATTATTATCTGTAAGGATTGGCATAGTCAGAATGACCGAGCGGTAGGCCAGCGAGGGTAGGCAGCTAGTGTTGGATTAATTGGTGGGATTGTGGAGGCAAATCGCAGTCGGTGGATCGTAGCAAACTTCAAGGACGAAGTTTAGTTTAAGTGGGGGAGAGTTGTAACACCCAAAGTTCGGAAAGCCAAGAAAAGAAAGAAAACCCCAATTTTGAGGGGAGACTCGGCGAGTCCAAGGAGGGACTCAGCGAGTCCGAGCGGGATCCGGGTTGAGGTGTAAGCGACCAACTCAGCGAGTCGGCCAAGGTGACTCGGCGAGTCTGGTCTGAGCAAGGAAAACCCTAAATCCGGGACTTGGAGCCTATTTAAACATCTCATTCTCCTCCCTAGGGTTCCTTTACTGCCTCTCTACCCCAGAACGCCAAACCCTAGCCACCATATCCGTTTTTGAGCTAGATCTTGCCTTGAAGAGTGCACTAAAGCTTGGAGAAGGAAGAAAGGCCTTGGAGGTGCAAGAAGGGACTGTAGATTCGGGATTGAGAAGACATTTCAGACCAATTGGAGGTAATAAGCTGTTGCTTGGATTCCCTTTGCACCTAGACCTATTCTTATGTATGAGTTTTGGACATTTTTTAGCATGATAAGTAACCATTTCGAGTTAGAGGTCCAGATCTGAGGTTGCTACCTCAGATCCATGCTTGTTTTGGTCTAGAATCCCCTAAAAGTATCAGCCCTTGGTATGTTGAAGAAGTAGGTTTGCCATAAACCCTAGTTTGAATGTGTTTTGAGCCTAGATCTCTTAATCTACACGTAAAGTTTGCCACTTTACGTAGGGGATAGGCTTTAGAAGTATGGATCTATAAGTTGGAAGCCCTGTTTGGCTCGGAAAGTCATTGCATGGATTAAGGACTGAATAGACTCGGCGAGTCCTTTGAGTGGACTCGGCGAGTAGCTTGAAGATGAGGAGGAACTCGACGAGTGGGATGAACAACTCGTCGAGTCGGATGAAGTTAGGCATGAACTCAGCGAGTTGGTTGAAGATTGCCTTGTGCTCGGCGAGTCTGTTCTTAGACTCGGCGAGTCAGGCCGCGTAGTCCCAAACCCTTCGAGTTAAGACTCGAATCAGTGAGTCGGGTGGAGACTCAGCGAGTTGGACAGGTCAGGACTCGGAAATAGTTGACTCGACGAGTCATGGACTGACTCGGCGAGTCGGGTCGCGAATAGAAGGACCCTGAGCATATGAACTCGGCGAGTTATTAGGTGGACTCGACGAGTAGGGTTGACCTGGAAGGTTGACTTTGACCAGGATTTTGACCTTGACTAGAGTTGACCTAGTTGACCTTTGGAGGTCAGTTGGACTAAGGGTTATTTTGGCATTGGTAGCTCGAGGAGCTAGTGGAGCAGCAGTTCGGAGTCAGAGGTCAAGTAGCAGTCAAGGACTAGCAGTATCAGTTCAGCAGTCTCAGGTGAGTTTCCTTCCAGTAGGAACGGGTCTAAGGCCACAATGCCGGCCCGTTTAGCTAGTAGTAGTTTCCGGATTTGATCTGATGCAATAGATAGTATGTCTGATGCCTTCGTGGCTCGGACAGGATTTATGTGTTATGTGTTCCGAGCTACGGCCCGATGTAGTATGCAGTATATGTGTGTTCATGCTAGTTGATATGTTTATGTTATGTTCTGTTCAGTTAGCCTGGACTTCGGTCCGATGCAGGGGACAAGGTCCCAGTCAGTTAGTCCGGACTTCGGTCCGATGCAGGGGGCAGGGCCCCAGTCAGTCCGGATTTCAGTCTGATGCAGGGGACAAGGTCCCAGTCAGTTAGCCCGGACTTCGGTCTGATGCAGGGGGCAAGGCCCCAGTTAGTCCGGACTTCGGTCCGATGCAGGGGACAAGGTCCCAGTCAGTTTCCGGACTTCGGTCCGATGCAGGGGGCAAGGCCCTAGTTAATCCGGACCTCGGTCCGATGCAGTGGGCAAGGCCCAGTATGTGCTTTATATGTTATTGCATGGTATGTGGTAGATTGGGGGAGCACACTAAGCTTCGTGCTTATGGTTTTCAGTTTTGGTTTCAGGTACTCGGTTTTCAAAAGCGGAGCTCGGGAAGATTGCAGTGCACACACCATAGTCAGTTAGCCTGGGGATGATTGACTCTGATAATGAGATTATGTTTTGAATTAATACTCTAAAATTATGTTATGACTTATGATACAGTTTTTGTAAATATGGTTTTAATAATGTTTTAAAAGAAATTTTTAGTCGTGATTTTTGGTTCGTTACAATTTACTTATACACAATATTTATAAGTACAATTATTTACTTATATACTACATTTGTAAGTATGGTTATTTACTTATACACTCGATTTTTGGATAATAAAAATCACATGACAAGTCATACTTTTTATAAGTTTAGAAGTTATAGGAACTTTTATTTTATAAATGCTTTTGGATACATTCTATACACATACATTCTTCTTTTACACTGAAGGCTTACAAATACAAAACATTTTACAAGGATACAATTTTTACACAAGGAAAAATGTCGGATTTTTCTACAACTGAACTCTTATGAACTCACCAACTTTGTGTTGACTATTAAAACGCCATGTAATCTCTTGAAAAAATGAAGCTCGGGTCAGTGGAGCTACTTTTGAAGACAAGACACCAAATATAATTATGAGAACTACTTTATTTGATAACATGCAAACCTTGTAATGTATTTTGATACTAAGTAACATTTGGGTCATGTAACTAATATAATCATATGATATGATGGTTGTTTACGTACTTGTGTTTCAATGGATACAATTATTGTGATACTGTGATCATCGTTCCACCTTTGGACGTTTCTGCCATTCGGTTTAGGGGTGTGACAACTACTACCACATAATATCATAACAGAAATCACGGAGTCATCAAAAAAATACAATCATAACTGACAGTTATCACAAAGACAATCATCACAATATATCATATACTAGTGGGCCGTCCTTGGTGCCTTTGACCCACAGCTACTATGAAGGAAGACTCACCTCAGACTGTAGGTATCAAATCACACTCAGTGGATGACTCGTGAACTCCTCTATCTATCATACAAGCATAAAACCCTAATAGAAATTGAGTCACATTCTAACTGAAGGTCCAAAACCGCAATCCATGACTTCAGAAAAAATGGATCCTTTACCTTTGCCTTATTGGGCCTCCTTTCCTCCAAGGCCCTAATCCACAATAACCTAAAAAAGCATCCAAGCCTACTATAAGGCCTCTAAGGCCCAATATGGCCTAACAACCCCAAACATGGCCTTAGGCCCAACAATGACTTGCAATAATCAGGTGGTCCTGAGGCTCAACTTACATAAGTCCGAAGACCAAACAAACCGAGTCTAAAATCTTCTAAGCCCATTGATTGTGTACACACAACGTACTTGGCTTGTACGCCCAGCGTATGCTGGTGTTGACAAGGAGTGGAGGCACTGACCCAGTACGCGTAGCGTACACTTGAGTACACATGGCATAATGGTCTGCCAACCCATTCCTACTTATATATATCTTAATCCATTAAAACCTAATGTCCAAAACTTAGATCCAGATCCCTAAAAACATCCTAAGCCATAAAGTTGCAAACTTTATGCTTTTGCATGCAAGGATGGGGCTAAAAACATGAATCAAGTCCATAAGCACACTTGGATGTTTCCTAAAACTTGGATGGTTGAGGCTTAACCATCAAGATTTGATTTTTATGACTCAAAACACCTGCAAGAGCTTAAAAGGATAACTCATATGGTCTGAAGTTGCTCAATTCCAAGAATTCAACCTATGGGACCAAAAAAATACCATTTTGTATCCTAAACCTGGATCTAAGCATGCAATGATCAAGGTTTAAACTTTATACCTACAAAGGGTTAGAAATGGTGAAAACTTCTGGATCTACAATCTCTTCTCATGTCCTTGCTTTTTCCCAAGTTTCCTTCTTCTTCCAAGACTCTAAAGAACACCAAAACTCTCAAGAAAGCTCACAAATGCACTCAAGTTGGCTTATGGTTCGAGATTAGCACAACAAGGGAAATGGAGGTTGAAAAGGTAAAGGGCTTGGGGGACTTAGGGTCCTTAAATAGGGTGAAAACTCTAAAAACTAGGGTTTGTCTCAAACTCATGTACACCATGCGTACTCCATGTAGACTTAACATATGTGGTTAAGTCCCACGACCAGCTTATACCTTGTAAGCTAAGCGTACCCATTGAGTACGCCACACGTACTAACCAAGGACCAATTTTGAAAGAATTTTGCATTAGGGCTTAAAGAGAAACTTACCAAAAACTTGAATATTATAGAAGAGAGTTTATCTGTTGGTATATCAAGAAAATTATAATACATATTTGTTGAAGAAGTTTAACATTCTTCTTTGCAAGCCAATGCGATTATGAAGAAGCAATAGTGTACATGAATTTGGTAGGTAGCTAGTCTTATCTACTTAATTTTTAGAACACCGGGTTAGTCAATGAGTCATCAAACAAATTGTATTTTCTCTAAAATGGAAGAAAAAGAATAAGTGAGAGCTAAGAGTGCAATTCATACCTAACCAGTAGCTAAGAGTGCAATTGTATTTTATTGCGTGTCATATTCATATATGAACGATACTTAAACTATAAAAAAAAAGTTACTCATACGTTTTTTTCATAATTGAATAACGAATATACTGTGATAAAAATCTGATAGATTTTTTTATTCACTTATGAATAAAGAGAGTCTAAACTCTGAAAAAATAAATTTTTTATTTTATCTTAAAAGTATATAAATATGGATGTCTATATATAGAGAATAAAAAATTATGAATTTTGATATATTTAAAATAATTTTTCGATAATAATGGCTTTCTAAAAATAAAAAAAACGAAAAAAAAAGTATGTTTTTCTATATATTAAGGTAATGATTAACATAGTTTAAGGAAACATGTTTGGTTGGTAACACATGTTTATCTGTTATAAGTGTTTTGCGGCAAAATAAATGTGTGGCATGATTCTCCCATTCTCAACCTTTTTTTTTTCTCAATTGAACCCTCATATATATATATATATATATATATATATATATATATATATATATATATATATATATATATATATATATATATATACAGAGAGAGAGAGAGGTAGGTTCAAATGTTTCTCACATCTATTGTGTGCTAGAATGCACCAATAAGAATTGAGTAAACATTAAATGTACATTAAATGATATCCATATTTATAATTCTTTTTTATGGAAACTAATTTAATTCGTAATTAATGTCAATAATAATATTTTTTCAGAATGAATTCATATATAAAATAATACGAATGTATTCTAGGAGAACGATAGTATATTCTACTAGAATACACCATCATTCTTGATATTCCATGCAACTTTATTGTATTTTAAGTGAGTGAGTCCTGAAATAATGTTATTGCTAACATAAAAACCTAGATACGAATTCATTCTGAAAGAATGTTATTGCTGACATTAATGATGAATTTAATTAATTTCCATAAAGAGAAAAATTATAATTATGGATATCATTTAATATACATACAATTATGGAAATCATTTAATATCTATCATTATTTAATTAAATAATAATATAATTTACTAAATTCCTATTGGTGCATTCTAGCATACAATAAATGTAAAAAACACTTTAACCTAGCCCTATATATATATATATATATATATATATATATATATATATATATTAGCAAAATTAAATATATTTTGAACAAATATTTCATATTTTGGTTTGGAATTCTGGTTTCAGTTTCGGGTCTCGGAAAAAAAAGGGAAAATGACTTGATAGGGTAAGATACTTTTTGAAATGTACACATTTAGTCCTTATTCTTTTTTCTTGTAAAATAAACCCTTATACTTTATTTTTTGTAACAATGCAATCCTTGTGACCAGCTATACCCGGTATACCGGTCATATACGAATTTTCTTATAGTGAAAATGACTTGATAGGGTAAGATACTTTTTGAAATGTACACATTTAGTCCTTATTCCTTTTCACCGGATTCTACAGGTTTTACTGATGTAGAAGCACAAATGGCGCAACAATAAGAGGTTTGAAGATATTTTTTCCAAAAAACAAACAACACCTTAGTCACCGGATGTGGGTGATCCTCCAACAACAAGAAAAGGGCGGTGACCCTTCTCTTTCTCGTCTCTCTTCCTTCCGGTCGAACAACAATAGCCAAACACCCTTTACCTGTTGTGTTTCTCCGATCTGTCTCTCTTTGCCTCCATCTTTGTGATATGTTGCCAGAAAAAGAAGAAAGAATCGACGAGGGTGCTACCAGAGCAGCTCATCGCCGCTAACTACCGACTCTACTTGCTCCTGCCTCCCCCTTCGACCTTGTTGTTTTTGCCATCATTCCTCCTTGCTACCAGTGATGTGTAGGAACACACAAAGGAGTCGCCAGAGATCGGGGTTCTCCCTCTTTTTCATGATGAATAAAAAGTTGGAAAAATCTCGTTGTGGATATGTGGAAACCACATGGGTATTTCATTTCAACAAAATAAAAGAAAGGGAAAATGACTTGATAGGGTAAGATAGTTTTTGAAATGTACACATTTAGTCCTTATTATTTTTTTTTTTTTTGTAAAATAAACCCTTCCACGTCAGCAAAACCTGTAGAATCCGGTGAAAATGACTTAATGTGTACATATTAATAAAGTATAAGGGTTTATTTTACAAAAAAAAAAATAATAAATAAAGACTAAATATGTACATTTTAAAAAATATTTTACCCTATCTAGTCATTATCCCAAAAAAATATTACCTTATGGTCATTTGTCAATTACCCATAAACTATGTCTTTCAAATTTGAACATCTCGAATACACAAACCAAAAGAGAAACCAACGATCTAAACAAGTGAAACACAAACAAGTAATTATCTAGAACAAATCAAAGATTAATCAGGGTGATTGGTGGTTAACTCTGAAGAAACGAACGTATGAACCAGAGAGAATACGAAAATACGAGGAGATGAGGGTTAGTCAGAGATATATTAGAACCCTAATCTCTCTGATGAATATATACTTTGAAACATTTCCAAATTAAGCAAGTCATAATAATTCACAATTTATTAATTTGCGTATTTTGTATAAACTATTTTTACGATATTTTAGCATCCTGCAAATATAGTTATGTTGTAAATAAAGAGATTTAATATAAATATTTGCCACTCAACCTTTATAATTTCTACCACTCCTTCCAAACCTTATCAGGAAACAAAGTGCATAGCTATCTACTGTCATAAGAATATTTCACTAGCAACTTATAATTCAGTCTTAAATTATTCAGTCTTTTTTTTTTTTTTTTATCTAAATAAGTTCACAAGTACCAATGCATGTTGAAACATGCACACATACATATTTGCATATACATTTTACATATACATTCATATATTTCATCTAATTTCACATACCAAAATATGCAAATTACACGTAACAAAATATATACATTTCATACACTACTAGAAAATAGAGCAACAACGACAGAATTTTAGCAACGGAAAATTCCGTCGGAGAAAAACAACAGATTTCCGACAGACAAATTATTATGATATTAGCGACGTTTTTGCGACGGTTCCGCAACAGAATAAAATTGGCCAGTAATCCGTTACAACATTCCGACGGTTTACCGACGGAAATCAACAAATTTGAATTTCCTTCGGTAATCCGTTAGTGAAATTCCATTTTTTTTAAATAGCTGGGGCAATTTGGTAAATATACATGAATGTTACTCAGAGAAAGAACGCATAGATTTTGACCTACTCTCACATTCGCTTACGCTTTCTCTATCTAGTTCACTCGATTCTCTTGCTTCTCCCACCGCATCTCCGATCTGCAAGCGGCCACTGCCTCCGCCAAAGAGGCCACCTCCGACATCACCTCCGCCGTCACCCCCGGCAGCAAAGCCCTCCATCTACTCCAAAGTGGTCGACGCATCCTACCTTCTCCCTCCCACTTTCGGTCCGACCTGCAACCCACCTCTGTGAACGACGACCAGCATCGCCTCATTATCTTGCCGACACTGCCACTCCAGCTATCTTGCCGACGCCACCACACTCGAAGCTGTCAGACTGAAAGGTGCCAGTGTTGCAACTTCTCGACCTCATCCTTGCAGCCGATTTGAGCTTTTTTTTTTCTCCATTTTTGGGTAAAATATATTTTGTAGGTGATCCGTTACTATTTCCGACGGAAAAATCTGTCACTAAAAATTAGCCAGAGAGCCGTCAAAAATCCGTTACAAACAATTAGCGACAAGAATATAGCAACGGATTTTGGTGTGCTACAATTCCGTCGGTAAGAGCTTTAGCGACGAATTACCAACGGTTTTGGCCGTTGCTAATGCTCTTTTTTGTAGTAGTGATATATATTATCAACATAAAAATAAATAAAAATAAAAAATTAAAAAAGAAGTGGAACCTGCTGTTGCAGGTAAACGGAAAGTTGCCGGAAAAGCAAAAGTCGCCGGAAATATCTTCTAGCCGCCGGAAATTGTGAGAGCACCACCGGAGTTACTTAAAATCACAAAAAAAATTGAAACTAAGGTTAAATATAGGTGAGAAAACAAGAGAAAGATAAAAGGGAAGAGCAAAACGCACCTTACCGGAGTTTTAATCTCGCTGGAGAACTTAGATTTCATCTAGATTCACGGGAAATGAAAGCCTAGAAGGAGAGGTGGTTTGTGGTGGTGAAGTACGTCGGAAATTGACGTAATGTCATAGGAGAATTCGATGCTCGCAGGAGTTTGCGAGGGAGTGGTATGTACGCAGCGAAACTGAGTCGTCTGGACGAAGGGGTAGTCAAATGGACGATCCCTTTAGTGGTAACCCTTTTAGCGGCGACACCGAACCAATTGCGGCGGCAAGTTGGAGGGAAAAACACGCGACATTCTCTGGTTCTGGTAGCCGTCCGATCTAAAAACAATTTAAGGGTCACGATGAAATGCACGCGGATCGCTATCAATAGTGGTGACATGTCGTTGCTATTGGTTTCGCCGCTATTGCGTCCCACCAGATGAAACCCTAGCCGATGGATCACTATAGCAGCCTACGGTCAGGATTAAATGGCATGTGGCACAAGAGGATCGTCGGTGGAAGACCTTTAGGGACGAAAGCTTTAATGACGACAGTGACCTTTAGCGACGACTTTGTCTAGTGTCGCTACTAAAGCCAGTAGTCGTCGCTAAAGCTATTGTCCCTAAAGGTCTTATTTCTTGTAGTGATTATATTGTTTCTTGTTTTTCCAAAAAAAAAAAAAAACCAATGACTTGATAGAAAAATACTAAAACTAAGGACAATGACTTAGCTATCTACTCACATAAAAATAGAAAATTCATCTAATTTTGACAAAATAACACTTTTTTCATTAATGTCTTTAAAAATGGAAAAACTCTTATAGATAGTTTTAATGTTAATTTTTGGGAGCATGTATAAAATGGCCTAACATTTGAACTATAAAATTAAGAAGAGTTAAATATCATTTTAATTTTTTCTTCTTATCTATTCTCTTTCCAACTTTAGATGATAACAAGTATAATAAGTAGTTATTATTTTTATTAAATATTCTAAGTGTCACAATCTTAAATGTATAGGAAGATGGTAGGAAGAAAAAAATAAAAGGATATTTGATTTCTCTAAAATTAATGTATGGTCTAGTATTGGTCAAGAATTTGATAAGCAATGACATTATCATGCAACTAGTCCTCGGTGTTCACTCTGTCTTTACTTACGACACTAATAGGATCTAAAGAGATCCAATAGGTTACAATCTAAAAGACGAAACTTATGTAATTATTCGAAACAATTTTTCTTTGTGAAATACAAAGTCTGAAACATTTTTTTCTTTGTGAAAGACAAAGTCCAAATGAAGTTTCAACATTCTCTATGCCTAAAAAGTATTATACAATTCAAGATCGTTAATAAAAGAACATAGTTTTTAAAAATTCTTTAACACTTAAATTTTTTTTTTTCGCAGTTTCTGTTAAGAACGATATTATCTACACAAACCAAAAGAACCACAAACACATGACCTTTTGATTTGGTAAACAATGAATAATCACTACAAACCCAAAATCAAATAATGAATTTATAAGTTTTCATTCCACTTTCTAAAAGCTTGTTTTAAACCATATAATGATTTACAATTTACATATTACGTTTATCATTAGAACAAAATATCCTTAATAAAGAGTCATATATATACCTCTTCTTGAAGCAATCTATATAAGAAAGCATTATTTACACAAACCAAAAGAACCACAAACACATCACCCTTTGATTTGGTAAACAATGAATAATCACTACAAACCCAAAATCAATTAATGAATTTCTAAGTTTTCATTTCACTTTCTAAAAGCATAAGCATGTTTTAAACCATATAATGACTTACAATTTACATATTACGTTTATCATTAGGAGAATATATCCTCAAGAAAGACTCATATATACCTCTTCTTGAAGCAATCTATATAAGAAAGCATTATTTACATATATTTGTCTATTGATAAAGAAGTAAATTATAAATAACAACTATGTTAAGGACACGCCTAATAGTTACCCATATCCATCAACAGGTAAAAACCTTTCGTCGAAATCAAGACACTCACGTTGGCTGTAACCTTGGCCACCAACTGAGCTTTAATAACACTCAATCTCACCATTCTATTTATATTGTCTGATAAATCCACTTACAACCGCTTTTCTACATTTGGTAATTTTCCAATTATCATTAATAGTTGATGCTTTCATTTCCTCATTCATTATGCATACCCAACTTTCATCATTTTTAACATCATGAAAATTATGTGGTTCAACAGATTTGTTTGAATTCAAAACACAACATGACATTTTAGGTTTTAAAGAAGCCTAACCAACAATTTTTTTCAATTCCATTTATGTGTTTACCTTTAATTATGACTAACAGGTTCAATAATTAGATGAACCAAATAAAAATATATGCAATAATTTTGAAAATTGAAGCAAAATGGGACAAAATATGAGAACTTCTGCTTAACATACTATAGACACTATATTATTATAGAAATTGTATTTGGACATACTATAATGCTTACTTTAAAATAAAAAAAAATAAAAAAAAAAAAAAAAATAAAAAAAAAAAAAAATAAAGGGAAAGTTGCACACACACAAAAAAAAATTATATATTGGTCTCATAATCGATTTAATCATTATATATATATTTTTTATTCAATTAAGTGCTAAAAGCCGGTAATCATATTCAATCTAACCCTTTTACTCGGTCAACAGGTCATCTAACTTTCAAAAATTACACTTTCGCCTAGATTTCAAATTTTATTACAAATTTGGTTCAAATTTTACATTTTTGGCCTAGATTTTAAATTTTATTACAAATTTTGTCAAAAATTTACCTTTTCGGCATAGATTTCATAATTTTGTTATGAATTCATATTAACTTTGGTTTTTTACAACTTTTTTTCTCAAAAAAATGGCGAATATGTTTTTTCTTTAAAAAAATCTCATATTTATACAAAAAAAAAAAAAAAAAACATATTTTCACATAAAAAATGTATACAAACACATATTTTACAAAAAAAAATCTATACAAACACTTATTTTATTATAAATATATTTGTATACAAACACATTTACAAAAAAAATATATACAAATACCTATTTCATAGTAAACGTGTGTGAGTGTGTGTGTGTTTGTGTATATATATATATATATATATATATATATATATATATATATATATATACTAGGTTATAACCAATGTGCCACACGGGGCAACTTAAAATAGTTTAAATATTAATAACATTGTACTCTAAAAGTACAACGTTGTAATTGGGAGGCTATATCTTTTTTTATACACAAAGTGCAACACAAAACAAAGACCGAGTTCTTATAAATGTCAACAAAAAAAATACAATTTAAATGATTTCCTTAGGTTGAACTTCATATAATAAATCTGTAAAGATAACCAAGTGTGCTGTCACGTGGCGAAATTGGTTTGATTTCTTTTATTAGGGGATTCTATTTGTGTAAATTTGTGGTTGACTTTTTGAGACTATATCTTGTATAAACATGAGTTGTGATTAGATAATATTATTTACTAAGTAATTAAATTCCAAAAACATATGTAAAAGATGCCACATTTATAAAATTTATGGAATAAAAATCACTATACAAATATATTTAATCAATTGCCGATATATAATGTTAAATTTAAATTGTAGCATTATTAATATTACAAATAAGTTACATTTGATTAGGGACAACACAATGGCTACTACATATAACAATGCTTAGAACAACCTTTTTACCCTTTTTGGGTCCTGCAAATAGATACAATGAAAAGAGGGATCACAAAAGGAGGAAAAAAGCAACTTATTTATTATTAATAAATAACTTAGAATTAATTTATTCATGCATCATTGCCTCGTAAAAGGTTTGTTTTTATTGGTTTTTACTCTTCATCTTATGAGCAAATAAGAAAATGGAGTTTTTAATGCAAAGCTGATAATCATGCTTCATAATGTACTTTCAGCTACAACCATTTTTTGAAAGAGAAACGAAGTTTTTCTTTGTTACCGCTGACACTTTCAGCCAAGTCCATAAATGCCTTAGAGAGGGGTATAAAACATTAGTCATTAATTAATATCATAATATGAATATTCAAAGCATACAAACTATAACATGATGACCTTCAAACTTTAAATAAACATAAAGGGTAAAAAGTCTTACAACACTACTTGCAAGGATGTTGATTTTTTTTAATAGACATAAAAGATGTAATAGTTGCTAGTATTCCAACTCCCATAGGCCAAACTGAATGCGCCTCGAACCAAAAAACTACATTAACAAAGACAATTAGCTTGTAAAAAGTGCAAATAAACTTAAATGAACAAAACAATAACTTCCTTCAGATGAAGAAAATCAATCCATGGGTTAAAATCATACCTATAAAGAGATAAATATATGATATGATGAAATACACAAACTAATTGCTGAAAGGTGCAAACCTTTGATATATAGGAGGATCATTTGCTTGAGTAGGCGTCAAATTTGGTAGGAAACTGTAAACAAACTGTCATAATCAAGAATCAAAAACAGGGTACCATCACACACACAACTGAAAGCCATCAAAAGTCAACTAAACACATTAATAAGCCTATGTAAAACACCAACAAAAGTATCAACCTCTAACAAATTCAAAGAAAACACAATATTTACTCCATCAAGGTTTGAAATCTTATGGAAATATGGGTCTTGGTTATCTTCGAGTACCTTGATTAGAGAAATTTCAAGTTGTGAAGAGTATGTTATTATCCAACAGATAACAAAAAAAATGATATGGCTTCCAAAATTAAGTATCATAATTTCATTCTTCTAGTTGTAACAACTTCGCTGGAGGACCATTTTGCCCTCGTCAGTACATATGACAACTCATATGAAAGTGGCATTTAATCAAATACCTGTGATGCATGTGCCTTTTTGTCCTGAAGCATAATGATATAATTAATGAAATTACACATATCAATAATCCACAATCTGCATATCATCAATCATCACAATCTGGTTCCCGATAGCGTAATTTGTAGAATCTAATTAGAATAGTAGAAGAAATAATACTACATTCGCACACTTTTTAGTCATCTACAACGTATCATATTAAAAAATAACGAAATCATTATAAAAGTTTAACATACATGTTGAAATTCAATGAAACACAACTAAATTAAAACATCACAAAAAAACTTTATATCATCCATAAAACATATAGGAATGTGTTTATTCCATTATAACTTCCTTTTTTAAGTTTCTAAATAATAACACTACCTATTTAATCATTCAAACCCCATAATATTAAAAAAATTCCAGATTCAATGTCATCTCATTCTCAGTTTACGATCAAGTTTATTAACTCATACATATCTGTCACCATGCTCACCATTTGCATCAAAATCAAGATTCCATTGAGTGAATTCTTGCATTATAGCATAACCTACAGTGAAAATGACCTATGAAGATTCAGAGTAGCTACAACTTGACATTATGCAAATATTAACCACCACTTTAATAAAACAATGAAAAAGAATACTTGATTGAACTCATTGTAATATCATTATCAATTGTCTTCGAGATCCTATCTACTACAATTTGAATGCGACACCTTTCAACCATTCAAAAAGTATACTGATTAAAAGATTGAATTAGCATATCTGATTGGTATCCGATTATGGTAAGGGGAATTAGAAATAAGATATGGTTTAAGCATTTCATCGAGCATTTAGTGAGCATAATTAAACTTGTCACATTTCACAATACATCCTTCTTTTTTTTCCTCATTCATGTTATCATTTATTTTATTCTATCTCTACATCAAATCCAAAAGCTTCAACGTTCTAAAATATATCAATGCAGGCACAGATTAACATGAAAATATCAATGTTGGTTTAGAATAAAATCAGGGGGTAGTTCACCATAATGAAAATCACATATCAAAATGATAGCTAATAGAATAGGCTTATATTACATTGGTGGAAGTAGTGAAGTAACTAAAAATATACATTACCTAATCACAAATGATGTAGTAGCCATAACGTTGTCCCATCCCATTGGTCTGATTCCAAACTTGCAGATATAAGCATCCAAAACTTCACAAGGAAGCGATGTTAAAGTCTCAAGAGTATTTGGATTACCAGTGGAGATTTGGAGTATAGAAATATACAGGGGAAGGGATGACAATGAAGTAACTCAAAAGCCATGTTATAGATGAACATGAAGGCATTCTCCGATCGTTTCTTTTGGGATTTCTGGTTGCTTCAAACAACGACATGGGGGAGGCGAGCCCTAACCTGAAAAGCGTGACATGCAGCAATAGAAGAAGTAGCGGAACTTGTCGATTGTGGAACCAAAAAAGGCGTGGAATCAACTCACAACAGTCCAAGATAACCCTTCACATCAAAACATACCTGAAAGAGAGAGGCGATGAAGGAGAGAGAGAGAGAGAGAGAGAGAGAGAGAGAAAAGAAAACAAAAAACCAAAATTGAAGCTTACATGTACACTCATTTGTTTTCGAAGAATAAGGATGCAAAGAAAAAGAAAAAAAGGAGAAAGAGAAATAAACCAGATGAAAAGGTGGAGGCGGTGGAGCTTGGTGGTGGTCGATTCAATATTGTAAAGCCTAAATCCAGAGAAAGTTTGTGAGGATTAAGGTTTAGATCAACAAATATGGAGTGATCTCTTCCTGATTTAATGGGATTATGCTTGATGATCCATTAAAGATTATATGATTTGCTGATATTATAGGATTGATTGCAATGAGCATTGAAGAATACACCAAGTTCTACAACATTTGAGCGGAATGACTGGATAAGGATGTAAGGACTTTTTTTTTTTGCAGTTTTCTCAAATATAAACAACATTTTAGCAAGAAACTTGAGCAACAAAATAACAATTTCAAAGGGATGCTCATTATGGTATTTTTAAGCAAAGAGTTCTAATCAAGACTAAATCTATTAATCCTATTTGACAACCAATGAAAAGAATTAAGAACGATTCGATCGATAATCATACTCTTTCGAAAGGCATTCTAATTAAAAAGTAAAAACCATGTTGCCACAAAATTATCCAAACCATGAAAAATATAATAACCTCTAAAGCTTTTTTCTTTAGACCCAAACCATCAAAGGCGTCAACAAAATCAATCACACATGACCAACTTTTAAACAAAGGGAAATGTAAATCTAACCACTTCACAATCGATCTCCAAACTTGATCCGTAACCGCACAACTAAAAAATAGCTTTGCAGACTCTTTAAATCGCTCACAAATGGGGCATAATACCGATTGAACATAATCTTGGGTTATGAGGACCTTTGGCCACAAAGGCACACACAACAGAAGCATAAAATACAAAAAGCAATAACTCATAATCTAAAATTCGGATCCATGTTCAACCGGTCAATGCAATAAAATATAATCAACTATAGAGAGGGAAAAGGGACACATACATTTATATCCTTTGTTTTATTCTTTCTCGCCAATTGACCAGATGAATTAGAACCCAAAGAAGGATTCCTCTAATGTGATCGCATCAAAGCTAGTCATAGAAAAAATTTGGACATGGAATAAACCATCAACATAAATCGATTATGTTCTTGAGGCACATTGTGACTATCAAGAAATGTCGCATGCTCTTCTTTAGATATAGGAGAGGAGGGTTGTGGAGTTTGAGAGGGTTTTTCCACAACCCACAACCCACAACCACCGCCCTCCACCTCCGACAACCTTCACTAATAGTCGTTAGAGGTGCCTTCTCTATCTAGTTTTTTTTCCCTTTCTCCAATATCTTCTCCTCTTTCTCTTCCTAAAGAAAACATCCCTCATATAAACAGTTGTCGTAGCCTCTGTTACTTCGTCGGACATCAGTTCTTCCCCACCACCATTGTATCTAGTTCTAATCGCAAAAGTTGTCGTAGCCGCCATTATCTCAAGATCTAGCCCCCATCGTTGTCGCCTCCACCTGCAAATCCAGTCGTCACCGTTGATGCGTCCAGTTCTTGATCTCTATCGGCCTCCTTCTTCTGCTTTTTATCTTCATCTATGCTTTATGTTTTTGTTTTTCCAGATGAATCGTCTTATGTCGATCAAACCACAGGGGAATGCTAGTAATTAGGGTTTAGGATCAAGGCCATTAAGATTTAAACTCGGCCAAAGGCCCCTTATATATCTCTACTAGGCGATATTCTGCGCATTGTGCAGTTATAATTAAAATATTGATAAATATATGTTATTAAAATAAATATATTTTTGTTAATAACTTTAAATTAATAATTCTTATACTAATTTATTATAAAACATTCAGAGTATTTTAAATAAATGATAAGCATTATCAAACTTGGGTGTACGAAATTACTTTCGTAACGGATTTATGAGTATCAAATAACAAATCTCATATTATTTTATTTAAAGTCACATCATCTCAATAGCCGTTACCCGTGAAAATAAAATCAAATTCAATTTAGATAGACATATTTTATGTGATATTATGTCAATGAAATATATCTATATGTTGTTTGTGAATTTGGAACTACGATGTAGGTTTTATATTTAACATTTTATTTATACCTTTGTTATTTTTATTAATTTTAAAATTATCTTTTGATACATGTTTTATATTTAATATTATATTTAAATTTTTAATATTTTTAATTTGTTTTAAACTGTCTATTTTGAGGAAAAAATTATTATTGTAAAAAGTAGATTTTAATCATTTTTTTAATTTGAAACTTTAATCTAGATCTTATATTTAAACTTTCTAACTATTTAGAAAAAATAAGTTTTAAATATATTATAAAAATTATATGTTGAATTTAACATCATATTTAGATTAACAAACTAACTATATTACAATAAAAATAAAGAATTAATATTGAAATTACGATATTATTTAATTTAATGTATTAATTTAAAAGAAAGTTGAAAAGCTAAAAGTTTCAAATGAATATGATTGAAGAAAAAAATGTTTCAATTATAAATATATCTCTATTTATAAGAGGTTTAACCACTGCTATCAATCAAACAAATTATTATCTAGCATCATAAACTTTTCACCTCTTAGTGTTAGGAAAAATACAAAATACAAAACAGTTTCTTATTATTAATAAAATTTTCACATCTTGTAGATAGCAAAAGCATGCACAATCCATATAATTTCTTATTATTTATAAAAAAACATCTATCCTACCTATACATAAAGATATCAACTCCACTCATTCACGGGCCACAAACACCACTTGCTTCCCAACATTTTTGCCCAAAAAAAGCCCGATCAAAGCCGTAGGTGCACTTTCAAGCCCATTTGCAACATCTTCTATGTAACATATCTTCTCTTCTTTTATCAAAGGTATAACCATTTCAAGATAGTTTGGATACAAGTCAAAGTTATCAAATATAATAAATCCCTTCACAAGAAGTCTTTTCATTATTATGCTTGACAAATTCCTCACACCCTCTTCTTGATTTAAATTGTATTGTGAGATCATTCCACAAACCGAAATCCTTCCATTTACTCTCATGTTTAAAAGCACTGCCTCCAACATTTTCCCACCAACGTTCTCGAAGTATATATCAATTCCTTCCGGAAAGTACCTGATTTTAATTACAAAAAAATTAAGTTAATCTTTATTTTGGGTGACAATTATATTATTTGTTTGGGCTATTAACCAACCTTTTGAGAGCTGCATCAAGATCTTGCTCTTCCTTGTAGTTAAAAGCCTCATCAAATCCAAATTTACTCTTCAACATCTCAACCTAGAATGACATACGAGTTCGAAAAAATGTATGCCAATAAATAAATCATCATATAAGGGAAAATATTGCTAAAATTAATCACCTTTTCGTTGCTTCCAGCAGTCCCAACAACATAACATCCGGTCAGCTTTGCAAACTGCCCGACAAGCTGACCGACTGCCCCAGAAGCTGCTGAAACAAAGACATACTCTCCTTTCTTTGGAGCACAAATCTCGTAGAAGCCATAATAAGCAGTCATACCAGGCATACCTTCAAAAAACAATCAAAGAAACAAAATCATTTTTCAGAATTCAAGATTTGTAATTTACAGAATCTTAAAGCTCCTTAATTAAACAGAAAACATACCAAGGATTCCTGTATAATATGAAAGAGGGACATCTGCATCTTGAATCTTGAAAAGGGTTTCTGGAGTAGTGATAATGGTGTATTCTTCCCATCCAGTCAATCCCCAAACAATGTCACCTTTCTTGAAGTTTGAATGCTCAGAATCCACAACTTTAGCGACTCCAAATCCTGTTATGGGCTGCAAGAGCCAAGTAGTAACTTCTTAACCTTTAATTATAAGTGTATTAAGAATATTATTATACAGATTCGTTGAAGAAGTTTAAAATGCTTCATTGAAAGCTAATGCACCCATAAAAGGTAAAGATTAGGAAGAAACAACGATTTACAGTTGAAAGATTAGGTGCTCCAGTTCAACTGAATAGCAAAGCACAAGTGCACAACCCTCATGACAAATCATTGGATAAACAAATTATTTTCCCTTAAAGTGGATAAAAAAGGTGAGAAATGAGAGTGTAATTCATACCGAACCAGGAGTGAAGGATTCAAGGTAACCGACTTGACCTTTGCTCATCAGAAGAGACAGGTATGGATCACATGAGAGATAAAGGTTCTTTACGAGGACGCCATTGGAATCTTGTGGGAGCTTGAGGGGGATGGTGGAGGAAGTTTTAAGGAGCATGTTTGATTCCTTGGGGGAGCCATTAACGTAATCCTTCAATATCACCTGATGATTTCTCACTTCTTCCATTTACTAGATAAACAAGCACTAGATGAATGCTATGGAATCACAGCGAATGTGAAAGGATAGGAGCTTGGTGGCTATTATTTGAAGCGCTTTTTTTCAAACAAAAACCTACAATTTAGAGCTTTTTAAACTTAAACAGTATTTTCAAATAATTTGCTATCAACTTTTTTTAATAATGAAATTGGTACCACGTTATTTCAACCAATTGTAACTAATAACACAAAATTATTTTTTCAAAAGTAATCTGAAAAATCTCTGCAATTATGAATGTTTTATGATATACTTTGCTCATTTTCTAACGAGTTAATGAAATAAAAAATGGTATCATTAGTATTTCAATTTTATTTTTATTTCACATTTTATATTATTTCCACTCCAAAAAAATATATTTCTAATAACTTTTTTGATAATTTATATAAGTTGTTAAAAACACATTTTATATTTAGGGAAAACTTCATAAGAACCCAACCTATTTTTATCAAATGCTTAAAAAAACCACTATATCATTTTCTAGTGCACAAAAACCCTTATATTTTCGGAATTTCTTATTTAAGGTTAATAGTACTTAGAAATCTATTTTCATGAAATGATTAAAAAAAACCATTATATAATTTTTATAGTGCATTTAAACCTTTATATTTTTTTTTGAAATTTTTTAATCTAATGAGTTGTAACAATCAAAACATTGTGAATCCATTACATAACATTTTTAACTATCTAGGATTTACCGAGCTCAATGCCTTAAATGATACATTTTAAAAAATATAAGGGTTTTATCATACATTTAAAAAAAATATAAGGGTCTTAACGTACAAAAAAATTATATAGTGATTTTTTTTAAGACTTTGATAAAAATATATTGGGTTTTAATAAGGTTTTCCCTTATATTTAACAAATATGTGTTCTAATTTTTTATTGTAATTATGTTATAAATTATAGAGTAAATTACATGATGCGTCTCTCGTTTCGATGTGAAATTACACCTTAATTTCAAAAATTAATTCGGACCATCCCAGATGAACAAAAAATTACTACTTTATCCTTTTCATTTCTTTTTGGGCCAATACTAAAAACCTTACATTTGCAAGTTTTTGTCAAATTTGCAACTTTTTTTTTAAAATTATTTTTCAGTTTTACCCTTTTAAAATTTTATTCGGTAAACTGGAAATTTATGTCAAACTTAAGTCTTTAATGAACTAGAAAACCAAATTTAAGGGCTTTTTTAAACCACAAAATATGGGTAAAATCGAACATTTTTGTCAAACATAAGGGCGTTAATAAACTTGAGGGTAAAATTGAAAAAAAAAATTTGCAAACATTCAATTTTAATAAACCTAAAATCTGTAAAAGAGTAAAACCGACAAAAAATTACAAACTTAAGGATGTTTATGTCATTATCCCTTTCTTTTTTGATATTTTTTTTGATTTATTTGTTACTAACAATTTAATATATATATATATATATATATATATATATATATATATATATATATATATATATATGGGGATAGTGAATATACATTACAGCTCCACCAAAGCTTAGGTACTAAACCTCTAAAATATGTCGTTTTAACATAGTAAATATACCCAATTTGGTTTTCACTTGTTAAATATATCATCATCGATAACATTTCTTTTCTCCATTATCGTTCTACCATTCGTGTATTCTTTTCTCAATTATCGTTTATTACTTCACCGTAGTAAACATTATTTTTTTTCACTGTCACGAAGGTCGAACTAATCAATATTCTTGCTTCCTTATCAAAACTATTGTGTCGATCTTGAATCTACATCATCAAGTGTTAATCGTAAGCCCCTAACCGCAATCCTTATATAGTAAAACGACGTATTTTCATGAGGTTTAGTACCTAAGCTTAGGTGGGGCTGTAATATATATATATATATATATATATATATATATATATATATATATATATATATATATATATATAATAGACCCACCACAAAACACTTATCATCTACCCTAACCCCACCCACACCTTTCAATCACTCATCAGCTCATTTTCTTCGCTCCATCTCCTATTTGAGTGATGGGTCGTCGGAGCTAGAGATATATGGGTCGCCGAAGCCACCACCTCCGTGACCGCTACGGTCATCGTCAGAGTTATCTAGAGAGAGAAATAAAAGACCGTTGACCATCTCTACCTGCGTACCACATGTACACCGCCGTCTTCGCACCTCCATCGCCGTCTCCACATGCACACCGCCAGCCGTCTTCACTTGCACATCAATGTCTTCACACTATCGTCGCAAGGTCCCTCTCACCACTATCGATTTAGATGTACACTCTAAAAACTACTCGATCTTCTAATATTTACACCACCATTAATAAAAGATCTTATCAGATTTACACCGCCATTACTCAAAGATCTTCTCATATTAACTTGAAGATCTTCTTTTTTTTGTAATTCGAAGATCCTCTCCGTTCGACTGTAATCGCCACACCATCTAGGGTTTGTAGATCTACATTCCAGATACAACTCTTTATTCTCTGTTTGCATATCTACCTGTTGATGCTTGTCCATAGTGAAAGGGGGAGATGTCGATGGTGAGAGTTCGTGGTTGTTGCAGCTAAGAAATAGGTAGATAATGGTAGCTGGTGTTCGGAGGAGGTGCTGGTAAGAGGTAGGTGGTGGTTATAATTCTTCATCTTCTCCGATGTTTGTTGGTTGGTGGTAGTGGTGCCGACAAATGTATATGGTGAAGTAGGGAGAACAAGATTCTGAGAGATGTATGGTTTTTATGGGATTGTTGGGTTTCTGGATTTACAGATCTTTAATGCGTAGCCGACCGACGAGTAAGTAATCAGAGATGGTGGCCGGTGGCTAGCCTGTCGGCGAGTGTGGGTATGGTTCCTGAAACTTTAAAAGACTTGGTAGGTTTGAGTGGGATGGGGTATAGATGGTGGACAATATTTTAATAAATTAAAAATAAATAATAAGTAAAAGAAATAGAAAGGGTAAAATAGTCATTTTATGTTGGTCAGGGACGGTTCGAGTGAGAAAAAAACATTACATGAAATGTCCGAGTTAATTTTTGAAATTAAAAGCTAAACATGTAATTTGACATGTAGACGAGTGACGAATCATGTAACTTACTCTAAATTATATTATTATAAAATAATAGCAAAATAAATTATTCATGTATAATTATTTTAAACTAATTATAACTATATTAAATCAAAATTTATTAAATTACTGTTTTTTTAATTATTTGAAATGAATTTAAACTATTATAGAATTCAACAAATAAAGACTACAGTTTATATTTATAGGTAATTGATATCACTTAGTATATAACATGGTATTGAAAATATTAATTATTTATAATGTAACATCTCCTATGGCACATATCATAATATTTTCCATTTTGGGATCTTGATACCGAAATTTCTAGGGGTCACATGTCCTGGAATTACTCTCGTTCAGGCACGCTTAACTACAGAGTTCTTATGGAATCGACTGCCCTCGCGACTTTAATACATGTTGTTACAGGTAGGATATCCATAACATTTATAAGGAACTAGGTGAATACCCGCGTATTGCGCAGAATAAAACAATATATTTGAAATCTTTACAGATAAATATTTTTTAAATATATCAATAACGTTGTTGTTAACTCTTATATAATAAATCTTATAATAAGTTTGTATACATTGTTTGTTTTGAATTATATGATATTATAGACATCTTCTAAGATACTACAATTTCAAGTATCTCAATTGTCTCTACCTACGGGTTACTCATTAATAATATTAAATATAATATATGGTTTAATCATATTTATAGTTGTTGTTATGAGTAATTAATTTTAAAAAGTTTATTTGCTTAAGATTTTAATTTCGATCATTGTAATTATTTAAAACATCAAACATTCTTTTTGTTTTTAAATATAACGATATATTTTTTATATATAATGTTATTTATAACTATAGTTGTTGTAAGTTATTTAAAATAACGTATTTGGAAACTGTTAATTATTTTAACTTGGTTTCAGAAATTTAACTTTTTTAAAATTTATTTGATGAATATTGTTAGTTTCTTTGATTGTTTTTAAAGATAACATTATAATTTTTTATATAATATTATTTTTAACTATTCTTATTGTAAGTTATTTTTAAGCTACTTATTTGAAAATTCTTAATGATTATAGAAAATAGTTTCATGGTTTTTTTGTTTATGTAAGATTACAATTTAGGTTTAACACTATAATTTATAACTTTTAACTATTTATAAAATAGTCACTCGATTATTTTTTAAGTTTGACTGAAATTTTGATTTAAATTAAACGTTTAACATTATAATGAAATTAATAATTTAACTATTTTGCATAAAATCATAAATTATACAAAATTGTGAGCTTAAAATGACAATTGCTCATATATGACAACATATCTAAACTAATAAGTTAACTATAATATGTTAAAAAGTTTAAGTCATAATTTTATAAATATAAGTAAAATATGATATTTTAATATTGTACTTTAGTTAATTTAGGATTAGAATTTAGTTTTTGCATTAATTTAATATTATTAACCAATTTATAATAATTATTAGAAAGAAATTGAAAAGTCATGGAGGTTTCAAATACATGTGGTGCAAGTAAAAATGTCTCTTTTATAAGTACTAGTTGTGAGACCCATATAGTACATGGGTTAATTTAAAAAAAAAAGTTAAATATAAAGGTCAAAATATTTGAAAACTTTGAATTTAGAAAAAAAATTTGAAAAATAATGAATGATTATAATGGAAATGTTTTTTATCTTTTAAATGTAAATAAATAATTTAAATAAATAAACAAGAGAAACTAATGAACTTTAATTTTGGGGATTTTGAAATTTAAAGGTAACTTCATTAATGAAATTGATATCCATTTATTACTACATTTATTGTAATTATTATATTAAAATATTACGTGGAATTTAATAAAATAGAAAACTCATAAAATGACATGTGGAAAAAAAATTAATTCAAAATAACTACAAAATGACATTTGGCAAATTGAATGAGAATGTGACAAGTGGCAAAAAAACCTTCATTTATTAGAGTAGATAGATAGATAGATAGTTCTCCTTCTTATCCAATGTAGGATCAACTGCAAGTGTTCACCCACCTTCACCCCCTTTATAGGGTTCGACGTCCATGTCGAACATATTGACTCGTGCCCCAACTCTGATACAAACTTGTAATGTTCCCAAAAATATAGAGTAAAATTTTCATTTTTAATCTACTAAATCCATTCATTACCATTTCCTCAAAAGATCATCAAAGTAATAAGTTATAGTTTCAAAACATCAAAGTGAAAAACATCAAAAACAGATAGTACGGAAACCTCCAGAGGATGCAATGCAGTGAAGCCTGGCTCTTCCCCTTACTACAAGAAGTACTTGAAACATTTAAACTTAAAGATGTAAACACAAAGTTTAATGAGTTCCCAAAGATACCACATACAACACATAACAATCGACGCCTCCCTACGAGTATGTTTCAACCATTGTAAATGCTATGGTTTACTCATAGTCTTACAAACACTTACGTTTTTATAGGCCCATTGCAGTCTTTCTTGCTATGGTCCTCACATGGTCTTTCATATAATTTTCATGGTCCCCTCATGGTCTTCCATACAATTTCATGGTCCCCCATGGTCTTTCATGCAAAAGTCACAAAGACAATCTAGCATATCATGACACCAAGTGTCCTACATAGTATAGTGAGAAGACTCGTCTCACCGACGAAGTAAACTAACACCATAACACACAAGGAAGTAAAGGTTGGTACTACACACCACCATATCAGAAAGCATACTTTACATCAATTTGATAAAGATTTCAAATGTAACCAATAACCATGTAAAGGACATACCTAACAATTACCAATTTTGCAACAATGAAAACATTTTGTCGAAATCAAGGCCCTTTTGCAAACCAACCGAGATTTATGCTGCTCACTATCACCATTAGATTATATTTTATCTTATAAATCCACGTACAATTAATAGTTTTTCCAACACTAAGTAGATCGGTAATTTAGTTAGGATAATTAAATTAAGTGATTTTTTAATTCTAAGGTACTAGTTATAAAAGATTTAGTAAGGCGAAGTGTCAAAACTAGAACAACTTCTAAGACTGATGGTTATGGGTCACACCCATACCCACATTATGGTTGCCACATCATCATCTTTTTCCATAACATTTACAAAACATCTAAAGGGGGGTGGTGTTCATTTTTGGATACGACATTGAGGAAGGAGAAAAACAAAGGAAGAAGAAAGAAAAACGGGTGATGAGGGGATGTTACCCTGACAACAGGAAGCAACGGGAAACCAAGGGGGTGTTAATGGCGTTATACCGGCGTTGAGGTGCCTTCACCTCAGCAAAACAGCTTTGTCCGTTGCCCACTCCGATCACTCTAAACAATGACAACATGGATTATAATGATCAGGTTCTAGTGAAATTTATTTTTAAATAGGTTGTACATATGCTAATGAATGGAAATCTATATGTAACATACTTAAAATCTAGTTTAGGATATTAGAATAAGTTAATATAATGGATTATTTATGTTGTTGGAAATATCTAAGTCCTGTAAACTGTAAACTAAGTTCAAAATTAAGAATTATGTCAGATATGTTCCAATGACCAGGTTTATGTAAAATTTATGTTTAAAATATTCATAATATATTGGAGAATGATAATTATAATCGTGAAACTATATTTATGCAAGAAATGGTAAAAATGAGTGGACAAAGTGGGAAATCTTATGAAGATACAAGAAGAATGAGATCAAGTGAAATGAGGCATATATTACTTACTTTTGGTTCGGTTTGTAGCTAAGAAAAATAGAAACAAGTAGCAAAATTCCTTCCTAATAAATAAAACTAACTCTCATTTGTCCTCTTTTAAATGCATTATGTCATATGACTTTTTCTTATTATTTTCATTTTATATTTTTTCCACAGATCATTTTATGGTTTTTCATTTTATTAAATTCCACATAATATTTAAATGTAATAATAAATACATATTAATTTATTAATGAACTGTAACATCACAAAATTCAAGACCAAAAATTTCATTTTTGATTTAACAATTCATAAACAGATTATGGAAAACATCATCGAGTTATATCATTTCATAAAAACCATAGATCATATGTCTTAAAATCATGTCATGAGATAATAATAATAATGTCAGAGTACAAATCCCAAGAACATCATAGTGCGGAAAATCGTGGTGTGATGCGTTGCTATCGTGTCGGCTCCATTCCCTTCGAAGAAGGACCTGAAACAAAAACAGAAAACCGTAAGCACAATGCTTAGTGAGTTCCTCCATCAAACTACATATCATACAATAAACATAATACCAGGCATATCTGGGTGCCCGACCTACCCTGTTGAGCATACCGGGGTGCTCAACCTACTCCTATCAAACATACCGAGATGTCCGACCTACTCTTGTCAGGGATATCTAGGTGCCCGACCTACCCTCCGGTTTATCTCAACCGGTTACAGAGACTATTTCACCCCTACCACTACCACATAGTAACATATCATAAACATATTGCTAGGTATGAATGGTTACTTTTTGGATTAGGTGTCTAAGCCCATAACTATAATTGGTATGTACTTTAATTGATAGAAGCAAAATCCTTTTGGGTTGCCTTCAAACTTGGCAATTGAATAGGAATATTGTTGGAGAGAGAAGAATGATTTATTAATTTATTACTTGGTTAATAAATTAATTTATAAATGTATTATGGATATAATATATTAATTAGAAATCATATTGTTTAATTAATATTTAATCAGAAATTAATTTCGAATTAATTTTGGGATTAAAGGAATTAACTAAAACTGTAGGGACTAAAGGTGACAATGTTCAAAAGTTGAGCATTGAGAATTCTAAAACCTCCCTTAGAGGGATGGAACGAAATCTAGAGTGTCCTAGGGTTTCCTTGGGCTCTAAGGGTGCCTTGGAAGCCTTAGGGAGGAAGTTAAGAGATTAGGGTTATGTAAGATACACCTGCCTTATCATAAACATTCCTTATCAGCTATAAACCCTTATAGGGCTGGATTTCGTCTAAGGGCAATCCAAGAGAGGCTAGGGCCGAATTTTTCACTTCCCTTCTCTCTCCATAGTAATCCTTGGTTGCTAGGTTCGTTTGTGAGCCATTAGAGGCGCGACACTTGTGGCGCTTGCTACCAAAGTTCAAGATCTTCAAGGATTTGATTGTTATTACAATATAACAATAAAGGTATGTATGTTAACCCTAATTAAATGTTAATTTCGAAAAATTACATGTGCCTCCTAGGGTTTCTAGTTTTTGTGTTCAATGCTTGTATGTCTAATAGTGAAAACATAGATTGTGACATCCCCATTTTCATAGCTAGAAAAGACCTATTTTGTTTATGCTTTGTTTGAAAATCAGAGTAACATTTTAAATAAAAGTGTTGCGGAATTTGTCCCAAAACAAAATATGATAAAGATTTATCAAAATCATTTCCATAGAAATGTATTTCATTAAAAAGACTCGGTATGTCATGTTCGATACAGATCATAAGCATAAACAATACAACATAAGCCTTACTACGCACTCACCTGCAACACATAGCACGTAATTTATATAAAATACTTCATATCTATGTGTAAGCTGAAAGTAACTATGCACTCACCTGAAAGGTGGTGACTCAGCACTCGGACAACGCTTCGATACTCTTAAAACGATATTCCTTCGATAAAACCTAGTATCGATACCACTAGGGTTTAGTCTAACGATAACCGCGACAAATTAATTGTCTGACTATTATTATTATTATATAAGCGTTAATAACACTCAATATAACTCATAATAATAGCCCAAATAATTATTTTAAGGACCTAATAACATTCCTATAATTATTTGAAAGCTATATAAAAAATTGCGTAAGCGTAGCATACTTACAGCGACTTTTATCGAAAACCGGAACTTAATTGGAGCAGCGTTTTGAAACCGAAAAACTCCTTTTTCTTGGGACTCCAGGAGCCTCGAGGCTTCCTTAGGGTGCTAGGGGGTTTTTCTAGGGTTTAGGGGGGTTTGGGGTTGTAGAGAGAGAAAGATTGTAGAGAGAGAAGTGAAAAATGGGTGAGAAATGAAGCTGCCTTCGCTGCCTTTTATAGCCTGCGAGGCCTCGGTACGCTAGGCGTACCTCGGACCTACATTGGGCGTAATGGCTCGGATAAGATCAGAAGGTGGCATCCTCCAAAGGGCGCGACGTGGCTCAAGCTGGACCGTAGGAGGCCGAAGTACGCGAGGCGTTCCGTCCTCGCACGCGGCGCATAAGGAGAACGCTGGGCGTCCAATGCGAACGTTGGGCGTCCGAGAGGCGACGTGTCGGCCATCCGAAGCGAGCCGTGATCAGCAAGCGACGGTCAGGATCTTGCCACGTCATCGTTCTAGCATCAGATTTCACAATTTCACTTTCCAACTTTTTAATTTTATATTATTAACAGGCCGGGACAGGATTGGTCCGTTAAATCCTCATAACTTTTTCATCCGACATCCGTTTTCGCACATCTTTTTCTCGTTACGCTGCTCTCAATGAGATCTTCGATTCTCGTTTAGGTCGTGTCGGCTAAAAATCACTCGATCTAATATTCAAATTTCGGGTTGTACACTGCTATTCCGAAACTTCGAAAAATCATAACTTCTTCTGACGAAGTCAGATTTGGGCGTTCTTTTTATCGATGTTCTTAGTTTAACATATTCTACGACTTTTGTTTAGATCGCTAAGGCTAAATATCGCTCTATCATAAATTCACTATTTACGTTTCCCGGTATCGTGTCGGTTCTGTCGCGAAACTTCGACGGGTCATAACTTCTTCGTTATAACTCGGATTTCGGCGTTCTTTATATCTACGGAAACCTTGAGACATATTATACAGCTTTATGTAGAGATATCGGGATTATCTGACACATTAATTTTGACGCTTATTTTTATTCTTTATTAATTATACATTTATAATTAAATTATAATCTTATAAATACACATAATTCACGTAATACTCAAATATTTTATCTTTATTACTTCAAAAAGAGTTACAAGAGTTGACCTAGACTATTACATTTCCAAAAATGCTTAGTCTTGAAACCCGGATGTTACAATTCTCTCCCCCTTAGGATGATTCCGTCCCGGAATCATGCATCAGCAAACAGATGCGGATAGCGTCAGCAAACAGATGTGGATAGCGACTCATCATGTCATCCTCTGTTTGCCAAGTGAGATTCGGCCCATTCAAATGTTTCCATCGGACTAACACTAAGTCGACTGTGACATCCCCAAAATCTCGGCCAGAAAAGACCGATTTTCATTTATGCTTTTAAAATAATTTCAGAGTAAATCCTTTTGATTTGAAAGAGTTACGAAATTTGTTCCCAAAAACAAAACATGATAAAACAATGTTTACCAAAGCATTTCATAAAAGAAATGTATTTTCATTATATAATCAAAACTCGGGGTGTCATGTTCCGATACAGACCAATAAGCATAAACGATAACATTACAAGTCATTCAACAAATATATACATATACAGACTTGTAAACAAAACAACTTGATGGTTCATCCATCTTATGCCCTCGCGCCACTTCCTGTAATACAAATAAAACTGAGTGGGTCAGGCTTGGGAGCCTGGTGAGCATATAGGGTTTTCAACCCACACTAAATAATCATATTTAATTTCCACCAACCAACAATAACCCAATTACCCATTCCCGTTATTCTCACTTTATGTCCCTAAAACAACTAACATAAGGGACCTAGTCTAAGAATATTTCATCGGGGCGACAACACATGCTTCGGGGGTTCCTCAGCAATATAAGTCAAATAAGGCAACCATGAGGGGGATGGAGTACAGCAAATGAACACCCGAGTTCATTAACACCTACAGGTGGCGAACCTGCTAATGTTTCCACAAGACTATCTAGAAAAGTCCGTGGTCGTCATCTAAACTCCGCTAGATGACTAAATCAAACAACAACGAGGCCTCTCATCTGTTTTATTACACACCAACTATCTACCCATGTTCTACCCAACATATTAGTAGATAAAATATACATTTTTATACATAGTTTTGAAAACCTGTATAGCATGCTTTAATCAATACATATTCCACATAACAGATGAGGCACACACACACACATAACACGTATTTCATAGAGAATAAATCATATCTATGAGATAGAAGAAAGTGAATACACATTCACACATATAAACAACAATATACTTAATACACTCAAACCATACTTGTATTATTATCGTGTTTATGAAAGGTAGTTTACACTCACTTGATCAAAAGATGATCGGACAACACTACGACTTGCAGAAGTAGTAAATCTCAGCAGATCTGGAAGATCTTCACAAAAATCGAACTTCTCGCGGGCAGAGCTTCGGCTCGGGAATCGCACTTCTCGGGATCTCGGGAGCGCGAAACTTCCTTCTTAACTTGGATATGAGATCCGGGGTGTCGGGATGGCTTCGGGGGTTTACACGCAGAGCTTCGACACAAAATGGAGGAGAAATGAGCAAATAAGCCCGGAACCCTCGCATCCTATTTATAGGAGGCTGGAGCCTCGGAGTACGCGGGGCGTACTGGTCCGAAATCGTCATTGCGTTCGTCATCCGAAGAACTCGAGTGCGAAGGTCGTCATGCTTCGCTGTACGCGGGGCGTACAGCAGTACGCTGGGCGTACTTCGGATCGGATCGCTGACTCCCCTTCGGATAATGCCAGATTTTCCAATTAAAATTAAATACAAATTATTTAATAAACTTCAGAAATTCATATCTTCTTCATACGAACTCCGTTTTCGACGTTCTTTATATCCACGCGAAGGTGAGACTACGCTCTACAACTTTCGTTTAGACTCCGTCGGCTAATTTTAACTTTATTTTTATTATTTATTTTTAATAGGCCGGGACAGAAAAACTTCGTTATAAATTCATAACTTCTTCGTTTGACGTCCGTTCTCGCCTAACTTTTCATCGTTTCGATACCAACAACGAGACCTTCGATCCTCATTTAGATTGTTTCGGCTAAAAACCGCTCGATCTCAAATCGAGTATTTCGGGCTGCACACCGCTAAGCCGAAACTTCGATAAATCATAACTTTCTCATACGAAGTCAGATTTGGGCGTTCTATATATATTTGGAAACCTCGTTTCAACTACTACAACATTAACCAAAGATATCAAGTTTATTTTACACTTCAATTTTGACGCTTATTTTTATTCTTAATTAATCAAACCACATAATTAAGCAATTAAGCACAAAACACATAATACTCAAATAATACACTTCTATTATTTCAAAACGGGTTACAAAGGTTAACCTAGACTATTACATTGCTAAAAAAAATGGCAAGCCCGGAAACACAGGCGTTACACATCTTGCGTCGTAACTTCTTAGTCTTACGGTCAACAATTGCCTCGGGCTCTTCGATCAGCCTTTTGTTCTCATCCATCCTTAACTCTGAGATTGGAATTATGTCGGGAACATCTCCCGTGAATTTCCTTAAATAACACACATGGAAGGTGTTATGAATACCATTGAGTTCTTCAGGCAATTCCAGCTTGTAAGCTTGGTTCCCAATCTTCTGAAGAACTTTGAACGGTCCAATAAACCTTGGACTTAACTTTCCTCGTTTCCCAAATCATATAAGTCCCTTCCACGGTGAGACTTTAAGCAAAACGGAATCCCCAACTTCGAAGGTTATCGGTCGTCTTTTCTTGTCAGCATAGCTCTTCTGACGATCCTGGGCTGCTAACATTCTTTCCCTAATCACTTTCAACTTCTCAACAGTCTCATGGACTATCTCGGGGCCCATAAACTGCTTCTCTCCGGCTTCAAGCCAACAAGACGGCGTACGCCACTTCTGTCCATACAAGGCTTGATAAGGTGCCATCTTGATGCTCGAGTGAAAACTATTGTTGTAGGAAAATTCTACCAGAGGTAAGTGCTCATCCCAATTCCCTTGGAATTCGAGGGTACATGCTCTCAGCATATCTTCCAATGTCTGAATCGTTCTTTCACTCTGACCATCAGTTTGCGGGTGGTAAGCAGTACTCAAACACAACTTTGTACCCAACTCCTCTTGTAGACTCCTCCAAAACCTCGATGTGAAACGACTATCACGATCTGATACAATCGTAAGAGGGACACCATGAAGTCTTACAATTTCCTTCACGTAAGCATTTGCGAGCTTATCCGTAGACCACTTCTCGTTGGCTGCTATGAAGTGTGCACTCTTGGTGAAACGATCCACGACTACCCAAATCATGCTGTGTCCGCTCTTCGTCCTGGGTAGTTTAGTCACAAAATCCATGGTGATGTCTTCCCATTTACCCATGGGTACAGGTAAAGGTTCTAAACTCCCATACGGTTTTTGATGTTGTGCCTTAACTCTCGCACATGTTACGCACTCGGCCACATACTTCGCAACATCGAGCTTCATCGTCGGCCACCAGTAGTAGGGTTTTAGGTCCCTATACATTTTAGTGCTACCGGGATGAATTGAGTACATGGTCTTATGTGCTTCTTCCATCAGAAGATCTCTTATTCCTCCCGTCTTAGGTATCCAAATTCGATCTTGGAATACCTTCAGTCCTCGACTGTTTGTACCGAACACTAACGTTCTTCCCAAACGTTCTTCCTTTCGGTCATTCTTCTCTAAAGCTTCTTCTTGAGCTTTCCTGATACTTTCCACAATCGTCGAGACGACTTCAATTCTTAACGCTCTTGGCCTTTTCCTTTCAAGATTGACTTTTCGACTGAGAGCATCAACAACAATATTTGCTTTACCTGGGTGGTAAAGTATCTCACAATCGTAGTCCTTGAGTAATTCTAGCCAGCTTCGTTGCCTCATGTTCAACTCCTTCTGATTAAAGAGGTACTGGAGACTCTTATGATTAGTGAAGAGTTTGCACTTCGTGCCGTAGAGGTAATGCCTCCATATTTTTAAGGCAAATACTACCGCTGCCAACTCCAGATCATGAGTGGGGTAGTTCTTTTCGTGCTCTTTCAATTGTCGAGATGCGTATGCTATCACCTTTTCTCTTTGGGTCAAAACACAACCCAACCCGACTCCAGAAGTGTCACTATAAACCGCAAAATCTTCGACTCCATCGGGTAGAGAAAGTATCGGTGCTTCACATAACTTCTTCTTTAGTTTCTCGAATGCCTCATCGTGCTTCTCACTCCATGTATACGTAGCTCCTTTATGAGTCAAAGCTGTTAATGGAGCAGCTATCGAAGAAAAGCCTTGGATAAATCGTCGATAATATCCGGCTAATCCTAGAAAGCTTCGAATCTCCGTGGGACTCTTTGGACGTTCCCACTTCATTACAGCCTCGATCTTTGCGAGGTCAACCATTATTCCCTCCTGGTTAACAACATGACCCAAGAATTGGACTTCCCGTATCCAAAAGTCGCATTTTGAGAACTTTGCAAAAAGCTTCTCCTTCTTCAACACTTCTAATACTTCTCGTAGATGCTTGCCATGCTCCTCTTGGCTTTTCGAGTAGATGAGAATGTCGTCGATGAATACTATCACGGATTTATAGAGGAATGGCTTACAAACCCTATTCATCAAATCCATGAAAGCTGCTGGAGCATTGGTTAGTCCGAACGACATAACCAAGAACTCGTAGTGTCCATATCTTGTTCTGAATGCAGTCTTCTCAATATCCTGCTCTCTCACCTTCAGCTGATGATATCCTGACCTAAGATCGATCTTTGAGAAGTAGCTCGAACCTTGCAGCTGATCGAATAGGTCATGAATCCTCGGCAATGGATACTTGTTCTTCACCATTGCCTTATTCAACTCTCGGTAGTCTATACACATTCTCATGCTTCCGTCCATCTTCTTCACGAATAACACCGGAGCTCCCCAGGGTGATGAACTAGGTCGAATGAAACCGTTGTCCAACAGCTCCTGAAGTTGCGTCATGAGCTCCTTCATCTCCGTCGGTGCTAATCGATATGGTGCTTTCGCTATCGGTGTTGTTCCTGGTAACAAGTCTATACGAAACTCTACTTGTCTATCAGGTGGTAATCCGGGAAGATCTTCGGGAAAGATTTCCGGATAATCACACACAACTGGTATATTCTGCACCTCTTTCTTTTCTTTCTTAGCATCGATTACGAATGCCAAGTACGATGCACACCCTTTGGACAAACATTTCCTGGCTTTCATCAGGGAGATGATTCTAGAATTCACTTTACATTTGTCCCCGTACACCATAAATGATTCTTTTCCGGGTGGGTTTACCCTTACTATTTTCTTTCGGCATTGAATCTCGGCATCGTTGGCGCTAAGCCAATCCATACCCAAAACGATGTCGAAGCCGTTTAACTCTATGGGTAATAGCTCTTCGTGGAATTCGTTTCCGTTTAGGTCAATGACGATGTTCCTAATACGATTACTAACAGGTACGAATTTGCCACTGGCAACTTCTACAATCAGGGCATTATCTAGTTTTTCTACAGGCAATGCTAATTTCACACCAAATTTATGCGACACAAAGGAGTAGTTGGCTCCGGAATCAAATATTATATTTGCAGGCAAACCATTTACAAGAAAGGTACCTGAAGCGACGTCTGCTGCCTCCTTCGCAGCCTCGAGGGTCATCTGGAAGGATCTCGCCTTCGGCTTCGGTGGTATGTTGGGTCTTCCTGCCTCCTTCTTCTTCGGGCAGTCCTTCAAAATGTGCCCTTCTTCATTACACCCACAACAGGCCTTCTAGTTGAGGGTGCATTCATTGGCATAGTGCCCAGGCTTTCCGCATTTGAAACAAGTGACCCCTCCGTCACACTTGCCAGAGTGCTTCTTCTTGCATTTGTCACACCACTTCGCTTCTGATCCTCCTCCTCTCGAACCAGACTTCGAGAATCTACTCTTCTTGTTGGACTTCGAGGATCCATCGAACTTCCGTTTCTTACCAACCTCAGCCCTTTCCAGGCCTCTCTCCTTTTGTTGGGTCTCCACATTCTTAGCTGCTCGAACAACTGATTTCAGAGTGGTTGCCATCTTGACTGTTGGGCCAAAGTCATCCGGCAGTCCGTTTGCGAACTTCTCAATTTTGGAAAGTTCGGTTGGCACTAGGTATGGGAACAACTTCATCTTTTCCGTGAATGCAACAACATAGTCATCGATGCTCATCCCCTTCTTCAAATTTTGGAACTCATTGTTCAGATCAATCAGGTCTATCTCTGAACAGTATTGCGCCTTCAGTTGTTCCAAGAACTCGTCCCATGACATCTTCAGAGCTTCTCCTCGTGGCATTGTATCTGCCAATAGCTTCCACCAGCTAAAGACTCCAGTTTTTAGTTGCCTTACAGCAAAGACAGTCTTCTGCTTCTCGCAGCAGTCGCAGCTCTCAAACACCATCTCCATCTCGGAGATCCAGTCCATAATCTCAACAGGCTTTGGGCTTCCTGAGAGACTTGGTGGTTTTGCACCCAAGAAATTTTTGTACATCCGCCCATCCTTGTTGTTTCTCCCTTCTAGGCCATCCCTTTGCTTACCTTGAGTCCATACTTGACTCATTTGGCGGCTGTAGTTCGCTTCCTCAGATTGCTCGGGAACTGGCTCCGTCGGTTCAACATGTATGGTAGGTTCGTCCCTATTTTCGTGGAGCATCCGTCTCATTTCTTCCCTTTGTTCAGCTAGCATAGCCTGAATCATGGCTTGAACTCCAGCCATGGTGACTGGCTCAGGTGCAACTTCTTCAACAACAGGTATTTGCTGAACCATTGGGGGTTGGTTCCTATCTCCATTTGCGTTCATGTTTCTGCTACGGGTCCTTGCCATCTTGATCTATACACCGAATAAGGTGAATTTAGATCTTTATTTAGGACTGATGTTCAAATCATCCTTATCTCTCCGAAACGTTTATATGGTAGTTCTAATATCGTAGTCGTACGTTTAGAATCCTAAACACATAAGGTTTCCAGACCGGTCGGCAACAGACCATAGATCCGTACGAATAGCAGCATATCAGGCACAAAGCATTTAGCACATAAAAGCATTTTAGGCACAATTCCTAAAATAAGCTAGTGCTCACACCTCACAATCATCGCTTAGCATTCTAAGTTTAAGTCTAGAAATCCTACAAATTCCTAGTTCGCTTAAACTAATGCTCTGATACCAACTGTGACATCCCCATTTTCACGGCCATAAAAGACCTATTTTGTTTATGCTTTGTTTGAAAATCAGAGTAACATTTTAAATAAAAGTGTTGCGGAATTTGTCCCAAAACAAAATATGATAAAGATTTATCAAAAGCATTTCCATAGAAATGTATTTCATTAAAAAGACTCGGGATGTCATGTTCGATACAGATCATAAGCATAAACAATGCAACATAAGCCTTACTACATTATTTCATAACTACAGGCCTATATCCGTAAATCCTCATCCAAAACATCACATCTATGCTCGAGCGCCACTACCTGTAATACATAAAACTGAGTGGGTCAGGCTTGGGAGCCTGGTGAGCACATAGGGTTTTCAACCTACAATAAATAAGTTTATTAAATTCATCAATCAACAATAACCTGATTACCCGTTCCCGTTATCCTCACTTTTACGTCCCTAAACACCTATCATAAGGGACCTAGCCTAAGGATCATCATCAGGATGGACACTACTGCTAAGGGGATTCCTTAGCAATAAATGTCCTTAAGGCAACCATGTGGGGGATGGAGTACACCGATGAACACATCGTTCACAAATACCTACAGGTTGCGAGCCTGCTAGCGTTCCACTGGACTGTCTAGAAGAGTCCGTGGTCGTCATCCATACTCCGCTAGATGACAGAATCAACAACATCAACATTGAGGCCTCTCATCATTTTATCACACATCACCTATTACATCTACCCATGTTTTACCCCAACATTTTCTTAGATATAAAATACGTATACAGTTTAAATCATTGAAAACATGTATAAAAACGTTCATCCAGCATAGATAGCAAGTATTCAGATAATATGCACACATAGCACGTAATTTATATAAAATACTTCATATCTATGTGTAAGCTGAAAGTAACTATGCACTCACCTGAAAGGTGGTGACTCAGCACTCGGACAGCGCTTCGATACTCTTAAAACGATATTCCTTCGATAAAACCTAGTATCGATACCACTAGGGTTTAGTCTAACGATAACCGCGACAAATTAATTGTCTGACTATTATTATTATTATATAAGCGTTAATAACACTCAATATAACTCATAATAATATCCCAAATAATTATTTTAAGGACCTAATAACATTCCTATAATTATTTGAAAGCTATATAAAAAATTGCGTAAGCGTAGCATACTTACAGCGAATTTCATCGAAAACCGGAACTTAATTGGAGCAGCGTTTCGAAATCGAAAAACTCCTATTTCTCGGGACTCCGGGAGCCTCGGGGCTTCCTTAGGGTGCTAGGGGGTTTTTCTAGGGTTTAGGGGGGGGGGGGGGGTTGGGGTTGTAGAGAGAGAAAGATTGTAGAGAGAGAAGTGAAAAATGGGTGAGAAATGAAGTTGCCTTCGCTGCCTTTTATAGCCTGCGAGGCCTCGGTACGCTGGGCGTAATGGCTCGGATAAGATCAGCAGGTGGCATCCTCCGAAGGGCGCGACGTGGCTCAAGCTGGACCGCAGGAGGCTGAAGTACGCGAGGCGTTCCGTCCTCGCACGCGGCGCGTAAGGAGAACTTTGGGCGTCCGATGCGAACGATGGGGGTCCGAGAGGCGACGTGTCGGCCATCCGAAGCGAGCCGTGATCAGCAAGCGACGGTCAGGATCTTGCCACGTCATCGTTCTAGCATCAGATTTCACAATTTCACTTTCCAACTTTTTAATTTTATATTATTAACAGGCCGGGACAGGATTGGTCCGTTAAATCCTCATAACTTCTTCATCCGACATCCGTTTTCGCACATCTTTTTCTCGTTACGCTGCTCTCAACGAGATCTTCGATTCTCGTTTAGGTCGTGTCGGCTAAAAATCACTCGATCTAATATTCGAATTTCGGGCTGTACACTGCTATTCCGAAACTTCGAAAAATCATAACTTCTTCATACGAAGTCAGATTTGGGCGTTCTTTTTATCGATTTTCTTAGTTTAACATATTCTACGACTTTCGTTTAGACCGCTAAGGCTAAATCTCGCTCTATCGTAAATTCACTATTTACGTTTCCCGGTATCGTGCCGGTTCTGTCGCGAAACTTCGACGGGTCATAACTTCTTCGTTATAACTCGGATTTCGGCGTTCTTTATATCTACGGAAACCTTGAGACATTTTCTACAACTTTATGTAGAGATATCGGGATTATCTCACACTTTAATTTTGACGCTTATTTTTATTCTTTATTAATTATACATTTATAATTAAATTATAATCTCATAAATACACATAATTCACGTAATACTTAAATATTTCATCTTTATTACTTCAAAAAGAGTTACAAGAGTTGACCTAGACTATTACATTGACAAAAATGCTTAGTCCTGAAACTCGGGCGTTACATAGATCCTCAAATTAGGGTTGCATGCACACATAAGATTGTTTGTTTTGTATAAAACCCATCAGTGGTATCAGAGCCTTTGGTTTTGTTTTCAATTGGATTTGATACAAGAGTTTGAACATGACATATTAGGGTTTATGGCTAATAAACCCTAAGGATTGGATTTTCGAAATTAGGGTTCCTTAATCCTAGTTTTTGAAATTTTATTAGGGTTTCTTAAACCCTTTTCTTAGGCCTCAAGATTTCGAAATTTTAGGGTTTCCTAACCATATGGATTTTTGAAATCATGATAAGGATTGAAATCCTTGCCTTCCTCCCCAAGATAAGATTCCTAAATTTTAGGATTAGGATAATGTCATCTTTTGTAATTATCCCTTTAATTGTTTAAGTAGATAATTGAACATTCTTGAATTATCCCATCCCAAATTTTCGAACTTTAGGGATAAAGAGATTAGGTTAAATTAATTGTTTAATTTAAATGAATAATTCTACATGATTTAGTAATTTAAATTAATTGTTTAATTTTGGATGATTATTAACTCAAAGTTTTTAATATTTAAGATTTTAAATTAAAAGGTTTTAATTTTCGAAAAATTTTAAATTTGACTAAAACCCTAGTATTTTGAAAAGTTCAAATCACACCCTTTTGGTTTTATTAAATTAATTAAGTGTGTAACTAAAAGAGAGTTAATAAATCCATAATGATATGGTTTATATTTAATTAAATTAAAAGGTATAATTTATTAAATTAGACCACCTAGTATTTTAAAAGTTTAAAATACACGCTTATACTATATAAAATAAAAAGTCTAATATATTATAAGTAAAGAGTCAGTCTTACCGTTAGTAGACCTTATTCACGAAGCTAGTCTGTAAGGGGTGTTTAAGGAAATTACCTATAAAATGACGAACTAATGGGTATCCACTCTTACGCACCGCACTCTTGACTAGTGGAGGGTCGTTAGCCAAACAGGTAGGATAGGACACAACCTTCCATTACAAGTATAATGAAAAACGAAGTAACAAAACACTTTTATAAATTCCTAAATCTTAGTTACTTTAGGAAAAATGTGGAATTAGTGCTAATCCATGAAATTGCACATTGCACCCTTATTGGTCAATTAGTGGAGCGTGTGTGGTTAACCGGCACACTAATATGGGACCAACGAAGGATGGCAATGGGTAGCTTGATGTTTATCATAGATCAATAGAGCGTGTGTGGTTAACCGACACATTGATTAGGTGATATGTAACATCGAGAGTACCAAGCTAATTTGCATGGTTATCCACACCTTGTTTGTGATCCTCGACATCCCAGTCACAAATGAAGGGCACAACCGAGATTTAAACATGCCATTGAAAAGTTCAATGAATATCAAAAGATCTAGGAGTTTCAATTCATTTAAAACTTAAATTTATTTTCGTTTTTCATGGTGGAAATTGGTAAATCGTCATTTACCTACCTTCAAATGTTCTGCAATTTGGATTACGGCATCCCTCTTCCAAATTGTAGAACATTGTGTTGGATCCTATCCTTAATATCTCATTTGTGTGTTTTATTAAGGACTCAATCAACTGACTCGAATTTTCTCCCGTTTTATATATGTATGATTCTAACTATGGTCTTCCCAAATCCCTTGGAACAAGCTTTCCACATGAAGATGATATTCCACGATTCGATCGAGGAACAAGAGATTGTAACGTCGTGATTTTTCACTCCATTTTTTTCTTTTTAAAACTTTTATTTAACAGAATACGTTAGCGGAAGACTTAGTTTTTTTTTTATTATTATTTTCAACCATTCCAAAAACCACACGTTACCATTTTCATAAACCAACATTCAACCGTTTAATTATGGCAAAAAAAAAAGGGTTCAAAGAAAAATAAAAACCAAACGTGCTCAAGTGGCATCTTCATTAAAACTAACTACCCAAAACGAACCCAACCTCACCAAGCCATGCTCCTAAGCTAGCTGTACCAATCAAAAGCATCCAACAAAGAAACAAGTGTTAGCAACCGCTACGTGAGCCGACAAGTTGTACACAAAAAAAAAAAAAAAAAAAAGAAAAACACAATTCTCATAAGGGTCATCCATGCAAATCATGATAATAGCATAGTCAAGAAAAACAAATAGCATGATATCTTAATTTAATTCAATCATATAGTTTTCAACTTAACTCAACCGATCATCACATATAATTTAATTCACCGTTGATTATATGTGATATTTAATTCAACCGATTAACTATTTTGGGGTTCCTTAGGGAGAGACTACCCAACAACTTAACCCCGTTCACTACTCGTGTGCTCAGCCAGTTTAGTGCTCTAAGTGGCTCATGACTTCCACCCGAATACACCAACCCCAAGACTTCCACTTTCGCTACTCCGACTTGCAAAGTACAAGTACTTTACGGTGTCGTTCAGGATCGGTACAAACGGTGCTAATTCCAACGATACACCTCCCGATTCCCACGTGATGTTTGATCCGGCCACACCATAAAACCAACACCACTCCAGTTCCCGTACACCGAGGTGCACACGAACCACGACCATCTAGAAAAGTTCGTGTAACTAATCACCGTTATGGCTTAAGCTCTTTCAACCCATTAGGCTTGCAAGGTTCTACCCATGTCACCGTTATACCCCGCAAAAGCATGCATACACCATAATAATCATATTACTCTTACAACTTAAACGAGTAATTATCATGTAATGAAGTTCATTAAGAAGTCACCATACATTAGCATATAACTACAAACTCATGAAACACCGTATCCGCCTGCAATTTACAACGTTCACATAACATGAATATCCCCATAGCAACTGATGCCAAGGAATAACCACACATAAGATGCAAAAAGAACATATTTTCAATAATTATAACAAAAATCTAGCATGAATCCTAATTTGCATCAACAATCCACCTATGAGATGTGGTTTTCGGTTATGTACTAAAGTCAACAAAAATTGTCGACTCACCTTATGTTTGAAGCGAGTTCTCCTTTCTAACTCAAGCCTTGACCCTTCTTGAAATTGTCAAGTTTTCACCTAATAATCACACATACCAAGCAATCATCAAAATGGGGTCCAAGTTTCATTAACACCTTTAATTTCTTAATGGGTTACATATTTTTTAAAGTTTCACAGCTTGACCACTGTTCAGTGTTTTGGTCATAAAACAGAATCTGTAACTCCGATTGGGCTGAATCCAGACTTTCTGAAAACTAGACTCAATTTCCTACATTTTATCCAGAGAGGGGCATCGGCCAATTATGCTCAGATTAGCAGCTACAGCCCTTGCAAGATAGGGTAAAGTTGTTGTGCAGATTTCCAATAATTGCCAAAAATCACCATATGATTTATGACTTGGACAAAAGGTCAAAGAAACACGAATTAACACAACAAAACTTGAATGAAGGTACTAAGACATAACTTAAGTGGTTTATGAAAAAAAACAAGAATTGACCAAAAGGTGATTGAAAGTAAGATTCCTTAATGCATCAACACCAAAAGTCCACATACACCAATAAAGACTTCTTTTAGTTCAAACCAAGATACATATAGGGATGAAATTTTAGGGAACTTTAGACACATATTTTGTGGTTTTCAAGTTTGTTGTTTCAGCCTCCAAGTCATGGTTTTGAAGGCCAAAATACAAACAATACCACCAAGAGTTGTGAGGACTTTCAAGCTAGAGTTTTGATATAATCTTTGCTAGTTCAAACAACAACATAATTACCCATATATCAAAACTTCTAGGGGCTGTTTTGAGGGTCTTAAAGAATGTTCAAAACATGAACTCTATGCAGGAAATTACTCTCAAAACTTGAAATAAAGGACAAGCTTCACCCCAAAGCAATTCAATTAGTCTCCAAGTTTGAAATCAATTCATGAATACCAATTCCAGTATATGAAGGAACATTAGCAAATATCAACCAAAGATAACATCACAGTGATTGAAAATCAATCATACAGTACACTATGATTGAGATTATGTACAAGAAGAGAATTTTTTTGTCAATTGAGAAGCAATTCAACGCCAACAACGAAATTAATTGCAACCCAATTGAGAAATTAACATAACAGAAGGGAGATTCAAGAGATTAACAAAGTGTGTGACTGACCCAACGAATTTGACACAGGAATCGGTGCCCACAGCCCTGCTTATGCCGATTGCTACTTCCCCCGTTTGCCAATCGTTTCTTTTTCCTTCTCCTTGATCGACACTGCTGGAACGATGGCCAAAAAGCAGATTTTTTTTTTCGTTTGTTCTCTGTCGACGTCAAGCAGGAAAACGTAGGCATGGTTGGGCTCGCTTCTTAACTCGCACGAGAGGGAAACGAATTTGGGAATAGAATCGGTCCAATTCCATGGGGGTTATATCTGATTTTCACTCCTCAACCCCTCCAATTTTGATTTTTAGCACCTTTCACCCCTAACCCTAGGCAAACTGACAATACAAGTTTTTTTTTTTTGACATCTCAACCCTTCAACTTGATTTACATCCTTTCATGAATTATAATGACATAATTAAATTATTTCACCCAAATTTGTTATTATAAATATATATTTTCCCACTATATATTATTTAATTTATTTTTCTTTTAAAATAAAAGAATATATTGCATAATGGAGCTAACCTTACCGACGAAGAAAATTTGGGTCGTTACAAGATCATGCTTCACTTCCTCGATGTCCTCCTATTGTTCTCCCTAACCTACAAGTTCAAGGCTTGAAAAGTTCAAGATCACTCAAGCCCTTTTGGCAAGTAAACATGAAGAAGGAAAGTCAGTGTGTGCACACATCTTAGAGATGAAATCGCACATTGATAAGTTAAGAATGTTGGGAGTCATTGTCTGTGAGAAGCTGGCTGTTGACCGGGTTCTTCAATCGCTTCCTGACTCATATAGTGAGTTCGTAAGAGAGTACTATATGATGGACCACGACATGACCCTCATCGATCTAACCTATTTGCTTGTTGCTGCTGAATCAGAAATGATTTGGCGCACTGGAGAAGCAAAGTTAACTGGTAGATCTGCCTTGCAAACCTCCATGGACATAGGCAATGGAAATGAAAGGCCTGCCATGGTCAAAAAGTTTGACCATAAGAGAAAGGAAAAGTCTGAGGTAGTTTCATGCGCTATTCCAAAAGAGTCAATTTGCTTTTATTGCCAAGAGAAGGGGCATTGGAGACGAAGCTGCCCTCTCTACCTGAGAGATCTAAGAGATGGGAGAGTCAAGACGTATGACTCTATTTAAGGTAAAATCCATTAACTAACTCGGTAAGTTCCTATTTTTGATTCTTAATACATTATGTAATAAGATTAAATTTTTGATGTTTTGTAGAATCGAAGAAAAGAGAGGAAGCTTAAAGGAAGAAGTAAACTGAGTCTGATCGCGAAGAAATGGATTTCGATCGCATGATTCGATGATCGGATTTTTGGAGCTGCTACTTTTAGAGTTATGATAGATTGCTTAGGAATATGTAATAGCGTAGTTTTTCATTTGAACTGCATTGTAAGGACAAGTTTTTCCGCACCTTTTATAAATAAAATAAATTTTTATTTTTGTTTTATTTATTTATTTCCTTGCAATGGCATGTATGAAAAATTGATGTTTGTGTATTTCTAGTTTTAGCAATGTTGAAATGGATGTGATTCTTAGTTATGTTATTTGTGGAAATGTCGAGAATTTACCAAATAAGGAAGGATTCTTGTCGCCCGAGTTTCAATTGGACAGAAACTTGGAATCATACAAATTGTATTGTATGATGAATGAGAACCTTCATATTTGGAAAATTAAGACTAATTCCTTGACAAAGAGTCAAGTGAAGGACTAGGAGAACTGGTACACAATGTTGTGCACTAGTCAAGTCCACCACAAAGAACAATAAGATTATTCGTCATGATTTACTAAAAGTCTAGTAACTGTGGTTATGCTTACAAGATTAAGTGTAATTTTGAATCATTGAAAAGTTTCAATGTATGGCAGAACAAATAAGAAGAATCAATTAGGCAGAAAGATAAAAGTTTCTCCAATCTAAGAAGAAGGGAGAGTACTTTTGTATCGTGTTTTATTATCATATTATTGATTATGAAACCATGTCACAGTTAATCCTCTAAGGACATCTTAGTGCACTAGTACGGCTAAGAAGAGGAATCAGAAATTGTTGAAATGGTTAAATCAAAAGGATGAGTCATACTTCTTTCCAAAAACAAGTCTTAGAGTCATACTCCACGATTGTGAATTGAGTGATACATCTTAAGAAGTTCTAACACACTCTTCAAATGTGAAGTAGAAAATTGTTTTTCTTACTCTTTCACGTTTAAAATTGGTAAATTGTGATGTCTTGGATAAGACATAGACCAACTAATACCAATTGTGTGTAGTGTTTGTCTTGATAAGAATCCACACTAACTATTGAATATTTGTTTGTCAAGAAATATTTATTGACAGGAGAATATTATATGTCAAGAGGCCAGTGGGAGTCTAAATGATCTTGAAAAGTTTCAAGAACTAATCAAGAGTAAACCTATTATTAAACACTAGCGCACGACTTGATGTTTGTAACCTATCGTGTTGACATATCCTTGTTTATGTGTCATTCCAGTTTAGTAAACTATGCATATGAGTTCTACGAGTTCTCAATAGACTGCTTAAAGGCAAGCACCTTGTTCAATGAAAGAACATTGACAAGTATAGGTGAACTTCTAAATAACTTGGAAACAATGGTGGGACCCTTGATGGCAAGAAATCAAGTATGAACAAGTTCTGTCCATATGAGTTTGGATTTGTCACGAACATTATCTTACGATGATGGTTATGACAAATTCACATGGATAGGAACACATACACCATAAAATCCAAGTGTCATAAGGTTTCTCTCCTTCATGAAAATGATTGTGAGGAAACGCTTTCACTAAGAGAGATTTTAAGGATATAGTGATTATCTAAATTGCATTCTCAAATTCGATTATGATTACGGTATCCATCTTCATAGTTCGAATTGTGAGATTTGACGATTAGTCTGAACGTTTGGGACTTAGTAATATAAGTTCTGAATTAGTTTAGATAGACATATGAGCTATCTAAGGAAAGGTGTATGAGTTTGAGAAGCTTAGATAAAGACTTATTGAAGCATATCATATTAGAAAAGATGAACTTTGGAAGTCAATAAGTATTGCTTTCTAGAAGTCCAACTGTTTTCTAAATACATGTCAAAGCTAGTGGGAGCATAAATGTTATGTTGGTCTGGATATAATTCTCATGTTAGTGGGAGCATGATTATTATTTTAAGTCTTGCAAGTTAGCAATATTAATTATAGAAAACAAAAGTTTCACTTTGCAAAGTTGCAGGGGTTAAAAGGTTGTTTTTCTATAATTAAGGGAGAGAATATTATACTTTGTTTCGAAGTATAAAAGCTTAGATCGAGAAATTTTAATTGAATTTAGTCAAAGGACATATATGGATGTTAAGTTGAAAAGATTCAACATAAAGGAATTCTATATATGGCAATATTATAGCAAGAAACTGGTAAAGTATCACGTTTTTCATTATGAATCGTGTCTCATACGCTTCGGGTATAGGATCGATTGCATTTGCTGTAATATTTAACTGTTCTAAAATTTTCCAAATGCCTAGGGCATTAAGAGGGAAAAAGGGCTAGAACCGAATTTCACTAAAATAATTAAACAACTGTCAAGGACAATCTAAGGTTCACCAAGGATTGGTCGCTTGTGAGCAGTTGGAAGTATAGTAATGGATGGACCATATTGAAATTATTATGAATAGATAAGACTCTATTTAAAATGAGTTGTCATATGGCAAATATGGAAACATTTCCATATTGGGAGTTGGACGTTAAAAATTTATGTCTAGATTAGAAACTTTTATGCAAGAAGGATGTTCAAAGGAATGTATTTTGAATGTGAGACTTCACATCTATGGGATTGTCATGTAACGATCTCCAATAGAGCACTTTGTAATTTCATTGGCCGAGTCTTGGTGACTTTTGTGTCGTGACATTACGAAAGGACTGTTGCATAAAATGTTAGAATCTAACAAATTCTAGTAGTGGTGAGAACTTTGTATTCTTACACTAATGATTAGGATTAGGAATTATGAAATGAGCATCATTGGAAATGTGTTCATTTGATCTATTTCACGAAGTAAAGACCATACGTAAACATAGTTTGCATGCTTGGTGCATGGGACAACTGTTGTTATAATTCAAGTAAGAAGTTGATTACCCGAAACTACAATAATGAGTAATCAATATGGTGATTAAATAAAACATGTTTTATTTATACTCAAAGTTTTGGGGCGATATATGATTAGTATTATTCTTGTGTTTCACTTTGCATTTTTGACTTCTCAAATAATAAGATTATTCAAATCTTCCACAGTCGCTCATATTTTGGAAGTAGGTATGAATGAAGACTGTCATGAATTCGTCTATAGATTGTCTAAAGTGTTTAGACATAGCACAAGTTTGTTGCATAGTTCATGAGTGTTGCTATAAGATTAGAGTATTGGATTAAACCTATGCTCACTTGGATCACTTCATGGATTTTATCATGAGTGATTGGTGATACGATAATATCTTATATTCTTGAAGCCAAGACGTGTGAGTTGTATTCTGCAAGTTGGTTTCACATTGATAATATGTAAAAGCACCAGTAACTTGGTGTTATAAAACATATTATTATGTGTGATTTGATGAGTAGATACAAGCGAGCATTAGAGTCGAAGTTTATCCGTTCCTTTTACCCAAAGTGGATAAAAGAGATATATGTGGGCCCCTTGATGATTTAGTGATGACACCTAAGCGCTTGGCCAAGCCGGGACTAAGTTGATGTGTTCAATTGTAGTCTGTTGTCGGTCGTCATAAATCGGAAATCGGGAAACAATACATAGATAGAGAGAATGGTTAAAATCCATGTCTCAGTCTATACGATATCTAGAATGGAGGAATATATGATCCCTTATCTTAAGGACACGTCACTAATAAGATCAGAGTTCGACAACGACTTTTGGTAGCTAAAATTTGCAAGTCAATTTTGAAGTTATACTTACAACTATAGTTATTAGATTTATCCAAGGGGGAGACTGTTGGATTAGGTGTCTAAGCCCATAACTATAATTGGTATTTAGTTGAATTGATAGTAGCAATGTCCTTTTGGGTTGCCTTCAAACCTGACAATTGAATAGGACTATTGTTGGAGAGAGAAGAATGATTTATTAATTTATTACTTGGTTAATAAATTAATTTATTAATGTATTATGGATATAATATATTAATTAGAAATCATATTGTTTAATTAATATTTAATCAGAAATAAATTTGGAATTAATTTTGGGATTAAAGGAATTAATTAAAACTACAGGGACTAAAGGTGAAAATGTTCAAAAGTTGAGCATTGAGCATTCTAGAACCTCCCTTAGAGGGATGGAACGAAATCTAGAGTGTCCTAGGGTTTCCTTGGGCTCTAAGTGTAACATCCCAAAGTCCGAGTCCAAAAATATCAATTTTGATATAACAATTTAGAAAACATTTATAAAAAAACATCACCATATCATATCCTTTCATAAAGGTAGTAATAATGTAAGATTACAATCCTAAGAAATCTCATAAGGAGGAATCCAATGTGTGTATGATGTGCAGCTATCGCGCCGCCTCCTTCCCCTTCGCTGAAGAGGTACCTGAAACAAAACTAAAAACTGTAAGCATGAAGCTTAGTGAGTTCCCCCATCGTACCACATACCATACAATCAAATAACATACATATACTGTCAGGCATATCTGGGTGCCTGACCTACCCCTTCGGTCCTCTCGACCGGATACTGCCTAACATACCTGGGTGTTGGCCTCCCCTTCGGTCCTCTCAACCGGATACTGCCTAGCATACCTGGGTGATGGCCTCCCCTTCAGTCCTCCTGACCGGATACTACCTAGCATACCTGGGTGTCGGCCTCCCCTTCGGTCCTCTCGACCGGATACTGGGGACTACTTCACCCCTCTACTACTACCACATAACATGTAACACATAATCATATTCTATCTACCATGACTGGGTATGACTACCCCCCCCCCCCTTTCGGCCCTATCGACCAGAAATCTTGGGGACTATCTCTCCTACTGCTACTAGCATATAACATCATATCATACTGGCATATAACAAATCAGGTAGTAGCAAGCCTAGATGAATATCACAAAGACAATCATCTAACATACGACTCCTACTGGTGGGCCGACATTGGTACCTTAGACCCACTTCTACTGGAAGGTAACTCACCTCGTAAGGCTGGCTGCTGAAAAGCTGATCGGAAGATGTCTAACTGCTGCTCCGGTGATCCTCCTGCTGTAAATCCATAAAACACTTAATCAGACACTGATAACTACTCTTAAGGTAAAATGACTATTTTACCCCTGACCAAGTCAAAGTCAAAGTCAACTTCTAGTTGACTCGACTCACCGAGTTGGGCCGCCAATTCGTCGAGTCCCTATCCCTTCATATGTCCATATCCACGACTCTACTCGTCGAGTTTGGCAACGACTCGATGCGTTCTCCCTCTAAAACAACCGCGAATGAACCTTCATCTGACTCGCCGAGTCGTATGAACAACTCGTCGAGTTCATCTCCATCCTATGAACAAGTCCTGCCCTTGACTCGCCGAGTTGTATGAACAAATCGTCAAGTTCATATTCGAACGTTGGGAGATTGCCTTGGACTCGCCGAGTCTGTTCATACACTCGCCGAGTCCTATGATTCCTAGGCCTATGGCTAAGTCCAATGTGTTGGGTCATTCCCCCGGACCCCTCTAAGACCACTCAAACACTCACTGGGTTCCTTTGAACCATAACATAAAAGGGAAGTCAAGCCATGGACTCGCCGAGTCCCAAGAACGACTCGCTAAGTCGAGAATGACCAAGTCTTATTTCTTGATTTCTGATGTACAACACTTGACCAAAAGATAGATCTAGGATTCTAGGATCGATCTAGCACGTAAAGTTACAAACTTTATGTGCATGCATGGGATTATGAGCTCAAATGGCCCTAAATGAGACTCTTAAGATGCATGGGGCTCTCTAAGGCTCCAAAATCAGTCCCTTTCCGCCTTGTAACCCCTTAAAGACCTTGGATCTGAAGTATTAGCCCCCAACCATGCTTGCACTCATGATTGGTCACAAAGAATGGCTCCTAAAAGCCCTAAATCACCCCAAAAAGGGATCTAAAACATGAAAGAGCAAGGTATCAGCTTTATACCTTTAAGGAACTGCAGAGGGTGCACAAACTCTAACTTCTCTAGCCTCCTCTTGATTCCTCAAGCCTTTTTCTTCCTTCTTATGTTCCAAAATCACCAAAAATCACCACAAAGGCCTTGGATCTTTAGACAAACGATTAGGGTTTGATATGGAGAGTTCTTGAGAGCAATAGGGACGAAGGGAGGTTGAATGAGATGCTTAAATAAGGTGCAATCCCTTAAATTAGGGTTTTGTCCAGTCAGGGCCTACTCGTCGAGTCTGGCTGCCGACTTGTCGAGTAGGTCATTAAACTCCCGGGGCCAAGTCGCTCCTACTCGTCGAGTTGGCCATCAACTCGCCGAGTTCTAGGCTAAAAAAATGAATAATACTTGAATGAAATTCATACTAGGAACCGAGTGCTACAAATATCCCCCACTTATCTTAGACTTCGTCCTCGAAGTCTGCTGCTCGGTCCTGAAAAAGTTGTGGATAATGCTCCATCATCTCGTCTACCGGCTCCCACGTCCACTCCGAACCCTTCCGGTGCTGCCATTGCACCTTCACCAGCTCGACCTTCTTGTTCCTCAGATCCTTCGACTTCTGGTCGAGGATCGCCACGGGCCGCTCAATGTAGTTCATGCTACCATCAACCTGTATATCCTCTAGGGGCACCACTGCCTAGTCGTCCACCAGACACCTTCGCAGCTGGGCAGCTGGGAGACGTGGAAAGTGTTGTGGATCTGACTGAGTTCCATTAGCAGATCCAGCCGATATGCCACCTTGCCCACCCGGGCCAAAACCCTAAAAGGCCCGATATACCTGGGGCCCAGCTTGCCCCGCTTCCTGAATCGGATGACGCCTTTCCAAGGCGACACCTTAAGGAGAACCATATCCCCGACCTAAAACTCCAGGTCTGAACGGCGCTTGTCGACATAGCTTTTCTGCCGACTCTGTGTAGTCTGAAGCCTGCTCCTGACCTGCTGAATTCTTTCTGTCATCTTGAGCACCACTTCGGTGTTCCCCATGACCCTCTGGCCAACCTCACGCCAATATATCGGGGGTCTTGCACTTCCTCGCATATAACATCTCAAAGGGACGACGATCAATACTCGCGTGGTAGCTGTTGTTGTAGGAGAATTCAGCCAATGGGAGGTAAGTATCCCAACTACCACCGAAATCTAGCACACACGCCCGCAACATATCTTCCAAAGTCTCGATGGTCCGCTCGCTCTGACCATCTGTCTGCGGGTGAAATGCGGTGCTAAAGTGCAGACGAGTACCCAACTCGTCGTGGAACTTCTTCTAGAACCTGGAAGTAAACCGCATATCCTTTTCGGAAATCACGGAGACTGGCACTCCATGCCGAGCCACCACCTCTCGAATGTAAATGTCGGCCAACTTCTCGGCCGATATACTCTCCTGGATCGGTATAAAATGGGCGCTCTTGGTCAACTGATCCACAATGACCCATATGGAATCCACTCCCCATGTGGTCCTGGGAAGTTTGGTGATGAATTCCATGGTAATATCTTCCCATTTCCACATGGGAATATCCAACGACTGCATCTTTCCATGTGGCCTCTAGTGCTCGGCCTTGACCTTCCTGCAGGTCAAGCACCGCTCCACATACCATGCTACGTCCCACTTTATGTAGGGCCACCAATAGTCAAGACGAAGATCCCTATACATCTTCGTCGCCCTGGGGTGAATAGAAAGCCTGGATTTGTGCACATCCTCCATCAATATCTGACGCACGCCTCCATGATAGGGGACCCACACCCTATGGTGAAGGGTCAACAACCCTCGGCTATCATAGTTGAAGGAGGAAACCTGACCCACAATACGCTCGCTCTTCCGGTGTTCTTCCTTCATCGCCTACTGTTGGGCCTCTCGGATCTGCTCCAAAAACGGAGCCACCACAGTCATCCTCATACAGATACCCCTGATCGGTGCTGCCTTGCGGCTAAGCGCGTTGGCCACAACATTGGCCTTCCCCGGATGGTAGAGGATCTCGCAATCATAATCCTTCACCACATCAAGCCACCGACGCTGCCTCATATTCAGATTCGGCTGGTCCATGAGATACCTCAGGCTCTTATGGTCCGTGTAGACGGTACAACGAACCCCATAAAGGTAATGACGCCAAATCTTTAGGGAAAAAACAACAGCCCCCAGCTCCAAATCATACGTCGGATAATTCGCCTCGTGAGGCTTCAGCTGCCTCGAAGCGTAAGCAATAATATGTCCTCTCTGCATCAAAACTGCGCCAAAACCCAAGATGGACGCATCGCAGTATACGACAAAATCCTCCGTGCCCTCTAGCAGAGCTAAGATTGGCGCCTCGCACAATCTTTGTCTTAATGTCTCAAATGCAGCCGACTGCTCAGGCCCCCAACGAAAGACCACGACTTTCCTCGTCTGCCTGGTCAGCGTACGTCTATCTTGGAGAAATCATGGATTAATCTCATATAATAGCCGGCAAATCCTAGGAAACTCCGAATCTCAGATGGAGACCTCAGAACCTCCCATCTCATCACGACCTCCACTTTGACCTGGTCAACCGATATCCCGTTCTGGTTGACAAGGTGCCCAAGAAACTGCACCTCGCGCAACCAAAACTCACATTTGGAGAAGTTAGCATTCAAGTTCTCCCTCCTCAAAGTATCCAGAACCTCCTGCAAGTGTTCTTCATGCTGCTCTTGCGTCTAGGAATAAACCAAGATGTCATCAATGAAAACTATCAAGGACCGATCCAACATTTGTCTGCACACGTGGTTCATGAGATCCATAAACGCGACAGGAGCATTAGTGAGCCCGAAGGGCATCACCACGAACTCATAGTGACCATAACAAGTCCAAAAGGCAGTCTTCTGTACATCCTCCTCTCTGACCCTCATCTGATGATAACCTGAACGCAAATCAATCTTGGAGAAACAAGATGTTCCCTGTAGCTGGTCAAAGAGGTCATCGATCCTCGTGAGTGGATAACGGTTCTTCATCGTTACCTTATTCAGCTCCCGATAATCTATACACATCCGATGCGACCCGTCCTTCTTCTTTACAAACAGAATCGGGGCTCCCCAAGGCGAACTGCTCGATCTAATGAATCCCTTGTCTAACAGCTCCTACAGCTGTGTAGAAAACTCCTGCATCTCAGGAGGAGCCAACTGATACGGTGCCTTGGCTATCGGAGCCGCACCAGGGACTAGGTCGATCCTGAACTCCACCTGCCTCTTCGGAGGTATCCCGGGCAACTCCTCAGGGAATACATCCGCAAACTTTGGCATTACTGACACATCACCCACCGTCGCCCCTCTCGTCTCCTGGGTGTCCATAACATAGGCGATGTATCCTGTGTAACCCTGCTGAAGGTAGCACCTAGCCCTCACTACCGAACATAAAGTTGGTCCTCGTTGTGGCCTCTCGCCCTGAATCACCAGCTCTCCCCCACTTGGGGTCTTGATCCGAACCAACTGCTACGCGCAGTCAATCACTGTGACAACCGTCAATTTCCGGTCAAGTCAAAGTCAACTAAAGTCAACAAGTCAAACCGGTCGACTCAATTAACCCTTGTGTACTAGGGATTACGTTAGGTAATTACTATACAACTCGCTATTCTAATGAGAAATCATCAATTGAAAAGTTCGTATATCTAGATTTCCTTAACCTAAAACTGTGGTAAGTAATGAACTAAACCGACAAAACAATGTTGCATACTCATCGGGAGTGTGTAAGATCCTTAAACATGGCTTAACGAGGTTTACGGACCTTGCATTGCGAAGCCGGACACTCAAAAATGTCACAAATGAAACCTCTCTCGATCGTTTTCACTCTATCTCTCTCTCTATTAAAAATCTCTCCCGAATCTCTCTCAAAAGTTCCCATGACTTTTTGTAACCATTTGGGCCATCCCGACCTTTAAACGGGTCAAAAACCGCTTAAAACGGGGTAAAAACGAGTAAAATAGGCTTAAGGACCCAAAGCCTTTTGGGGCGAACCCTCTTAGAGCCGAAAGTCCCCTATAGGGACCGAACCATGCTGACCCGAAGCCCCTACGAACCAAGGAACCGAACCCGAACCTTCTCTCTCGGACGAAACTAGGAAGAACCGAAGCTGCTATAAGGACCGAACCTACCGAACCGAAGCCTGATGACCCGAACTCGAAGTTCGCTTTCACTCCTGACCTTCGCCTTCGGCTCATTTCGCCTGACTTCGCCTTCGGGCCCAGCAGCATTGGGATCAAACCTCGGCCCAGTACCGAGAGGTCTCGCAGGAAGCCTTTTTACACCCGGTTTTCGACTACGATTTCATTTTAAACCCATTTTTCATCATTTTAACGCAGGATTTTCACCCAAAACTTTATTTTAACATATAAGGCCCCATATTTATTAATTAATCACGTTTTTGGGGATAAACTTTATCCAAGAAGAGTGGGTGAAGTACAAAAGGTGGAGTGTTGACTTTGCTTTAGATTACGACACAAGCAACCACCCACACCCACTCCATGACCAGCCACACTCCTTCCACCATACCTAGGTCAAGTCAATGTACTTTCTCATCACTTCCAACCATTTCCCATGTTCTTAGAGCTGGAACATTCACCCTCTCTCCTCACACTTCATTCATTCTCTCATTTTCCACCAAGAATCACACACCAAACTCTCTCATCTTTCTCTCTCAATTTCGAGAACTTCAAGGCATACTCCAAGGCTTTTCTCCTTCATTTGGTAAGTATCATCATCTTTCTTATGATTATTACACATCCTCCTACTCAAAATCATAGATTGCTTACACAAATTCCATCACATTAGTGTTAGATTCTCGAATCTTCAAGCAATCCTCCAAGTGTTCTTGAGTTGAACAATTCTCTTCTTCAACATTCACCCACTGAAATCATATAAGGTGAGTTCATACCCCTATCTTTTCATATTTTATTAAGTTTTAAGAGGGGGGGGGGGGGGGGGGAATACAAGTTAAAAAACCAAGAACACAACTAAACTTTTCCAACAGCTTTCATCGGAAAGTTTGAACTCCAATAACGGACTGTTTTGGACAACTTAAACATTTTATTTTTCAAAACTGTATTAGGGGCAAGTAGTTCAGGTTCTTAGTTTGAAAATGGCTACTTGCACATCTCCATACGATTTTTCTACAATTTATGGTGATTTTTACAAAACTGCCTATCATTTCAAGAAAACATCCGGACCAGTCTCTGATTATGGACTGTTTCACCCAAATTGGAGGTTACTAAAAATCATGAGAAACTTTATGAACAAACTAGACTCATTTTCCAAACTCTCAGAATTTACAGATTCTGATTTGGACCTTTAATGAATTTTCTATGAATTTTCTAAAAACATAATAAAAATGGTAATACTAGAAAGATGTTTTCAATTTCATTTACACCTTGTAACTTGTTGAGCAAGGTGTGTACCTTCATGTGATGATATGTCATTACCATATATGTCATTTGTCTTGTTATATAGACATACATTAGTTAACAAATGTATTTTTGCTATATTAAGCATGGTAAATGATAAATTGTTATAAACAAATTTACATCCATTACATACAAACATTTGGTAAGCTAGGACAAATATAGTTTACGAATACTACAACTACCCTTATTTTGATAAACTATAATATGTATAGTTTATGATTCATTTACATAATAAACACATTACTAAAGGTATTACATATACAAAAGGGGTTATTACCACTACGAATAACTATGATAAACTATAATAAGTATAGTTAAGTCTATTACATCCCCACAAGTAAGTACGCTAATTATAATCGGTATAATTAGGTTGCATATACATTACAAACAATATGATAAACTATAATAGGTATATTTTATGTTTCATCTACACTACAAACTTATTACAAGAAGAAATTTCACCATCACTTTTGATAAGCTATAATATGCATAGTTCATGTTCACTACCACTATCGCTATTTGATGAACTGTAATATGTATAGTTTATGTTCACCATCACCATCACTTTTGATAAGCTATATGCATAGTTCATGTTCACTACCACTATCGCTATTTGATGAACTGTGATATGTATAGTTTATGTTCACCATCACCATCTCATTTGATAAACTATAATATATGCATAGTTCATGTTCACTACCACTATCACTATTCGATAAAATATGATATGTATAGTTTATGTTCACAGCCACTACTACTATTTCATACACTACACTAGGATTTGGTTTCGGTCTTTGGTTTTAAGACTACATTCTATCTAGAATTGTTAGTTTTCAGGTATAATTTCTAAGTGTATATGCTAGAGTTATATAGAATGTAGTCGTGATCGACTTAGAATTGGTGGGTCCGCTTTATTTCCTGTTCCTTGTTTGGTTGTGAGCCTAGGGCAGACCCATTACATTCGACGGTTTATTTAACTTTAATTTTATATAACTTATATACACTTGGAGGTTATGGAAGGAAATTATTGGGAATTCTAGGATGCACAATTTCAAAACACGGAAACTTACAACTCACTTTTCAAGGAAAATATTGGATTTTCTGGAATCCCTTTACCGCTTTTACAAGGAAAACAGTTTATTTCTCAATTAAAACTCTTATGAACTCACCAACCTTTGTGTTAACACTTTTTCAGACAACTTGTATTCTCAGGAAATCACTAAACAGGTAATCAACTGCTTTCGAGGACGGGACGCTAAGGCGTTAAATTGAAAACTTATTTTGTCATCATGATCTAATTGATTTTGAAACATGTAAACTTACTCTATGATGTAAATCTTTCAATTATATTGATGATGGTTGTGTTTGCTTTCTTCAATATTATACTCTTTGTCATGATACTATACATGAAGTCATCCACCCCCGAACGTTTCCGCCGTTCTGGTTTGGGGGTGTGACAATCACTGCCCCATTGGGGCTTAGTCATTCGATACCAATAATAACCTTGTTCCCCCTGAACGGTATGGGAACCAAATCAACTAGATAAAGCTCTTCGAACAACCTCAAAACACAATCCCGGAAGACCTCTGATGCTTGCACAGACTGGTCGTCTGCAATCTCGACCTCTAGAGGGCAATCCAACATGCCCGAGGACTCGGGAAACTTCTTGCTAAGCGCAAGAGAAACAAACGATCAGGTAGTGCCCGAATCAAACAACACCTGAACTGGGATACCGTTCACATGGAACGATCCTAAACATATATATATATATATATATATATATATATATATATATATATATATATATATATACAGAGCATATATCAATATCATAAGCATCATATGAATAAATCAGGGAGAAAGAATCATACATGTCACTACATCGGGTGCGGAGCGTGCCTCCTCGGTTGTCAACTAGAAGGCCCGACTGCTCACCACTGGAGCCTTTGACTTGCCCTGCTAGCCATCCGTAATCCGCAAGGTCGCTGGAGCTGGTGCCTTCACTGGCGTTGCTGCTGTCAACTAGGGGCAATTGGCCCTCTTATGGCCCCTCTGGTTGCAATGGAAACACAACAACTCGGATGTCTGAATAGTGGGTGCAGGGGAGGTACAATCCTTGCTGAAATGCCCCAACTTGCCACACTTATAGCAGCCCGACGATCCCATCCTGCACGCTCCCTCGTGTGACTTGCCGCATTTCCTGCAGCGGCCTCGACCTAGCTGGCCTTTTGGCCCAACGTCTGATCCCTTGGGCTTCTTTCCCGAAGCCCTAGTCACCTGTCCCTCCTCGGCCTTCCTTTTCCAAACGTGCTCCAGGTCAATCTCCCTCTCCTTTTCCCTAGCAATCATGGAATCCAGGGTAAGGCAAGCTGAAAAACTGACATGCTCCCGAATGTCGGCTTGCAACATGTCATGGTAGTGGGTCCTCCTCATATTCTAGTCTCCCGCATACTGGGGCACCAGTAACGCCCTCTCCTAAAACTTGGTGGTGATCTACGCTACTGTCTCAGTCGTCTGTCTCATATCCAGGAACTCCCGGGCCAACTGTTGAAGCTCCACCGCAGGAGCGAACTCAGCTCTGAACCGGGTCATAAAATTTGGCCATGCCATAGCCTCAATAGTCAAGGCTCCTATAGAGTCACCAACCGACTCCCACCAATCCCTGGCCCGGTCCCTCAAGCATCATGCTGCATATCGCACCTTCGACCCCTCGGGGCAGAAGCTAGTCAACTATGCCGAGTCAATGTCTACAATCCATCGTCTGGTAGCAATGGGGTCCTTTGCCCCATGGAAATCCGGTGCACCACTGCCCCTGAAGTCCTTAAAGGACAGTGTGCGTGATCCTGACTGGCTGGTCGCCATGTCACTCCTGAACGCCCTGAGGCGATCTTCCATCAGCTCGATGATCCCTTCCTTGATTGACCCAAAGATGACCGAGGTCGCATCAAGGACGCCTCTAGTGATCTCGGACACGATGAACTCGCGTAGCCTCTCATCCACTGGTTCGGAACCTGAACCCAAACCCGATCCCTCTCCTGAACTACCAACTGGCAGCCTGGGACGTAGTACCACCATTCTGCAACACATAATGACAATCGCCAGTGATACTAATACATCTAGAGGGATCACATCTATCACAAGTTTCTTGGTCTTGTCTCAGCCTTCCTCGACTCAAGTATGGATCCTCTGCTTTCCGTAGTACAGGCCCATACTACCTTCCACATATATCTGTACTTTCCTCAAGAACTGCCTCGACTACACCAAGTCCCTTCTACTGCTACTGATCTCTACTACTCTCATCCTAGGCTTGCCCTAGGGTACCTCTAACTCCACCCAAACCAATCCTCAGTTGCTGAAGGCCTCTTTGCAACGCCAATTAGCCACCATATGGATACAATCACATGCCATGAGGCTCAGATAATCCTTCGGGTAAGGGACTCATCCCTACAACGGTTAGGACTCAGACAAGAGCTACACAATAGGGTCAAATCCAACACTCTGAGATTATTCAACCCTAATTGCATGTGACCTAACGTACCCACCTAATAGCTAACTCCCATCACTCCGAGTCCTGCAAAGCACAAAGCAAGCAACATTCAGACAAAAAGGAAACAAGCTCGAGCAATTCTATCCATATAACAAGAATCTGTACTAGCATGCGATATAAGCTCATATAACCAGGCATAGCCTAAACAGGCTATCCTATCTCTGTCTAATCAACACTATCATGCAGCTCAAGAGCACATATAACAGGCACATAAGGCATCATTCTTAGATCCTTAGTCCTAATCTAGCATGCTATTCTACTGAACTGATAATCATAACATAAACTTGTATGGGTACTTTAGGGAAAACTTACTTGAGCTCAGCCGGTCGCGCACATCACAAACCTTGTTCTTTCTTAAAAATCTTTAACTTAGATTTAAAAAAACCATTTCCTTTGTAAAAATCTTTTAATCCCTTGGTTTGAGTCCAGACACCCCCGAGGGTGTGTCCAAATCCCTCAAACCAAGGCTCTGATACCAACTTGTAACATCCGAAATTCCGAGTCCAAAAATTTCAATTTTGATATAACGATTTAGAAAACATTTATCAAACAACATCACCATGTCATATCATTTCAGAAAAGTAGTAACAATGTCAGAGTGCAATCCCAAGAAATATCATAAGGCGAAATCCAATGTGTGTATGATGTGCAGCTACCGCGCCGGCTCCTTCCCCTTCACTGAAGAGGTACCTGAAACAAAACTGAAAACTATAAGCACGAAGCTTAGTGGGTTCCCCCATCGTACCACATACCATACAATCACGTAACATACATATATTGTCAGACATATCTGGGTGCCCGACCTACCCCTTCGGTCCTCTCGACCGGATATTGCCTAACATACTTGGGTGCTGGCCTCCCCTTCGATCATCTCGACCGGATACTGCCTAGCATACCTGGGTGCTGGCCTCCCCTTCGGTCCTCTTGACCGGATACTGCCTAGCCTACCTGGGTGCTGGCCTCCCTTTCGGTCTTCTCGACCGGATACTGGGGACTATTTCACCCCTCTACTACTACCACATAACATGTAACACATAATCATATTATATCTAGCATGACTGGGTATGGCTACCCCCTTTCGGCCCTATCGACTGGAAATCTTGGGGACTATCTCCCATACTGCTACTAGCATACAAAATCATATGATACTGGTACATAACATATCAGGTAGCAGCACGCCTAGATGAATATCACAAAGACAATCATCTAACATACGACTCCTACTGGTGGGCCGACATTGGTGCCTTAGACCCACTTTTACTGGAAGGTAACTCACCTCGTAAGGCTGACTGCTGAAAAGCTGATCGACAGATGTCTGACTGCTGCTCCGGTGATCCTCCGACAATAAATCCATAAAACACTTAATCAGACACTGATAACTACGCTTAGGGTAAAATGACTATTTTACCCCTGACCAAGTCAAAGTCAAAGTCAACTTCCAGTTGACTCGACTCGCCGAGTTGGGCCGCCAACTCGTCGAGTCCCTATCCCCTCATCTGTGCTTCTCCACGCCTCTAGTCATCGAGTTTGGCAACGACTCGACGAGTTCTCCCTCTAAAACAACCCCGAATGAACCTTCATCCGACTCATCGAGTCATATGAACAACTCGTCGAGTTCATCTCCATCCTATGAACAAGTCCTGCCCTTAACTCGCCGAGTTGTATGAACAACTCGTCGAGTTCATCTTCGAACGTTGGGAGATTGCCTTGGACTCGCTGAGTCTGTTCATACACTCGCCGAGTCCTATGATTCCCAGGTCTATGGCTTAGTCCAATGCGTTGGGTCATTCCCCCGGACCCCTCTAAGACCACTCTAACACTCACTGGGTTCCTTCGAACCATAACAGAAAATGGGAAGTCAATCCATGGACTTGCCGAGTCCCTGGAACGACTCGCCTTAGGGAGGAAGTTAAGGGATTAGGGTTATCTAAGATACACCTGCGTTATCCTAAACCTTCCTTATCACCTATATAAACCCTTATAGGGTTGGATTTTGTCTAAGGGCACTCCAAGAGAGGATAGGGCCAAATTTTCCACTTCCCTTCTCTCTCCATAGTAATCCTTGGTTGTTAGGTTTGTTTGTGAGCCATTAGAGGCGCGACACTTGTGGCGCTTGTACCAAAGTTCAAGATCTTCAAGGATTTGATTGTTATTACAATATAACAATAAAGGTATGTATCCTAACCCTAATTAAATGTTAATTTCGAAAAATTACATGTGCCTCCTAGGGTTTCTAGTTTTTGTGTTGAATGCTTGTATGTCTAATAGTGAAAACATAAATCCTCAAATTAGGGTTGCATGCACACATAAGATTGTTTGTTTTGTATAAAACCCATCAGTACTATCTACCCCTTCAGTCTCTTTCAACCAATAATCGGGGACTATTTCACCCCTCCTACCATTAGCACATAATATCATAGCATTCTAGCACATAAAGCATAACATATAGTGGCATACCAGACAATTATCACAAAGACAATCGTCTTAACTACAAACAATTACTAGTGGGTCGGAATTGGTGCCTTCGACCCACTTCTACTGGAAGGTCACTCACCTCTATGTCGTATAGTAGTTGAACTGCCCTTGGCTCTAGAATCAACTCCTTTCAAACTCTTACACATAACAATCTCCTTTAATTACTCTTTCATACTCATAACCCCATTAAGGTTCAACTCTGGTCAAAGTCCAAGTCAAAGTCAACATTCTGGTTGACTCAACTCGTCGAGTTCCACGAACCATAAATCCTGAAATCGTGATCTAACTCGTCGAGTCCTCCCTCAGAATCGTCGAGTTCTTCCCTATAATAGAATTGGGACTTTTCACTATAACTCGTTGAGTCCTTCCTTGAACTCGTCGAGTTCTTCAATCTTTGAAACCCCTGAATCCTTAGCCAACTCGTTGAGTCATCTCCTAGACTCACCGAGTTTTCTCAGTAATCAGAAAAGGTTGGGGACCACGACCTAACTCACCAAGTTGAATGAACAACTCGTCGAGTTCCCCTTAGTCTAAATTCATTATGTCACTTCCAGACGAGTTCAATGCTTCCAAACCATAGATCTGGTCCCTTAAAGCTAATATCTTACGTAAAGTTGCTAATTTTCCTTGCATGCATGGCCTTTTGGAGCTTAAAAGGCCAAAATGACACCTTAAAGCTTGCATGGAGCTTCCATGGCCAAAAAGTTTGCACCTTTTATTTATGCCATGAAACCCCATCTAGACCCTAGATCTGGAAGAGTAATCACTTGGGATGTCCAAGTCTCAAAAGCTAATATTCTTGGACACAAAACCCCATAAAAGTGAAATGAAGAGATCTAAGAAATCATTGAGCAAGTTTAAGACTTGCTTACTCGAAAATGCAGCAAATGAAGTGAAGTTTCTGGCTCTACTCTCTTCTTCTTGAGTCCTCTAGCTTCCTCTTCTTCCACAAGCTTCAAAAGCACAAGTTTTCTCTCAAAAATGTCTCACAAGCTCACACAAGGCTCTAGGGTTTCGTCGCTAGAGTTTTGGGACTTGGAGGCTCTCAATAAGGGCAACCATTAGGGATTAATGTGTTTAAATAGGATGCAAAACCCTAAAATTAGGGTTTCACTTAGCCAACCCTACTCGTCAAGTTGGGGTTCTCAACTCATCAAGTAGGTTTCTTCACCCGCGTCCCAAAATAATCCCTACGCGACGAGTTTGGGACCTCCAACTCGTCGAGTTCTCATATAAAAGTGAATAAATTTTATTTAAAATACATACCAGGAACCGGGCGTTACATATCAATTTTATTGATAAACTTTCCTTTTAATTTCAAAATTATTAAATTAAAGTCTCATTAATTTCTTTTATTTATTTATCTAAATTATTTGTTAAATTAAAAAAAAATCCTTTAATTTTAATATTCAATATTTTTCTCACTTTTTCTTTATATAAATTCAAACTTCAAATGTTTAGAATTATATAATAAACACAATTGGAGTTGAAATACAGTTAAAAAGCCAAAAAAAAAAAAAAAAAAAAAAACCCGTCTATGCTCGGTCCGCACATCAACATGCATTGGGCATACATGGTCCGTATTGATCATTGATGGAATGACATTAGGCCAACGGAAACAACTTGCTTACCAACATTTTTGCCTAAGACATAAAAGATAAGGTAAATAACAATGTCCTTAGAGTAACAAAGAAAGTTGTGCAATTTCATTTATTAATGTTAGGACCAAGTACGCAAAAACAACAAAAATACTATATTTATGTAAAGTTTTTCATTATTCATCATAATAACACCCCTCATATGTATAGCATTAAGGCTAAACCCCAACCATATCGACTCATTCCCGAGCCACAACCACGACTTGCTTGCCAACATTTTTTCCCGAAAAAAGCCCGACCAAAGCCGCCGGTGCACTCTCAAGCCCCTCTACAATATCTTCAATGTAACATATCTTCCTTTCTTTTATCAATGGTATAACCATTTCCATGTACTTTGGAAGCAAATTAAAATGATCACTTACAATAAACCCTTTTATATGAAGTCGTTTCATTATTATGCTTGACAAATTCCTCACACCCTCCTCTTGACTTAAGTTGTATTGTGAGATCATTCCACAAGCCGAAATCCGTCCATTTACTCTCATATTTAAAAGCACCGCCTCCAACATTTTCCCACCAACATTCTCGAAGTATATATCAATTCCTTCCGGAAAGTACCTGATATTAATCAGAAAAAATAGAATATATATATATATATATATATATATATATATATATATATATATATATATATATATATATATATATATATATATAAAGTATTAATCTATGTTTTAGGTGACAAATATATTATTTGTTTGGGGTACTAACTAACCTCTTGAGAGCTGCATCAAGATCTTGCTCTTCCTTGTAGTTAAAAGCCTCATCATATCCAAATTTATTTTTCAGCAGCTCAACCTTGCATAACATATGATTTTGAGAAAATGTATGCCAATAAATAAATCATCATATAAGGGAAAATATTGCTAAAATTAATCACCTTTTCGTTGGTTCCAGCAGTCCCAACAACATAACATCCGGTCAGCTTCGCAAACTGCCCGACAAGCTGACCGACTGCCCCCGAAGCGGATGAAACAAAGACATACTCTCCTTTCTTCGGAGCACAAATCTCATAGAAGCCATAATAAGCAGTCATACCAGGCATACCTTGAAAACACCATCAAAGAAACAAACTCATTTTACAGAACTCAAGATCCGTAATTTACAGAACCTTAAAGCTCGATAATTAAACATAAAACATACCAAGGATTCCTGTATAATAGGAAAGAGGGACATCTGTATCTTGAATCTTGAAAAGGGTCTGGGGAGTGGTGATAATGGTGTATTGTTCCCATCCAGTTCCTCCCCAAACAAGGTCACCTTTCTTGAAGTTTGAATGCCCAGAATCTACAACTTTAGCCACTCCTAGTCCTGTTATTGGCTACAACATGAAAACACAAGAAAAAGATTGGGTGCTACAGTTCATTTCGAATAGAAAAGCACAATCCTAACGACTGAATTTTCAATTGTCAAACTGTTTTCTCCTAAAATGCAAAAACGAAAGTGAGAAATGAGAGTGTAATTCATACCGAACCAGGAGTGAAGGGTTCAAAGTAACTGCCTTGAGTTTTGCTCATCCGACCACGCATGTAAGGATCGCAGGAGAGATAAAGATTCTTTACGAGGACGCCATTGGAACCTTGTGGGAGCTTGAGGGAGATGGTGGTGGAAGTTTTAAGGAGCATGTCTGATTCCTTGGGGAAGCCATTAACGTAATCCTTCAAGATCACCTGTTGATTTTTCGCTTCTTCCATTTGCTTGCTACCGTGAATGTGAGTGGATTGGGAGAAATGAAATCGAATGTGACTATGTGAGGTGCAAATTTGCGGACCCACAAGCTTCTCGATTGGTCTGGAAACAATCTAGTCTTTTGGAATCGGCTTTCAAAGGTTCTGTCTTTTTTATGGACTTGTCTTTTTTCCGTACACGTTTATTTTATTTTTTATTAACTTTTTTTTTCTTATTGGGTACGGTTTTTTGGAACCGATATTTTTTCGGTCTCGCTGTCTTTATGTACATCTTTTTCTGTTAATATTCATGGTTTTCAGTTTCAGTTTTAGTATTTTTTTGTCTTAAATTTTTCCGTTAACTCATATATGATTAACACTGATACATTAAGATTTACTAAAAATAAAATATTAAAATTTAATTAAAGTAAAAAGAAACGAACTTGTAATGTGTGATTAACAAATATGTACCTAACGCAAAATGATATGTATATAAACCATGACTTTTGTTTTTTTAGATTGATATTAAGTTGGCCATAAGGCATTCTTAATACATTAAACTCCATAAAATCCAGTAGATTGCTATATTATCTTTACAATTGTATAATTCTATTATTATTTTTTTCTATAATACATTGAACTCTACAAAGTTTACAAAGTTCAATAGAATGTTACAAACTGTAATTTATAATAAATATTTAAGAATTAAAAACTTTATTTTTTCCATTGAAGAGTTCAATGGTCATTAAACTCAAAATCCATTGAATGTTAAAGTAGCATTTCACAATGGTAGAGTTCATCAATTGAATGACACATAGACTTGTCACCTCATTCAAATCTCCCATTAAGCTTACCATTATGAATAATCTTAGAATGATTCAGTCTTCTTTGGGAACAGTTTGGTTTTTTTACCGGTCTTGAACCCGTCTTTTTCAATTCGGTTTTTTTATAGGTCATTTTTTATTTTGTTCTCGTTTTAGATTGGTTTGGTCTCTGTTTTTTTAGAACAGTCTGAAACTAGTCTTTTTGTTCATGTCCAACTGTGTATAACTCTTGATGAATCGAGTTACGTTGCATGCCTTCAAATATTTTTGTTCTTAATATTATTTAACGTATGGTTTGGTTTCGTGTAAATTGCATCTTTCATCTTTATTTTTTTTACTTGTAGTAGTTTGTTTGTGTATTGTTTTTTTTTCCAGACCTAACTATATTACACTTATTGGATTTTATTATTTTTTTTATTTGTTTATTTATTTTAATAGGCCCTATATCTTACACCCAAACCTAAGTTGTCAAGATCGGGATCATACCCAATATCATTTTATGTTTTGCAAGATCATAACCATAAGATCGGATTGGGATTAGAAGATCTTACCAAAATAAACTTGTACTCAAATTTTCTCGTAAGGTCTTGGGTGTACAATATACATTATAACTTGATGTCGATTAAGACGTTAATATGGAGTCAACTATAACTTTTTAAACATGAATCATAATTTATGTTACTACAAAGCATAAAGATTAAGTATAAAACATCTTAACTACAAAATGAAACAAGATCATTATGATCTACAGCTAAAGGATTAAGATCACAAACGAGATATCATGAGTATAATCTGCCTAATTCGACTTAAAGTGATGAAGTAATAATGATCTATGAGGATTTTGCAACTTACAGTTGATTGCAAGTTAAATATAATTTTTTTTGAGGTTTGACTATATAATAAAACTAAAGTGGTGGAATCGAATCGTGTTAAGATTTTAAGATCCTAGTGTGGATCCTAAGATCGCACTATAGATCTTGCTTCTGATGGATCCTAGTGAGCTTGGGGTCATTTTTGGCTTCTAGGATCTTAAAATCATAAGATCTTAAGATCAAGATCGAGATCATGCCCCAACCTCACCCATTTCCTCCCCTATAATCAAACAAGCACGACTAATAACTTGATGAAGTCAAATCCAAAAAAATCTAAACTAATCAAAATTAAATCTATAAAAAATTCGTAGAAACTTGATGAAATCAAATCTAAAAACTCGAGAAAAATAAAATCTTCAACCAAAAAGTTTAGAGAAATCAAACCATGTGAAATTAAATCTAGAAAATTCCAAAGAAACCCGATAAAATCAATTCTAGAAACACCCAAAATTAAACTAATGCAAAAATAATCTTCAGTCTCTATTTCTTATGCAAACCTACTGTAACATACACTTTTTGAAATCGTGTATTGTAAATTATAAAAATGATAATATTATGAAATATTATATGAAATTGAGTGTTGAGTTCTAACGGATACTTTTTACTAGAAATGAAGTAAAATTATGTTTAGAATCACTCAGAAAATATTGGAAGTCTTATGAGATTCCAATTAAAATGCCAATCCGAGATATAACGAAAAAGTTATGACCAATCAAATATCCGCAACAAAACCGGCACGGTGCCGAATAACGTAAAAAGTGAGTTTTTGATAAACAACTTTTTAGCCTTAGTGATCTTAATGAAAGTTGTAGTATTCGTTAAACCGATAATTTTGATAAAAAGAACGCTAAAATCTGACTTCGTATGAGAAAGTTATGGATTTTACAAGATTGGGCACATTTTTCGATAATTTTCGCATGAATAGTGTTCAATCCGCGTGGCGTCTTCTGATTGGACCGCAACCTCGCATGGCACCCGCTGATTGGTCCAAAGTCGTCACCCTCTTTCCCCATTAGACCGAACTTCAGTTACTTAGAAGCTTCCATCTGGCCGAAGTCAATGACGCGTCTCATGAGCTAGTGTCTCGCAAGCTCGCCCCGTGTCACCCTTCCGAGCCTCGCACCTGGCCGCCTCACATGCGCGACGTCTGGCCTCTGAACCGAGCTCCTGCTGCCACCGAGCTGCTTCGCTGCTGACCTGCGTCTCTCCCTCCTTGCTTCGGATCCAACCCTCGCGAGTATATATAGAGGCTGCGAACCAGCCTAGGTATTTTTAAGAAATTGCCATTTTTGGCCCCTTTTTCTATATTTTTAGTATCTCCACTTTCCCCGAAACCGTGGTAACATTTCTAGCACCCGAAACACGTTCCGAAGTTCCCGAGAAGCCCGAAAAATTTATCTTTTCGGTTTTGAAGCTCTACCTTCGCAGAGCCCGGTTTTCAATAAATCTCCTGGTGTTCAACGAATAAAGTAATATTTGGAGCCGAAATGCTGCTCAAATTACTATTTTAACCCCCAAATATTTCAAGGTGAGTTTAATATATAGGAACAATTGTATGTTATGTGTTATATGTGTTATGTGATTTTCGGTGTTATTATTCCGGGTTATTTTCCCGTGTTATTTTTATTCGCTATTTTTAATAGCAAAGAAATACCTTTTACCATGTGATCAGTGAAAGGACTTAGATTCACGTTGGTACTGGTATGTAGCCTCTGGTCATATAGAACATGTATCCGTAAGAGAATGATTTCTATTTTATGGCATTGGCAGAAGGTTAGACAGGGCTGAAAGACTGAAATCTACCAAAATATTTAATTGGAAAGTGTATGTCTTGTGTGCCATTTGGGCCGAAGCTTTATTGATGTATATCAAGTATGGAAATCGTTATTTCTCATTGATTGTATATCGTTGAACCAAATCAATGATTGATATGGAAAGTTTGTCACATGATTCACATATGCCCCTGTTGTTCCTTGTTCCACTTTGCTTCTGCCATATTGAAGTGTATATATATGGCATAACGTTATATTGTATCTATTATTGAACTCACTAAGCGTCACCGCTTACCCTCTCAATGTTTAACAAATTTGCATGAGATAAATAACCAATATAGTTATATACTGTCGAAAGGTTTAGAATAGTTGTAATATTACTTTTGTATTTAGGGATCATGTATGTATAAATGTATAGTATCCTGGGTAGTTGTGTAATATATAACACTTTGTAATAGTCGGTTTGTATCCAGTCATTTGTAACCTCTTTATCAATGTAAAATATTATTTTTATGAATATGCAAGTAGCATGTTTTGAAGTAACTATATTCTCATGTATGAAAGTTTGGGTCTTTCAGAAATACAAAAGTGAGGGTCTTTCAATCATGGTATCAGAGCAATGGTTTAAGTGAACTAAATACCACGAATTGGTATTTAGACTTAAACTGTTGGAAGTTAAATATATAAACGGATTCATTAGGAGTATATGGATACAAACCAAAGGAAATACTTAAGTGGGGTATTGGGTAGTGATAAACCCTAGTATTCTAAGATATTATGTTACTTCAAAATTTCTAGAGAATTAGTTTAAGTGAACTAGGAATTTTTGAGAATTTCTAGACCTAAACATAAATTGTTAAGTGAAGATGATACGATGTGTATCTGTTATACTTAGGTTGAATACCTAAATGGAAACAAGCACTAGAATATTAAGAGGAGATATGCCTTATATTCTAATATGTGCTAAATGATAAATGAATATAACATGCCTTAGGTTGCTTGCCTTATTGCTATTATTTAAGAAAGTTTAAGGTCTGTTGCCGACCTTGGTTTAGAAAATTTTATGTTCTGAATTCTAAGAATTTTTGTAATAGAATTTACATGAAACTTTTCGAAGTGATAAAGAGACTTATGATAGTTGAGATCGATAAGTTTATAAATAAACGATCGTGGGATATCGTAAAATAATATTTACCAAGTGAAATCGTAAATAGTGTATTAATACCAATAGAGTGGTGTTGTACATTCAATGTATAAATTTGATGAAATAATAACATCTTTAGAAGAATGATGTACATTTGAAACACATTTGGGCGAGATAAATGTGTGGGTACAAATCCATGAAGTTGTTCCACCGCTGTCCAGATTGAAGCAGTGATTGTTTATAGAGTCAGAAGAACCGAAGATGGTGATAAATACTTCGACAATATTGAAATTAATGTGGTACAAGATTTAGAAGAATTAAATAAAGATTAAAGGAAATGCTAATGATGTTTTCCGACTCAATAGGCCAAGACTTTGTGATGTAGTATGTAGTTCAAGTAGTAACTTTATACAAGATGCTCAGACTTAGTATTTAATAATACTGAGTGGTGATTGACTTCTATCACATCCTTATGGAAGTTCCATTGTGTGTTAAGCCGAATTTAACATACATGTTTAGGATGGTGAATTAGGTCATTTAGTAGTAAAAGGTTAAGAAACTTACTTGTTTAAGTAAGGTAGAATGCTTAGTTGAAGAAGCAATACACCCATAGTATTGTATGAGAAGAAATGTTGTAGTAAGGAATGACACAGAACCAAGTTGAAGCTAGTAGAGCTTGCTGAGATACAGTGATAATGCAGACTTCTTAGGATAGAATCCTATGAAGTAGACTTAGACTTACTCAGATACAAGAATGACGATGTCATGGAAGGATAATGAAATGAACAAATCTGCATGGTGAATTACATAAGTTAGAAGATGATGCAAGTAGTTGAAAACCGTTTGTATCTATACTGCTAGAGTAAATTTTGGGTGTAGTATGTCTTGCAGAGTAGATACTACCCGAGAAAGAATTTATATGAAGAATTGGAAGTAAAATTCTATCGACCTATGGAAAAGTATTAGAATATGCTAGATCGAGCATATGCGTGAAAAGAATCGTAGAAGACGAGTATAAGTAATCCAAGATATGTTTGATAGAAACGCGAAAAAACCTAGTTGAGTCTTAGAGAAATTGTTGTATGTACTTCTTTGAACACACTCAGGTGTGAAAAGTTGCTTTGTGAAAATGTTTGAATGGTGACTTGGGAACTGCAAGACAATACTTGGGACGAGTATGAGTATGTGTGAATGGTAATAGAGGCCTATACTATTGGAAGCACATGACTCACGCTTGGATTAGGGAAAGTCACAAGGTTACCAAGAAGCTAGTAAATGATTCCGTTTTATTCATGTGTGTCGTTACCTTTGTTTCGGTAATGACTAAGAAGATAATTATCGTTCAAATATTAATGTCATAAAGAGTGGAGTCTGATTAATATAAATCTACAAAGATAAAGTTGATTGGTTTAGAAAGCCACGTATTGAGTAATGACAAAATTTCAGTCAAGAAGGAGATGGTCGATAGAAATATAACGATCTTCATTAAAGAATTGAGCAACCATTAACTAGAGATGTTACCTGCTATGAAGGCAATGAAGAATTTAGTTATTCATGGAAGGATTACAGTATGAAATCCATGATTTCGTAATCAATCGAAATATTCCATCATTTGACGAAAATTGATGTGTATGTACGAAAGCACGAATTAGAGATATGTGGTGCTATTCTTTCTGTTCCAAAGCATCCACGTGTTGATCAAACTCTTTTTGTTTTCTTTATTCCATTAGCTCGATTTATTCGATCTGATTCTAATACAAGAGTTTGGTTCGTTATGTGTCTTGCGCGATATAAAATCAAAGGTCATTAGAATATGATCATTCGAGTTGTTGTTATAGCAAAAGTAAAGACCTTATCTTGGGTTTAGTCTATAAACCAAGAAGGAGCAGGAGTCTGCAATGAGAATTGAGTTTTAACTCAAAGATTAGGATCAAAGGCTCAATAGAGAATGATGAGCGGGTGTAGGTTTGAGCACCGCTAGTAACTAAGAAGTTTGAAGGGTTTGACAATCATTTGGCAAACCAAAAGTTAAATATCGTACATTTTAGATTACCACATAAGAAGTAAGTTAGGACTCGAATGTTGTAACTAGTAATTTTCTCATAAACTCTAGATCTACTCACATCTTATTTGATTGTGATGCCTCAGATTCTTTCGTGCCTTATAAATTCGCACATTCTTTTCGAATTTCTTGTTACGCAATTGTCCAATCATTTCATATAGATAACACAGGAAGTATATCATTACTTGCTGATAAAGTCTATAGGGATAATGTCATAAGAATTGAAGGTTATAATCTTCTTGCTAACCTAATTCCTATCTCCTTGCCCAACTTTGATATTATTCTCGGCATGGATTGGTTGTCAAAGAACCAAGCAAAACTCTTGTGCTACAAAGAGATAGTATGCATCCCTATCGAAGAAGAGGATTCTATTTATGTCTACGTTGAAAATAATAACTTCTTTCTTAGAAACTCATAAATTTATATCAAAGGTATATTCTACTTATCCGGCTAATGCAGTTGATATCTTAAGAGAGGGGAAGAAAATTGTAAATGATGTTTCCATTATTAATGAAAATATTGATGATCTTCCCGACGAATTGCCTGGACTACCCCGAATAGGCAAGTAGAATTCTGAATTGACCTTATGCCTGGTGCTACTTTAATTGCCATAAACTACTATATAGAATGATAGCATTTGGGTAACTGTCGACAAGCTGACTAAGAGTGCATATTTTCTCGCCATACGTACAACGGTTCTAATGGAGAAATACGCACAAGTTTACTTAGACGAAATCATCGCGAGACATGGTGTGCCACTAAAGATTATTTTCGATCGTGATACTCGCTTCACTTCTCACTTTTGGGCGAGTATGAAACGTGGATTGGGATCTCAAGTTGCTCTCAGCACAGTTTATCATCCCTAGACAGATGGTCAGACAGAGAGAACTATCCAAACAGTAGAAGATATGCTTCGTGCATGTGTCTTGGAATTCGGTGGTAACTGGGACAAGTACTTGATCTTGTAGAATCTTCGTATAATAACAGTTACCATGCTTCAATCAAAATTCCACCATATGAAGCATTATATGGTCGTAAATGTCGTACGCCATTATGTTGGCGAGATATAGGACAGAAGATCATTGGAGGCCCTAAAATGATTCAAGATACCACTGATAAGATTCAATTGGTATGAGAAGGAATTAGAGTGGCCCAGGATTGACAAAAGTTCTGTGCAGAAAAGAGAAGATGACCTATAGAATTCTAGGAGAGTGAATTCGTAATACTGAAGGTATCCACATGGAAAGGAATTGTATGATTTAGAAAGAAAGGAAAACTAAGTCCTAGATTTGTTGATCCTTTCCAAATCATCCAGAAAATTAGTAAACAAGCATACCACTTGGAATTTCCTGAAAATTTGGCAGGTATTCATGATGTATTTCATGTGAGTTATCTGTGCAAATGCTTGAGCGTATATGATGAAACGATTTCGTTATCCTAAGAGAAATTGGATAATAAGTTATGATATGTAGAAAAAAAACTGAAAAGATCGTAAACGAATGAACGACTAATCTATGTAATAAAGAAGTGGAGTTAGTGCTTGTCAAGTGGAAGCACCATCGAGGACCAAATTATCCTTGAAAAAAAAAAGAATAAGATAAGAGTGAAATATCCTCATTTGTTTTAATCGTTATGATTTCGGGGACGAAATCCTCAAAGGGATGAGGTATTTGTAACATACACGTTTTGAAATCATGTGTTGTAAATTATAAAAGTGAATAATATTATGAAATACTGTGTGAAATTGAGTGTTGAGTTCTAACGGATAGTTTTTACTAGAAACGAAGTAAAACTATGTTTAGAATCAGTCAGAAAATATTGGAAGTCTTATGAGATTCCAATTAAAATGTCAAACAGTGAAATTTAGCGAAAATATAAAATTTGAAATAAGTAAAATTTTATTATTGAAAGTTGTAGATAATCTCGTTATAAATATAAAGGCAAAAATTTTGATAAAAAGAACGCAAAAATTTGACTTCGTATGGGGAAGTTATGATTTTTACAAGTTTTAGCTTAGCAGTTGACAGCTAAAAACTCGAATTTTAGATTAAGTGATTTTTAGCTGACATAACCTAAACGAGAATCGAAGGTCTCGTCATTATCAGTACAACGGTAAAAAGTCTGACGAAAACGGACGTCGGATGAAGAAGTTATGAATTTTTAACGGATTTACCAGTCCCGTCTGTTAAAAAAATAATAATATAAAAATAAAGTCAAAATTTTCCGACAAAGTCTAAATGAAAGTTGTAGAGCATAATTTTCTCTATGCTTGCATATAAAGAACGTGAAAAACGGAGCCCGTATGAGAAAGTTATGGATTTTACAAGATTGGGCACATTTTTCGATAATTTTCGCATGAATAGTGTTCGATCCACGTGGCGTCTTCTGATTGGACCGCAGTCTCGCGTGGCACCCGTTGATTGGTCCGAAGTCGTCATCCTCTTTCCCCATTGGACCGAACTTCGGTCCACTTAGAAGCTTCCATCTGGCCGAAGTCGATGACGTGTCTGATGAGCTGGTGTCTTGCAAGCTCGCCCCGTGTCACCCTTCCGAGCCTCGCACCTGGCCGTCTCGCATGCGCGACGTCTGGCCTCCGAACCGAGCTCCTGCTGCCACCGAGCTGCTTCGTTGCTGACCCACGTCTCTCCCTCCTTGCTTTGGATCCGACCCTCGCGAGTATATATAGAGGTTGTGAAGCAGCCCGGGTATTTTTAAGAAATTTTCATTTTTGGCCCCTTTTTCCATATTTTTAGTATCTCAACTTTCCCTGAAGCCCCGATAACATTTCTAGCACCTGAAACACTAAGGATGAGCATAGGCGGGTACCCGCCTCATTTGGCGAGAACCAGAACTGGAACCGCCGGTTCCGGGACTAGTTCCAAACATTTAAGAACTGACTAGAGCGGTTTCGGTTCTAACTTCTTAGGAGCGGTTCCTCAGAAGTTAGAACCGAAACCGCTCTAGTCAGTTCTTAAATGTTTGGAACTAGTCCCGGAACCGGCGGTTCCGGTTCCGGGAGCGGATAACCCGGTTACATTAATTTTGTTAACTTTTGTCGATAAATACGCAATGTAGTTTGATCCAAATCAAGTCAATTCGGACCAAAGACAGACAAAATCGGATCAATATATATTCTAAATCAGTCTAAGTAACACACATATTTATATGAAATTATATATATATATATATATATATATATATATATATATCTATATATATATATATATATATATATATATATATATAAACTGGTTTCGGCGGGTACCCAACGGGTAGCGGTTCCGAAAAAACGAGAACCGGAACCGGAACCGCTTAAGGCGGTTCCATAACTTTAGGAACCGGAACCGGAACCTCTTAAGGCGGTTCCAGTTCCAAAACCGGCAGTTCCGAGGTGGTTCCGGTTCCAAAAGCGGGTACCCGGTTCCGATGCTCATCCCTACGAAACACGTCCCGAAGTTCCCGAGAAGCTCGAAAAATTTATCTTTTAAGTTTTGAAGCTCTACCTTCGCAGAGCCTGGTGTTCAATAAATCTCCCGGTTTTCAACGAATAAAGTCATATTTAGAGGCGAAATGCTGCTCAAATTACTATTTTAACCCCCGGATATTTCAAGGCGAGTTTAATATATAGGAACAATTGTATGTTATGTGTTATGTGCTTTTCAGTGTTATTATTCCGGGTTATTTTCCCGTGTTATTTTTATTTGCTATTTTTAATAGCAAAGAAATATCTTTGACCATGTGATTAGTGAAAGGACTTAGATTCACATTGGTACTGGTATGTAGCCTCTGGCCATGTAGAACATGTCTCCGTAAGAGAATGATTTCTATTCTATGGCATTGACAGAAGGTTAGACAGGATTGAAAGCCTGAAATCTACCAAAATATTTAATTAGAAAGTGTATGTCTTATGTGTCATTTAGGCCGAAGCTTTATTGATGTCTATCAAGTATGGAAATCGTTATGTCTCATTGATTGTATATCGTTGAATCAAATCAATGATTGATATCGAAAGTCTGTCACATGATTCACATATATGGCCTTGTTGTTCCTTGTTCCACTTTGCTTCTACCATATATATATATATATATATATATATATATATATATATATATGACATAACGTTATATTGTATCTATTATTGAACTCACTAAGCGTCAACGTTTACCCTCTCAGTGTTTAACAAATTTGCAGGAGATAAATAACTGGTATAGTTATATACTGTCGGAAGGTTTAGAATAGTTGTAATATTACTTTTGTATTTAGCGATCATGTATGTATAAATGTATAGTATCATGGGTAGTTGTGTAATATATAACACTTTGTAATAGTCGGTTTGTATCCAGTCATTTGTAACGTCTTTATCAATGTAAAATATTATTTTTATGAATATGCAAGTAGAAATCGATCTTATTTCATGATTTTAGAAATAAGTAAATTTGGGAGAAGTCAATTCTCAAAAATAGAAATCAATTTTAAAAAATTCAGTTTTGTTTCACGATTATCAAAACCACCAAAAGTGTCCATGTGTTGTATACACATTATGGAGAGAGGAGAGGCAGTTATGGAGATGGCGGATGTCAGTGACTATTGAACAATCGAACAGAAGCATTAAGAAAAAGAGGTGGCTATTGAGCGAAATCAGTAAGTGAAAAAGCATCGGTAGATTGAATGTAAATTGGAGATGCGGTGATGGAGAATGGAGATGGTTGGATGTGAAGTGTGTGTATAAACGTATGAAAAGACGTGGGTGTGAGGGAAAATAGGTTTATAGGATCCGATTGTTTGTTTGTTTTTTTTTAATTCATATAATAACAATACTAATAAATAAATCAATAAGAAAAATTAAAAACTCTATAAGGGTATAATGGTTATTTGAAGTTGGACGAGATCAAAATCGATACAAAACAAACTATAAAGATGGTTCAATTTTATAAGAAAAATGTATCAAATGCACAAGATTATCCAAACCATAGAAACAATCTATATAGTATAACAAAATGATCAATTAAACTGAATTCGTATAACTATTTTTTCTACACCAAACATTGCAAATTTTATAACTTATTGTGGATATATTTCTAAAAGTATAAATATATATTTATAGTTATAAAAATGTAGTTATATTTCTAAAAAAGCGTAAAAATATATATTTTTAGGTATTTATGCTTTTTAGAGTTATAAATATATATTTTTACTTTTTTTTTAAGTATAAATATCTATTTTGATGTTTTTAAAAGTATAAATATTTATTTTTTTGTTTTCAAAAGTATAAAACATATCTATATATAGTTTTAAAAAAAATAAACTAATATTGCTAAAAAAAATTGTCTCTCTTTTGAATGATATATTTCTAACTACGTAAAAATGTGTATGTAAACTTCTTAAAAATATATTAATATTTTCTAAAAAATATCGTTATATTTCTCAAAAACACAAAATACATATTTCTATTCCTAAAAACATATTTATATGACGTTTAGTTAAACTTTTTTTTTTATGTATAAATACGTTTTTTCTACATGAATACGTATAATATGAATAAAAAAAATACCTAAGGTAAAAATATAAAAGATTTGTAAAATTAAAGATTTTTTGTAGATTTGATTTTTATGATAACCTATAAACCTAATATACAAGTAACAAGGGCAAAAAAATGGCAAATTTTATATATTAACAAACAAAAAATTGTCGCATGGACAAAATCCATAAATTTTTACAAAGTTAATGGCTTTCATGTAAAATACACATAAAAAATTGTCAAGTAGGTTTACTATATGTATTCATTCAATCAAGCAAACTAAGGTGATGTTTGGTTTTTGGCAAAATGCGTTTTTAGCAAAATGTATTTTTGACCTTTTATGTCTGCTGGTGGAAAGACACTTAATGAAAAAAGTTGTTTGTTTTTCAGAAAACAAAAGACATAAAAAAAAATCTTTTTGGCATCTTTTTCAAAAGATAAAAAAAGATTGTGTTTTTCGAAGACATTTTCTAAGTTATAACCCAGATGTTATATCTTTTCCACCACCACCACCACTTTTGCCGACGCCACCAACTCTAACACCACCATCGTCGCCGCTACCAGCACCAACACCATCATTCTTTTTATGAAAAATTTAAAAAACAAGCAATCTTTTTATGAAAACTAAAGAAATGGAGAAAAAACTTTTGGTCTATCTTTTATTCGAAGACATAGAGAAAACATAAAAAATGACCGAAGACGTTTAACTCTTCAAAAACAAACACCACCAAAGTGTAGGTTAAATAGTGAATGAGTTCCTTTTAAGCCGAAGGGTATACTCATCACGAGAGAAACTCCACCTCACCACCACCTTACCACGATCGTCTTCCACACCACACACTGGTGTACCTGCAACAAGAGGGCACGATCGTTCACAAAGAAAGAAGAGAGGAGGACATAGAAAAAAACAAAATAGTTAGATGTGGTTTCTTGTGGTATATACCACATGTGGTCACAATCATGACTCCAGGTCATCAACATAAGGTTATCAACATAATACCTTCGGGTGATGTGCATCAACGTTGCCCTTCTCTAACTAGTCAAATGACATCTTCGTGCCATATATATCCCCATGACGTTATTTTGGATGGATTCGATCCCGATAAGTTGTGCTTTAACATATAAAACATAACTTAAAAATAATGGAAAGGATATACAACCAATTAGAGGCAAACATCATACAACCAATGAGAGGCAAACACCTTACCACGATCGTCTTCCACACCACACACTGGTGTACCTGCAACAAGAGGGCACGATCGTTCACAAAGAAAGAAGAGAGGAGGACATAGAAAAAAACAAAATAGTTAGATGTGGTTTCTTGTGGTATATACCACATGTGGTCACAATCATGACTCCAGGTCATCAACATAAGGTTATCAACATAATACCTTCGGGTGATGTGCATCAACGTTGCCCTTCTCTAACTAGTCAAATGACATCTTCGTGCCATATATATCCCCATGACGTTATTTTGGATGGATTCGATCCCGATAAGTTGTGCTTTAACATATAAAACATAACTTAAAAAATAATGGAAAGGATATACAACCAATTAGAGGCAAACATCATACAACCAATGAGAGGCAAACACCTTAATGCCAATGATTCAAATATAATATCAGGTTAAACATAACTTATTTTATTTGGTTAAATATAACTTGGGAAAATCGCAAGAAAGTCACTATATTACCACAAAATTTCGATTTTGAAACTGGGTTTTGTTTCTCAATTATGTCACTATATTTATAATTTTGTTGCAATATCAACCAAATGATTGGTTCTCCCGCAATAAAGTCATTGAGTTTAACAAAATTTCGATTTCGACACTGAGTTTCAGATTGTAAGAAATTCACTATATTACCACAAAATTTTGATTTTTATACCGAGTTTTTTTTTCTCAACTATATCATTACATTTACAATTTGGTTGCAATGTTAACCAATTGACCGATTCAGGAGATGTTGTGGTTTAGAAGCTCGAATTGTACAAGAAATGAGTAAAGGTCGATCCAATGGTTCAAACTCACTTATAAGTCGGCGAAATGGGCATAGTCACCCTTCCAGGAGATGTTATTGTGGTTTAGAAGCTCGATTTGTACAATCAATAAATGAAGACCCCTAAGTTCAAACCCACATAGCATTTCCCGGATTAACCTTTTAGGGGAGTTCATTACTTGTTGTACAAATCGAGCTTCTAAATGACAAATAACATATCCTGAAAAGGTATGTACGCCTTTTTCACTGCCTTTTAAGTGAACTTGAACCACTGGATTGACCTTCATATACCATTTATGAAGAAATACTTTGACGAGAATTAAGCATTAAGCATTATAATAAAAAGTGTCACCTAAAAAGGTGAATACACACTTTTCGCTGACTTTTAAGTGAGTTTGAACCATTGTGTCAACCTAAAAAGATATGTGAAATTGCATTTAATGCAAATCCAATATGTGTTGTTTACATGAAATATGCTTACGAAAGAATCAGATTCGATCATCTCAAACATCATCCCTTGAAATTTTTTAAGTTTTCTAATCTTGAACCAAGACTGCCACTTCATTAAAACTCTGGGGGCCAAAATTGTAACACTGCAACTTCTTCCCCAATTGTGTGATACATGAACATAAAGCGACCAACCAGTCCCAAAATTGAGTTCAACCCCAAAATTGATTTTCATCTTTGTTCTGATTGAGTGACTTTCGTTCTGATTGTCTTCATAACTTTCATTCTGATCATACCAATCGCCATCACAATTATGCAATGATTGTAGGAAAATGTTCTGATTCATGTTTAAGTTTTGTTTCGATAGTGTTCCAAACAAGTCATCATTCCGATACACATACCCAAAGCGACAGCCTTCGTTCCAAAAAGTGGACAAACATAGACCTTCTAAGATTCGACATTCAAACTCCTAGATTGGAACAACAAGGCAGTTATCTGACAATCATCAGAACCAACTTTGAACCTGAATTTTGACCGATTCATTTCGACCCATACTCCTTGTAAGCATATCGATACATCTCTTCTTTTTCAATACTCCTATAATCTTCCACAAACTCATTTAAAAGTCAGCAAAAAAGGCGTACTCAACCATTTAGGTGACACTTTTGATTATAATGTTTAAATTTTTAATTCTTGTCAGAGTAATTCTTCACAAATGGTGTTTGGTGTCTGAAGTTCAATCTATTGGTTCAAAATCATGTAATACTCACCTTTTCAGGAGATGTAATAGTTGTTTAGAAGCTCCATTTGTACAACAACTAAATATAAAGACCGCTACAAGGTCGATCCAGGGGATCGTCAGTGAATTTAAACCACTAAATCGACCTTGTAGGGGTCTTCATTTATTTGTTGTATAAATTAAGCTTCTAAACCACAATAACATCTCCTGAAAAAGTGATTATGCCTATTTCATTGACTTGTAAGTGAGTTTGAACCATTGGACTGTCTTTCATTTATTTGTTGTAAAAATCAATTTGTACAACAAGTAACTTTTTTAAAAAAGTAATTTAATTATTTACATTTAAAAAAAAACTAACTTATAACTTACTTTTTGGCTTGCCAAACATGATATTTTTAAAAAGCTCGAAAAATAAACTAGTTGTGAAACGTCAAACACAACCTTCACAAAAAATATGGCCATTGTGTGAAATCTTCTTAAAGGTGGCTTGTTGGAAGATACATTGCGTTGTCATTTTAATGAATAGCTCAATAATTTTTAGTTAAATATATTAAATTAATGTATAGCACACTTAAAATTAGCTAACAATATATCAAAATTGGCACCTCCAGCCATGAGTTTAAGAACCATTCTCAAAGAAAGCATTGGAACCGAAAAATCAAAGACTTAATAATATTAAAAAAACTTTTAAACAATATATTTCAATGAAATAAATATATGTCAGTTATTAAAAAAAATATATGAATACAAGATACTTTGAGGCTTAACCTAATGGGCCATAGGATGGCCGAGACTATACATCAACGATATACAAACATAATTGTACGTTAAAATCCACTCGTTATTTAATCGGAATAATTGGTCCAAACATGTGGACCTAAAGTCATTAAAATGATATGGAGAGGCTATTGATGAATACAACTTTATAACCCGTGAGAACCATGGTTATAAAATTAATTATATTTTTATATTAAAAAATCAAAATTATTAATTAATTATTTTAAATAAATTATTGCTTAAGAGATATTTTTTAGTTATATAAAATTATAATCCTTAATTTAAACAAATACGTGAAGTTATATCACCTTATCATCTGTATTAATTTTATTTTATTTTTTAATCTAATGTTATTAATTTAATATAATTAAAATGAGAAATTTTTAAATTTGAGATTTAAAATGGAGTTAATCAAATTAGAGTGGAAATTTTGAAATTTGAAACGGATAATTAATAGTTTGACAAGTGGCATGATATGTGATATATAATATTAATGATGAGTTCTAATATTACGACACTTATCAATAGTAGAATAAACCTATTCATTTATTAGAATAGGAAGACTCAGAATTCATAAAATGCATGGAGGGACATAAAGAAAGTGAATATCACCTAAAACAACTTTTTCATGAACAAAGTGGGAGTCTATATTAATATGTGGCTGTCGACATTGAACGACACTTATGGAAGATAAGAGAAACTAACATTGTTGTGTTAAAAGATGGTGAATTTGGTAGGGGAAGAATGTAGTTCTTGCAACATATTCTAAATCTAACATGTTTCAACAACATTTTCCACTCCTTAATATTCTACATCAACACTCGATCAAGATATGATGTATAAGACCATATTGGAGAAGATGAAGTTAGTCAACGTTGACTTCTTGACTATATTTGACTTTCTGTTAGAGAGTTAATTGTTTGTTAGCTATAGTTTAGTTAGTTGATCAGAGTTAAGTTAATTAGTTGTTTTACTTGATGTATATAGATTGTATTGGTTGTTCAGATGAATTAATGAGATGAGAAATTCTTTCCAAATCTTGAACTTCTACATGGTATCAGAGAAGGAAAATACGATCATGCGGTCTTCATTCTTCATTCTGTAGATTGATTCTTGTTCTTCAATCTACATATTTTTTTTATTGATTCAAATCACAAATTGATTCTTGTTCTTCAATCTATTTCATTTTTTTTTTCATTTTCATTAGATCGATTTTGCTTTTCGATCTAATTCTGCATCATGTCTACAAATTCATCAGGAACGATTGAAGTTTCTAATCCGTTGTTTCTAGGACCTTTGGATAATCCTAGCACAATTTTAGTTTCAAAAATTTTTGATGGATCTGGTTTTTCGATGTGGAAGAGATTGATGATTCTAGCACTTTCAGCCAAGAATAAACTTGGATTTGTTGATGGATCTCAGTTCAACCGGATGAAGCTTCTGCACTGTTTCAAAAAATTGGAACAGAGTCAACTCAATGGTTATAAGCTGGCTGTTGAATTCGTTATCAAAAGATATTGCTGAAAGTGTTCTTTTCTTACAAACTGCTAAAGAGATTTGGTTAGAATTAATACAAAGATATGAGCAATCTAATGGAGCACTGATATATTAGATTCAAAAACAGCTATTCTCAATTAGTCAAGGATCGGATGATTTTTCATCTTATTTCACTAAGATCAACCGAGTTTGGGATGAACTCAAGATGATACATGAAGTTCCAAATTGTTCATGTGGATCTGCTGCAAAGATTAACAAATTTCTAGAAGAACAAAGACTAATTCAATTACTAATGGGGCGTAATGATTCATACAAGTCGATTCGAGGTCAGATCTTAATGATGAATCCCCTTCCTAGTATTTCTACTGTTCATTCCTTGTTGATTCATGAAAAAAGACAGCGTGATATCACTACTAGCCCTACTATTGTGTCTGAAGCAAGGGCTATGAATGTTAACAATTCTCATAATTCACACAAGAAACAGTTACAATGTACTCATTGCAGAAAGACAGGTCATGTTAAGTCTCAATGCTATAGACTAAATGGTTTTCCTGCTGATTTTAAATTCACTAAGACAAAGAAAGTTGAGTCTACAATTCATAATGTGAATGATCTATCTTCATCAAGTGCTCCATCTACATTTTCATCTAGCTCTTAATCTATCACTCCTGAACATTACAAACAATTGATGCAACTTCTAAATAATAATGTCAATGAATCTACACGGGTCAACTCTGTTATTACTGATGGAGCTATGGATACTGCAGGTAATTTTGTCGGCTCTTATGGCAAGCATGTTTCTTACATTTTTAATGTGATTGATTCTAATAGCCAAGAATCTACATCATGGATAACCGATTCAGGAGCATCAGATCACATTTGTTCAAACAGATCAATATTTTCATCTTTGAAAACATTTACACGACCTCATCTAATCGGTTTACCAAATGGGCAATCTATTCATATTTCTCATAATGGCAGTGTTCTAATTCATGAGAATATTGTGCTTCATCAAGTTCTTTATGTACCAGAGTTTAAATACAATCTTATTTCAGTTGCTCGTGTCACTTCTCAACTCAAGGTTTGGAATCTTTTTACTGATGAATTATGTGCAATGCAGGCCCCTTTGTCGAGAAATAAAATCATCATTGGACAAAGAGTGAGGAATATTTACATTAGAGATTACAAATTCATTAAGAATCCTAGTTCTTTAGTTCATTCTCTCAATAATTGTCAATCTTGTAATAAGAATGATTTTCACAATCTTTAGCACAATAGATTGGGACATCTTCCTCTTTATAAGATGAAATTCATTTCTTTGTTGTCTAAACATTGTAATGACAAGAACTTTGACACTTGTACTATTTGTTATTAAGCCAGGCAACACAAATTGGTTTTTGCTGACAGTAATACCATTTCACATGAGTTGTTTGAACTTGTACATGTTGATATTTGGGGACCTTACAAAATTCCAACATATAATGGGTATATATATTTTCTTACTCTTGTGGATGATTATTCAAGATGCACCTGGGTTCACTTACTCAAAAAATAAAGGAGATGCTTTTGCTCTTATACAAGCATTTACTAAGTATGTTTAAGTTCATTTCAAAACCCATATACAAATCATCCGTTCTGATAATACTCTTGAATTGGGATCAAGCAAAGAAGGAATTCAATTTTATGCAACTCATGGAATTCTTCATCAAAAATCATGCCCTCATACACCCCAACAAAATGGGATTGTTGAAAGAAAACACAAGCACCTTCTTGAAATTTCTAGAGCTCTTTTTTTAATCTGGTCTTGGCAAATTTTTTTTGGGGAGAATGTGTTCTAACTGCTGCTTACTTAATCAATAGAATTCCTTCCAAGATTCTAAATAATCTCACACCCTATGAAATATTACATAAACAACAACCAAATTTGGAATCATTGAGGTCTTTTGGTTGTTTGTGCTATGTGTCTACTATTTCACAAAATAGGGATAAATTTATGACAAGGGTTGGGAAATGTATTTTCATAGGATACCCATTTGGACAAAAGGGTATAAATTTCTCAATCTTTCTACAAATGAAATCATTGTCTCCAGACATGTTAAGTTTGTTGACACTGTTTTTCCCTTACATAATAATCATTCTGAAGAAGGTGTTACTTCATGCTTTCCTAAAGCTTATGATTGTCTAGATTCTGAATTTTCTCCAAATGGTTCAGTTGATCACAATGATTCTTCAACCAATGCTCATTCTGATGCAGCTCCATCAAATGACAATTCTGCCTCTACATACTATGAGCCTTCTCTAAATGTTCCTTTAAGAAGGTCAACACGAGCAACTCATCCTCCAGCTTATCTCAATGACTACATATGTAACAATGTAACAAATCATGATGATAATGGTTGTGATTGTCCTCATACTATCATAAACATGTTCATTCCTAATGCTACATTCTATTCTCATGTTGTTAATTTGACAAAAGTTTCAGCATTCAATGTCAATTCCAAAGTTGTTGAACCATTATACGATCATCAAGCAAAGGGTAATTCATTATGGGAAGAAGCTATGCAATAGGAATTTGCTGCTCTTGATGCTAATTAAACATGGGAAATTGTCCCACTTCCAAAAGGAAAAAGACAAATTTCTTGCAAATGGGTATACAAAGTCAAATATAAGGCAGATGGCAGTATTGAACGATATAAAGCTAGGCTTGTTGCTAAGGGCTTCACTCAAAAGGAAGGTATTGACTATCATGAGATTTTTTCTCCTGTTATAAAGTTCAACACTGTTAGATGTTTGGTCAACTTAGCAGTCAAAAAGAAATGGAAAGTACATCAATTTGATGTTAATAATGCGTTTCTTCATGGAGATCTACATGAAGATGTATATATGATATTTCCCCCTGGCATGAATAATTCTTCTTCACAACTTGTATGCAAGTTAAAGAAGTCCCTTTATGGCCTTAAACAAGCTTCTAGACAATGGTATGATAAACTCTCTTCTAAACTTAATGCTAAATGCCTTATTAGATATGAAAATGATCATTCTTTGTTCATCAAAAAGCTTGAGAATTCCATTGTTATTGTGGCTGTATACGTTGATGATGTCTTAGTCACAGGGGATAATATTAAAGAAATAAATTCACTCAAACAAATTCTTGATGATAAGTTCAAAATAAAGGATTTGGGAAGTACCAATTTCTTTTTGGGATTGGAATTCATACATGTTAATGATGCAATGATTGTTCATTAACACAAATGCATCAAGGAACTTCTAGAAGCTTATTCTATTACAGATTACAAATCAGTAATTTCTCGTCTTCCAACCAAGTTAAAATACTTGTTCAATTCTTCCGCATCCTTGTGTGATCCAACAGAATATCGACAACTTGTTGGGAAACTTAATTTCGTACTTCACACAAGACCCGACATTGCGTTTACAACTCAGTTTCTAAGCCAATTCAATAGCAAACCTACTTAAGAACACATGGATGCTGCTCTACATGTTCTTAAATACTTATATGGTACAATGTCACAAGGAATTTTCTTCAATAATAAGAATGAGTTTCAGCTGGAAGCGTTCTGTGACTCTGATTGGGCAGCTTGCCCTTCTACACGAAGATCTGTAAGTGGTTATTTCATTACTATGGGTGGAAGTCCTATTTCATGGAAGTCTAAAAAGCAAGCCACGGTTTCATTATCATCAGTTGAAGCTGAATATTGGTCTATGCGTAGAGTTTGTTCGGAGCTTGCCTGGTTAAGTAGACTCATGGTTGAATTTGAGATATCAGACATTGAACCGATTCCTTTAAAATGTGATAACATGGCAGCAATTTTTATAGCCAAAAATCCTGTCTTCCACGAACGCATGAAACATATTGATCTCGACTGTCATTTCGTTTGAGAAAAGCTTCAATCAGGCTTAATTTCAATTTCTCATATTCCCACAACAGAACAACCTGCAAATGTTTTCACCAAGTCTTTATCGGGATCTGATCATGTGCATGCAATATCCAAGCTGGGGATGCTTCCATATCCACCAGCTTGAGGGGGGGGGGGTATTGGAGAAGATGAAGTTAGTCAACGTTGACTTCTTGACTATATTTGACTTTCTGTTAGAGAGTTAACTGTTTGTTAGCTATAGTTTAGTTAGTTGATCAGAGTTAAGTTAATTAGTTGTTTTACTTGATGTATATAGATTGTATTGGTTGTTCAGATGAATTTATGAGATGAGAAATTCTTTCCAAATCTTGAACTTCTACAGACCATGATATCATATTTGTGCCTAGGAAGACACAATAGCTGGAAGTGGAACATCGAAATCAAACATCCACCTTAATTGAATATCATACCAGACTATAAAAATAATAGACAATAAGGTATAAGGTTGACATTTATGATGAAAAGTTCCTTCAATGTAACACAAACTGCACCCTAATATGAGGCTTTTGAGGATTATTCATAAATAGACCAATGTGTTTTATGACATACGAGTATATGACGTATCAGTTTTATTGAAGATAAGATATATTAAAGTGTCCAAGGATCCACTATTGTGTTCCAAGTCCAAACTGAGTATCTGCTAAAGTACTACATGGTTTTAAGTTAAACATCTTTCACATATAAGAATCATGGTAGTATAATTTTGTTGACTAAGAAACCATTTGTCAGTGGTGTGCTTGGGGAGATCTCGAGAAAGTAACCGAATTTATCCTTAAGTAGGTCAAGAGTGCTCATGATAGGAGAGTACTTTGTTTCAATAAAACTCATGTAATGCCAAACAAGGACATCATAAAAATATAACATATGATATGATATTCCATAACAAAAACCTTATATTTGTATGAATATAGATGAGTCAGACTAACAATGCTAAACCTGATGCACGTAAAATACTATGCAAATCACGAAAATAGCCTCTCGGATTTTGGTTTGAGCAATACATAGATTGATGTAACAAACACATATGATCATGTCATCAAGATTCACAAAAAAGGGAAAATGACTAGCTTAGGAGAGTAATTATCTATTCGTTTTGTTCAAATTCAGGCAACTTCTTTTTTTATACACGATTGACCAACTATCTTAGGTTACAACTTACTTTACGTATATGTGACATCTACATGGCAAATTAAAATGGAAAAAATGATTTTGAGAAGTTTAATTATCAATTTGTTTTGCTTTTTTTTTTTTTTTTTAATAAACGATTGGCCATTGGACTTTTAAGAAGTGTTCAAATGTTATCATTTGTAACTGATATTTAATTTTGATAATTAAGTAACTTTGTAATATATCTTTTAAAATTTGATGTTACTTTTAAATTTATTTTTATTGTATTTTTATATATTATTAGGAATAAATTTCATTTTATTGAATTTACTATAGAAGAAATAACTACAAATTTGCTATATATGGATCAACAAAATTTGTTACGAAAAAAATAGTTATGAGATTTGCTATGGAAATATGGCCACAAAATGATATTTAAACATTACTTTAAAGATTAAAAACATCTTTAATTAAAAGTGGAATTCTGAAAACTATAAAAAACCTCAAACAAAATAAAATATTGTTTAAAAGTATGACAGTGGATAATCACAAACGATATCATAATATTTATTCATCCAATAATTATTTAAGCTATTTCAAGCCTAATTAATAACACCTTTTCTATGTTTGTGACTATATTTTCTTCTCAATCTGCACCATAATGCTTGTTTCTCACATGGGTATGTCAAAATAATGCATAATGCTTGTTTCTCACATGGGTATGTCAAAATAATGCGCTCTTATGCAAAACTTAGGAAGTCATAGAAGAGTTATTTTTTTACATATATATGAATGCAAGATGATCATGAATTTTGCAATATTGTATACGCCTTCAATCTGTGTGTATCTCAAAAGTACTAAACTTTTAAAATAAATGAATACTACATATATTGACAAATAATAGATTGTATACATCACCATAAAGCACATAGTGGTTATTGAATATTTGAATGTATACATCGTCATAAACATATGGAATGAAAGAAAAAAGAGTATCAAAATAAGCAAATGGATAAATCATTTTTTGCTATTATTGAATAATTCATAATCGCTAATAAATAATTTATCAAAATAAAATAAAAACCATTGGTCGTCATAAATGATATTGAACACTTCTAAAAAGTTCGATGCAATTGTGTAAAAAAAGTTGTCTAAATATAAACAAAAAAAATTACCCTCTTAAGTCATTTTCCTATAAAATAATATCCATTGATGCATGTAACTTTTTTCTTAGATGATCCGTGATAAATGCATTTTCATATAATTTGGTTATGATTCAAGTTTTGAGATACTACAAGACCTAAAATAATAAAAATAATCTTTGATTTAAAATAACGGGTTAAAGTTTTATCATAGTTAATGCGAATAATTTGACTTCTACCATTATTATATATATTAAAATCATTTCGTTTATGAATAGTATACTTTTATTGTTTCATAATTTGGCTATAAAACTTTCTTATTTCAGAATTTGGAAACAAAACTATCTTATGATGGTAAATTTGGTCCCTAAACTTTTATATGACTACTATAAAAATACCCTTTAATGACACACATTTAGTGTCGTAAAAGCCACAGATGCCACACATATACATGTCAAGAAAGGCTCTGTCATAAAGGAAGACGACACGCTTTTGTGCGTCATAAACTTACGACGTGCATTTACAAAGTGCATTTACAAAATGCATTGCATGTCATTGAAGCCCCGGTCATAAAGAAATGTGACACACATTTGTGTGTCGTAACCTTACGACGCACATTTACGACTCACATTGAGTATCATTAAAGCTCATGTCATAAAGAAAGACGACACACATTTTTGCTTGTTATAATTTTAAATGTTTAAAAATTATATATTTTAATAGATTTACTAATTTTCAAATAAAATAACACATTAAAAGTCTCATAATACAAAATAAAATACCATAAACAAGAAATATAGATTATTGCACTAATATGTCAAATACAAATAATCATTCCAATAGTAAATAAATGTAATACATTGCTAATATTGTATAATATTTATCATAGAAAAACAAAACATGTACTACATTAAAAGGAACTTATGAGTAAGTTCTCCTTTGACAATCTCCATGATAGCTTTAAGCCTTTCAACTTCATGAAAAAAAAACAGGTGTTGTTACTATTGATGTTATTGGGATAGAAGAAGAAGTACTAGTATGATTGGAAGCTAATGCAGCTGTTAAAAGGGGTTGCCACATGACTATTGTAAAACCTTGATGTATTCTTGTCAGGTGTGAGTTTGTGATTCACTAGAAACGAAGTTGGAATGGAACCAAGAGTTGCCCTAGCCCTAATTCCCACCATTTCCCTAATGCCAATTTAGTAAAGAAGATAATAAACAAGATTGTAACTTTATAAGATCTCTTTGGTTTTATATAAAATACAAACCAAACACTAATTACCTTCCATTGTTGGGATCCCACTCCACTACATATGCTTGATCATCTTTATCATTAGTGTTTGCTAGTTCACCAACTGGAATACACTATCTAACCTTAATTTTTATACTCCCTAAAGGTACATCAGACTGAATAAAATCATCAGCAACAATTAATGTATGATCTCCCTTGGTTTCTAAAACAACATAGCTTCCATGATCAATAACCATAGTAGATTGATCCTGTGAAAAAAAAATATCACATAGGTCAAAACATGCAACAAGTTAATATCTATAACCAATTTTGGTTTCAATCTAATGACCAAAATAGATTCATACAAATAAGCTTTTATAAATATTGTTAACAAGTAAATCCATAAGAACATAAATGGCATTTTTACCCATGTTATTGCAGTCCCTCGAGTAAAGTCATAAGAGGAAGCGTCCCTTTGTATAAGAATTTCAGCCATGCAACCATAATCTACAGACTTCAAGAGTAGGATTTCTAGATTCATAACTTTACAAATAAACCATGAAATAATTAAACTATATTTTTGGTCCTTGAGTTTAGCTGCTAATGTTAGTTTTTGTCCCAAAGAAATTCGTTTGCAACTTTGGTCCTTATATTAATGTTTCATAAGAATTGTGTAACATTCAATTCCAGGTATTTCTTCCTTTGTCCTCTAAGTTTCAAAAAAATTACAAAAATGGTCCTTCGTACACTGGGCATACGTTTAGGTACGCTTAGCATACATGCACGTTTTAGATTGGATGAGCTTACCCATGTACGTTGAGCATATGTGGTATATGTAGGGCGTATGCAACTAAAGACTAAACCCTAAATTTTAGGGCATGATCCCTATTTAAACATCATTATAGCCCTTGGACCTCTACCCTCATCAGCCCCCATTATTCATTTCATCCCATTGAAACCCTAGTTCATCCTTGGAGTGTTCTTGAGCTTTGAAGTGATTTTTGTGTCATTTTTGTATGTATTCAAGAAGAAGGAACTTGGAGACCAATAATTTGTTGAAATTGAGCATTTAGATCTAGAATCTTCATCAACTTTGTGAGCTTTAGATGGTAAAAAGTGATGGGTTTTAAGAAAAACAAAAATACCTATGTGTGCATGCAACCCTAATTTGTAGGATTTATGTTTTCACTAATGGACATGCAAGTATTGAACACAAAACAATAAACCCTAAAAGGCAACTATAATTTTCGAAATTAACAATAAACTAGGGTTAAGATACATACTTTTATTGTTATATTGTAATAACAATGAAATCCTTGAAGATCTTGGACTTGAGAGCAAGTGTCACAAGTATAACACCTCTAACCACTACTAGAAAAACAGCCTCTTACAACGCGCAATGCGTGTCGTAAAACGATCAGATGACGCGCAAATGCGTGTCAAGGAAGGCCCTGTCATAATGAGAGATGACACGCTTTTGCGCGTCGTCTATTTATGACGTGCAATTACAACACACATTTACAACGTGCGTTTACGATACGCTTTGCGTATCAAGGAAGGCCCTGTCATAAAGGAAGATGACACGCATTTGCGTGTCGTAACCTTACGACGTGCATTTACGACTCGCATTGCGTATCATTAAAGCCCCTGTCAAGAAAGACCATGTCATAAATGAAGATGACACGCATTTTTGCGTATCATAATTTTATATGTTTAAAAAAATATATTATTTATAGATTTACTAATTTTCAAATTAAATTTGTATTTAATGTCTCATAATAGAAAATAGAATATCATATACAAAAAATACAATCCATTGCATAAAATTACATGTCAAACAAATAGTCGTTACATGGAAAGATAAAACAAATCAATAGAAGTTGTAACAAAAATTTACAAACTAACTACATACAAAAAATATAAAAAAAATATACCCTCAAATGCTTTTCAAATTCTAATCCCCATTTCAGCTCTTCAACTCACTTCTCCAGTTTGTCCTTAGCTTCTCTAAGAGCTCTAACATCTCTTGCAGCCTGTGACAACATATTATAATTTTTTAATTACTATTTATTCTTATAATTCAAAGAATTTAGATAAAATTGTATTATATTTTACTTATATTTTTTTACAGAAAATCCACTCACCAGCTTCAGCATTCTTAATTCTTTCCTTGCATACCTTTGAGGAAACTCTCTTTACTTGATAACTTTCAGCTGCATTAAGATAAAATACAAATCATTATATTTCTACCTTATTCTTATTTTTAACCTTTCACTGAATTTCAAAATGAAAATGACAAAATTTTCTTACATTATCCATTTAACAAGTCTAGGCCTCTCTCATGCAAAATCTTGATCAAGTGAAAAACGTATCCAGACAAGGAAACATCGAAACCTGCTTCATATGGACAATATTTCATTCCATAATCCTTCTCAATACTAAACACAGCATAATCAAAAACATTTTTCATATTATTACTAAAAACAGAAATGTTAAACTTTGACATAACAACACTATTATTATACTAAAAACAGAAATTCAAATGGTAACTCCTGTATGCACTTCAAATGGTAACTCTTGTATGCACTTATAAGTTCCTATGTTCATATTTTTACAAGGTTTTGAAAACTGGACCGGACATCGAACCGTTTATCTTACTGGTTCGACGGTTGGAACGGTCCTAAAACCTGGAAAAAATCGGATATATATATATATATATATATATATATATATATATATATATATGTGTGTGTGTGTGTGTGTGTGTCTGTGTGTTGTGTTTAAAAGAATAAATTATATATACATTAGTGTTTTATATATGTATATATGTATATTAAATAACATAGTGTGTGTTTTACATTATCGTAGTTGTCTAAAAATATAGTCTGAATAATTAAATATGTGTAATATTTGTGTTCATCATAAAAAACAAATAATGTAAATATGTTTAATATGTGTGGATGTTGTATGAGAGGCCAAGTTTGAGGCATCCCCCATCGGTGGGTGAAAAAGAAATAGAAGGCAAATAAGTTCCATAAAAGGAGTGCTTAGAAGGACAAGCCAAGTATATGTTCTCACTGCCGGCTCCTTTGAGCTGGCTTGATCTTTTGAGCCGAGTATAAGAAAAAGAAACAGGCCAAGTGTTCACATTCACATTGACACAAACAACAAACAACAAACCATCCATCAAAAATTATGTACAAATTACAAGGTCAAGGAATGGAAAATAAACTTACAACATTTTGACCGAGCACGTGTAGAGGATTCCGTCTGATGCGTTTGCTCGGCAGGCACAGATCATGTATGTAGGATCAATGTATTTCACATCAGCTGCATCCCCAATCTCCTTGAAATATTTTTTTTATCTAAAAAAACAAATATCATTTCACTTACATTCATTTGTTTCTTATAATATTTCTTCCTATCCAGTTATATTTATAGCAAAGTCATCGAAACACATACCTATTTTCACTGCTACAATTAAGTTAATTTAATTAAAAAAAATGGTTGTAAACGAGTTTTCAAAGTAGAACATTTCCATAACAAAAAAAGTACCTCCTGTTGTATATGAACGCCAATATCTCCAAGTAGAACATTCCCAGATGCATCCTTAGCATTTGTTTTCTCCACAAAGTTCTATACAAAACCATATCACAAATTGTAAGTTGAGCTGTCTTTTTTTCCCAAAGTTTAATCAAATTACAATCTATTTTCTAAAAACAATATACATTTTATTATAATCTTATTTGTTTTTTGTAAATGAAGAAAATATAATTAAATTATGTATGGAGTAAAGTTAGAAGTTAGAACTAATCTGACCAGCTCCCTCTGCTACACAGATGACAGTTGATCCCTTTGTCTCGAGTAGATACTTTAGATGTTTTAGGACACCATGTGGCCCATGCAACTCAAAGGGTACCTTTAATTTATAAAACAATTTATATCAATATCTCAAAATTTTAACTATTGACAAAAATAACCTTGTCAATGCAACGATCAACATCCAGAAGATAGCAGAAGTAAGAGAGTTGCTTGTACACATCAGCCTCCGAATACTAGTCAAAAATAAAAATTTTAGTTTTTTATGAAGGGTAATGACAAAAATAGTGTTTTTGAGATGAAAAGCAACCTGTTTCACTTGTGTTCTGGACTAGTATCCGGAGGCTAATGAATCTTATTGTGGAAGTAGCTTACACAATGCCAAAGCTTCCCAATACTTTATATTATAGTGAGCAATAATAACAACCATTAAATAAGAAATGGAAACTTTTCATAGAAAAAAAAATCAAAGCGTTAAGATTCCAAAGTTATAGAGAAAAAAAGATAGATTTAACCTGTTACCTCTGTTTCCATATTAAAAGAAACTAGGCTTCTCATGACTACTGCATGCATATGCCACAAGATCTTCTGGTTGAGGAAGACGACTAGCCAGACCTACAAACAAAACCCACCCACCATTTCCAGTTAGTTTACTTACTTTCATGTGCTTTGTTTAACTTTAACAGTATGTATGTAATTTCTTTTTTTTGATAGCTGAAACTTCTTCCATTCCTTTTCTGAAAATGGATTCCTTAGTGTTGCATGTGATGACTCCACATAGATTAAAAAATCTTGTGAAGATTGTGGCTCTTTTTCTTCCCATGTTGAAAAAGACACCTGATTCAAAGAAATTGTTAAGTTTTATAACCAATAACTAGATGTCTGAAACATAAGTTCTTGTTACCTCAGAAACAGACTTCAAAAATACAAGTGTTCTAGAGGCATGCTTAATGAAATTTTCAAATATCAGTTTTATTTTTGTCTTCCATATTCAATGAACTTTGATGAAATAGGCATTCGTATAACTGTAGAGTCTGGTGACCATAGAACTTTTTGACCAATAAACATGGGACTAAACTGATCACGGAATCGCTCGGTCAAATTGGTACCTGTAATTAACAAAATCATAACAGAATACTAACCTGATTAACAAAAAGATAACAAAATTATTACTAATATATACCTGTCAAAGTAAACATCTTTGCAACTGGAGAATTACTTGATGAAGGTAGAGTAAAAGCTTTACCACAAGGATCAAACATATATAAAAATCCACCAGAGACAACTGAAGGAAGATCAGTTATAGAATAACAACTCGTTAACCCTAATCCAAAATTAAGCATGTCACCCCTTAAACCCCATGGAGGAAGAAACTTAAGGCTAGATATTTCCTCTCTACTAAAACTTGCTTCTTCCAGTACAGCAACAATGGCAGGCCCTTAAAAATCTCCTGTAAAAAAATTATTTTAAATTTTTTTAAATTTAATTGGCTATAAAGTAAAACTAAATAGTATGATAACTTTATACCTTAATTTTGTATCATCAATGATTGTGATGGATGTTGGCATTTGTCAAAAATTATATGAAGCTTTTTGGCTTTACAGCAGTCTGCAAACTCAATAAGATCATATAACAAGAAATCTTTCCCTCCATATAATTCAAGAAGCTCATGGATCTTTGCATAGTCCATATAGGGTAAATCTTTTGTCATTTCCTCACTGACTAAAGAGATGGAACGAAGGGATTGAATCCCTAGCCTGTTAGCCAGATCATGACTGATACTCGAGTGTATGATATGTTTTCCCAGAGGGGTATTATTGTCCAACCAAGGTGCATCATTATTCATCACATCCTTTGCAGCCATGAGAACCCCTCGAGAATCAGGCACCAAAAATGGAGTGTTGGAAGATTTAAACATTGATCTCTCTGATTGACAATCATGGATGAAGCGGGCCACATCTATGATTTAGGCCTGACAGTATCCGGTGCTGCAATTTGCTGAGCTGGCACTAACCATGGAAGTCCGGTCAAAGGTGGGTCAACAGAAATAGGACACCATCTGATGGCTTTTAGTTCAGACCAAAACTCGTCTCCTGGCATTTCATCGAACAGCTTGCCTACATAATCTTCATGAAAAGCATCAGGAGTGTTTCTTGAGTAGTCATATGCTTCATCATCTGGCCCAAACTCATTAAAACTGAATTCTACTTCCTTAGTTGAAAACTTGAGTGCCAATGCATCTAAACAACCAAGTAGTCTGTTTTCATTTACAACAGCCTCTGGTTCCATTTTATCATGCAACATAGACACTGATTAGCAGAATCAAGCAAACCCTGGCAAAAGAAAAACATTAAGAACAAGAATGTTTGAAGAATGATTAAGAACTAAACAAGACATGGGTGTCTTCAAAGTCAAGATCATGAACTAAAGATGATGGAATTTTCTAAAAAAGAAAAGCATTAAGAACAAAAACACAGGAAAATGGATTAGATGTGTAAGAATCATAACCCTTGTTTACTAATCATATATAAAAATGCCTAGATTGGGAAGGAAAATAAACATGCAGGTTCCAGGAATCAAGAAAACCAAACAATTTATGAAAATCTTATAAAATCAAAGAGCTAAATCCACATAAAGTCTAACACTGAAAGAAGAACAAGAAATGGCTTTGAAAGATTATAGATGCAAATACATGAAAGAAGAAATTATACTCTATGGACGAGAGACTTACCTAAAGTCACAGGAGAAGAAGTGTTTGTGCAATCAGAGTAGTTTTAGGGTTTCCTTCGGTTACTCCCTTTACATCTCTGAAAATCTTCATCTATGGAGGAGAGAGATGAGAGAAAACCCGGTGGAGGGGAGAGATGAGAAGGTGGATGCATCGATTAGGGAGAAAACAAACTCAGAGAGTGGAGTGAAGTCGGATTTAGGAGAAGTTTTACCAGTTTTAGGGAGAAATCGAACTAGTTAGTCTTTGTTGTTGATCTTCTTTGCTGGGATTATTGGCACGTGAATAGAGAGAAAGGTTAGGGCTTCTTAATTGAGAGAAAGCTTAGGATTGATAGAATTTACGAGAAAGATCTTGCGGAAAGAGTTGATAAATCTCGAGGCTGTGACGATGACCATATGTGATAACGAACGGTTGACTCCGGCAATGGGGAGGTTCTTGATTGAGAGAACCTGAACTAATTCGAAGTTGAATTCACAGTTTTTGATCTAAGGCACCGTTTCTCAAGAACAAATTAGGGTTCTTAATATTTAGGGATTTATGATTTAGGGTGATTTGGGGAGTCGTAGTAGGCGGGATGTTTAATTTTTTTGGGAATGGAAAATGGTTATGAATGATTTAGGCTTTTAGCAGAGGATTTTAGAAGGAGGATCAGGCGGGGTGTTTAATTTTTGTGGGATTTCATTTCCCAAAAAAAAATACGGAAAACGCGCCTTCTTAAAAAAATATAAAGCGACACCTTTACACGACACGCTTATTATAATAGGTGCCCTCCGTATTTCTTTTTCTGACGCTAATTTTAGGGCACGCATAAATGCGTGTCCTCTATCCTTCAAATTTTAGAAGAGATGACATTATTTTTAGGGCGCATGCTTTTGCGTATCGTAAATCACTGCGTGTCATTGTTTGCGCGTCATTAAAGGGCTGTTTTCTAGTAGTGAACGGCTCACAAACACACTAAGCAAGAGGATGGGAGGAGAGAGGAGGAAGATACTTCAAAATTTCTGCTATCCTTAGGGTTTGAATGGCATGGCCAAAATTGATAGGGTTGAGGCTCCTTATATAGCCGAGGTTGCTTAGAACCAAAGCTAGGTTTGCTGGAGGAAACCCTAATTTCCAACTTAAGGCCCAAACAGCCCATGGACTCCCCATCCCAAGGCCTTGGATGAAAATTCTAGGGCCCCCCTAAGAGTTTTCATCAGACCCTTCTAGGGTGGTCCAAGAGCCCAAAACCACAACTATTAAATAATTTCTAAATATCCCCTATACTTTTAATTAATTCTTTTAATCCCAAAATTAATTTCTAATTAAATATTAATTAAATAACATGATTTCTAATTAATATATTATTTTCATAATACATTAATAAATCATTTTTCTATATTAATTTATTATTCCAAATAATAAATTCTTCCTTTTTCTCAATAGGTCATCTTGTCTAGTTGCTAATATGAAGGCAGCCCAAAAGGAATGTGCTACTATCAATTCAAGTACATACCAATTATAGTTATGAGCATAGACACCTAGTCCAACAAAAAGTTCTCACCTTGATGACTCCTTATGATAGTTTGAGTTTAGGGTTGTTTATGAGCTTTATTTAGTCCTATGGGCCCTCCTTGTGAGTTTGAGCTACTCCAGGAGTTAGATATGTTAGATATCAGCCTCTTTGTTGGTCATGATGCATAAAACTCTTATATTGATGATTGTTATGATCCCATGAATGAATTTGGGTCCTTATTATGAGCATTGGTGGGAAAAAATGGTTATTGGGTTCCATTAAGACACGCTAAAGGTTAAAGATGCCAACTTTATGTATTAGAACCCTAATATGGACAATATATGGTTGTTAATATGAAGGCAATCCAAAAGGACTGTGCTACTATCAAAATTAATTCCAAATTAATTTCTGATTAAATATTAATTAAATAACACGATTTCTAATTAATATATTATTTTATAATACATTAATAAATTATTTTTTTTATTAATTTATTATTCCAAATAATAAATTCTTCCTCTTTCTCAATAGGTCATCCTGTCTAGTTGCTAATATGAATGAAACCGAAAAGGATGTGCTACTATTATTTTAAGTACATAACAATTATAGTTATGGGCATAGACACCTAATCCAACAAAAAGTTCTCACCTTGATGACTCCTTGTGATAGTTTGAGTTTAGGGTTGTTTATGAGCTTTATTTGGTCCTATGGGTCCTCCTTGTGAGTTTAAGCAACTCCAGGAGTTAGATATGTTAGATATTAGCCTCTTTTTTGCTCATAATGCATAAAAATATCATATTGATGATTGTTATGATTCCATGAATGAATTTGGGTCCTTATTATGAGCATTGGTGGGAAAAAAATGGATATTAGGTTCCATTAAGACATGCTAAGGGTTAAAGATGCCAACTTTATGTATTAGAACCCTAATATGGACAAGATATGGTTGCTAATATGAAGGCTACCCAGAAGGACCGTGCTACTATCAATTCAAGTACATACCAATTATAGTTATGGACATAGATATCTAATCCAACAAAAAGTTCTCACCTTGATGAATCCTGATGATAGTTTGAGTTTAGGGTTGTTTATGAGCTTTATTTTGTCCTATAGGTTCTCCTTGTGAGTTTGAGCAACTCCAGGAGTTAGATATGTTAGATATCAACCTCTATGTTGCTCATGATGCATAAAAATCTCATATTGATGGTTTTTATGATTTCGTGAATGAATTTGGGTCCTTATTATGAGCAGTGGTGGACAAAAATGGATGTTGGGTTCCATTAAGACATGCTAAGGGTTAAAGATGCCAACTTTATGTATTAGAATCCTAATATTTACAAGATATGGGAGTTAGACCATACAACTGAATGGATTAAGCACTAAATGGCTTAAGCTGACAAGCAACCCGATACACTGAGCGTACCAAGGGTGTACGCAGCGCGTACTAGTAACCCGACGTGTACGTAGAGCGTACGATGCGTATGCCGAGCGTATGACTTGTTGAGGCTTTTCGTGGGCTTTTGGAATTCAGTTGGGCCTTAGCTAGGAATTGGGCCTTGGGCTGTTGAACATTAATGGGGCTCATAACTTTATTAGTGGACCTTAAGTTGCATGAGTGGGCCTTTATGGGCCTTAGGGGTCATGATTTTGTTATTGGGCCAAATATGGGTAGGCCCATTATGGGAAGGGTAAAATTGACTTTTATCCTAGGACTTTGGGTTTGGGATTTAGACCCACAGTTATGGTTTATAACCTTATTTTGATTAGGGTTATTTGTTTGTGTTAGTTTGTGATCTTTTAGTTTTGTAGCCAAGCATCTAGTTGTTTATCAGCCGACTAAGGTGAGTTTTCTCACTGTATCAATGGGTCGAAGGCACCAAGGTCGTCCCATTATTTGTGATATTGGATGTTAGCTATGTTTGTGATATGTGTATGAAAGACCAGGATATGGCCCCTGACAATTGTATAAAAGACCATGATGTGACCCTCGACAATTTGTATGAAAGACCAGGCTCTGACCCCTAGCACCTGTATAGAAGACCGAGATTTGGCCCCCGGCAAGAAAATACTTGTAAGACTATGATTTGGCCCGTAGCATTAACTTATTTATGTTTGGTATGTGGTACTTTGGGGAAATCACTAAACTTTTGCTTACATTTTATATTTATGTTTTCAGTTACTTTCGGTACTAAAGGGAAGGGTTCGACGTGATGACACAACATTCAACCCTCACTATTTTCGGCAAATTTTGGTATTGTTACTTTGATGATTTGACATTGTTACTATGTGATAATTGTAATTCTTGTTTAAAAATGAAAAATTTTATCATGGTTTTTGGGTTGTTACAAGTTGGTATCAAAGCCTTGCTTTGAGGGAGTGTTAGAACTCAAACTGAGGAAATGATAATCTTTTCAAAAGAAAAAGAAATTAAATTTTTGAAAAAGATTCTTTTTAAGTAAGAAGAGAAGTGCAATACATGCAATCAACCGAGCTTAAGTAAGTGTTTTCCAAGTTACCTTGAGGGAAAATATCCAAAAGCTAACTGCCCTTGACAGATTTATTGACTTTTTACAAAACAAAGTACTACAGATCAACAAAGTCCTTTTGCTCCTTGTAGTATAAGTAAACCTTAATTGAGGTTTACTAGTTTTGTGATATCATTAGTAAAAAAAGTCACTCAATGAAGTCTGTTTGTGGGATTCTAGCGTGGGTAAAAAATCCCATATTCGGGCTAGAAACATAGCATTATAAGTGTCGTAATTGTGTTAGCTTTGGGGTGATAGAGTAAATAATTGATAACTATTAATTATAATTAGCTTCTAGATATTTTCCCTCAAAGACAGGTTCTAGGTTTTCAAGGTTTTCAAGGGGGGTCTATACATAAACAAAAAGATAATTATATTCAATGCCATTCAACTTCTTCATTGTTTTAAAAACATGTGTTGCATAACATAACTTACACTTGTTTTATCACGAATAACAAACATCAAAGTAGTTTTACGTGGACTAAATAGTCGCAACATAACCTGAAATATAAAAGTTCAAAATTCAATATTTTGACATTAGTGATAATAAATAAAAAGGATAATACAAATGTAAAGACAATGCACCTGAAATATAATTTTTAGTAGAGGCTTCTTAGCAGCCTGTTCAAGTGTTCATGCCCAATATCATGACGACACCTGCATAACAAAATGTATCCCATGAAATGGTTCTTCATACTACTTTTTTTGTCACAGAGTCCTCGGAGCATATATACTTATTCTGGGAAACCCGTAGAGCTGATCTCCGCAAAATCCATATCTATAGCTAGATAACCGTTTTTTTTGTGTCTATTTTTTGAAATTACACTCAAAAATTTGACTATAGCCGGCAAAATCGCTTTTTACAGGCATGTTTAGCCATAACAATCATCAAGTTGTTTGACGAAGCTCCAACACCCGACAGAAGACTGTGATTGTCATTTTATTATTACCCTTTTGTTATTTATAAATACTATGATATATATTAACACTAAAATTAATGCTTAATAAGATATTATGTATATTACAAAACTTACAAATAACATAACTTTCCAATTCTTTTAATAAAATATATAGGCGTCCATAAACATTTAAGACGTATGCTATAAACCTATAGCAAACATGTATATATAGGCGTCCATAAACATTTAAGACATATGATATCTATAGCAAACATGCCAACTTTCTTTTATTTTTAATGTTTTTAAGAATACTATAGAATCCAAATCCACGTATAAGCTATAAACCTATAGCAAACACGCTAACTTTCTTTTATTAGCAAACACGCCAACTTTCTTTTATTTGCAAACGTTTATTGCTTAGCCAAAGCTAAAACAAACATACTCATTCACGAGCCACCACCACGACTTGTTTCCCAACATTTTTGCCGGAAAACAGCCCCACCAAAGCCGCCGGAGCACTCTCAAGCCCCTCTGCAATATCTTCCACATAACATATCTTCCCTTCTTTAATTAAAGGTACGACCATTTCAACATACTTTGAATAAAGATGATAATGATCAACCGCTATAAACCCTTGCATACGAATACGTTGATTTATCAAACAAAACAAGTTCTTCACCCCTTCTCCTTCCTCCAAATTGTATTGTGAAATCATCCCACAAACTGAAATTCGTCCATTTAATCTCATATTTAAAAGCACCGCCTCCAACATCTTTCCACCCACATTCTCAAAATAAATATCAATTCCTTGTGGAAAGTACCTGACAAACTCAGAGTTATCAGCTAAATACGATCTCATCTGTCTTTATATATGTTAGAGTCTTACCTCTTTAAAGCTGCATTTAAATCGTGTTCTTCCTTGTAGTTAAAGGCCTCGTCAAATCCAAATTTATTCTTTAGAAGCTCAACCTATAGAACAAAACGAGTAAATTATACTTTTGGTCCCTACGTATAACTTATTTTTGCAATTTTGATCCTAAACAGTTTTTTCTTGATATTTTGGTATTCGTTGAAGTTTTTGTAACGTTTTTGTCCTCATTCTAAATAAAATAACTATTATTGATAGCTAAGTATAGCTGGTTTTTATCATTTTGATCCAAAAATATGATCATTCTACTATGAACCTTACCAAAAACGTTAAAAAAACTGAAATAAAGACCAAAATAGCAAAACCTTTTCTTAAACTAATCTAAAAGATAAAAGCTTGGACCTTTTCTTTTGTTCCGGCACTTCCCACTACATAACATCCGGTCAGCTTTGCAAACTGCCCGACAAGCTGACCGACTGCCCCCGAAGCTGCTGAAACAAAGACATACTCTCCTTTCTTCGGAGCACATATCTCATGGAAACCAATATAAGCAGTCATACCAGGCATACCTAGAGAGAATATGAAATTAGGTTACTCTTAAATCTTAATAATATGGTGTAATTCTGAGTAAATAACACGTTAACTTGTAAACATACCAAGGATTCCTGTATAATAAGAAAGTGGGACGTCAGTATCTTGAATCTTGAACAGAGTATCAGGATTAGGGATAAAGCTGTATTCCTCCCATCCAGTTCCACCCCAAGTTAAGTCATCTTTCTTGAAGTTTGAATGTCCAGAATCCACCACTTTTGATACTCCATATCCAACTATTGGCTGCAAGATTGTAATGGGTATATGAAAACACGAAGAACAAACTGTTTGCCTCTAGAATTTATAAGAAAGCCAGAAATCGAAGAAGATCAACCTAACTCCCCTAAAAATGGCGGAGATTAGAATTATAAGAAAAATTCTCCTCCTTCCTCGACAATTAGAGTATAATTAATTATGAATAGTGATTATAAGATTGAGTTACTAACCGAACCAGGAGTGAAGGAATCGACGTAACTTCCTTGGTTTTTGCTCATCCGGCCACGCATGTAAGGATCACAGGAGAGATAAAGGTTCTTGACGAGGACGGCATTGGAACCTTGTGGGAGCTTGAAGGAGGTGATGGAGGAAGTTTTAAGGAGCATGTCTGATTCCTTGGGGAAGCCATTAACGTAATCCTTCAAGATTACCTGTTGATTTGTCACTCCTTCCATTTGCTTGCTAGACTGTTCTTGAGTTCTATATGAGCAGCGATGTTTGATGTCTTTATAAGATGATATATGATTTTGGGAAAACCACATAAATGCCCCTGAAGTTGGCACCGAAGGTTTTTCTAAGGCTTTTAGGTGGGCAACGCCCACAGGCGTTTGTAGGAGACAAAAGAAAGAAACGGTGTTTTTAAGATGTTGTGGTGGTAACCGAAAACAACGGACAATCCTACACTACAATGATCTAGCCCTATGGAGACGACACTTATCTAGACGACATATGTCGTCGGCAAAAGCCAAGCTATACCGACGACATGTCGTTGGTAAAATGTTTTCCAACTTTGACCATATTTCTTTAACCAGAAAGGCTATTCCGACGACAACTCGTCGGTATAGACTCAGCGGGAAGGGGCAAAATACCGGCGGTATGTCCAATACCTATGCAGACGACATGTCAGTCTTTATAAGATATTAAAAAACATTTTCGATTTATTTATATTCCTTGTTGCAGAAAATAAAAAACGTCGTCGTTTTCGTCCACCTATTCTGACGACATGTCGTCGTTATACGATTTTTTTTTTAAAAAAAATTCGATTTATTTAATCCGTGTCACAGAAAGGTAACACGATGTCGTTTCGTACACCTACACCGATGACTTGTTGTCGGGAAAACATGAGACCGACCCACGTGAAAAAACTGTCCAGATGATATGTCGTCTAATAAACTATTTCTTTTATTTATTTATTGTTTTAATGACGTAAAGCGGGACGACGTTGTTTTTTATTTACCTTTACCAACGACAAGTCGTCGATATATGGTTTTTCTGTAACAAAATTCGCATCAACGTTCATTTTGTAGTCGCACCTGCACCTCGTTTTTCCTGTCAACCATCGGCGACGCAAGGCGATTTCCGGCCACTCCGCTTCATCGGCGACCTAAAGGTAAGTTTCTTGGTCTTCGATTTCTTCCTAATTTGTTGTAGCTTAAGTTTTATTCCGATTTTGGGGTTTTATTTCCGGTTGTTGGAGCCCTAACTCACAGCTTCATTACCGTCGGCCGGCAACAAGCTTCATCACCGCCGGAGAAAAGGATTTCCAGTTATTGTGCTATCTTCACCACCGATTTTGAGGTAATTTTTTTGTTTTTTTCCTGCTTAACAGTATGTGCGTGATATTGAAGTTTATGATTTTTTTTTTCTTTCAACACACCATGATATATAATTTTTCTCATATTTTGTTTGGTTGATTGCTTTAATATATATATATATATATATATATATATATATATATATATATATATATATATATATATATATATATATGCATTTTGAGGTATGAAAATGTGTTTTGGCATGAAAATGAAAATGAAGTTAGGCATGATGTGTTTATGCTCATTGTGGTGTATTGGCATGAAAATGAAACTAAGAATGTGTAGCACCTGGTTCCTGGTACGTATTCCTTGTAATTAATATTTCTTAAATTATGCATTTTTGCCTTGGACTCGGCAAGTTGAAGGACCAACTCGCCGAGTAGGAGCGGGATAAGGCACGGGGTCTGAGCTTTGGACTCGGCGAGTAGACCCTGTTTGGGCAAAAACCCTAACTCGGGTGTTTGCACCCTATTTAAACGCTCTAACTTGGCCTCTTTTCTCTCTAACACTTCCAGAGAGTTGTAGAGCGAAACTCTAGCCCCCATATTGTTCTTGAGGGTGATTTTGGCTTTGTGAAGAAGGTTTGGAGCTTAGAAGAAGAAGGAAGAGGTTGAAGTGTACAAGGAAGGGAGGTAGATCCGGAATCTACACTGTGAGAAGCTTCCATTCGGGTAGAAAAGTTCTTACCTTGATCACTAGTTCATTAGATCCCCTTTTTGTCCCAAGTTAGTGGTTTTCAAGCCCTAAAACCACAAGCTCCATGTGTTATGCTCTATATTCTTAAAGGACTTCAGATTTGGACCTTATGGACATCTTGAAAGTGTAAAGTCTCTGTGGTTGTGGTGATTGAGGTCCCTATTGAGTGTATGACCTCATAAAGAGCTTAGATTTGCCTTTTGGAGCTTATAGAGCCTTGCATGCACGTAAAGTTTGCAACTTTACATGATAAGCATGCCCTAGGAGCATAGATCTATGGTTTAGAAGCGTTGCATGTCTCAGATTTGGTCTGTATGGGAAATGGGTCGAAGGGACTCGACGAGTCCCAAAGTGGAACTCGGCGAGTTCTATGAAGATGGTCTTAGACTCGGCGAGTTGGATGAATAACTCGGCGAGTCCTATGAAGATTTCCTGGAACTCGACGAGTTGTTCTTAAAACTCGGCGAGTCATATGAACTGTTACCGAGTAAGAGGGGTTTAAGTGTTGAAGGTCCAACCCTTCGTATCTACACGCGGAATTAGCAATTTAACGTGTAGCAATAGTTCCAGAATCCCAAATCCTCATAAAGGATGCTCTGATGAGGATTTGGAAGCGAGTAAGAGATTTGCTCGTGGGGACTCGGCGAGTTGTTCTTGGACTCGGCGAGTCGGATCGTGAGTCGGTCCAATCGTCCCAAGCAGTGAGTTAAGGGTGACTCAGTGAGTGGGAAGAGGGGCTTGTTGAGTAGGACCGGGTTAGTAGGAGGAGGACTCGGCGAGTCTGTGCCATGACTCGGCGAGTCCAGTCAACTAGAAGTTGACTTTGACCAAGGAGTTGACCTTGGACCAGGGGTGGGTCAGTCATTTGACCTAAGGGTATTTATGAGTGGCTAATCTATGTTTATGGATTTATAGCCGGAGGATTACTGGTGCAACAGTCAGACGTCTAGCAGTCAGAGTTTCGGTAGCTACTTTTCGAGGTGAGTTTCCTTCCAGTAGGAACGAGTCTAAGGCACCAAGGCCGGCCCATATAGACGATATGTTAGTATCGAAGTGTGGGCAGAGCCCGTATCTCATAGTTGAGTTTGAATATGATATATGCTAGTATGATAGAATTGGTTATACTCCATGTTTGTGTGATACTTGTATGTTATGGTTAAGCAGTTGAGTGTGGGCGAGGCCCGTATCTCTCTGATAGCGGAGTGTGGGCGAGGCCCGTATCTCTCAGATAGCGGAGTGTGGGCGAGGCCCGTATCTCCCAGATAGCGGAGTGTGGGCAAGGCCCGTATCTCCCAGCTAGCGGAGTGTGGGCGAGGCCCGTATCTTCATGAGTGTGAGCGAGGCCTGTATCTCCTAGCTGTTCATTGTATGTTTGTATGGTATGAGGTATTATGGGGGAACTCACTAAGATTCGTGCTTACGGTTTATAGTTTTGGTTTTCAGGTACCTCCTCAACAAAGGGGAAGGAGCTGGCACGGTAGTGGCACATCACACACACCTCTTGTTTTCCGCACTAAGGGATTGTTCTGGGATTTATACTTTGACACTATGGTTGATTCCATGTTTTGGTTTCAGACATGTAACATGTTTTAAGAACTGATAGGTCCGAACGTTGTTTATTTTCAAATGTTTTGCAAAGTGTTTAATTAAAAATGAAATTTTTGGATTTGAAAAATTGGGTCGTTACAAGTTGGTATCAGAGCCCTGGTTTGAGGGATTCGGACACACCCTCGGGGATGTCTGAACTCAAATCAAGGGATTAAAGGATTTCGGAAAAGAAAAGTTTTCTAAAGGATTAAGTAAAGAGTTTTAAGAAAGAACGAAGTGTGTGACGTACGCGACCGGCTGAGCTCAAGTAAGTATTCCCCAAAGTACCCATACAAGTTTATGTTTCGTTTATCAGTTTCAGTAGAACAACATGCTAGAATAGGACTAAGGATCTAGGAGTGATGCCTTATGTGCCTACTTTATATGCTTCAGCTTATGAGAATTGCATGCTAGCATTGAGTAGACAGCAGTAGGATAGCCTGTTTAGGTTATGCCTGACAGTATGAGTTTAGCACTGTATGCTAGATCAGTTTCTCTCTATGAGAACGGATTTGCTTGAGGTTATTCCCTTTTGTCTGAATGTTGCTTGCTTTGTGCTTTGTGGGGCTCTAAGTGGTGGGAGTTGGTCATTAGGTGAATACGACACATCACATGTGACCAGGGTTGTAGGGACGAGTCTATTACTCGAAGGATTATCTGAGCCTCATCACATGTGATGGTATTCAGGTAATGGCTAATTGGCATTACAAGGAGGCCTTCAGCAGCTGAGGACCGGGTAGGGTGGAGTCAGAGATTTCCCTAGGGCAAGCCTAGGATGAGTATAGCAGTGATCAGCAGTAGTGAAAGGGATCTGGTGGAGTCGAGGCAGTCCTTGAAGAAGGTACGGATAGATATGGAAGGTAGTATGGGCCCGTACTACTGAAAGCAGAGGATCCGTACCCGAACTAAGGAAGGCCGAGACAAGACGGGGGAACTTGAAATAGATGTGATCCCTTTAGAGGTATCAGTATCACTAATGGTTGCCTGTGTGTATTGCAGAATGGTGGTACTACGCCAGAGGCCAACTGGTGGCAGTTCTGGAGAGGGATCGGGTTCGGGATCAGGTTCCGAGCCAGTAGATGAGAGGCTACACGAGTTCATCGCGTCTGAGATCACTAGAGGCATCCTTGAGTCGACCCCCATCATTTTTGGGTCAATCAAGGAAGGGATAGTTGAGCTGATGGAGGACCGCCTCAGGGCGTTCAGGAGTGACATGGCATCTGTCCAGTCAGGATCTCGCACACTGTCCTTTAAGAAATTCAGGGGTAGTGATGCGCCGGATTTCCATGGGGAAAAGGACCCCATTGCTGCCAGACGATGGATTGCGGACATTGAGTCCGCACAGCTGACCAGATTCTTCCCCGAAGGGTCAAAGGTGAGATACGCATCAGGGTGTTTGAGAGACAGAATTAGAGATTGGTGGGAGTCTGTCGGTGACTCGTTGGGAGCCTCGGTTGTTGAGGCTATGACCTGGTCGGACTTTGTGACCAGGTTCAGGGCAGAGTTTGCACCGGCTGTCGAGCTTCAGCAGCTGGCCAGGGAGTTCTTAGACATGAGATAGACTACGGAGACTGTGGCGGAGATCACCGCTAAGTTCTGGGAGAGGGCATTGCTGGTGCCCCAGTATGCGGGAGATGAGGATATGAGGAGGACCCGTTATCATGACATGTTACGGGCTGACATCCAGGAGCATGTTAGCTTTTCAACTTGCCCTACCCTGGAGTCCATGATTGCCAGGGCAAGGGAGAGGGAGATTGATTTGGAGCATATTCGGAAGAGGAAGGTAGAGATGGGGCAGGTGGTTGGGGCTTCGGGGAAGAAGCCCAAGGGATCAGATGGTAGGCCGAAAGGCCAAGGAGGGCCGGGCAGCTGCAGGAAATGCAGCAGGTCGCACGAGGGAATATGTAGATTGGAATCGTCAGGATGCTACAAGTGCGGCAAGACAGGGCACTTCAGCAGGGATTGTACTGCCCCTGTCTCGGTTGTTCAGACATCTGAGTTACTGTGTTTCTACTGCAACCAGAGGGGCCACAAGAGGGCCAATTTCCCTCAATTGACAGCAGCATCAGTGCCAGTGAAGGCGCCAGCTCTATTGAATCTGAGGATCACAGATGGCCGGCAGGGCAAGTCAGAGGCTCCAGTGTTGAGGAGTCGGGCCTTTCAGCTGACTACAGAAGAGGCACGCACCACGCTCGATGTGGTGACGAGATCATTCCATGTGAACGGTATCCCAGTTCAGGTGTTGTTTGATTCGGGGGCTACCCGATCGTTTGTTTCTCTTGCGCTTAGCAAGAAGTCTCCTAAGTCTTCGGGCACGTTGGATTGCCCTTTAGAGGTGGAGATTGCCGATGATCGATCACTGCGAGCATCAGCAGTGTTCAGGGATTGTGTCCTGAGGTTGTTTGAGGAGTGCTACTTGGTTCATTTGGTTCCCATTCCGTTGCGTGGGAACAAGGTGATTATAGGCATGGATTGGTTGAGCCCTAACGGGGCGGTGATAGATTGCGCACACCAGCTGGTGCGGATCAGGACCCCAAGTGGGGGAGACTTGGTGATCCACGGTGAGAGGCCACAACGTGGACCCGCGGTATGTTCAGCCGCGAGAGCTAGGCGCTACCTTCAGCAGGGTTGCGCGGGATATGTCGCGTATGTTATGGACACCCGGGAGGCGGGTAAGGTGACGGTGAGCAAGGTTCCGGTGGTACGAGACTACGCTGATGTATTCCCCGAGGAGCTTCCGGGAATACCTCCGAAGCGACAGGTAGAGTTCAGGATCGACCTAGTCCCCGGTGCGGCTCCGATAGCCAAGGCACCGTACCGGTTGGCTCCTCCCGAGATGCAGGAGTTGTCTACACAGCTGCAGGAGCTGTTAGACAAAGGGTTCATCAGACCGAGTAGTTCACCCTGGGGAGCCCCGATTCTGTTTGTGAAGAAGAAGGACGGGTCGCATCGGATGTGTATAGACTATCGGGAACTGAATAAGGTAACGGTGAAGAACCGTTACCCACTTCCGAGGATTGATGACCTCTTTGACCAGTTACAGGGAGCATCTTGGTTCTCCAAGATCGATTTGCGTTTGGGTTATCATCAGATGAGGGTCACAGAGGAGGATGTGCAGAAGACTGCGTTTCGGACGCGCTATGGCCATTATGAGTTGGTGGTGATGCCGTTTGGGCTCACCAATGCCCCTGCCGCGTTCATGGACCTCATGAACCGTGTATGCAGACCTATGCTGGACCGGTCTGTGATAGTTTTCATTAATGACATCTTGGTTTATTCCAAGACACAGGAGGAACACGAGGGGCATCTGCGAGAGGTGTTGGAGAACCAAAGGAAGGAGAGCTTATATGCTAAGTTCTCCAAGTGTGAGTTCTGGTTGCACGAGGTGCAGTTCCTTGGGCACCTTGTCGACGAGGACGGGATTTCAGTGGATCCGTTCAAGGCGGAGGCCGTGATGAGGTGGGAGGTTCCGAAGTCACCATCTGAGATTCAGAGTTTCCTGGGATTAGCGGGCTACTATCGGAGATTCATTCAGGACTTCTCTAAGATAGTCGTACCCCTGACACGGTGACTAAGAAAGTCGTGGTCTTTCGATGGGGGCCTGAGCAACAGGCATCGTTTGAGGTTCTGAGACAGAGATTGTGCGAGGCGCCAATCTTAGCCCTGCCAGAGGGCATAGAGGGTTTTGTGGTATATTGTGACGCGTCCATTTCGGGGTTGGGCGCGGTACTGATGCAGAGAGGGCATGTCATTGCCTACACTTCGAGGCAGCTGAAGCCTCACGAGGGGAACTACCCGACGCACGATTTAGAGTTGGGGGCGGTGGTCTTCGCCCTCAAGATTTGGCGACATTACCTCTATGGGGTTTGGTGTAGCATTTACACGGACCACAAGAGCTTGAGGTACCTTATGGACCAGCCAAACCTGAACATGAGGCAGCATCGGTGGCTTGATGTTGTGAAGGACTATGATTGTGAGATCCTTTACCACCCGGGGAAAGCCAATGTGGTGGCCGATGCGCTTAGCCGCAAGGCGGCGTCGATCAGGGATATCTGCATGCGGATGACAGTGGTAACTCCGCTATTGGAGCGGATTCAGGAGGCCCATCAGGAGGCCATGAAGGAGGAACATCAGAAGAATGAGCTCATAGTGGGTTAGGTTTCCTCTTTCGATTATGATAGCCGAGGATTATTGACACTACACCGTAGGGTGTGGGTGCCGTATCTCAGAAGCGTGTGCCAGGTCTTGATGGAGGAGGCGCACAAATCCCAATTCTCCATTTATCCCGGGGAAACGAAGATGTATAGGGAGCTTCGTCTAGACTATTGGTGCCCTGCATGAAGCGAGATGTAGCTTGGTACGTTGAGCAGTGCTTGACCTGCAGGAAGATCAAGGCCGAGCATTAGAGACCACACGGAAAGATGCAGCCGTTGGATATTTCGTTATGGAAATGGTAAGATATTACGATGGATTTTATCACAAAGCTTCACAGGACCGCGTGGGGGGTGGATTCGATATGGGTCATCGTGGATCGATTGACCAAGAGCGCCCATTTTATTCCAATCCAGGAGAGCATCTCGGCCGAAAAGTTGGCCGACATCTATATCAGAGAGATAATGGCGCGACACGGGGTGCCAGTATCAGTGATTTCAGACAGGGATGTGCGTTTTACTTCTAGGTTTTGGAAGAAGTTTCACGACGAGTTGGACACTCGTCTGCATTTTAGCACCGCCTTTCACCCGCAGACAGATGGTCAGAGTGAGCGGACCATACAGACTCTTGAGGATATGTTGCGGGCATGCGTGCTAGACTTCGCTGGTAGTTGGGATACCTATCTTCCTCTAGCTGAGTTCTCATACAACAGCTACCACGCGAGTATTGACCGTCCTCCCTTCGAGATGTTGTACGGGCGGAGGTGCAGGACCCCGATATGTTGGGGTGAAGTTGGCCAGAGGGTCATGGGGAGCACCAAAGTGGTGCTCAAAACGACCAAGAAGATTCAACAGGTTCGGAGCAGGCTTCAGACTGCATAGAGTCGGCAGAAAAGTTATGCGACTAAGCGCCGTTCAGACTTGGAATTCCAAGTCGGGGATATGGTTCTTCTGAAGGTATCACCATGGAAAGGCATCATCCGATTCAGGAAGCGAGGCAAGTTGGGCCCAAGGTACATCGGGCAATTCAGGGTTGTAGCCTGGGTGGGCAAGGTGGCGTATAAGTTGGATCTGCCAGCCGAACTCAGCCAGATCCACAACACTTTCCACATCTCTCATTTGCGAAAGTGTTTGGTGGACGACTCGGCAGTGGTGCCTTTGGAGGATATTCAGATCGACGATAGTTTGAATTACATTGAGAGCCCAGTAACAGTCCTCGACCGGAAGTCGAAGGATTTGTGGAACAAGAGAGTGGAACTAGTGAAGGTGCAATGGCAGCATCGGAAGGGATCGAAGTGGACTTGGGAGCCGGTGGAAGAGATGATGGAGCACTACCCCGAGCTGTTTCAGGATCGAGCAGCAGACTTCGAGGACGAAGTCTAAAATAAGTGGGGGAGATTTGTAGCACATCGTTCCTGGTACGTATTCCTTGTAATTAATATTTCTTAAATTATGCATTTTTTCCTTGGACTCGGCGAGTTGAAGGACCAACTCGCCGAGTAAGAGTGGGATAAGGCGCGGGGTCTGAGCTTTGGACTCGGCGAGTAGACCCGGTTTGGGCAAAAACCCTAGCCCGGGTGTTTGCACCCTATTTAAACGCTCTAACTTGGCCTCCTTTGTCCCTAACACTTCCAGAGAGCTGTAGAGTGAAACCCTAGCCCCGATATTGTTCTTGAGGGTGATTTTGGCTTTGTGAAGAAGGTTTGGAGCTTAGAAGAAGAAGGAAGAGGTTGAAGTGTGCAAGGAAGGGAGGTTGATCCAGAATCTACACTGTGAGAAGCTTCCATTCAGGTAGAAAAGTTCTTACCTTGATCACTAGTTCATTAAATCCCCTTTTTGTCCCAAATTAGTGGTTTTCAAGCCCTAAAACCTCAAGCTCCATGTGTTATGCTCTATGTTCTGAAGGACTTCAGATTTGGACCTTATGGACATCTTGAAAGTTTAAAGTCTCTGTGGTTGTAGTGATTGAGGGCCCTATTGAGTGTATGACCTCATAAAGAGCTTGGATTTGCCTTTTGGAGCTTATAGAGCCATGCATGCACGTAAATTTTACAACTTTACGTGATAAGCATGCCCTAGGAGCATAGATCTATGGTTTAGAAGCGTTGCATGTCTCAGATTTGGTCTGTATGGGAAATGGGTCGAAGGGACTCGGCGAGTTCTATGAAGATGGTCTTACACTCGGCGAGTTGGATGAACAACTTGGTGAGTCCTATGAAGATTGCTTGGAACTCGATGAGTTGTTCTTTAAACTCGGCGAGTCATATGAACTGTTACTGAGTAAGAGGGGTTTAAGTGTTGAAGGTCCAACCCTTCGTATCTGCATGCGAAATTAGCAATTTAACGTGTAGCAATAGTCCCAGAATCCCAAATCCTCATAAAGGATGCTCTGGTGAGGATTTGGAAGCGAGTAAGAGATCTGCCCGTGGGGACTCGGCGAGTTGTTCTTGGACTCGGCGAGTCGGATCGCGAGTCGGTCCAATCGTCCGAAGCAGTGAGTTATGGGTGACTCGGTGAGTGGGAAGAGGGACTTGTTGAGTAGGATCGGGTTAGTAGGAGGAGGACTCGGCGAGTCTGTGCCATGACTCGGCGAGTCCAGTCAACTGGAAGTTGACTTTGACCAAGGAGTTGACCTTGGACCAGGGGTGGGTCAGTCATTTGACCTAAGGGTATTTATGAGTGGCTAATCTATGTTTATGGATTTATAGCCGGAGGATTACCGGTGCAGCAGTCAGACGTCTAGCAGTCAGACTTTTATTAGCTACTTTTCGAGGTGAGTTTCCTTCCGGTTGGAACAGGTCTAAGGCACCAAGGCCGGCCCGTATAGACGATTTGTTAGTATCGGAATGTGGGCAGAGCCCGTATCTCATAGTTGAGTTTGATTATGATATATGCCAATATGATAGAATTGGTTATACTCGTTGTCTGTGTGATACTTGTATGTTATGGTTAAGCAGTTGAGTATGGGCGAGGCCCGTATCTCTCTGATAGCGGAGTGTGGGCGAGGCCTGTATCTCTCAGATAGCGGAGTGTGGGCGAGGACCGTATCTCTCAGATAGCGGAGTGTGGGCGAGGCCCGTATCTCCCAGATAGCGGAGTGTGGGCGAGGCCCGTATCTCCCAGCTAGCGGAGTGTGGGCGAGGCCCGTATCTTCATGAGTGTGAGTGAGGCCCGTATCTCCTAGCTGTTCATTGTATGTTTGTATGGTATGAGGTATTATGGGGGAACTCACTAAGCTTCGTGCTTACGGTTTATAGTTTTGGTTTTCAGGTACCTCCTCAACAAAGGGGAAGGAGTTGGCACGGTAGTGGCAAATCACACACACCTCTTGTTTTCCGCACTAAGGGATTGTTCTGGGATTTGTACTCTGACACTATGGTTGATGCCATGTTTTGGTTTCAGACACATAACATGTTTTAAGAAATGATAGGTTCGAACGTTGTTTATTTTCAAATGTTTTGCAAAGTGTTTAATTAAAAATGAAATTTTTGGATTTGAAAAATTGGGTCGTTACAGAATGATGTTTGACTTTGTATTTAGATGTATACATTTGTATGAAATTGATATTTGATGTCTAAAATGTAAGGTGTTATAAGGTATGATTGTATGAAATTGGATTAAAAGTGGAATTGTATGTTTGAATTTGATTTTGTATGATGTTTGATTTTGTATTTAAATGTATACATTTGTATTGTATATCTTAAATGAAATGAAAAATGGAATTGAATGTATTGTATACATGTATGATTACGTGATATTTGTATTTAATATTTTGAGTGTATATAAGATGAAGTGATAAAGTTCTTAATTGATAAGTTATAGTTTTGGAATTTAGATGCTATTGTTTGTATTGTAAAGTGCTTAATATGGTTTCAAAGTGCTTAATTTTGTTAGTGACTTAATGTTGGTCATTACGACTTTAGCTTAATTAGGTTATTAATAGCAACGTACTTTTAGTAATTTTAAATTAATTATAAAGTAAAGTTGAATTAATTTAAATAAATCAATAAATATAAAATATTAAATTAATTATAAAATCAAATTAAATTAGTTTTAAAATCAAATTAAATTAGTTTTAAAATCATATTAATATTAATATTAAAATAAAATAAAATTAATTATAAAATCAAATTAAACGGTATATTTTTTAAACCAAAATATTATGCAATATAATATTATAAGTACGATGCTATAATAGAAAATAAGCAAAAGTATAATGTTATACTTAACAAAATTATGATACTTTTGTTAATGACTTCATGTTGGTCATTACGACTTTAGCTTAATGGTCACTACGACTTTAGCTTAATTAGATTATAAATAGCAACGTACTTTTAGTAATTTTAAATTAATTATAAAGTAAAGTTGAACTAGTTTTAAAAAAAATCAATAAAAATAAAATATTAAATTAAATGTGAAATCAAATTAAATTAGTTTTAAAATCCAATTAATATTAATTTTAAAATAAAGTCAAATTAATTATAAAGTCAAATTAAATTAGTTTTAAAATTAAATTAATATTAATATTAAAATAAAGTCAAATTAATTATAAAATCAAATTAAACAGTATATTTTTTAAACCAAATTATTATGTAATATAATATTAAAAGTACGATGCTATAATAGAAAATAAACAAAAGTATGATGTTATAATTAACAAAATTATGATACTTTTGTTACTTATAACATTATACTTTTGTTTATTTTCTATCATAACATCGTACTTTTAAAATTATGGTTTAAATAACGGACCGTATAAGATGACTTTCTTATTAAAATACGTTGAGTCGTTGATTTTTAGTTTAAGTTTCTTCTTCATAACCATTGTGAATATTCTATCCAATCCGTTTGATTTTTACTTCTCGAGTATATATTTTTTTATATACTTATGAATACTCTATCTATTCTCAGGTATATATTTATTTAGATAGCCCAAATACAGTTTAACTTTCGATAACTATATATATAATATAATTTTTAATAATGAAACAACAATGTCGGCCGATGTCCACTAAGAAGCTCGCTGAACTTTGTAAAGATGTCAAAAAGTTGTTGCATTGGTTTGTACTAAACAACTGCGATGAGGATGAGCTGAAAGGCTACATATCGTAAGTTTTGTGATCTATTAACTATTTTTTCGATAGTGTTATGATGTTATCATATCTTCAAACTATTCTAATTGTTTTGTCTCACATCCAGCGAATTCAAATAAGAATCATCTGAAAGTGATATGAAAACAGAATTTCCTCAATGGTTCAAAAGAAAGGTAAATACCTTATATTCTAATTTATAATATAAAACTAATTTGTATTATTACTTAAATGTATAGTATTATATTTCCTTATAGATTTGTCGCCTCGAAAGAGAATCGCCTTCGGACTATACTAACGATTTAAAGGCGTTGGCACATGGTTCGTTAGATACAACTTCTTACACTGCCTGCATAGTAAATGGTGTTCGATTTGTTGTGCTTAGCTGTGATCTCCTACGTACTACTCAAAATAGTGGCATTCTTACATTAGTAGTAGACGGTATACCATTCTACAGTCAATTGGAGGACATCATAGAGTTGCATTATTTACATGGTTATTAGTTGTACTCTTTCATGGTAAATGGTTCAATGCGTCATTAGGTAATGGACTTTTAATTAGTAAAAAGATTATGGTTGTTATCGATACCAGTCATGAATGGTATGTCGGTAAAACATGGTATGACGATCAACAATACATCTTAGCCACTCAAGCTAAACAAGTGCTTTATCTCAAAGATCCTGCTCGAAACAATAACTGAAGAGTTGTGGAAGATGTTCATCATCGAAAACTTTGGGATTATCCAAGTATCGGTGTTAATGAGATAGATGTGGTGAATGAAACTCGATCAAATGATTTTCCATTGGCTATCGATTTAGGTGATGATGATGATGATACATACTCTGTTGACGGTGATGATATGTACTTTTTAGATAATGATGATGATGGTGAATCAAGTGTGGCTCCTACTATAAACGATGACAGTTTCTTTAATGATGACGATGATAGTGGTGATATGTACTCTTCAGATAATGATAACGATTTCATAAATAATGACGAATTTATTAATGATGATGTTGTACATGTATATTGTTCTAATGATGATTCTGATTGATGGTATGTTACGGTTGTTATACATTATGATTTCTTAGAATTGTTTATTAGTTTTTTAAAGTATTTTTAGTATATCCCTATTCTAATAAAAGAGTAGTTTTTAATCTCCTTTTGACATGTGTCACCATATTAAGCCTCATAATTAATGTAATTTTTTTGTCATGTTTCACTTTATTATGTCTTATAATTAATGCATACCATTTGTTAACATATTGATTATCCATTTCAAAATTCAAATTTTAAATTTCTCATTCTAATTAAATTAAATTAACAACATTAGAATAAAAATTAATACAAATTTTAAAGTGATATAATTTTACATATTTATTTAAATCAATGATTATAATTTTATATAACTAAAAAAAACCTCTTAATTAATAATTTATTTAAAATAAGTTATTAAAAATTTTAAATTTTAACTATTAAAGTTTAATTAATTTTATAACCGTGGTTCCCACGAGTTATAAAGTAGTTTTCTAATATTTGTTAAATAGATGGATACACATGTTGCAAGGGGGCATGGAGGAGACGGTGGGGAACCACCTCCACATGAGCGTGCAGGCAAGATATCGGCGGGTTGTCAATCTTGTAAGTTACATGAAATTCTTAAATATATTGGATATATTTTTAAAGTTTTAAATTTCTTAAATATATTGGATATATATTTAAAGTTTTAAATATACCGGGTTGTCAATCTTGTAGCAAACTCGACGCGTCGGCGTGGAAAAGGAAGATGCTTAAATATGCGAAAAAAGTTCAATCTCAGCGGTCAACCTTTACCTATGGAAATTGATAGCATCGGGAGGACCTATAGATTCATAAATATAAATGGTAAAATGTTGACAAAGTTTATCTTAAACTTGGTGGCAGATCATGTACCACTCCATTATAGGACTTGGAGATGTGTTCCTTTCCATTACTATGAAGCTATGTATTGCTGAGATTGAAGTCAGTACAAAATACTTTTTATATGTAAAAAATTTCATACTTTTTAAATATTTTTTTACTAATTAAATTTGTTTTTTTTATTGTAGACATTTTTTAATCTTGATATGTATCGGGGTACAAATCTGTGGGTAGCCCTTCGAGCAGTTGTACATAACGACTCCCAAAGAGCTTATAAAGAGTACAAATATCAAGTGAAAAATTATTTTGATAGGATTGGTGGATATAAGGATGTGGAAGGTGCAAGACAAAGTCCACCAGATGATATGGACGACGAAGCTTGGGATAAGACGATTGTTCTTCTTTTTTTGGATGAGGGTTATAGAAAGCAGTGTGAAAAAGGTAAAGAAAGTAGGTCCAAACTTCCATTTACGAGTTCTTATGGAAGTAGAACATATGCAGACAGACGACTTGAGAAGGTAATTAAATTTATTTGTATTATATAAAATTTTTATTAACACTTATATAAATATATTAATTATTTTTGGCTTATTATAGAGAGAAAAAGGACAAGACCCGCAACATATCGACGGTTGGAGACAAATGCAATTTAAAGAAAGTCGGGGTTGGTGTACACCGCAAGCAAAAGTAGTTTGGGTAAGTAATAAACAAAGTTAATAAGTTGTTTGATAAATATGTTATTATTATTATTATTATTATTATTATTATTATTATTATTATTATTATTATTGGTTTAAGGTATATTATTATTATTTTAGTATATAAATTTAGTTATTTGTTTTAATGAATGTATTTTTATTGTTTTCTTTATTTTAGGAAAACATTCAATGAGAGAAGATGTTGATGCAATCAGAGCTCGGGGAGAACGGAAAGTTAAATGTAGAACAATGTCTCGCTCGTGCCCTCGGTGAGAGACGCGGGCATGTTCGCAGAATTGGAAGGAAACCAAGCATCAACAATAATTTATTTTCAAATGAACATATCAAACATTTCAAAGCTTCCACATTCCAATCTTCAGATAATCCCCAAGTTGATGTATTATCCCAACAAATTCAAATCATGCAACAACAAATGCTACAAATGCAACAAATGTATAATAAAAGTTTTCGTCCGTCATTCCTAACTTCCAACCACAACCAATGCCACAATTCCAGTTTAATCCCAATATGTTTTCATAAAATAACCCCTAAACAACAAAAGAACTCGAGGATGATGATGATGACGATGATGATGATGATGTTGATGATGGTGGTGATGAGGAGGAGGAGGAGGAGAACTAGAATGATAATGAGAATAATGTTTGTTAAAAACTTGTTTTTTTTGGTATTTTGTTATGTAGTAGAATTTGAATTTGAATTTGAATTTTAATGGTATGTTATGTTTATTAAGTGTTTTATATTATTCTGCAAATATATTGTTTGGATTTGTTTTAAAAACAGATTTGGTAAATATAACAAAACCTTTGAAAAATATTAAAAAAAAAAAAAAAAAGGCTATACCGACGACATGTCTTCAGTATATCTTTGTAACTGTAAAAATGGTTTTCACAATCTAGAAGACATGTTGTCGGTGCTATTAGAATGGAAGTTGGCTACACCTACTTTTCCAGACGACATGTCGTCGATATTGCCCTCACTTTTCCTGACGACAAGTCATCGGTATTGCTCAACCTTTTTCCAACGACAAGTTGTCGGTATAGAGTCCGAATAAAACTTTCTTTTTTCGAAAATCAATCCCGACGATCCTTTGATGACACCGATGACATTTTCGACATTTACTGACGGAGTTATGTCAACAACTTTTTACAAACGAAATGTCGTCTCTATAAGCTTTATCGACGACATGTCGTCGGTATAGTGTCTAGAATTGTTGTCTACATAGGGGTCGATCCTTGTAGTGCTATCACGTGCAAAAACATTGAAAAATGGCGATGTTTGTGCCATCATAACATACATAAACGCTCCAGTTGGTGTTGCTCATACCTAGCAAAAATAACTAAAATTTTCAATTAGTTGGAGAATTACGAAATTCGTATTTTTTTTGTCAAGTTAAAACCTTCGTAATTCTTTCCATACAAGCTTCATTTGGGATAATAAAAAAAAGAGAGAAATTAATTAATCTAAACATTATAAATGAGTTTTTCAAATAAAATAATAATTTTTCTTTTCAATTTTTGAAAAATAGTCACTTCTTTAGGAATGCTTCGTTCTTTGTTCATATCCAAAGTTTTTTTTTATTTCTTTTTATTTTTTTTTTTTATTTTTTCATTAAATTCTCTCTATTTTTGTTACGATTCAGATTTAATCTTCAAATTTTTGAGTTATTTTTTGTTTTTTTCATTTTTATTTTGAAAGAAATATCCCTACTTATGTCCAAAATCTCTATTTCGAAGTGTTTAAAGTCATTAGTTTCATGAAAACGTCTAATTTATGCATTAATATCGTATATAGTTCACATTAATATGTTTGTTTAATTTTTTTTGTTATATTTAAGTAAAAAATGATTTTTTTTCTCGAAATTCTGGAATTGTTTATCGGAATTCAGACATGTTCTGGAATTTCCGAAGTTTTTATTTTTTTTGAAATCCAAAATTTCAGTCCAAAATCTGAATGTTTGTCCGGAATTTAGTCTGAAAGATACTTTTTTGTTAAAAAAAGGTTTTTTTTTATAGAATGTCCATTTCAGACCAAGTGGTTATTTTTGCTAAAAATAATTGTTTTGGTTATTTTCTTTTAAAAACACATTAAATTGTTGTTACATCACTTATTTTTTTAAAAAAAAAATCATTGTGTTCTTTGTAACAAGGTTATATATATATATATATATATATATATATATATATATATATATATATATATATATATATATATATATATATATATATATATATATATATATTACACTAGGGGTGAACATTTTGAGTTGTGGATCGGACCGGGTGAACCGGCCCGTACCGGACCGTTTATTTAAAACCCCGGACTGGTTCTCAGTTCTAGGATTTCAGGAAAACCGGTCCGATCCGGCCGGTTCCGGGTAAAAACCGGTTGGTCTTACACATACCTAGCAAAAATAAACAAAATTTTCAATTAGTTGGAGAATTACGAAATTCGTAATTTTTTTGTCAAATTAAAACCTTCGTAATTCTTCCATGCAAGCTTCATCTGGGATAATAAAAAAAAAGGGAAATTAATTAATCTAAACATTATAAATGAATTTTTCAAATAAAATAATAATTTTTTTAAAACTTTTTGAAAATAGTCACTTCTTTGGGAATGCTTCTTTCTTTGTTCATATCCAAAGTTATTTTTTTTTCATTTTTTTTAATTTCTCTCTATTTTTGTTACGATTCAGATTTAATCTTCAAATTTTTGAGTTATTTTTTGGTTTTTTCATTTTTATTTTGAAAGAAATATCCTACTTATGTCCAAAATCTCTATTTCGAAGTGTTTAAAGTCATTAGTTTCATGAAAACGTCTAATTTATACATTAATATCGTATATAGTTCACATTAATATGTTTGTTTAATTTTTTTTGTTATATTTAAGTAAAAAATAATTTTTTTTCTCGAAATTCTGGAATTGTTTATCGGAATTCAGACATGTTCTTGAATTTCCGAAGTTTTTTTTTTTTTGAAATCCAAAATTTCAGTCCAAAATCTGAATGTTTGTCCGGAATTCGGTCTAAAAGATACTTTTTTGTTAAAAAAAGGTTTTTTTTTTATAGAATGTCCATTTCAGACCAAGTGGTTATTTTTGCTAAAAATAATTGTTTTGGTTATTTTGTTTTAAAAACACATTAAATTGTTGTTAGATCACTTTTTTTTTTAATTCATTGTGTTCTTTGTAACAAGGTTATATATATATATATATATATATATATATATATATATATATATATATATATATATATATATATATATATATATATATATATATATGTACAGTGTTCTAAAAGGCGCGTCATGGCGCGCGCCAAGGCACGCCATGGCGTGAGGCGTGGCTTCGCCGTTACGAAAAGCTTCATAACGTTGTTGTTAGGCGTGGCGTGTGGCATGGCGTGTTATGGCGCGTGTTTTTTTCGTTCGAGACATAATTTTTTTGTTCTTTGTTATGTCTTTTCAAATCGGAGATACAAGTATTGTGGTTTATGTTAACTTTTTGTTATTATTTATTGATCTAACACTTCTAAAAAACAGTTATATTTAATATAAATTTATATTTATGTGGTAATATAATTTTAAATTAATACAAAATCGTCGCCTTACATCACGCCTTGAAAAACGTCATGAATCGCCATGGCTCGATAAGCTTGAGACTTGACCTTGCCGCCACGCCACGCCTCACACCATTTAGAACCTTATATATATATATATATATATATATATATATATATATATATATATATATATATATATATATCACTAGGGGTGAACATTATGACTTGTGGATCGGACCGGACTAGTCAACCGGCCCGTACCGGACCGTTTATTGGGAACCCCTGGCCGGTTCTCAGTTCTAGGATTTTAGGAAAACCGGTTCGGTTCCGGGTAAAAACTGGTTTTGGACCGGCTTATTTAAAAAAATATATATTTTGTATTCTGTGAAAATTTTTAAATAGCCATATCTTATTCGTTATAAGTTGGATTAACATGCGTTTTTTCCAACGTGTAATTTAGAGTTAGTAGGTGATTTCAAACTATAATTTTGTTGTTTTAGATGTTATATTCAATGACTAGTTGTGAGACCCGTATATTATACGGGTTGATTAAAATAAAATGTTAAGTACGAACGATTAAATAGAAATTTTATTTGAATTTGAAATTGAAATAAGTGAAAATTATGAGAAAAAAAACATGCAAAAAATAAATTAATTAAAATTAGGTGTTTAGTGTGTACTAAACAGGTTAATTATAACAAAATGTTAAACATAAAGGTTTAAACTGTAAATTTATTTGAAATTTAAAATTTGAAATTTAAAATTTGAAATTAATAGTCATTATGGTAGGTTTAATTTATGGAAACTAAATTAATGATATATTGAAAATGAAAAATTAAAGTAATGACAAGTAGAAAATAAATATATCTTAAATTATGACAAAATGACATGTGGCTAATTTTATGAGAGAAGAACATGTGGCAAAGTCATTTTCATTTATTATGGTAGATTTACAATTCTTTCAAAGTTGAGATATCAAAGCTGAAATATTTCAGTTTTTCAACAAGAAATTTAAATTTTTGTATTCCGTGAAATTCTTTAAACAAACATATCTCATTCGTTTTAAGTCGAATTGCATGCGCTTTTTTCCAACGTATAATTTAGAGCTTGTAGATGATTTTAGACTATAATTTTGTTGTTTTTGTTGCTATATTTAATGTGTAACACTCTAGATTTTCAAATAAAAATTTCATTTTTAAAACCATACAAAACACAGTTTCACATTTCTCAAACCCAAATTCGTAAGTTGTTCAAAACACAAGACAACAAAATGTTTGACAACATCCTAGAATCCTCCAAAACATAAATCTCAAGCTGGTGTGTACAATCAAGCCGAAGTCTTCCCGCGATCCTGAGAGGTACCTGGAACACATTTCACACAACACTGTAAGCATGACGCTTAATGAGTTCCCCAAAATACCAAACACAAATAATTAGCCTCTCATGGCTATATCTCAATAAGGACCCCCTGTTATGTGTCTAAGTGTAGACCCTCCAGTCTCACAGCTCGGGTCGGACCCTCCAGTCCGGTATCTTAGTGAAGACCCTCCAGTCTCACAACTCGGTTTGGACCCTCCGGTCCTAACTCAATAAGGCACAGAATAATATACAACATAAATCACAAAGACAAAATGCATGATATCACATGACTCAGTACAAGCACATAAGACTCTCTGGTTAGTAACTCAAATAAGACCCTCCGATCACACAATATTACCACCCAGGTAAGTATAGTAAGAAGACTCACCTCGTAAGTAAGCAAATAGGTCTTATACTCAACGATCGGTCTAGACTCCGCCTACATGTCATATCATCTCTAATTAACAATTTATAACAACAACTCCAAAGATCTTAAGTTAACCCCTTTTACTAACTCTCAGAAAGGATGAAAGAACATTTTACCCCTCCATGGTCTCCAAAGTTCACAAGTTGACCAAACCCTAATAGTCAAACGGAAGTCAACGCTCAAGTCAACAGTCCATGTTGACCCAACTCGTCGAGTGAACCTATGCAACTCATCGAGTTCCTTCGTTTCTATAAAATATCAGGTAAATCCAACTCAACTTGTCGAGTTTTCTCACCAACTCGCCGAGTTTGTAACGCGTCTAGACTATCGGGGGAAAACCCTAACTAACTCGTCGAGTTGGATTACTAACTCGTCGAGTTCCTTCAGACCATTCTCTCATTCAGATGCTTTTAAGTAGAACTAAGGCCCCAAACTCTAGATCTAGCCTCCTAGGGTTGGAATACCATGTAAAGCTGCAAGCTTTACGTCCATGCATGGCATATAGGGGTTAAGTTTTCCAAAACAAAGCTCAACAAGGGTTCAAATCAGGGAAGTTGGACAAAGCTTGATAAAGCTTGAATCTTTAGGCGTAAAGAGCCTAATAACGTCCGGATCTAAAGTCTCATCTTCATAGCATGTCCAAAAAACCAAATAACTCAAAAAGAAGGTGAGAATGACCATAAACTATCTAATGGAGAGATCTAACAAACAAGTGGTCAAGATACTGCCTTTTTACCTCTAAATGGCTGCTACTACTGAATAAATGTCGGATCAAAATACTCCTTCTAGTTCCAAGCCTCTTGCTCCTCAAGCACCTTTAAAGAATGCACCGAAACACTTACTGTTAGCCTCTCTCTCTCTCTCTCTCATACAGATTGATTAGGGTTTCTCTCAAGGTGTTAAGGTGATAAGGAGGTAGGGTAAAGGACTTATGGTCCATTACATAGGGTGCAAACCCTGAAAATTAGGGTTTTCTTGCTCAGCTCCTACTTATCGAGTTGGGTCCTCTAACTCGTCGAGTTGACTCTAAAACCCGCGTGGCTATCCCAATTTCTACTCGACGAGTTAGGGGCCTTCAACTCATCGAGTTGCCCTGTTAAAATGAATATAAATTAATTAAATTTTATACCTGGGAGTCGAGATGTTACAATTCCCCCCACTAGAATCAGACTTCGCCCTCGAAGTCATTCTCTAGAAACAACTCTCGGTACTGCTCACGCATCTCGGACTCCGACTCCTAAGTCCACTCGGATCCCTTCAGATGCTGCCATTAAACCTAAACCAACGGCACCGCTTTATTCCTCAAGACCTTCACCTTCTTATCTAAAATTGTCACCGGCTTCTCAATGTAGTTTAGGCGATCATCAACCTGAATGTCATCTAAAGGGACCACTGTCGTCTCGTCGGCTACACACTTCTTCAGTTGGGACACATGGAAGATGTTATGGATCTAGCTCAACTCTGCAGGAAGCTCTAACTGGTAAGTCACCTTACCTACTCGAGCAATCACTCTGAATGGACCAATGTATCTAGGGCCCATCTTGCCTCACTTCGTAAATCGGATCACCCCTTTCCATGGGGATACCTTTAGTAGAACAAAGTCGCCGACCTGGAATTCTAGCTCAGAACGTCTCCGGTCTGCCTAACTCTTCTGACGACTTTGGGCTGTCAGTAACCTCTGTCTGACTTGCTGGATTTGCTTTGTCTTCTTGAGCACTATCTCAATGCACCCCATCACTCTCTGCCCAACCTCTCCCCAATAGATGGGTGTCTGATACCTTCTCTCGTAGAAAAGCTCAAAGGGAGGCATCCCAATATTGGAGTGGTTGTTGTTGTTGTATGAAAACTCATCCAAGGGCAGGTAGGTGTCCCAATGTAACTCCTGTGTTTCTGGGCTTGTCATTAATATTGATGTAATATTCTAGGTTAACTTTTGTAACCCGTTTTGAAATAATAGAAGTGTATTATTTGAGTATTATGTGTTTTGTGCTTAATTGTGTGTCTTAATTTAATTAAGAATAAAAATAAGCGTCAAAATGAAATGTTAGATTAGCTCGATATCTATGGATATTTTTGTAATATTTGAAACGAGGTTTCCGAATATATAAAGAATGCCGAAATCCGAGTTATAACGAAGAAGTTATGATATGTCGAAGTTTCGCGACAAAACTGACACGATGCTGAATGACGTAAAAAGTGAATTTACGTTAGAGCGATATTTCGACCTAGTGATCTAAACGAATGTTATAGAGTTCGTTAAACCGAGAGCGTGCATAAAAAGAATGCCCAATCCTGACTTCGTATGAGGAAGTTATGATTTTTCTAAGTTTCAGCTTAGCAGTATGCAGCCTGAAACTCGAATTCGAGATCAAGTGATTTTTGGTCGAAACAATCTAAATCAGAATCGAAGATCTTGTTGATAGTAGTGCAATGGTGAAAGGCAGAAGAAAACGGACGTAAGATGAAGAAGTTATGAATTTATAACGGAGTTTACCTGTCTCGACCTGCTAAAAATAAGTAATAAAAATAAATTCAAATTTAGCCGGTGGAGTCTAAATGAAAGTTGTAGAGTATAGTCTCACCGATCTTATCCGAACTACGCCCATCGTAGTTGAGTACGCCCAGCGTACACCGAAGCGTGACCTGCCTCGCACTCAAGTGCTCCAATGACGCATGTAGTGACGAATTCGGAGTACGCCCCGTGTACCGGAGCATTACGCCCAACGTAATGCGAGGCTTCAGCCTCTATAAAAGGCATGCAAGGGCAGCCGATCCTTTTGCTCAATTTCTCTTCTCTCTCTCTCTCTCTCTCTCTCCCGTTTTGCCTCGTTTTGCGTGCTAGAAATATCCCGAAGCCCCGGTATTAATCCTGATCCCCGAAGCAAGTCTTGAAGCCCTGAAGATCCCGAGAAGTGCAATTCCCGAGCTGAAGCTCTGCCCGCGATAAGCCAATTTTTGTGAAGATCTTCTAGATCTACCAAAGAATACTACTTCTACACGTTGTAGTACTGTCCGATCACCTTCTGATCAAGTGAGTGTGTAGTCACTTTTCTTCTAACGCATAATTATGAAGTATTTTATACAAAATACGTGTTATGTGTATATTTTGTTGTTATATGTGTGAATGTATATTCACTTCCTTCTATCTCATAGATATGATTTATTCTCTATGAAATACGTGTTATGTGTTTGTGTCTCATGTGTTGATTGGAATATGTACTGAATGAGAATGCTATACAGGTTTTAAACTATGTTTAAAAATATATATTTTTATCTACTAATATGTTGGGTAGAACATGGGTAGATAGTTGATGTGTGATAAACAGATGAGAGGCCTCGATGTTGTTGTTGTTGATCTAGTTATTCAGCGGAGTATGGATAACGACTACAGACTCTTTCTAGACAGTCATGTGGAACGCTAGCAGGCTCATTACCTGTAGGTGTTGTGAACGATGTGTTCACCGGTGTACTCTATCCCCCTCATGGTTGCCTGTAGGACATCTAATGTCGAGGAAACCCCTTTGCAGTAATGTCCGTCCCGATGAAAATCTTAGATTAGGTCCCTTGAGATAGATTTTGTTTTAGGGACATAAAGTGAGGATAACGGGTATGGGTAATCGGGTTATTGTTGGTTGGTGAAATTAAATATAATTATTTATTGTGGGTTGAAAACCCTATATGCTCACCAGGCTCCCAAGCCTGACCCACTCAGTTTTGTTGTATTACTGGTAGTGGCGGGAGAGCATAAGTTGGATGACTTATCAAGATCTTTTGATATTAGACCAGTTGTTATATGTAACTGTTGTATGGTCTATCTTTTGTTTTTTATGGTTTTGGTCTGTTTATCGGAACATGACATCCCGAATATTGTTATATAATGAAAATGCATCTCTTGTTGAAATGCTTTGATAAACTTTATTTTATCATATTTTGTTTTGGGAACAAATTTCGCAACTCTTTTAAATCAAAAGGATTTTTCAGAAATTATTTTAAAAGCATAAATGAAACCGATCTTTTCTGGCCGTGATTTTGGGGATGTCACACCCAACTCCCACCGAAATCCATAGCACATGCGCGTAGCAAGTCCTCAAGCGTCTGAATCATCCGCTCGCTCTGCTCGTCTGTCTCTAGGTGGTATACGGTGCTGAAATGCAGCTGGGTACCCAACTCCTCCTGAAATTTCTTCCAGAACATGGAAGTAAAACGAACATCCCAATCTGACACTATCAATGTTGGCACCCCAAGAATCTCCTGAAGATGCTCCTCGTGCTATTCTCTAGACCTCAAGTACACCAAAATGTCGTCGATGAACACGATCACCGACTGATCTAACATGGGCATGCACACCCGGTTCATGAGGTCCATGAACACTGCCGGTGCATTGGTGAGCCCGAAAGGCATCACCACAAACTCGTAATGCCCATAACGAGTCCGAAAGGCCGTCTTCTTGATATCCTCGTCGCAGACTCTCATCTGATGATACCTAGATCTCAAATCAATCTTGGAAAATGAAGACGCCCCCTACAATTGATCAAACAAATCGTCGATCCTTGGTAGTGGATAACGGTTCTTTACCGTCAAATTTTTCAACTCACGGTAGTCGATGCACATCCGGTGTGAACCATCATTCTTCTTGAAAAAATGATCAGCGCTCCCGACGGCGAGGTATTCGGTCTAATGAATTCCTTCTCCGGCAACTCCTGGAGCTGCGAGGATAACTCTTGCATCTCGGGCGACGCAAGGCGATAAGGTGCCTTGGCAATAGGCGCTGCCCCTGGAATCAGATCGATCCGGAACTTCACCTGTATCTAAGGAGACACACCCGAAAATTCCTCGGGGAAAACATCCGGGAACTCACATACTACTAGAACATTGGATATAGAACTCAGCCTCACAGTGGCAACTCGCGTATCCATCACGTACGCTAAAAAGCCCATGCATCCCTTCTGTAGACTCTGCCTTGCCCTGGCGGCAGAGCATAAATCTGATCCCGATCTAGTTCCCTCACTATATATATTAAGTACTCCCCCACTAGGGTCTCACATGGTTACCATCTGATGCTCATAGTCAATCATGACTCCAAACCGGCTAAACAAATCCATGCCCACAATGACACAAACATTACCCATCGCTATCGGCACCAGATCTATCGGAAACTCAACGCTAAAAATCTCTATAACACATCCTCGGTATACATTAGTGGCAAAAACCGCATGCTCATCGGCTATAGAAACCCTCAGTGGTCGACTTAGCTCCTCGCATCAAACACTAATGTGACGACTAAATGATATAGACACGAAAGATCGACTCGCACCCGCGTCAAATAACACCAAGGCAGGCAAAAAACTCACAAGAAAAGTACCTATATGCAACATATTATAAGCATAAACAAATCTCAAAATAACATGAATAAGGAGATACGTACCGGAAACAACGTCAGCTGCTAGGCAGACCTCCTCCGCAGTTAGCTGGAAAGCTCTCCCACGAGCTCTCGGAGCTTTTGCCTTCCTCGACCGGCCATCAGTAACGTGCAAAGAAGCAGGAGCTGAAGCTTGGGATGGTCCCTGTGTGAGATGAGGACACTCGGCCTTCTGGTGGCTAGTTTGGTTGCAATGAAAGCAAACCAAAAATCCCTTGGGACAGTCCTTCCCCATATGCACCTCCTTGCCACATTTGTAGCAAATCCCTGCTCGACAAGATCCCTCATGGGTCTTGCCTCAATTTCCTCAAGTGCGGCCCTTCTGGCCTCCTTCTCTCGTATCAGCGGGCTTTGCCCACTTCGTCGCCGGTTGCGACTGCACTGGTCTCCTGTCCCTCCCCTGAGGCTCTCCCTCCTCCCTGGTCTGAATCTCCAACTCAATCTCTCTCCTCCTGGAATTGGTCAGTAACTCGGCCAATGTCCGATATAGTGATTTCACCACAAACTTCCGAATATCTCTCCTCAAAATGCTCAAGTACCGACTCACATGTGCCTGCTTAGTAGACACGTGCTCAGGCTAGAACAACGCTCTCTCATGAAACATCCTCGTAATCTCTATCATTGTTTCTGTCTTTTGCTAGAGAGACAGGAACTCTTTTGCCAATCGTTCCCTCTCCACCCGGGAACATACTCGTCTCTGAGTAAAATCAGTTGTTACGAACTTCCACCACTCCTTCGCTCCCAAGCGAAGCTGGTTCAGTGCAAACCGAACTCTTAAGTGCTCCGGGCATGAACATGTATAGAAACACCCCTCAATATCGGAGATCCATCCCATGGAAGAAATCAGATCTTCGGTCCCGTCAAACTCTTGTAGCTTCGTGTTGTTGAAATCTCGAAACAACAACGAGTCACCCCCTGTGTCCTCATAGCTGTTAAGGTTGTCGTGGCTGCAGCAGCAGCAGCCTCTATAACAGCAACATAACGCTCGTTAAAAGTATCAATCAACATGGTCTTAATATACCCAAACATATCTGGAATGGCCACTATGATAGCTGTGGCCACCTCTCCGCAATGATCATGCGGATCTCCTCATCACTGGTACCACCACCCTTGGGGTTGTTGCGGGTAATCACCATAGTCTCTTTGAAACATAAACACAGCATCATCAGGGACTGGCTCAAGTGCACACTCAATTACCCACCCCTGCATGTTCCTTAGCATCCTCAGGTTCTTACTTGGGTCGCATACAGATCGGTGCTTTCAGTAGTAGGGGCCTAATACTACCTTCCACACAAACCCATATTCACCCCAAGTCCTCCTCCTAGGATCCTAATTCACAAATACTCTATCCCTCATGGATATCAAACTACTCTCTCAGTAGATTCCTCAATGCACATCTAGGTATCTCTCCTAGACTACTCTTTAACTCAAAGCTCTCTCTAAAAGATTCCTGCTATGTTCCCTTACTTATCACACACAAATTCTTGAAATACCTAGCCTATCATATAGCATGCAACTCTAATATATCATAAGTATCTCATCTCATAATATAAACAAATAAGGGTATCTTGGGAATATCACCGTTCAGGCTCGGGCTGATTGTACACACTGCTTCATCTCATCTCCTATTAAAAACTTTCACTCGTTTTGAAAATCATTTCTCTTTATAAAATTCCTTAAATCCCCAATTTGAGTCTAGACATACCCGAGGGCACATCTGAATCACTCAAACCAAGGCTCTGATACAAGCTTGTAACACTCTAAATTTTCATTTTTAAAACCACACAAAACACAGTTTCACATTTCTCAAACCCAAATTCGTAAGTTGTTCAAAATACAAGACAACAAAATGTTTGACAACATCTCGGAATCCTCCAAAACATAAATCTCAAACTGGTGTCTATAATCATGCCGATGCCTTCCCGAGATCCTAAGAGGTACCTGAAATACATTTCACACAACACTGTAAGTACGAATCTTAGTGAGTTCCCCAAAATACCATGCACAAATAAGTAGCCTCTCATGGCTATATCTCGATAAGGACCCTCTGGTCATGTGTCTCAATGAAGACCCTCCGGTCTCACAACTTAGGTTGGACCCTCCAATCCTGTATCTCAGTGAGGACCCTTCGTCTCACAACTTGGTTTAGACCCTCCGGTCATAACTCAATAAGGCACAAAATAATATACAACATAAATCACAAAGACAAAATGCATGATATCACATGACTCAGTATAAGCGCATAAGAGCCTCTGGTCAATGACTCAAATAAGACCCTCCGGTCACACAGTATTACCAACCAGGTAAGTATAGTGAGAAGACTCACCTCGTAAGTAAGCAATTAGGTCTCGTACTCAACGATCAGTCTAGACTCCGCCTACATATCATAATCATCTCTAATTAAAAATTTATAACAACAACTCCAAATATGTTAATCTAACCCCTTTTACTAAGTCTCGAAAAGGGTGAAAGGCCATTTTACCCCTCCATGGTCTCCAAAGTCCACAACTTGACCAAACCCTAATAGTCAACGGAAGTCAACGCTCAAGTCAACAGTCCATGTTGACCCAAATCATTGAGTGAACCTATACGACTCGTCGCGTTCCTTCATTTCTCTGAAATATCAGGAAAATCCAACTCAACTCGTCGAGTTGTCTCACCAACTCGCCGAGTTTATAACGTGTCCAGACTATCGGGGGAAAACCCTAACCAACTCGTCGAGTTGGCTCACCAACTCATGGAGTTCCTTCAGACCATTCTCTCATTCAGATGCTTTTAAGCAGAACTAAGGCCCCAAACACTAGATCTAGCCTCCTAGGGCTGGAATACAACATAAAGTTGCATGCTTTACGTCCATGCATGGCATATAGGGGCTAAGTTTTCAAAAGCAAAGCTCAAAAAGGGTTCAAGGCATGGAAGTTGGCCAAAGCTTGATAAAGCTTTAATCTTTAGCCCTAAAGGGCCTAATAACGTCCGGATCTGAAGTCTCGTCTTCATATCACGTCCAGACAACCATGCAAATGACTCAAAAAGAAGGTGGTAATGGCTATAAAATCTCTAATGGAGAGATCTAACAAACAAGTGGTCAAGGTATTGCCTTTTTACCTCCAAATGGTTGCTACTACTGAAAAAATGTCAGATCTAAGGACTCCTTCTTGTTCCAAGCCTCTTTCTCCTCAAGCTACTTCAAAGAATGCACCGAAACATACACTCTTAGCCTCTTACTCTCTCACAAATCGATTTGGTTTCTCTTAGGGTGTTAAGGTGATGAGGGAGGCAGGGTAAACGACTTAAGGTCCTTTAAATAGGGTGCAAAACCAGAAAATTAGGGTTTTCTTGCACAGCTCCTACTCGTTGAGTTGGGTCCTCCAACTCGTCGAGTTGACTCTAAAACCCGCATGGCTATCCTAATTTCTACTTGACGAGTTGGGGGCCTCCAACTCGTCGAGTTGTACTGTCAAAATGAATATAAATTAATTAAAATTTATACCTGGGAGTCGGGATGTGGCATAGCTTATTTTTTGGATGTGTTCTGATAGACACCACCACGTGACAAGTAGTTCGCCACAATATGGTGGCTGTAGCAGCCCAAGCCCATGATTTTAAGGGTTTCTCCCATATTTAAGTATCTTACTTCATCGATTAGGACTTCTTCATCAGCCCCCATCTCCTCATTTTGAGACCCTTGCCTCCACGTATGATTGACAGCTTGTTTGATTGATTTAAGAATTTGTTCATGGGTTTTTGTGAAGCTTGAGGAAAGAGGAAGTTCATATTGGTGCAAGTAAGTAACTAACTAGCTTGGATCCATCGCTCTCTTCTAATTTCTGAGTTATTTAAGGTATAAAGATCATACCTTGACCTTTAATCTTCATGTTTCAACTGTAAGTTCATTTTGGATGCTTTTGGTCACTTTCATGGATGCTCATGGAGTTTGAGGACCTCATGAGCTTGTTGTGGATCTGAAATGATCATAGGTTCCTAAGAATGAGAAAAGAGTCATGCTTGGGGCTATTGTAACATTTGGTTTTCGAGGCACTTTCATTGTTGATCCTTATATTGAAATTTATTACATATTGGTCCTTAAGTAAATAAAAAGGTGCAAGGGCCGTAGTGGCATTTTGGTAAAGTTGGCACTTTGATCCAAATGGCAGGCATTTAGCATTGAGCGCTTGGCGTTCAAACGTATGGCATTCTGTGATGGATGCCAGACATTTGCATGCAGAGACCAAACACTGATTTTTAGGGTTTGCACCCTATTTAAAGAACATTATGGCCTCAATACCCTTCACCACTCCAGCCTCCATCCTTTTTTCGAAAACACTAAGTGTATATGAGAGTTAGAAGCCTTGATTCATCTTTTTGGTATCATTTAGTGTTCTTGATAATAGAAGGAAGATCTTTGGAGTATTGTGGTTTCTATTTAGCTTGTGGACCTGGACTCTTACATCTTGGAGCATCATTTGAGGTATAAATTTCAGATCTTGATGTCTCATTTGCTAGATCTTGATTTAGGTCTATTTTATGTCCTTTTTGGTCCCTAAGACTATCCCTTCAAGCATAATAGTGAGTCTAGAATCATAAAAATGCAATCTTGGGTCTTCATAATCTTCCATGCAAGAGCTTTGGAGCCTTATAGTTGATTTTGAGTTCGGATCTTGGTGTGGGGCTCATTGTAGCCATGCATGGCCATAAAGTTTGCAACTTTATGGTTTTATACGTTCCATTATGATTGGATCTGAAGTTTGGACATGAGATCTTAAGCCATTAAGACATTGGTTTGGAAGTTGGTAGACAACGACCAAACGCCAGGCGTTCTCATGGGAACATCGGGTGTTCGGACGCCAGGCGTCATAGGTGAAATGCCAGACGTTCTCTTAGAAGCCCACTGGATCAATATTTTTGGGCCTTTAGCCATTAAGTGTTTTAGGTTTAGTTTAGTTAGGCTAGTATAGAAAGGGTAAAATGGTCTTTTTCCCTTATCATGATGAAGGATGGACTGGACCATGGTTATGGGTTAAACCCTAGTTATTGATTGGGATTGTTTTTGGATTTTGTTTAGTGTGAGGAGCAGTGTAGCAGGGAGCGTATCACGGTGTTCTCAAGTTTCTTCATTTCAGGTGAGTTTCACCTCACTATATGTTGGATTAGTGTCTAAGCCCGTAACTATATTTGGTATGTACTTGACCCGGTTGTGCATGGTCCTTTTGGGTTGCCTTCACCAAAGCAACTTAACAAGGTAATTTAAGGAGAGAGAGAGAGAGAGAGAGAGAATACTATGGCTTATTAATATATTATAAGAATAATATATTAAAGGAAAAATCATATTTATTTAATTAGTATTGGTCATAAATTAAATAGGAATTATTTTGGTGACTAAAAGAGATTAATTAAATAAAGGGGCATAAATTGTCAAATGTATGATAGTTGAGTTTTGGGCTGGGAAACCTAATGGACTAAAGGGGGAACAAAATTATGATGGGGATCCATCATATTTTCGTCCAAGGCCTTATTCCAGAAGGTTCCTTGGGCTTCTTGGTGGCTAAGTTGTCTATTAGGATTTAGACTGAAACCCTAGCAGCCTACAGTATAAATATGACCCTTAGGCTATGAAAATCGGACACACTTGATTCCAAGAGAACCCTAGGGCCGATTTTAGCATCTCTCACCCTCTCTCATATTGCCGTCTTGCTTGTGGGGTTTGTGAACCATTAGAGGAGTTACAATTGTGAATCTAAGCTCAAGATCAAGAAGATTCCAAGGCTTTCAACCAATTTGAAAGAGGTAAACACTTAGATCTATTCTTATGATGTTGATTTCGAATTACATATGTTAGATCTAGGGATGCAAGTCTTGGATTCAAAGCATGTACAATAGAGACACCTAGATCCAAGAATTAGGGTTTGTATGAGCACATAGGATTGTTCTTATGCATAAAACCTATCAGTGGTATCAGAGCCTTGATTGGTTTCAGTTGTATGTGATGCTTTAACTGTTTAATTACTGAAAATCATTTTTTCTTGCCTCTGCCCGACTCAACTTGGCGAGTTAGTATCTGGACTCGGCGAGTCTATGCATCAGGCAGAGGATATTTCTGGATTTTGTTGTTGTTTTGTCATGGGATTAATGCCTAAATTGTTTTTTGAAGATAAAATCCGAATTTTATTGTATTTGAATGCTTATCCCTGCCAAAACAATAGATAATTTAAAATCTTTTGAATAATAGTTGTTTATATGATAAATATGGATTATTTGATTTATTTGGTAATTATCTTGTGACTAAAATTGGATTAGGTCAAATATAGATAATTATAAAATTAATTGTTTATTTTGTATTATTTGTTATTTGATCCCTTGTGTTTTGAAAAGTTCAAAAACTTGTCCTCAAGTTTTGAAATTTAAATTTTTATGATTAAAAGTTTAATTTTGAATAATTTAAATTTCAAACCCTTAAAATTTTAAAAGTTTAAAATTCAACCCTATACAATTGTATTATTACAAGCTTAACAAATATATATATATATATATATATATATATATATATATATATATATATATATATATGTATGACTTAAAGTGCTAGTCTTACCGTTAGTAGGCCTCATTCATGAAGTCAGTCTATATGGTGGGTATAAGGTTGCTACCTATAAAATGGCGCTTAATGGGTGTACACTCACACCCACCGCTTGCTTGACTGGTGGATGGTCGTTAGCCGAACGGGTAGGATAAGGCACTCATCTCCTCATTAAAAGTATAATGAAAGATACAAAGTAACTACAATGTTTTACAAATTACCAATCTTAGTTACTTTAGGGTAAATGTGAAAATGATGCTAATCCATGGAATTACACTTTGTACTCTTGTCAAACGTTGGTGGAGCACGTGTGGTTAACCGGCACACTAATTTGGGGATGACATTGGTAGTGAAGGGTGAATCGATGTTTGTCATAGATCAATGGAGCGTGTGTGGTTTACCGGCACATTGATTAGGTGATAGAGACATTGAGTGCACCATGTTGATTCGCTTGATTATTCACAACTTGTTTGCGATCCTCGGTGTCCCAGTCACAAATTTGAAGTGCATATCAAGATTTAAACATGCCGTTGAAAATTTCAATGAATCTCAAAGATCTAGGAGTTTTCAAATACATTTAAAACTTAAATCTCTTTTTCGTTTTTCATGGTGAGAATTAGTGAATCGTCATTCACTTACCTTCAAATTATTTACTTTTAGAGTACGACATCCCTTTCTAAGTTGTAAATAATGTTGTTGGGTCCTAGACCTAATTTCTCATTTGGGTGTTTAATTAGGGACTCATTTCTAATCAAATTTTGTTCCTTTCTTTGTCAGATGTCTGCAAACAACAACAACGCGTCTGGGTTATTCTCGTTGATGAACCTATGTCAAAAGGTAACATTTGATGGGTCAAACTTCAAAGAGTGGATGAGGTACATTCGCATGATCACACACTACGAGGACAAAGAATATGTCCTCGATGAAAAGCTTGAAAAGATCATCCCAGATGTTGCTACTCCTGAAGAGTTGGCCGCCTTTGGGGCCTACGAGTGTGATGCTACGAAAGTTCATTGCATCATGCTGGCCACCATGAACCTCAAACTCCAAAAGTCCTATGAGGACATGTATCCATATGAAATGCATCAGGATTCGCTGGACAGGTACCACCAAAGCGCGAGGCAAGAGCGCTATGAGATCATTACTAACATGATCCTTAACCTCTCATTTGTAGAAAATGCAAAGGTATGTTGATCGTCTTCTCAAACTTAATGTTAAGTTTGATAAGGATTTGGCTATCGACATAATCCTCCACTGCTTGCCCTCCTGCTACAACCAGTTCAGAATGACCTACCACATGAACAAGCAAGAGGTCTCCTTGAGCAAGCTCCAAGGACTACTGAGGACTATTGAGAGCAACCACAAAGACAAATATGTTGCACCATCCCCTGTTGTGGCTGCTCCCGTGTTGGAAATTGGCCAAGGAAAGGGCAAGAAGAGGAAGGCTTCATGTAAGAGCCATCATAAGGGTAAGCCCCAAGATGGTTCCTCTTCTAGTGGAACCAAAGCTGGTTCGGTCAAACCCTCTTCCGACCCCAAAGAAGCAGAGTGCTATTACTGCCACCAAAAGGGCCACTGGAAACGAAGCTGCCCTAAGTATCTGCAAGATATAAAGGATGGGTAGATTAAGCCTACCTTCGCAGGTATGTATTCTATTAAATCTAACCACTCATCATTTTCTACTTCATGGGTTTTTGATACAGGGTGTGGTTACCACATTTGCTCTGATTTGCAGGGACTAAGAAGAAGTAGGGAAATGGAACATGGGAAGATAAAGTTGATTATGGAAAATAGAAGATCGTTGCCTACGACCAGAGTCGAAGATTAAGCCCACCTTCTTGTTCTATTAATGTTTATTTGAATGGTGTCTTTTATTTCAATGCATTACCTTTTAATGGGATTTATGAATTTGTGATGGTTGTTGATAATTTTGGAAACGGTGTTTTGAATATTGATTAGTCTACTAGCCTAGACAAAGCATGCTTGTGGCATTGTCGCCTTGGCCATGTCAACAAGAAACGCATAGCCCAACTCCAAAAGCATACATGTGTGAATCTTGTTGTAACGACCGAAAAATTCCAACCAATTTTAAATTTTCAAAAACAACCCGATTCCATTAAAGTTATTACAAAAAGGTTTTTAATATAATTTATTTAAAATATTCCCAGAATCACATCACATATAAACATGAGGAGCGGTAAGATCACGCCTTCGCCTTGCCACGGTCTCCTGAAGAACCTGAAAAACATAAAACCACAACTGTAAGCCCGAAAGCTTAGTGAGATATCCCCAAAATACCAACCACATATAACATACACACATAACATCCCATAACATATCTGATCATAGAACAGCAATGCACTTCGGGTCTACTGTGTGACTGGTCCGTCGCACCGACTAACAGTCCACCTGGTCCAGCCTCCGAGTCTAGCCATATGCATCGAGTCTGCAGTGTGATTGGTCCGCCCGCACCGTGCCTTCAATCTACCTGGTCCACTCTCTGAGTCTACAGTATGACTGGTCCGTCCGCACCGGGCCTTCAGTCGGTCTGGTCTACTCTCCGAGCCTCGGAATGTTTGGTCCGCCCTCTTGGGGCCTACAGCCTGTCCGAACCGCTCGCTGGGCCTTCGGGACAACCGGTCCCCTGGGTATCTTGGCCTACAGCACAAAGCAGGACCCGCCTCAACCCAAATCAAGTACCAACAACCATGTACACATAAACAAACAATCATATAATAATCCACAGTCAACAAACCGATCAAACAGATCACATAGCATCTCATCATCCTAACCGGGATACCAACCTAACCGGTCACTAGCATAGCATCACCCTACATATCAGGGAACCAACCTTAACCAGGTCTCTAACATATACCATCCTAGCTACCAGGATGCAAACATAACAAGCAATAACATAACAACAATCACCCGGATATCAATCCGATAAAAAGGGCCGGCCTTGGTGCCTTAGACCGTATTGATATAGTGAGGATAACTCACCTCGAAACTGCCGACTGAACTGATAACCCAAGCTGCTCCGATCATTGATACGATCACCACCACTGGACAACCACCAAGGCACTGAACTCAAAACAATATCTAACAATTACCAAAATGCCCCTGGAAAACAACTGGTCAACCCTTGGACAAAGTCAAAGTCAACCCCTGACTGACTCTACTCGCCGAGTCAACCCGATGACTCGCCGAGTCCCCAAGCTCAGAACTTCCCTCAATCCGTGACCTAACTCGCCGAGTCACCCCGAGACTTGTCGAGTTCAACAATTCTGAGTCTACTCGCACACAACTCACCGAGTCATCCCTTGACCCAACGATACTCGACTCAACCAGAAAATATTAGGACTCTTCGACAAGACTCGCCGATTCCAAGAACAGACTCGCCGAGTTTAAGGCTATCTTCAACCTACTCGCCGAGTTGTTCTTACAACTCGCCGAGTTCCAGGCCATTTTCATCCAACTCGCCGAGTTGTTCTTCCAACTCGTCGAGTTCCAGCTCATCTTCAAGCAACTCGTCGAGTCTATCCATGTGACTCGTCAAGTACCTCCGGTATGAACCCATACAGAAGCATTCTAGGCCACGCAATTGATCCAAAACATAGATCTAGCCTCCTACCACCCTTCCATCACGTAAAGTGGCAAACTCTACGTGAATCCAAAGAGATCTAGGCCTTTTACACTTTAGGGCTAGGGTTTGGGACATGATGGCTTCACTAAACACTCAAACACAGGGACTTTAATGCACTCTAGACCTTCTCCATTCCAGATCTGAGGTAGCAACCTCAAATCTAACCTCCAAACTCCAAAACATACCAAGATGAGCTCCCATAAACCCCAAAATGATGAATCTAAATGATTAACAGCCCAAGAACGAGATAATACCTCAAAAGGACGCCCCAACAGCAATGAAACTCGAATCCAAGCAAAGCCCCTTGTTCCAAGCCTCTTACCCTTCAAGATATCCTCAACAATTGCTTCTCCAAGCTTCCAAATGCAACTTGATCCACTCACACATGAAGGTTAGGGTTTCTGGACTTGAGGATGAGTAAGGAGGCTGGGGGAATGGATGTTATGTTCTTTATATAGGGCTCAACCCCGAGAATTAGGGTTTTCTCCACTCAGCGCCTACTCGCCGAGTCCATCCACAGACTCGCCGAGTCGGCCACTTAACACGTGACCACGTCGCGACCCTACTCGCTGAGTTCCCCCATGGACTCACCGAGTTCCCTTCCAAATTTACTCTTTTAGCCCTTCAACTTTACTCTTTCTATTCCGGGATGTTACAATTCTCCCCCACTTACATTAGGCTTCGTCCTCGAAGCCTGCAACAACTCAACTCTTAGAAATACTCCTGCCATGCACTACCTGTCATTAACCTAACCAGGTTCCTCAAAATACAACCATAGAACCAGAAACTCATTTTCTCCTTCCTTACGGTGTCCTGACCACCGTCTCGAGCCGGCCACCGGCTTTACCCTCTGATAAGTCCACTTAACAACTGAGTACTACTCATAATGCATCACTGCTCCAATTCACAACCATCACTTGACCCATATGAGCTAGAAAATAACTATGAACCACCGGATTCCCGTTCCGAGTCCAACAAATCGTTCTGCTGACAGAAAGACACATTCTTCAGAGCAATCCCCATGAGTTCTCCTTTTGCAATCACATACACATGCTGAACTAGCTCTAGCACCCTCAGGTTGGGAAAACCCGATACACTGATGACATTTCCAAACATCCCCCATGATGAACCACTACTACATACACAATTCCCTGATCAGAATCTCACTGAGAGCCCAAGACTCCCTCCCTGCATCCCTTCTAAGCCTCTTGGCTCTACACCCGCGGAATTCCTTCCGCAACCTTAACAGACATCCCAAACCGGATGTGCTTCCATTCCACTGCCGCAAACACACTGCTCAATAACCATACTCAGATCACTATAATCATAACTCTGCTTTGCCGCTCACTCCCGTGAGTTCGCACTCCCTCTCGGAGTTACACTCCTCTCTCTTTCCTTTACCAAGGAAATCCACATGGCCGCCTTGTCACTCTGACAAGTGCCACGGCGTTCGCTCAATGCTACACCACTCCTTCATAGCGTATCCGCTATCCACCCAACACACATGCTATGACTCTGCTCTCAAGGACTCTCGAGTCCATGCACCATCTCCACCCATCAAGATCAATACCCGGGGCCAGACCTTCTAATGCTGTCACACTGCAACATACATAATCCTTCTCCTCGAACCGCTCTATTAATACCTGCAGAGTCTTCAACATGACTGGACCGCCTTCACAGGCCTTCAGCCAATCTGGACCACTCTCAGAACCTTCAGCCAATCTGGACCGCCCTCCAGTGCCTTTAGTCTGGCTGGGCCGTTCTCCGAGCCTTCGGCCTGACTGGTATGCCTACCGGCCTTCAGTCTGTCCGGACCGCTCAACCAGCATTCCTCATCCGAGCTATCTCTCTGGGAAATCCTCCCATGCATACTGTTCTAGCCCTCTAGGGGTTTCGAACTCTAACTCCATCATACATACTCGATCCCGGCCCGATCCCAGACCCTCCACAATCAAATGCCCTAGGTTTGTATCCCGCCCCGCATGCCCGACACTTACTCATACCAGCCTACACTCTGGGCTGACAGATCACTGCTGAATTCCAGACAGCTCAACAATCTCACATACTCGACGATCATTCGGAGAATTTTCCAATTCTCCCCCACTTAGGGCACTGACTATCAACCACCGGCCGCTAACACCGACCTCCCAGAACAACCCTGCACAAAACCAACACTTACACGCGAACTGATTCCCACTAGCACGGGCAACCTTCACGAAATCACATATCAACACTGATCATCCCGGCTCAAAAGAAACTCGATCTTCAGCTAACCACTCCTCAAACTGCAGATGCTACCCGACATACAAACCAATGCCAGATTTCCACTAATAACCCTCATAAATAATAATAATAATAACCAACGAAATTCCCAATACTAACCCATAGCCAAACCACGACCCTCAAAACGACAATACCGCATCGAAACCACACAACGATACCAGCACAAAAACAACATTCCACAATAAACACAGATAACAAATCATCAAGAAAGAAACATACCCGCAGCTGCCTCCGGCACTGCCCTGACCTCCTCTGCTACAAGCTGAAAAGCACGACCCTGACCCTTGGGGGCTCTGCTCCACCCTGACCTCCACCTGTGATCCTCAAAGTGGCCGGTGCTGGAGCCTGCACCGGTCCTGCAGCAAGCTGTGGACAGTTGACCCTCAAATGTCCAACCTAATGACAATGATAACAAATCCTCAAATCCCAAACCGGCGCTGGCTACCTACAATCCCTCGCATAGTGCCCCTCCTTTCCGCACTTGCGACATGCACCACCGGACCTACAAACTCCAGTGTGACTCCTCCCACACTTCCCACAAGTGTGGCTGCTCAGATCCCCCACTCTAGAATCAACGGTCTTGGATTGTTTTGGCGCCGACTGCGACTGCACCGATGCCTGCCTCAGCTCCCGCAACTACAACTCAATCTCTAACTCACGCCGCCTGGCGGCCTCCTGCAACTCCAACAAGGTCTCGCACCTCTGCGTAGACACAAACTGCCTGATATCCCTCTTGAGCATACTCAGATATCGGGACATCTGTGCTCCGAAGCGAACTCAGGGCAAAACATCGCCCTCTCAGTGAACATCCTAGTGATCTCAGTCACCGACTCTGAATCCTGCTTCAGCTCAAGGAACTCCTGAGCCAATCTTTCCCTCTCAACTTGCGGAACATAACGAGTGCTCAATGTTTCTCTGAACTGATCCCATGAAACCTCAGCCCTCTGCGCATCCGAGTATGACCCCGTGGTCAATCTCCACCAATCCTTCGCCCGAGCCTCAACAGGTTCAGAGCACACCTCACCCTCTAATCAGCAGGGCATGAACACGTGAAGAAACACCCCTCCACGTCCGATAACCATCTCATAGCAAAAATCGGGTCCTGAACTCCATCGAAGGTGGGAGGCTTCGTATTATCGAAGTCCCGATACTGAAAGCCCCGACCAGCTCCTCCCCCTGCCGCTGCTACAGCCATTGTAGTGCCGCGGCAGCCGTCTCTGTGAGAGCTGCATAGCGCTCATCAAAATACTCAACCATGGCGGTCTTGATCGACCCGAACAGTTCCGGCAACTCAGCCTGGAACAACGCAGCAATCTCATCACGCAGGATCTCATGAATCCTCGCATCCAACTCGCACGTGCTCATCTGACCAATAACCTCGGGTGGCACAGACCCACCCTGAACTCCCTCTCCTGCTCCCGATCCTGACCCGAATCCACTCCCAGCATGCCTCGGAATCTCCATACTGAAAAACATCACAAAATCTCAGACACTTCCCACAACCCGGGAACCGACTCTCAACCCAACCCTAGAGGTCATGGTTTCCCTGATACGCGTATGGGTCCTGTGCTTTCAGTAGTACGGGCCTATACTACCTTCCACACCTACCTATATTTGTATGAAGTACTACCACAACGCCCTAGAAAAATCATACAAACAAGCGCTCAACCCTCACCACTAGAGGAACACTGGAAATCTCCCACAAGGAAACCCTAGGCTATAGGCATCACAAATCAGGCAACATTATCATGAAATCCTGAAGATCCCTAGCCTAGCACTAGCATGCTGTTCTAACAAAGCTCAAAAAAACAAATATCATGTATGGTATTTTGGGGTTACTTATTGGCTCCGGTTGATCGTACCTCCGCGTCCTCCTTTACTCATTTTGAAAACCATTTTAAATTCTCTTTTGAAAACTCTCCTCGATTTGAGACTAGAGTCACACGAGTGTTCCTCCAATTCACTCAAACTGAGGCTCTGATACCAACTTGTAACAATCGAAAAATTCCAATCAATTTTAAATTTTCAAAAAGAACCCGATTCCATTAAAGTTATTACAAAAAGGTTTTCAATACAATTTATTTAAAATATTCCCAGAATCACATTACATATAAACATGAGCGGCGGTACGATCACGCCTTCGCCTTGCCACGGTCTCCTGAAGAACCTGAAAAACATAAAACTACAACTGTAAGCCCGAAAGATTAGTGAAATATCCCCAAAATACCAACCACATATACCATACACGCATAACATCCCATAACATATCCGATCATAGAACAGCCATGCACTTCGGGTCTACTGTGTGACTGGTCCGCCGCACCGGCCAACAGTCCACCTGGTCCACCCTCCGAGTCTAGCCATATACATCGATTCTGCAGTGTGATTGGTCCGCCCGCACCGTGCCTTCAATCTACCTGGTCCACTCTCTGAGTCTACAGTATGACTGGTCCGTCCGCACCGGGCCTTCAGTCGGTCTGGTCCACTCTCCGAGCCTCGGCACGTCTGGTCCGCCCTCTTGGGGCCTACAGCCTATACGGACCGCTCGCTGGGCCTTCGGGAAAACCGGTCCGCCCTGGGTATCTTGGCCTACAGCACAAAGCAGGATCCGCCTCAACCCAACTCCAGTACTAACAACCATGTGCACATAAACAAACAATCATATAATAATCCACAGTCAACAAACCGATCAAACAGATCACATAGCATCTCATCATCCTAACCGGGATACCGACCTAACCGGTCACTAGCATAGCATCACCCTACATATCAGGGAACCGACCTTAACCAGATCTCTAACATATACCATCCTAGCTACCAGGATGCAAACATAACAAGCAATAACATAACAACAATCACCCGGATCTCAATCCGATAAAAAGGGCCGGCCTTGGTGCCTTAGACCGTATCGATATAGTGAGGATAACTCACCTCGAAACTGCCGACTGAACTGATAACCCAATCTGCTCCGATCACTGATACGATCACCACCACTGGACAACCACCAAGGCACTGAACTCAAAACAATATCTAACAATTACCAAAATTCCCCTGGAAAACAACTGGTCAACCCTTGGACAAAGTCAAAGTCAACCCCTGACTGACTCTACTCGCCAAGTCAACCCGATGACTCGCCGAGTCCCCAAGCTCAGAACTTCCCTCAATCCGCGACCTAACTCGCCGAGTCACCCCGAGACTCGCCGAGTTCAACAATTCTGAGTCTACTCGCACACAACTCACCGAGTCATCCCTTGACCCAACGATACTCGACTCAACCAGAAAATATTAGGACTCTTCGACAAGACTCGCCGATTCCAAGAACAGACTCGCCGAGTTTAAGGCTATCTTCAACCTACTCGCCGAGTTGTTCTTACAACTCGCCGAGTTCCAGGCCATCTTCATCCAACTCGCCGAGTTGTTCTTCCAACTCGTCGAGTTCCAGCTCATCTTCAAGCAACTCGTCGAGTCTATCCATGTGACTCGTCAAGTACCTCCGGTATGAACCCATACAGAAGCATTCTAGGCCACGCAATTGATCCAAAACATAGATCTAGCCTCCTACCACCCTTCCATCACGTAAAGTGGCAAACTTTACGTGAATCCAAAGAGATCTAGGCCTTTTACACTTTAGGGCTAGGGTTTGGGACATGATGGCTTCACTAAACACTCAAACACAGGGACTTTAATGCACTATAGACCTTCTCCATTCCAGATCTGAGGTAGCAACCTCAAATCTAACCTCCAAACTCCAAAACATACCAAGATGAGCTCCCATAAACCCCAAAATGATGAATATAAATGATTAACAGCCCAAGAACGAGATAATACCTCAAAAGAACGCCCCAACAGCAATGAAACTCGAATCCAAGCAAAGCCCCTTGCTCCAAGCCTCTTACCCTTCAAGATATCCTCAACAATTGCTTCTCCAAGCTTCCAAATGCAACTTGATCCACTCACACGCGAAGGTTAGGGTTTCTGGACTTGAGGATGAGTAGGGAGGATGGGGGAATGGATGTTATGTTCTTTATATAGGGCTCAACCCCGAGAATTCGGGTTTTCTCCACTCAGCGCCTACTCGCCGAGTCCATCCACAGACTCGTCGAGTCGGCCACTTAACACGCGACCACGTCGCGACCCTACTCGCCGAGTCCCCCCATGGACTCGCCGAGTTCCCTTCCAAATTTACTCTTTTAGCCCTTCAACTTTACTCTTGCTATTCCGGGATGTTACACTTGTTTACTTGGGAAGATGACCAAGTCACCCTTTACTGGCACTTGTGAAAGGGGTGAGGGTTGATGAGAATAAATCTCTTGATCGTTTAAATCCTTCACAGGTATATTAATAAAGAACAAACTATTCAATCAAATACGACAAAGAACATAATATAGAATCAATATGAAGCTTATGATTCAAACGTAGTCACACCTCAGCAGAGCTCGATCAAGAACTTCCACTGTAGAGGCGAGCTAGTGTTTACAATACTATGATAAGAATAATAAAAGTGTTACTAACTAAGGATGCATGCATGCAACTTAAATACTAAAACCCTAGAATAAAATAATGCACGGTTGGACAGGCCCAAACCGGCCACAAAACTGGGATAAAAGGAACGAGCCCAAGACGCAACATCATAAACCTAACAATATCTCCCTTTGCGTCAATTGGGGCGAGACCTTCACTTTGGTTGTGTGACCTTGAATTGCTTCACAACTTTAAACAACCGAGGAATAATGGCAAGAAACGTCTGCCGAAACTGAATGTACCAACAAAGCATATCAGGAAACAACTTCTTGTCAGCTTCACTGTTCTGATTACACCTATGGATGATCTCCAAAATATGCTCCAAGCAAGCAGTAGAGAACAGCTGTTTTTCAATAAGAGCGAATAGGCATTTTTGGCCTTCACCCCTAACGAACATCACAGTATGAAACTTCATGTCAATCTTTCCCTTGATCATCGTGTTTACATTGCCAAGTCTTCCAATTGCTTTGACCGTAGTACGCTTATGAATAGCAGCAACAATCTCTTGATCCATCTTTGCTACTTCATGAATGTAACAAACAAGCATTCGCTTGATATGATCAATGATCGACTGATACTCCTGAGGATTGCATTGCCGAATATTGTTGAGGAGTATCCAGTCGTGTGGGTTTAGATTTGGAAGATCAACTAGGGAAATAGTATGTACCGAGCTATCTGGGCCTCGGGTCACTTTGAATTTGACATTGATAAATTTCCCAGCTGAAGAGGGCTTCAATACACTGACCGTTGTAATTTTCTTCAAGCTCCAGGTCAGGTATTGTGGTTGAGCAAATTCCAGATAAAATTCCAGCAGATCCCGATCAACCTTCGGGTCTGGAGAAGGAACGACAACAGTAGAGGCAAAGTAGTGAAAGATGAATGTCTTTCGGTTGATTGGCATGTCGAACTGAACGTCCTTCGAGTTCTCAAGACTGAACGATAAAACAGGTTCAAGCCAATGAGTACTCGGTTCATCAATGACTTCCCTCTGGATCAATTTAATAGTCCATTCGGGAAACATTGACTTCTTTTTATCAAGAAGTTCCTTCTCTTTCATTTCTTTCTCCAACCGACCCATCTTCTCCCGAAGCTCTTGCTCAGAAGGCTTGAATTTTGGATCAGGATTGGAAGGAGCTCTTGTAACAATATCATCAAAATCATCTTCATCATCTTCCCCAATGATCTTCTTTTTCTTTTGACTTTTACTGGCCGAAGCTTCATTATCCTTCGGTCCAGCAGTAGCTTTCGGTTCTGGAGGAGGTGGAGTTTGAGTTTTGTCAAGTTTGCCTCCTTGGGATTTCTTTTCTCCCCCTTGTTTCGGAAGAATGACAGTGTCCGAAACACATTCAATGCGACTGAGAATATCCAAGGCTGGACGTAGCTTCAAAGCCAAGTGACGGAGAATGGAGATCGTTAAGATAGGGTCATGGGCGTCCAGGAGATGAAGCAGGATCAAATGGACATCACTAACAGAGATGCAAATCACCTCTCTTTTAGATTTTAGTTCATTAAGCTCTTGAGTTGCAGTATGGCGCTTTAAGTTCTGAACTTTGAGCTGAGAGGTTCGCTTGTCCAACTCATCCATGACTTTGTTTTCAATTTCTAGCTCTGCCTCAAGAGTAGTTAACTGTTCATCAACATTGGTATGAAGCTCTTCATTAGTAGCTTCAATAGCTTTACGAGCCATGCCAAGTTGTGACAGCTCGGCCTCCAATGAGCATTTAAGAGAATCAACCGAAGCAGTCATTGTATGTGTATTTTTCTGAGCAGCAGCTTGAAGGGAATCTAGAAAGATTTGAGCTTATGAGATTAGTTTTTTGACTTTTGCGGTCGCTTCCTTGCAGTCTTTAGTAGAGGCTTCCACTGCAAGCGAAGCCTTTTGGCATTGAGAAGTTGAGGCATCAATGGCCTTCGCTGCATTGGAGATAGAGGTGTCATGCTCCTTAACTGTAGAAGAGAAGAGGGCCTTGAGAGCAGCTTCTGAGTAGGGATTAGCAGAGGAAGAGGAAAGTAACTGATCAAGCTTATCAGTCACAACTTTAAGATGTCGCTTGGTGATAGGAGCGTCATCATCATCGTCACTCTAAACACGATAAGGACTGAATTAAGTGGAATCAAACTCCAAGTCCTCACCTCCAAGAACAGTGTTGGTTTCGGTTGAACGGGCAGGAGATGGATGTTTAGTAGTGACAGGGGTTTCGGGTGGAGAAGAACGAACCCCCGTATTAGATACGTTGGTCTGAACTCCCGTTGTTGTGGTAGTAGTAGCATCGACAAAAATGGGTGTAGAGATGGGAATCGAGGAAGAAGGTTGAGATGTGATAACAGGGAAGGTTGTGGGTAAGGAAATATGAATAGAAGCAGGTGGATGAGTAGGAGCTTTAAATCGAAAAGGTACCTCTGGAGTCAGCGAGCGAGGAGGGGTATCACCACGAACCGAAACAACCTCATCAGAGCTTCACTCCCAGATGCAGTAGGAGAGGGTCGTTTATGTCCAATAGGGACGTAATCAGAATCTGAATCACTCGAGGACTGAAGAATAAGCCTCTGATCAGGTTTCTTTGTCTTTTTCTGCTTGGGCTGTGAAGGTGCTGCCTTCTCAGTCTTTCGTTTCTTTGGAGTTTGCCCCTTAGCTCCTTTGATTATCAGTCCTTCATTCTGTTTATCTTGTTTCTTTCCCCTATTAGATGGTTTATCTGCTTCCTCAATGGAATGAACCATTGCTGGTGTGAGTTCCCTTGGGCCTGAAGATGGAAGTTTCTTGTATTCTTGAATGATTGCACTTTGGTCAGATACACAGGCATACATGGATGCCGGAATCGATCCAACAGACAGATAATAGACCAGAAACGAATCTGCCATGATTTGGACATGAAGACGATCCATCGCCCATTTTGTGATAATAGACCAGAACCTTCCATAGGAGACTTCAGAATGTCATGAAGAAGAGGATAAGCTTTGAACAAGCTGTTTCCATAAAAAGGATCCATAATCCAAATGTACCCCATTGTACAAACCATAAAGCATGGTCATAAAGGATTTACTTGCACCATCAGATCCAGCGCTTCGCTCAGAAAGACCTTTGAACAACAAGCTGAAGAGGCCATTCCATTGAGGAGGAAGGCAAGATTTCTTGAACTTCGTCACTGTGGTAAGGGTTTCAGTGTACCCCATATTGTAGAACATTGAGAATAATTGACCAGTGGTGATGGAATCAGGGTTTACCATGGTGGGTTCATGAGCAAGACCTAGCAGGTTGCAGAAGCGATTCTTGGAAATCAAGGTCTTCTCATTATGAATGTCAAAGTGTAGTCTCTCAGCAACTTTGTCGTAGTATGCAGTGGAGTAGATGTGAGAAAGGCAAGACATAGGAATAACCTCCACCTGGGATAGAGCGATAACGAGTGGAGAGTATTTGAGGCACTCCACAATTTGCAGCATGTAGGGTTCATAGGCTGAAGGCGTAAGGTCGATAATGAGATTCTGGTTAGGTTTAATGGCCAGAAGGTTGGAGTGAACAGAGGTATCTTGAACAGAAGATGATTCCGCCATGGATGATGCTTGAGAAGAAGATGATGAACAGTTAGAGAAATCACCTTTTTCTTTTAGAAGATTTGAGAACGGTAAAAGAGTAAAGTTGATCTTGAGAAACCCTTTTATACGTGAGAGTAGGAGAGAGAAAGATCCGCCTAAAATATCGTCCTTTTGTGAAACGGTTCCTGATGCGATGGGGAGTAGACAGTTGACAATCCTGATGATGACGCAGGAGAGAGAGAAAAAACATTTCACTTTTTATGCGCCTTTCCATAGAAAGTACCTTTTTCAAATCGATGAAACGATTGGATAATTGCTGACTCATCCATCCTGCTTTATCTGAAACGTCACCCACATAAATAACATGAACCATTGTCACCCTTATAATATCAACCATATTGCTTTTTATAACCCAAGCTATAAATATTAACTCATATATAAATTAGAAACATACTTTTGGAAAATCAAAGATTTTCGTGCATAGAGTGTGAATGAAAAAGAAATAAATCGAACTGTATGGGATATTGTGATGTCAATTGAGACATGAAACAGTAGATCTCGGGCATGAATCTCTTCCTTTCAAGTCAAGAGACACTTCAAAGTGTCTGTTTGGTTTCCCGTTAAAATACGATCAAATGCTTTCGAAGAAGCAATGAAAGGCATCTTTGAGATATGAGGTTTGTAAGGGTGGCTTTCTCTTCAATTCAGATTTTGATACTTGATATAAGACTAAAAGAGAATGAAGTACTTGTGAGACCATTGTGGCTTGTTGAACAAGTAGGTTATAGATATTTTTAGTGACTTGTTGAATTTTAAGTAAGAAATCTCAAAAAAAAAAAAAAAAAAAAAAAAAAAAAAAAAAACTGGGTCCTTGGGGAAGAAAAGCCTTGGTTATAGACAATTCAAAAGGATCACTCAAAATAAAAGGAGATTTCGTTGGTGAAAGCTAGAACATAGTAATTGTTCACCGTCAATTCATTATTGGTATTGAATTTTTGGGTTTCACTTAGTACGTAGTGGCACAAAACTAAGATCATAAACGCAGATGTTGTGTAACCATAAACCTCGGTGGTAAGTGCTGAGAGTCTAAAGGGTTACATGAATGAGATGAAGTGTAATGGAGAAAAATGATGGAGGTGGTTTAAGAAGCGAATGTACCTCTGCTATATAAGAAGGACCTAGCAGAAAACTCTAAACTCAATAAGAGAAGAGTAAGGTAGCTCTCGATTAGAGTGAAGGTAGCAGCCTAATTTGGAAAACATGATTCGTATTTATCACATTATTAAGGCTTCACTCAAAATCTTTTGAGGCTTTGGTCAACATGCAGCGGCATGCATCTAGGGACACTTAACTAGTCTTATGAAAAGAATTTATACCTGCTGCAGCTCCACCATTGAGAGTATCTTTGATACAAAGAAAAACATAAGAAAGTTGAAATAAAATGGAAAATATTTTTGTATTTTGTGAAAAAAAAAATTGAAAGAAAAATAAAACAAAAAGAAAATTATTTTAGGATTTTATAAAAAAATTTTGAAAAGAAAAACATAAAAATAAGTATGAAAAATAGTATACAAAAGAATACAACCAAAGTTCCATTTAATGAAAAAGAAGCGAACGAGTTCAGAAGGACCGAGCCCGAAATAGACCGAGCGTTTGGTTCATTTCGATTCCTGGGAGAACCGAACCTGAAATAGAACGAGTGTTCGCTCTATTTCGCTTCTTACCTTTAATGAAGCGAAGGCAATTTTGGTACTGATTCTGCTTCCATCATTCCTAGGCCTTGTAAGATCTTATTGAAACTTGCTTCAGGTAAAACCTTAGTGAATATATCTCCTAATTGATCAGTGGTCCTAACGAAATGAATTTCTACGTTACCATCTTCCACATGATCTTTGATGAAGTGATACCGCAGTGCTATGTGCTTTGTCTTCGAGTGTTGTACTGGGTTATGACAAATCCTAATTGCACTTTTGGAGTCGCAATATAATGGGATTTTCTTCATATTCAGCCCATAGTCCCTAAGTTGACTTTGTATCCAAACGACCTGAGATGTGCATGAGGCAGTGGCTATATATTCAGCTTCAGCCGTGGAGAGAGAAACACAGGTTTCTTTCTTTGATTGCCAACTAACCAATTTACCATCAAGAAATTGGCATCCTCCAGTAATGCTTTTACAAACCAATCCATAACCCCCTAAGTTAGCATCTGAGAAGGCTTGGACAAAAAATCCTGAGTTTTCTGGATACCATAGACCGAGAGAGGATGTTCGCTTTAGATAGCGAAAGCTGTTCTTCACTGCCAGCATGTGAGGTTCGCATGGGTTGGCTTGAAATCGAGCACAATAGCAGACTGAGAACATAATGTCCGGCCTGCTGGCTGTAAGATACATTAGTGGTCCGATCATCTGACGATAAAGCGTCATGTCAGCAGCCGTTTTGTCTGATGATGGTGTCAGCTTGGTGCCAAATGCCATAGGAACCTTCACCCTTGAATTGCCTAACATCCCAAACTTGGAAAGTAACGTCTTTGTATATGCCTCCTGATTGATACAAATGCCTTCGGGTCCCTGTATAATATTTAAGCCAAGGAAAAAGTTAATTGGACCCATTGAGCTCATCTCAAATTTAGATTCCATCAACTTCCTAAATTCAGCTGTTAGGCTAGGATTCATGGAGCCGAAGATGATGTCATCAACATAAATTTGGACTATCATAAGGTGGTTACCCTCTCTCTTACGAAAGAAGGTTGGGTCAACCAAACCTTGTTTAAATTTGGACATTTTTAAGAATTGAGTTAGGGTTTCATACCATGCTCTGGGGTTGTCAATGGTCCTCATGCCCCTGACTCTGCCGTCATCATTCAAGCAACCAATGTAGTGTTCTCTGACGACATCCCATAGCAGTTCGCCAACTCAGGAAATGAAGATTTTGTCGATTATGTCAAAAGTTGTCCTCTTAGATATGCATTCTGCAAATTGATAGACCCATTCTAACCTAAACAAGTATGTGAGTTATACAATTCATGCTCTATTGATTCTGATGCTCAAATAATTATTGCAACCATTGGAGATGGTCAATATAGTGTCACTATTTATGTGGAAGCTTTTTGAACTTCTCTTTATCTTCCTCGATTTGAAAACTACTCTGAAACTCCCTCAGAAGATTGCAAGTCCATTCATAAAAAATTAGGGTATAATTTCAAACCTCAGGGCATCACTCGTGATCCACACAAAAACACTCTTCGTCGGTGTTTTAATGTAGGATGGAATATTCAACAAGTGTTATTGGAAAATGTCTTGGATAAAAGAATCGGAGTTTGGCGTCAAATGAATCTATTTGAGCAAAGGATTTTGTTCTCTATTGTGTACAACAAAAGACTGGATTTTACTCAAATTTTTCTTGATCAGATGATTGATTGCATCACTGGGAACAAAAAGCATGTTCATGTTCCCTATCCCGATTGGCATGGACTGATCTTATCTCATGATGAAGGCTATGTTGAAAGTCATGGGACTATTATTCTAATTCCTGCTCTCTCTCGTTAAAGATTATTAATGTCGCTCCATCTGAAGGGGACTTGCTTGTTATTGAGAAGATGCAGAAGTGGATTGACAAACCTTATGTTGTTGAATTATCTGAATATAAAGAAGCGAATGATGAGGATAATAATGAAGGGGCTGAAGAAGAAGAAGGCACTGGTAAAGATGAAGAAGAATCAGTCATTGATAAAGGAGAATACTTTGCTCAAGGAATGAATGCCCCTCCAAGGATGAATAAGCACATTCGATTCCCATCTACTACTTCATCCACTCCCTATAGATGATGCTAAACAACATGGATCAACCCCTCCTTTTATGGAAACTACTGAGCCAATGATCCAAGATGAGTCCATCTTCTTCTTCTCCTTAAGCTGAGACTGTTCCTCCTATGCCAAATCCTATCCAGATTGCTGCTTTTGATCAGGATAATCAGGAAGAATCTAGGTCTAACTTTCAAACTTTTGTGCTTTCTCAACTCTCTCTCTCTCTCTCTAACAGTATAGATAACTTAATCACTGGAAAAGAGGTTTTTTAAATTAGAAAGGGGTGTGGCTGACATGAAGCGACTGATGGTTCTGGGTGACAAAGATGTTGATAATATGGTTGTCGATGACACCCCACCAAACTCTCCAGGTGACAATCCTCATCACCTCTATCCATCATTAAATCTACCTCCTCCATCATATCATTCTCCTCCTCCTACTCCTTCACCACCTCCTGGCTCTCCTCCCGAATATGATGCTGCCAAAAAGAAGGAGAATAATCAAGGGAGTCCCGATCAACAAATAGAAATGGTTGTGACTGCATCAACTCCATCTCAGCCTAAGATGCCTGAAACTAGAAGGATTAAAGTTAATTTCAAATAGAAATTATTGTTGTTGATATTCCAGATGCTAATACAAAAAATGATCAGTCCATTCCAGGCACTGGTAATTAATAAGAGACCGATGACTATGAAGGGTTTCTTGATCTTGGTTTCATGCCACAAGTTGTTCTTGATGTTCCGTTGAATGTTGTCTATCTTGATTCTTACTTTGAGGGGGAGGTTCCTCAAGGAACTAATAGTGACATTGATTTTGATAATGATTAGTTCAATCCTCGAAAGAGGAAGGCTTCCTCCTCAGGGGTAGTTCATGACGTTAAAGCTGGAAGTTATGTTGCCGGTGATCCTTCAACACCCCCACCATCCAAGAAAAGCATGAAGATCAAGCTCATTTTTTATTTGAATAAGTTAGCTAAAACATGGAGGTTAACTGTTGATGAAGTAAGAGAGATCATTATATAGAATAATGTTGTTATTCGATAGAAGAAGGAAGCTAGAAAAGGAGAATGTCTATCTGCCAAACTTTCTCAAGCTCTTGCCTCCACTGATGAAAGCACTAATGATCAAGTCAAGAGAATTAAACTCTTCAATAACAGTATGGAGAAATAATACATGGTTTCAGACCTGAATGACCAGATTGACAGGAAGAAGTTTGCAGACGTTCTGACTCAAAGAACAAATCCTCATCCCATTATCAAAGTGAGATGAACCAAGCCAAGGAACTAGTCATCAAAGCTTCACTTGGTCAGGTTGAAGATTGAATATGAATACATTGAGGTACTATTTGCTTGTGAGCTAGTCAAATTTGGCTATATGGAGTGGATGGTAATTCAAGAAATTATTAACAAACACAAGGGTATTGATGCTCAGGAAGTGAAGTTGGCAATTTAGAAGCTACTCAACAAAGTCAAGAAGTTGAACATTATGCCATCAGCTGGTCCATCTTGACCATCCTCCTCAGGAAGAACAGGTGCTCCCAGACAGTCCAAGAATACTAAGTTTCTTCTTCCTTATGGAACTAGGTACATTAATTATGAGCTGCCAATGGGTGTTGAACCAACCCAGTACATGTTCATTCCAGAACCGGAGCATGGCATATTTTATCTTGATAGTCAAAATCACATGTGCTTTCAATGCACTGATGATCTTCCTGTTGCTCCCACTGAACACTTGTTTCATCTTCACATGGAAGGACTTGGTCACTATGAGCTGGAAAGAGGATTTCATGTGCTGATATCTTTGGAGCTTAGTAGAAGATTGGATGAACTTCAAATCAATGAAGTCAGATGAGTTAAGCATGAGATCTTGAAAGAAATTGACAAGTTCTACAATGGTTCTTCTGATGACTCTAAAGAAGAAGATTAGTTTTCACATCATCAGATAGGGGAGACTGTAAGGTCACACCTTATGAGCTGACGAGTCAAATACTCTAGACGTTATCTATCAGCATCAGCGTCTACATCACCGCCAGCACCAGCGTATCAAGCCTATCAGTGTCAGCGCTTAGTATAGTTATTCTATGTAATCTTTTTTATATTAGGTAATGATATAGATAAGTATAGAATATATAGCAGATCCGATATCCTTGTGATGAGGTTATGTTCTTAGCATAGATTAGACGCAATCCCTTCAATCAAGGGATATACTTGTATAAATTAATATATAATCTACATTAGAGTAAACCCTAATGTAAAGAGTTTGACTTTGTGACCGTCTTTGTGACAACCCGTCTTCTTGGTGAAGAAAAATCCTTTCTTGGTGAAAGAAAATTTGGAGAACCCCGTGTGTTATTTATTTTATGTTCTTTGTTTGCCTAGATTAGTTAGTTTTTTTCCATTGTACTTGAAGTGTATCCGATCGATACAAACCTTCACACAACCAGGCAAGTGTACATATTCATTTGATAGTATAAGAATGGCAAGTACGGGTTATCGAATGCTAGGGAATATGTATGATTCTAATAAAAACAACAACTACTAATTAAACTAGAAAATATTGTAAATTGGGGGTTTCTAATTTTAGAGTTCAGAAACTACAATTATCAACTTAATACAATGTATAGCCAAGAATTAATCGAACTAAAATGAGCAAAATGGATAACGATTTAAATCAAGTTTTAAAGAGTACTTGTAGCATCCTATTTTTTCGGAATGTTAATATTTTTCGTATTTTAGTGAGTTAGTTCCATTATTTATTTTAAGGATGAAAAGTGATAATCAAAATAACCTAAGTAAATGATTATAATTATAAGAATATATTATTTGAGGGATTTGTAATAATTTTCGAGAATAGGGGTGGAAAGTGCCAACTTAAAAGCCTTATGTTGCAAAGATATTTATTTTGAGGGACTAAACTGCCATTATGGAAAGCTTTTGGTAAATTACAAAAGTTTGAAAAACACAGCCCATGAAATCATTTAAGAGGCCTCAAAATCGGCCCTCCCTTGTAGCTAAAGTGTAAGTTGATTAATCCATGGTATAGGTGGAGCCTTAGTTGTAAAAAAAATAGTGTGAAGTGTCTGCGTGGGGGGGGGGGGGGGGTTTAGTGTGACGTCGACAGAAAAAGAAGGACAGAGAAGGGGCGATCGAGACTTCAAATGAAACAAGGAGAAGGATCTCATGGGTGAGAAGAAGGCTTAGAGGGTGTGTGGATCGCTTCCTTAAGGTAAACCATTGGAACTTCTCTCTTTCTCCATTCTTTTGTTTAATTTATTCATCACCAAGAACCACCATGGCCTTCAGCCATAGCTGCCATCAATGCCCATCATTGGCCACCGTGCTAGGTGGAAATGGGTGGTGTGGTTTCTGATTTTAGGATTCTTGAAGTCAAAGAATAACCAAACCCTAATTTGGAGTTTTTACCATTTAGGCAACATACTTTTGTTACCTTTGTAAACTTAATAAATTGAGTTGTGATTTCACAACCAAATGGTATTTTTGTCAAATAATCTTATGGCTACTATAATACTCATTTTTATCAATGTATGTCTTTTTCATAAGTGTTGAATGAATGGGTTAAGATGTCAGTTAACCCTTAAAATAAGAGCTGGGAATTAATATAGAATTTCCTATTCAGCCCCTATTTTGTAAAAATTCTAGAAAAACCATAGGGAGTTTGATTTAGGATACCTAAACTCTACAAGTTCTGATTTTTAGTCTAGTATGTCCCTGATTTTTTTCCTTGAACTGACGTTGGATATAACTTGGGTGAAAATTTTCATCTTTACTGACTAGTCCGGAATGTGTTGTATTGATATGCAGTTTTGTAAAATCAGTAATAAAGTGTATAAAATTTGTATGGACTTGTGCAAGTAGTCCTTGAAAACATATTGACCTAAAATTTATTAATATGGCTTCATAGTATGATTTGATAGGGTTTAAGGGGGTTGAAACATGTCTTGAACAGACTGCAAATTTAGTGTAAAAATCTGGAAATAAACTTAGGAATGTTTTAGTGGATTCAAGGGTTAAGGAGTGCTAATTAACACTTTAAACTAATATAGGGGAGATGGAAGTACCTTAATTCTTGGATCTTGGGTGCTTGTTCGAGGTGATTCACGTGTGATTTGAGGTGAGTTCCTCACTACATGACATTAATGTTTTATATACTTGCTTTAGATTGTGTGAGAATTAGTACACGTATGATTAGCATTATATGTTATGACGTGTATTGTTTATACATGATGTGTTTCGGCTGAAGGCTGAAAGGTCGAGCCGGCTGACCGAAGGTCAACGTGCCGAGTCAGATTGACCGAAGTCCATTGTGGCGAGTTAGGGGACCGAAGGCGGAGAAGCCAAGTCTGTGGATTGATGGCCATTATGCCGAGTCATGGGACCGAAGACAGAGACACAGAGTCTGTGGACCGAAGGCAATAATGTTGACTCCTTATTGGATCTTTAATTGTTTATGATGTGTACTTAAACATGCATGTATTTTATGAATATGTATGCTTATTTGATATATATGTTTAGATTATTGATTGATGGCATAATAGATGTACCTATGTGGTAGGAACAAGATTTAGTAGCTTGATGTGATGTTGTGTTGAAACTTGAAATTCACTAAACTTCGTTCTTACCATTTCCTTCTTATAATTACTATTTCTGGAAGGGCAAAGTCTCACTGTACACAGGGCACGATCTAAATATTGGATTCTTGTCATGAATACTAAATATTGCTTTTTATTAATTATGTTGTTAGTTTTAGTTTGCAACTAATTGTTGTTTTTAAGAAAATGTTTTGGTACTTTAAACTTAGCGGATTTGGTAAAGTATCAGACTAAATAGGGTTTATATTAATTATATATGTTTTTAAAAGTTTAAAACTTATTGAAAATTTTGGGATGTTACAATACTTCTGTTTAGCTTCGATTCACCTCTCTCCTATGCTTTATTCCACTAACAATGCAATGGAATTATAAGTTAGTTACTGAATTCTAATGTGACTATTTATCTTAATCGGATTTCCCAGTGCTAACAATTAATGAACGACTAATACAATGATCATGCAATTAGTGAACATGCAATTTATTAGATATATCAGACTATAAATGATATGATTTTATGATTTCTTATCTATGTTCAAGACAATCAATCAAGCATATATCATGAATATCTAATGCTCTCTAAAACGGTCAAAGTTACAAATTGGGATTACCTAACCCTAGGATTTGTTCATTCGCTAGATCTCACAGTTTAATGATTACAAACAGTTAAAACTCAAGTTAATGTAATTGGAGTGATCATCTTACTACACATAACTCATATTTAGATAGTAAAAACCAGAACTTTAACATGAAAGATAAACGATCTGTCAAACACAAGTAATAACCAAGCTAAATAAATCTATTATCATTGAAATCAACACATAGTATCAAGATTTGTCTCCACCAAATGAAAGCAAAGGGTTATTAGCCCATAACTAAAGGCAGAAAAACAGCTAGCTAAGAATGATGTAAACTTCACTAAACATAATTAAGTAAAGAAAATCGAATGATTAACATGTTCTTCGTCTCTCGATCTCTTCGAAACTCGCTCTTTAATCGATCTCTGACCTCCTTAGGTTTTCTAAGGGTTCTTTTATCGCAATTAGTCGCAAAAAATTATAGCTCTGCTTCAGAGAAAGATTTAGAATCGATTATATAGTGTTTCCATAAATTACGCCACCACGTCGTGGAAAATACATGGCCACGACATGCTATTGACACTTCACGTGTCCTCCAAGAGTTCTGACTTGTACTTCATCTGGTGAGTATATCGGGTTAGGACTTTCCCCACGCCCTGACAACCAGGATGACCACGCCGTGGTTCTTCAAAATCCACCATGATTTGAATTTTGTTGATTTTGTCCAGCGATCTCGCTTCCAGCCTATGCATTTCAGCTCATTTTTGTGTCGGACATGTCTTTGCTGCTATAAAACATAATTTAAGAAAATTAAGTATCTTATATCATCAAATAAGACCAAATGTAACTAAAAACACCAAAATATCACCTAATATATATATATATATATATATATATATATATATATATATATATATATATATCTATATATATATATATATATATATATATATATATATATATATATATATATATATATATATATATATATATATATATATATATATATATGACGATATCAACTTCCTTCTTATTGACTTCTTCACAACTTCGTATAAAATCCAACCTTTAATCGGACATCATTTGTAGAAATTCTCCACCATGATCAAAGTCATTGTGAGTTAGGCCATCATTAGACAATGAGGTAAGCGTTAGAAAATTTCATTTATCAGCATTAGACAATTACATTTATCATCTTCATAATGACAATCAACTTTGTTGGTATTTAAGGAGCTTATGACTCATTTTCCTTTATCAACATTTTTGGATAATCTAGCTACATTTTTAAGGTAAAAGTATTTGAAATAAAACTTCATATGTAGAATAAGATAGGAAACTTATGAAAACCTTGTTAAGCCGAAGACTTGATATATATACATTAGGTTGACTACATAACTGAATTAAGATAACACTTCACGAAACTAAGAGATATAGTAGCATAGAAGATTGGACATTAATTTACTATGTGGATTTTTGTGAAAATATTTTTGTCTAGAAAAGTTTCGACGATTTGCGACATTATATTATTTTATGATATATGATGAAAATATTGCCATGGAATAGATGACTTTAGGCAAATTTTAGTAATGAGATTGAAATGATTAACCTTGAGCTTATTGTTTAAAATTACTTCTTTAATAAATGAAATATGATTTTTTTTTATTTTTTTATTTTTAAGAGATGATACAATTATACAGATAATTTTAGGGGTAAAGGTATCTCTCATCTCTCATGGTTAATATGTGAAAGATTTATTACGCTTGCCATATTAGTTTTCCACTAATATTTATTTATCAAAAATTTATTGTTATAAATCCCTCTCCAATTTAATCCTTTCAAAAGTTTTTTTTAGGGAAATTGAGTAATCTAACCACTTTTTTGGGTTTTTCTTTTCAATATATAACCAAGTTTTTTTTTTTTTTTTTTTGAAAAATAACCCTCCCTTTGGTCCGGAATGGGTTATTCCGGACCCGAAAACCGGTCCAAGCCCAATACTGTAGCCAATGGTATATATATGAGTCTCACACACAAAAAATCCGGAATACGCCTTCCAGAATTAGCAGATTCGAAGCACCATCTACTATCATTTCAGACCAATTTTTCAGCATGGATTCGTCAAGCCAAGTAAGTTCTACACAGAAGCAGCACTTGCATTTGATTTTCTGAAAAAAAAATACCTATTTCGGAATTTTCCGGAACACGAGGAACAACTCTAGAATATAATTTTTTTATATGTTTGTCCTTGTATGTGTATAAATGTTATGTAAGTACTTTGTAATGTGTCTTTGATCGGCTGTTTTAGTCCGTAATTAGGTATTGTAGGGGTTCCAGAATGGTAATGTAGGTCCGGGACACGATGAACGTTGTCCAGAACTTAATGACTTATTCCGGAATGATGATCCGGGATACTTATAATATACAATTTTTTTAGAAGTATTGTTTGATAACCCATGTTAGTCCAAAGACGAGTTAGTGTGGATGTTGTTAAAAAAATGTGGGTTTTACGGATGATGAAGTTGTATTCCCTTTAAATGAGCTTTCAGAATTGCATCCGATAAAGGTAAAATTGAAAAACTATAATTTTATAATTCTAATTTATTTTTACGGAAATGTGTTAAAAATGTTCTTGGAATTTTTTTTTGCAGATAGAAAACGACTGTAACACCCCGACTCCCAGGTATCAATTTTAAAGTTTTATATTCATTATCAGAGACCTACTCGACGAGTTAGTTGCCCTAATTCCTCGTGTAGAAACGGATATGGCCGCATGGTTTATGGAACCTACTCAACGAGTTGGAGGACCCTTACTCGAGGAGTTGGAGGACCCCAACTCGACGAGTAGAGGTTGTGCATGAAAACACTAATTTTTAGGGTTTGCACCCTATTTAAAGGACCTTAAGTCCTTCCTTCCAACCTCCTTACCACCTTTTCACGTCCAGAAGCAAACCCTAATCTATCTAACCCTATTTTAAGTGTGTGTGAGGCTAAAAGTGTGTATTTAGTGCATTTCTTGAAGAGGTTTGAAGAGCTAGGAGCTTGGAACGAGAAGGGGCTTATAGATCCAACATCTACATCATTTTGGCATCTATTTGAAGGTAAAAAGTCATTACCTTGATCATTCTCTTACTAGATCTATTCATCCAAGAGTTTAGGGCCATTTCTAGCTTATCTTTGAAGAATTTCTTATTTTGAGCACGATTTGAAGTTGTAACTTCAAATCTGGACAACTCTAGGCCCTCTTTGACATAAAGCCTCAGGATTTATGAAGCTTTGGCCCTTCTCTTTACCCTAAACCTCTTCCTACGGCTAGTTTTGAGTGTTTTAGCTTCTTAAAGCATTGAATGCACGTAAAGTTAGCAACTTTACGTGATAACTACACCCTAGGAGTTTAGATCTACAGTTTGGAGCCTTGGTTTCACTTAGAAACGTCTGAATGAGAAAAGGACTGAAGGAACTCGACGAGTTGCATAGTCAACTCGACAAGTTGGATGATGGTTTCCTGCTTTATGAATTCTACATGAACTCGGCGAGTTAGTGAGATGACTCGACGAGTTGGTTAGGGTTTTCCCGATATTCTGGATGCTACATGGACTCGACGAGTTACTTGGTAACTCGGCGAGTTGACTGGGTTTTTCATGACTTTTTGAGTTCTGAAGGAACTCAACGAGTCTATAAGTTGCTCTCGACGAGTTGGGTCAACATGGACTGTTGACCTTGACCGCTGACTTTGACTTTAACCAAGGGTTGACCAGTTTGACTTCTGAGGGTATTTTGGTAATTTGGGTATTTATGTAAGTGGATCATTGGCGGTTGTAGCAGTTGGTGTTTAGAGCTGTGTTTCGGGAGTTTGATATTTTAGTTCTAATCAACATTATGAGGTGAATTGTCCTTACTATACTAACACGGTCGAAGGCACCAATGCCGACCCTTCCTTTTGGTTGTTATCCTGGTTATTGCATGATGATATGCTTAGTGACCTATTAGGTCGGTATCCTGGTTTATAAGATGATGTTATGTCTATTGACCTGTTAGGTCGGTATCTTGGTTTATAGGATGATTTTATGATTAGTGATCTGTTAGATCAGTTTGACTGTTTGTATATGCTAGCATTTGTTATCTATGTGTGGATTGTATGATTGGGGGTGCGTTGAAGCAGACCTGCTTTGTGTTGTAGGCCAACATACCCAAGGCAGCCCGTATAGACTACATGTTATGAGGATATATCAGTCAGGCCGAAGGCCTGGAGAACGGTCCCGACGGGCTGAAGGCCGGATGAGGTAGACCAGACATGCTGAAGGTTCTGAGAGTGGACCAGACAGACTGAAGGCCCGATGAGGCCGGTCCAGTCATACTATAGATTCTATATGCATGTTTCTTGTTATTATATGGCGATGACTTGTATGGCGTTGGTATTTTGGGGGAACTCAGTAAGCTTTGGGATTACAGTTTTTGATTTTGTTTCAGGTACTTCGGATGATCACAGGAAGGCGAAGGCGTGATCGTGCACCTCCTCGCATTTTTATGATTTGATTTCTGGGATACTCTGATATAGAACTATTTTGAAAACGTGATGTAATAATTAAGGGTTTTCGAATGCTTGAAAAAGTTTTAAATTTCCATGAATTTTATGGATGTTACAAGTTGGTATCAGAGCTTTAGTTTGAGTGAAATGTATGAACACTCTTGTGAATCCCGTCTCAAACCAAGGAAAAAGATTTTCAAGATGATTTTCAAATGGTTTTCAAAATACTAAAGGAGGATGCAGAGTGTATGATCAGTCGGAGCCATTAAATAGACCCCAAAATACCATATGGATATTTGATATTATGATATGTTAGAACAGCATGCTAGTGATAGGCTAGGGATCTTCAAGAATTGAATGATAGAATTGTCTGATTATATGATGCCTGATAGTCTAGGATTTCTTTATATGAAATTGACATCATTACTGTGGTTGCTTAGTGTATGCATTATAGTTGTACATAATTAAGATCTTATAGCCTGAGAATGTTTGGTTTGGCCTTATTTCCTGTTCTTGTCTGATTAAGGGCTAAGGGTAGGATCAAATATTCAAATGTGTATAGGGCCCAGAGTTATGTATGACTAGCATACACGAGTGTTGTCGGGTTAGTGGAAGTTTCATGGGTGAGTTGTTCGGGGTCAGTCGGCCAGTTATGAGATATTTAGCCTTCCTCTATGAGTGAGAATTGAACGCTCGCCATGCTTATGTATATTCTTAGGGCATTGTGATGATACTTGAGATAAATATGGGTAGGTATGGAAGGTAGTATGGGCCCGTGCTACTAAAAGCACAGGACCCATACACGTAGCAAGGAAGTCACAACCCCTAGGGTTGTATTGGGAGTTGGTTCCCCATTATTATATGGAATGTATGATATCTTCATGGTATATTTTTAGCATGGTGGTTACGAGGCGATTTGTGACTAGATCCGGATCAGGATCAGGAGATGGCGGTCAGGATGGACCAGCAATGCCCGAGGTCATTGGTCAGATGAGGACGGATGAGTTGGACCCCAACATTCGAGAGATCCTGCATGATGCGGTTGATACTCTATTCTGGGCATAGTTATCGGAGACGTTTGGGTCTATCAAGACCGATATGGTGGAGTACTTTTATGAGCTTTATGCAGCTCTTGCTGAGACAGCTGCCGCTACAGCCTCCGCAACCGTAGCAGCTGCTGGTAGTGGGACCAGTCGGGCTTTTCATACCGGGACTTCGATAACACGAAGACCCCAAATTTTGATGGGATTCAGGACCCAATCATAGCCATGATGTGGCTATATAAAGTGGAGGGATGTTTCTTCACACGCTCATGTCCTGCTGACCAGAAGGTCAGGTGTGCTTTGACCCCGCTGAGGTCCGGAGCCAAGGACTGGTAGAGGTTGATGACAAGGTCGTATATTGATGATTAGTGAGCTGCAATTACTTGGGATCAGTTCAGGTATATGTTCCACGCTCGCTACATTCCACAGGTTGAGCGCGAGTGGTTGGCACAAGAGTTCTTGGAGTTGAGACAGGGTGTGCAGTCGGTGATGGAGATCACCCGTATGTTCACTGAGAAGGCGATGTTTTGCCCAGAGTTTGCTTCAGAGCTGGCTCAGATGACACATTATCTGAGCATGCTAAATACTGACATATGTCATTTTGTTGCTACCCAATGTTGTAATACATTGCTGGAGTTACAGGAGGCTACTAGGCAGCGTGAGTTAGAGATTGAGTTACAGCTGTGGGAGCAAAGGCAAGACCCGACGCAGACACAACCTGCGCCAAAGCGGTCCAAGACCGCTGATTCTAGGTCTGGGGTTCAGCGCTTCCTCACTTGTGGAAAGTGCGGGAAGGATCATTCAGGAGTTTGTAGATCAATGCGGCAAGGAGGGGCACTTTACGAGGGATTGTCACTAGCCAGCCCCGGTTTAGGATATGAGGATCTGCTATCACTGCGATCAGGTTGGTCACGTGACGACCAACTGTCCACAGCTCACTGCCAGGCCGATGCAGGCTCTAGTGCCGGCTACACTGAGGATTACTAACGGTAGTCATGGTAGAGCAGAGCCTCCGAAGGCTCGATGACACACCTTCCAGCTTACAGCCGAGGAGACCAGGATAGCACCAGATGTGGTTGCTGGTACATTTTTAGTGAACTCCTTACCTGCTTTGGTATCATTCGACTCGGGGGCGAGTCTGTTGTTTGTCTCTCGATCGTTCAGTAGGAAGTTCGATTTGCCTGTATGAGAGCTAGAGTGTCCGTTGCAAGTCTCTATCGCCAACAAACACGAGATTTCTGCTTCTTCAGTATATCGGGGTTGCGTTTTGGAGATCTTCGGGGTATCCTTCCCGATAGACTTGATTCCGATTCCCATGGGGGATGTATGTGTGATTGTGGGTATGGACTGGTTTAGCCGCTTCGGTACCATGATCGACTGCGAGGGTCAGCGGGTGGTAGTTCGAAATCCATGTAGGGGAGAACTGGTTATCTACGGTAAGGGCACCAGATTGGGATCTATTGGATTAGGTGTCTAAGCGCATAACTATTTTGGTATGTACTTGACCTGATTATGAGCATGGTCCTTTTAGGTTGCCTTCACCATAGCAACTGATAAGATGAACTAAAGAGATAGAGGATTAATTATGATTTATTAATATATTATGTGAACAATATATTAAAAGAGAACTCATATTGTTTAATTAATATTAGCCCAGAATTAATTAAGAATTAAATTTGTGGCTAAAAGAGATTAATTAAATAAAGGCGGCCGATACTATAATTATAAGATAGTTACAAAGATTGGGCTTAGGATCCATAAAGGAAGCATGGACGACTTCTATATGAGAGTCCATATAGAAATTGTCTAAGGGCCTTTTGGAAGGATCTTTGGGCTGCTTAAGGACTAAGCAGCTGGATTAGGGTTTCCTAGTTGATAACCCTAGAATCCTAAGTAAGAAATGAACCCTTAAGCCTCCAAAAACGTGTCCAACCTTCTAAGAGAAACCCTAGGACGCTTTTGGTGCCTCCTCCCTCTCCTAAGTCATCTTGTTGCTTATGGTGTTTTTGACTCCATTAGAGGTGCAACATTTCAGGAACTAAGCTTTCAAGAGTCAAGATCAAGAAGGTTTGTGATTGTTATTGCTACATAACAATCAAGGTAAGATCTATGTAAGTCCCTAAAAATGCCTGTGTATCAATCAGATGCGTTTGATGGTGCGGAATCCCAATCAAACGGATGATGTCAGATCAAATAGAAGAGCAGGAGAAGAATAATAATATGAATCTTTAATGTATTGAATAGATTGGAATGATGCTCCTTTACATGAGATTCACACACACACACATAAGCTCCCATTTCTCTCTATTCAGTTCATCACTCTTTTCTTCATACCCCTCACCCCTATATATATATATATATGCATGAGAATATGGGTCGGTGGACATGGGCCGTAAACAGGGTTTACGGCCGTAAACCTGTTTATGGCCGTAAACACCTCCCTGGCCGTAAACTTCACCATAAACACATAAGATATTACATAAAAATACAATTTCCTAGAAAAGCAAAGTATAAACCATAATATTGACCCAACAATCTCCCCCTTGGTTTATAGCTTTCTTTTCTTTTCTTAAATGACCCAACAAGCTCCCCCTAAAAAGTAGTTGGCTTTTTTGATAATCTTCATTGGGAACTTGGCTTCAGCATTAATCTTCAAATTCTTCATGACCTGAAGATGAACTTGATGAATCTTCAATGAATGACTTCATCTTGAGCGGTTGGGCTTTTCTTCAGAATTTGGCATTGAACGCACGTCGGGTGAGGAGGCTTGACGTACTGATTCTTGAAAGATAGCGCTTTCAGCTTGAGAATCTTCATAGAGAACATCAGAGAGAACAAATCTTCTGGATCACTTCAATAGGTACAAAGATAGCAGCAGACTGATTGAGGAGGCTTCAATGCAATCCGTCACATAATCTTCAAGTCAGCTTGACCTTTCTTCTGGGGTTGAAGGATTGAATGTCGAAAGAATAATCTTCATTTCTTGCTCCTTCGAATGTGAATTCTTCGATGCTCACGAATGAGGCTTTGGCTCAAAACTCTTCAACACAAACTCCATGAGTCTTATCTATACCTGAAATCACTATTCAAGACAAAAACAAAACTAAAAGAAAACTTAGCACACAAATTAAAACAGAAGCAAAAATATTTTTGGATTTTTGATTTTTCTGAACAAGAAATAAAACAGAAATAACACTATTTTTGGATTTTTTAATTTTTCTGATTTTTCTTTGATTTTTGAATTTTTCTGATTTTTTTTATTACTTTTAATTTTTAATTCTCCCCTAATATTTAAATTAGAAGAAACTATGACAAATTTAACAAAATTAAAAATGATATCTAACTTTAAGAGTGATTTGGGATCAAAGTTTTTTGACAACCTTTATCCACTTGTCGGTACTTTCTATCTTCACATCTTTGTCGGGTCGATCGTCGGTATTGTTATCCACTTAAATACGAAAAATTGTGACAAATTTAGGACATGCTATTTGTTACAAGACAAGGTGAACTTAAGTTCCTAGATATTATATCTGATCCTAATTCCTTAAATACTATGTCTTAAGGACCATTCATCTGACGACGACCAGGGATATTGTTGTCCACCTAAATTGAGTAGCGAGATCTATATACAATCTTTGAGTGTTCAATTTTAATTGTACTGGAACGTGTTTCCTGCTTCCAGATATGCCCCGGTAATCAAAGACTTCCAGAGTACTCCTTACATCGGATGAGCAGACCATCATTAGGAGAGAAGATAGATTCAGAGTATTATCATTTATAGTGCATATGATGTGTACCAGGTCGGATGGTTAGTCACACAAAGGAGACAACATATGGCTAACAAATAAGAGGAATTTCATATGTATATATATATATATATATATATATATATATAACATGTAGAGAGATAGAGTTGCATATGTTACAGTCCAGGTCGGATCTCTTCCAATCACGCAGAGAAGGTAACATATGAATAACAGACAGAAAGAAAGAAAATGATTTTCCACAGACCTAATTTATCGGAATTTACCAGTTGCCCCATCAATATCGGAATTAAGGACAGAATCCGCACATAGAGGAAAAGTTAAACCACGGTTCCAGATACGGGTTCAATTAATGTGACGAGTAGATTCCCATATATATCTCCCTACTCAACCTATCCGATCGTCGTATTGTCAGGTTGAACGGATCTAACTAGGTCAAATTTTGTCAAGTCTATAAATTTCCTAAGTTCAACTCTGCCTAGTCATGTCCATTTTAAAATCTTTCGTGCCTACCAACGCATCAAACCAGAGCATAGACCCTTCAACTTTGGGTACGTTACGCAGACTTAGATTGTCTGTTATCACTTGATAATATCACTTCCCAAAACATCTCCCTAAAACACATTTCATAACCAATATATTTTTTATTTTCTGATGTTTTTGGATTTTTGAAAATTTTCTAATTTTTGTTTTGTTTTTATTTCTCCCCCTAAATTTGTGCATAGGAGAAACGAAAGTAAATGCGCAAATTTAAACTATCCTAAAACAAAATTTAGTCTTTAAAGCGAATCAGCTTCAGAAAAACTCAGGAGTATAGAGAAGAAAACGCAAACCGTAAGTCACCGATTGAATTTGCATCCAGAAGGTCTGAGAACAGCACGCGTAATCTCAGAACAAATCCGAAAATTCTTCATGTCATTAAGCACTAACCCCATGAGTGATCTCTTCCTTTCTTCCTTTCCCGCAAAAGACACATACTCCCAAACAATATTCTGAGTGTTGTACAGTTGAGAGATGTCCCCTATCAAGTGCCAGGAACAGCCACTACCAACAAACCGAAGTTTGATGATATGCCTCCATAGCTGCTCCGACACAGAGCGAAATTATTTTGGTCTTTGGAACCCAGTCCATTTTGAAATTGGGTCGACCTTTTTCATCCTTGCACGGTAGTTTCTCCCATGACATATCCTATTTATCACAAACAGAAGATGAAGAAACGTTAGAAGCATTAGGAGATTTGGGAGATTGAACCTTTGGAACCCATTTGTAGTTGGGTTTAACCCATTTCTTTTTCGATCTGATGGGTGGCTCAGTACTTGCTTTGGAACTTGATGTCGGTCTTCGAGATGACTTTGACTTAGTCGGTCTTTGTTTCACTAGAACATCTCTTTGATTGGATTTCATGGCAGGCATTCCCATCTTGCCATTGGGATTCAGATTCTTTGCCTTGTGGGTTTGACTCTTGGCCTTCTGCGCGTTCCAGTCACCATTGTCTGAACGTGACCTGGAAGGGTTTCTTTTGAAGTATCTCCCACTTGGTGCATTTTTCCATCCTTGAGCATAGTAGGGAACGTATGCGCGATTTGGACAGTTTTTGGCAATGTGTCCAGGTGTTCCACAGTGAAAACATGTCTTTTTCTTCCCTGGGGAGTTGTTTCTTCCTGCCCCTGGTGGTGTATCCTTGCCTTGTCTCTTGTTGTTCCCACATGCACACTTGCCATAAGAACTTTGTTACGTTGGAATTGGTGGCCTGTATTTCTCAACGGCAGGTTGATCAGAAGCAGTTGGGTTCGAAGCAACAAATGCAGAGTTCAAGGAGATGTTGGTTTGTTCAATGGTTTTCTCCTTGTTCTCATCTTCTGCTACTTTACCTGCACATGAAGTAGCAACATTGGTATCTTCAATATTAATAACTCCTCCTGACACAAATCCAGGTCGTTTGCCATATCGAAGATGTGGCTCCCTGTCAGTTTCGTCCTGTGTCATAGGGATGGATGTGTAGTTATGATTATAAGGAGGAGGTACACTATCATACCCCAGACCCTTGTTTTGATTTTCTTTGAATTTTAATTGGGTTTCATATAAGGACTCGACTGTCAGTTTCGTCCTGTGTCATAGGGATGGATGTGTAGTTATGATTATAAGGAGGAGGTATAATTTTTAAAACTAACGTCTGTTTTTCCACACTTAATTTTTAAAGCGTCAAGTTCTTCAGTTACAGCAACAAGTTGTCTCTTAATATAGTTATAATTTTCACACTTGTTGCTATACTCTTCCTGAAGCTTCCTAAAGTCCTTGGTTTTTGCTTCTAGTTCAGCCTTCAGGGGTTTCTGTCCTTTCCTGAGTTGATATCCTTTATATCTCAGGTCCTCAACTTCCCTCTTTAATAAATCAATTTGTTCCCGAAGAAATTTAATCGTATCTTCACTAGATAGCGTACATGAAACTTCACATGATTAAGAACATGAAACTTCATTGACTGGGAGGTTTGTGGAACTCATTGTTTTTCGACAATTCAAAGCGTTAAGTTCTTCAATTATATCAGCCAGACTAAGACGATTGAGATCTTTTGTCTTTTTGATGTCAGCCATGTCCATATCCCATGATTTCGGAAGTGAATTCAATATTTTTGTTTATCTCAGATTTGGACAAGAAGATCCCAGCTATATTCATCTCAGTAGTGAGTGTAGTAAATCGCTGCAACTGAGTTTCGAGGGTTTCTCCAGGGATATAATCGAACATGTTGAAGTTTTGTCTTAACATCTCTTGACGACTCTCTTTCATTTCTTTAATTCCCTCGTAAACTTCAAAAACTATTAAAAGCACAACTAGAAGTTAAAAGTCAAACTTAAATTTAAAAATTCCCTTTGACTATAAACCTCAAAAGTCAACCTTAAAAGTCAAATTTAAAAAGTCAAACTCAAAAGTCAAACTTGAAAAGTCAAACCTAAAAGCTAAATTTGAAATTTTAAAAGTTAAATGAGAAAGTCAAAGCTTAAGGTCAAAGGTCAAATTTTAAAAGTCAAAGTCAAAAATTTAAGTAAAAAGTCAAAAATAAAAATTAAATTTTTGGTTTGAAAAAGGATTTTAAAAATAAATTTTTTGAATTTTTGGGATAAAAATGACAACTTGCGAAATTAGGTAGCGAGAATGAGATGTTAAGTTGAAAGATTCAAAGGGATGACACAAAAGACTTGCTAGCCGACTTGGTAAGGCGCGAGCTTGCTAAACCGGAGGTCTCAAGTTCGAAACCTTGCAGCTCCAAATACGCTTCCTAATTTTTTATGGCGCGCTATAAACTATGCTTCCAAGCCGAGCCGTTCTCCAACCACTATCCAAGCCGAGCCGTTCTGCCGAGCCGCCGCCGTAAACCTCCTCCGGTTGTGAACACGTTTCCGGCTGTGAACACGTTTCCTTCCGTAAACTCCGGCCACTAAACCCTTCAAAGACCGTAAACTCTCCAGAAATCGTTGTTCTTGATGAAAAACAACGTTTTTTCACCCTTTTTGCTCCAAAACTCGATCAAAAACTCGTTTTTAGGAAAAAACGCGAAGAACAAACCCCCCTTATTTTTTCTAGATCTGTCCAAAAACACAAAAATCTCTTCAAAATAAGATCAAATAAGCTCTAGATCTGAAAAAATTGATTGATTTGTCCAAGCTCTAATACCAATTGTAAGTCCCTAAAAATGCATGTGTATCAATCAAATCCGTTTGATGGTGCGGAATCCCAATCAAACGGATGATGTCAGATCAAATAAAAGAGAAGGAGAAGACGAATAATATGAATCTTCAATGTATTGAATAGATTGGAATGATGCTCCTTTACATGAGATTCACACACACACACACATAAGCTCCCGTTTCTCTCTATTCAGTTTATCACTCTTTTCTTCACACCCCTCACCCCTATATATATACATGAGAATATGGGCCGGTGGACATGGGCCTTAAATAGGGTTTACGGCCGTAAACCTGTTTACGGCCGTAAACACATAAGATATTACATAAAAATACAATTTCCTAGAAAAGCAAAGTATAAACCATAATATTGACCCAGCAATCTAAACCCTAATCATATGTATTTTTCAGATTTGTATGCTAGAAATTACGATTCATTGCTTTGGTATTCAATGTTGTATGTTTACTTAGAAAAACCTATATCAAAGCAATTAGGGTTGCATGAACACCATAGTATTGATGTTATTCTCAAAACTCATCAGTGGTTTTAGAGCCTAGGTCGTTTTTCTAGTGAATAGATGCAAAAGTGAACCACCAAAGAACATGAAAATCGAATTTTTTGGTTTTTGACTGGAAGAATCACAGAGTCCATGTATAGACTCGACGAGTAGGTCCTACTCGACGAGTCCAAGGATCTGGTGTCCGGAATTTCAAATTTCTAGCCAGATTTTGTTGAGGATAATTGCCAAAACTCGTTTTTATTGCCAAAATCAAATTTTTAAGTTTGGAATGATTATCCACATCAAAATTGATGGATTAGGTTCAATATGGATAATATAGGATTATTATTAGTCAAAATTTTAATCTAGTAAGTTGGAAAAGTTTCAAATTACACCCTTTAGGTTTTATAGTTTAAATTTGAACTAAATAGTTTTAGTTTTAGAAATTAAAATAATTAAACCCTAATATTTTGAAAGGTTTCAAAATTTGTCCTCAAATTTTGGAATTTAAAATATAATTAAAAGGTATTAATTTTAAAATATTAAATTCCAAGACCCTAGTATTTTGAAAAGTTCAAATTACACCCTTATGACTTTATTAAATTAATTAAATCTGTAATTAAAAGAAACTTAATAAATCCATAATGGTATGGTTTAATTTTAATTAAATTTAAAGTATAATTTATTAAATTAGACCACCTATTATTTTAAAAGTGTAAAATACACCCTTATACTATATAGAATTAAACGTTTAATATTATCTATGTATAAGTAAATGTCAATCTAACTATGGTCTTCCTAAATCCCAGGGAAAAAGATTTCCATTTGAAGATGATGTTCCACGATTGGATTGTGAAAATGGAAATCATTATTTACTTCCTCCACCTCCTCCAATAATTCTCCCTGAACCACATGCTCGAAGACTTGAAAAGTTCAAGGTCACTCAAGCCATGTTGGTAAACAAACACAAAGATGGAAAGTCTGCATGTGCTCATGTCTTGGATATGAAGTTGCATATTGATAGTTTGGGAATGTTGGGTGTCGATTTCTCAAGGAAGTTGGCTGTTGACTTGGCTCTTCAATTACTTCCTGAATCATATAGTGAGCTCATAAGAGAGTACTATATGATGGACCACGACGTGAGCCTCATTGATTTGACTTATTTGCTTATTGCTGTTGAAACAACGATGATTTGGTGCACTTGTCAAGCAAATTTGTCTGGTAAATCAATATCCCAACCTTCCATGAGAAATGGCAACATTGGAAGTCCAGAAAAGTTTTCTCTACGCAAGAGAAAGGTTGAGTCTGAGATAGTCCTGTGTACCATTCCAAAAGAATCCATATGTTTCTGCTTCCAAAAGAAAGGGAATTGGTTATGAAGCTTTCGTGTCTCCCTGAGAGATCGCGAAGATGAGAGAGTCCAGATGTATGACTCTACATCAGGTAAAATCAACTATCTAACTCTATTAAGTTTTCTGTTTTAGATTCTTAACACATGATGTGATAAGATTGCATTTAGATGTGTTGTAGGATCGAAGAAAAGAAAGGAAGCTTAAAGGAAGAAGTGAGATGAGTCTGATCGTGAAGAAATGGATTTCGATCGCATGATTCGATGATCGGATTTTAGAGCTGCTGCTTAGAGTTAAGATAGATTGCTTAGGAATATGTAATAGCATAGTTTTCATTTGAATTTGAGTTGTAACGACAAGTTTTCCACACCTTTTTATAAAAATTGATGCTTTTGTGTTTCTATTTTAAGCAATATTAAGTGGATGTGATTCTTAGTTATGTTATTTATGGTAGTGTTGTAATTTTCTACGTAAGGAAAGATTCACATCGGCCAAGTTTTAATTAGACAGAAGCTTGGAATCATAGGATTTTAGTCATGTGATGTATGGAAATCTTGGTACTTAGAAAACTAAGATTAATTCCTTTTTCATATAAGTATGTGAGTCAAGTGAAAGACTATCAGATCTGCTATGCAATGTTGTGCACTGGTCAAGTCCACCACAAATAACAATAAGATTATTCGTCATGATTTACTAAAATTCTAGTAAATGTGGTTATGCTTACAAGATTAAGTGTAATTTTGAATCATTGAAAAGTTTCAATGAATGGAAGAACGAATAATAAGAATCAATTGGGCATAAAGATAAAAGTTTCTCCAATCTGAAAAGATGGGAGAGTACTTTGGTATCATCTTTTATGATCGTCTCATTGATTATGAAACCATATCACAATTGATCCTCTAAGTAAATCTTAGTGCACTAGTATGGCTAAGAAGAGGAATCAGGAATTGTTGAAGTGGTTAAATCAAAAGGTGAATCATACTTCGTTCCAAAATCAAGTCTTAGAGTCATACTCCAAGATTGTGACTTGAGTGACACATCTTAAGAAGTTTTTTAACACACTCGTCAAATGTGGGGTAGAAAAATGCTTTTCTTACTCTTGCACATTTGAAATTGGTAAGTTGTGATGTCTTGGATAAGACAGAGACAAACTAAGACCAATTGTGTGTAGTGTTTGTCTTGATAAGAATCCTCACTAACTCCTAAATATTTGTTTGTCAAGAAATGTTTCTTGACAAGAGAATCTTATATGTCAGGAGGTCAGTGGGAGTCTAAATGATCTTGAAAAGGTTCGAGAACTAATAAAGAGTAAACCTATTAGACTCTAGCACACGACTTGAGGTTTGTAACCTATCATGTTGACATATTCTTGTTTCTGTGCCATTCTAGTTTAGTTAACTATGCATGTGAGTTCTATGAGTTCTCAATTGATTGCATAGAGGCAAGGCACCTTGATCAATGGAAAGTCCATTGATATGTAGGGTTGAGCTACTGAATAACTTGGAAGCAATGGTGGGACCCTTGATGGCAAGAAATTAATAATGAACAAGTTCAGTCCACATGAGTTTGATTTGTCACAAACATTGTCTTATGGTTATGGCTATGACAAATTCACATGGATAGGAACACATACACCATAAAATCTAAGTGTCATAAGGTTTCTCTCCACTTCATGAAAATGATTGTGAGGAAACGCTTTCACTAAGAGAGATTTTAAGGAGATATCAATTGTAATATTTGCATTCTCAAATTCGATTATGATTACGACATCCCTCTTCATAGTTCGAATTGTGAGAAATGGCAACAAGTCTGAATATTCGGGACTTAGTGTTGTAGGTTTTGAAATAGTTTAGATACATATGTGAGCTATCTAAGGAAATGTGTATGAGTTTGATAAGCTTAGATAAAGGCTTATCGAAGTATATTGTATTAGAAATATAAACTTTGGAAGTCAATAAGTATTGATTTCTAGAAGTCGAATTGTTTTCTGAATACGTGTCAAAGCTAGTGGGAGCATAAATGTTATGCTGGTATGGATATAATTATCATGATTAGTGGGAGCATGATTATTATTTTAAGTGTTGCAAGTTAGCCATATTAATTATAGAAAACAGAAGTTTCACTTTGCAAAGTTGCAGGGGTTGAGAAGTAGTTTTGCTATAATTAAGGAAGAGAGTAGTATACTTCATTTCAAATCTAAAAACTTAGATCAAGAAATTTTAATTGAATTTAGTCAAAAGACATATATCAATGTTATGTTGAAAAAGTCTACATAGGGGCATTCTATATATGGCAGTATTATAGCAAGAAATTGGTAATGTATCACATTTTTCATTATGAATCATGTCCCATACGCTTCGGGTATAAGATCGATTGCATATGTTGTAATATTCGAACGTTCTGAATTTTCCAAATACCTACGGCATTAAGAGGGAAAAAGGACTAGAACCGGATTTGACTAAATTAATTAAACAACTCTCAAGGACAATCTAAGGTTCGACAAGGATTGGTCACTTGTGGGCAGTTAGAAGTATAGTAACGAATGGACCATAATGACATTATTATGATTAGATATGATTTTATTAATAATGAGTTGTCGTATGAAAAATATGGAAATGTTTCCATATTGGGAGTTGGATATCGAGAATCTATGTCTAGATTAGAAACTTTTATGCAAGAAGGATGTTCAAAGGAATGTACTTTAAATGTGAGACTTCATATTTGTGGAATTGCCTTGTAACAATATCCGATAGAGCACTTTGTAATATCATTGGCAAACTCTTGGTGGCTTTGATGTTGTAACATTACGAACAAATCGTTGCATAAAATGTTAGAATTAACATATTCTAGTAGTGTCGAGAATCTTGTATTCTTACACTAACGATAAGGATTAGGAGTTGTGAAATGAGCATTCAATTGATCTATTGCACAAGGTATGGACCATAGGAAAACAGAGTATGAATGCTTGGAGCATGGAACAAATGTTGTTATAATTCAAGTAATAAGTTGATTATCCGAAACATTATACAATGAATAATGAGTAATCAATATGGTGATTAAATAAAGGTGTTTTATTTATACTCAAAAGTTTGGGGCCATATTGGATTCGATTATTCTTGTGTTTCACTTTGCATGTTTTGACTTCCCGAATAATAAGATTATTCAAACCATCCACAGTCGATAAATACTTTGGAAGTAGGTATTGAAGCTAGACTGTCATGAATCTGACTGTAGATTGTCTAAAGCGTTTTAGACATAGCAAAAGTCTGCTGCAGTGTTCAAGAGTGCTCCTCAAATAATATTTGAGTATTGGATTAAACCCACGCTCACTTGAATCACTTCATGGATTTTATCATGAGTGATTAGTGAGACGATAATATCTTATATTCTTGAAACGGAGACGTGTGAGTTGTAGTTTGCAAGTCGGTTGCACATTGATAATATGTAAACGCACCAGTAACTTGGTGTTATAAAACATATTTTTGTGTGAGATTTGATGAGTAGGTAGAAGCGAGCATTATAGTCAAAGTTTATCCGTTCCTTTTACCCATAGTGGGATAAAAGCGGTATATGTGGGCCCCTCGATGATTTAGTGATGACACCCTAAGCGCTTGGCCAAGCCTGGACTAAGTTGATGTGTTCAATTGTAGTCTGTTGTCAGTTGTCATAAATCGTAAATCTGGAAACAACACAACATAGAGTATGATTAAAATCCATGTCTCGGTTCATACGATATCTAGAATGGAGGAATATATGATCCCTTATCTAAAGGACGCGTTACTGATAAGATCAGAGTTGACAGCGGCTTTTAAAAGCTACGATTGCTGATCAGGTTCTAAAGTCGTACTTGCAAAATAGTTATTAGACTTATCCAAGTGGGAGACTGTTGGATTAGGTGTCTAAGCCCATAACTATTTTGTATGTACTTGACCCGATTATGAGTATGGTCCTTTTGGGTTGCCTTCACCATAGCAACTGATAGGATGAACTAAGGAGAAAGATGATTAATTATGATTTATTAATATATTATGTGAATAATATATTAAAAGAGAAATCATATTGTTTAATTAATATTAGTCAAGAATTAATTAAGAATTAATTTTGCGGCTAAAAGAGATTAATTAAATAAAGGGGATTGATAATGTAATTATAAGATAGTTACAAAGATTGCACTTAGGATCCATAAAGGAAGCATGGACGAATTCTATATGAGAGTCCATATAGAAATCGTCCAAGGGCCTTCTGGAAGGATCTTTGGGCTGCTTAAGGACTAAGAAGTTGGATTAGGGTTTCCTAGTTGATAACCCTAGAAGCCTAAGTATAAAAGGAACCCTTAAGCCTCCAAAAACGTGTCCAACCTTCTAAGAGAAACCCTAGGACATTTTTGGTGCCTCATCCTCTCTCTCCTAAGTCATCTTGTTGCTTATGGTGTTTTTGACTCCATTAGAGGTAGAGGTGGCAATCGTGTCGTGCCGTGTCGAAACACTAAACGGGTTGAAAGTGCTTGACCCTAACCCGACCCATTTAATTAACGTGTCGTGTCGTGTCAACCCGATTAGTTTTGTGTCGAGTTTGTGTTGGGTTTCGGGTTAGGGTTATACCTTGAAATATGTCGTGTCACGTGAGGTTAAAAGATTGAGCATATTGAGAGAGTAGGAGTTTAGTAGGCAGAAATGAAAAACTAATTGTTTTGTGGCAGAATAGATGAAGTCATAGCAAGTTTAGATGACAAAATTAAAAGATGGGAGTTGGGGAGGCGCGTGACAAGGTCATGAGGATGTGAGAGTGGCGAAAGAGACTGTGTAGTTTGGGAGAGAATGGAAAACTGAAATGAAATCTTGATCTAGATGGCTAAGTCACTTCAACATTACAAAACAATTCAATTCGAAGGTTTTCTTTTACTTATGCTTTTGGTTTTGTATCTTTCTAGTTTATTTAACTAATTCAAAAAACTTGCATATAAATAAACGGGTCATTTTCGAGTAATATTCGAGTTGAAATTCTCAAACCTAACCTTACCCATTTAATTTTCGTGTCGTGTCGTGTCAACCTGTTTATTTAAACGGGTTGAAATATCTTAACCAAACCCCTTTATTTCGTGTCGGGTTCGTGTCGTGTCAATTTTTGCCACCTCTAATTAGAGATGCAACATTTAAGGCACTTAGCTTTCAAGAGTCAAGATCAAGAAGGTTTGTGATTGTTATTGCTACATCAACGTAAGATCTAAACCCTAATCATATGTATTTTTCAGATTTGTATACTAGAAATTAGGGTTCATTGCTTTGGTATTCAATGTTGTATGTTTACTTAGAAAAACCTAGATCAAAGCAATTTGGGTTGCATGGACACCATAGGATTGATGTTATGCTCATAACCCATCAGGATCAGGGTTTTAATCAGCTGCCACAGTTCGACAGTATATTCAGCACGAGGGTGTGGGTCACTTAGTGTATGTGGTGGATACACGGGTCAGCGATCAGGTTTCGGTTTCGGATGTTCCGGTTGTCAGAGAGTTCGTTGATGTGTTTCCGGAGGAGTTACCCAGTGTGCCTCCAAAGAGGCAAGTCAAGTTTAGGATCGAGCTAGTGCTAGGTGCGGCCCCTATCGCCAAGGCGCCGTACTGATTGGCACCACCAGAGATGCATGAGCAGTCATCACAGATGCAGGAACTGCTAGGAAAGTAGTTCATCCGTCCAAGCAGTTCTCTGTGGGGAGCACCGATTCTCTTTGTCAAGAAGAAGGATGGTTCACACCGGATGTGCATTGACTACCGGGAGTTGAACAAGTTGACGGTGAAGAACCGTTATCCACTCTCGAGGATTGATGATCTTTTCGAACGGTTGTAGGGAGCATCTTGGTTCTCCAAGATAAACCTGAGGTTCGGGTACCATCAGGTCAGGTTTAGGGAGCAGGAAAAGGAGAAGACCACGTTACGGACTCGTTATGGACATTACGAGTTTGTGATGATGTCATTTGGGCTCACCAAACACGCCAGCAGTGTTTATGGACCTGATGAACCGGGTGTGCAGACTGATGCTCAACCGTTCGTTCATTGTGTTTATAGACAACATCTTGGTGTACTCCAAGACCAGAAAGCAGCACGAGGAGCATCTTCGTGAGCTATTAGGAGTGTTGAGGAAAGAACGGTTGTATGTGAAGTTCTCGAAGTGCGAGTTTTGGTTATGAGAGGTCTAGTTCCTTCGACACCTCATTAACCAGGAGGAGATCTTAGTCGACCCGGCCAAGATTGAGGCGGTTATGCAGTGGGAGGTTCCAAAATCTCCCTCATATATCAGGAGCTTCTTGGGATTTGCAAGGTACTACCGGAGATTCATACATGATTTATCCAAGATTGTGGTACCCCTCACTCATATGACAAGGAAAGGGGTGGATTTCCGGTGGAGCCCTGAGCAGCAGACTGAATTTGAGACTCTGCGACAACGACTCTGCGAGGCGCCAGTGTTGAAACTCCCTGAGGGAGTTGAGGCTTTTGTATTGTTTTGTAATGAATCCACCACCAGGTTGGGAGCAGTCCTTATGCAGAGGGGATGGGTTATAGCCTATGCATCGCGACAATTGAAGCCACACGAGACGAGATACCCCACTCATGATCTGGAGTTGGGAGCGGTGGTATTCGCTCTCAAGATTTGGAGACATTACCTCTATGGGGTCTACTGTACCATATACACAGATCACAAGAGTTTGAGGCACATCATGGATCAGCCGAACCTGAACATGAGACAACACAGGTGGCTTGACGTAGTTAAGGATTATGACTGCAAGATCCTTTACCATCCTGGTAAAGAGAATGTGGTTGCGGATGCCCGGAGCTGCAAGTTAGCTGCATCTTCTGCTCTAGCTACATGTATGAGGGTATCTGTGGATTCTCCACTCATGCACTTGATTAGGGAAGCTCAGGCTGAGGGTATGCAACAGGAGAATTGGAAGCTTGAGAGGATCAGGGGCGAGAACACCCGATTTGTGCAGTATAGCTGGGGATTATTGACTCGTTGCGGTCGGTTCTGGGTTCCGATGTCTGGTAAGGTCAGACAGATTATTCTCGAGGAGACTCATAAGTCTCACTTCTCTATTCACCCTGGGGCCACCAAGATGTACCAGGATTTGCGATTGAGTTACTAGTGGCCATGCATAAAGAGGTAGATCGCAAGGTACGTTGAGAGGTGCTTGACCTACCGGATGGTCAAGGCCGAGCATCAGAGGCCGCATGGCCAGCTGTAGCCTCTGGAGATTCCCATGTGGAAATGGGAGCAGATCACGATGGATTTCATCACCAAGCTACTGAGAACGGCTAGGGGCTTCGGCACTATTTGGGTCATCATGGATCGATTGACCAAGAGCGCCCACTTTCTAGCGATACGGGAGAGTTCGTCGGCCGAAAATTTGGCCGACATATATATCTGCAAGTTCGTTTCTCGCCATGGGGTACCGGTCTCTATCGTCTTGGACCGTGATGTTCGATTCACCTCTCGTTTCCGACAGAAGTTCCACGAGGAACTGGGCACACGGCTGCATTTTAGTACAACCTATCATCCACAGACAGACAACCAGAGTTAGCGGGCCATACAAACTCTCGAGCATATGCTGAGAGCCTACGTCATTGACATTGATGGGAGCTGGGACTCCTACCTACCCCTTATAGAGCTCTCCTACAACAATAGTTTTCATTTCAGTATTAGTTCTCCACCATATGAGTTGTTGTATGGACAGAGATGTCGCACCCCAGTCTGTTAGGGTGAGATTGGTCACAGTGTGATGGGATGGACAGAGGTAGTTCTGCAGACTATCGAGAGGATTCAGCAGATCAGACAGCGGCTACAGACTGCTCAGAGTCAACAGAAGAGTTACGTCGACAAGCGTCGATCTAAGTTGGAGTTCCAGGTGGGCAACATGGTATTACTGAAGGTCTCACCCTGGAAGGGTGTGATTCACTTCAGAAAGATGGGGTAATTGGTTCCCCGATACATTGGACCTTTTAGGGTTAGGGTTGGCAAGGTGGCATATAGACTAGACCTCCCGGAGGAGCTCAATTAGATTCATATCACTTTTCACGTCTCACAGTTGCGAAAGTGCATACTAGATGAGAAGACAGTGGTGTCATTAGATGACATTCAGGTCGACGAGTGCCTAAATTACGTAGAGAGGCAAGTGACCATTCTGTAGAGGAAAGTGAAGGTTCTACGGAACAAGGAGCTACCTTTGGTAAAGGTACAATAGGATCACCAGAGAGGATCTGAGTGGACTTAGGAGTCGGAGGCAGAGATGCGGGAGCATTACCTAGACCTGTTTGTTGCAGCAGACTTTGACGACGAAGTCTAGTCCAAGTGGGGGAGAATTGTAACACCCTGACTCCCAGATATAAATTTTAAAGTTTTACTTTCATTATTAGAGACCTACTTGACAAGTTGGCTTCCCCAACTCATCGTGCAGAGACGGATACAGTCGCGTGCTTTATGGAACCTACTCGACGAGTTGGAGGACCCTAACTCGACGAGAAGAGGTTGTGCATGAAAACCCTAATTTTTAGGGTTTGCACCATATTTAAAGGACCTTAAGTCCTTCCTTCCAGCCTCCTTACCACCTTTTCACGTCCAGAAGCAAACCTTAATCAATCTAATCCTATTTTGAGTGTGTGTGTGTGTGTGTGAAGCTAAAAGTGTGTATTTGGTGCATTTGTTGAAGAGGTTTGAAGAGCTAGGATCTTGAAACGAGAAGGGGTTGTAAATCCAACATCTACATCATTTTGGAATCCATTTGAAGGTAAAAAGTCATTACCTTGATCATTCTCTTACTAGATCTATTCATCCAAGATTTTAGGGCTATTTCTAGCTTATCTTTGAAGCATTTCTGATTTCGAGCATGATTTGAAGTTGTAACTTCAGATCTGGACTCCTCTAGGCCTTCTTTGACATAAAGCCTCAATCTTTATGAATATTTGGCCCTTCTCCTTACCCTCAACCTCTTCCTCAGGTTAGTTTTGAGTGTTTTAGCTTCTTGAAGCCTTACATGCACGTAAAGTTAGAAACTTTACGTGATAACTACACCCTAGGAATTTAGATCTACAATTTGGAGCCTTGGTTTCACTTAGAAACATCTAAATGTGAAAAGGACTTAAGGAACTTGACGAGTTGGATGAGGGTTTCCCGCTTTCTAGATTATGCATGAACTCGGTGAGTTAGCGTGATGACTCGACGAGTTGGTTAGGGTTTTCCCGATATTCTGGATGTTGACGAGTTACTTGGTAACTCAGTGAGTTGACTGGGGTTTTCGTGACTTTCTGAGTTCTGATGGAACTCGACGAGTTGGGTCAACATGGACTGTTGACCTTGACCGTTGACTTTGACTTTGACCAAGGGTTGACCAATTTGACTTCTGAGGGTATTTTGGTAATTGGGGTATTTATGGAAGTGGATCATTGGTGGTTGTAGGTTTTGGTGTTTGGAGCCATGTTTTGGGAGTTTGATATTTCAATTCTAATCGACATTGTGAGGTGAGTTGTCCTCACTATACTAACAGGGTCAAAGGCACCAATGTCAGCCCTTCCTTTTGGATTGTTATCTTTGTTATTACATGATGATATGCTTAGTGACCTATTAGGTCGGTATCTTGGTATATAGGATGATGCTTTGTTTAGTGACCTATTAGGTCGGTATCCTAGTTTATAAGATCATGCTATGAATAGTGATCTGTTAGATCGGTTTGACCGTTTGTATATGTTAACATTTTTTTATCTATGTGTGGATTGTTTGATTGGGGGTGGGTTGGAGCGGACCTGCTTCGTGCTTTAGGCCAACATACCCACGGTGGCCCGGATAGACTGTAGGCCATGCGGGTATATCAATCAGGCCGAAGGCCCGGAGAATGGTCCAGACAGGCTGAAGGCCCGGTGAGGCGGACCAGACGTGTTGAAGGTTCTGAAAGTCGGCCATATAGACCGAAGGCCCGGTGAGGGCGATCCAGTCATATTGTAGACTCTATGTGCATGTTGTTTGTTATTATATGGTTATGGTTTGTTTGGCGTTGCTATTTTGGGGGAACTCACTAAGCTTCGGGCTTACAGTTTCGGATTTTGTTTTAAGTACTTCGGATGATCACGGGAAGGCGAAGGCGTGATCGTGAGCCTCCTCACATTTTTATGATTTGATTTCTGGGATACTCTGATATGGAACTATTTTGAAAATATTTTGTAATAATTAAGGGTTTTCGAATGCTTGAAAAAGTTTTAAATTTTCATGAATTTTATGGATGTTACAACGACGATGTTGAGTTTCAAAATAAGATAAAAAAAAAAAAAAAAAAAAACAACAAAGGCACCCATAAAATTAAGAAAGAAATCAGAAAGGGTGTTAAAACTTAAATTGAAAGCAGATAGGACTCCGAAAAATGGCACCGGAGCAAGTGTAGACAAACATGTTATGATACACCAGTTGAAATTATGTTTTTTTGTTTGTTTTGGATATGTTTCAGGAAGTGTTTATTATTATTATTAAATACTTCCATGCACATTGGTTTGTAAATAGTATAATAATATAATTTAGGTATATTCTATTTTTCAGTCTTCAACATCCAGTCACTTGAACGATCACGATGAGTTGCATATAGAGTCTGCTATACCACGTCTTGAAGATGAGCAACGACATCTTGTTGATATGATTGCATTAGAAATGATTCATGATTATCAACGTGCTAAACAATGAATGGTAATATTGTAAATCCCATTACCGCCTTCACTGGCTGAGGACCGGATAAAAGTAGCATTATATAACATGTAAATGCTCCTTATTACCATGTCTGAAGATATACGACAATTTGTGAACACAATGGACATCATCGAAGAAACATGTAGGCCAACTCCAAACAATAGAAGATCGAGTCAAATTGACTAATAATGGTTTCGAACTAATTGAGACATGCATGGAATTGTTTGAAAATCATGTAGACACAGCTAGTTTGCATTGGATGCAAGTTCCTAGTTATCGGCCACACATGTAATCTAATTTTAAATATGGATATTATAATGCCTTTTCAAACTGAATTTTGTAAAACGAACAGTATGATTATCTAAAATGATAATTATCATTTTTCATTAATGTTATTCCAAAAAGCGTTATTTAACCTATTATATACTTAGATTGATTTCTATAAATTAGAAAATTGTAAGGGATACATATTTTGTTCTCGATCAATAAAATCTACTCTAATTCTAACAACATCTGTTAGATGGTCCCGTTCTGCATGCAACTTATTGATACCCTTATTTACAATTTCAATCCACTTCTTAGCTTGTTTCATTTCTTTAATCACTTCTACAACCCCTTTTTTCTTTTTCATTTATTTGTTCCGCTAGATCGTCTGCACGTCGATTTAGTGTGTGACTTCTTTTAGAGTCCCTTTCGTTTGCTTCTTCAGCAACCTTCATAGCTTGGAAAACATCATCAGGCATTTTATACGGCAGTAGGAAATCTAGGCCTTCTGGAAATGGGTTATTATCTGAACAAACATAACAATCTTCTTCTTCACAATGCCAAACATCATCATGAGATGAACTCATTCCAATTTTATTTAAACGTTGAGGATTCATGCTAGGTGCATTTTAAGGTCGAAAAGCATGTGTCTGAAATAGCCATTCTGGAAAATGGCTCCGGATCCGAAATGGGGTTTTGGAATAAGGGTCTGAAGTACTGTCAGGAATCTATGACATTTACTATTCGGAATGACTACACATACTGTCAGGAATCTAAGGTGGTGTTTGTTTTTGTCTGCATATCTGCTTGACCTCTTCTGTATGTGTCGCGCAGACCACGCACATATATTAGCCTTCACAGACTGTTTGTTTTTTTTGAAGACTACAGACCTAAAAATGTCTGCGCGCCCTCTTCTTGGCGCAGATGCAGACCAGAGTCTTCTAACATCTTCAGACATCTTCTTGCATAAAAAAACATATATATCTGTATTTTTTTAAAGTTTTTTTTAATTTATATTTTTTCCAACTTTATTAATGATAAACAATTTGAAAAAAAAAATTACAAAACTTAAAAAAAAAACGTTCGACGATACAAACATGATATTTTTGAGAAATTTATAAATAAAGATTTATTACAATAATATTGGTTGAAGTTGTTTATATAAATATGAAAAAAAATCTTAATATATTCTTATATTTTTTTTTGCCAAATTTTATAAAACAATATTTAATACAGTATGATCAATTTCTCGATAAAAATATTTATGGTACGTTTTTAATGGATTTAATTGAAAAAATCGAAGTTTATTTCCATCGATTTATGTATCAAATTCTTTGATCACTAATTATAATGTTTAGTTATAACTTTGCAATCAAAGTTGTTGGTTTTTATCAAATATATACGTTAATTCATACCATTTTTATTTTTGTTTTTTATATAATAATACATAAAAGTTGATCTAGATTCGTTAATTATTTATAACAAAGTCATAAAAATATTAAAAAATCACTTTGAAGTTTAATAAAATCAATTTATTTAGATTTCAGTTTATTTTAGTAACCTGTAGACATTAAAAAAAAAACAAACAGTATTATTTTTTCAGACTGCAAACGTTTGGTCCACCTCTTCTACTACAGAGGTCTACAGATGTGGTCCGCAAACTGCAGACATTTTGCCTTAGAAAAAACAAACAGCACCTAAGAGTTTTACTATTGGGAAATGACAACACATATTTCACGAATCTAGGACAATTATTGTTCCGAAGTTATGGTCTGATAATATTAATTCTAGAATATGGCACTGAAATAGCTGGTCCGGAACATGGCTCCAGAATAATGTTCTGAAAGACTGTCATGAATATATGACATTTACTGTTCGGAATGACTACACATAATGTCAGGAATCTCTGACTTTTACTTTTCGAAATGACTACTGATGTGTCAGGAATCTAGGAAAATTATTGTTTCGGAATTAGGGTCTGAAATATAAATTCTGGATGGTGGCTCCGGAATGTGTTTCCGGGACAGTATCAAGATATTGGATTAGGTGTCTAAGTTCATAACTATTTATGGGATGTACTTAACCCGATTGGCATGGTCCATTTGGGTTGCATGGCATTGCAACACTTGGATAGACTAAATGAGAGAAAGGACACTTAAGGATTATTAATATATTATAAGTTCTAATATATTAATAATATTATTTAATTAGTATTGATCAAAGAATTAATTTGGAATTAATTAACTAATCAAAAAGAGACTAATTAAATATTTGGGGTTGATTGTGTAAATAATCTATTCTTATATAGTGGGCTAATGATCCATGGTTTGTATGGATTGGGCTATAACCCACAAGGTGCTCCATGGATAATCCATGGAGGTTACAAACCCATGGATCATGGAATATGAAAAGCCATGAAAATTAGGGTTTACATTTTGTAACCCTACTTGTGCCACAACTATATAAAGACCCCTAGTCTAGCAAAATCGGCACTACTTGTACAAGATAGAGGACTAGCCGATGTTGAGGTGTAAGTGAACTTCTCTCAAGTCTATTCTAAGAGTTGTAGTGTTGTGTGAGACATTTGAGGCATCACACTTGAGGTGCTAGGCTCACAAGGTTCTAAAGGAATCCAAACTACAAAAGGTATGTTCTTCTTCTAGCATTTATGTTTAAAAGTTCCCCATGATATGCTAGATAGATTAAAAACCTTGGAAAATCAATTTTGCATGTATCATAGTAAAACATAGATCCAAGGTTTCTAGGGTTGCATGTACATCTTAGGAGTGTTAGAATGCTCAAAACCCTTCACAAGAACCATAACCCTAGTAAATGCCATTATATAAAGGAATTCAAGCGTCCAAACTCTTTACCTTGTTAAATTTACTACTAAAAGTTGATTTCTCATAATCCAAAGAAATGGCATCCTGCAATTGTGGCGTTGAAGGTATTATAAGGACATCAACTACTAGAAATAACCCTCGCCAACTTTTTTATGCTTTTCCTAAAGAGGTATGTCGGTTATCATTTTATTATTTTTCTTTGAATTATTATTAATTTACACAATATACGTCAAGTGTTTGATCTTAAATTTTCAGGGACCACAGTCTCGGTTTATCTGTTGGGTTGACAAAGAAAAAGACAATAATTCGGTGATAATCAGTAACTTATTTCAATCAAAGAAGAAACTTGAAACCCAAAATATACACTTGAATATAGCGTTAATTTGTAGTTGGATTTTCTTTTTTGCAATCATTGTGTACAAATTGTAAGCTTTATGTTTATCAACTAAGTTTTCCTTTTGTAATGCTAATTAATCTTTTTAATATGTAATGTTTTCTTGTTTGTTAGTATTACTATCGTACTTGTAAATTATGGTTTTTCTATCTTTTCAATATGTAACAAATATTGGGAAATAATAATATTTTTCATTACACACTGCAAATCTATTACAAACATAATTAATTGCAATTACATTGACAATAAAACTGAAATCAAAGGGTCTGGTATTTCCCTTTCTGATGGAGGTGGAAGAGGGTACACGGTTTGCGTCTGGTAGGCAGTCTAAAACATAGCAGCCCATGAATATATCTAAACCATATAAGGTAATTCATAGATGTTCGAATGACGTGATGCCACAATAGCATGACTGCAAGCTATACCCAAACTGTTCCATTGCTTACATGAACATGTACGACGGTTCAGATTAACAACACAAGTTTTTTTAAAATCAAAAACTTGATAAAAACGTCGGACGGGCTCGAAGACGGGATCTCTTGTGGGATCTTTGTTGCTTGCCACCGAACAGACTTTGACATCCTTTTATGAAGCACCATTTCAGCATACGGGGTGAGTATGGTAGTCTCACTCGCTGAAAAGTAAATATGTTCAAATAAGGTTCTTGTACAAGTATTTAAATAAATTTAATATTTCACTTGGTATTTTACCTGCCATTAATCTGCGTTCATCGAAAGGTTGTTAAATGTAGTCACAAATTGCCTCTGTATGCATTATTATTGCTACATTGTGTTGATTTACCGATAACACAAAAAAATCGGGAACATTAATGTTTACTACATTCCAACGAATGTTAGGAAAATAGGCTCTTACCCATTTCGCATGACCGATGTTGGCAAGCATTTCACGAGCATCAAGGGTCAGCCAACAGAAGTTTTCTTCAAAATCAGACACATTATATGAGTTGGATGTCATCCATAACAAATGTTGTAATGTTCTATCAGAGACACCTCTTGTGCGCATATACTTGAACACACTTTTAAAAGTATAACCATGATAAAAATCAGGGAATAAATGCTCTATGCAAGAACTAACGACATCGTCCATATTTGTTATGAACGATAATTCCCTACCTTGTCTCAGAGCTTTTCTTAACCTCATAAGGAACTAGGTACAATAGTAGAGATTATTTTCCACGGCCAGACCACATGTTATAGAGAGGGTATGGTTGTTTCCGTCAATAGCAACCGCTACAAACATTGTTTTAAGGTAATCCCCACTAAGAGGGACACTACCTGTGAAGATGACAGGCAAGAAGCAGCCTATGAATGCATGGATCTTTATTATTTGGGGGAACAAAAATGAATTAATCTAGATGTAGAAACATTATGTATTTTACAGAAACAATAGAATAGTGCAAAAAACAAATATACCACCCATCCAATAACCACAAAACAACCTTCGAAACGATCCATCAAATCAGTTTTGATATGAGTGTAAGTATGCGTGTTTGTTCGCCTAAGGTTGTGAAGGTAAACAAGTAGGTTGTTAAAGCTTTTCTCGTGCTGACTCTCTGAGAAACTCATTTTGAAGCAGTTTTATAAGAGATACTTACGAATTACTTGATTGAAGGTAAGGTTGTAAACACACACACACACACACACACACACACACACACATATATATATATATATATATATATATATATATATATATATATAGGAGACAAAAATAAATAAAGACAGCGGTTATAATCTGGAGTATGAACTCCAGAACGAAGACAACAATTCTGAAATGTTATGTTCCGGAGCAAGTGGTCATTTTACCAAAAAAAAGAGTTGGTTATTGATATGTGCATATTTATACACATATTTATACGACATACATTAATAATTTGATTACTTTTATGCCCTTATTTGAACAAAAGATACTTAACTTAATATTAATTGTGTTATAGGGACCAAAATACAAGCTTGGAGCAAAAAGGGTAGCTAGAGTTGGATTAAGGAAGCTGGAAGATGGAAGTTTGAACCAAAGCTCTAAAACGAAGAAAAATATGCCCAACACGTCGTGGTGATCTTACCACGGCGTGGTGACTTGAAGAATCCCGATCAGCTTTGAAGACTTGGAGATCATGGGATAAGCATGATGACCACGACGTGGTGACCTGATTTCGGGAAAAGTATAAATAGAACACATAAACCTCCGAATAGGAACTTTTGGCTCCGGAGAATTCGATACTTTTTCAGGCAAAACACTGGAACTTAAGCTTGGAAGCAAGGATTTCAATCACAACCATTGGAAGGAAGAGCATTAAGGCAATTGAACTTACACTTCGATTTTTCTTTGATTTAGCCATGTCTAACACTTTGAATTTAGTATTTGTGATTTTATTTGCTGAAATCATGAGTTAAACACTCATGACTTTCGTTTAGTTTAGGATGAGTTGAATATTGTTAGTTGATTTTATGGTTTGGATTTAGATATTTTGTTATTTATTGATTTAGCTTATTAAAGAACCTCAAGTATTTTTGATAACTGCTTACCTCTACTTATTGCTGAATTTGATTAAGTTAGTATGACTATCTCTCTTAATTAGATTTGAATCTTATGATCTTGTGATTTGCAAAATTTTGGGACTAGAGTTTTGAACAAAACCTAGGGTTAAGTAGAAAATGGGTAAAAGAGTATAGGGGCTAATATATGACGAAAAATCATATATGGAATTGAATCAACAAACTAAATTGGTCAATTAATTATAAGTCTAATCAATTCGAACTGAACACTAGTAAGCTGGTAAGTTTGTCCGCCTGATCACCGAATAAATAATCTAGTTTGCTAAAGGATTAAATTAGTGAATACTACTTTGGTCATCTTAGGAATCGGTAACTAAAGAAACTAAATCCATTACACTTTCATAAATCAACTACAATAACAATGAATCCGAAGCTAAACGAAAGTCTCTTTCTCACCTTGGTACATTCATACTTGTCTACTTGCTTAGTTTTAGTGTTAGTTTAATTAAGTGAATTTTGAGTTAGTTGGTAATTAAGTATCTAGTCTTGCAAAACTAGGAAAACATATACCTTTTCTTATTTGATTAATAGTTAGATAAATAGTAAAATAAAGTAATTTAAACACCGTTCATTGTGTTCGACACTCATTCTTACCATTGTTATACTATTGCACGATTAGGTACACTGCCTAGTGTGTTTAATAGTCTAGCGAAGGGAATAACTTTTATAAATTAACTTGGATAGAATATAAGCACATTAAACTCACATCAATTATTTTTGTTAAAATGGTCATTTATAAGGGTTAGATTACTCAATGTCCCTTTTTTATGTATTAACTAATTTATCTTCATCTTTCTCGTATGTTATATAAACTACCCTCATATAAACTTTGAATTTTTAAGTCTATCTCATATTTTTTTTTCAAAAATAACATTAGTTGATTGATATTGCCATATATAGTCATACATTTTACACTATATCTTAGTGTTTTTAGTTACATTTTAGTTATAATTAAAGATATTTGATAATTATAATGTTCAAATTCTGTTTTGTAGCGGTGAAGATATGCTCATGTTAAAAGGAGCTCAAATGCTATGTTGAAAGCTAGAATGATGAAAAGAATCAACAAAGAGGAAAAATCCATTAAAGACAAAGACCACATCGTGGTGATGTGTTCGAGTCGATATGTTTATCAGATGAATTACAAGTATGATTACTTGGAGGATATGCGTAGGAATCTTCACCACATCGTGGTAATACCTGGACCACGGCGCGATGACAGGTTTTATGTAAACATTATATATACGACATTCTTTAGATAACTTATGCAACAAGTTTCATTCGACTATTGATGAACAGAGAACTCTCAGAGAGCCTTTGGAGATCAGAGATCGGTTTGTGAGCAAGATTCAAATAGATCGAGAGTCATAGCATAGCATGTTTAATAATTCAGTTTGCTTTTTTTTTTTTTAATCTTGTTTAACAAAGGTTAGTTTGTTTTTATCTTTGTTTCTACTTTATTTATGGGCTAAAAACCCTTTGCTTTCGTTTAGAATAGATAAACCTTAAAACTATGTATTTGATAATCATTCATGTATAAATAATTGATATTCATTATCAATAATTGTAATTGATGTCAATTTATATTCAAGTCTTTTATAATTCGAACTTAAGAGTGATTTGTAGTAATATTAATTTACTTGATCATTGCAATTGATAGTCTCATTAAATCAAATGATTAGTTGTCTGGTCATGGTACTAGTCATATTATGAATCTATAAACAACGAAATTGAATTCATTGCACTGTTAACGAAATCAACCATAAGAGAGATATGAAAAAATATATGTTTGCTTATAAAAGAGAAAAAATAATAAATTTTGAGATATTTATTTTTTCTATATAAAAAATAAACCTTATAAATTAAGGAAAGAAAAGAAAAATAGTCGCCGTGATGAAATTATTTGAGAATATAAGTTGATTTTTTAGGAAAAAAAAACATGACAAATCCGATAACAAGCAATAATGGTCGCTATGATTTTATTTATTTATTTAAGTGTGATTGATTTTTTTAAAATGAAAAATGTAATACTGAGTTGGTTTTTATGTTATTAGCCTATAATCTTAATGGTGTTCATATTAGAAAAATAGAAATAAAATATATTAATAATAATATTAAGATGTAAAAAATTAAATTTGTAGAGCCAATTACATATAAAATAAATTTAAACTCAATATTATATTTTTGAACATGTTTTTAAATCAAATTTTTGATAATTTATCTCATAACTTTAAAATTAGATAAGAAGAAAAGTTTCTAATAAAGTCTTAAAATTTTGATTCAGTTTACGTTTTAGTCATAAATTAATTTTTGTTTACAAGAAAGACTTAAAAACCGACAAAAGTTTGTATTTTGAACATTTTTATGGTTTGGAACCGGTAACAATATAATTTGGGACTATTTCGTAAACTGGCCCAAAATATTGTGACTTATCAAGAAATAAAAATATTATGACTTTTTTGTAAATAAAAACTTTGTTGTTGTTGTTGTTGTTGTTATTATTATTATTATTATTATTATTAAAAATATAAATAAGTATATTATTTTTTAAATTCGTTATTATTAATATTGTTAATAATACATATAAATACGTTTAAATGAAAAAAGAAAATTAAATGACGTTTTTTTAAGAGTGAAATGGTGAGGATGGTGATGTTTAAAACATTGAAATCATGAATGTTTGTTTGTATATTCTTACTTTGTATATGGTCATTTTACATTTGTTATTAATATTTTTAATTCAGAATATTAACACTTAACGATTTAAAAAGAAGTTGCATATTTGTAAATTGTTTATAAATAGTTTAAGGTAGAAAGATTTTTCACTTTGTATATAAAATTGTTTAAGGTAAAAATAATTTTTTTCTAATCCAACAGATTCACTACAAACATGTACATAGCTAACCCATATCAAAATTCAAAAGTATTAATTACAATAGATTTTTAATAAAAAGTAATATGACATATTTTGTTTTATCACAATTAATCTACTATGTTTCCAAAAAAAACCATAAGAATAAAATAATGAAAAAGGGAAGCACACATGTTGGTAATTTAGATACTTACGTATAACACATACATATAGCACACGTTTACACACTAAAACATGTGGTGGCAAGACCTAATCGTAATCTTGATCTAATCTCAGTTGCGAACCCAAACTCGATTCAAGAAAATATATATAAGAAATGTCCGCGTTACAAGTTGAGAATAAAAAGAAAAAAAAACTAAGAATTTAATGATAATATTGATAATTCATATTATAAATAATTTTACAAATATGCAACTTCTTTTAAATTGTTAAGTGTTAATATTTTGAACTGAAAATAATAATAACAAATGTGAAATTATCATATATATAAAGTGATAATATACAGACAGATATTCATGTTTTCAATGCTTAAAGCATCACCATCTCCTCTACCTTCACCTTTAAAAAATTTCTTTAATATTTTTTTTTATTTAAACGTATTTATATGTATTATTAACAATATTAATAAAAACGAATTTAAAAATAATATACTTATTTACATTTTTAATAATAATAATAATGTTTTTGTTTGCAAAAATGTCCTAATATATTTTTTTAGAAAAGTCTCAATATTTTGGATCAATTTATAAAATAGTCTCAAATTAATTTGTTATCGGTTTCAACCGGTAAAAAATGGTCAAAATGTAAAGTTTTAGTAGTTTTTAGGACTTTTTCATAAATAAAAGTTAATTTAGGCTAAAACGAAAAATGTGTCAAATTTTTAGGATTTTATTTGAGATTTTTCTAAATATGAATTCGATTATATAATTTTTTACATTTAATAATTTGTATCATGCAAGAGGCGGTTTCCTAAGTAGGTATGTCATGAAATATTGTAGTAAGTATCAGCTTGAAAGTTAGGTGCATGTACAAAAGTTTCATCACAATAAATTCATGTATTATTGTCAAATTACACCATACGGGTTGAGTCAAAAAAAATAAAAAAATAAAAAAAAAAAAAGTTTGAGCATGTTTTTTTAATTTGCAACTAAGCCTTTAAATTTATTGAATGAAATAGTCAGTAAACTTGTTAAATTTTACAAATATGTATATTTTACTTTTGGTACCCGATTGTTTGAACATGTTGCAAAAAATTATAATGAATTAATGACGTCATATTGTTTCTCCAAATCCTATATAATAAATAAAAATACTTTTCACACTTGTCATTTTTTCTTTCATTTTGACCTATGTCATTTTTTAGGATTTTTAAAATCTTTATTTCCACTTGTCATTTTTTAGGGATTTCATATTTTTCTTAAAATAAATTTTCAAAAAGTTCTAATAGATTTTATATATATAAGGTTATCATTCTATTAATTTGATAATAAATTCTCATAAATGATCTAAACGATTTAATTTCTTTCATAAATGTTCAAAAAAATTATATTTTTTTATAGAAAAATATTATTTTATAAAATATTTAATTTTTATATGTTCATATTAAATTTTTATTTTTAATAAACTCTTGTGATACACGAGTTTTACACCTAATCTACAATAATTTCAATGTAAGCATTGACTACAAGGCTAGGAAATTTTTTTAATATATACCTTATCTCAATATGTTTCAAAAGAAACGCGGAAAGTGTCATGTGTGTTTAGCATAAAGCTTTTAAGAGCTTTTAATTTCTAGTTTTTAAGAAAAAGTTGGAAAAAAAAAACAAAAAAGATTTTATATAATTTTCACTGTTGTAAAAATCTCGACTAGGTCCCGATTAATCTTCGATTAATCCCTAGGCACTATTCGACCGATTAGAGGGCACCTAACGATTAATCAATGCATACATAATGAGTGAAACATTACAAAACGATGAAATTTTAACATTTTGAAGAAGATTTATCACAACGGAAACTATTTGAGACATGATTAGTGTTGTATTAATCATATTAACCTATTTTGTTATCATATTAGTGGTATTTACGAACTTTGATATGATATTAGTCATATTTATTTTTTTAAAATTCAACAAATTAGCAATTAATGGTACCCGATTAATCTCCGTCTAACCGATTAATCTCTTGACCCTAGTCCACCGACTAACTAACATCGAACGTCTTTTGTAACCTTGATAATTTTACACTATTAAAATATAAAGACAACTTTTTTTGAACTTATGCACAAACAAAAGCTCCAACTACCAGATTACAACCTAGTTTTACCAAACATGCGTATACACGTCTCAATTAAAATCATTACACATAATGTTTCTAAAAAATCAAGCTAACAACTTGGTCATCATGGAGAAGTAAGAACCATTGTAGGATATGTAAACAGTGGTGGATGTAGGCCTTGAGGAGTGGGGGCACATGCCCTAATGGCTAAATTTTTTTTTATATATAAATATTTCAAATATTATTAGTAAAACCCTTTATGATTTTGAAAAAAATTCAAAAATGCCCCCAACCAAAATAGTTCCTAGAATCGCCAATGAACGTAAGGGTAAAGGGTTGTCATAATTTGTGATGTTGAAAATGATTAATTGTATAGTTCAATACATATCGATTGAAGGCAGACGGACAACAAGCTACGCCACTAGCCTTTTCTGGATAGCAAAACCAATTCTTTTGAAAACTATATTTGTGTAGATGAATTATAGCTTTAATGAAAAGGTGTAAGAATGATGTAATTGCAAAATGTGTTGTTGAAACCAAGTATACATAAAATTATAGGATCGAAGATGTAATTTGATGCGGTTGTCATTTAGATGTGGCATTAATATACCGTTTTGGTCCAAAAAAAAAATAGGTTAGTTACAATCAATGAATGCAAATATGCAATTTAGAAAAATAAAAATGACGCCTTCATGTTATAATATATATATATATATATATATATATATATATATATATATATATATATATATATATATATATATATATATATATATATGGGGATAGGGAATATACATTACAGCCCCACCTAAGCTTAGGTATAAACCTCTAAAATATATTGTTTTAACATGCTAAATATACCCGGTTTGGTTTCACTTGGTAAATATATCATTCTCCATAACATTTCTTTCTTTCATTATCGTTTTATCATCTCCGTTTTCTTTCCTCAATTATCATTTATTACTTCATCCAAGTGAGCATTACTAAACCCTAAACCTACACCTAAACCCTAAACACTAAAGCTAAACCCTAAACCCTAAATCTAAACACTAAACCCTAAACCCTAAACCCTAAACCCTAACCCTAAACCCTAAACCCTACACCTTAACCCTTAACCCTAAACCCTAAACCCTAAACATAAACCTAAATCGTAAACCCTAAACCCTAAACTCTAAACCCTAAACCCTATTGTGTCGATCTTGAATTTACATCTTGAAGTATTAATCGTGAATCCATTAACCGTAATCTTTATATAGTAAAACAATGTATTTTCAAGAGGTTTAGTACCTAAGCTTAGGTGGGGCTGTAATGTATATTCCCTTTTCCCTATATATATATATATATATATATATATATATATATATATATATATATATATATATATATGGAGTATGATCAAATGAGAACACCTAAAATGTTGAGAACGCGAGAACATATCTTGAGCATCTAAATATTCAAATCTAAGACTATTATCAAATGGACCATTTATGTAAATTCTAAAATTTTTGGTATTAAAGTGTAACTTTAAAAAGGTGATAAGGGTATGATGGTAGTTACAACTTTATCCGTTCCTATAATTTCTCACTCACTCCTAGATTTCCTTTCAAATTTCCTGTATCCTTGTTTATCTCTCTCTCACTCTCTCTCTCTCTCTCTCTCTCTCTCTCTCTCTCTCTCTCTGCCTCTGTGTGTGTACATCTAGGGTTTAATCAATAAATCGCCTTATGCACACCATAATCTCTTATTCTCTAAAACTCCCTCCATCGCACAATCGATTGTCGCAATCTTTTCTAGGTAGGACATCGTTTCTCCACCAACCACCAACACCCAACGTCGTTTACGTCAGTTCCTCCACGTCTTCCCACGATTACCCTTCAATTCTATCTTATAATTACGATTTTGGTGTTGATGTGTGATTTAGGATGTGGATGTTGCCATCGCTAATGCTACAAATCATGTCAAATGCCCACCCAAAGAGAGACACATCAAAAGTCAGTTCATCTTTCAGGTTTCATCATCTATAACTGATTAATTGTAGATGTTAACTGTATTTGTTTTTTGTAGAAGTTTTGGCTGCTACATCTGCGATTCGGCCTCGAGCAGATGTACAATATTGTTTACATGCCCTAGCAAGACGATTAGCCAAGACTCGCAATTGGACGGTATTGTTACCTACGAATTAGGGTTTTCATGTTTCCTTCTGATTTTCATTGTTATCGTTGGATAAAAATTAGGGTTTTATAGTTTATGCAAACTCTTCTTGTTTCAAATCACATATCAGGTAGCATTGAAGACGCTAATAGTTATACATAGGGTGGTAAGGGAAGGTGATCCAACATTTAGGGAAAAACTTCTAAATTTCCAACAAAGAGGGTGTGTTCTTCAGTTAGCTAATTTCAAGGATGATTCAAGCCCTATTGGTTTCTTTTTTCTAAATCAAAGAGTACCTTTGATTTTGATTCTTATATTCATAGTTTTTAGCCTACCATGTGCTCCATGAAATGTTTAAGTAAATTATTTATTGACTAAACTCAGCTGGGTTCTAATTTCTGTCCTTTGTTTGGTATATACCATGAAATCACTTAAACTTTCACTTGAATTCACCTTCTAAATTGTTTTTGCATGCTTTTGTTATAGCCTATTGTGTTCCTGAACATAATTGCAAGTGTATTCATTTATGATTAGAAGTGTAATCATTTTTTATTAATGGTATATATATATATATATATATATATATATATATATATATATATATATTCATTTATGAATATAATTACAATTATAGGAATTCATATGTATTTTATATTTTGTTCATGTTTCTTCATTTATAATTTGACGTCATATGTGTTTTATTAAATGTGTTTCATTTAATTGATTGTTAATTGTATTTATTTCTTTATTTGACGGTGTGCAGAGGAAATGGAGATGTTTCTACAAATGGAATGTTGGAGTGCTAATATATAACCAAACAATACAAAGTGGAGAAGATCTTGACTTATTCATTTATGATTATATAATAATAGTTAATTGTTTTTATTCTAATTTTTGTTTATGTTGTATTGATATGTGATTATAAAAAAATAGATATGTATTACATTGTAACTTTTTGTGTTATTATTTATGAATAGATGTACAATCTAGATATGTATCCAATATGTTTTTATTTATTTATGATTATAGTTGTATTGTAACTTTTCTCTATAAATTGTGTTACATTCGTTTATTATTATAATTTAATTCATCTATTCATTCACGATTACAACGGATTCATATATGATTGCAAATATGTTTTATTTTGGCATAATTACAAATATTCGGTTGAAATGATTAATTCATCACTCTTTTTTATATATTGGTAATTGTTTAAAAAAAACATTTTTTGATCATAGTAAAAAGTATTTTGTAATAATCTATTTGATTAAAAATAGATTAAATTCATTTCTAATATTTAGGTTAAAAGTCAATCAATTAAACAACATCCCATGATTGTAGGGATTATTTAATTATCCATATTTAATTACACTGTAAAATTCCTTTTATGCCCTTATGGAATGGTTGGTCTACAATTGTTCTCGCGTTCTCAACCTTTTGGGTGTTCTCATTATATATATATATATATATATATATATATATATATATATATATAAACAATGAAATTGATTAAAAAGGAACCAATGTGAAGCTGGATCATAAAAGAGTACAACAAACAAAAAAGAAAGAAAGGGCATAAACCTCATGCAGCAAACAAACCAACTAAAACACAAAGGAAGAGAAAAATAAACAGCACCCAAATCAGTGGATGTAGGGAAGTATATCAATTGAAAGTAAATGTCCCAAGCTTATAAAATGGAAACATTATCAGAGCATCATAGATTGGAAGTGGACTCCAGTGGGAGCACGAACTCAGAAATGGAAGGAACAACTTTTATTCAAAGACCATACTTCAGCTATTCAATTCCGAAGACAACCAATTATATCCACTTCAATAAGCCCTTGGTGCAAACCAGCAGCAACCCTGATTTCCAGCGAGGGGTAAAATCATCCAACCCGTCATTTTATAGTAATAGACATTCAACCCTTCGTGTAGCAGCAAATATATGAGCTTTGTCACAGTCCTGTGTCAAATGCCTAGAAAACATAGTGCCCATCTCAAAGAATTTCCAAAATGGTCAAGCAATATATACCTGATTAACAATCACACACACACATACACACCAAAACCAAGTGTAGACAACCCCCTCAACTGATGACCACAAAAGAACACACCCCACAAAAAATGTTTAACTGCAGCAATACCTATAATATGTCTATCCATTAGATTCAAACGCACACCAAAACGAAACTTGCTGCAGTAAATATAACACCAAATAACACCAAGAATTCCTAAGCCCTCCCCCACCCATCTATTTGTCAAACCGTGAAAGAGGATACACACCATTTTTCCTAAGTTAAAGAGAATCATCTACCTTTGTTTTTTACCCAAAGAAACACATTTTCTTTTACTTTCCCAACAACTTTGACCTACGATGTAACAATTGAATTGAAGACAAGATCGTTTCTTGCCCGCCAAATGAACCAAAGAGTGGTTAGAATAACATCATTGGTCACCTTAAGGCTACATCTCCCCAGCCACTTTGTTACACATGTTAGGCTCTCCATCGTTCGTGTTTTCACCTTCTAGAAGTGTGCGTCGCACACCTGGCGCGCACTGCACGGGGCGCAAATCGCAGATTTTGTAAATTCCATAACTTCTTTATACGGACTCCGTTTTTTGACATTTTTTTTCACGCATAGCTCTCGACGAGTAATACAACTTTCCTTTAGGCTCCATTGGCTAATTCTGACTTTATTTTTAGCCCTTATTTTTATATGATTTAATGATTTTGAAAAAATCATAACTCTCTCGTACGGACTCCGATTTTGGTGTTCATTTTACCTAAATTTTTTATCTTAAAGAGTACTACGACTGTCGTTTTGGTGACTTTATGCAAAACTGTTGGGCTATATTTAGTGGTTTATGCTTTGTTTTGAATGTATTATGTTGTTCTTGGTGGGCTTAATGTGTTCTCGGTGGGCTTAATTTGTATGGGCTTTAGATTATCGGTTTAGTATATATATATATATATATATATATATATATATATATATATATATATATATATATATATATATATATATATATATATATATAGTCTGTGTATAGTTGTTCAAGGCTAATGTGTTTTTTGGTGAACTCTAGTGATTTTCGGCTGAAGAGTGATTGAATGTACTTGACAATTATTCAATAGAATTCTATGCATTCATATTATTGAAACGTTTTCTTGATATATTTCAAGGTTGTAAAAATTGCTCGGTGGTAGTTCGGCGGTCGACTGGGGTCAAGCGATTAATTGGTTTGGCGGGAATTAATCGGAGGATTAATCGGGGACCATAAATTACTAATAAAACTATTTTAAAACTTAATATATCCTATGAAAAAAAATACTATTTGAAAATTTAAAATTTTTAAATTTTGAAACTTTTGGTATAATATTTGGAAATTTGAATATTTAAAATTTTAAAATTTTGAAGTTTTGAAAATTTTGATGTAATATTTAAAATTTTGAAATTTTGAATTTTTTTCAAATCTTCCCGCCAAGGACCGTCGAGGACCGCCTAGCCTGAGTTTGACCGATATTGACCAATTTCCGTCAAGCACTCCTAATCGTAATCAGTTGCAGACCGCCTAGCGCCTAGGCGGCCGCCTAGGCCGATATTTACAACACTGATATATTGAATTTATTGTTCCGCATCATTGTTTGATTAAGATTCTGCATTAATTCAAACAACTGCATTGATACTCTGATAGATCCGAATTTAGGGACTTACAAGTGGTATCAGAGCCATAAAATCGAGTTAAGGCTGTTTTGGTATCAATTGCTTTCGAAACAATAATTTGTTTGTGGTGTTTTTGGGCTGTTTTGGGAAAAAGATTTTTTTTGTTCATCGTGTTCATCATTTTCTTAGTGTTTTTCACTAATTTTAGAGGATATTGCATTGGAGATTGTTTTTGGTAGTTTACCAAATTTGGAATTCACTGGATAAGGAAACCCGATCAAAACCTCGATTTCGGCTAGGTCTCAACGCTTTTGGCGGCTACTTGGTGTTTTCGGTAAAAAGATATCGGGTTCTCGGTTTGGAAGAGTTCTCCGCCAAGATATATCGTTTTTGGTAATTGTTTTCAGTCAAACAATTGACTTTCAGGGATTTCAGTCAAACTGGTTGACTTTCAAGGTTTTCGGCCAAAGGGCATTTATCTTGGTTTTCGGTCAAGATCAAATTGCACAATCATATTTTTACCGTTGGTAAATAATGAGCACTTACAATAGTTCAATCACCAAGGAGGTAAGTGAAACCTCATGCTCTCAGTCTTGTGAAGATAAAATAAATAAATATCGTGAGAAAAATGAATTATTAGTTAGAGAGGTTTTTTACCTTAAAAATGAAATTTATGAGATTAAGAAAGTCAATAAACCGCTTAAAGAAAAACTAGAAGCACAAACTAAAGATTTAAGCAGGATTAAAGAAGAATATAGCACCAAATGCATTCACTATTGTTTTGCCAAAGAGAAAATTGAAAACTTAACTGTTGAACTTGATGCATTAAAGGCTAATTTTAAGGGTGTTGATTTTAATTTTAAGAAATTCGATGTGTCAAGTGAGATAGTTGAGTCAATGATAGAAAAACGATTAACATGGAGAGACAAACGAGGTGAGGGTCTAGGGTATCATAGTGTACCACCTCCTTTCAATGATAACTATACTCCAACTACTGAAACGATAGACACAGAAAAATTTGTTCAACATGGTCAGCCTATTGTCACTATTTTAGTTAAGAATGAACAATCCGACAAAACTGATAATATTCAGGTGAACGATACTAATGTTTCTACTTCATGTGCAAAAAATGCAACAGTGCAAGATGGGTGCGAGAGATTCAAAGATAATTCTAGTTTTGATGAAAAATCTTCAAAAGCTAATAGTTTTAAGCCACATAAGGTTGTGAAACAATTTGTTAAATGTGCTTTTACTTGTGGAAATTCAGTTGGATAGGGACCAAGTTTTAAACGTACACCTTTTAAAAGAAAAACTAGTTTTAACTGTGGAATTCCTGTTCACATTGCCAAAAATTGTCCAAATCGTGCATATATTCCCTATTATGCTCAAGGTAGGAAAAACGTATCTCGAGGAAGATCTTTCAAGAGAAACTCCTCGAGATCACATGATGATGACTGGAATACTGCCAAGACCAAAAATCAGACTCTCAAGAAGAAAAAGTTAATGTCTGACAAGAGATCTGATTTGAGAAATAGTTCAATCAAACCAACATCGATAAGGTCAAAGTCATCTAGACGATCAGTCTCAAGCTCCAAAACAAGTACTGAAGCATCCATCTGGTTAAATAAGAAAATGGTTAAACCTAACTACAGATGGGTACTAAAAGTTTCCACTCCTAAATCACCTAAAAATTCTAAAATCTCATCATTTTCTGTGTTTGATAAATAGGAAATGACTTGGAAATGCGTATCATGCATAGATGGAAAAGGTAACCCAGTTTCAAAATAGATTGGGTTCCCAAAACCAGTTAATTTCGCACTCCATACCAGAGCAGTTATGGAGGAATATCATCAGACTTCGGTATGTTGATAGTGTCTGTTCCAGACACATGATAGGAGACATCTCTCATATGTATGACATTCAGAATTTTAATGGAGAGCATGTGTCCTTTATGGGAAAGGAAAATGAAAGATCACAAATGGGGATTACATAAATTGCTGAATTACGGTTTGAATTTTCTAACTCTTCTATTCTCTGTGATAATAATGCTGATTTTCAATCGTCCAAAAACCTAATTTTTAAAACCAAGCTCGTGCTTGTAGGATTTCTAAAGATGATACGTTTCGAAGACTGAAAATTATTTTTCATTTTTATTTAGTATTTCTTATTTTCCTTTATTTTGTTTTACTTTTAGAAAAGGAAATTTTGTGTCAATCTTTTGGGAAGTGATATGAGTTAGTGATAAAGGGCAAACGAAATACGTGTAATGGACTAAAGTTGAATTGTCTAAACATTGTGTTCAATGTGTTGGTAGGCATAAAGGATTAAGACTAATGGACTAGACAATGTGGATTCATTAAGAATTAGAAAACCTCATTTGGACTGACAATATGATGCTTGGATAGATTTAACAGTAAAATAGACAAGGAGGCCTCTAACATAAATTGAAGTTAACTATCATCTAGATCTGTGGCTCAACACTTCATTGGCGTATGGACTTTTGTCCTTAATTCTTGTATTGACAGGGGGTGATTAAGGGGTTCTGATAAATTGGGTTTGTTTAAAATTGTTATTCTTTCTTTCTTAGTCAGCCATATGTTGTCCCCTTTGTGTGATCGGAAGATCCGACCTGGGTCACAACATATGCACTCAGATGATGTTCACTAGTTTTAAGTTAATATGTTGTCTCTCACATATATCCTAGTCTATATGTTAGTCATATGTTGTGCCCTCTACGTGACCGGTAGATCCGACCTGGGACACAACATATGCATTACACAATGATTATTTACTCACCTAAAGTAAAGGATTCCGAAGAAATTTCCTTGATTACCGAGGTATGCCATGAAGTGGGGAACATGTTACAGTGTACTAACATAAATTGCACCCATAACTAAAGGTTGACTGGTAGATTTTACTGGCTAAATTTAAGTGGACAACAATATCCCTGGTCGTCGTTAGACAAAATAGTCTATCTAGGAATATTGTGGCTATATATCGTCACTCATGATCTATCCTGAAAAATGTCATTTGTGTTTAAGTGGATCACAATATCAATGATTGACCAGAGCTTTTCATGAACGTGTGTGTTGATAAACCTCATTAATTTGCTTCATAACGTTTGATCCCAAAAGCCTTGTTTTATTAGAATTTTTTTATTAATTTTTTTTATTTAAATTTGTACATATTTTCATTGTTATGCACAAATTTATGGGGAGAAATAATAAAATAAAAAAATTTAGAAAAAATGAAGGGCCAATATATATATATGGTTTGGGCTAGGCATCAATGTATGGATGAGTTAGGGAATTTGTCAATGTATTTTGGAGTTGTTTTATGTATGCTTAATGTTTTCGGTGTAGGAAAGTTTTTGGTTAAGGTGTGACCGAAAACCAGTTTTCGGTCTGCCAACCGAAAACTGTTTGCGGTCCTAGTAAGTACTTTTATCAGTTTTCAGCCCTGAGTTGTATCAGACGATTTCAAGTGATTAATCATATGCAAGCTCAGTTTCATTCATCTTCTACTCCATTTCTTCTTTGTTTTCTTATGCTTGATTGATCATTGGTGAAGATCCTTCCATCAAGGACCTTACAAGTAGTATTAGAGTTTGGTTGTATTAATCAATTTTTTTTCAGATCTGGAGCTTATTTGATCTTATTTTGAAGATATTTTTGCGTTTTTGGATAGATCTTGGAAAAATAAGGGGGGTTTGTTCTTTGAGTTTTTCATAAAAACGAGTTTTTGATCGAGTTTTGGAGCAAAAAGGAGCAAAAAACGTTGTTTTTCGTCGTAACCTGCGATTTCCGAGGTTCTCGGTCACGTTTTTGTCGGAGTTCTCGGCCGGAGTTTTCGGTCCGAGGTTCGCACGTGTTCGGTCTGGTGGGTTTGCGGTGCACGTGTTCGATTCACACGTTTTCGGTCTCGGTCAGCAGCGGTAGTGCTCCTCGCTTCCTCACATCGCACCAGCCTCGGTCTCGCATGCAGCAGCAGCGTCCAATAAAAATAGAAACGAAGTTGGAGGTGCAGGGGATCGAACCCTGGTCTCCTCCCAACTAATCCAAGTGCCCTTCCAACTACTCTAGCAACCCTGATGTTCTTTCTTCTCCCGTTTTTAATTCTTAGAGACTCCCTTCTCGGTTATTAATTTCGCAAATTGACATTTTTAACCCAAAAATTCAAAATTTTATTTTTAAAATCCTTTTTCAACCCAAAAATTTTAGTTTTTATTTTTTTGATTTTATTTTTAACTTTTGACCTTAAATTTTGCCTTTGAACTTTAAAGTTTGACATTTGACTTTAAACTTTGACTTTTTCTTTTAATTTTCAAAATTTCAAATTTAGCTTTTCGGTTTGACTTTTAAGTTTGACTTTTGAGTTTGACCTTTTAAATTTGTCTTTTAAGGTTGACTTTTAAGTTTTTAGTCAAAGGGGATATTTTTTTTTAAAAGAAATGAGTTCCTCATCCATTTCGGTAAATGAAGTTTCATGTACTCCATCTTGTGAAGCTACGATTAAATTTGTTCGCGAACAAATTGATTTGCTAATAAGGGAAAATGAGGACCTGAAATATGAACGATATACCCTTAGGAAAGGTCAGAAACCTCTGAAAGCTCAATTAGAAGCCAAAATCAAGGATTTCCGTAAGCTCCAAGAAGATTACAGCAACAAGTGTGAAAATTATGATCACGTTAAGAAAAGAATTGTTGTTGTAACTGAAGAACTTGACACTTTGAAAATTAAGTGTGGAAAAACAGATGTTAGTTTTAAAAATTATACTATGTCAAGTAAGACAGTCGAGTCCTTAGTTGAAAAACAATTGAGTTTTAAAGATAATCAAACCAAGGGTCTAGGGTATGAAGGTGTCCCTCCTCCCTATAATCACAACTACACTGCAAAACCTTTGACTCAGGATGAGATTGACCGAGAACCATTTATGGTATACGGTAAACCAGCTGTTGAACAGGCAACTGAGGGTGTTGAGCTGAACGATACTAATGCTTCTACTTCATGTGTAGGTAAAGTACCAGAGGATGAGAACAAGGAGAACACCATTGAATAAACCAACATCTCCTTGAACTCTGAATCTGTTGCTTCTAACTCAGTTACTCCTAATCAACATGCTGTTGAGAAATACAGGCCACCAAAATAAGCGAAACTGACGGCTTGTTGCAAGTGTGCATGTGGGAACAACCTGAGACAAGGCATGGACACGCCACCAGGGGCAGGAAGAAACAACTTCCCAGTGAAGAAAAAGACATGTTTTCACTGTGGAACACCTGGAAACATTGCCTGAAACTGTCCAAATTGTGCATACGTTGCCTACTACGCACAAGGATGGCAGAATGTGCCAAGAGGGAGATTTTCCAAAAGAAACTTCTCAAGGTCACGTTCAGAAAATGGTGATTGGAATGCGCAGAAGGGCAAGAATCAAAATACGAAGGCCAAGAATCAAACCCACAAGGCCAAGAATCTGAATCCCAAGGGCAAGAAGGGAATGCCAGCTAAGAAGCCCAATCCAAGAGATGCTCTCGTGAAGCCAAAATCAAAGTCATCTCAACGGCCGACATCAAGTTCAAAATCAAGTGTCGAGGCACCCAACCGCTCAAAAAAGAAATGGGTTAAACCCAACTACAAATGGGTACAAAGGTTCAGTCTCTCAAATCTCCTAATGACTCTAATATTTCTACATCTTCTGTTTGTGATAAGTAGGATATGTCACGGGAGAGAGTATCGTGCAAGGATGAAAAAGGTCGACCAAGTTTCAAAATGGACTGGGTTCCAAAGACCAATTGATCCCGCTCTGTGTCGGAACAGCTATGGAGGCATATCATCAGACTTCAGTTTATTGGTAGTGGTTGTTCCTAGCACATGATAGGAGGCGTCTCTCGACTGTACAACATTCAAACCTTTGTTTGAGAGTATGTGTCGTTTTGAATGAATTGAGGAAAAGAAGAGATCACAAATGGGGTTAGTGCTTAATGACATGAAGAATTTTCGGATATGTTCTGAGATTATGCGTGTTGTTCTCAGACCTTGTGGATGCAAATTCAATCGGTGAATTACGGTTTGCGTTTTCTTCTCTATACTCCTGAGTTTATGTAACATCCTGAAATATCAAGAGTAGAGTTGAAGGGCTAAAAGAGTAAATTGGGAAAGAACGACTCGGCGAGTCCATGGGTGGACTCGGCGAGTAGAGTCGCAACTTGGTCGCGTGTTAAGTAGCCGACTCGGCGAGCCAGTAAGATGGACTCGGTGAGTAGGCGCTGAGTGGAGAAAACCCTAATTCTCGGGGTTGAGCCCTATATAAAGAACATTATGTTTCCTCCCCAGCCTCCTTATCATCCCTTGAGTTCCAGAAACCCTAATTTCATGGAGAAACCCCATTATTGAGCAAATTGGAGCTTGGAGAGGTGGTTGTTGAAGAGATCTTGAAGAAGAAGAGGCTTGGATCAAAGGGCTTTGCAAGGATTCAGGATAATCTTCTCTTGAGCTTCCTTTTGAGGTATCATTCCATTGTTTGAGCTGCTATTGTCTAGATTTTTCATTTTGGGGGTGTTAGAGATCATATCTTTTGGTGTTTTGGAGTTTAGAGGTTAGATCTGAGGTTGCTACCTCAGATCTGGAATGGAGAAGGGTTGGAATGCCTGAAAGTCCCTGTGTTTGAGTGTGTAGTGAAGCTACCATGTCCCAAACCCTAGCCCTAAAGTGTAAAAGGCCTAGATCTCTTTGGATTCACGTAAAGTTTTCCACTTTACGTGATGGATGGATTGTAGGAGGCTAGATCTATGTTTTGGATCAATTGCATGGCCTGGAGCGCTTCTGTATGGATTCAGACCGGTGGTACTCAGCGAGTCACATGGGTGGACTCGACGAGTTTCTTGAAGATAGGATGGAACTCAACGAGTTGGAAGAACAACTCTGCGAGTTGGATGAAGATGGCCTGGAACTCGGTGAGTTGTATGAACAACTCGGCGAGTAGGTTGAAGATAGCCTTGGACTCGGTGAGTCTTGTCGAAGAGTCCCAATATTTCCTGGTCTAGTCGAGAATCAGTGAGTCAAGGGATGAGTCGGTGAGTTGTGTGCGAGTGGACTCAGAGTTGTTGGACTCGGCGAGTCTCAGGGTGGCTCGGCGAATTAGGTCGCAGATTAAGGGAAGTTCTGAGCTTGGGGACTCGGCGAGTCATCAGGTTGACTCGGCGAGTAGAGTCAGTCAGGGGTTGACTTTGACCTTGTCTTTGACCAAGGGTTGACCAGTGGTTTCCAAGGGCATTTTGGTAATTGTTGGTTATTGTTTTGAGTTCAGTGCCTTGGTGGTTGTCCAGTGGTGGAGATCGTATCAGTGATCGGAGCAGCTTGGGTTATCTGTTCAGTCGACAGTATCAAGGTGAGTTATCCTCACTATATCAACAGGGTCTAAGGCACCAAGGTCGACCCTTATCGGATTGAGATCCGGGTAGTTGTTGTTATGTTGTTGCTGTGATATGTTTACATCCTGAGAGCTAGGATGGTATATGTTAGAGACCTAATTAAGATCGGTATCCTGAGAGATAGGGAGATGCTATGCTAGTGACCTGTTAGGTCGATATCCTGGTTAGGATGATGATATGTTATGTGATTTGTTTGATCTGCTTGTTGACTGTGAATTGCTATATGATTGTATGTATATGTGCACATGGTTGTTTGGACTGGAGTTGGGTTGAGGGGGTCCTGCTTTGTGCTGTAGGCCAAGATACCCAGGGCGGACCGGTTGTTCCGAAGGCCCAGCGAGTGGTCCGGATAGGCTGTAGGCCCCAAGAGGGCGGACCAGACGTGCCGAGGCTCGGAGAGTGGACCAGGCCGACTGAAGGCCCAATGCGGGCGGACCAGTTATACTGTAGACTCAGAGAGTGGACCAGGTGGATTGAAGGCCCGGGAGCGGGCGGACCAATCACACTGTAGACTCGATGTATGTGGATAGACTCAGAGGGTGGACCAGGTGGACTGTAGGCCGGTGCGGCGGACCAGTCACACAGTAGACCCGAAGTGCATGGCTGTTCTGTGATTAGATATATTGTGGCATGTTATGCGTGTATGGTATAAGTGGTTGGTGTTTTGGGGATATCTCACTACGCTTTCGGGCTTACAGTTGTGGTTTTATGTTTTTCAGGTTCTTCAGGAGACCGTGGCAAGGCGAAGGCATGATCGTACCGCTCCTCATGATTTTTTAGTAATGTTATTCGGGGAATACATTAAATGTTTTGTATTGAAAACCTTTTTGTAAAGATTTAATGGAATCGAGCTGTTTTTGAAAAATTTAAAATTGGTTGTATTTTTCGGTCGTTACAAGTTGGTATCAGAGCCTTGGTTTGAGTGAATTGGAGGAACATTCGTGTGACTCTAGTCTCAAATCGAGGAGAGTTTTCAAAAGAGTATTTAAAATGGTTTCCAAAATGAGTAAGGGAGGACGCGGAGGTACGATCAGCCGGAGCCAGTAAGTAACCCCAAAATACCATGCATGTTATTTGTTTTTTTGAGCTTTGATAGAACAGCATGCTAGTGATAGGCTAGGGATCTTCAGGATTTCATGATACTGTTGCCTGATTTGTGATGCCTGTAGCCTAGGGTTCCTTATGGGAGATTTTCAGTGTTCCTCTAGTGGGGAGGGTTGAGCGTTATTATGCATGTTTCTCTAGGGTGTTGTGGTAGTACTTCATACAAATATGGGTAGGTGTGGAAGGTAGTATGGGCCCGTACTACTGAAAGCATAGGACCCATACGCGTATCATGGAAACCATGATCTCTAGGGTTGGGTTGAGAGAGTTGGATCCCAGGATAGTGGGAAGAGTCTGAGATTTTGTGTGGTGTTTTTCAGTATGGAGATTCCAAGGCATGATGAGAGTGGATCCGGATTAGGATCGGGAGCAGGAGAGAGAGTTCCGGGCGGATCGGTACCGCCCGAGGTTATCGGTCAGATGAGCACATGCGAGTTGGATGCGAGGATTCGTGAGATCATGCGTGATAAGATTGCCGAGTTGTTCTGGGCTGAGTTACCGGAGCTGTTTGGGTCGATCAAGACCGCCATGGTTGAGTATTTTGATGAGCGCTATGCGGCTCTCGCAGAGACGGCTGCCGCGGCGGCTACATCGGCTGTAGCGGCGGCAGGGGGAGGAGCTGGTCGGGGCTTTCAGTATCGGGACTTCGATAATACGAAGCCTCCCAACTTCGATGGAGTTCAGGACCCGATCGTCGCTATGAGATGGTTATCAGACGTGGAGGGGTGTTTCTTCACATGTTCATGCCCTGCTGATCAGAGGGTGAGGTGTGCTCTGAACCTGTTGAGGCTCGAGGCGAAGGATTGGTGGAGATTGACCACGGGGTCATATTCGGATGCACAGAGGGCTGCGGTTTCATGGGATCAGTTCAGGGAAATGTTCAGCACTCGTTATGTTCCGCAAGTTGAGAGGGAGAGATTGGCTCAGGAGTTCCTTGAGCTGAAGCAGGGTTCGGAGTCGATGACTGAGATCACCAGGATGTTCACTGAGAGGGCGATGTTTTGCCTAGAGTTCGCTTCGGAGCAGGCTCAGATGTCTCGATATCTGAGCATGCTCAAGAGGGACATCAGACAATTTGTGTCTGCGCAGAGGTGCGAGACCTTGTTGGAGTTGCAGGAGGCCGCTAGGCGGCGTGAGTTAGAGATTGAGTTGCAGTTGCGTGAGCTGAGATAGGCTCCGGTGCAGTCGCAGCCGGCACCGAAGCGGTCCAAGACCGTTGATGTTAGAGTGGGGGATCTGAGCAGCCACACTTGTGGGAAGTGTGGGAGGGGTCACACCGGAGTTTGTAGGTCCGGTGGTGCATGCCGCAAGTGCGGAAAGGAGGGGCACTATACGAGGGATTATCGGCAGTCAGCGCCGGTTTGGGATTTGAGGATTTGTTATCATTGTCATCAGATTGGACATTTGAGGGTCAACTGTCCACAACTTGCTGCAGGACCGGTGCAGGCTCCAGCACCGGCCACTTTAAGGATCACAGGTGGAGGTCAGGGTGGAGCGGAGCCCCCAAGGGCTCAGGGTCGTGCTTTCCAGCTTTCAGCAGAGGAGATCAGAGCAGTGCCGGATGCAGCTGCGGGTATGTTTCTTCCTTGATATCTTGTTATCTTATGATTATTGGGATATATTGTTTATATGCTGGTATCTTTGTGTGGTTTTCGATGCGGTATTCATCGTTTTTGAGAGTTTTGGGTTGGTTATGGGTTATTTTTTGGGAATTTCGTTGGTTATCATCCATGAGGGTTATTAGTGGAAACCTGGCATTGGGTTGAAGGCCGGGTAGCATCTGCTTTCTGAGGAGTGGTTAGATGTAGATTGAGTTTCTTTCGAGCGGGTTAATCGGTGTTGATGTGAGATCTCGTTAAGGTTGTTTATGCTTGTGGGAAGCAGTCCGTGTGTTATTGTTTTCTTTGTGTAGAGTTGTTCTGGGAGGTCGGTGATGGCGACTGGTGGTTGTTAATCAGTGCTACAAGTGGGGGAGAATTGGAGAATTCTCTGGGAGATCGATGAGTATTTGAGGGTGCTTAGCTGTTGGGATTCAGCAGTGTTCTGTCAGTCCAGAGTATAGGCTGATAGGAGCAAGTGTCGGGCATGCGGGGCGGGATACAGACCTAGGGCATTTGATTGTGGAGGGTCTGGGAGCAGGCCGGGATCGAGCATGTGCAATTGAGACAGAGTTCGGAACCCTTAAAGGGCTAGAACATTACGCATAGGAGGATTTCCGGGAGTGATAGCTCGGAATGATGAATGCTAGTTGAGCGGTCCGGATAGACTGAAGGCCGGTAGGCGTACCAGTCAGGCCGAAGGCTCGGAGAACGGTCCAGCCAAACTGAAGGCACTAAGAACGGTCCAGATTGGCTGAAGGTTCTGAGAGTGGTCTAGATTGGCTGAAGGCCTGGTGAGGCGGTCCAGTCATGCTGAAGACTCTGTAGGTATTGTTGGATCGGTTCGAGGATATGGATTGTGTATGTTGCAGTGTGATTGCATTAGAAGGTCTGGCCCCGGGTAGTGATCTTGATTAGTTGAGATAGTGCATGGGCTCGAGAGTCCCTGCGATGAGATTCAAAGTATGTGTGTTGGATGGATAGCGGATACGCTATAAAAGGGTGGTGTAGCGTTGGGCGAGCACCGTGACACTTGTCGGAGTGACAATGTGGCCAAGTGGATTCCTTGGTAAAGGAAAAGAGAGAGGTGTGTAACTCCGAGAGGGAGTGTAAGTTCACGGAAGTGAAAGCGGCAGATCAGAGTTATGATTAGAGTAATTCGAGTATGGTTACTGAGCAGCGTGTTTGCGGCAGTGGAATAGAAGCTCATCCGGTTTGGGATGTCTACTGAGATCGCGGAGGGAATTCCGCAGGTGTGGAGCCAAGAGGCTCGGAAGGGATGCAGGGAGGGAGTCTTGGGCTCTCAGTGTGATTCTGCTCAGGGTATCGAGTATGTATTAGTGGTTCATCCTGGGGGATGTTTGAGGATATCATCAGTGTATCGGGTTTTCCCAACCGGAGGGTGCTAGAGTTAGTTCAGCATGTGTATGTGATTGCAAGAGGAGAACTCGTGGGAGTTGCTCTGAGATTGAAGAATGGGTCTTTCCGTCGTCATGGAATGGATAGAGTGGGATTCGGATCGGGGATTTGATGGTTCATGGTTTTCTAGCCCATATGGGTCGAGTGATTGTTGAGATTCGGAGCAGTGATGCATCACGGGTAATTCTCGGTTGTTGAGTGTGATTATCAAAGGGTACAGCCGGTGCCCGGCTCGAGACGATGGTCAGGACACCGTAAGGAAGGAGAAAACGAGTTTCTGATTCTATGGTTGTGTTTTGAGAAACCTGGTTGGATTAATGCCAGGTGGTGCATGTCAGGAGTATTTCTAAGAGTTGTGTTGCCGTAGGCTTCGAGGACGAAGCCTAATTTAAGTGGGGGAGAATTGTAACATCCCGAAATATCAAGAGTAGAGTTGAAGGGCTAAAAGAGTACATTGGGAAAGAACGACTCAGCGAGTCCATGGGTGGACTCGGTGAGTAGAGTCGCGACTTGGTCGCGTGTTAAGTAGCCGACTCGGCGAGCCAGTAAGATGGACTCGGCGAGTAGGCGCTGAGTGGAGAAAACCCTAATTCTCGGGGTTGAGCCCTATATAAAGAACATTATGTTTCCTCCCCATCCTCCTTATCATCCCTTGAGTTCCAGAAACCCTAATTTCATGGAGAAACCCCATTGTTGAGCAAATTGGAGCTTGGAGAGGTGGTTGTTGAAGAGATCTTGAAGAAGAAGAGGCTTGGATCAAAGGGCTTTGCAAGGATTCGGGATAATCTTCTCTTGGAGCTTCCTTTTGAGCAATCATTCCATTGTTTGAGCTGCTATTGTCTAGATTCTTCATTTTGGGGGTGTTAGAGATCATATCTTTTGGTGTTTTGGAGTTTAGAGGTTAGATCTGAGGTTGCTACCTCAGATCTGGAATGGAGAAGGGTTGGAATGCCTGAAAGTCCCTGTGTTTGAGTGTGTAGTGAAGCTACCATGTCCCAAACCCTAGCCCTAAAGTGTAAAAGACCTAGATCTCTTTGGATTCACGTAAAGTTTTCCACTTTACGTGATGGATGGATTGTAGGAGGCTAGATCTATGTTTTGGATCAATTGCATGGCCTGGAGCGCTTCTGTATGGATTCAGACCTGTGGTACTCGGCGAGTCACATGGGTGGACTCGACGAGTTTCTTGAAGATAGGATGGAACTCAACGAGTTGGAAGAACAACTCTGCGAGTTGGATGAAGATGGCCTGGAACTCGGTGAGTTGTATGAACAACTCGGCGAGTAGGTTGAAGATAGCCTTGGACTCGGTGAGTCTTGTCGAAGAGTCCCAGTATTTCCTGGTCTAGTCGAGAATCAGTGAGTCAAGGGATGAGTCGGTGAGTTGTGTGCGAGTGGACTCAGAGTTGTTGGACTCGGCGAGTCTCAGGGTGGCTCGGCGAATTAGGTCGCAGATTAAGGGAAGTTCTGAGCTTGGGGACTCGGCGAGTCATCAGGTTGACTCGGCGAGTAGAGTCAGTCAGGGGTTGACTTTGACCTTGTCTTTGACCAAGGGTTGACCAGTGGTTTCCAAGGGCATTTTGGTAATTGTTGGTTATTGTTTTGAGTTCAGTGCCTTGGTGGTTGTCCAGTGGTGGAGATCGTATCAGTGATCGGAGCAGCTTGGGTTATCTGTTCAGTCGACAGTATCAAGGTGAGTTATCCTCACTATATCAACAGGGTCTAAGGCACCAAGGTCGACCCTTATCGGATTGAGATCCGGGTAGTTGTTGTTATGTTGTTGTTGTGATATGTTTGCATCCTGAGAGCTAGGATGGTATATGTTAGAGACCTAATTGAGATTGGTATCCTGAGAGATAGGGAGATGCTATGCTAGTGACCTGTTAGGTCAGTATCCTAGTTAGGATGATGATATGTTATGTGATTTGTTTGATCTGCTTGTTGACTGTGAATTGCTATATGATTGTATGTATATGTGCACATGGTTGTTTGGACTGGAGTTGGGTTGAGGGGGTCCTGCTTTGTGCTGTAGGCCAAGATACCCAGGGCGGACCGGTTGTTCCGAAGGCCCAACGAGTGGTCCGGATAGGCTGTAGGCCCCAAGAGGGCGGACCAGACGTGCCGAGGCTCGGAGAGTGGACCAGGCCGACTGAAGGCCCAATGCGGGCGGACCAGTTATACTGTAGACTCAGAGAGTGGACCAGGTGGATTGAAGGCCCGGGAGTGGGCGGACCAATCACACTGCAGACTCGATGTATGTGGATATACTCATAGGGTCGACCAGGTGGACTGTAGGCCGGTGCGGTGGACCAGTCACACAGTAGACCCGAAGTGCATGGTTGTTCTGTGATCAGATATGTTGTGGCATGTTATGCGTGTATGGTATAAGTGGTTGGTATTTTGGGGATATCTCACTAAGCTTTCGGGCTTACAGTTGTGGTTTTATGTTTTTCAGGTTCTTCAAGAGACCGTGGCAAGGCGAAGGCGTGATCGTACCGCTCCTCATGATTTTGTAGTAATGTGATTCTGGGAATACGTTAAATGTTTTGTATTGAAAACCTTTTTGTAAAGATTTAATAGAATCGAGCTGTTTTTGAAAAATTTAAAATTGGTTGTATTTTTCGGTCGTTACAGTTTATCTTACTCTGATTCGTTTTAAAGACAATTTTTCATTTTCATTGTAGTTTTTTTTGTAAGTATTATTGGAAAGTGATATCAAGGAAGTGATAACGGACAGTCTAAAATATGTGTAAAGGATTGGATATGAATTGTCTAGACTTTGTGTTCAATTAGCTGGTATGCACGAAGGATTTGACGGTGTGGATTTAGTTCGGATTGTTTGGACTGACCATACGATGCTCGGGTAGATTGAGCAAATAGATAAACATGGGAACCCATCGGATACACTAAATTAATACACATCTAGAACAGTGGTTCAACTTTTCTTTGATGTACGGACTTATGTCCTTAGTTTTGGTTCTGATAGGGTGACTGGGGGGTTCTGATAAAGTAGGTCTGTAGGAAATTATTTTCTTGCTTTCTATCTGTCATTCATATGTTGCTTCCTCTGCGTGATTGGAAAAGATCTGACCTGGAATGCAACATATGCAACTCTATTTCTATGCACCTCCTTATCTATCAAATTCTTTCTATCTGTTAGTCATATGATGTATCCTATGCATGATTGAAATGATCCGACATGGAACACAACATATGCAATATTCTACCTTTCAATCCCTCTATCCTAGTTAGCCATATGTTGTCCCCTCTGCGTGATTGAAATATATCCGACCTGGGACACAACATATGCACCTATTTCTAAATCTAACTTCCTCCTTAATAATTGTTTACTCACCTAAAGTAAAGAGTCCTTAGGAAGTTCTTGATAACCAGGGTATATCGGGAAATAGGGAACACGTTCTAGTGCAACTAAGGAGGTGTTTAGGTGGACAACAATACTCTTGTTCGTCGTCAGATAAATGGTCCTTAGGAATTTTTATCTAGTAACTTAGGATCAAACTGTCTTGTCACTGATAACATTCCAAAATCTGTCACAATTTTTTGAGCTTAAGTGAACCACAATACTGGCGATCGACCAAATCTATTCATGAAAGGAGAGGTAGTGATAAATGGAAAATGATTTTCTAACAACTTTGATCCCATTTCACAAAAGGTTAATCAATTTCAAGATAGATGATTAAATTTAGTTTGAATTAAAATTTTAGTCTTTTTTTATTTTATTTTATTTTCATTTTTTAGGATTGATAAAGTTTAGAAAATGTTTTTATTTTATTTCTTTTTTAGTCTTTAAATTTTTAGGATTGGTAAATTTAGAAAATTTTATCTCATGTTATTTTATTTTATTTTATTTTGAAATTAATCCTCAAAATGATTTGTTTTTGAAGTTCTTGAGTTTTGGGCTTAAGGCTAAGTGAAAACGGGATCAGCCCATGGGTGAAAAACCGGGTTTGGGTCAGGTATATAAGGAAAAAGGGGACCCCGAAATCAGTTCTTCCCCTCTTTTCTTTCTCTCTGACCAAAAACCTCATGTGGTTCTCTCAAACCCTCGAAAATTTTTCGTGTTATCTTCTCAAATCAACCTGTTTTTCTTGAAGGTATGAAGATTCCGACCATGCTCATGTAATTTTTATCGAGAATCGACCGTGAAATCGTGGCAAAATCATGAAAATATGAACTGTCGGCAAGTTTTCGGTCGAAGCTGTTTTCGGTTCATCGGCTTACCGGCATTCAGTCAAGCCGAGCCGTTCTCGATCAAGCTGGCTCAGACGGCTTTCTGTCGAAGCGGTGTTCGGTCAAACCGGCTCATTTGAGCCATTTTCGGTTCTAATTGGCTTTCGGTCCTCATTGTGTTCGGTCCATGAGTTTTCGGTCTGACTGTCTTGACCGAAAACCCATATTTTGTCCAATAAAATTCAATTTAAATTGCCAATTTTAATGGATTTAATTGAGAAAATAATTTTAATTTGTTATAATCAAATGTTTTCTCACCTGGCTTGTTTTGTGCAGATAAAATGGCAAGTCTCAAAGTTGCAGAAAGTCACAATGTGTCTATTCTTCTTGATGATCCTCCTGTAGCACACAACGAGTTTAAATGAATGATGTACAGGCTAAGGGAGTGTTGCATTTCAACTGCACTTACATGTAATCCTGTCATTTATTTGAATCTGATCAACGAATTTTGGAGATCTGCAAGTTTCAAGACTGGAGACAATGGATCAGTGAGGATTGAAGCTTCCATCAGGGGATGCAAAGTTATTATCTTTAAGCAATTCATTAGAGATATCTTGAAGATTGATGATCAAGCTGCTTACCCGACTGACATTGATCTAAGAACTGTTGATGAGTATCTCGAGAAGATGGGATATGAGGGAGTCTTTCCACCAACCCTAAAGAAGCTGTCACCTCCTTACTGGAGGTTTCTAGCCCATGTTTTTGTCAACTGTATATCTGGGAGAAAGGGTGGTTCAGACGAAATATCCTCGAGAAATACTCAGGCGATCGTTGCATTGGCTGCCGGGATTAACTTCAACTTTTAAAGGTTCATTTTGGAGGAGATGGTTTCTAACGCTAACAAGAAGTCAAAGGATCAATTCCTGCTCTATCCAAGATTTATTCAAATCTTCATCAACAACCTATTTCCCGATCTGTTCAAGACAAGAGAAATACTTGACATGAAAGCTTTTGGACCAAACACTGTGATCCTAATCAAGCAGAAACGTAAAGGGAAAATCATGTTTCATGGGAGGTATCCTCTCGTGAAATTTGGAAAGTTTACAGAGCTGGCAGACTCCTCAGAATCCCATGGGTCATCTGAATAAATGTCAGTTGATCAAGCATCGTCTGAGCATGTAGATGTGAATGACGATGTTATCATAGTTTCAGACTATGAGGTTCAGAATGTTACTCCGTCCACCATGGTTGCTGAAGAGCATGATCTCACAACGTGGCAGTTCAGAGTGACTTCAGTGAGGGAACCGAGACTGAAGGAGGAGAAGAAGAGGAGTATGAGAATCTTGATTTGTCCGGTTACAACAAAGATGATATTTCAATGCAATTCACTGGACTTGATCACCCTTTGCCAAATGAAGACCTCGATGACTTCCTCAATGATATCGATGATGGTGCCAATTTAACACCAAAGACAAGGGAGAAAGCTGACAATTGAGAAGCAGAGCCTCCAGTTACAGTTCAAGCAGCTGATTCTTCATCTCATATGGACACATCATCAGGGATTCCTCCCCTTGATAATGCGGTTCCTACATCCGAGCCAATCACAAGTGATACCCAGTTCGACCTGACATCCCAGTCCCCGATGAAAAGATGCAGAATTGATCCAAGGGTGAGACTAGTTTTTCCTGACCCAATTCAGACCACAGAGACTCCTCCATCTACAACATTTGCTCCTAGGCCTGGCAATCGTGTCGTGTTTGGGATGGCGTGTCGCGGGTTGGCGGGTCAAAATATGCCAACCCAAACACGACCCATTTAAATATACAGGTCACGAGTTGGCGGGTCACGGGTTGGCGGGTTTGGAACATAAAACTATATATGACCCACCAACCCATTTATTTATACGGGTTCACAAGTTGGCGGGTTCGTGGGTCCGAATTTTAGATATTTAAGTCTTAAACATCCAAATGAAAATTAAAAACATTCATAGAAACATGTTACAGACTTAGCCTTATAGGTTACGACTTATGACCTAAGACCATCCACCACGAGTCATAATGTCAAAACAGTCAAATGGTCTATGAATAAATGGTATATATTATATAATACTTATTAAATATTAATACTTGATACATAAATACATTTAAAAATAAAACAATTTTTTCTATTAAGAATATAAACGGGTTGGTGGGTCAACCCGTTTATTTTTTGAGAAACCCATATATGACCCGTTTAATAAACGGGTTGGCGGGTTGGCGGGTTAGCAGGTTGAAAAACTCAACCCAAACCCATTTCTTTCGTGTTGTGTCGCGTGTCATGTCGAGCATTGACAGGCCTATTTGCTCCAACTTCATCCGTGCCCATTCAAGAAAATCCCAACTCTATCTTTGAAGTTGGCGGCTCATATGCTGGCCTGAGATTGTCTCCTCCAAGGCCTTATCATGATACTGTCTCTGAGAGACTAGCTATCCATTTGGCCCAGCCATCAAGTCCAACTCACTCCTCACGCGGAAAAGGAATATCAATTGAGGAAGATATATCTGGAGATGATGACGTCTCAGTGCCCGAGCTGAGAAAGGAGATTAGTGTGCTTAACCAGAAAAATATCGAGCTTTATATCAAGGTTGCAGACCTTCAAACTGAGAACGCCAAGCTCAATATTCAAGTTGCTGATCTTCTTGAAGATAAAGCTCAAAAAACAAAGCAGATCACCGATCTTCAGACACATTTTGGTTTGTTGACCGCCAGCTATTATGACTTGAAGAAGAAGCTGGAAGAAGAATTCAGTGACAAATTCAAATCATCCGTCACTGAGCCAAGAGTCTATCTTCCCAACCAAGACGCTCCCGTAGTTCCACCTCCCACAATAACAACCACAGTTGTCAATCGTTTTGACAAAGAACCAGCGCAGGCTCCAAGTGTCGTGGCATTAAAGCGTGCTAAGCTAGCCAAGTATGCTGAGAAGGGTCAATTTCTGTGCAAGAGGAGCTCGGATCAGAATGCTCCTGTGGATCAACAAAACATCACATTTACGGATTTTGGAGAAAATCACTTCAGAGACGTTTATGGTGATAGGTATGGGATCATCTCTTGGGGATTCCATGACCCTCTGAAAATGTGTATTGTGAGAAGGAAGAGTGGAAATACAGAATTATATAAAGATGCTCACGACTTCAATTCTTAGACCATGGCTGATCTTACGGAATTGTCTAAAGCTCCTTTTTCAAATCCAACAAATGAACCCAAGGCGACTCAGTTCAGGTTATTTTTGGAAGATCAAGTGGCAAAGGGCTTTCCCTCAATGAAGATTGCAGAGTCGATCATCAAGGTATACCCAAATGTCATAGATCCCAAAGCCAATCAGCAACTTCGGACGGTTATGTGGCCCGCTACTAATCAAGTAAAGCAGATTCTTATCCCTCAAGACCATCCAGATGGATCTTTACAATCCATGCAATACTGGGTGTTTGATGAAACTACAGCTTCTGCTGTCATCAAACTTAAAAATGGATGCATTCGTCTATATGAAAAGAGGGATTTGCTACAATTTGGAAAGTGGGACATTCATCAGCTTTCTATTCATCTTCGTCTTCTTCTCATTCTCTTCTATTTTGATCTGACATCATCCAATTGATTGGGATTCCACGCCATCAATTGGATCTGATTGATACACAAGCAGATTAGGGGACTTAGAAGTGGTATTAGAGCACAAACCGGTGTCAATAAATTGTGTTTACTCAATTTTCTGCTTCACAGCCGTGTTCTTGAAGTTTTTGGTCTTTTGAAGCTTGTTGTGTTCGAGTTTTGAAGATCAGATCACAGTTTGCATCATGTGGAATAGAGATCTGCTTGGGTTTTAGCCTTTTAATTGAAAAGTTAGTGTTTTTCGGTTCGATCTTCATCAACCGAACATGTATTTTCAATTGATTTCTGCTCAAATCTAAGCTGTTTGGAAGTTGTGTTTAAGGTTTCAAGTGTGTGGAAATCAAAATCGAATCGAAAATTTGAGTTTTTCCTTGAAAACTGTTAGTTTCGGTTCAATCTTCAGCAACCGAAAACTTTTCTTCAACCGAAAACCTTTGAATCTTCAGAAACCGAAAACTATTCTTCAACCGAAATTTCTTGAATCTTCATAAACCGAAAACCCTTGAATCTTCATAAACCAAAAACCCTTCATAAATCGAAAACTCTTGATCCTTCAGAAACCGAAAACCCTCATCATTCAGAAACCGAAAACCTATTTACTTTATCCTTTTATTTGTTTTTCAAATTAATTTTTTTTTAAATTTAAAAAAAATCAAAAAATCAAAAATCAAAAACAAAAAAAATGGAATCTCAAATCATGTCCGCTCACCATGAATTTGATCCGATTATGGGAACCACTTCTCGAATTCCATGATTGTTATCTGCGGAAGGATTTCCAGAATGGAAATATCGGATCGAGAAGTACATCAAAATGAAGGATTTCAAGATATGGCAAAGTATTCTTAGAGGACCAATCCGCATTACAACTACATTGGAAGATGGAACCATAATTGATAAGCAAGTTGAGAACTACACCGATGATGATTTCGAGAGAGTCGAGGAGCAGGAAAAGGCTCTTGCTACACTTAGCATGGCATTATCTCTAGAAATCGCTCAAGGTTTTCGTGAGTATACATCAGCAAAGGCCTTATGGGAAGCACTGATAGAAGTCTATGAAGGCAACGAAGACATGAAACAGAGTCGCCAAGACATGTTGCGACAAAAGTTCAATATGTTTAACTATGTATTGGGAGAAACACTTGAGAATCAGTTGCAAAGGTTTATCACACTCACCACAGAAATGAGCTCTGGTGGTGTGATGGTTACAAGTTTGGAGATCAACAAAAAGCTACTGAACTCTCTGCCAAAATCCCGGGATATGAATGTCTTAGTGATTAAGAAGACCAAAGATTTTAACCATTTGAGTTTGGCTGAAACGATGGCGATCATCAAGGCTTGTGATATCGATGATAAGCAAAGGGAGATTAACCATGTCAATTCATACTCCACAGCAAATCTTGGGATCCAAACCACCAACAACACTGCTTTCTCAAGCTTTTCTACTCCTCAAGCTCCTCAAGTTCATGTTACTCAAGTTCAACCCTATGTGACTCATTAGCCCACCTCATACATTACACCTCAAATGCAACACATTCAAGTTCCTCAACCTCAAACTTGAGCTCAACAAGTTGGTTCTAGTGTTGGTTCATCCACAACTGCACCAGTTCAATCTCATGGAATCAGTCCTCAAGTTTCATCTTTAAAAGAAAATGAAGAAAATCTGGCCCTCGCCACTAGTTTGCTAAACTGCTAGAACGCTTTTGTGGCCGGAGAACTCTCCCCATAACTCTCGTTTGCTGACCTAGACCAGATCCATCCTGAGGATGTGGAAGAGATGGACATTACATGGAAGATAGCTATGATGGTTTTCAGGGCAAATCAATTCTCCAAGAAAACAGGAAAGAACAATTGGAGTGTGAATTCCGACAAGAAAGTGGGATTCAATAAAGGAAAGCTGCGGTGTTACAACTGTCATGAGCCTAGGCATTTTGCAAGGGAATGTCCAAAGCCAGATCGAAGAGAGAATTCTTAAAGAACCATGGTGTCGGTGACCTTTGTCAACAAGGGATATTCTTCAAGCAATCATACTGCTAACTTGGCGATGGTGGATCAACCCTTTAATTGGGAAGACCAAGTTCAGGCTCTGAATATTTCAGGAGCTGAAAATGCACATCTTGCCCAGATCAAGAATGGTGTGGAAGAAGAAACAGAGAAAGATCCTAAAGAAGAGATGATGAATCTTCAGTTTGCATTCATGGTACAAACCACTCCAGAGCCTGCCAAACCCGAGGTTAGTGAATTTGGTTGCTCTGAGTCTTGTTTTAAAACTGTTAAATTTTTGCGAGACCAAATTGAATTAATCTAGAAAGAGAACGAGGACCTTAAATATGAGGGTTATACATTTAGGAAAAATCAAAAGCCTTTAAAGACACAATTAGAAACTAAAAAAAAGGATTTTAAGAAACTACAAGAGGATTCCAGCAACAAATGCGAGAACTATGATCATCTCAAAAGAAAATTTGTTGCTGTAACCGCTAAACTTGACACATTGAAAAATCGTCTTGAAAATGCTGAATTTATTTTTAACAAATTCGATGGGTCAAGTGAAATAGTTGCAAAAATAATATAAGGACAGATGCAATGGAAGGATATTACTCGTGGTAATCAAATAAAAGTAGGATTAGGATTTGAGAGTGTCCCCCTCCCGATCATAATTACACTGCTATTCCTTTATCTCAAGAAGAAATTGACAGAGAACCTTTCATGGTTTATGGGAAGTCAGCTTCTGAACAATCAACATGGTCTAATGATAAAATCTTGAATACTAACATTTCTACCTCAAGTGCAGATAAGTCAGTTGTTCAAGGGGAGCAAGAAGCTGAAAAGTCTGAGTTCAATAATTCTGTGTCCAAATTTGGTGTTGAATTTTGTGATGAATCTGTGTTAAATTCAAACACTAAAGTTTTTTGTTTCTGGTGGTGTGTTATTTCACATTGATAATTTTTGAAATGATGGTGTTGTTTCTGATAAAATTGCTAAATCTGATTTGAATGCTTCTACATCTTCCACGTTTGCTACACAATCTAGTGTTTGTTTTTGCAAATGTGAAAATGCTAGAAAAGATAATAAAAACCCGAAATGTGACAAGAGCAGTACTCAATCCAATGATAATAAACAAATCTGTTTCAATTGTGGTACTGCTGGTCAAATTGCCAGAAATTGTTTAAATCGGATGTTTGTGTTCCACATGTCAAAAAGGGGAGAGAATGAGTCTAGAGGACGATCTTTAATTAGAAAATCCTCCAGAACTCACTCTCGAGATGATGAATGGAGAACAAATCAAAACAAGAAAATGAAAAGTTATAAAAAGAACAAACAGGTTTTCAATAAATTCACAAATAGTTTGCCAAAATCGACCCAAGGTAAGCCAAAGTCGATTTCGTCAAAGAGTAGGTCTGGATCTTCAAAATATTCGAGTAGAAAATACATGCTCAAAGCAAGATGAAAAGAAAACTGTTTCAAAACCTAAATTTCAATGGATGCTAAAATTAAAATCTGATCAGTCATCATCCTCCTCTGTATCTATTGAAAAAGAAAAATTGAAAGATAAATCTGTGAAAGTTAAGGGTCAACCCAGGACTGTAATGACCTGGGTCCCCAAATCTAAATAATTCCGCTCATCGTGCAGGGACAGTTGCGTAGGAATGTCGTCAGACCCATGTATGTCTACAGCGGCTGCTCCAGGCACATGACTGGAGATATCTCCCAACTGCACGACATTCAGACATTTAATGGGGGATATGTCTCCTTCGCGGGCAGAGAAGGCAGAAAGATAACGCAAAAAGGAATGGTGTCCAACGGAGTGCTTAGTTTTGAGAATATCAATTATGCTCCTGTGCTGAAGCAGAGTCTACTGAGCGTCTCTCAATTCTGTGACCAGGGTTACTCAACACACTTCACCGATAAAGAATGTCTAATCTTAAAGTCGGGCATTGTCATCCCGGAGGAGTGGATTCTCGTAAAATAAAAGCGGCATGGGAATGCCAATATAATCGACATGAACAAAAATGTACCCGATGAAGTCACTTGTCTCTTTTCCAAAGTCTCAGAACAAAATGCAATGTTGTGGCATCGTCGACTTGGCCATGCAAATGCAAAGAATATGAATCGTCTTGCTAAGAACGATATGGTCCGTGGTCTGCCTGTCATAGATTTTATTACTTTTGAAAAATGTGTTTCCTATGCTCAAGGCAAACATCATTGGAAACCACATCTGCCAAAGCAGGTCAACTCCATCAATCAGGTGCTCCAATTGTTGCATATGGACTTGTTTGGTACGGTCAACGTCCTCAGAATCAATCGAAATTCGTATTGTCTCGTTTGTGATAGACGATTTCTCTCGTTTCACGTGGGTCTTCTTTCTGTCCAACAAAGCTGGATCGCTGATCTTATCAAGAAGTTCATTGTGATGATCGAGAACCAAACCAACAACCAAGTGAAAGCGTTTCGTACAGACAATGGAATAGAGTTCAAGAATGCTGTTCTTGATCATTTTTGCATTGAGAAAGGGATCGTGCATCAATTTAGCTCTGTTCGGACACCACAACAGAACCGTGTTGCTGAGCGGAGGAATCAGACATTACAAGACGCCTCAAGGATGATGCTTTGTGATTCTAAACTTCCAGTTTTCTTTTGGGCGGAGGCGATCAACACAGCTTGTTACGTTCAAAATCGTGTCCTGATCAATAAAACCCAGATGACAACACCGTATGAAATTATCTATGGACACAAGCGATTTGTCAGCCATTTCCGAGTATTTTGCTACCCTTGCACCCTTCTACACTTGGAATCCTACCCAAAGTTCAATGCCAAAGCTGATGATTGTTATTTTGTCGGATACGCTGCTCATACTGCTTACCGGGTTTACAATAAGAAGACGAAGCAAATCGTGGAGTCTTTCGATGTTCCCTGGCTTGAAGAGAATGAGACAGATGCTAGGGTGGGTCCTGATTGTCTATTTGACTACACATCTCTATTCAAACCCTTTAGTGTGTTGTCTGACAAACAAGTTGGGTCTACCTCTGGCTCGAAGACTATTATTGAAGACAAAGATGAAGAGGTTGTCTACAGACCGCCATTGGTTTCTGCTATTGATCCCCCGATGGTGTCATCTGTTCCAATCACTTCTCCAAAGTCCTCTCCACATCAATCTGCTCCAGATGTTGATGCTACTCCTCTAACTCCAGTTGAAAGAGAGTTCATGAACCAAGATGCTTCCGTTGTCACTCAAAATCTAATGGAACTTCTCTTTCCTGAACAGATCGTAGATGAGTTTGTAGCAAATTTACCGCACGAAGCTGGTACATCTACCGTGGATTCTTCAGCACATGACGAAGCTATTAATATTCATAATCTTCCCGTCTCATTCAATGACATCATTCACGAAATCCCCTCTCGCATACAACGCGATCATCCGATAGAAAACGTCATTGGCCAGCTGGGCGACGGAGTTCAAACAAGAAGTTAGAGTGGAGACGTCAACACATGTCTCTATTCTTGCTTCATTTCTCAAATAGAGCCCAAGAACGTCAAATGGATTTGAATGAGCCCAGTTGGGTAGATGCCATGCATGAAGAGCTCAATCAATTCGAAAGGCTCGGGGTTTGGAAGCTGGTTGAGCTGCCTAAAGGCAAGAAATCTCTCGACCCTAGATGGATGTTTTCGGAACAAGCAAGATAATTTGGGTGTCATTGTCCGTAAGAAGGCGATATTAGTAGTCCGTGGGTTCAGGAAAATTGAGGGTCTTTATTATACAGAAGTCTATACTCCGGTGGCGCGCTTGGAGGCCATTTGTATCTTCCTCGCTTACGCTTCCCACATGAACTTCACCGTATATCAAATGGATGTCAAGACAGCTTTCCTGTACGGCAAGGTGAAGGAGGAGATTTATGTTGACCAACCTCTTGGGTTTGTTAACTCAAAACTTCCTAACCATGTCTACAAGTTAGACAAGGCTTTGTGTGGGCTGCATCAAGCTCCAAGAGCCTGGTATGCTACCCTCACACAGCACTTGCTTGATCATGGCTATTCCCGCGACACTATCGATCAGACTCTATTCATCAGATCGTGGTGGCTGAAGACATTTTTGAGTCTACTGCTAAGGAATACACTTTCATGGTTGTTGATACTATTGACAAGGAGATGTGGAATGGAGCTATGGGAAGGTCAGACGTGCTGGTGGTTAATAAAGACTGTATCATGCTAGCCCCAAACCAAGGGGGAGATTGAAGGGCCTATATATATATATATATATATATATATATATATATATATATATATATATATATATATATATATATATATATGGTTTGGGCTAGGCATCAATGTATGGATGAGTTAGGGCATTTGTCAACGTATTTTGGAGTTGTTTTGTGTATGCTTAATGTTTTCGGTCTAGGAAAGTTTTTGGTCAAGGTGTGACCGAAAACTGTTTTCGGTCCTAGTAGGTATATATAGGTGTCAGGTTGTCAGAGTTAAACACAGTTGTACTTTCATCAGTTTTCGGCCCTGAGTTGTATCATACGATTTCAAGTGATTAATCATATGCAAGCTCAGTTTCATTCATCTTCTACTCCATTTCTTCTTTGTTTTCTTATGCTTGATTGATCATTGGTGAAGATCCTTCCATCAAGAACCTTACAAAAATAATTAATAAAAATTACTAATAAAATAAAAAATAATAAAAATTGTGTTTAATTTTATTTTATCTTTGTTTTGGTTTTTGAAACGTAAAAGCGAAAGAAATCCTTTTATTAAAATTGGGTTATTTTCTTTGGGCCGAAATCGTTTAGGTGGGCCATCTGGGCTGTCATTTCGGTAATATATATTGTGTGTTTTCGGTTGATTAGGGTTTCTCACCGGAAAAACCCCAAACAGCCGCCGTCGTTTTCTCTCTTCTTTCTTCGAGTTTTCTGCTAAAACCTACTCAGTCGTTGCTTTTGTTGCAAATTGTTCGGTGAATTAGGTATTTTTTGGTTCTCCGATCATGGCAATGGCATTTAAGTTGTTTTTGGTGTACTTGGTTTCATAGATTTGCAGGTTTTCGAGTGGATTTTTCAAGGCTTTCGAAGAACTGAGTTGGAACAGGTTCCGATGAGATTTCGGGTTTTCGGTTCAACCCGGATTCAACCGCAATCAGATGAAGATCTGACCGAAATCTAGGTTCTTGGCCGCAATCAACCAACGTTGACCGAAATCGTCTAGTCCACAAGTGATTTTGACCGAAATCGACTAGCTTTGATCGAAATCGATTATCTTTGACTGAAATCAATCATCCTTGACCAAAATCGACTGGAATTTTGATTTTGACCTTGTCTTTGACCGAAATCGGATTTCAGACTCAGTTTAATTGATTTTTAAATTAATTCTCACTTGGCTAGTTTGTTACAGATAAATAGCAGAGCAACTTAAATTTGTAGACTCTCACAACATTGCTGGAAATCTCATGGATCCACCTGCTGCTCATCAAGAATTCAAATCCATGATGGTGGGTTTGAACAACTATAGGATATCACAAGCCCTTTGTGCCAATCCAGTTATTCACAGAGACTTGATCACTGATTTCTGAAAAAATGCTTCGATCAACAAGCAAGGAGCAGATGGAGCTAATACTGTAGAATCCATGGTGAAAGGAACACAAGTGATTATCTTTGAACAAATTATACAAGAGGTACTCAAATTTGGCGATGCATCCGCACTTCCAATTGAGTACTCTGCTGATCGTGTCAAGGAAGTTCTAGAGAAAATGTGTTATGAAGGAAACTATCCTCCCACTATCAAGAAGCTATTGCCACCTTATTGTGGGTTCCTGGCACACTCCTTTGTGATTTTCATTTCCAGAAGAAAGGGAGGCTCTGACAAAATCAGTCAGATTGTGACCTCATCCATTATTGTTTTAGCTATGGACTGGGATTACAACTTCACAAAGTTCATCTATGAAGAAATGAAGAGCAACCTCATGGGAAAGAAAAAGGACCTGTTTTTGATGTACCCCAGGTTCCTTCAAATGATCTTTAATGAAAAATATCCCCAAAGTGAAAGGACGTCCGATACTTTGGATATGAAAGCTTTGGGTCCCAACACTTTTGGACTCGTGAAGCAATCAAGAAAGTCTACCAAAGTTTATTATCAAGGTTTAAAGGAGTTAGTTAAATTTGTAAAGTTTTTTGAAATTGAAGACACTCCTACTGTTAGTTCCATAAATGTTGAGGTTGCCAACGAGCACGTGACACTCAAACCAACGTTTCAATTTGCCTTTGAAGAGACTGAATTATCTAATGATGAAGAAGATCAAAAGGATCAAGAAAAAGAATTGACAGACAATGAGTTTGAAGATTTTATTCAGCAAAGTATCTCAAATCCAATGAAGGATGGAACTGTCACACCACTGATCGTGACTGAAAGGGAAGGTCCTAAACAGATGGATGCTCTTATAGCAGCACTTCTGCGAACTACAAGGAAGCCTCCCCAGATAGTTCCTGTCAATACTGAACCTCCATCTAAGAGTGATCCAAAAGACTCAACCCATACTTATTCCCAAGGAAGCAAAAAAAAAAAAGAGATCAAAGGTCAGGAGTGTTTATCACGAACCCAATTCAAAAGAAATCTACACCGATTGAGCCTGGTTCTATGGCTCAAATCAATCAAAGCACATTCATTGAGACCTCTCTAGTGATTCAAGACATACCAAGCTCATTCTTTTGGATTAGGATTTTAAAAGACCAATTGTTGAAGAGGAAGTCATACCTTCAGAAAGAGCTCAAGCTTCAGGGAGCTCATTTGAAACACCCGATATGGACATGTCCTAAGGCAAAAGCAAGTTTCCTGAATCTGAATTTGTTGATATAGTTCAACTTCAAAACAGAGTCTTTGATTTGGAACACAAGTCTGCTAAAAAGGATTTGATAATTGGAAAGCTGGATATTCGAAACAACGAGCTTGAGAAAGAGAACTCTGATAGAGATTCAAAGATCTCAGAGCTTCAAGTGAATCTTGGTGGTTTAACTGCTCTATTCTCTGATCTGAAACATCATCTATTTCAGAAGTTTGGTGATGAATTTCAACCACTAAGCGCTGAAGGAGAAACGATCAATGCTTCTAGTTCAGGTCCCGCCAATCCAACTTCTCAATCTTGGAGTGAAAGAGCTACAAGACCTGCTCCAGATGCTAATCTTGATACATTCTATAACATCCATAAAATTCATGAAAATTTAAAACTTTTTCCAAGCATTCAAAACCATATTTATTACAAAATGTTTTCAAAATAGTTTCATATAAGAGTATCCTAGAAATCAAAATCATAAAATGCGAGGAGGTGCACGATCAAGCCTTCGCCTTCCCGCGATCATCCGAAGTACCTAAAACAAAATCCAAAATTGTAAGCCCGAAGCTTAGTGACTTCCCCCAAAATACCAACACCATAAAAACCACACCCATATCATAACAAACAACATGCATATAGAGTCTACAGTATGACTGGACCGCCCTCTCTGGACCTTCAGTCTATCTAGCCCACTCTCAGAACCTTCAGCATGTCTGGTCCGCCCTACCGGGCCCTTAGTCTGTCTAGACCGTTCTTCAGGCATTCGGCCTGACTGATACGCCCCATTGGGCCTGTAGTCTATTTGGGCCGCCCTAGGTATGTTGGCCTACAGCACAAAGTAGGTCCACCTCAACCCAACCTCAAACATACAATCAACACATAGATAACAAATGCTAGCATAGACAAACAGTCGGACCGATCTAACAGATCACTAATCATAGCATCATCCTATAAACCAGGATACCGACTTAACAGGTCACTAAACATAGCATCATCCTATATACCAGGATACCAACTTAACAGGTCACTAAGGATATCATTATGCGATAACCAGGATAACAATCCAAAAGAAGGACCGACATCGGTGCCTTCGACCCTGTTGATATCGTGAGAAGAACTTACCTCTCAATTTCGAACTGAAGTGAAAAGAACAAACTCCTAAAACACGGCTCCAAACTCAAAAACCTACAATCACCATCGATCCAATACCATAAATTCCAAATTACCAAAATACCCTCAATAGTCAAACTAGTCAACCCTTGGTCAAAGTCAAAGTCAACGGTTAAGGTCAACAGTCTATGTTGACCCAACTCGTTGAGTTCCTTCAGAACTCAGAATACCACGAAAGCCTAATTCAACTCGCCGAGTCACCAAGTAACTCGTCGAGTCCGTGCATCATCCAAAATATCAGGAAAACCCTAACCAACTCGTCTAGTTATCTCACTAACTCTCCGAGCACATGCAAAATCCAGAAAATGGGAAACCCTCATCCAACTCGTTGAGTTGACTATGCAACTTTTTGAGTTCCTTTAGTCCTTTTTCAGATTCAGGCGTTTCTAAGCAAAACCAAGGCTCGAAACTATAGATCTAAACTCCTAGGGTGTAGTTATCACGTAAAGTTGCTAACTTTACGTGATTGTAAGGTTTCAAGAAACTAAAACACTCAAAACTAGTCTTAAGAAGAGGTTTACGGAATGGAGAAGGGCCAAAGCTTCATAAAGCTTGAGTCTTTATGTCCATGACGGCCTAAAGGAGTCCAGATTTGAACTCCTCACTTCAAAATGTGCTCAATACTAGAAATGCCTCATGAACAAGCTAGAAATGACCCTAAACTCTTGAATGAAGAGATATAACAAGAAAATGATCAATGTAATGGCTTTTTACCTTCAAATGAATGCCAAGACGAAGTATATGTTAGATCTACAAGCTCCTTCACATCCCAAGCTTCTAAATCTTCAATTCTCTTCAAGAAATGCACCAAACACACACTTTTAGCCTCTCACACACACAAAGTAGGTTAGCTCGATTAGGGTTTGATTCTGGATGTGAAAGGTGGTTAGGAGGCTATAGGGAACGACTTAAGGTCCTTTAAATATGGTGAAAACCCTAAAAATTAGGGTTTTCATGTCCAGCCTCAACTCGTCGAGTTGAGTCCTTCAACTCGTCAAGTAAGTTCTAGAATCCACACGACTTTATCAATTTCAACACAATAGTTGGGGTAGCCAATTCGTCAAGTAGGTCTATAATTTTTAATATAAAAGCTTTAAAATTTATACCTGGGAGTCAGGATGTTGCACATTCTTATCTTATGCTTTTCTTTCTGCTCAAGAAAGAAGAGAGAAGCAAATTAGGGTTGAGCAGCTGAAAGGGAAAATGCTTTTAATGAAGAACTCATATCAAAATGCTCCAGGTGATCACCCTGAAATATTCTTCAGGGAAACTTGGAACAAGTTCATATAAAAATATGGTGATCGTTTAGCATCATCATATGTGGATACGATGCTGAAAAGAAGATGTGATCGTGATGCGGAAAAGTGGAAGAATTGAATATTATGAGAAGAAAATCGACTTCATGTCCTGGACAAAAGTTGATATTTCATAACTCATCCACACAACTTTCCACAATCCAACTAATGATACCGTGGCAAGGTCCTTTAAGAATTTTCTTGAGGATAAAGAGACAAATAAGTTTGAAAACTTAAAGACTGCTTCATTGTTTACTAAGAAGGCCAAGGGTGTCATGATCCTCGCACAAACAAAACAATGGTGAATGTCATGTGGCCACCCACAAAGCAAGCTAAAAGGATTCCTCTTCCCAAACTCTTACCTGAAGGCACTTCGGATACAATACAATTCTAGGTTTATGATGAGGATACTGCAATGGTGGTGATCAAGCTGAAGAAAAACTAGTTTCATCTTGTTGATCCCAAAGATTTGTTGAAGTTTGGAGAACATGATATCCGCACTTTATCAAAATTTTAGATTATCGTAGAGACTGAACTATTTGAAGCTGCCATGAAAGCTTTCACTGGAATAGTAGCTACAATTATCGACAAGAAGCTATGGGCAGGGGAGTTTGATCAAGCATATCTTCATCTTGTAGAGAATCCTGAAGAGAACAGAAAGCAATAAGCCAAGAGGGACATTGTTGGGCTATATTTAGTGGTTTATGCTTTGTTTTGAATGTATTATGTTGTTCTTGGTGCGCTTAGTGTGTTCTCGGTGAGCTTAATTTTTATGGGCTTTAGGTTATCAGTTTAGTATATATATAGTATGTGTATAGTTGTTCAAGGCTAATGCGTTTTTTTGGTGAATTCTAGTGATTTTCAACTGAAGTGTGATTGAATGTACTTGAAAATTATTCAATAGAATTATGTGCATTCATATTATTGAAATGCGTTCTTGAAATATTGAATTGATTGTTTCGCATCATTGTTTGATTAAGATTCCACATTAATTTAAACAATTGCATTGATACTTTGATAGATCTGAATACAGGGACTTACAAAAAGTCCATCATTCTCTTCGTACCTTTTAACGTCATACATTCCTTGTGCATGGCTGACTTTTATATATTTATAAAAATCATATCTAATTCATACGGAGTGGGATTTTAATGAAATTTATATTTTCGGGATCGGGATGATGTGTACTTTCTAAATAATATATATATATATATATATATATATATATATATGTATATATGTTTCACGCACTTATTTTTACGATTTAGGTACGATTTAGTTGATTTTTCCTATATTTCTTACTATGAAACTTATATTATATAGTCTACAGCGTGCACAACTATAGATTGTCATAATCAAGGATTTAATTTTAATAATTATTACTCTTTGTGTATAGCCCGAATTTGTGGGTGTTACACAAAGTGTTCAAAAGTTCATGTATGATAGATCATCACCTAAATACTCCACCCATAGTTGACGTAGAGAGAAAACCGAGAAGTTACCTGTAACAACCCAAAATAGTGGTGAAAAATTTTCATTTAAAACTATTAATTTCATTCGTTGATTGTACCAAAAACCATCAATCATTACAATATTCAAATCATCAGAGTATAATTATTTTTAATGCGGAAAATCTGAGGGAAAGATGTTGTGCCATCATATTGGGCCCTTCCCTTTTGAACTGGAAGTACCTGAAACCATAAGCATAAGCTGTAAGCACAAAGCTTAGTGAGTTTCCCCTAAACTACCACATACCACACATAAAAGAAAATAAATTCTATGGGACAAATCACAGTCATATAATCATTTCCTTCCATGGGCTAAACCATGGTCTTTCTGTTTAGTGTCGAGCGCTAAATACCGGTCTTGCATACAAGTACCAAAGGCCAAATCTTGGCCTTTCATATAATTGTCAGGGACCATGTAACGTCCCAAAAATAAGACCCAAAAATTTTCATTTTTAAATCAATAAAATGGTAATCCAAAACATCTTCATAAAACCAAAATCGATAAAAGTGTATCACCACATCATAAAATATCAGAGGAAATCACAAAATATGGAATAAGGTGGTGTATGCTCTACAATCATCCCAGGCTCTTCCTTTTCGATCCAGAAGTACCTGAAATATAAACTAAAAACAATGGAAGCACAAAGCTTAGTGAGTTCCCCAAAATACCACATACCATACATAATAAACACATATTAGTCCCCCTCCATTCATCGGGCCTCCCCCGGCATTGAGTCCCACCCAGCCTCGGGCTCTGGCCGGCATCGAGCCCCACTTGGTTTATCGATCTGTCAGAGATCAGGCCCTGCCTAACATCGGGCACTGCCCGGTACACATTTAAACATATAAACATATATTCATATCAACACATGCGATTATCACAAATATAATAGTATACAATACAGTTATCAGGCCTCGCCCAGCATCGGGCCTTGCCTGGTAAGCATACTAACACATAATCCATGCAAGAGTCATGCAGACATCTAGCATCCTAACATAAAAGGCCATGGGCCGGCATTGGTGTCTTCGAGCCGCTAATATAGTGAGGAAACTCACCTCAACATGCTGAATCACTTAGATAAATCTATGCCTGCTGGTCCGACAAATCCTCACGCTATCAATACCAATAACATCCAATTAATAATTGGATCCCAATCCATATCCATTAGTCTAATCAATAGGGCCAATCATTAGGGCAAAATTCCATTTTCCCCTTAATCTAACAAGGCCCAAGACCAATGACCAATTTAACTACTATAAAGGCCCAAATTCTACTTGGCACCCCAAGTCCCAATTATGGCCCAATCTTCCAAATTGGAACCAACCAATCATGGGCCTAAAATCCAAAGAACCCAAGACACTAGCGAAAACCCCAAATCAGAAGTCTAATGGCCCAACAAGGCCCAAATGAAGAAAACCCAACCTATGGCCCAAACCGAGAATGCAAGCGCAAAAAGCCCATTTGTTGTGTACGTGGGTCGTACTCAGCTTGTACGCTTAGAGTACTCCTTCTCGGGCTAGTACGTGCAACGTACCAGCTTGGTACGCCTAGCTTACTCCCCATCGTGTCACCCCACTCTGTTAAGCACTAATCTGTTGAGACTTCAAGCCAAACTCTCAAATCCGATTCTATAAGACCACATATCACGTAAAGTTGGCAACTTTACACACATGCATGGCTTAATGGGGCTCAAGAGCTCAAAAAGAGCTTAAAAAGGGACTTAACACATGCACGATTCAAGATACACCATAAAGCTTGCAAATTTATGAAATTAGGAACTGAAAGGAGCTAAGATCTAGCATCTATATCCTCTAGAGTAGATCAAAAGCTCCCATTTAATACAAAGGACTCAAAAGATGCACAAATGTTCCAAGAACTAGATCTAGAATAGAAGAGCACAATGTGTAATATTTTTACCTCAAAAGCTTGCAAATGACGAGAAAACCCTGAATCTTCAAGCTCATGACACCTCTCCAAGTGATCCTCTTCTTCTTCTCCTTTACAAACCACCAACAAACACTCTTTAAGGCTCAAAACTCACAAAATAACACTAAGGTTTCGGTTTTAGGACAAATGAAGGCAGAGGTTGGCTAAACATGACCAAATAAGGCTATAAGACCACTTATCACGTAAAGTTGGCAACTTTACACACATGTATGGCTTAATGGGGCTCAAGAGCTCAAAGAGAGCTTAAAAAGGTCTTAACACATGCACGATTCAAGATACACCATAAAGCTTGCATTTTTATGAACTTGGGGACTGAAAGGAGATAAGATCTAGCATCGATATCCTCTGGAGTAGATCAAAAGCTGCCATTTAATACAAAGGACTCAAAAGATGCACAAATATTTCAAGAACTAGATCTAGAATAGAAGAGCACAAAGGTGTAAGGTTTTTACCTCAAAAAGCTTGCAAATGATGAGCTAACCCCGAATCTTCAAGCTCAAGACACCTCTCCAAGTGATCCTCTTCTTCTTCTCATTCAAAAACCACCAACAAAAACTCTTTAAGGCTCAAAACTCACAAAATCACACTAAGGTTTCGGTTTCAGGGCAAAGGAAGGTGGAGGCTGGCTAAACATGAACAAATGAGGCTATTATAAGGTTTAAATAGGGTGCATACCCTAAAAATTAGGGTTTGACTTAGACTCACGTACGCCCAACGCATGTGGATTGGATCCACGCTTAAGACATCAGGCTAGTACGCCAAGCATACCACCTATTATTCCCCGCGTACTAGCTAAAGGACCAAAATGCAATGTTTTAGATAAAGAGGGTTAATTACGAAACTTACCAAACTTGAGTTTTACAATTATCCTCTACTTGAATCATACTTCGTCCTAGAAGTCTGTTGCTCCAAATAACTTCGGATAGTGCTCCCTCATCTCATCCTCCGCCGTCCAGTGTCCATTATGAACCCTTGCGTTGCTGCCACTCGACTTTCCCCAACTCAACAAACTTGTTCCTTGAGATTTTAGTCTTCCGATCAAGGATTACCAGCGGTATCTCAATATAGTTCAGGCGGACATCCACCTAAATATATCTTTCAATGGTACCACCGCAGAATCATCCACAAGACACTTCCGCAACTAAGAGACATGAAGCGTGCTATGGATCTGACTAGGCTCCTAGGGAGGATCCAAGTGATATGTATTTCGGCATAACCGGGCCAAAACATTGAAAGGACCGATGTACCTGGGGCCCAGCATGCCCCTCTTCCTAAATCAGATGACACATTTCCAAGGTGACACCTTCAGGAGAACCCTATCCCTCACTTGGAACTCTAGATCTGATCAGCGTCCGTTAGAATAACTCTTCTGCCGACTCTGAGCTTTATGGAGACTACTCCGAACCTACTGTATCAACTCAGTGGTCTTGAGTACTACCTCGGTACTCCCCATAACCTGCTGACTGACCTCACCCCAACAAATTGGGGTCTTGCAATTCCTCCAATAGAGAATCTCAAAAGGAGGTCGATCGATGATGGCGTCATAGCTGTTGTTATATGAAAATTGCGCTAATGGAAGATATGTATCCCAACTTGCAGCAAAGTCCAAAACACATGCCCGAAGCATATCCTCTAACGTCTGAATAATCTGCTCCCACTGACCATTAGTCTGCGGATAGAATGTTGTGCTGAAATGAACCGGACATCCCGGTCTGAAACCACCGAAACCGGCACCCTATTTCGTGCTACAACCTCCCTAATGTATACCTCATCCAATTTCTTCACAAAAATACTCTCCTAAATCGGTATAAAATACACGCTCTTGGTTAATCGATCCACGATGATCAAAATTGAATCCACTACATGCGCAGTCTAAGGTAACTTCGTAATGGAATCCATGGTAATATCCTCCCATTTGCATACGGGGATCTCCAACGGCTGCATCTTGCCATGAGGTCGTTGATGCTCAACCTTGACTTCCTTGCAAGTCAAGCACCTCTCCGCATACCAAGGAACATACCGCTTCATACAGGGCCACCAATAATCAAGACGAAGACCTATATACATATTTGTTGCCCTGGGATGAATAGAGAACCTAGACTTTTGCGTCTCCTCCATCAAAACCTGATGCACACTGCCCCAGTACAGAACCCATACTCTTAGATAAAAAGTCAACAACCCACATATATCATAATCAAAGGAAGCTACCTGACCAACAATATGCTCACTCTTCCAGTGCTCTTCCTTCGTAGCCTCGATCTAAGCCTCACGAATCCGCTCCGAAAGTGGAGTAATCACGATCATCCTCAAACATATATCCCTGATCGGAGTCGCGACCATCTTGCAGATAAGAGCATCGGCCACCACATTGGCATTGCCTGGATGGTAAATGATTTCAAAATCATAATCCTCCACCACATCCAACCACCGACGCTGTCTCATATTCAGATTTAGATAATCCATCAAATACCTCATGCTCTTTTAATCAGTGTAAATAGTACCACGGACCCCATAGAGGTAATGTCGCCGAATCTTGAAGGCGAAAACCACAACCCCTAGCTCCAAATCATGTGTCGGATAGTTCGCCCCAAGAGGCTTCAACTACCTCAAGGTGTAAGTCATCATGTGACTCCTCTGCATCAAAATTTCCCCCCAAACCCGTGATAGAAGCATCATAATAAACCACAACGTCCTCAACACCCTACGACAGGGACAAAATCGGCGTCTCGCATAATCTCTGCCTTAGGGTCTCAAAATCTGCCTACAGCTCAGGCCCCCAACGAAATGTGACTGTCTTATTTGTCATACGAGTCAACAAAATTGCTATCTTGGAGAAAGCCTAGATGAATCCGCAATATTAACCTCCTAAACCATGGAAACTCCGAATCTCAGATGGATACCTTGGAACCTCCCACCGCATAACAACCTTGACCTTGGCCGGGTCGGCCATAATACAATTCTAGTTGACAAGGTTCCCCAGAAATTGCACCTAGTGTAACCAGAACTCACACTTGGAGACCTTTGCGAAAAGTCTCTCCCTCCTAAAAATCTCCAACACCTCCCTCAAGTAATCCCCATGCTGCTCCTGGGTCTTGGAATAGACCAAGATATCATCAATGAATACAATCACAGACCGATCCAGCATCGGCCTGCATATGCGGTTCATGAGATCAATGAACGCGGATGGAGCATCGACGAGCCCGAAGGGCATCACCACGAACTCGTAAGGACCGTAATGAGTCCGGAAGGCTAAATTCAATACATCCTCATCTCTAACCCTCATCTAATGATAACCCGAACACAAATCAATCTTGGAAAACCATGATGAACCTTGGAGTTGGTCAAACAGATCATCAATCCTCAGAAGTGGATACAGTTCTTCACCGTTAACTTATTCAGCTCCTGGTAATCAATGCACATATGATGAGACCCATCCTTCTTCTTCACAAACAAGATCGGTGCTCCCAATGGCGAACTTCTCAGACAAATGAATCCCTTGTCTAATAGCTCCTGCAGCTATGTAGACAAATCCTACATCTCGGGTGGAGCCAACCGATACGGTGCTTTAGCTATCGAAGCCGCACCTGGAACCAGATCAATCCTGAACTCAACCTGCCTCTCTTGAGGCACCCTAGGAAAATCCTTTGGAAACACATCTGAATACTCCCGCACAATTAGCCTGTCATCCACAGTCGCCTTACCCTTATCTAAGGTATCCATTATTGGGTTTTGAGCACTATAACACGCCTATGGTGCACATGCAACCCTAAATGCTTTAGATCTATGTTTTCTCTATTATACATGCATATTTTCAATTTTTCCAAAGCATTGTCCTAACTAGCATACAAATTGCCAAATGAATAAAACATCTAGATAGATGACATACCCTTTGGAGGACTTGTAGTTCTTGACCCTTGAAAGCTTGAGCACCTCAATTGTGATGCCTCTAATGGTTCACAAACACAAATATGAAAGAGGATGATTTAAGACAATAATCTATTTATCTCAAAGAGAAGACGCAACCGATTTTAGTCTATGGAGGATTATATTTATAGTGTTGGACATGCTAGGGTTACACTTGGTAAACCCTAATAACCCATGACTTTGCACATTCTCATGCTCCATGGGTTTAACCTCCATGGACTATCCATGGATTAGTTTAGCCCACAATCATGTATCATTAGCCCACACTTCAAGAATGATTGATTTACATAATCAATCCCCATATATTTAATTAGTCTCTTTTGACCACAAAATTATTAAATTAATTCTTGATCAATACTAATTAAATAATTCGTATTAATATATTATACTTGTAATATATTAATAAACCATAAATAACCTTATTCTCAAACTTCATCCTATCAAATTGCACTGGTGAAGGCAACCCAAGTACATACTAGTTATAGTTATGGGCTTAGACACCAAATCCAACAGTCTCTGACTTGGATAAGTTTAATAACTATTACTGCTTATGCACTTCAGGATCTGACTTAGCAATCACAAGCTTTCAAAAGCCGTTGTCGAACTCTGACCTAGTCAGTGACGTGTCCTTCAGATAAGTGATTATATAAACCTTTGTTCTCAAGATATCTATGCGAACAAACACATGGAAGATAGTCATACTTATTGTCCTGCAATTTGTTTCCCGATTTCCGATTCGTCTAACATAGAACATAACTGAACACAAAAATTTAGTTCTGACCGGGCCCGACACATAAGTCAAAACAGAATCATCGAGGGGCCCATGATATCGCTTTTAATCCTCTTAGGATAAAAGGAACAGATAAACTTTGACATTATATGCTTGTACTAACTACTCCTCAAATAATGCACAACAACACGTTTTATAACATCAAGTTACTGAAGCGTTTTCATGTCATCAATGCACAACCAACTTGTAGTCAAGAACTCATATATCTTGGTTTGAAGATTATATGATATTATCATCTCATAATTACTCGTGATAAATTCCATGAAGTAATTCAGGTGAGCACGGGATGAATCCAATACTCAAATCTTATTTCAGGAGTACTCATGAATGGTGTAGCAAACCTGTTGCTATGTCTAACTCCTTAGAAAAATCTACAAGCCAACTCATGATAGTCTTCTTTCATACCTACTTCCAAAGTATGATCAACTGTGGATAGTTTGAATAATAATAATAACCATACTTCTATTATTCTGGAAGTCAAAATATGCAAAGTGAAACAATAGTAAATAATTGACACAAGACAGTAACTTTACTTATAAATAAAACTCCTTTTATTCATCATCAAATGTCAATTACAATTTATCTATTGAAAGTTTTGATTTATCTAATTACTAAAACTAATATCGTCCTTTAGCCCAATGATCCTCGCATGCCGCAAGTGCTTACCGTAGTCAGTCCTTTTGTAAGAGGATCTGTTGGGTTGTCCTCTGACAATATCCCCTTTACCACAAGGTGCCCTTCTTCTACCTGATGTCTTATGAAGTGGTATTTTCTATGGATATGCCTAGATCTACCATGATCTCTCGGTTCCTTGGTTAAGGCAAACGCAAGTTCATTATCGCAAAAAATCTTCATAGGCTCCTTTATGGATGCAATGACCCCAAGGTCTCTGATGAAGTTTTTCAACCATATCAGTTCCTTCAATGCTTCGCTTGTTGCTATGTACTCTGATTTGCATGTTGAATCTGCTACAGTTTCCTGCTTGGAACTTTTCCATGTCACTGCTCCTCCATTCAGGGTAAACACCCAGTCCGACTGAGAGCGGAAATTATCTCTGTCGGTTTGAAAGCTGGCATCGCTATACCCTGTTACTCTCAACTCATCACTCCCACCAAGGGTAAGGATCCAATCCTTAGTCCTCCGCAAGTAATTAAGAATGTGCTTAACTGCAATCTAATGCTTTACCAGGATTCCCTTGATATCTGCTCACCATGCTCAAAGAAAAGGCCACATCAGGGCGAGTACAAGTCACAACATACATGATCGAACCAACTGCGGAAGCATAGGGTATATGACACATTTCAGCTATTTCGGCCTCTATACTCAGACTCTGAGTCTTGCTTAGTTTGGCATTTCCTTGGATAGGTAAGTCACCTTTCTTGGAGTTCTCCATGCTGAAACGTTTCAACACTTTGTCCAAGTAGGTACGTTGACTAAGTCCTATTAGCCTTTTACCCCTCTCTTTCAATATCCTTATCCCTAGGATATAAGCAGCTTCTCCGAGGCCTTTCATAGGAAAACACTTCCCAAGCCAGCACTTAACCTCCTGCAAGGTTGGGATGTTGTTTCCTATGAGTAGTATGCCATTTACATACAATACCAGAAAGCTCACTATACTCTCACTATCTTTGACATATACACAGGACTCATCCTCACTTCTCGAAAATCCAAAATCTTTGACTTTCTCATCAAAACAAAGATTCCATCTGCGACATGCTTGTTTCAATCCATAAATGGATTTCTCGAGCTTACACACTCTATTAGGATACTTTGTATTGACAAAACCCTCTGGCTGACTCATGTAAACATCTTCAGCCAACTTTCCATTAAGGAAAGCAGTTTTGACATCCATTTTCCATATTTCATAGTCATGAAATGCATAAATGGCCAACATAACCCTTATAGATTTGATCTTCGCTACTGGTGAGAAAGCCTCATCATAGTCAACTCCCAGAGTTTGAGTAAAGCCCTTCGCAACTAGTCGCACCTTATATGTGTGTACATTCCCATCCATGTCGGTCTTCTTCTTGAAGATCTATTTGCATCTGAGTATCTTTCGACCCGGTACATTGTCAACCAAGTTCCAAACTTGATTGTCATACATGGACTGAATCTCGCTGTGCATACCCTCTTTCCATTTTGCAGACTCGGCGCCTGCCATGGCTTCCTCGTAGTTGTTAGGTTCATCCAAATTTACCAGTGTGCTATCACTGATAAATGTATCACCTTCAATAGTAATATCGAAACCATAAAACTCAGGTATATTTCTAACTCTATTTAAACGCCTCAGAGGTAAGGACTCGTCAATTGGCTCAACCAGAGTTTCCTCCTCAGGTTGATTGCTAGTGTTTGAGGTTCCTTCACCGCTTGACTCTTGAAGCTCTTCAAGGTCAATTTGCCTCCCACTGTCCCCTTGGCATATGATTTCTCTCTCAGAAAAGATTCCTCTCCTCATGGTTAAGACAACATTGTCACTCGGCCTATAAAAGAGATATCCATAGGAATTTTGTGGGTAGCCAACGAAAATAGATCGCTCACTTCGTGGTTCGAGCTTGTCATGAGTTTCTTTTCTCACAAAAGCCTCGCGAACCCAAAATTTGATGTGGTCTAATGTAAGAACTTTCCATGTCCACATCTCGTGAGGTGTTTTGGAAACCTTTTTGGTAGGGACTAGATTAAGGATATGGGTGGCAGTCTCGAAGGCATACCCCCTAGGTGGCGTCAATTGTGAAACAATTCCACATTTCTTAAGATAGTAAAGGAACTCGATACTAAGATACTCTCCTCCACGATCGAATCGTAGCATCTTTATCTTCCTGCCCAATTGATTCTCCACTTCTAGCTTAAACTCTTTGAACTTTTGAAAGGTTTCTGACTTATGCTTGATTAAGTAAATATACCCATATATACTATAATCATCAGTAGAAGTCACATAGAAGCAGTTAGCATCCCTCGTGGCAGTTCTGAATGGTCCATACACGTCAGTGTGTATGAGATCCAACAGACCTTCACCCCTTTCACAAGTACCAGTGAAAGGTGACTTGTTCATCTTTCCAAGTAAACAAGATTCACAAGTTTCATCCGACTTTAAGTCGAATGAATCCAAAACTCCATCCTTTTGGAGTTGGGCTATGCGCTTCTTGTTGACATGTCCAAGACGACAAGGCCACAAGTATGCTTTATCAAATTCATTGGAAGAATCAATATTTAACACATTATTTCCTAAATTATCTAAAATCATCACACTTTCATATATACCATTTCAAGGTAATGGTTCAAAATAAAATACACCATTATAATAAGCATAAATACCGCCATTTTCATTATTAAAGGAAAAGGTAAAACCTTGTTTATACAAACTGTGAAAGGAAATAACATTTCTCACCATATCGTCCGAGTAACAACAATTATTTAAATCTAAATTTAAACCATTACTAAGCAATAAAGAATAAACTCCAATCTTTGTCACATGCGACACTTTCCTATTTCCTATTATTAAGTTTATATTTATGTGCTCCCTGCAAATCAGAACAAATGTGAATACCACAAACTGTATCAAGGACCCAAGAATTAGCATGTGATGAGTTATTAGATTGAATAGTGTAAATACCTGCAAAGGAGGGTTTAATCTGCCCATCCTTTATGTCCTGCAAGTACTTGGGGCAACTTCGTTTCCAGTGCCCTTTAGCATGACAGTGGAAGCACTCTGCTTCCTTCGGATTGGAAGAGGGATTAACAGGACCAACCTTGGTCCTACTAGAAGAGGATCCATCAAGAGACTTTCCCTAGCAGCTCTTGTAGGGATACTTCCTTTTCTTTCCTTTTCCATGTCTGATTGCCAGAACAGGGGCAGAAGTAGTAAGAGGAGGAGACACAACCGACTTGCCTTTCAGGTTGCTTTCTGCAGACCTAAGAAGGCCTTGAAGCTTGCTAAGAGTGACCTCCTCCTTGTTCATATGATAAGTCATATGTAACTGATCATAACAAGAAGGTAAAGAGTGTAGAATGATATCTATGGCCAACTCTTCATCAAAATTGACATTCAATTTAAGCAAGCGGTCCACGAATCTCTACATCTTCTGCAAGTGGGCCGTGATAGGTTCACCATCCTTCATTTTGGTTGTGATCATGGAGGCAATGATCTCATACCTCTCCTGCCGAGCACTTTAGTGGTATCTTTCCATCAAATCATGATACATTTCATAAGGATATTAGTCCTCATAGGACTTATGTAGCTCTGCAGTCATGGTTGCAATCATAATACATGACACCTTTGTCCTTATAATGAATAGCCATCCTGATGTTTAGAATCCAGTCATTAAAGTTCGAGCCATCGAAAATGACCCTCCCACATAGGTTCATGAGGGAGAAAGATCCAGAAGGGATTGGGTTGGAAGCATTGTTTGGGATAGACATCTATAAAAGAAGAAGAACAAAGTTTAGATTAGATAATAATCCTTAATATTACATCAATATGAAATATTAAGGCTAGGACCCAACACAATATTCTACAATTGCGAAGAGGGATGCCATAATCCAATTGTAAATTATTTGAAGGTAGGTAAATGACAATTTTCCAATTTCCACCACGAAAAATGAAATAGATTATTAATTTTTAATATGATTTGAAATTCCTAGATCTTTGATATTCATTGAACTTTTTCAATAGCATGTTTAAATCTTGATTGTTCCCTTCAAGTGGGTCTGGGATGTCGAGGATCACAAACAAGGTGAGAATAACCATGCAAATTAGCTTGGCACACCCAATGTTACAAATCAACTAATCAATGTGCCGTTAGCCACACACGCTCCATTGATCTATGATTAACACCAAGTTACCCTTTGTCACACATTTTCAGTCCTAGATTAGTGTGTCGATTAACCACACACGCTCCACTAACGGATTAACAAGGTGCAAAGTGTAATCTAATAGATTAGCACCATTTCACATTTTTCCTAATGTAACTAAGATTGGGAATTTTAATAAAAGTTTAGTTACTTTATATTTTTATCATTATACTTTTAATGAGGGAGAATTAATGTCCTATCCTACTCGTTCGGCTAATGACCCTCCACCAGTCAAGGAAGCGGTGGGTGAGAGTGGACACCCATTAAACTACCATTTTACATGCAGTAAACTTATACCCCCTTATAGACCGTCTTCGTGAATGAGGCCTACTAACGGTAAGACTGACTTTGTGTTATATATATATATATATATATGTATATATATATATATATATATATATATATATATTATTATTATTATTATTATTATTATTAAACATACAATATTATAAAGTATAAGGGTTGAATTTTAACTTTTAAAACTCTAGGGTTTGGAATTAAAGTTTCATTTAATGTGACTTTGCAAATTCCAAAACTTCAGGGCATGTTTTAAAACTTGTCAAAACTCTTCACATTCATAACCTAAGAGTTTAATTTGATTTTAATGAAGAGACCTTTCATTTTCCATAACTTGAGGACAAGTTATGGAGGTCACTAAAATTGATTTAGATCATTATTCAAACAACTAAAATTATCACATAATCTATGATCTAACTAAACTCATAATCAAGATAATTTCTAGTCAACAATTTGAAAACAATTTTGTTTATCATATAAAAAAACAATTATTTTAAAACTTTGACAATTATCTTGTGGTTGGATGAGTACAAGCACTACCATATCATAAAAAAACATTTCCAATGATCCAAAATAGTTTGTGGTAGTGTTCCAAATCCAAACCAAGCCAAGAAACTCGAAATTCTGCACACAGAGCCTTCAACTCGTCGAGTACATGAACTGGACTCGGCGAGTAGCTCTGTTACTGAGTGGACTCGTTGATTCTGTTCATGTACTCGGCGAGTTCACCAGTCAGAAGCAAAAAATTTCGATTTTTTCAGCTTTGAAATACTAGCAAGCATCAAATATAATTGAAAACAATCCTAGGCTCTAATACCACTGTTGGGTTTTGAGCACTATAATACTCCTATGGTGCACATGCAACCCTAAATGCTTTGGATCTTTGTTTTCTATATTATACATGCATATTTTTAGTTTTTCCAAAGCATTGTCTTAAGTAGCATACAGATTGCAAAATGAATAAAACATCTAGATAGATGACATACCTTTTGGAGGACTTGTAGTTCTTGACCCTTGAAAGCTTGAGCACTTAAAGTGTGATACCTCTAATGGTTCACAAACTCCAATATGCAAGAGGATGATTTAAGAGAATAATCTATTTATCTTAAATAGGAGAGGCAACCGATATTGGTCTATGGAGGATTCTATTTATAGTGTTGGACATGCTAGGGTTACACTTGGTAAACCCTAATAACCCATGACTTTCAACATTGTAATGCTCCATGGGTTTAACCTCCATGGACTATCCACATATTAGTTTATCCCACAATCATGGATCATTAGCCCACACTTAAAGAATGATTGATTTACAAAATCAATCCCCATATATTTAATTAGTCTCATTTGACCACAAAATTAATAAATTAATTCTTGATAATACTAATTAAATAATTCCGTATTAATATATTATACTTGTAATATATTAATAAACCAGAAATAATCTTATTCTTAAAATTCATCCTACCAAATTGCACTGGTGAAGGCAACCCAAAAGGACCATGCTACAATCGGGTCAAGTACGTACCAGTTATAGTTATGGGCTTAGACACCAAATCCAACATCCATAACATAGGTGACAAATCCGTAACAACCCTGATGAATATAGCATATGGCCCTCGCAGATAAACACAAAATTGGCCCACGTTGAGCTCTCTCTCCCTGAACCACTAACTCTCCCCCACTTGGGGTTTGAATATGAACTAACTGATATTCACAATCGATCACCGTGCAATTGGGACTCAACCAACCCATACCTAGTATAACCTTGTTCCCATCGAAATGAATGAGAACCAAATCAATCGGATACTGCTCGTTGAACATCTGATGAATACAACCTCGATGAACCCTCGCTACCCGGACAGATTGATCTTGTGAAATCTCGACATCTAAAGGGAAATCCATCTCATCTAGAGCTCCAGCAAACCTCCTGCTAAGCGCAAGTGATACAAAGGATCAGGTAACCCCCAAATCAAACAATACCAAAGATGAAATACCGTTCATGAGGAACGATCCTAAAATAAAACACATTAATATAAGTAAGAAATTCAATATAAATAAAGAGATAAGGAGAAGATAGATACACGTCACCACATCAGGTCCCGCACAAGCCTCCTCGGCCATCAACTGAAAAGCCATGCTCTTCAATAGAGATGCATCCGCCTTGCCCTGTCGGCTGTCAGTGATCGGTAGAGTTATAGGAGAAGGTGCTAGCATCGGTTCTGCTACAATTAAACTCGGAAAATGGGCCTTGTTGTGGTCTTTCTGATTGCAATGAAACAAAATCATATCAGGTCTTGGGGTGGTGGTAGTGGTGGTGGTAGCAGTATAATCCTTGCTAAAAAGACCCGTCCAACCACACTTGAAGCAACCCGAACCACCCATCTTGTACGCTGCCTCATGCGTCTTACCGCACTTACCACAACGGCTCCAACCCCGCTGGCCTCTCGATCTCGAATCATGTACCTTCGGTCTCTTTCCCGATCCCCCTGAAACCTGAGCCTGATCTAAATTCCTCTTCCTCTCCATCTCAATATCAATCCCTCTTTCTCTTTGGCTCTCACTATCATATCCTCCAGTGTATTGCAACTAGATCGACTCACAATGTCGAATATTTCTCCTCAACATCTCATGGTACCTCTCCTTCTTCATCTCCTCGTCCGTGACATACTGTGGAACGAAAAGTACCCTCTCACGAAACATCACAGTGATCTCAACCACCGTCTCAGTAGTCTAGCAGAGATCCTAAAACTCTCGTGCCAACTGATGCACCTCAATCACTGGTGCAAACTTAGCCCTGAACCTAGTCATAAATTCATCCCATGACATGGACTAAATCGCCTCGCCTCCCACGGTATGCCCTATCTCCTCCCACTAGTCTCAGCCTCTATCTTTCAGAATACATGAAGCAAGTATGACCTTTGCCTCATCAGGACAACTGCTAGTTCGGAATGCATTAACAACATCTGCCAACTATCTCGTACTCGCTATGGGGTCCTTCTCCCCGTAGTAGTCCAGAGCCCCACATGCCTGGAACTCCCTGAAGGTCAATGAACGTGCCCCTATCAAGGCCACCATCTCAAAATGAAAAGAGCCTAAATGCTCCTCCAACAGCTTCACAATCCCCTCCTTGATCGTAACGAAGATCACACAGGAGACTGCTCGAGTATGGGAAGCGTAATCTCAGACGAAATGAACTCCTACGTCTGATCATCCAACTGCCCGGCTCCAGAACTTAAGGCCAAGCCTTCACCAGCACAAGAAATACCAACCGGTCTGCCTCGAAGAGTCACCATACTGAAAATAGACCATATAAACATCTGTATACACATCAAAATATATATTGGGGAATCTTGTACTCTACAAGCTTCCTAGTTTCATCACAACTCTCCTTGACTCGAGTACGAATCCTCTGCTTCCAGTATTATGGGCCCATACTACCTTCCACATCTATCTGTACTTTTCTTAAGGATTACCTTGAATTTGCCAGGTCACTCTTTATCCATACAATTAACCCTCATCAAGATAAGTCTTTCAGCACTAAAGCTTTTCCTAGGGTAATCTTCACACCATTCTCCGCCATCAGCTGTAGAAGGAACTCCCACTAACTCCCTCTAAATAGCTCACGAATACAATTACATATCACTAAAACCAGATAATTCTTCGAATGAGAGGTCTCACAATACAACGGTTGGACTAAAATGAGAGATGTGAAATAGAGTTAAAACCTAAGCTTCTAAAATTATCTAGTCTTAGTAATATTTAACTTAACATATTCACTCACCAGTTAGCTGACATTAGTGAAAACTCCTAAAAAAGCACAAATCAAGCATCATTCGAGCATTGAGTAGCCAGAATCAAGCATAACCTAATCAGGCCATCCTATCACCGACTGATCAATACTAACATCCAAGTCTACAAGCTCATACAGTAGGAATACAAAGGCATCTCTCCATGCATTCTATCATTCAAATATTGAGCACATCCTTAGCCCTAACTAGCATGCAATTCACAGATTCACATATCAAATCATATCATATAACATGTATCGGTATTTTGGGAAACCTTACTTGAGCTCAGTAAATTGCATGCACCACAACCTTTCTTGTATTAAAAAAACCTTTTTATAAACCATTCTTTTTTGAAAAACCTTAACAAATCCTCAGTTTGAGTTCAGACACACCCGAGAGTATGTCTGAATCACTCAAACTAAGGCTCTGATACTAACTTGTAACGTCCCAAAAATGAAACTCAAAAATTTTCATTTTTAAATTAATAAAACTGTAATCCAAAACATCGTCATAAAAACAAGATGGATCAAAGTGTATCACTAAATCATAAAATATCAGAGTAAATCACAAAATGCGAAATAAGGTAGTGTGTGCTCTGCAATCATCCCGGGCCCTTCCCTTTCGAACCAGAAGTACCTGAAACATAAACTAAAAAAACGTAAGCACACAGCTTAGTGAGTTCCCAAAAATAACACATACCATACTAATAAGCACATATTGGGCCACCACCCTTCATCGGTCTCCCCCGGTATCGAGTACCACTCGGCCTTGAGTCCTGCTCAGTTTACAGATATGTCAAACATCAGGCCCTGCTTGGTAAACATTTAAACATCTAAACATATATTCATACCAACACATGTGATAATCATAAAGACAATAGCATACAATATAGTCATTGGGCCCCGCGCGACATCAGGCTTTGCTCGGTAACACATATTCCATGGAAGAGTCACACATATATCTAGCATCCTAACATAATATACCATGGGCCAGCATTGGTGCCTTCAACCCGCTTACATAGTGAGGAAACTCACCTCAAGCTGTTCAATAACTCAGATAAATCTTTGTCTGTTGGTCCGAGAAATCTCCGCGCTATCAATACCAATAACATTCAATTAATAATTGGATCCTAATCCATAACCATCAATCTTGTCAATTAGGCACATCATTAGGGCAAAAGACCATTTTACCCTTAATCTAACTTGGCCCAATTCAATTACTATGAATGACCAAATTCTACTTGGCAACCTAAGGCTCAATTATGACCAAATCTTCCAAATTGGGCCCAACCCATCATGGGCCTAAAATCCAAAGAACCAAAGACACTATACAAAAGCCCATATTAGATGTCTAATGGCCCAACATGGCTCAATTGAATAAAAACCAACCTATGGCCTAAACCTAGAATGCAAGCCCAAAAATTCCATCTACTGAGTACTCGGAGCATACTCAGCTTGTACGCTTAGCGTACAGCTTCTGGGGCTAGTATATGCATTGTACTAGCTTGATACGCCCAATGTACTCCCCAGCTTGTCACTCCACTCCATTAAACACTTAATCCATTGAGACTTCAAGCCACACTCTCAGATCTGATTATATAAGACCACTTATCACGTAGAGTTGGCAACTTTACACACATGCATGGCTTAATGGGGCTCAAGAGCTCAAAAAGAGCTTAACAAAGGTCTTGACACATGCATGGTTCAAGATACACCATAAAGATTGAATTTTTATGAACTTGCGGACTGAAAGGAGCTAAGATCTAGCATCCATAGCCTTTGGAGTAGATCAAAAGCTCCCATTTAATACAAAGGACTCAAAAGATGCACAAATGTTGCAAGTATTAGATCTAGCATAGAAGAGCACAAAGGTGTAAGCTTTTTAACTCAAAAGCTTGCAAATGATGAGCAAACTCCAAATCTTCAAGCTCAAGACACCTCTCTAAATGATCCTATTCTTCTTATCCTTTACAAACCACCAACAACACTCTTTAAGGCTCAAAACTCACAAAATCACACAAGGGTTTCGGTACTAGGACAAAGGAAGATGGAGGCTGGCTAAACATGACCAAATGAGGCTATCATAAGGTTTAAATAGGGTGCAAACCCAAAAAAATTTTGTTTGACTCGGGCTCACGTACACCCAACATACATAGATGGGATCTGCGATCAAGACATCGGGCTAGTACACCTAGCGTACTACCTAGTATGCCTCGCGTACTAGATAAAGGACCAAAATGCAACGTTTTAGATAAAGAGGAATACAAAACTTACAAAACTTGAGTGTTACAAGATAGATCCTGTTCTTTCATACAAATACCATAGGCTAGATCCTGGTCTTTCATATAATTATCACAAGTCATCTAGCATTCTACACAAAAAGCAATGAGTCGAAATTTGTGCCTTCAACCCATGGATCTTGTGAGGAAACTCACCTCAATTGTTCAAAAACCAAATAAATGCTCGGGCTGCTGAACCGGAAAAATCCCCACTATGACTAAACAAATAAAGTCTCAATTAATAATTGGGACATAACCCATAGCTGAAACTCTACTTTATTTTTCCAATATCTAAGGTAAAAGGGCCAATTTACCCTTTACATTTAAGCCTAAAACAAAATCCAAGGCCCAACCCCAAAAATCATCCAAAGTCCAACATGCCCCCAAATCCAGAAGTGACCGATTACCATGAAACTCTATGGTCCATGACCAATAAGCAAAGCCCAACAATTCATGGCCCAAAAGACCAAAAGCTGGACCTGGGTCATACGCCCTCGTACCAACTGGTATACCTCGTGTACATGAGCAAACAAGGACAGATCGCGGTTGAGGTGAAGAATACGCAACGTACTAGGCATTACGCCCAACGTACGCACCCTTAAAGCAAAACTTATAATAAGGTCTTGATTCTTTTAGACCCTACATCCAAATTTCAAATCTGAGCTATGACCCCTAAGGCCATAAAGCTACAAACTTTATGCCTTTTCATGGCTACAAGAAGCCCAAAACTAAAAGCCTAACTTACTGAAATCTTTTCTACACCATAACTCCTGCATGGGGACAAACCAAGATCCAAGCATGCTTTTTTATGACCTAAATTGCCCTAAAATATCTAAAAGGATGGCTTAAAGGCTTTGGTGTACCTCATACCCAGAAAGACCTAGATTTTGGGACAAAAGAGAAGAAAATCAGGCTTAACCAAGATCTAGAACAATATGAGTTAGGGTTGGAGCTTTATACTTCCAAATGGTGGACATTGAAGAGAATATTCTAGATCCAAAGTCTTGAGAGAAAAGCCTACACCTTGAAGATCTTTCTTCAGAAACAAGAAAGCCTAAAACTCACTCCAAAAGCTCAAAATATACTAGGTTTTGTAATGAGGGTCGATCTTGGGATGGAGGTTGATAAAGGGAAAGGTCTTGGGGCTATAACGGTGCTTAAACATTACACAAACCTTAAATATTGGGGATTTGGTTTAAACCACGTACACCCTGCATAGTAGCGTACACGCAGCGTACAGGCATGGGACTAGGTACGCCTAAAGTACCAAAGTGTACGGAAACGTACCGAAGCTGCACCCAAAATCACGAAATTACCATTGGGGACCCATCTTGAAAACAATTTATAACTCAAGGGTCAAAAGCAAATACTTGGAAAATTAGATGTTACAATTCTCCCCCACTTGAACTAGACTTCGCCCTCGAAGTCTGTTGCCGCAAACAAATCAGGGTAATGCTCTCGCATTTCCACTTCGGGATCCCATGTCCATTTGGAACCCTTCCGATGTTGCCACTAGACCTTGACTAGTGACACTAATTTTTTACGCAGAGCTTTCGTCTTCTAATCTAGGATTTCCACCAGTCTCTCCATATAATTCAAGCGGTCATCAACCTCAGGGCCGGTCCAAAGATATAGTGGGCTCATGGCAAAAAAATGGGCCCCTAAAGTTGAAAATAGTCAAAACCGTTATAAAACTCATTATTAATATTAAAAAGCAAAAATATGGCCACAACATTACAAAAACAACTAATTTAAAGAAAAATATTTTTCCTAGCATTTTTAGATAACTTTATTTTTTCACTCTCTGTATATATACCATATATTCTACGAATTTTGGGCCCCTTAGAGACATGGGCCCTGGGCGACCGCCCGGGCTGCCCACCGCCTGGACCGGGCCTGATCAACCTGAATATCATCCACAGGAACAATTGCGGTCTCATCAGCCCTACACTTCCAAAGCTGAGACACATGGAAGGTGTTATGGATTTGGTTGAGCTCATCAGGAAAATCCAGCCGGTATGCAACCTTGCCCAACCGGGCGGAGATCCTAAAAGGTCCAATGAATATGGGGCCCAGCTTACCCCGCTTCCGAAATCGGATGACACCTTTCCAAGGTGACACCTTCATAAGCACCAAATCTCCTACCTGAAACTCAAGTTTTGAATGCCGCCGATCTGCATAAATCTTATGCCCTCTTTGTGCGACTCGCAAGCTGCCGTGCAAATACTAAATCAACTCAGTATTCTTGAATACAACATTTGTGCTTCCCTTGACTCGATGCCCGACCTCCCCCCAGCAAACTGGGTCTTGCACCTTCTTCCATACAACATATCAAATGGTCGTTGGTCAATACTGGCATGATAACTATTGTTGTAGGAGAACTCGGGCGGTGGAAAGTAAGTATCCCAACTCCCTCCAAAATCCAACACATAATTCTGGAGCATATCCTTGAGCGTGTGGATCGTCCGCTCACTTTGGTCGTCCGTCTGGGATGGTATGTTGTACTAAAATGATGTTGAGTACCCAACTCCTCATGGAACTTCCTCCAAAATCTGGAGGTGAAATGAAAATACCAGTTCGAAACCACCGAAACTGGCACCCTGTGCCAAATTACCACCTCCCGGATATAGATGTCAAGTAACTTCTCTGTGGATATGCTCGCGGCAACCGGTATGAAATGTGAACTCTTGATCAATCTATCAACAATGACCCATATAGAGTTTACACCACGTGCCGTCCTTGGAAATTTTTTGATGAAATCCATGGTAATCTCTTCCCACTTCCACGTTGGAATGGGTATGGGCTACATCTTGCCGTGGGGTCTCTAATGTTCGGCTTTGACTTTCCTGCAAGTCAAGCACCTCTCCTCAAACCAATCTATCTCCCTCTTCATACAAAGCCACCAATAACTCAACCTCAAATCCCGGTACATCTTCGTGGCCCGTGGATGGATAGAAAATTTTGACTTATGCACCTCCTCTAGAACCGTCTGTCTCACTCCACCCGATGTCGGAACACAAAATCTACCACACTAAGTCAACAACCCCTGTTTGTCTTTGAAAAATAAGGGAATTTTCCCTTGATCTGCTTGGCCTTCCAATTCTCCTTTTTCATTCCCTCCATATTGTTGGGTTTTGAGCATTCTAACACTCCTAAGTGTACATGCAACCCTAAATACCTTGGATCTATGTTTTCTATATTATACATGCAAATATGAACTTTCCAAGGTATTCATCCTAACTAGCATAATAACATTGATTCAAATGAATATATCAAGTTAGAATTACATACCTCTTTGATGTAGATTGTCTTCATGAAGCTTGAGTGCCTAGTGCCCCAAGTGTGACACCTCAAATGGTTCACACAACACCAAATACATATGGAATGACTTGAGAGAACTTTACACTTCATGAAAATCGGCTAGCCCTTTCTATTATCCATAGTGGCCGATTTTCTCCAAGAATAAGATCATTATATAGTTAGTGACAATTAGGGTAACCCTAATTGTCATGGCTTTCCATTTCCTTGGATCCATGGGTTCAAATACACCATGGAGCATCCATGGAGCATCCTATGGGTTTTAGCCTTGCTTGATAATCCATGGAGTCTTAGCCAACTATACAAGTATGGATGATTTACACAATCAACCCATATATTTAATTAGTCTTCTTTTGATCACTTAATTAATTCTAGATTAATTCTTAATCAATACTAATTAAATAATCTTATTAATATATTAGAACTTATAATATATTAACAAACCTTAAGTGTTATTTCTCTCATTATAGTCTATCCAAATGCATGATGCCATGCAACCCAAATGGACCATGCTGGGTCGGGTCAAGTCTTCCCAATTATAGTTATGCACTTAGACATTAATCCAACAGTCTCCCACTTGGATAAGTCTAAAACTATTATTGCGTATGACTTCAGGAACTGACTGGCAATCATAGTCATGCAACCCAAATGGACCATGCCATGCAACCCAAATGGACCATGCCGGGTCGGGTCAAGTCTTTCCAATTATAGTTATGCACTTAGACATTAATCCAACAGTCTCCCACTTGGATAAGTCTAAAACTATTATTGCGTATGACTTCAGGAACCGACTAGCAATCGTAGCTCTCAAAAGCTTCTGTCGAACTCTGACCTTGCTGATGATCTCTGACCTTTGTCAATGACTTGTCCATTAGATAAGGAATCATATATTCCTCCATTCTAGATATCATATGGACTGAGACATTGATTATAATCATTCTCTCTATCCATTTGTTGTTTCCCGATTTCCGATTTATGAAGACCGACTAATTGAACAAATCAAATCAGTCCAGGCCCGGCCGAGCACTTACATTTGTCATCACCAAATCATCAAGGGGCCCATAGATATCGCTTTTATCCCGAAGGTAAAAGGAATGGATAAACCTCGACTCATATGGCTTGTTACTTGTTGAATCATACACAAAGGCATGTTTTATAACATCGAGTTACCGAATGCATTTTCGTGCAATCAATGTACAACCAACTCATAGTAACAACTCATATCTCTAGGTTTGAAGAATATAAGATATTATCATCTCATGATCACTCGTGATAAAATCCATGAAGTGATTCCAATGAGCACGGGTTGAATCCAATACTCATAACTTATGAGCACTCATGAGTGTTGTAGCCCTTTTTCCAACATCTTAGACCTCTACAAGCCAACCCATGACAGTCTTAATTCATATCTACTTCCAACATATGACCGACTGTGGATGGTTTGAATAACTTAGTCATTCCGGAAGAATAACCTAGTTTATTTTGGAAGTCAAAACATGCAAAGTGAAACACAATAATAATTGAATCCAATATGGTATCAAAACCTATGAACATAAATAAAACACCTTTTATTTATCACCATATGATTACACATTATTCATTGTATACTATTTCAACTATCAACTTTATTCTTGAATTTAAAACAATAATTGTCCCATGCTCCAAGCATGTACACTATGTTTTCTAAACACTAGTCATGCCATACACCAAGTATGCATACTATGTTTGTCTATGATCTTTACTTTGTGAAATAGATCAATTGAACATAACTCCAATGATTCTCTTTTCACAGTCCCAAATCCTTACTGCAAATGCAAGAATTCCAAATTCATGTCATTTACTGAAATCTGTTAGATTCTAAACTTATATGCATTGATCCTCTTGTAATGATTATGCACAAAGTCGCAAATACTTGACAATAAACATTACAGAGCATTCCAAAGGAGATCAGCTCCTTGGAAACATCCTTCTTGCATTAAGTTTCCTAATCTTACACAGATTGAATAATTTCTAACTTTGAAACATTTCCATATTCCATTTTGACTATCACTTCTGAACAAGAGTTGCCTCCTTATAGATTATGTCAATATGGTCCTTCCAGAATTATCACTATACTTCCAACTGTCCTTGAGCAACCAATCTTTGGTAAACCTTAGATTGTCCTCGACAATTGTTTAATCCTTTTAGTCATATCCAATTCTAGACCTTTTCCCTTCTTAATGCCCCATGCATTTGGAAAATTTTAGAAAGGATGAATATAGCACATGTAATCGATCCTATATCCGAAGCATATGGGACACGATTCATGATGTCTCACATAAAGACTAAACCAGTCTTTTGCTATAATATTTCCATTTCAATTTGCTAAGTTCTCATAATTTAGATTATGAAAAGGGATGTCGTAATCATAATCAAATTTTAGAACGCAAATAATGGACCCATATACAAAATTTCCTTATGTTGAGCCATTCCAACATGAAATTCATATATATATATATATATATATATATATATATATATATATATATATATATATATATATATATATCCTTGACTAAATACGATTAAAACCTCAATCTAAGCTTTTAGATTTGAGATGAAGTATAATTTGCTCTCCCTTAATTATAGCAAAACAACTTTTTCCCAATTGAAGCCTTTTGTTTTCTATAATTAACATTGCTAACTTGCAATCTTTATCATAATTATCATGCTCCCACTAACATGATGATTATTAGCATAACACTTATGCTCCCACTAGATTTGACATGTACTCAGAAATCAGCTGGACTTCTAGAAATCAATACTTTATTGACTTTCTTACCAAAGTTCAGATTTCTGATACTAGATTGCTTTGATAAAACTTTATCAATATCATACACCTTATCTTAGATAGCTCACAGGTGTGTCCAAACAATTTTAAGAACTATGAAAAGGGATACCGTAATCATAGTCTCGATTGTTTAGACCTTTTCCACTTCTCACAAGTCCATGTTAGTGTGCCGGTTAACCACACATGCTCCACTAACGACTTTGAGAATGCAAATATCACAGTTGCTATCTAGCTAAAATCTACTTAGTGAAAGTGTTTCCTCACCATCATTTTCATGAATCGGAGAGAAACCTTATGACACTTAGTTTTAATGGTGTATGTGTTCCTATCCATGTGAATTGTCAAAACCATAGTCACAAGACAAGGATAATGACAAATCCAAACTCATATGGATTGAACTTGTGCAATCTTAAATTCTTGCTTCCTGGCAACTCAAGGGCCTGGCATTGCTTCCAAGTTGCTGTGCAACCAATTGAGAACTCTAAGAACTCATATGCAAAGCCAACTTTAACTGGAATGGTGTAACATCCGGATTCCCAAGTATCCTATTTTGTTCTTTTATTTTTGGGAATTGTGAGGAGACTCGGCGAGTTGGCGTCTAAACTCGCCGAGTATGATCGCGGATTCGTATGCGAGTTCACAGCTGGACTCGGCGAGTTCATGAGTGGACTCGGTGAGTCCATACTGTTTAATGAAACCCTAATTTCCAGGGTTTGAGACCTATTTAAAGGCCCTTTAGGGCCGTCATTTGCGGCCACCAACCCCCAGAGAGAAACCCTAAGAGATCTAGAGCGTTTGTGAGGAAGGGGAGGCCATTCTTGATCCTTTTGTGGGTGTTTTTGCAAGAAGGAGGTGACCAAGGCAAGAGGAGGATGAAGGAGGAGCGATTATGGGGATTTATGAGTTCTTAGATATCATATTGAGGTATTTTGCTCGGACCTTCTTCAGTTTTGATGTTGATTCTTAGTGTTAGGGTTTTCTAACCCTTTTAGAGGATGAATAAGTGGAGCATTTGGTCCCTTCTCGAGTCTATGTTCTGGATCTGGACCCAAAGAGGTCCAGAGATCTTAACCTTTGGAGCTTTATGAGTTATTTTGGGAGCCATGAGCTTGGGATGTCATTTTTGGGGCTAAATCACCAAGTTAGACCATTTAGATGTTATATGAGTGTCAAGGTCTGAACTTTACGTGATTTTTATGCTTGGGAAGGCCAGATCTATGAATGTATGGAACAGATCTGACCTCAGGAGGCCTATGGAGTTTGTGCATGGCATGAACTCACCGAGTCCGAAAAACAGACTCGGCGAGTAGGATGAGGGTTTCCCATAAATCACTCTGTGAGTGGACTTGCCGAGTTGGGGATAACTCGATGAGTCAGGAAGAGTCAGGGGGACTGGAGTTCAAGGTGGAACTTGTCGAGTTGTTCATGAGACTCGGCGAGTTGAGTCGGGGTGGCCCCGTGATTCATGTCAGGTGGAACTCGTCTAGTCATGGGAAGTACTCGACGTGCCAAGAGAGGGACTAAGAGAGTCAGTGGACACGTGTAGACTCGCCGAGTCGCCCTAGTGCGCTCGACGAGTCGGGTCAAAGTTCGACCGTCGACCTTGTTGACTTTTAGGGTTGAGAATAGTTGTATTTATGAGAGTATTACTTTATATGATTAGGAGGAGGCTAGATCACATTTCTTCCGAGTTAGATATTTACCGAGACACCGAGGTGAGTCTTCTCACTATACGTTACCTAGAGTGGTATTATGTGATGACCAGAGGGTCTTATGTGCTATGTATGAGATTATGTGCTATGTGATATACGTATGTTGTATGATGATATAGACCGGACCGGAGGGTCCAACGAGCTATGACCGCACCAAAGGGTCCAACGAGCTACGGGACTGGAGGGTCCCGCTGAGACACATCAATCAGAGGGTCGTATTATAGCCTCGAGTGGCGAATTTGTTGTGTGTGGTATTTTGGGGAACTCAATAAGCATTTATGCTTACAGTTGTTGTGTTATGTGTTTCAGGTACTAGTGATGAGCGCAGGAAGGTGCCGGCATGATTCGTACACACACACATTGGAGTTATATAAATTCTGATCTTGGGGTTTTGTACTGATACAATGTTTTTAAAATGAATGTGAATGCTATTTTATGGTTTTCAAAGTGAAAAATTGTTTCAAATTTTTACGGTGTTACAAGTTGGTATCAGAGCCTTGGTTTGAGGGATTTGGATGCATCTTCGGGCGTATCTGAACTCAAACTGAGGATTTGAGGAAAATTTTTGATAATGAAGTAAAATTTTTGAAAAGAGTAAAAAGAGTTTTGAGAAAAACAGAGCAGAGCCTGTGTACGATCAGCCAGAGCCCGAACGGTGAATCCTTAAAGGTACCCTTACATTATGTGTTATGAGATATGTTATGTTACATTATGCATGCTAGAGTAGGCTAGGTATACATATTAGGACTAGAGTGGCCTGATTTGTGATGCCTTAGCCTAGGAGATTTTTGCTGCTGAGATGCTTTGAGAGCGAGTAGATAGCAGTTAGGAGCTCATGAGAGTAGAGTACTCGTAATCCAGGATTCAAGGAGGAGGACTTGGAGTGAATACTGATGCGGGGTGGTCAGTAGTATTGGGCCCGTACTACTGAAGACACCGGATCAGTGGGCATTCCAAGTAAGAATCTTTTGGACAACAGAGGACGAGTAGGGTTGCGTCATTGAGTATGAGTATGCTCGATCGAGTCTCTGATAATTATTGTTATATCTCAGAGGCATCATGGTTGGGACTCGAAACACACCTGAGAGCAGTGGTGTCAGCGACAAGGAGATCCGTCGATTGATTCACGAGGAGGTGGCTGCTGCCATCCGGGCTGAGATTCCTAAGATGTTTGGGGACATCAAGACCACATTGATTGAGATTTTTGATGACCGGTATGCAACGCTGACTGAGGCTGCTGCAGCTGCAGCTACTGCTGTTGTTGCTGCTGCCAGACCTCAGGGAGGTGACTCGTTGTTGTTTCGGGAGTTCAACAACACGAAGCCACCAGAGTTCCACGGGACGCAGGACCCGATTGCCGCTATGAGATGGATCTCTAACATCGAGGGATGTTTCTATACGTGTTCTTGTCCAGAGCACTTGAGGGTTCGATTCGCCCTGAACCAGCTCCGCTTGGGAGCGAAGGATTGGTGGAAGTTCGTGACGACGAACTTCACTTTGGCTGAGATTTCCGAGGTGACCTGGGAGAGGTTCACTGCTATGTTCAGAGAGGAGTATGTTCCCCCAGTGGAGAGGGAACGGTTGATTCAGGAGTTCTTGACCCTCAAGTAGTGTACTGATTCTGTGGCAGTGATCACCAGAAAGTTTCATGAAAGGGCGATGTTTTGCCCTGAGCAGGTGTCATATGAGCAGGCTTGTATGAGCCGTTATCTGAGTGTGCTGAGGAGAGACATTCGGGAGTTCATGGAGAAATTGACTTACCGGATATTTGCTGAGCTTCTGGCAAATGCTCGGAAGAGAGAGATTGAGTTGGAGACTCAGGCCAAGGAGGAGGCCGAGCCACAGAGGGCGGATCGGCGACCGGCTCAGTCCCAGCCGGTAGCCAAGCGGGCTAGACCCGCTGATTCAATATCTGGGGGCGCGAAGGGCCACACTTGTGGGAAGTGCGGTAAGAGTCATGAGGGGTCATGCAGGGCTAGAGTATGCTACAAGTGTGGGAAGGAGGGGCATATCGCGATGGATTGCCCAAGGGATTTTCGGTTTGCTTTCATTGCAACCAGACTGGCCATCGGAAGGCCGAGTGCCCTCATCTACTTCAGGGATCAACGCAGGGATTTGCGCCTACTGCTAGGGCTACCGAGGTATGGCCAGTGAAGGCCGAGGCCCCGAAGGCTCGTAGGAGAGCATTTCAGTTGACTGTAGAGGAGGTCCGCGCGACGCCCTATGTTGTGGCTAGTATGTATTCCCTTTTCATCTTTTATTTGAGTTGGGTTATTATGCTTATATGATGATGTGCGTAGGTACTTTTCTTGTGAGTTATGTGTCTGCTTTGGTATTATTTAACTCGGGTGCGAGTCGGTCGTTCGTTTCGGTAGCTTTTAGTCAGAACATTAGTATCCATCGAGAGGCATTGGATCGACCTCTGCGAGTTTCTATAGCTGATGAGCGAGCAGTGTATGCTTCAGATGTGATTCAAGGATGTGTCCTTGAGATCTTCGGTGTGGAGTTTACGATAGATCTGGTTCCGATCACGATGGGGGACGTGTGTGTTATAGTGTGTATGGATTGGTTGAGCCGATATGGAGCTGTGATAGACTGCGAGCGTCAATTGGTGACGATTCGAGACCCTAGTGGGGGAGTTCTTACGGTGTACGGCGAGGGTACACGTGCTGGGTCAGCATTTTGTTCGGCCGCCAGAGCGAGACAGAGTCTACAGCAGGGCTGTAAGGTTTTTGTGGCATATGTGATGGATGCGAGGGTTGATTCAGAGAGACTGAAGTCAGTTGATGAGGTACCGATAGTGCGTGAGTTTCCGGATGTGTTTCCAGAGGAATTGTCAGGTGTGCCTCCAGAGAGGCAGGTAGAGTTCGGTATTGAATTGGTTCCGGGAGCTGTGCCTATCGCCAAGCCACCTTATCGCCTTGTGCCTCCGGTGATGCAGGAGTTATCCTCGTAGCTCCAGGAGCTGCTGGGGAAGGGGTTTATCAGGCCGAGCAGTTCTCCATGGGGGGCGCCTATTCTTTTTGTCAAGAAGAAGGATGGTTCCCACCGGATGTGCATTGATTAACGGGAATTGAACAAGTTAACGGTCTAGAACCATTACCCATTGCCGAGGATCGATGATTTGTTCGATCAGTTGCAGGGAGCATCTTGGTTCTCCAAGATCGATTTGAGGTCTGGGTATCATCAGGTGAGGGTGCGGGAGGAGGACGTCCAGAAGACAGCATTCCGGACTCGTTATGGGAATTACGAGTTCGTGGTGATGCCTTTCGGACTCACCAACGCACCGGCAGTGTTCATGGATCTCATGAACAGGGTGTGCAGACCGATGTTGGATCGCTCAGTGATCGTGTTCATTGACGACATATTGGTGTATTCGAGATCCAGAGAGCAGCATGAGGAGCTTTTGAGGGAGATCCTCGGAGTTCTGAGAGCGGAGAGGCTTTATGCCAAGTTCTCCAAATGTGAGTTCTGGCTACGAGAGGTTCAATTTTTGGGGCATCTCGTTAACCAGAATGGGATATTGGTTGATCCGGCCAAGATTGAGGCGATTATGAGGTGGGAGATGCCGAGATCACCCACCGAGATCAGGAGCTTTCTAGGTTTGGCCAGCTATTATCGGAGATTTATTAAGGATTTTTCCAAGATCGCCGTGCCACTCACCAAGTTGACCCAGAAGGGTGTTGCGTTTTCTTGGCATCCAGAGTAGCAGACCTCGTTCGAGACACTTCGCTAGAAATTATGCGAGGCCCGAGTATTAGCCCTTCCAGAAGGTATGGAGGATTTTGTGGTATATTGTGATGCATCGATATTCGGATTGTGAGCGGTGCTTATGCAGAGGGGGCATGTGATAGCATATGCATCGAGGCAGCTTAAGCCTCATGAGTCGAGATATCCCACTCATGATTTGGAATTGGGAGCGATAGTGTTCGCCCTCAAGATCTGGTGACATTATCTATGTGGGGTTCGGTGTACGATATACATGGACCACAAGAGCTTGAAGTATTTGATGGATCAGCCTAAACCGAATATGCGCCAGAGAAGGTGGTTGGACGTGGTCGAGGATTATGATTGTGATATCCTGTACCACCCGGCAAGGCTAATGTTGTAGCCGATGTACTGAGCTGTACGGTGGAGGGCGCCCCATTGCAGGATGTTTGTATGAGACTGACAGTGATGACCCTAGTGTTGGATGCTATTTGTGGGGCCCAGGCTGAGGCTGTGAGGCCAGAAAGCCAGAAGAGAGAGCGAGTTGTCGGGCTGGTATCGGAATTCGTTACCGATAGCTGGGGACTTATGACATTTCTGTTGGATTAGTGTCTAAGTCCATAACTATTTTGGTATGTACTTGACCCGATTATGAGCATGGTCCTTTTGGGTTGCCTTCACCATAGCAATATGTAGGATGATTTAAGGAGAGAAAGGTTTAAATATGATTTATTAATATATTATGAGAATAATATATTAAAGGAGAAATCATATTGTTTAATTAATATTAGTCAAGAATTAATTGTTAATTAATTTTGTGGCTAAAAGAGATTAATTAAACTTAGGGGACTGGACTGCAATTATTGGATAATTGAGTTATTGGGCTATGGAATCCTAAAGGAACAAGGGGTGAATGAAATTATGATGGAAGCCCATCATATTGTCGTCCATGGCCTTATCCAGAAGGTTCCATGGGCTGCTTAGAGTTTAAGCTGTCCATTAGGGTTTTGACTGAAACCCTAGCAGCCCACACAAGTATATAAAGGACCCCTTAGGCTCCAAAAACGTGGACAAATAATTCTCTAGGGTTTCCAGCCGTTTTTGGTGCCTCCCCTCTCTTCTCCTCTTCATCCAAGTTGCATAAGGTGTTTGTGACTCCATTAGAGGTGCAGCACTTGAGGCACTAAGCTTTCCAAGGCCAATCCAAGCAAGGAATTGATTGTTATTGCTATATAACAATCAAAGGTAATTCTATAAACCCTAATTCAGTTTATAATATGTTAGATCTAAGTTTGTTAGTCTTGGATTCAAAGCATGTACAATAGAGAAACCTAGATCCAAGCATTAGGGTTTTTATGAGCACATAGGATTGTTCTTATGCCTAAAACCCATCAGTGGTATCAGAGACTTGATTGGTTTCAGTTGTATGTGATGCTTAACTGTTTTATTTACTGAAAAATCGATTTTTGGCCTCTGCCCGACCTGACTCGGCGAGTCAGTGGATGAACTCGGCGAGTCTGTCCCTGACTCGGCGAGTCCAGGGGTCAGACAGAGGGAATATCGGGTTTTATTGCTGTTTAGCTGAAGGATTAATACCAAAAACGTATTTTGATGATAAAATCCGAATTTTATTATATTTGGGTGATTATCCTTCATAAGACAAAAGATAATTTCAAATCTTTTAAATAATAGTTTCTTTATATGATAAATATGGATTATTTAAATTTTTTTGGTAATTATCATATGAATAAAATGAGATTAGGTCAAATATAGATAATCACCAAATTAATTGTTTAATTTATGTTATTTATTATTTGATCCCTTATGTTTTGAAATGTTTCAAAACTTGCCCTCAAGTTTTTTGGAATCTAAAAGTTCATTAAAAGTTTAATTTTGAAATGTTAAATTCTAAAACCCTAGTATTTTGAAAAGTTCAAATCACACCCTTATGGTTTTATTAATTAATTAAAGTGTATAATTAAAAGTGATTTAATAAACCCACAAAGTTTTGGTTTACATTTAAAGTATAACTTTACTAAATTAAACCAACTAGTATTTTAAAAGTGTAAAATACACCCTATACTATATATAACATTAAAAGTCTAATATTATATATATATGTGTATGAGTAAACAGTCAGTCTTACCGTTAGTAGGCCTCATTCACGAAGCTAGTCTATAAGGGGTGTTTAAGGAAATTGCCTATAAAATGGCGATTGAATGGGTATCCACTCTTACCCACCGCACTCTTGACTAGTGGAGGGTCGTTAGCCGAACGGGTAGGATAGGACAGAAACCTTCCATTATAAGTATAATGAAATACAAAGTAACTAAATGCTTTTTCAAATTCCCAAATCATAGTTACTTTAGGAAAAATGTGAAATTGTTTGCTAACCCATGGAATTACACTTCGTACCTTTGTCAAACGTTAGTGGAGCGTGTGTGGTTAACCGGCACACTAATTTGGGGATGACATTGGTGGCGAAGGGTGGCTCGATGCTTATCATAGATCAATGGAGCGTGTGTGGCTAACCGGCACATTGATTAGGTGATAGTAGCATTAGGCGCACCACGTGATTCGTATGGTTATTCACACCTTGTTTGTGATCCTCGGCATCCTAGTCACGAATAGTAGGGCATAATCGAGATTAAACATGCCATTGAAAAGTTCAATGAATCTCAAAAGATCTAGGAGTTTCAATTCATTTAAAACTTAAACTTCCTTTTCGTTTTTCATGGTGGAAATTGGTAAATCATCATTTACCTACCTTCAAATATTTTGCAACTAGATCACGGCATCCCTTTTCTAGGTTGTAGAATATTATGTTGGATCCTAGCCTTGATAACTCATTTGGGTGTTTTATTAAGGACTCAATCAACTTAACTTGAATTTCTCCCGTTTGGTAGATGTCTGACTCTAACCGTGGTATTCCCGAATCCCAAGGAAAAAGTGTTCCTAATGAAAGTGAAAGCTTGATTCAAAGTGAGAGATCAATGTGGACTAGCTTGATTTCACTTCCTCCTCTTCCTCCTGTTGTTCTCCCTAACCCTAATGATCGAAGACTTGAAAGGTTCAAGATCACCGAATCCCTGTTGGAAATGGAACATCAAGATGGCAAACCCGTGTGTGCTCACATCCTAGGGATGAAATCACACATTGATAGGTTGATTATGTTGGGTGCGTCTATCTCAAATAAGTTGGATGTGGACTGGGTTCTTCAGTCACTCCCTGAATCATATGATAAGTTCATTAGAGAGTATCATATGATGAAACTTGACGCAACCCTCATTGACTTGACTTATATGCTTATTGTTGCCGAATCAGAAACGATTTGGCGAAGTAATGGAGCATATTTGTCTGATAACTCAACCAACCATGCATCCATGGACACCACCTGTTCCTGCTGCCAAGGAAAGGGACAATGGATACGAAGTTGCCCGAAGGACCTGAAGAATCTAAGAGATAGGAGAGTCAATAAGTATCGCTCTACTTTAGGTATAAAATCCACTATCTAACTGATGGGTTTTAGCCATAAGAACTTTCCTATGTGCGCATGCAAAACCCTAATGCTCGGATCTAGGCTTTCTAATAAACATGCTTTGAATCCAAGACTTCTAATGACTAATTAGGTTAAATAACAACATTGAAACAGATCTAGAATAACCTTTGAGTTCCTTGTTGATCTTGAGGTCTTGGAGCTTCTAGAGTCACAAATGTCACTCCTCTAATGGCTTACAAACACCAATAGCAAGAAAGATGATTTAGGAGAGAGGAGAGGGGAGGAATTCGGCCAGGGTTCTCTTACTTTAGGAGAGGTGTCGAATTCCCTATGCAGTGGGGTCTATTTATACTTGTAGACTCCTTAAGGGTTACAACCTAAACCCTAATTGGATAATATTCTCTCAAGGCTATCCAAATCCATTCCTTAGATATCTATATGGACGATTTTAGCTATCCTAAAACTCTTAGAATTCGTCCATACCATATCCTAATGGATTTACAGTCTAAAGCTTAACTATCAAACAATTGACAGTTTATACCCCTTTATTTAATTAATCTCTTTAAGTCACCAAATTAATTCTAATTAATTCTATGACTTATATTAATCAAATAACAAATATATTATTCATTATATTATTCTCATAATATATTAATAATATTTATTGTCTCGTAATAAATCATCCTATCAAGTTGCTATGGTGAAAGCAACCCAAAACGACCATGCACAACCGGGTCAAATACTTGTCTAATATAGTTGCAGCCTTAGACACTATTCCAACAGTCTCCCACTTGGATAAGTCTAGTAACTATATTTACAGGTACAATTCGGTTTGCAATCGTAGCTCTCAAAGACGATGTCAACTCTGATCTAATCAATCTTGTCCTTTAGATAAGGGAACGTACAGTCCTCTGTTAGATATCATGCTGACAATCCTATGGAATGGTTAGTCAAGCATTTAGGTTTCTCGATCTATGATTTATTTGACATAGAACTTAATCGAACACATCAATTCAGTTCTGACCGGGCCTGGCACATAAGTCAAATCAAATCATCGAGCGGCCGAGATATCGCTTTTACCTTCTTAGATAAAAGTTACAGATAAACTTCGACTTATATGCATTTACTTATTCATTAACCAACTATACACAACAATACGTTTTATAACACCAAGTTACTGATGCGTTTTCGTATTATCAATGTACAATCAATTAACAAATAACAAATCATATATCTAGGTTTTAAGACCATATGATATTATTGTCTTGCGATCACCTTTTATATCGTATTCCATAAGGTGATTCCAACAAGCGCGGGTTTATTCCAATGATCAAAACTAGTTCATAAGCACTCATGAACGTTGCAGCAATCCTTTGCTATGTCTAACACCATTTAGACATTCTACACACCAATTCATGACAATCTTCATTCATATCTACTCCCAACATATGAACGATTGTGGACCATTTGAACAATTCGATTATTCCTAATAAACTCAATTATTCTGGAAGTCAAAACATGCAAAGTGAAACAATAGCTAAACAATTAACATAAGATAGTAACATTACTCATAAATAAAACTCCTTTATTTAATCATCAAATGTCAATTACATTTATCTATTACACGTTTCTAATACTATCTAATCTATGCTAATATCTTCCTTCAGCCCAATACTCCTAGCGTGCTGCAAGTGCTTAACCCTACTCAGTCCCTTCGTAAGCGGATCTGCTGGGTTATCTTCTGATGATATCCTCTTTACTACGAGTTGCCCTTCTTCTACACGATGTCTAATGAAGTGATACTTTCTGTCGATATGTCTTGATCTACCATGATCCCTCGGTTCCTTGGTCAAGGCAACCGCGCCTTCGTTATCACAGAAAATCTCCATTGGCTCCTTTATGGCAGGTACAACTCCAAGATCACCGATGAAGTTCTTTAGCCATATTGCCTCCTTCGACGCTTCGCTCGCTGCAATGTACTCTGATTCGCACGTTGAATCAGCTACGGTTTCCTGCTTGGAACTCTTCCATGTCACTGCTCCTCCATTTAGGGTAAAGACCCGGCCCGACTGCGAACGGTAGTTGTCCCTGTCGGTCTGAAAGCTGGCGTCACTATACCCTCGCACCTTCAAGTCATCACTCCCTCCGAGGACTAAGAACCATTCCTTCGTCCTCCGAAGGTACTTAAGGATGTTTTTCACCGCAATCCAATGTGTTTTGCCAGGATTCCCTTGATATCTGCTAACCATGCTCAAAGCGAAGGCTACATCAGGGTGAGTACAAGTCATAGCGTACATGATTGAGCCAACTGCGGAAGCGTATGGTACTCGGCTAATTTCTGCTATCTCAACTTCGGTACTCGGACTTTGAGTCTTACTCAATTTGGCATTACTTTGTATCGGTAGTTCTCCCTTCTTTGAGTTTTCCATACTAAAACGTTTTAGTACCTTCTCTAAGTAAGTATTCTGACTAAGTCCAATTAGTCTCTTACTTCTTTCTCTTACTATCCTTATTCCCAAAATGTAAGAAGCCTCTCCGAGGTCCTTCATAGCGAAGCACTTCCCGAGCCAGGACTTAACCTCCTGCAGAGTCGGGATGTCGTTTCCTATGAGTAATATGTCATCGACATATAGAACGAGGAAGCTTACTATACTCCCACTAGCTTTGACATATACACAAGATTCGTCTTCGCTTCGTACAAATTCAAACTCTTTGACTTTCTCATCGAAGCAAAGATTCCATCTGTGAGACGCTTGCTTAAGTCCATAAATGGACTTCTCAAGCTTACACACTCTATTCGGATGCTTCGGATCCACAAACCCCTCTGGCTGAGCCATGTAAACATCCTCAGCCAACTTTTCGTTAAGGAAAGCGGTCTTGACATCCATTTGCCAAATCTCATAATCATGAAATGCGGCAATTGCTAGCATCACTCTAATAGATTTAATCTTCGCAAGTGGTGAGAAGGTCTCATCATAGTCAAATCCGGGAGTTTGAGTAAAGCCCTTCGCGACCAATCGCGCTTTATATGTGTGTACGTTTCCATCCACGTCGGTCTTCTTCTTGAAGATCCATTTGCACCCAACGGTCTTACGTCCGGGTACGTAATCAACCAAATTCCAAACTTGGTTATCATACATGGATTGGATCTCGCTATCCATTGCCTCTTTCCACTTTACAGACTCCGGGCCTGCCATGGCTTCCTTATAGCTATTAGGTTCATCAAGGTTTACTAGTGTACCATCACTAATATACGTGTCCCCTTCAGTAGTAATATGAAAGCCATAAAACTGGGGATGAACTCTAACTCTATCGGAACATCTAAGAGGTAAGGATTCGTCAATCGGTTCAACCGGAGTTTCCTCCCCGGGTCGAGTGCCAGCGGTAGAGGTTCCTTCATCTATCGACTCTTGAATCTCTTCAAGTTCGATTTGCCTCCCACTGTCTCCTTGGCTCATGAGTTCTCGCTCTCGGAAAACTCCTCTCCTCGCAACGAAGACAACATTGTCCTTCGGTCTATAGAAGAGATATCCAAAGGATGTCTGCAGGTAGCCGATGAAAATACATCGCTCACTTCGAGGTTCAAGCTTGTCGTGAGTATCTCGTCTTACGAAAGCCTCGCAACCCCAAACCTTGATATGTGCCAACGAGGGAGCTTTCCCTGTCCACATCTCGTGAGGTGTTTTGGCAACCTTCTTAGTAGGGACTCGGTTAAGGATATGGGCGGCAGTCTCTAAGGCATACCCCCAAAAAGAGATAGGTAGTGAAGCACGACTCATCATAGAGCGAACCATATCCAATAAGGTTTGATTACGCCTTTCTGCCACACCATTCAACTGCGGTGTCCTAGGAGGCGTCAATTGTGAAACTATTCCACACTCCTTGAGATAATCGTGGAATTCAAGACTTAGGTACTCTCCTTCTTGATCGGATCGAAGCATCTTGATTTTCCTGCCCAATTGATTCTCCACTTCATTCTTGAACTCTTTGAACTTTTCAAAGGTGTCTGACTTTTGCTTGATTAAGTAGATATACCCATATCTACTATAGTCATCGGTAAAAGTCACATAGAAGCGGTTCCCATCCTTTGTGGTTGATCTAAACGGTCCACATACATCGGTATGTATTAGGTCCAATAGACACTCGCACCTTTCACATGTACTCGTGAAGGGTGACTTAGTCATATTTCCAAGCAAACAAGACTCGCATGTGTCATCTTCCCTAAGGTCGAATGACTCCAACACTCCATCCTTTTGGAGTTGGGCTATGCGTTTCTTGTTGACATGTCCAAGACGACAATGCCATAAGGATGCTTTATCCATACTAGTGGAAGAATCAATATTCAAAACATCATTTCCTAAGTTATCAACAATAATAACGGTTTCATATATTCCATTACATGGTATAGCTTCAAAGTAAAAGACACCATTTAGATAAGCCAAAATAGAACCATTCTCATTATTAAAAGAAAATCTAAATCCTTGTCTATATAAACCATGAAATGAAATGATGTTTCTAGCCATTTCTGGCGAATAGCAATAATTGTTCAAATCTAAAACCAAACTATTCCTAAGCACTAAAGAATACACTCCAATCTTGGTCACAGGCGACGATCTTCTGTTCCCCATGATTAGATTGATCCTTCCTTGCTCCACATCCCTACTTCTTCTTAGTCCCTGCACATTAGAACAAATGTGATAACCACAACCGGTATCAAGAACCCAAGAAATAGCATGATTAGAATCGTTAGATTTGATTGTGTATATACCTGCGAAAGATGGCTTGATCTTTCCCTCTTTGATCGCTTGCAGGTAATCCGGGCAGCTTCTCTTCCAATGTCCTATCTTGTGGCAGTGGTGGCACTCTGCCTCCTTTGGGTTAGAGCAGGGCTTAGCGGGATCAACTTTGGTCCCACTAGAAGAGGCACCATCTCGGGCTTTCACCTTGCGATAGTTCTTCGATGAAGCTTTCCTCTTCTTTCCCTTCCCTTGACCAATAGCCAAGACAGGAGCAGCGGATGGATTGGGAGTAGGTGCAATAGACTAGTCCTTGAAGTTGCTCTCAGCGACCCTCAAGAGACCTTGGAGTTTGCTTAGGGTGACCTCTTCTTTGTTCATGTGGTAGGTCATCCTAAATTGGTTGTACATCGGAGGCAAAGAGTGAAGCACCATGTCGATCGCCAAGTCCTCACCGAAGTCAACATTTAACTTGCGAAGGCGGTCGACATACCTTTGCATCTTTTGCAGGTGCACGGTAAGAGATTCTCCATGACCCATCTTCGCGTAAATCATGTTGGTGAAAATCTCATAATGCTCTTGTCTCGCGTTTTGGTGGTATCTCTCCAATAAGTCTTGGTGCATCTCGTACAGGTACATGTCCTCGTAGGACTTTTGGAATTCGGAGTTCATGGTAGCGATCATGATGCAATGTACCTTCGTTGCATCTCGCTCATGAGTTTCAAAGGCGGTGATTTCGGCGGGAGTAGCAACTTCGGGGTTGATTTTCTCGAGCTTCTCATCGAGGACATACTCCTTATCCTCATAGCGAGCAATGGTGCGAATGTATCTTATCCATTCGCTAAAGTTCGTTCCATCGAATGTGACCCTTTGGCAAAGGCTCATCAACGTGAAAGAACTAGTAGCAGCGTTGTTTGCGTTCGACATCTGCAATTAGAAAAGGACAAAGATAGATTAGAATAAGAATCCCTAATTATCACCCAATAAGAAAAATTAGGGCTAGGATCCAACAATAACATTTACATACTAGAAAAGGGATGCCGTAATCTAACATGCAAATAAATTGAAGGTAAGTGAATGACGATTCACTAATTCTCCATTACAAAACTTAAACTATTAGTCCTAAGTGTTTTTGAGAATTCCTAGGTTCGGATGAGATTCATTGAAACTATTCAATGGCATGTTTAAATCTCAATATGCCCCTCTTGTTTGTGACTGGGATGCCGAGGATCACAAAGCGGGTGTGAATTACCATGCAAATTCACATGGTGCCTTCAATATAACGATCACCTATTCGATGTGCCGGTAAACCACACACGCTCCATCGAACTATGATAAACTATGAATCACCCCTTGCCACCTTCGCTTAGAACCAATTAGTGTGCCGGTACACCACACACGCTCCACTAACTTCTTAGCAAGGTGCAAAGTGTAATTTCATGGGATTGCATCAATTCACTTTTCCTAAAGTAACTAGGATTGGGAAATTTTTAAAATATGTGTAGTTACTTTATATTTCTTATTATACTTTTAATGAGAGGATGAGGTTGCCCTATCCTACCCGTTCGGCTAACGACCATCCACCAATCAAGCAAGCGGTGGGTGTGAGTGTACACCCATTAAGCGCCATTTTATAGGCCGCAACCTTATACCCACCTTATAGATCGGCTTCGTGAATGAGGCCTACTAACGGTAAGACTAGCATTTAGTTATACATACATATATATATATATATATATATATATATATATATATATATATATATATATATATATATATATTATTCTAGTAATATCATATTAGTATAGGGTTGTATTTTAAAACTTTTAAAATCTAAGGTTTGAAATTTAAGTTGTCTAAATTAAAACTTTTAATCACAAATTATAAATTTCAAAACTTGTGGGTAAGTTTTAAACATTTAAAACATGGAGGATCAAATAACAAATAATTCCAATTAACAATTAATATCCTAATTATCTATATTTGATTTTATTCAAGATTTCTTTGAAAGATAATTACCAAAATAATTAAAATAATTAATTAATTATCATATAAGGAAATTAAATATTTTATTAGTTGATAAATACCTTTAACTAGATCAAGATAATAGTCATATATATCAAAAAATCGGATTTAGATTGATCAATTATGATTAAGGTAAGTTTCCATAAGATAATTATGAAAAAATCCCGAATCTGGCCATTCCTGACGCCTGGACTCGCCGAGTGCACAAGGGGACTCGCCGAGTCAGGCCTACTCGCCGAGTCCACCTTGGGACTCGCCGAGTCAGTGACTCGGAAACCTAAAAATCGAATTTTTCAGGTTTGTTTCAGTTAATCAAGCAACAATTTAAAGAAAACCAAGCTAGGCTCTGATACCACTGATGGGTTTTAGCCATAAGAACTTTCCTATGTGCGCATGCAAAACCCTAATGCTCGGATCTAGGCTTTCTAATAAACATGCTTTGAATCCAAGACTTCTAATGACTAATTAGGTTAAATAACAACATTGAAACAGATCTAGAATCATACCTTTGAGTTCCTTGTTGATCTTGAGGTCTTAGAGCTTCTAGAGTCACAAATGTCACTCCTCTAATGGCTTACAAACACCAATAGCAAGAAAGATGATTTAGGAGAGAGGAGAGGGGAGGAATTCGTCCAGGGTTCTCTTACTTTAGGAGAGGTGTCGAATTCCCTATGCCATGGGGTCTATTTATACTTGTAGACTCCTTAAGGGTTACAACCTAAACCCTAATTGGATAATCTTCTCTAAAGGCTATCCAAATCCATTCCTTAGATATCTATATGGACGATTTTAGCTATCCTAAAACTCTTAGAATTCGTCCATACCATATCCTAATGGATTTACAGTCTAAAGCTTAACTATCAAACAATTGACAGTTTATACCCCTTTATTTAATTAATCTCTTTAAGTCACCAAATTAATTCTAATTAATTCTATGACTTATATTAATCAAATAACAAATATATTATTCATTATATTATTCTCATAATATATTAATAATATTTACTCTCTCGTAATAAATCATCCTATCAAGTTGCTATGGTGAAGGCAACCCAAAAGGACCATGCACAACCGGGTCAAATACTTGTCTAATATAGTTGCAACCTTAGACACTATTCCAACACTAACTCCATTTAAATTCGTATTCTTTATTCATAATGTGATAAGATTACATTTGCATGTTTTGCAGGTTTAGAGAAAAGAGAGGAAGTTTGATGGAAGAGCAAGATGAGTCTGATCACGAAGAAATGGATTTCGATCACATGAATTCGAAGATCAGATTTTGAGCTTAGGAAGTTATGATAGATTTGTTAGGAGTATATGATTACATAGTTTTTCATTTGACTTTTGCATTGTAAGGACATGTTTTCCGCTAGTTTTCTGAATAAAATAAATTTTGGTTTTTATCTTATTTATTTATCCTTGTAATGAAATATATGAAAAATTGTTGTTTGTGTACTTCTATTATTAGCAAAAATGGATTTGATTCTTAATTATGCTATTTGTGGAAATATCAAAAGTTTACCAAATAGGGAGAGTTTCTCATCGCCCATGTTTCAATTGGACAGAGACTTGGAATCATGCAATATGTATTGTATGATGACTGAAAAACTTTCACATTTGGGAAACTTAGACTAATTCTTTGGCAAAGTGTCAATTGAAGGACAAGGAGATCAAGTACACAAGGTTGTGCATTGATCAAGTCCACCACCAGAGTGACAAAGATACTCGTCATGATTTACTAAAGTTTAGTAAATATGATTATACTTATAAGATTAAGTGTAATTCTGAGTTGATTGAAAGAGTTTCAATGAATAGTAGAACGAATAAAGAAGAATCAAGTAGGCAGAAAGATAAAAGTTTCTCTTTTCTAACAAGAAGGGAGAGTACCTTTTATTGTGTTTTATGATAAGTCTTAAAGATTAAGAACCATGTCTCAATAGATCCTCTAATTGAATCTTAGTGCATTTTCATGTCTAAGAAGAGGAATCGAGAATTGTAGAAATGGTTAAATCAAAGAGTCAATCATACTTCGTTCCAATGTCAAGTCTTAGAGTCATACTCCAAGATTGTGACATTGAGTGAAAAGTCTTAAGTAGGTTTATAACACTCATCAAATGTGGAACTTGGAAAAGTTTTCTTATTCTTGCACATTTGAAACTGGTAAGTTGTGTTGGATAAGACAAAGACCAACTAGGACCAATTATGTGAAGTGTTTTGTCTTGATAAGAACTACACTAACTCTTGAATATTTGCTTTGTCAAGAAATGTCTCTTGACAAGAGAATCTTATGTGTCAAGGAGTCAGTGGGAGTCTTAATGGTCTTGAAAGGTTTCAAGAACAAATCAAGAATAAACCTTATTGATCATCACTAGCACACGACTTGAGGTTTACAACCTATCGTGCTGACATTATTTTGTTTCTTTGCCATTCCAATTGAGTTAATTGTGTATGTGAGTTCTATGAGTACTCATTTGAATGCATACTAGAGCCTTAGTCGATGGAAAGTACATTGATATGTAAGGACAAGTTACTAAACTACTTGGAAGACATGGTGGGCACTCGTGTTACCATAGGGCAAGAAATCAAGATTAAGAAAGTTCGGTCCATATGAGTTTGGATTTGTCGCAAACCTTGGTTTTGGCAAATTCACATGGATAGGAACTCATACACCATAAAATCTAAGTGTCATAAGATTCCCTCCTTCATGAAAATGACTGTGAGGAAATACTTTCACTAAGAGAGGTTTTAAGAAGATAGCAATTGTGAAAATTGTATTCTCACATTCGATTATGGTTACGACATCCCTTTCCATAGTTCGAATTGTGAGATTTGGCAATTAGTTTGAACATTTGGAACTTAGTAACATAAATTCTAAATTGATTAAACACACATATGAGCTATCTAAGGTGAAGGTGTATAAGTTTAAGAAGCTTAGATAAAGGCTTATCGAAGCATCTGGTATTAGAAATATGAATTTCAGAAATTCAATAGGCTTTGTTTTCTGGAAGTTCATTTGTTTTCTAAATACATGTCAAAGCTAGTGGGAGCATAAGTGTTATGCTTATATGATAATAATCATCATGATAGTGGGAGCATAAGTTTTATGATTATTATGGCAACTATTGCAAGTTAGCAATATTAATTATAGAAAAACAAAGATTCAATTTGCAAAGTTGCATGGGTTGAAAAGTTGTTTTGATATAATTAAGGGAGAGAATATTATACTTCGTTTCAAAATCTAATGCTTAGATTGAGAAATTTTAATAGTTTCAGTCAAAGGATACATTGTGAGTTCTTAAAATTCGATTATGATTACGACATCCCTCTTCATAGTTCGAATTATGAGAACATGACACATAAAATATTATGGCAAAAGATTGGTAAAGTATCATATCTTTATGTGAGACATTATGCATCGTGTCCCATACGCTTCGGGTATAGGATCGATTGCAAATGCTATAATATTTACCATTCTAAATTTTTTTCTCAAATGTCTAGCGCATTAAGAGGGAAAAAGGACTAGAATTGGCTTTGACTAAAATAATTAAACAACTATCAAAGGACGATCCAAAGTTCGCTGAGGATTGGTTGCTTGTGAGTAGTTGGGAGTATGGTATTGGATGGACCATATCGACATGATTATGAATAGATAAGATTCTATTAAGAATGAGTTGTCATATGGTAAATGTGGAAATGTTTCCATATTGGGAGTTGGATATTGAGAGTCTATGCCTAGATAGAAACTTTTATGCAAGAAGGATGTTCAAATGAATGTACTTTGAATGTGAGACTTCACGTCTATGGAATTGTCTTGTAACAATTTCCGATAGAGTACTTTGTAATTTCATTGGCCAAGTCTTGGTGACTTTTGTGCTATGACTTTACGAAAGGATCGTTGCGTAAAATGTTAGAATCTAGCATATTCTAATAGTAGCAAAGAACCTTGTGTTCTTACACTAATGATAAGGATTGGGAATTGTGAAATGAGCATCATTGGAAAGGTTTTCAATTGATCTATTTCACAAAGCATGGACCATAGGAAACAAAGTGTGCATGCTTGGAGCATGGGAAAATTGTTGTTGTAATTCAAATAATAAGTTGATTATCCGAAACATTAAATGATAAATAATGAGTAATCAATATGGTGGTTAAATAGAAGTGTTTTATTTACTCTCACAAGTTTGAGGCCATATAGGATTAAGTATTATTGTTATGTTTCAATTTGCATGTTTTGACTTCCAGAATAACTAGGTTGTTCAAACATCCACAGTTGGTCATCCGTTGGGAGTAAGTATGAAGGAAGACTGTCATGAATCTGTCTGTAGATTGTCTGAAGTGTTTAGACATGGCACAAGTTTGCTGCAGAGTTCATGAGTGCTTTGATAAGATTAGAGTATTGGATTAAACCCACGCTCACTTGGATCACTTCATGGATTTATCACGAGTGATTAGTGAGACGATAATATTGTATATTCTTGAAACCGAGACGTGTGAGTTGTTATTTGTTGGTCGGTTACACATTGATAATAAGTAAACGCACCAGTAACTTGGTGTTATAAAACTTACTGTTGTGTGTGATTCGATCAGTAAATGCAAGCGAGCATATGAGTCGAAGTTTATCCATTCCTTTTACCCAAAGTAGGATAAAAGCGATATCTGTGGGCCTCTCGATGATTTAGTGATGACACCTAAGCGCTTGGCCAAGCCGGGACTAAGTTGATGTGTTCAATTGTAGTCTGTTGTCAGTCGTCATAAATCGGAAGTCGGGAAACAGTATAGAGAGAATGATTGAAATTCATGTCTTTTGTCTATACAATATCTTGAGAATGGAGGAATATATAATCCCTTATCTAAAGGACACGCTATTTGATAAGATCAGAGTTGACAGCGGCTTTTGAAAGCTACGATTGTTGATCATGTTCTGAAGTCATACGGAAAATAGTTATTAGACTTATCCAAGTGGGAGACTGTTGGATTAGTGTCTAAGTCCATAACTATTTTGGTATGTACTTGACCCGATTATGAGCATGGTCCTTTTGGGTTGCCTTCACCATAGCAATATGTAGGATGATTTAAGGAGAGAAAGGTTTAAATATGATTTATTAATATATTATGAGAATAATATATTAAAGGAGAAATCATATTGTTTAATTAATATTAGTCAAGAATTAATTGTTAATTAATTTTGTGGCTAAAAGAGATTAATTAAACTTAGGGGACTGGACTGCGATTATTGGATAATTGAGTTATTGGGCTATGGAATCCTAAAGGAACAAGGGGTGAACGAAATTATGATGGAAGCCCATCATATTTTCGTCCATGGCCTTATCCAGAAGGTTCCATGGGCTGCTTAGAGTTTAAGCTGTCCATTAGGGTTTTGACTGAAACCCTAGCAGCCCACACAAGTATATAAAGGACCCCTTAGGCTCCAAAAACATGGACAACTAATTCTCTAGGGTTTCCAGCCGTTTTTGGTGCCTCCCCTCTCTTCTCCTCTTCATCCAAGTTGCATAAGGTGTTTGTGACTCCATTAGAGGTGCAGCACTTGAGGCACTAAGCTTTCCAAGGCCAATCCAAGCAAGGAATTGATTGTTATTGCTATATAACAATCAAAGGTAATTCTATAAACCCTAATTCAGTTTATAATATGTTAGATCTAAGTTTGTTAGTCTTGAATTCAAAGCATGTACAATAGAGAAACCTAGATCCAAGCATTAGGGTTTGTATGAGCACATAGGATTGTTCTTATGCCTAAAACCCATCAATTTCAGGGTCGGATATGGGTACCGTCCGTGAGTGGAACGCGTACCATTTTGATGGAAGAGGCTCATCGATCAAAATTCTCGATCCATCCTGGGGCCACTAAGATGTATTTGGACCTGAAAAAGGAATATCGGTGGCCCTGTATGAAGAAGGATGTCGCGTGGTTTGTAGATAGATGCTTGACCTGTCGCAGGGTTAAGGCCGAGCACCAGCGTCCACATGGTAAGCTGCAGCCATTAGAGATTCCCGAGTGGAAATGGGAATAGGTTACCATGGATTTCATCACCAAATTGCCAAGGACCGCGAGGGGGTGTCAATGCAATTTGGGTGATTGTGGACAGGTTGACGAAGAGTACTCACTTCCTAGCCATCAGTGAGCTCTTCCATGGAGAGGTTGGCAAAATTGTACGTGAGAGAGGTGGTATCACGACATGGAGTGCCGATCTCGATTGTCTCAGATCGAGATGTACGTTTCACTTCCAGGTTCTGGAAGAAGTTTCATGAGGAACTGGGTACGAAACTGCATTTTAGTACCGCATACCACCCACAGACTAATGGGCAGAGTGAGCGGACGATTCAGATGCTCGAAGACATGCTTCGAGCATGTGTGTTGGATTTTGGCGAGAGTTGGGACACGTATTTGCCCTTGGTAGAGTTTTCTTTTAACAACAACCATCATTCGAGCATTGGCATGCCGCCCTTTGAGCTGTTGTAAAGGAGGAGATGTCGGACCCCCATTTGCTGGGGAAAAGTAGGGAGGCGTGTGATGGGTAGTACTGAGATTGTGCTTCAGACGACATAGCAGTTTCAGCAGGTCAGGCAGAGGTTGTTGACCGCTCAGAGTCATCAGAAGAGTTATGCGGACAGACGCCAGTCCGAGCTCGAGTTTTAGGTCGGCGACTTCGTGCTCCTGAAGGTCTCTCCTTGGAAAGGAGTGATTCGATTCAGCAAGAGGGGCAAATTGGGGCCCCGGTATATTGGTCCTTTCAGGGTGATCACGAGGGTAGGCAGGGTAGCCTACCGTTTGGAGTTACCAGCAGAGTTGGGTCAGATTCATGACACTTTCCACGTGTCGCAGTTGCGAAAGTGTATAGCCGACGAGTCGGCAGTGGTGCCATTAGAAGATATTCAGGTGGATGCAAGCCTGAATTATGTTGAGAGACCCGTAGCGATTAGGGATCAGATGGTCAAGGTTTTGAGGAACAAGGAGGTGCCTCTGGTTCAGGTCCAGTGGCAGCATCGGAAAGGGTCAGAGTTGACTTGGGAACCGGAGCGTGAGATGCGGGAGCAGCATCCAGAGTTGTTTGCAGATTGAGACTTCGAGGGGAAGTCTGATTCTAGTGAGGGAGAATTGTAACATCCGGATTCCCAGGTATCCTATTTTGTTCTTTTATTTTTGGGAATTGTGAGGAGACTCGGCGAGTTGGCGTCTAAACTTGCCGAGTATGGTCGCGGATTCGTATGCGAGTTCACAGCTGGAGTCGGCGAGTCCATGCTGTTTAATGAAACCCTAATGTCCAGGGTTTAAGACCTATTTAAAGGCCCTTAGGGCCTTCATTTGCGGCCACCAACCCCCAGAGAGAAACCCTAAGAGATCTAGAGCGTTTGTGAGGAAGGAGAGGCCATTCTTGATCCTTTTGTGGGTGTTTTTGCAAGAAGGAGGTAACCAAGGCAAGAGGAGGCTGAAGGAGGAGCGATTGTGGGGATTTATGAGTTCTTAGAGATCATATTGAGGTATTTTGCTCGGACCTTCTTTAGTTTGATGTTGATACTTAGTGTTAGGGTTTTCTAACCCTTTTAGAGGATGAATAAGTGGAGCATTTGGTCGCTTCTCAAGTCTATGTTCTGGATCTGGACCCAAAGAGGTCCAGAGATCTTAACCCTTGGAGCTTTATGAGTTATTTTGGGAGCCATGAGCTCGGGATGTCATTTTTGGGGCTAAATCACCAAGTTAGACCATTTAGATGTTATATGAGTGTCAAGGTCTGAACTTCACGTGATTTTTATGCTTGGGAAGGCCAGATCTATGAATGTATGGAACAGATCTGACCACAGGAGGCCTATGGAGTTTGTGCATGGCATGAACTCCCCGATTCCGAAGAATAGACTCGGCGAGTAGGATGAGGGTTTCCCGTAAATCACTCAGTGAGTGGACTTGCCGGGTTGGGGAATAACTCGGTGAGTCAGGAAGAGTCAGAGGGACTGGAGTTCAAGGCGGAACTCGCCGAGTTGAGTCGGGGGGGCCCCACGATTCATGCCAGGTGGAACTCGTCGAGTCAGGGGAAGTACTCGACGTGCTAAGAAAGGGACTAAGAGAGTTAGTGGACACGTGTAGACTCGCCAAGTCGCCCTAGTGCACTCGACGAGTCAGGTCAAAGTTTGACCGTTGATCTTGTTGACTTTTAGGGTTAACCACAGTTGTATTTATGAGAGTATTACTTTATGTGATTAGGCGGAGGCTAGATCACATTTCTTCCGAGTCAGATATTTACCGAAACACCGAGTTGAGTCTTCTCATTATACGTTACCTAGAGTGGTATTATGCGATGACCAGAGGGTCTTATGTGCTATGTATGAGATTATGTGATATGTGATATATGTGTAACAGCCCGGAATTTCAGGTATTGTTATATTTATGATTTTGGGTGTTTTAAGAGGGGACTCGGCGAGTTGGAGCTCAGACTCGCCGAGTAGGATCGCAGATCTGGTCGCGGGTTCGCGACTGGACTCGACGAGTCCGGATATGGACTCGGCGAGTCCGCGCTGTTTAGCGAAACCCTAACCGTCCAGGTTTGGGACATATATCAGGGGCCTTATGGCCGTCATTGTTCACCCTAGTCCTTTGAGAGAAACCCTAATTCGATTGTGAGCATCTGGAGCAAGGTAGAAGACCATTATTGATCTTGGAAGTGTTATTGTGCAAGGAGGAGGAGGCTTGTTTAAGAGAACAACAGGAGAAGCCATATTCTGAGGGTTGTGGACACAGAGCAACGTTATTCAGGTAATATTCCGAGTTGTTCCCTTCTATGTTGATGTGCATATGGATTTAGGGTTTATTGAACCCTTTTGTGGCTAGATTGAGTGTTTCCTTAGTCCCCCAAGCAATTGGAACCCTATATTGGGACCCTTGGAAGTCCAGAATGTCCCATGCCTGAGCTTTTCGGGAATCAAGGGAGGTTTAGGATTGGAATCCTTATGCCTTAGGTCAAAATGTGAATTATGAGTCATGGGGTGTATTATGAGCACCGAAATGAGGACTTTACGTGATGAACCAGTCTAGGAAGGCCAGGCCTATGAATTGTCGGAGCAGATCTGACCTTAGAAAGCAGTTTGAGCGGTTGCATGGCATGGACTCGCCGAGTCCGATGAACAGACTCGGCGAGTAGCTTGAAGATTAACTGGGACTCGCCGAGTTGTTCTTCAGACTCGGCGAGTTGAGTCGGGGTGGCCCCGCGATTCTTCCAGGAGGAACTCGTCGAGTCAAGGGGGATACTCGACGTGTAGAAAGGGAATCTTAGAGAATCGGTGAGTTGAGGGCGAGTGGACTCAGAGTTGTTGAACTCGGCGAGTCTCAGGGTGACTCGGCGAGTTAGATCGCGGATTGAGTGAAGTTCTGATTATGGGGACTCGGCGAGTCATAGGGTTGACTCGGCGAGTAGGGTCAGTCAGGGGTTGACTTTGACCTTGTCTTTGAACAAGGGTTGACCAGTGGTTCCAGGGGTATTTTGGTAATTGTTGTTTATTGTTTGAGTTCAGTGCATTGGTGGCTGTCCAGAGGTGGAGATCGTATCAGTGATCGGAGCAGCTTGAGCTATCTGTTCAGTCGGCAGTTTCGAGGTGAGTTATCCTCACTATCTCGCTAGGGTTTATGGCACCAAGGCCAACCTTTTATCGGATGGAAATTTGGGTGGTTGTCAGTTGTTATGATATGGGCCGGAAGGCGTTATATGTTGCAGGCTGGAAGGCATTACATGTTGTGGGCCGGAAGGCATTGCTATGTGGACCGGAAGGTCATGGCCTGGAAAGGCGTATGTGTGCATTTAGTATGTTGACTGATTCGTAGGGTGATGTTATGCTAGTGACCGGCTAGGCCGGTATCTTGAATAGAGTAACGCTATGTTATGTGGTCTGTTGATCGATTGCTGACTGTGAACTGTTATATGATTATGTGTTATGCGTATGATTGCTAGACCTGGGGTGTGACCCGGTATGCAGGGTCGTTCTATGTCCTGTTAAGTTATGTATGCTTTTATGCTGATATGTATGCTTAATATGTTATGGGCCGGAAGGCAATATGTTATGGGCCGGAAGGCATTGCGTTATGGGCCGGAAGGCGATATGTTTTGGACCGGAAGGTCGTGGCCTGGAAAGGCGTATATGTGGTTGGTATTTTGGGGGTATCTCGCTAAGCTTTCGGGCTTACAGTTGTGGTTTTATGTTTTCAGGTTCCCAGGAGTCTGTGACAAGGCAAAGGCGTGATCGTACCGTACCTCGCGTTGATGTTTTATGATATGAACTTGGGAAAATACTCTGTTAAATAATGTATTGAAAACCTTTTTGTAACAACGTTATTAAAATGAGTGGTTTTTGAAAAGTTTTAATTGTTTTGAAATTTTGGTCGTTACAAGTTGGTATCAGAGCCTTGGTTCGAGTGAATTGGGGGAACATTCCTGTGACTCCAGTCTCAAATCGAGGAGGATTTTAAAAAAGAGAAATTAAGATGGTTTTCAAATTTAGTAAAAGGAGGACGCGGAGGTACGATCAGCCGGAGCTGGTAAGTAACCCCAAGATACCATACATGATATTTGTTTTATTGAGCTTAATAGAACAGCATGCTAGAGTTAGGCTAGGGATCTTCAGGAATTCATGATAATGTTGCCTGATTTGTGATGCCTGTAGCCTAGGGTCCCTTATGGGAGATTCTCAGTGTTCCTCTAGTGGTGAGGGTTGATAGTCGTTATGCATGTTCTCTAGGGTATTGTGGTAGTACTTCATACAAATATGGGTAGGTGTGGAAGGTAGTATGGGCCCGTACTACTGAAAGCACAGGACCCATACGCGTATCAGGGAAACCATAATCTCTAGGGTTGGGTTGCGAGAGTTGGATCCCAGGTTTGTGGGATGAGTTTGAGTTTTGGTTTGGTGTCTTCCAGTATGGAGATTTCGAGGCATGAGGAGAGTGGATCCGGATCAGGATCGGGAGCTGGAGAGGGAGTTCCGGGTGGATCGGTACCGTCTGAGGTTATCGATCAGATGAGCACGAGCGAGTTGGATGCGAGGATTCGCAAGATCCTGCATGATGAGGTTGCTGCATTGTTCCGGGCTGAGTTGCCGGAACTGTTTGGGTCGATCAAGACCGCCATGGTTGAGTATTTTGATGAGCGCTATGCGGCTCTCGCAGAGACGGCTGCCGCGGCGGCTACAGCGGCTGTAGCAGTGGCAAGGGGAGGAGCTAGTCGGGGTTTTCAGTATCGGGACTTCTATTATACGAAGCCTCCCACATTCGATGGAGTTCAGGACCCGATTGTTGCTATGAGATGGTTATCAGACGTGGAGGGGTGTTTCTCCACAAGTTTATGCCCTGCTGATCAGAGGGTGAGGTGTGCTCTGAACCTATTGAGGCTCGGGGCGAAGGATTGGTGGAGATTGACCACGGGGTCATATTTCGATGCGCAGAGGGCTGCGGTTTCATGGGATCAGTTCAGAGAAATGTTCAGTACTCGCTATGTTCCGCGGGATGAGAGAGAGAGATTGGCTCGGGAGTTCCTTGAGCTGAAGCAGGATTCGGAGTCGGTGACTGAGATCACCAAGATGTGTATTGAGAGGGCGATGTTTTGCCCTGAGTTCGCTTCGGAGCAGGCTCAAATGTCCCGATATCTGAGTATGCTCAAGGGGGATATCAGACAGTTCGTGTCTGCGCAGAGGTGTGAAACCTTGTTGGAGTTGCAGGAGGCCACCATGCGGCATGAGTTAGAGGTTGAGTTGCAGTTGCATGAGCTGAGGCAGGCTCCGATGCAGTCGCCGCCGGCGCCGAAACGGTCCAGGACCGTTGATGTTAGAGTGGGGGATCGGAGCGGCCACACTTGTGGGAAGTGTGGGAGGGGTCACACCGGAGTTTGTTGGTCCAGTGGTGCATGCCGCAAGTGCGGAAAGGAGGGGCACTATGCGCGGGATTCTCGGCAGTCAATGCCGATTCGGGATTTGAGGATTTGTTATCATTGTCGGCAGGTTGGACATTTGAGGGTCAACTGTCCACAGCTTTCTGCAGGACCGGTGCAGGCTCTAGCACCGGCCACCTTGAGGAGCTCAGAAGGAGGACGGGATGGAGCGGAGCCCCAAGGGCTCAGGGTCGTGCTTATCAGCTTGCGGCAGAGGGAGTCGGAGCAGTGCCGGAGGCAGCTGCGGGTATGTTGTTTTCTTGATGTCTTGTTATCTTGCGTTTATTGTGGCGTATTGTTTGTGCTGGTATTTGTGTGGATTTCGATGCGGTATTCGTTGTTTCGCGGGTTTGGCATGGTTATGGATTGGTGTTTCGGGTTTTCGTTTTGGTATCCATTGTTCCCTGAAGGTTGGTATGGTTATAGTTTGGTGGTTGTTAGTCAGTACTTTAAGTGGGGGAGAACTGGAGGATTCTCCGGGAGATCGATGAGTATGTGAGGGTGCTTAGCTGTTGGGATTCAACAGTGTTCTGTCAGCTCAGAGAATAGGCTGACGAGAGCGAGCGTCGGGTATGCGGGGCGGGATACAGACCTAGGGCATTTGATTGTGGAGGCCTGGGAGCAGGCCGGGATCAAGTTTGAGTAAGTAACCGGGGTTATGTGATCAGAGTATTTGTATGCTTGATGTACGTGATGGGTTGTACTGCATTAATCCCACGGGATTTATGTTGTGCATGTTTCTAGAGTTGGAACCGGAAGGTTCCCAGAGTTAGAACCTGAGGGTTCACAGAGTTTGGGTGTACGGACCCACAGAGATATAGCCTCGAGTGGCTAGTGTGTGTTATGAGAGTCGGTCCAGTCATGCTGGGGACTCTGATGGTATTGTTGGACCAGTTTGAGATTTCGGATTGTGTATGTTGCAGTGTGATTACATTGGAAGGTCTGGCCCCGGGCTAGTGATTTTGTTTAGTTGAGGTAGTGATTTTGTGGAGTGGAGAGAGTGCATGGGCTTGAGAGCCCCTGCAATGAGAGCCAGAGTATGTGAATAGCGGTTACGCAAAAAGGGTGGCGTCGCTTGGAGCGAGCACCGTGGCACCGGTAGGGGGTGGCATTATGGCCAAGAGGGTTCCTTGGAAAAGGAAAAGAGAAAGGTGTGTAACTCCGAAGGGGAGTGCAAGTTCACGAAAGTGAAAGCTGCAGAGCAGAGTTATGGTTAGAGTATTTTGAGTATGGTTTTGAGCATCGTGTTCGCGGCAGTGAAGTAGGAACTCATCCGGTTTGGGATGTATGTTGAGGCTCAGAAGGGATGCAGGGGGAGAGAGAATCTTGAATTCTCAGTGTGATTCTGATCAGGGTATAGGGTGCATATTAGTGGTTCATCCTGGGAGATGTTCGAGGATATCATCAGTGTATCGGGTCTTCCAACCTGTGGGTGTTGGGGCTAGTTCAGCATGTGTATGTGATTGCAAGAGGAGAACTCGTGAGAGTTGCCCTGAGAGTGAGAATGGGTCTCTCAGTCGGTCCGGAATGGACAAAGTGGGCTTTGGATCGGGGATCCGGTGGTTCATGGTTTCCTAACCCTTATGGGTCGAGTGATCGTGAGATTTAGAGCAGAGTTGCATCTTGGGTAATTCTCGATTACAGAGAGTGATGGGCAGCATAGAGATCGTGCTTCAGTCGACAGAGCAGATTCAGTAGGTTAGACAGAGGTTACTGACCGCCCAGAGCCGACAGAAAAGTTATGCCGACAGAAAAGTTATGCAGACAGACGCCGGTCCGAGCTTGAGTTTCAGGTCGGCGACTTCGTACTCCTGAAGGTCTCTCCTTGGAAAGGAGTGATTCGATTCAGTAAGAGGGGCAAGTTGGGGCCCCGGTATATTGGGCCTTTTCGTGTGATTGCGAGGGTAGACGGGTGGCCTACCGTTTGGAGTTGCCAACGGAATTGAGACAGATCCACGACACTTTTCATGTGTCACAATTGAGAAAGTGTATAACCGATGAGACGGCAGTAGTTCCATTAGAGGACATTCAGGTGGATGCGAGCCTGAATTATGCCAAGAGACCAGTGGCTATCAGAGATCGGAAGATCAAGGTTCTGAGGAATAAGGAGATACCTCTAGTGTTAGTTCAGTGGCAGCACCGGAAGGGATCGGAAATGACCTGGGAGCCGGAGCGTGAGAAGCGGGAGCAGCATCCGGAACTATTTTCAGAGTGAGACTTCGAGGGCGAAGTCTAGTCCTAGTGGGGAAGAGTTGTAACAGCCCGGAATTTCAGGTATTGTTATATTTATGATTTTGGGTGTTTTAAGAGGGGACTCAGCGAGTTGGAGCTCAGACTCGCCGAGTAGGATCGCAGATCTGGTCGCGGGTTCGCGACTGGACTCGACGAGTCCGGATATGGACTCGGCGAGTCCGCGCTGTTTAGCGAAACCCTAACCGTCCAGGTTTGGGACATATATCAGGGGCCTTATGGCCGTCATTGTTCACCCTAGTCCTTTGAGAGAAACCCTAATTCGATTGTGAGCATCTGGAGCAAGGTAGAAGACCATTATTGATCTTGGAAGTGTTATTGTGCAAGGAGGAGGAGGCTTGGTTAAGAGAACAACAGGAGAAGCCATATTCTGAGGGTTGGGGACACAGAGCAACGTTATTCAGGTAATATTCCGAGTTGTTCCCTTCTATGTTGATGTGCATATGGATTTAGGGTTTATTGAACCCTTTTGTGGCTAGATTGAGTGTTTCCTTAGTCCCCCAAGCGATTGGAACCCTATATTGGGACCCTTGGAAGTCCAGAATGTCCCATGCCTGAGCTTTTCGGGAATCAAGGGAGGTTTAGGATTGGAATCCTTATGCCTTAGGTCAAAATGTGAATTATGAGTCATGGGGTGTATTATGAGCACCGAAATGAGGACTTAACGTGATGAACCAGTCTAGGAAGGCTAGACCTATGAATTGTCGGAGCAGATCTGACCTTAGAAAGCAGTTTGAGCGGTTGCATGGCATGGACTCGCCGAGTCCGATGAACATACTCGGCGAGTAGCTTGAAGATTAACTGGGACTCGCCGAGTTGTTCTTCAGACTCGGCGAGTTGAGTCGGGGTGGCCCCGCGATTCTTCCAGGAGGAACTCGTCGAGTCAAGGGGGATACTCGACGTGTAGAAAGGGAATCTTAGAGAATCGGTGAGTTGAGGGCGAGTGGACTCAGAGTTGTTGAACTCGGCGAGTCTCGGGGTGACTCGGCGAGTTAGATCGCGGATTGAGTGAAGTTCGGATTATGGGGACTCGGCGAGTCATAGGGTTGACTCGGCGAGTAGGGTCAGTCAGGGGTTGACTTTGACCTTGTCTTTGAACAAGGGTTGACCAGTGGTTCCAGGGGTATTTTGGTAATTGTTGTTTATCGTTTGAGTTCAGTGCATTGGTGGCTGTCCAGAGGTGGAGATCGTATCAGTGATCGGAGCAGCTTGAGCTATCTGTTCAGTCGGCAGTTTCGAGGTGAGTTATCCTCACTATCTCTCTAGGGTTTATGGCACCAAGGCCAACCTTTTATCGGATGGAAATTCGGGTGGTTGTCAGTTGTTATGATATGGGCCGGAAGGCGTTATATGTTGCAGGCCGGAAGGCATTACATGTTGTGGGCCGGAAGGCATTGCTATGTGGACCGGAAGGTCATGGCCTGGAAAGGCGTATGTGTGCATTTAGTATGTTGACTGATTCGTAGGGTGATGTTATGCTAGTGACCGGCTAGGCCGGTATCTTGAATAGAGTAACGCTATGTTATGTGGTCTGTTGATCGATTGCTGACTGTGAACTGTTATATGATTATGTGTTATGCGTATGATTGCTAGACCTGGGGTGTGACCCGGTATGCAGGGTCGTTCTATGTCCTGTTAGGTTATGTATGCTTTTATGCTGATATGTATGCTTAATATGTTATGGGCCGGAAGGCAATATGTTATGGGCCGGAAGGCGATATGTTTTGGACCGGAAGGTCGTGGCCTGGAAAGGCGTATATGTGGTTGGTATTTTGGGGGTATCTCACTAAGCTTTCGGGCTTACAGTTGTGGTTTTATGTTTTCAGGTTCTCAGGAGTCTGTGACAAGGCAAAGGCGTGATCGTACCGTTCCTCGCGTTGATGACCGGAGGGTCCAACGAGCTATGACCGGACCATAGGTTCCAACGAGCTACGGGACTGGAAGGTCCCGCCGAGACATATCGATCAGAGGGTCGTATTATAGCCTTGAGTGGTGTATTTCTTGTGTGTGGTATTTTGGGGAACTCACTAAGCATTTATGCTTACAGTTGTTGTGTTATGTGTTTCATGTACCAGTGATGAGCGCGGGAAGGCGCCGACATGATTCGTACACACACACACATTGGAGTTATATAAATTCTGATCTTGGGGTTTTGTACTGATACAATGTTTTTAAAATGAATGTGAATGCTATTTTATGGTTTTCAAAGTGAAAAATTGTTTCAAATTTTTACGGTGTTACAAATGGGCACAGAATATGTCAACACGATAGGTTATAAACCTCAAGTCTTGTGCTAGTGAAGAACTTCAGGTTTTATTCTTGATTACTTCTTGAGACTTTCAAGACCTTTAATACTCCCACTGTCCTCTTGACATATAAGACTTTCTTTTCAGATATTCAAGAGATAGTGTGGATTCTAATCAAGACAAACACTTCGCACAATTGGCCTTAGTCAGTCTTTATTTTATCCAAAACATCACACCTTACCAATTTCAAATGTACAAGAGTAGAAAACTTTTACTCTTACATTTGACAAGTGTTTTAAACCTTTCTTAAGACATGTCACTCAAGTTACAATCTTAGAGTATAACTCTAAGAATTGTTTTTGGAATGAAGTATGAATCATCTTCTTGATTTAACCACTTCAACAATTCATGACTCCTCTTATTAGCCATCAGAATGCACTTTAGAGGATGAATTGTGATAAGGTCTCTTAATCATTAAGATGATTATATCACATGATACTAAAGTCCTCTCCCATCTATTCAAATTTGAGAAACTTTTATCCTTTGCCTAAGTTGATTCTTCTCATTCATTCTGCCATACACTTCAATTTTTTTCAATGCTTCAGAATTATACTTAAGCCTGTAAGTATAACCATATTTACTAAACATTAGTAAATAATGACGAATAGTCTTAATGATCTTTTGTGGTGGACTTAATCAATTCACAAGAATGTGTACTCGATCCCTTAGTCCGTTACTTGACTCACACATCCATGTGAACAAGTAGTTAGTCTTAATTTTTCAAATGCTTGAAAGTTCTCATTCATCATGCTCTACAACTTGCATGATTTCCAAGTTTCTATCCAAATGAAACCTTGGGTGACGAGAATCTTTCCTTATTTGGTAAATTTAGACACTACCGTAAATGAAAGAATCAAATTCATATTTCCACTCTTGCTCTTAGTGGAATCTTATAAGCAACAAAAATTTTCACAAATGCCATTGTAAGGATATTTTAAAAATAAATAAAATCAAAAAAATTTTCCTTTTATTTTAAAACTTCTGCGGAAAAACTTATCCTCACAGTACAAAAGCACATGAAAACTTTGTTGTTATTTATTCCTAAGCAATATATCATAACTCCTAAGAAGTAGCTCAAGAATCGGATCTTCAAACTATGCGATAGAAATCCATCTACGCGATCGGATTCAACATATTCTTTCTTTAAGTTCCTTCACTTTTCTTTCATTCTTAAAACATCAACATGTGACCCAGTCACATAATGTATCAAGAATCTCATAATAGAAACTTATCAGAGTTAGATAGTGAACTTTACCTGAAGTAGAGTCAAACTTATTGACTTTAACATCCTTAGGTAAATATGGCAGCTTTGCAACCAATGCCCCTTTCAATGGCAATTTAACACATGGACGCTTTGGTAATGGTACATGGGACTATCACAGACTTAGCCTTTCTCTTTACCATTTGGTCAACCGAGTTGACTATGGTTGATCCCTTTCCATTGGGAAGAGAATGCTTTTCCTGGATTTCCAGTGTCATCATTGTTAATGTCCATAAAGTTTTAGGAAGTTGATCTTAGCAAATAGATAAGATCATTAAGGGTCTTGTCATAGTCTGTTTCATAGGAGTCCCAAAGGGAACTCACTATATCACTTAAAAAGTGATTGAACCACCAACTTTCTCAAGACTTTGACACCTAACTCTCCCGGCTTGTCAATATGTGACTACATCTCCAAGATGTGATCACACATAGACCTTTGCTTGCCAATAGGGCTTGAGTGACCTTAAACTTTTCAAGAACTTGTGGGTTAGGGAAAATAATTTGGAGGAGGTGAAAGAAGTATGATTTCCATGGGACATCATCTTCATTTTGGAAAGCTTGTTTCAAGAGATTTGGGAAGATCATAAATGTCTAAACCAGACATCTTTTTGGGAGATATTCAAGAGAGTTGATTTAAAGTCCTTAATATAACACCCAATATGAAATATTAAGGCTAAGACCCAACACAATACTTTTATAACTTCTAAGAGGGATGCTGTAATCCAAGCTATAAAATATTTGAAGGTAGGTGAATGACGATTCACCAATTTCCACCAAGATAAACGAAATGTATTATTAGGTTTTAATTTGATTTGAAACTCCTAGATCTTTTGAGATTCATTGAACTGTTCAATGACATGTTTCAATCTCGAGTGTGCCTTTCAGGTTTTGTGACTAGGATGTCGAGGATCACAAAACAAGGTGTGAAGTAACCATGCAAATATACTGGGTACCCTTAATATTTACTCCTTAATCGATGTGTCGGTTAAGCACACACGCTCCACCGATACTATGATAAATATTAAGTTACCCTTTGCATACCTTGTTCAGTTCAGGTTAGTGTGCCGGTTAACCAAACACGCTCCACTAACGGCTAAAACAAAGTGCAAAGTGTAATTTTGTGGATTAGCACCTTATTCACATTTTCCTAAGTAACTAAGATTGGGTATTAATAAGAGTTTAATTACTTAGTATTTCTCATTAATACTTTTAATGAAGGGAGAATTCTAGTCCTTGTCCTACCCGTTCGGCTAACGACCCTCCACCGGTCAAGGAAGCGGTGGGTGAGAGTGGACACCCATTAAACTGCCATTTTATAGGCAGTAACCTTATACCCCCCTTATAGACCGGCTTCGTGAATGACGCCTACTAACGGTAAGACTGACTTTACTCTTATACATAAATATAAATATTATTAACTTATAATATTATAAAGTATAAGGGTTGAATTTTAACTTTTAAAATTCTAAGGGCTAACTTGGAATTAAAGTGTTCATAAGTGAAAACTTTTCAAATTTCAAAACTTGAGGGCAAGTTTTGAAAGTATTCGAAACTAATTAATTCCATAACTTATGTCTTTAAAGTAGTTTTAATTAAAAGACTCTTCAAGTTCCATAACTTGAGGACAACTTATGGAAGACTTTAAACTAATAAAAGAAAGTAAATTTTCTTTATTTTGTAACTTATGAAATTAATTAAGGTTACACATTTTATTACTTAATGAAGTGACTCTTGAACCTCCATAACTTGAGGACAAGACTCTTCATTTTTTGTACCCACTGCCAACTTTTATGAGTTTTTATGAAACTTAAATGTGACCTTTCATGTAACTTGAGGACAAGTTACACAAACACATTTTAGAATCATCTCTTAGATTAAAATGGATTGAAAACAACAAATCAATTAACATTCAATTAATCTAAGCAACTCATAAGAACAAGATAATTCAAATCAAATTTTTTCATGTAATTAGCCTAATCACTAAACTAATACAAAACATGAATCTACTAACAATTATCTTTGAAATTGTATTAGTATGAACATTACCACATCAAAAATAAGTTTATAAGTACAAAAACATCTTAGGGTAACGTTCCTAGTCCATTTTTAGCCAAAAAAAAACTCGAAAAAATGTTGTCTGGGGCTCCTACTCGTCGAGTGTATCAACCTACTCGACGAGTAGGATGATTTTCTTCATGGACTTGGCGAGTTCATCAGTGGAATTGGTGAGTCCAGAGCCCAGAAAGCCAGAAAATCGATTTTTTCAGCATTTTTCAACAATTAGCATCAAGTATAATTGAAAACAAGCCTGGGCTCTGATACCACTGTTGGGTTTTGAGCATTCTAACACTCCTAGGTGTACATGCAACCCTAAATACCTTGGATCTATGTTTTCTCTATTATACATGCAAATATGAACTTTCCAAGGTATTCATCCTAACTAGCATAATAACATTGATTCAAATGAATATATCAAGTTAGAATTACATACCTCTTTGATGTAGATTGTCTTCATGAAGCTTGAGTGCCTAGTGCCCCAAGTGTGACACCTCAAATGGTTCACAATACACCAAATACACATGGAATGACTTGAGAGAACTTTACACTTCATGAAAATCGGCTAGCCCTTTCTATTATCCATAGTGGCCGATTTTCTCCAAGAATAAGATCATTATATAGTTAGTGACAATTAGGGTAAACCCTAATTGTCATGGCTTTCCATTTCCTTGGATCCATGGGTTCAAATACACCATGGAGCATGCTATGGGTTTTAGCCCAACTTGTTAATCCATGGAGTCTTAGCCCACTATACAAGTATGGATGATTTACACAATCAACCCATATATTTAATTAGTCTTCTTTTGATCACTTAATTAGTTCTAGATTAATTCTTGATCAATACTAATTAAATAATCTTATTAATATATTAGAACTTATAATATATTAACAAACCTTAAGTGTTATTTCTCTCATTATAGTCTATCCAAATGCATGGTGCCATGCAACCCAAATGGACCATGCCGGGTCAGGTCAAGTCTTACCAATTATAGTTATGGACTTAGACATTAATCCAACACATATGAGCCTTCTTGATCAAATCTAACAAAGGCGAGGTGACAACCATCCTCAAATAGATATCCCTAATAGAAGAACTCACGACTTTACGGATCAAGGCATCGGCCACCACATTGGCCTTACCATGTTGGTACAGGATCTTGTAATCATAATCCTTTACCACATCCAACCATCTCCCTTGCCGCATATTCAGATTTGGTTGGTCCATCAAATACCTCAAACTCTTATGGTCGATGTAGATAGTACACCGAACCACATAAAATTGTGTCTCCAAATCTTGAGGGAAAAAACCACGACCCCCAACAACAAACCATGCGTAGGGTAGTTCGCCTCATGAGGCTTCAGCTGCCTCGAAGCGTAAGCAATCACATGACCCCTCTACATAAGAACCGCTCCCAAACACAAAATAGTGGCATCACAATAAACCACGAAATCATCCAAACCCTCAAGAAGCACAAGAATCAGGGCCTCATACAATCTTTGCCTCAGAGTCTCAAAAGCCAACTGCTGATCAGGCCCCCACCAAAAAGTCACATTCTTCATTGTTAAACGGGTCAAGGGCACAAAATTTTTGGATAAATGTTAAATAAATCTCCAATAATAGCCTACGAGACCTAGGAAACCTTGAATCTCATATGGGGTTCTCGGAACCTCCCATCGCATCACGACCTTGATCTTGGCCGGGTCAACCAATATACCCTTCTGGTTGAAAATGTGCACCAAAAATTGCACCTCACGCAACCAGAACTCACGCTTGGAGAACTTGGCATAAAGCCTCTCCCTCCTCAGGGTCTCCAACACCTCTCACAAGTGTTCCTCATGTTGCTCCTTAGTCTTGGAGTAGACCAAAATATCATCAATAAATACAATCACAGACCGATCTCACATCGACCTGCAGACCCAATTCATAAGATCCATGAACGATGTTGGTGCATTGGTGAGCCTAAATGGCATCACCACGAACTTGTAATGACCACAACGAGTCCTGAAGGTTGTCTTCTGTACATCATCATCCCTAACCCTCATCTGATGGTAACCCGATCGCAAATCAATATTGGAAAACCAGATGCACCCTGAAGCTGATCAAACCAATCTTCAATCCTCGGGAGTGGGTAATGCTTCTTCGCTATTAGCTTATTCAACTCTAGATAAGCATTGCACATTTTGTGTGAATTGTCCTTCTTTTTCATAAACAGAATTGGTGCTCCCCACGGAGAACTACTCGGACGAATAAAACCCTTGTCTAGCAGCTCCTAAAGTTACGTAGACAACTCCTGCATCTTAGGTGGCGCCAAGTGATACGGTTCCTTGACTATTGGAGCAACACCAAGTACCTGATCAATCCGAAATGCAACCTGCCTCTCGGGAGGCACTCCTAGAAAATCCAAAGGAAACACATCAGGGAAATCCAAAACAGTAGGCACCCCACTCAACTTCTTTGTGCCCTCAACTCGAGTGTCTACAACATAAGCAATGAACCCAAAACAACCCTACTGTAGATATCTCTTAGCCCACGCAGCGAAACAGAGAGTCAGCTCATACGAAGCTCTCTCACCAAGAATAACCAGTTCTCCCCTATTTGGGGTTTAAACTCTTACCAACTGTCGCTCGTAATCAATCATGGCCCCATAGGGCCCCAACCAATCCATCCTGATGATAACCTTTGATCCTCTCAAGGGAATCGACACCAAATCAATATGGAATCTCTCATTAAACAGATTCAGTACACACCCACGGAAAACCCTCGAAGCACTCACAGTACGTTCATCCGCAATCTCAACCTCTAGTGGGGAATCCAAATTCTCGGGAGCATCGCAAAACTTCTTGTTAAATGCAACAGATACAAAGGATCGGGTGACCCCCAAATCAAACAGGATATCAGCAGTCAAACCATTAACCAAAAAGGTCCCTATACAAGATCAAAATAATCATAAGCATAAACAACAAAAGAAATAAGAGATAGAGATAAGACATATACTGGTAACTACATCCGGCGTTGCACGGGCCTCATCAGTGGTCAGCTAAAATGCCCTGCTCTTCACCACAGGAGCCTCCGCCTTGCCCTGGCAGCCATCAATAATCCTCAAGGTGGTTAACGCAGGCGTCGTCACTACTCCTCTAAACAGTCGGCCTTTTATGGCCTGTCTGATTGCAATGGAAGCAAATCAGAGCCCTCCTGGGGAAATCCTTGCTCACGTGGTCAAACTGGCCACAGCTAAAACAACCTAAACCTATCACTCAGCAAGCCCCACTGTGTAGCTTGCCACACTAGCCTCAATGACCCCGTCCCTGCTAGCCTCTGGTGTGAGCATCAGATGTCTTGGGCCTTTTAACCTGGCCCATCGATGTATGTACCTGCTCCGGCTTCCACCTCGACCGAAGCTCCAACTCAATCTCCCACTCATGGGCCTTCTCAGTCATATCATTTAGGGTAGGGATGAGAGTGGGTCCAAAACCGAACCGGTAGACCCAGACCCAGAATACCCAGTAACTGATTAATGGGAGGACCGAAAACCGGACCGGTATATAGGAACCGGTTCCGGTTTAGTTCCGGATAAAGTGGGTCTAGAACCAAAAAACCCAGAAACATGAAAGTGGGTCGGGTAGAACCGGGTAAAGTGGGTCTAGGACTTGAAAACCCGGAAAAACTGGAATTTTTTGGTAATTACTTAATGGTTGAAGTTTGAAAAATTTTAACTTAAATATCCCAACTTCTCAGATTGTAAGTCATTAAATATTAAACCAAAAATGACAAAATTATAGCCTAAAATTATGTACAAACTCTAAACTACACGTTTCAAAAAACCTCATGATAATTCGACTTCAAACGAAACAGATATGCATGTTTTAAAATTTCACGGAATACAAAAATAAAGCTGAAAAACAGAAAATTCGCAGCTTTGATATCCCGACTTTGTGAGACTATAAGTCAAAGAATATGAAACCAAAGATGACATAATTATAGTCTAAAATCATGTACAAACTCTAGAATACAATTTGGAAAAATCCTCATGAAATTATGACTTCAAACGAATTAGATATGCGTGTTTTAAAACTATCACAGAATACAAAAAAAAAATTTGAAAAACATAAAATTTCCAGCTTTGATATTGTGACTTTGAGGGACTGTAAGTCAATGAATACGAACCCAAAAATGAAACATTTATAGTCTAAAGTCATGTACAAACTCTAGGCTACACTTTGAAAAACCTCATGCTATTCCGACTTCAAAAGAATTAGATATGCATGTTTTAAAACTATCATAGAATACAAAAAAATATGAAAAACATAAAATTTCTAGCTTTGATATCCTGACTTTGAGGAACTGTAAGTCAATGAATATGAACCCAAAAATCACAAAATTATAGTCTAAAATCATGTACAAACTATGAGCTACACTCTGGAAAAAAAACCTAATGTCAATCCTACTTCAAACGAATGAGATATGCATGTTTTAAACTTTTCACAGAAATCTATTTCGGCCCCTATAACTGGTTCCCGTTCCTAACACGGTTCCAGTTCTTAAACCTGGTTTACCTGAACCTGAATGATCTAAAACCTAGATTAACCGGAACCCGGATAAATTCATTCTTTAAACTCGGGAACCAGGACGATTCTACATATTCCGGTTCTAACGGTTTCAGTTTTCCAGTTCTAAATCTCGTCGCTAATTCAGGGTCTTGCACACTGAAAAGCTCTCGAACTCCCTGATATCCTCCCTCAGCATGTCATTGTTGGATTAGGTTTCTAAGCCCATAACTATAATTGGTATGTAATTGACCCGATACAAGCATGGTCCATTTGGGTTGCAACTCTATGGAACAATTCGATAGGATGGTTATTTGAGAAAGAGGTTATTTGTGATTTATTAATATATTATAAGTATAATATATTAATTGTGAAATCATATTATTCAATTAGTATTGATCAAGAATTAACTTGGAATTAATTTACGGGGATTGATTATGTAAATCAATGATACATATGGTTTGGGCTATTGATCCATGATGAGCTAAGTTTATGTAAGAATCCATGAAGAGTTAGTCCATATGGATTATGGATCATAAGCCTAAGTGTATAAATTAGGGTTACATATGACTCTTGGATTCTACAATATAAATACATATATATATATATATATATATATATATATATATATGTAACCCTTTGGCCTAAAATTTGTGACACTAGTGATCTTAGAGACACTATAGCCATTTTTGAGTGCCTGATAACCTCTCTCTCAAATTCTCCAATTGTTGGTGGTGTTTTTTGAACCATTTGAGGCATGACTGGAGTTAACTTTTCTTGACCTTAGGGTTTGGTCAAGATAAGTGTAAGAGGTCAGGAAGGGTAGAATGGTCTTTTACCCTTCTGAGAGAGAGCATAAGAAGGGAATAGTCTAGCCTTTGAGAGCCATTGTTAACTAGAGGTAATTTCTATATGTGACTAGGCGGAGGCTAGATCAGTGTTTCGATCGAGAAATACTTCTGTTCTGATCTAGAAATCCCTATAGTATTCTAACTTTCATGTTCTGATCTAGAAATCCCTTGTATAGAGTTAGGTAAGTTTTAACACCGTTGCAACACCACATCACTCCCAAGCACATGTCGGTCGCATCTCAAATGAATATAGTAGATCAAGCTATATTGATCCCAGATACAATTACATAACTGCCCAGGTTTGACCGCAGTATTCAACCTTGAAATACTTTTGTTTTGTTCTTCTTGTGATACTTGTTCTAGTATGTATACATGTATAAGGAACTAGGTATATTTTTATAGCTTACTGTTACATTCTTAAAATATATTATTATCCAAAGCACTTAAGCCCCATTGTATTTATAGTTGAATATCTTTTATCGGTTGATATACTTAGTTCACTATAAACAATGCTCTGATACCAATCTGTCACACCCCAAAACCGAAACGGCGGAAACGTTCTAGGGTGGAGGACGTCATGTTTAGTATCACAAGACATGTATCATAGTAATCAAAGTAATGAACAACCACTTCATTAGAAAGAAAGTGTTTACAATGTGTGTGTTCACAAAACATAGAATACATATGCAAATAAGAAAACAAGACTTGAAGCTATTATGCTCCATCTTCTGAATTCCCAGCACGAGTACCTGTCTACTAGTCTCCTGAGAATACAAGTTATTTTGAAAGAGTTGATTAGCAATTAAGCTGATGAGTTCATAAGATATTAATGATGTAAGTATGTTGTAGAAATCTTAGTAAGATGTAGTAAGTTTGTAAGTTCTGTTTAGAAAGTTTGCCTGTTCCTCCAGAAAATCCTATATTTCCTGCTTTAACGAAAGATAAGTAAAAATGACTCTACAATCCTTTCTATGAGTGTTAAACGGATACAAGTTATACAAAACTCAGTGTAAACAAACAATCGATTGTGTGTATCTGCCCTAATCCCACAACCAAATAAGGAACATGAAATGAGGCGGATGACACACATCTCATTGGTTGTTAGATCCTTGTTGTATATAACCCTGGTGTATCCCCTTGGTACTCACAGAGTTAACTGTAATAGTTCCTTTATATTTGATAAAAAGATTCTTTAAGAAAACCCTTATTTTTTTTATAATAACGTAGTAACCACGGTGGTTCCTTCTATAATCACATAGTTTATACTAGTTATATATAATCTAATATCGAACAAATAGTTAATTGTGTGAATCTGCCCTAAGCCCACAACCAAACAAGGAACAGGGAATGAGGTAGAGAACACACATCCAACTACCTACCGGATATTAATTATAAATAACCCTTCTGTATAACTAAGGTATTATATAATTAATCACCTAAGGTCCTTTAAGTTACACTGGTTTAATAAAATGGATTAAACCCTTTTACTGGTAAGTTTCTAGTTTTCTATACCAAAAGTTCTAATTTGAAAAGTATGTTTTGTACTAGAAAGTTGTGCATTGTATTAGTGTCCTATGACTTGACCCATACTTGGTACCCCTTATGATGACTTAATGTATACGGAACATATATATAACTAAGATCGAATGGATAAAAGCCTGGGTAAATCCGCTCTAAGCCCACAACCAAACAAGGAACAGGAAATGAAGCGGAAGGCACACATTCTATTACCTGTCAGATTCTATTTATATATATCCCTTGATGTATACATTAAGGAATCATAAGGTTAGCATTATGGTCCCTTTCTACTAAATGTTCATCGTACGAATAAGTTATGTATCTTATTTACTATCGGCGGGTACTTTACAGATGTGCCCTTTATAAATAAATAACTTAGGTTGGATATAACTATCACCTCGTGCCTGCTAACCCTGGTACGTGAAATTGTACCAGTGTCAATGCAAACCCAGAAAGATAAATTATTAAGTTTTATCACCTCGTGTCTGCTAACCCTAATACGTGAAATCGTACTAGTGTTAATGAAAACCCGGAAAGATATATTATTAAGTTTTATCATCTCGTGTCTGCTAACCCTGGTATGTAAAATCGTACTGGTGTTAACGCAAAGCCGGAAAGATATGTTAACATGTTTTTCCCAATACTTTGTTATAGTATGTTCCTCTCTGTACTTGTTATAGTATGTCTATCTCTATACTTGTATAGTATGTTACTCCGTGTTTCTCTTTATTGTGTGTTCTCTTATGTTATCGAGTATTGTATCTAGTATGAAATGAACCTCTAAACTATACATACTATAGTCTACTAATGTTTTATTTAAACTGTTATTTAAAAGACTCATTTATCTACTAAGTTATGCTTGTACTTTAAAAATGAAGTTTTGTTAAACTATAAAGCAACATAACTTTAAAAGAGTTCTTGAATGTTTTGATCACTTATAAAAGACACAAGCAATCTTTTGAAAGATGTGTATAAAAAACATTTACACAATTAACATTGTGTTCAACATGTATTCCCCCCCCCCCCCTAAAAGCATTTAAAACAGTTAAAAGATTCATTACGGGGTATGAACTTACGTTATGTGGGTGATTTAAACGAATATATGCGTAAGGATGAGAAGTTCCTCGAATGAAGTCCCAAGACTTAATGAGTCCTAATTGACATATAATGGCATATATTGACATAAATATAGTGTTTAGAAGCATCCGAATTCAAGGGAACACCTCACGGGACTAGGAATCACTTTGATTGAAGGGATACAATCACATATGATTGCACACTTAGGGTGTATGGCCACCCTAAAGAGTTTACGGTCATAATGGCATGACCAAGTGAGTTTGCGGTCCAATGGTTTACGGTCCAATGGGTTCACGGTCCCATGTGTTTATGGTTCAATGGTTTACGGTCTAGTGAATTTACTGCCGTAACCTCACATCCTTTTGTGCAAAAGATGATTTCCAAGCATTTCGAAGGGTTCTAAGTTCCATTCTAGGCTTTAGGAGGGTTTAGGTCTCTAATGCACCTTTCATTAGGGTTTACGGTCTAAGGAGATACACTTAGACCGTAAACACCTTTGTTCTTGGATAAATTGACGATTTCAAGTCCATAAACAAGAATCCTAACTAGATACAAGTATAGAAGATAGATATTTACAATTTGGAAGTAAAGAAAGGTGTTTTCGGTCCAAAACGCTATGGTGTTCTTGATGTTCTTGAGGATCTTGAAGATATAGAGTCAAAATATGACATCCATGGATGAATCAAGAGTGAATCATGGATATAGGGAGGAATAACACCCAAAGGAAGGAATCACTTACTTTCTTGAGGATTTGAAAGCTAAAATCTTTTGATACTTGGTAGAAAATCAGAATTCTAGGCTTGAAATGGAAGAAATGATAAAAAAAAATGATCGTGAACTATATATATAGGAGGGAGTTTATGGTCACCATGACCGTAAGCTCAAATGTCCTGACCGTAAACTCCTTTTGAGGAGGTTTACGGTTTGCTAGATGGTTTGGAACTTTAACTGACAAATCCAAACACTGATTCCTTTGATGCACTAGTCTCAGAATACTCAGAATAGACCCTAAACAGTGCTAAAGGATAGCAACACGAGTCTAACTTTGATAGATTTGAACGATTATACAAGCTAGAAATTTCGGTTTGTCACATTATCCCCCCGTTAAAGAGAATTTCGTCTCGAAATTAGCTTTCTTAGCAGTACTATTAGGGTTGCGCTCCTCTGATTTGCAGAATACCCACTCGTAGACCTGGAAACTTTGCCCTAGTGTTCATGATTGGACTTATACTCTGTCCATCTATCATTACCTCATATATACAAGTCGCATATAACTAGGATTAGTAAGACGGTCGGATGTGCGACTCTGCCCCAGGTCCACAACCAAACAAGGTACAAGAGATAGGGCAGAAGCACACATACTAAATCTGCGTAATCATAATCATATACCACCCTCGCGTATACACTGAATAGTAATAGGTGGTTTGTATTTGTCCTTAGCCTCTGTGCTCGAACTTGGTCTGCTGGGCGAGTGGCATTTCATGACGTTCTGTGGAACATATGGCAGCAAGGCTACGGGGGACAAAGTACCCTTCGCACGAGTACTTCGGGGTTTAGAATACAAAAGACAAAACTGAGGTTTAGGTCGGACTGTCGATACGAAGGACGAAGGTTTCGAGAACTTGACGGTCGAGGTGATAGAAACATATGAACTTAGTATGGTGAAGACCATGCCAACTCATGACAAATGATAGTAACGGACTCTTTATTGAACAAAGTTTTGACCGATTGAAAGAAACGCTTGTTATACGATGATCTACCGCTAGTATTCGACAATGTACTCCTAGAGTGTTCGACTATGTACTCCTAGTGTGTTCGACAATGTATTCTTTGTAACTGTTCTAGTGCTTTCTGTTTTCCCCTTTTATGTTAACACTTCTACGTATCGTACCGCGATGAGCGATTACATACAAATGAAAGTGTGTTGATAACTAGTGTCGATAGTTTATACCACGATCCTCTTTGGTACCACTACGATCGCTTGTCATATACAAGTTATGAATAATTAAGATGAATAAGACAGTCGACTGAGTAACTCTGCCTCAAATCCACAACCAAACAAGGAACATGAATTAAGGCGGAATCACTCACTCTAAGTCTGCAACATCTTAGCTATGCACAACCCTGATGTATATGCTGAGCCATCATTGCTTCTCTGAACGGACCTTTTAGTTCTCTTGAATACTGTGATCCTTTCTAATAAGCGAGTTATTAAAATTACTTTTAAGTGTTCCCCCCAAGTTTTAATCTTATATAAATATAAATTAATTTTTAAAGTAACCATTATTTCGAAAATGTACCGCTGCTCAAAGGCGACTCCGGGGTTGATTCTCCTGCGGTGATCATCAGAATGCGTCCATTTGTGCCTGAGTTCTTTGTTATCGGGCAGTCCCTCTGGTAGTGTCCAGTCTCACCACAACCATAGCAGGCTTGGTTTTCTTCAACTTCGGGGACTTGGGAGATCGATTGAGACGGTGCCCTACAGAAACGGACTGTGTGTCCCCTTCTGTGGCAGTTCAGACACTACATCACTCGACATACTCCAGTGTGGTGATAGTTTCACTTTCCACACTTCGGGAGGGTTCCAGCATATTGACTGGCAGGTGCTGGAGAAGCATGCATTGTAGTGGCGTACACAGTACTTGCTTTTTGTTCTTGCGGGGTTTCTTGTGTTATTCGCTTCTTCTTCCTCTTGTTCCCCGACTTCCGATTATATTCCTCTCCCTTTGATGGCTCGGGATCTGGGACTTCTACGCCATGGCGGACTTCATGGTCGATGAGTCGCTGGGCTAGGCATTTGGCACTATCGAAAGTGGTTGGGTTAGAAGACAACACATCTCCTTAGGTCGGGGCAGTCAGACCCTAGATGTACCTTTCTATCTTCTTGCTCTCTGGGGTAACCATCTCGGGGCATAGCGCTGCTAAGTCGCTAAACATGTCAGTGTAGGCCACTATGTGTGAGCCGAACATCTTGAGCTCCCATAGTTCTTCTTCTAGCTTTTGTACTTCACCCCTTGGGCAGTACTCTCTCATCATCATCTCCTTCAAGTTATCCCAGCCAATAGAGTTAGCCACTGATAGAGTCAGTGACTTTACATGGCCATTCCATCATGTTAGGGCTCTGCTGGAGAAGGTGTAGGCAGCAAACTTAACTTTTCTCCCTTCTGGGCACGAACAGATTTCAAAGACCAAATCTGTTTTCTCGAACCATTGCATCAGATCAATGACTCCTCCATCTCCATTGAAGAATTTGGGTTTGCAGTTCATGAAGTCCTTGTACGAACATTCCCGAGGGTGTTCGTGGGTATCTTCATTGTTAGTTAGGTGAGCACCTCTACCAGATCCACTGATACCACTTGCGCCAATTTAGGTTAGGGCGGTTGCCATTGCTGCTATTACTACTGCCTGAAAACAGCTTGGTCGAACTGTGGTGGCGGGGTTAATGGTGTTTGAGTTGCAGTTATCGGAGTAGTGCGTCTGATTGATCTGCGAGGAGGCATCTTTGCTAAAAGAATACAAAATGAGATGGGAGTAAGTCTATAACAGTGGAGATAAGCCGAAAGCTGAAAGACAAGGTCATCCTAGTTCTGAGTGTATGTGGTCCTGACTTCCATAGGGTTCTGGAAACAATTCATAAAAGATTCTATACCTAATAACTTTATGAATTTGGAATGGCTATCCACGAATGAATATCTGTGACCTGAATAACTGTTACCAGTTTCATGTAAATAAAATAATCCTAACATATAGGGTGAGTATTGTTTCCACTAACTCATTAAGTTAACCAAGATTATTATTTATTAGTGTGATGCATATGACGTTCTGGTTACTTTGGTTGATCCTTCTCTGAAAACTTCTCATGAACTTGCCCTTGTTCCTTCTTGACTCTTATCTTGGCTACTATGAGGAAGTGGTTACAACTATATGGGTTTGTCGTGCGAGAATGGATGTGACCAGAAAATCTATGAAATTTAAGGTAACTTTATGGGGTGATCCTTACAGAGTCCTTCTATAATTGTACAATATATACAAGTTGTATATAATCCAAGATTAAATAGACCTTCGAATAATTGATCCTACTCCAAAACCACAACCAAACAAGGAATAGCTAGTAAAGCATAGATCACAAATTCTAAGTCTATAAAATCTCAATTATATAAAACCTTGGGAGTATACATTGCAACATTATAGACCTATCCATAAGGGTCTTTTAAGTTATCACATAAGTTCTTTATATAGTGCCTAAAATACTCCTATAGTATTTTAATGTAATGTACTTGGTATGTTTCAAACTTGTTATCGCATTATAGTATCATATAATACTCCTATAGTATTCTAACTTTCATGTTCTGATCTAGAAATCCCTTGTATAGAGTTAGGTAAGTTTTAACACCGTTGCAACACCACATCACTCCCAAGCACATGTCGGTCGCATCTCAAATGAATATAGTTGATCAGGCTATATTGATCCCAAATACGATTACATAACTGCCTAGGTTTGACCACAGTATTCAACCTTTAAATACTTCTTTTCTGTTCTTCTTGTGATACTTGTTCTAGTACGTATACATGTATAAGCAAATAGGTATATTTTTATAACTTAATGTTATATTCTTAAAATATATTATTATCCAGACCATTTAAGCCTCATCGTATTTATATTTGTATATCTTTTATCGGTTGATATACTTAGTTCACTATAAACAATGCTCTGATACCAATCTGTCACACCCCAAAACCGGAATAGCGGAAACGTTCTAAGGTGGAGGACGTCATGTTTAGTATCACAAGACATGTATCATAGTAATCAAAGTAATGAACAACCATTTCGTTAGAAAGAAAGTGTTTACAATGTGTGTGTTCACAAAACATAGAATACATATGCAAATAAGAAAACAAGACTTGAAGCTATTATGCTCCATCTTCCGAATTCCCAGTGCGAGTACCTGTCTACTAGTCTCCTGAGAATACAAGTTATTTTGAAAGAGTTGATCAGCAGTTAAGCTGGTCAGTTCATAAGATTTTAGTGATGTAAGTATGTTGTAGAAAGCTTAGTAAGATGTAGTAAGTTTGTAAGTTCTGTTTAGAAAGTTTGCCTGTTCCTCCAGAAAATCCTATATTTCCTGCTTTAATGAAAGATAAGTAAAAATGACTCTACAATCCTTTCTATGAGTGCTAAATGGATACAAGTTATACAAAACTCAGTGTAAAAAAACAATCGATTGTGTGTATCTGCCCTAAGCCCACAACCAAATAAGGAACATGAAATGAGGCGGATGACACACATCTCATTGGTTGTTAGATCCTTGTTGTATATAACCCTGATGTATCCCCTTGGTACTCACAGAGTTAGCTGTAATAGTTCCTTTATATTTGATAAAAAGATTCTTTAAGAAAACCCTTATTTTGTATAATAACGTAGTAACCACAGTGGTTCCTTCTATAATCACTTAGTTTATACTAGTTATATATAATCTAATATCGAACAGATAGTTAATTGTGTGAATCTGCCCTAAGCCCACAACCAAACAAGGAACAGGGAATGAGGTAGAGAACACACATCCAACTACCTACCGGATATTAATTATAAATAACCCTTCTGTATCACTAAGGTATTATATAATTAATCACCTAAGGTCCTTTAAGTTACACTGGTTTAATAAAATGGATTAAACCCTTTTACTGGTAAGTTTCTAGTTTTCTATACCAAAAGTTCTAATTTGAAAAGTATGTTTTGTACTAGAAAGTTGTGCATTGTATTAGTGTCCTATGACTTGACCCATACTTGGTACCCCTTATGATGACTTAATGTATATGGAACATATATATAACTAAGATCGAATGGATAAAAGGTTGGGTAAATCCGCTCTAAGCCCACAACCAAACAAGGAACAGGAAATGAAGCGAAAGGCACACATTCTATTACCTGTCAGATTCTATTTATATATATATATCCCTTGATGTATACATTAAGGAATCATAAGGTTAGCATTATGGTCCCTTTCTACTGAATGTTCATCGTACGAATAAGTTATGTATCTTATTTACTATCATCGGGTACTTTACAGATGTAACCTTTATAAATAAATAACTTAGGTTGGATATAACTATCACCTCGTGCCTGCTAACCCTGGTACGTGAAATCGTACCAGTGTCAATGCAAACCGAGAAAGATATATTATTAAGTTTTATCACCTCGTGTCTACTATATTCTACTAATGTTTTACTTGAACTATTATTGAAAAGACTCATTTATCTACTAAGCTATGCTTGTACTTTCAAAACAGAGTTTTGTTAAACTATAAAGCAACATAACTTTAAAAGAGTTCTTGAAATGTTTTGATCACTTATAAATGACGTAAGCAATCTTTTGAAAGATGTGTATAACAAACATTTACACAATTAACATTGTGTTCAACTTGTATTCCCCCTCCCCTTAAAAACATTTAAAACAGTTAAAAGATTCATTACAGGGTATGAACTCACCTTATGTGGGTGATTCAAACGAATATGTGCGTAAGGATGAGAAGTTCCTCGAATGAAGTCCCGAGACTTAACGAGTCCTAAATGACATATAATGGCATATATTGACATACATATAGTGTTTAGAAGCAATCAAATGCAAGGAAACACCTCACAGGACTAGGAAACACTTTGATTGAAGGGATACAATCACATATGATTGCACACTTAGGGTGTATGGCCACCCTAAAGAGTTTACGGTCCAAAAGGCATGACCAAGTGAGTTTGTTGTCCAATGGTTTACGGTCCAATGGGTTCACGGTCCCATGTGTTTACAGTCCAATGGTTTACGGTGTAGTGAGTTTACCACCATAAACTCACATCCTTGTGTGTAAAGGATGATTTCTAAGCATTCCGAAGGGTTCTAAGTTCCATTCTAGGCTTTAGGAGGGCTTAAGGTCTCTAATGCACCTTTCATTAGGGTTTACGCTCTAAGGATATACACTTAGACCGTAAACACCTTTGTTCTTGGATAAAGTGACGATTTCAAGTCCATAAACAGGAAATCTAACTAGATACAAGTATAGAAGATAAATATTTACAATTTGGAAGCAAAGAAAGGTGTTTTCGGTCCAAAACACTAAGGTGTTCTTGATGTTCTTGAGGATCTTGAAGATCTAGACTCAAAATATGAAATCCATGGATGAATCAATAGTGAATCATGGATATAGGAATGATTAACACCCAAAGGAAGGAATCACTTACTTGCTTGAAGATTTGGAAGCAAAAATCTTTTGATACTTGGGAGAAAATCAGAATTCTAGGCTTGAAATGGAAGAAATGATAAAAAATGATCATGAACTATTGATATAGGAGGGAGTTTATGATCACCATGACCATAAGCTCAAATGTCTTGAACGTAAACTCCTTTTAAGGAGGTTTATGGTTTGCTAGATGGTTTGGAACTTTAACTGGCAAATCCAAACACTGATTCCTTTGATGCACTAGTCTCAAAATACTCAGAATAGACCCTAAACAGTGCTAAAAGATAGCAACACGAGTCTAACTTTGACAGATTTTAACGATTATACAAGCTAGAAATTTCGGTTTGTCACAGCTGAGGTGTAGAACGCACAGCGTATTGGGCATTATGCCCAACGTACGCACCCTTAAGGAAAAACTCATAATAAGGTCTTAATGCCTTAAGACCTTACGTCCAAATTTTAGATCTGAGCTTAATAAGACCTCTAAGGCCATAAAGTTTCAAACTTTATGCCTTTTCATGGCTACAAGAAGCACAACACTAAAAACCTAACTTGCTCAAACCTTTTCTACAACATAAGTCTTACACAGGGACAAACCAACATCCAAGCTTGCATTTTTATCACCTAAAATTCTCTGAAATATCTAAAAGGACGGCTTAAAGGCTTTGGAGTACCTCATACCTAGAAAGACCTAGATTTTGGGATAAAAGAGAAGAAAATCTAGGTCTAACCAAGATCTAGAACAATATGAGACATGGTTAGAGATTTATACCTCCAATTGGTGCACAATGAAGAAAAAATGTTAGATCCAAAGTCTTGAGAGCAAAGCCTACTCCTTGAAGATCTTTCTTCACAAAAAAGAAAGCCCATAACTCACTCTAAAAGCTCAAAATGCTCAAAATAGACTAGGGTTTGCAAGGAGGGTCGATCTTGGGATGGAGGCTGATAAAGGGAAAGGTCTTGGGGCTATAATCGTGTTTAAATAGTACATAAACCCTAAATATTAGGGTTTTGGTCTAAGCCACATATGCCCTGTGTACTAGCGTACGTGAAACGTACTGGCACGGGACTAGGTATGCCCAACGAACCCAACCTACACCCAAAATCACGAAATTGCCATTGGGGATCCATCTTGCATATAATCCATAACTCAAGGGTCAAAAGCAAATACCTGGAAATTTAGATGTTACATTACCCAAGCTATCAACCAAACATCTTCACCTATCACTCGAGTCAGTGAGGATTATGTTTTGTTGTATTAAGTTGCAGTAGGCTAGTTCAATTTTTTCCAAATCTGATGATGGTGGCCTTTTCCACTCTAACATCCCTTCAGTTGAATTTCCACCTTTTTATATCTTTCAGATAGTACACATTGTTTTCCCGATTCCAATTTGTACAGTTCAGGGAAAAAATCTTTTAGAATACCATTGCCAGTCCAATCCTCGAAACAAAAAGTATGTCAGATTACCTCTACCTAATTCATTTTTGAACAACTCAGTGAGATGGATGTTATATACAACAAAGTCTTTAGAAACACTTACAATGTTTTATTCTACTCTCTCTCTCTCTCTCACACACACACATAGGGATTTTTAATTATAATCCCATCCAAATCCATAACAGTTTCATGGGTTTGGATCTTAACTTTTTATTCATTTAGGTATGGATGATTATTGATCCGTTCCATTTATAATCGATCCCATTTAACTATACGTTTCTTTGATTTCTCTAACTTTTTTTTTCGATATAACTCTAGTTTCCAAATTCTAAAGGGAGCATTGCTAAGTTGTCATTTATAACTCAAAAATCTTCAAGCAACATTCGACAATCTACTTTCTTCTCCGATCAAACACATACCCACCTCAACTAAAACAAATCATCAATCGACAACAGCATTTTCTTCTCTAATCAACTGCATATTATGAAAGTGTAATTGTATGCTAACAACATTTATTTTCCAATCAAATACATGTTTGTTGTAGTAGACATTTATTTTATTTAAGATTCGTCTTTGTGTCTACGTTGCCATGCATGTTTGCTATATATATATATATATATATATATATATAGGGTTCCTAATTCAACAGTTCTTGCTGTTGATTGGACCAAACTTTTTCTTTTTTTTTTTCCTTTCTCACTAATTTGCTTTTAATTTTATTTTGCCACCTGCTTCTCTCTTCTCTCTGAAGTTGTTTCCCTCTTCTCCTTCCCATTTGCCCCCACGTATCTTCCACCTCCTATGCCCCGTGTTTTAGAAGTCAATAGAAATCTAATTAGTGCCCACCGCCACCTCTTCACTGCTTCTTGTATCCATTTCAGCTCCATCCTACCACTTTTCTAAACCGATTGAACGATAATCTCCTTTCGCTCTAAGGTTTATTACCCCTCTACTTTTAACGATTGTTGTTCCAATCCACCTTCACTTATCGTCTTCTTGACCATCTATCTTCACCTTCTACTCTGCCATCACAGTCTCTCTTACGAGCCTCCTTCCAGTTTTTTCCACCCCTACCTTTTTCGTCTCTTCCGAGCCATCTTCTTCCCCGATTTTGCGTCATCCCTGCAACGTGTCCGTCCTATGGTTCTTATGCATTGCAATCAATTTAACCCAGTTATCGTCGCTTTTAATCTATCCCACCTCTCTCTAGCCCTCTAAGACCATCTTGCCTCTTTCTTCTTTTGACAGTACATCACCGAGTCGCTGCCTTCGCTTTCCAATTAGATCGTCGACCATCTTCAAAGGCCCTCTGTGTGGACGTCTGGAGTGATTAATGGCTGCGGAAGGCTCGCAAGGTAGCACTTCGCTCATTTTTGGGCTTTAGGGCTTTTTTTGCTAGATTAAAATTTTTTGGATTTCCCGTGGAATGGGAATGGACTGTAATATGTATCTCTATTTCTGGTCAAAGTGGTCTGTTTTTGTTTCGATTGTGGAAGTATAAGTTAGTATACACTAAATGTATTGGTTCTTCAATTTTTATTTTAGGATGTTGAATTTTCTATTCTTTAGTCAAAATAGGTAACTGAGTTTATGATGACTGTGTATGTGTTTTGGCTTCATCTTTTGTAGGAGAAGCGACAATAGAAAGAGTTTCTGGCTACCACGAGAAGAGCACGTTTCCATTGATAATCTTTGACTCGAACAAACAGAATGAGAAAAGCTTTCAGCATGTAAGATGTCGTTTTTGAAATACAAAATGAATTAAAGAGAATTTAGTTTTTGAGGATGTATGAATTAATGGTGTCTATTTTATGAAGTAAATTCTAATTTTTGAGGATGTATGGATTAATGGTGTCAATTTCATGAGGTTAACTCTAAATAAACTCCAAATTTGTAGTCTGCAGTCAACATTTTCACCTAACAGAATTTAAAGAGGCTAGGCAGTTGCAAACTGTCGGCCCATTCCCATTACATATTTACCGAGTTAAAGTGTTGAACTAAATACTTATTTCCAAATTTGAGTTTTCCAAATTTTATTACTAATTCTTATTTCAACTTTTAATTAGGGTGACTTTTATTAATAATCAATTAAGTTTTGCGCAGTTACTTAGAATTGAAGAAGAGATTGGGGATCATGCAAGATATGTTGCCCATCACTGGAGGCATTTCTGAACATTTTCAATGCAAAGGTAGTAGTAATAGTGTAATACCAATACCAGTTTGTTGTATTGTATTATAATCTTACTTTTCTAGATTTGATTTGACCTTATCTATCCTCAATTTTCATTTTAACATGAAACCTTATATATCTAATCTCATGAATTCGTAAATTAATAACCTGATGGCCTAAAAATCCATTTCTTTTGTCTATCTTCGTATGCGTTGATTTTGTTTGTTTTTCAGGGATGACATCTGCACTGCTGGGACAAAAATTCATTCTAGGTTGACAATATAATAAGAGATTTCAGAAACCATGAGGCTTATTCAAGTGATTGTTTTATCATTTGTTGTTGATTCCAACCCAGTTTTCTGTAATCCTATTTGTTTAGATTGATAGATATAATGTTTTCTCTTCCTTCACTGATGATAGTTTTTTTTCGTTTCATGCATGATAAACTCTAGACTGCTTCAAAAATGTTGATGAACAGGTAAAAAAACATCTAATGTTTGTCGCCTTAACGCCTTTCATACATGATAAACTCTGTTACTGACCTTCTTCACCTCACTTCTCAGTTCTTGGATAACACCTTTCATACATGATAAACTCTGTTCTTTCTTTTCTTAAGCATCTAAAAATCTAAAGATTGGTTTTTCTGACAGAGATTGATTTCTACAGGCTCCTTGGAGGGGTGATTTTTTTTATTCGGCTGTTGACGGAGGGTTAATTCAGATAAAGTGATATAGAAATGTATCTTTTTTAACTCTTCATATGTTCATTTGAATTTCTCAGCAGGAGATTATAAGCTGGTATCTGAATGATATTTTGTTATTGATTCACCTCAACATAAAACCATTCTTGATATGTATAAATTGATAATAAATTGAACATTCCATTGTTATAATGCAGGGAATATGGTGCGTCTGTTCCAGGTAACTTTTATGATGCACACCAAGTGCTCGATAAAATGCTTGAGTCAGGTTTGCCAAATTTTGGGGTCACTTAGTGTTTAATTTCAGGTTTTTAACCTTCTTTATGTATTTCATCTTCAAGTTTTCCATTCAAGGATGGGTTTCTTTTTTCAGCTTATTAGGCATTCATGGTCGGATCAATCCATAGGAGAATCGCAACTTAAAAACGTCTGATGAAAGAAACATCCACCGACTCTATGAATTTTTTTAATCGGCTTGATTCGTTTGGTATGCTAATTTAAGCTTTTACTGGTAAGGAAGTACTATGTTTGTTTAATTTCATTATTTGCATTATGGAAATATTAATAGCATAATCCTTAATACACACAATTTCCAAAAAAAAACCCAAATATTACACTTGGTGTTGTTACACTTGATGTTGTTAACTCAATAATAAAACAGTTGTCATTAATGAATCTGAGAATCTTTCTAATATGATATATAAGTAGTTTCAATCTATTAAGATATGTATTGTGAAAATAAACCAAGCCAGATAGATAAGTACCTTTTTTTGGATAGTTAGAATATAGATCTGATTACTTTTTCCATGACAAATCAGTTAAATATACATCATACACTTTTAGCCGATGGATAGCATTGATAACATTGATTATATGTAGAAAAAAAAAAGTAAATTGCTATTTATAATACACAAAGAAATAAAATTAGTTTGGTATTTATTGCAGAGTTTTAAGGACAAGGAGTTGGAAAGCTTAAAAGAAGTTGTAATGAAGCGTGATGATAGAGGAGAGTCAAAGGGAAAGTTTGAGATTACCTGTTACAGTCAATGAGCAACAACTGACAAATTTACCCAATTTACCCTTGTAGGATTTGCAATTTTTCCTATTCCTTCAATTTGATCCCCACAACGCGGGGATCCTTCACTAGTTTATCTTATTTAAATTGATAGAAATTGTTATTTGTGAGGTTTTTAATTGTCATCGTACAATGAGTGAGATGGCAAACGGGCAACAAGCTGTGCCGCTAAGCCTTTTCGAATGGTAAATCTAATTCTTTTAAAGACTACATCCGAAGATCTAGGGGATATAACATTACTATGCATGATTCGTTGTACTCTTTTAAGAAGCTCTACTGCATCCGGTGCGAGAAAACCAAACGTATTAAATGCAAATGGTATGAACATGTGTTGATTTTCTAGGCACGATCTCTCATGTTTGGTGACTTTGCCTGTGGCTGCTTTTAAAGCAGCATGTCCCGCTGTGAAACCCCCAGCCCTCAGGCCCACGAGAGGGGATACCCCTGTACGATCCACACATGCGTGTTTCCCTCCGACCCATCCAAAAATCAAAATGTCAGCCGGTCTGAGGGTTGACCTTCCTTCTGTCGGGTCAGTCAAGAAATTAACAGGTGCCTCTTTCTTAGTGGAAACCCTGACAAGCTTAAATATGTCAAACAAGACATCCCTAACCATATCGTGCCTGTATTTGAACCCCAGGAGTTCTTTACAGTGAACTGCATGCTCCCCAAAAGAGTCCAAACATGTCTTGCGACACAAAGGACATATCTCGTCAGTTAGGAAAATGAGAATCATGAGTCGATATTTGAGAATAGTACAATACTCCATGGGAGACATGTGTTGGCCAAGCCCATCTATAGGGATAGTCAGAAGAAAATCTTGAGCATGTGGTGCACGTAAGCACTGGAAAACCGCTTTCTGTCGAGCCGTCATGTCGAAATGCACTTCCATATCTTGGACAATATTATGAAAAAAGGCACTCGCCCGTGTATTCTGGGATTTAGGGGGTGTCTTTAGTAGTAAAATTGTTAAGGTCAAAATCTGGAAGCTTGTTGTGAAGGGATGTCAAGGCACAATCATAATCAGAATCCATACCATGTATACCGCTATCCCGTAAGATGTGGTCTTGCAATACCCAAGATTGGACCCTTGAGGCAACAAAAGCATAGGAGGTAGCCTCTACAACCGAGTATAAACCCAAACCTCCAAACCTAATGGGTAAGGAAGCAATTCGCCATTGTATGTCACCAAAGAAAGGGCCCCCACAAACCACAATGTCCTCAATCGCCTCGCGCAATACATTGTCAAAGAATATTGTCGCCTCCTCCATGTAAACGGGTTGGCACGTCCTCAACCCAAAGAAAAGCTTAGCAATACCCATACAAGACCGAAGAAGAAGGAGCTCACTCTGGGGGTCAGACAATTGTGGAAGAAGGCGCATCAAATTCACAGCGTTTTCGGCTCTCTTTAGGGCGAGGTTGCGAATGAAACTAGCATCTCTACTAACAGCTCCCCCAAGAAGTTTCACCCCCAAAGGCGGCCTCCCGATGTCCGCCGGAAATAGCCCCTCCCGTAACTTCCTACCATCACACGAGGGCCAAAAGATATCGGTTTTCTTGATATTCAGCTGAAGGCCCAATTTTGGACCAGTCACCGTAATGATGTCCAATGCTTTGGCCACCTCCTCCGAATCTCCGATAAGTGTGCCATCATCCAAGTACCATGCATGGAGCAGAAGCTTGCAATTGTCTCTAATCTTATGTAAGAGCTGATGCAACACAATGGCAAAGAGAAGTGGTCCCAAGGGGTCTCCTTGTTGAACCCATGTAGAAGACCTGATATGTGTGTTGCCTAGATATAACCTTGCTGCTTGACCATATAGGAATTCTACCCACAAGGAAATAGAGGGACACCTCAGTCTGACCTCATGAAGTAATGCGGATCTGTCAACAAGGTTAAAGGCATTAGAGAAGTCCACGGTAAGCATGGAGAGAGATTTGTCATCGTGGCGCTCACTCAACAACCTATTGGCGCTATGCAAAATGGCCTCAGCGACACCCGACACCTCGACTCCGAACTGAAAATCATTGAGATATTTGGCCATTTCTTTACCAACCCCTTTCATGGCTAACTTGGAAATCAAACGTCTCCATATAGTACATACTGCAATAGGTCGCATTCCCTTGTCAGGTTTTAAGAGCGACGTGAGAGGAGCAGAGGCAACAAATTCTGCCAAGCTCGAAGGGCATCTTCCCCCAAGCCATAGATTAACCACAGAAGTAATAGCACACAGGAGGTATTTGGCTATAGCCGAACCTTCTCCACAAAGGGAATCTAAAATGTGTTGAGCTCTCAACCCGTCCCTCCTACATGAGGTACCTTTAGGGAAGGATTTAATTCCCCCAAGGACATTGTCAACATCCACAACCAGGGGAGGTTCTGAAAATATGGTGTTGCGCATGGAAGACAGTAGCTTATATGGATGCTTATCCTCCAATGCCTTCGTGGTATCACCTCCAAATGGAGCAACCCCCGAAGAACATAAAACTTTCACCGCTGCAGTAAAATGTCCATCGGCAACCTTACGAAGACATTGTCTGACATTGGTGCTGCTCGGTGTTCTTTTCTCCTGAATGTACTCTTCTTTTTTATCTTGTTGCTCCAGTCTTGCATTGTCAACTAAGTTTTTAACTAGCTTGGTAATACCGTCTTCAGTCCCCCAAGTAGCTAAAGCGCTCAAGATATTACGATGTTGCAAAGACTTCCTGTTGCTAGATCTACTTTCTTGCCTATTCTTGGGCCTGAACACCTGAAGAGTACACCTAGGAAGAATTAACAGAGCAACCCACGCTTCAATGAATCCGGGATGAGCAACCACTTTGGAAATGGCTGCTTTCAAAGCCTGAGACAAAATCATACGACAGTTATGATGGATGCTTTTGACAGTGGTGATAGGCAGCTTAAAAACACGATCAAGTAGTTGAACATCCATCACCAACCCATCATTGAGGTCGGTTTCCGGTTCATTGGGTAAAATGTAATTATTATTATATCGTATTTTAAATATTAAATAATATGTGATTCGTGTTATATTTTATGAATAATATTTGTGAAATCTATAAATAGGTCGGATTAGTAAGTGGAATATCCGTTGAGCAAGTGGAACAAATTAGAAAAAGTCAAATTCTAAAATTTGTTAGAAGAGTTTGAATTTCGCTCCAAACCTGCTTTGTTGCCAAATCTAGAGATAATTTAATCGCGACTCATTTCTCGGTACATTCGTGTTTATTTTAAAGTTTGAGAGTAAGTTTCTGTTTGAAAACAGTGGACGAGTCTAGAGGTATTAAAAATGCCATTTAGTAGTCCGTTAATGGGCCGTTTTTGGAGTTGTGGGTTTTAATACTTTTTGTTTTCATTTTTTATTTTGAAAATTATTTTATAGTTAGATTAGTGTTTATCTTAATTGTAATAAATTTTAACGTTTTTTAGTTAGAAATTATATATTTAAGTAGACATAATTAGCAGTTTTTTTTGCGTCAGATGCTATAGAGCCTGTTAATAGAGTCTAACGGGTCATGCTTAGTAATGTTATGACCCAAATATCCATGGATGTTATAAAAAGAAAAATAGTTTTGCTATCCAAAAAAGAGTTGTAATATAGCTTGTTGTTCGTTTACCTGTTATGTCTATGTAAATGTTTTTAGATGAATCTAAGATTAGGTTATAACATGTAAAATAATTAGCCCATATAAAATTAATATAAACTATTTTAAATATGTCATTTGTCATTATAGGATTATATATTTGATAAAGTTTAGTAAATAATTTTCCAAAAACTGTGTTAAACAGGCCAACAGGGGTTGTTTGGAGGCAATTAGATGGGCCATAATTTGGCCCCTCTGGAGTGGCGAGCTTACGGGTTTGGTACATTTTAATGGGTTTTAAACTTTTAATTTGATTCCAAAAGAATTTTGTTATAGTTGGTCTTTATTTTAATTTAGGATGATAGAATTTTATACTCTTTTTGTTTTTCTAGTTAGTAATTATCTCTTAAATTAAATTAAAGATATTTAACTCCTTATGAGATTAGAACAATTTATTATAAATATGTCATTTGTCCTTAGTGTTATTGATGTTTTGAGATTTAGTAAATCGAAGAATTTGCAAAAAATATAAAAGAAAGATTGTTTTTGTTGTTTACTTTTGTTATCGTCAACCTCAAGTCGAGTCCGTAAAGGAGTAACACGGGCGACCGTCTACAACCCAACTGGTTTGGCGCCCCAAATTAATGTTGATCATTTAGAGACATTTCATCAACTTCACAAAGGTATTGAAACGTCAAAAAATGGTGGCAATTTTCCAAACGATTGAGTGAAGCACCAAGCTAAAGTGAAGTCCCCAATCGGACTACGACTATATTTTTCTCACTCTCCGAGCTTTGTCGATTACTGATTGTCCACTTTTTCAATTGATTTTATAATCCATTTTTGACACGACTTCTGCTTTCTAATGTTCTAAAGCTCTACAAGTTATAAATACTTATTTATGAAATTTGATGCTCAAAAGTTCAATTGTCAACTTAAATTGATTACTTGATCTCTATGACTGTAATATGATGGTAATTGAAAGTTGTTAATCACTTAATTTATATTTTCTCATCTCTTAATTTTTGGGAGTTTCAAGTTATGGTTAGTTGTAAGAAAGAATGAAAAATGTCAAACAGGCAGAAGCAGTGTGGGAGAGACACCATGAGTATGATATGGATGGATTCTTTCCGAAGGTTGGTTTCATTTCAACTTTTTATTTCAAGGCTATATGATTATTTTAGTTCCATTTTTGTTTGTTTTCTTTATTTTTATTTCATGATCACTTGCTAAATTTGTTGAATTTTTATTAGTTTGAAGGGTATTAAGGGGTGAATTAGTATATGGTTTTTGAATTATGTATGCTTTAAAGAATTTTTTTATAAGTATTGCTGTTTATTCCATTTTATGGACTATAAATTGTAATTTAATATGGGTAACCAAAATTGGTTGTAATATTATGTTTTGTTTAATTAATAAATGCAATGGGAAATGGTGTTTATGATTTAGAAGCTTGATTTGGCTCAACTACATGGACACAAAATCTATTAAGTTTGTGTCATAAGGATCCTAACGTTGGGTTTTATATGTATTTATACATGAATTTTAGGCAATGAAAGCAATTAATAATAACCATAAGTGTACATGCACCCTAAATCTAGATTTTACTATCATGGTAACCTACTTTTAAAACTACAAGATTAAAGCTATAAAGATGGATATAATTATTAACCTTTAAGCAAAACCGTATTTGCTTCTTGACTACTTATAGATCTCGAATTCCTTGATGCTCTTTGGAAGATCTAGCACACAAAGTAAGAATGTTTCTAAAAGCTCACACGCAATAGACTAAAATCCTAGAAAATCATGGAGAGAGGAGATGGACTATAAGAACCGAATTCTCAACCTATCAAAGGTGTGTGTTTGGATTTCTTAAGGCTATGGGGTTTTTATATAGCTGAGGTAACTTACAAATAAAACTGATTTGAATTAATTATATCATTATGTTTAATCATAATTCAAATATTTTCTTTATCTACTACCAAGAACGATTTCTAGAATGCTTCTAGAGCCTCTTCATAACCGTCCACCCCCTTAGGGATTCAAGAACGTTCCTCTTATGTTTAATAATACGTGTAAATATGTTTATATGAAACTAACTTTGAAAACGTTTCTTAAGATGTAAAAAAAATATATAAAAACGTTTTTCATATATATTTATTATATCTATACATATTGTTTTACACATAAATATATTTTTATATGGATAAATATGTATTTAAAATGTAATCATATTAATAATAACGAATTTAAAAAATAATATTTTTATTTTCGCTTTTAATAAAAAAATAAAAATATAGATTTTTGCAGAAAAGCCTCGATATTCTAGGTCAATTTACAAAAATGTCTTAATATTGTGGGCCAGTTTACGAAATATTCCAAATTAATTTGTTACCGGTTGAACCGACAAAAAACGATCAAAATACAACCTTTTACTATTTACTAGTTTTTAGGATTTTTTTTGTTAAAAAGTTATTTTGGAACTATTTCGTAAACTAAAATATTGATATTTTTCTTAACATTTCCCATATTAAACCCTTTATCAATTAGTTGTTGTGCATTATAAACAAGCAAACTCTAAGAATCCAAGGAAAATCCCAAATGCACTTCAACAAAACCACGATGCATAGATACCATCCCTTGGTAATCCGGAAGTAGAATAAACGAAAACTAAAGGCTGTCCACAATATAACGTGGAGAGCCAGACGTTTGATATTTTAAATATTATACCATAGCTATTAACCATTTATTTTAAATCATGTTTGCAATGAAAAGTTCTTGTTACATTAACTCAATGATAAGTAGTCAAGTAGACACGTGAATGGATAGGCTATTCAAAACTTGCTACCTGTTTTTTAAATAATTTTTTTAAAAATAAAAACAAAGGGGCTTGCAACAGGAAGGGTTTCCGTAAAACACATGCTTCTGATTGTTTGTTTGCGCCCCCATTACTTTCACCCATTATCATATTAAAATATTGAAACATTGTGATACATGTTATTATATATTTTGTATAATTGCATATTTTGATATTTATAATTTTTTTATAAAAATGTTAATATAATAGTTTTCATTTTTTATAATTTAAAAATTAAATTATTGGTATTTCATAAGTTATAAATTTAGTTCTTTATTATATTTTAAAGTTATGTTTGTAGTCCAATATATATATATATATATATATATATATATATATATATATATATATATATATAATTTTCGTTATTAATATTACTTTTTATTTAAACGCTATAAAATTTTAAGATATTTATTGTAATATTATCTCACAAAGTTTATGTTTTTACCATTCATTTAATATGTTTGTACAATTAATTGTAATTGATTTATATTATCTCATATTCCTAATTTATATGGGCGTTACAAATTTTTATTGTATTTATTGTTTTTTTTTTTTGGAAACAACCGATAAATTTATGTCACAAAGTAGAGCAAAAGAAACAAAAATCATACAAAGCACAAAGTAAGGCAAAAGCATACAAAGTAGCAAAAGAAAATTTATAAATGGAGAAAATAATTCATTATCAGACTTTCTTTCTTGTGAATTTCTACAGGGGAAATGAGCTCATCATCATCCAAAATAAAGGCAAGATGCCTAATCAACAATTTGTTCCTTTCCCTAGGCAAAATCTATTTTCTCCATTAACCACTTCTTCAAAAAAACACTCAACTTTTTACCGATATCCTTCAATCATAACTTGTAACCCCTGATGTTTCTCCAATCAAGACATTCAACCCCTTTGTTAAAACTACACATTCTCAAATTCAAAACTTGCTACTTCTAGCGTTGCTTCTAAAGCCCCTTACATTCCTAACCAAATTTTTCAAAGAGATCAAATTCTTGAAGATTTTAAAATTCATAAATTATATCAAGGTTTTCATATTCTCACAAATCATCTATTTGGTCAAGGGAACATCTTTTATGTTGATTCTTACAAAACAAGGGAATACTATCAGACTATTTTGCAAGATTCGAGTTCAGATCGTTTTGTCCAACATTCCAATTCTAAAGAAAGAAATGTTTATTTTATCAAAGCATAAATTATGAAAACCGTTTCTCCTGAAAACTGGGCTGGTAACCTTCATTATGAAAAACCTCTTGTGGGTTTCCCTGCTTATCCCAAATTTTCTTACTATGATTATCAAGAAGCATGGATGAAAGCATTCTTTGTTGGTAACTATTCACACTCTTGGTTTATCTTTTTTCGATATAAATTTTTATTGTGAATATCCAAGATGTTTTATCAATTGGTATAAATACATGAGTCTTCTTCCAAGCTATTTACCTAAAGATATTCATGTTGGGCATCTTAAATTTAAAGAATTATTCATTCAACCTATTCCAGAATTTGAGTATCATTTATAGTTCACAATGTTATTTAAAGTTCCGTGGATCATGTCATGGACTTTTAATTATCAAGAAGCCAAAGATTCTTCTCCTCCATGGCTTAATCGGCAATTCCAAGCAAAATGGTGGGATAAGTTAAATATTTATCAAGCCAATGAGTGAGCTATAATCAAACACTACGAAAAGATATGAATTCAAAAACCAACAATTGAAGCCAAATTTATCAATAGTATGCCTTCTTTTGATACCACCTTGATTGCTAGAATCAGAGACGCTTCCAGTTCTTCCCCTGAAGAACTTCAAAAGTTATTACAAGAAATTTGCCAGACTTCTTCAGTTTTAGACGATTCTCCACGATCTGTCAAAAACGAATTATTCTAAGATGCTTAATATCCCTTTGATGATCCATATGATGAAGACTAATCAATTTCATTTAATTTTGGTGTAATACCTTCAATGTAGGGTAGTTTGTTTCTAACTTTATCAAAAGTGTAGTTTTCAAAACCGGGTGTGTGCTAGACACTGTGTGCGTATACACTACCTATTAAATTCTATTATCAAAACCGTTATCAAGATGATTGCAGATCATTACGCTCTTAATCAGTAATGATATGATGTCAAAAAATTGACGTTGATGAGCATTGATTACAAGAAAATAAGAAACTTTTCAAGATTATCGTTTATAAGAAGACTAGAAACTTTTCAAGAAAGTTACATCCACAAGAAAATGAGAGTTCCCTTGGTCGGCCATTTCATTTTATGACAAATTAATGGCAATCAATAATGTTTCAAGAAATATATGGTAAACTCGCGGTTCCCGGTCTCAAGGTTTCAAGATTATTACAAGACCCCTATAAATAGAAGACTTGTTTCTAGTTATAGGCATTCGAAAATTTTCACTCTCTCAAATGCTTAGTTTATGTCTAGAAAAAGTCCTAGAGTTTCTCTATCTACCTCTCGATGTTCAAAGTCTCTAGATTTCTAGATCATTCTTTCACAAAATGTTTGTACTGATTGTATTCCAAGCCTAATGAAAAAATGTACTATTTAAAGTACTTTATTCAATTCATGTAACCCTACAAAAATTTTGGTTTCATTGTTTCTTTATCATTAAAAAATATATTTTACTATGACTATTTCATTTTGAATTATTATAACGATTAATTCTACAATATTTGATTTATTTTGTCAAAATAATATTAGTTTTAAACAATCAAGTAAACCATATTATTCAAGCTTAATATATATATATATATATATATATATATATATATATATATATATATATAGAGAGAGAGAGAGAGAGAGAGAGAGAGTGAGTTAGGTTCAAATGTTTTTAGCAACTATTGTGTGCATAAATGCACCAATAGGAATTTAGGAATAATAAAATTATTAAAAATTAATATAAGGGTAATTTTGTAACTTTACATCACCTTCCAATTTAAATGCCTATAATCATGGATAAGTAATTGAATCTCCCTTATTTAATCATATCACATATGTTATTTTCTCTGTAAACTTATGTGGCCGTTTGTGTTCATCAACTACACGCCATGGTCACCAAATGATTATGAAAAATTATCCTTCTCCAATGAATCTATATGTTTTTTTTATTGAACTTGTTTTTTTTTTCTTTAATAGATTTTATGCGTTCGATTTTGGATAATTGTTTATTGCAATTAAATTGATTTACATAAAGATGTATGAATTCTATTCGCAATTTGTACTTAATCGATTTTCTTTTCTTTATCTTCCCGATGTGTTAAAAAAAGTATTTTCAATAGATTTAGTTTTCATTTCTTTACATATACTAAAAAGGATCAGAAACATATTATATTAGTTTTTGGTACATATGATTTTTTAGTAGAATGCTTTTGCCATGTTGCTCTCTTGAAACAATATAAATCAGATAAAAGCATCCAAACAATAAAAACTAAATAAACATTATTTGCAGTAAGAATTTGCTCATAGAATAGACTTTTGATTTTGGAATTGTGTTTTTTTCACGTAATTATTTTTTATTAGTTTTACTTATTTATAATAAGAATGAATAATGACATATTCGAATAGTTTTAATTAGTTGTAATTATTAATTATTAATAAAAATGATTTGATTAAATTGACAAGTCTAACCAATGCTAACAATGCTAATCTATGACTAATATATAGTTTGATTGTTGTTTTGTTTTTCTAAACCATTTGAATTGAGTAAAATTATATAAAAAAATACAAAATTCTGAGTTTTGTAGATAATAAGAAGAAAACAAAAGCTAAAAGTTGGTGTGTATTTTTTGTGGTGATGTAAGCAGGAACATGTGTTTCTTTCAAATATTCATGATTCAGATATTTTGTTGGAATTTAATGTATGTTAGGATGATGCATAAATGATGAGGTAACTTATGAAAAAAAAAAAAGATATGTGATACTTTATTCTCAAAGAATGAAGAAAAACAACAATATTCTTTCAGAATTTCAGGATTCAACATCCAATAACAGCAACATTCTTTCAGAATTCAAGAATTCAAGAAGAAAACATGAAGCACGAGAGTATTCTAGCAGAATGTTGTTGTTTTTTAAGAATGTTATTCATTTTTGTTGCTATTCTTTTAGAATATTTATAACTATATTTAAAATGTATAAGACTTTTAGTCTGTAACAATATATATGAATTTGTATTTAAGTTCGGATGTATAAGAATATATATTAGAATGTTTGTTATTTTTCAACATCTTATTCAAGAATTTTGTTTTTCTTCAATAATATTCTATTATAATAAAATTCTGAAAGAGTATATCATCTAACAAAAAATATTCTGATAGAATAAAATCAGTAAACATTGAAATTGAATTAATTAAAAAATTCAGATTTTTTTTAAATTAGGAGAATTAATCATCCCTAAAAATTCGAAAATTTCCTTTTATAAATGTAGTTAATTGTCCAAAATACCCTTTTGCTAAAAATTGTGTGATTATATGGTACATGTTATCCCATTGTAATATCATACACTCTCAAATCATGTCCATTGATTAATTTCATCCGTTGGTCCAGATTTGTGTATTCTGGCACACAATACTTAGTAAAAACAAAATAACCCATTTTTATGGAAACTAATTAAATTCGTTATTAATGTCAACAATAATATTCTTTCAGAATGAATTCATATCTAGAAGAATGAGAGTATATTCTTGTAGAATACACTCTCGTTTTTCATATTCAATGCAACTTTATTGTAGTTTAAGCGAGCGAGTCCTGAAACAAAATACGAACTCATATATAAACACCTAGATACGAATTCATTCTAAAAGAATGTTATTGTTGAGATTAATGATGGATTTAATTAGTTTCCATAAAAAAAATTATAATTATGGATATCATTTAATATACATATAATTATGGAAATCATTTAATATTTATATTTATTTAATTAAATAATTATTTAATTTACAAAATTCCTATTGGTGCATTCTAGCACACAATAAATATAAGAAACAAAATAACCTAGCTATATATATATATATATATATATATATATATATATATAAGTTCATGCGAAAACTTTTTTTTAAGTGAGAACATGAGGACAAATTTCAGCCAATCAATATATATAATTAATTAAATAAAAAAATATATTATTTTACAATAATAATGACAATTTTTGGATTAGTTAATCAAATTTAATGAATCTTTCAAGGAACATCGTATAATTAAGGAACATTTAATATTATTTGTAACAAACATTTATGAAAGTGCCAATCATCATCAATCGTATGTATCAGGCAACTTATTGAAAAATTCCAAGTTTCTAATATCTCTATTTAAAAACCATACTGAATCGGATATTCGGTTGTAGTTTGTTCTGAAAGTTTTTCATAAGAATCCAGTAATGGGTTTGTCATTCCCCAACAATTTTCATGATATAGACGAGATCAATGAAGATGATGAGATCAATGAAGTTGAAACTGCATCAGTTGATGATGAATTTTTGTCAAGTGAGGATGAATTTTTTTTCAACTGATGATGATAATCCATCATTTGAAAAAGTCGACAGGATGGATCACCACAATGAACCGGAGTTCACATTTCCTGAAAATATTTATGAAACAGTTCAACTCCCTAGTATGTTATTGTTTATATTTAATTTCGTTAAAAATGTGTCAAACAAATTCCAAGTTTTGCATATTGTTGGTATACTATAAAAAAAGGATCCAATTTCAGACTCATAGACTTCATTGAAAATTGATATTTCATTTTATTTGAGTTGTTGATTTGTGATTTGTTTTCTGTTATTAACTTGTCCCTTCTTAGATGTTACAGACATTGAATCATGTAAAGAGAGAAAAGGTGATTGCGTTGATCAACAATTGGTAATAGCCGGTAAATCTTATTGGATTCCAACTGTCCCTGATGATCTTAAGCCAATAATAGGCCATAAATATCTATCTGATGATGTAATTGAAGACATGTACAGAAAATATGCATGTGCAACAAGTTTTGATGTTAGAAAGTCAACAAACAAAAAGAAGTGTGGAATTGTGTACATGAAATATCTTCTAGTAACAGGGAAGGTTTCCTTAATATATCTCATGTTGATAGTTTGGAGCCAAAAATAAGTAAAATTAAAAGAAAGGTTGGCACTATTAGAACTGGATGCAACGCGCGTATACGATTTAAAGTTTTCCCTGGAACTACTAAATTGTGGTTATGTGAATTTGAAGAAAAACACAATCATCCACTTATATCAAGAGACAATATGTTGTTTTCACGTCATCATAGGCAGTTGGATGACACTAAAAAATCTTTCATTCTTACAATGTCTAATCAAAATGTTGGTGTAACCATAGCTCACAAGTTGTATACAAGTATTCTTGGTGGATACAATATTGTAGGCAGGCTAATTGACGATTTCAAAAATTACATGAGGGATCTCAAATGCTTTATAGTTGGTAGTGATGCTCAGATGTTAGTGGACAAGTTGAATAACAGAAAAGAGAATGTTAAGAATTTTTCTTTTGAGTATCGAGTTGAGAATAAGCAGTTGAATGCTCTTTTATGGGCAGATGAAACATCCAAGATCAATCATAAAGATTTTGGTGATGTAGTTTCTTTTGATGCTACTTTTCGAACTAACAGGTTGGAAATGATTGTAGTTTAATATTTTTTATTTATTATTAATATATATATTAATTCAAATACTTTTACAGGTACCATATGGTTTTTGTTCCTTTTACTGGAATTGATAATCACAAGAGGTGTGTCACTTTTGGTGCTAGGTTGTTGAGTAGAGAAGACACTGGTTCCTATGAATGGTTGTTGAAATCTTTTCTTAAAGCTTTTGGCAAACAACCATTGTTGGTTTTATCCGACCAAGACCATGAAATGAAGAAATCCATTGAAGTTGTTTTCCGACAATCGATTCATAGGCTTTGCATGTGGCATATCACATCTAAATTGCCATTGAGGGTATTTATTCTTGTCTTAGTGTATTCAACCCAAATTTTAAAAAATATATTATTAATTACAATTACAAATTCCTAGGTATCTTTGAACATAGTTAACAATCCAGAATTTCGTAAAAAGTTCAACTTCTTGATATGGAATTCGAGGCTTGAAGTTGATGATTATGTAAAAAGTTCAATTTATTGGAGACATACGAGTACTCAACCTTTGAAATTTTGTTCCTACCTTCCCTTCTTTACATTTATCCTCACATCCAATTACCCTTTTCCCTTTCACATTATCCCTAACATTATTTTCAACCCTTTTCCTTTTCATTTTGTTATCAATACATTGTTATCATCATAATCAATATTACATTTTACAAACAAATTATACAAGTAAACCTGTTCACATATTAACTATTTTCTGATATCAACGTATTGGATTACTAGAATACCAATTTTGAATATTCAGAAATGAATACACATTCACTTAAGCATCAAATAAATATACAAACTCAATGTTACTCAATACAAAATTTTGACTCCAATCCTACACATTTATACGGGCATATTTGTTCATTCAATACTTATTTTATAATGCCTAAAAGGAAAACATATTTGAATATTCATCAGAGAAAAAAATTTATTAGTTTGAAGCAACTTAGATATTCCATATACCATTTAATCCTTTACGTATTCTATTATTTCCAGTTTAATCATACTAATGATTCTATACACTAATAGATGAATAAATCTACCCTAATCCATAACAAATATCAACAATTTCACACATAATATTAACTCATATAACACCCATTCATACGCACAAAATCATTCACAGTCAAGACCATATGCATGAATGCATGTATTCAGAAATGAATACACATTCATTTAAGCATCAAAAAAATAAACAACTTCAATATTAACATACTCAATACAGAATTTTGACTCCTATACTACATATTCATACGCGCATAATTCTGCATTCGATACTTATTTTATAATCTCAAAGTATGGGTCTAAAAGGAAAACAATTTTGAATATTAATCATAGAAAACAATTTATTAGTCTGAAGCAACTTAGATTTACCATATACCATTTAATCCTTTATGTATTCTATTTTTCCAGTTTAGTCCTAATAATGATTCCATATACTCATGGATGAATAAATCTAACTTAATGCATAACAAATATCAACAATTTCATTGTTAACATGCTCAACTGTCTACGTCCTTCTTAATATATTGCATAATTGTTTACATCCTTCTTAATCATCAACATATATGTTAGTCAACAACTCTATCACATACTCGTTAATTCATATTTGCATATGTTTGCATTCCACATAGCATATTGACTCATATAATACACATCCATACACACAAAACCATTCACAGTCAAGACCAGTTCACTTAACAAGAAAAAAATTGAAACCAAAACCGAATTTCACAAAACCCTGTTATTCAATACCAAATACTTGTCAATCAACAACTGCAATTTTACCGACAATCAAAAAACAAACCCTAATTTCTCAAAAACCCTCAACGAGAAAACCCTAATTACAAATGTACATAACCAAAAAAATATCATTATGTTACCAGATTCAATGTACAAAACGTCGACTAGATCAAGATCGATAACATTGACAGCCGTGTTAGTAAACTTTGATTGAAAATCTAATTGCACCATTCTTGGACTCCTTCTTAATCTCTGTGATATCGATTTACTCATCTTGCTTCAAATTTATAACTTAAAACGATTAACCTAATCTCTTGGAATTTTTGATGAAGATTCTGTGAAGGTCGTTTGACCCAAATGGAAATGATTTGGGTAGATTTTTGCGCGAGGGTTTATCGAGAGTCGTTTCTTATTTGATACAATTACCTTTTTATCATTAGTTGCTGTTACATACTTCTCATTAAAGATGTATAAATCACTGTTGAATTTTGTCACATATAGAAATCACAATAGAATACATATTAATCACGATTGATTAATCTTGACCCTTAAATACAACAAATCTAATGGCTGAAATTTGTCCTCATGTTCTCACTTTAAACTGTGTTCTCACTTGAACGACCCATATATATATATATATATATATATATATATATATATATATATATATATATATATATATATTTGGAAAGTTACTTATGTGACGTAAGTATGCTATTCATTTTCATTTACGATTTCTAAAGTCAAAATGTCTAAAACCAAATCACATTATAATTTTTATAGCATGTAATACAAAATGCAAAATAAGATTGTCTCTAGAAATAGAGATTTATACTCTGGTCATAGCAAAACCACAAATTCATACTTTTTCATCTCAAAAATTTTTGATCAAACGATTTTCTTTATTTATAATTTTAAATTTCAATTACTAAAAAATTTCACAAATGGTCCTTATGATTTTTCCCCATGAAATAGTCCACACGAAACTTTTTCTTGCATGAATGGTCCCTTTGGACGAAACCTTATATGCAAATGGTCTTTATGACTATCTTTGTTAACAGATTATGTTAGATGTTGTGAAATTATGAAAATGGTGGGTTTTCTATGAATCTATACACAAATTTTAATCAACGAAAGCATTCAATAATAATCCTAAGTATACATGCACCATAGATCTATGTTTTACTATCATGGCAACATACTTTTAAAACTATGAATATAAACTATCAAAAGGGATATAATTACGAACAATTAGAGTATAATTGTATATACTATTGATTCCTTGAAGATCTTGAACTCTTGGTTGCTCTCAAAAGGATTTAGCACCCAAAGTAGGAATGTATCTAAAGGATCACACCTAAAAGACTGAAACCCTAGCAAATTTAAAAGAGAGGAGATAGGTTGTTGACAACCGAAAATATCAACCTTGCGAATAGTAGAATCGGGTTTTATGAAGGCTAGATGAGTCTTTATATAGCTAAGGTAACTTGTAGATAAAGTTGATTTGAATTAATTAAATAATCACATATAATCCTAATTCATATCCTTTCTTTATCTTTTACTTGGATCGATTCTGGAAGCCTCCAAGATCTCCTCAAAACTGTACACCCCTTGTGGGGATCCAAAATGTATCCTTTTCTCAATCAATATTCATCCTCTTTACCTTTAAATAAATCCTGATTAATTCTAGTTAATCTCAATTAATTCCAAATTAATTTCAACTAGTTTCTAAATAATTTATTAGCCTGTAATAAATTAATCAACTATTTATCTCACGCTCTTAAATCTTTTTCTAGCTATTTTAACTCTTGACGACAACCCTAAAAGGACTTTCTTATTATTCCTAAAGTTATACCAATTAGCTATGACATTGGACACCTATTTCCAATAGTCTCCCATTTGGACAAGTCATCAACTACTATTAGTCAAATATTCGTCGAATAACCAACACAACGTGCTTTCCACAACAATTGCCAAACTCTGATCTAATCAAAAGTCATCCCTTAGATAAATGATTAGTTATTTATTTGTTTCTAGAAGATATCATTTTGAACTGAGTCATGGATAATGAATCGCCTAACATTTCAACATCCAGTTTATCGATTTCCAATTTATGATAATCAAATCAGACTACTAATTAAATACATCAACTTAGTCTGGGTCAGGCCTAGTACTTCAATGTCATCGTCAAATCACTAAGGGGCCCATGCTATCACTTTTCCCGCTGAGGTGGAAAGGAACAAATAAACTTTGACTACACAATTTTTTGCAACTCATTTAATCATGCGTATATATACTTGTTATGACAACTAGTTACCTACAACGTTCGAGTAAGAATAAGATACAACCAATTTGTATGCAAAGAACTCATTGTCTGTCCATTTTAATAAAAAAGATATTATTATCTCGGAATTAATCATGATTGAATCCATTAGGTAATCTCTCTGAGTGTGGGTTTCTCCTATACTTGAATCTCTATTAAGTACTCATGAATGTTAGTCATAATCTCCATGCTATGTCTTATCACTATAGACTATCTACTAACACTTCACGACAACATTAACTTAATACTTACTCCTAGGAGATATGATCGATTGTGGAGTTTGAGTAAATTAATACTTGGGGAGTGGGGATCTAAACATGAAAAAATGAAACACAATAATATATTAATTATAAATGGTAACATACTTGAATATAAATAAATCTCCATTATTTAATCACCATAACAATTACAAAATTTATTCATTGTTCTAATGTTTCAAAATAATCAACTACCTACTAAACTTAACATCATATCTCATGACTATACTCCTACATCCACACTATGTCTTTCCTTGGTCATCCCTTTTTGAACAGATTGACTGGATTCTCCTCTGACGATGCTCGCTTCACAACTAGATATATCTCGAATGTAGGGGAAATTCCTCTTTATGCGCCTTGACCTTCCTTAATCTCTAGATTCTTTAGTCAAAATGACTACACCTTCTTTATCAGAGAATATCTCCCATGGATCTTTGTTACTTAGAACAACTCCAAGGTCGCCTATAAAGTTGTAGATCCAGTTAGCTTCCATGGATGATTCACTAGCAGCAATGTATTCAGAAACAAATGTTGAGTCTACCAACATCTATTGTTTGAAACTTCTCCAGGTCACCGCACCATAATTCAAAATGAATACCCATCCATATTGTGAATTTGAATCATCTCTATGTATTTTGAAACTTGCATCACTATATCCCTTCACAACAAGCTCTTGTTCACCACCATACAAAAGCAACATATCTTTCATAATTTTTAAATATTCTTGAAAACTATCCAATGACTTAATCTAGGATTTTTCCAGATATCGACTACTATACTCAAAGCATACAACACATCAGGACGAGTACATGTCATAGGATACATGATCGATCCTATAGCCGAAACATATGTGATTTAACTCATTCTATCCCACGCATCACTAAAACTAGGACGCTGGGACTTACTAAATTTCACGCAATTATATGAACATATCCTTTCTTCTAATTTTCCATAATGAATCTTTTAAATACCTTTTCCACATATGTACTCTAACTAAGTCCTATTAAATGCTTAGATCTATCTCTATAGATTCTTATATTAAGTATATATGCCGCTTCCCTTAAGTCCTTCATAGCAAAACACTTCTAGAGCTAAGATATTACACTTTCCAGCTTAAGAAAATTGTTTCCTATAAGTAGTATGGCATCCTCATACAATAATAGGAACACAACAACACTCCCACTAGCTTTGACATACACGCATGACTCATATGGACTTCTCAGAGAACTAAACTCTCTGATTTTTTCATGGAAGCATAGATTCCAACTTCGTGATGCTTGTTTAAGTCCATAGATGGACCTTTCAAGCCTACACACTCTATTTGGATACTTGGCATGTTCATACCCTTCTCGTTGTGCTATGTACACATACTTTGAAAGTTTCCAGTTAGGGAAAGTTGTTTTAACATCTATTTTTTATACCTCGTAATCATAAAAGGAAACTATGGCAAGAAGTATCCTAATAAACTTTATTTTGGCTACTAGTAAGAACGTTTCCTCATAGTAAATTCTTTGAGTTTGAGTGTAACCTTTTGCCACCAACCTAGCTTTGAATGTGTGTACATTCCTATCCATGTCGGTCTTCTTTTTGAAGATCCACTTACAACATACTATCTTAAGACCATGTGCAGGATCAACCAAATTCCAAACTTGGTTATCCATCATGGACTGAATTTCAATTTCCATTGCCTATTTCCATTGGGCAGCCTCTGGTCTTGCTATCACTTCTTTGTAGTTAGCTAGCTCGTCCAGATTGACTAGTGTTCTATCACTAATCAACATGTGTCCTTCTATCGTTATATGGAAACCATAAAAGTCGGAAGAATTACTAACTCTACCAGATATGCGAAGAGGTTAGGATATGTCATTTGGTCAACAGGTTTCCTAACCTATGGTTGAGTGCTAGTTTCAACTAAAGGTTCACTATCGATTGACTCTCAAATTTTTTCAAGGTCAATTTGACTCTCGCTAACTTCTTAATATATAAGTTATCTATCAAGGAACACTCCTTTTCGAGCTACACACACCATATTTTCACTAGGTCTGTAAAACAAATATCCAAAAGCCTTTTGTAGATAACCAACAAAGAGACATCACTCAGATCTGGATTAAAGTTTATCTTATGTTTCGTGCTGAATGAAAACCTCACAACCCTAGACCTTATTAAGTGACCAAAATTTTCTAGTCTACATTTCATGAGGTGTCTTCAAAACCTTCTTAGTTAGTACATGGTTTAAGATATGTGTTGTTGTTTCAAGTGCATACCCCCAAAACTTTATTGGTAATGAAGCCCGACTCATCATAGATAGAACCATGTACAACAAAGTTTGATTTCTCCCTTCGACAACACCATTAAGTTTCATTTTTCTTGGAATATCTAATTGTGAAACTATTCCATAATCTCTAAGATGATCGTTGAACTTGATACAAAGGTACTCTCCTCCCCTATCGAACCGGAGAAACTTTATCTTCTTGCCCAATTGATTCCCTACTTCATTTTGATATTTTGTGAACTTTTCAAAGGTATCAAACTTATGTTTAATCAAATAAACATATCCATATCTACTGAAATCACCAATAAATGTAACATAATAGTGTTTTACTATCCCTTGGGGTGGATCTGAAGGGTCCACACACATCTATGTGTATGAGATCCAAAAATTCTTTACCTATTTCACAAGTCCTTGTGAATGGTGATTTAGTCATCTACCCTAACAAACAAGATTCACATACATCATCCGATTTTAGGTCGATTGATTCCAACATTCCTTTCGACTGGAGCTTGGCGATGTAATTCTTATTTATGTGACCAAGGAGACAATGTCATAAGCACGATATATCTAACACATCAAAATCAATATTTCAGTTAAAATTTCTACTATTAGAAACACAAACAACACTTTCATATAATCTATTGCAAAGGGAAGCTTTAAACATAAAATAACCATCTTTAAACCAAAATATAACCCTTTTCATTATTAAATGAAAACTAAAAACTTGTTTATATAATGCATGAAATGAAATAATGTTTCTAGACATCTTCGAAGAGTAAAAACAATTAGCTAATCTAACCAAAACTCCACTACTAAGCTTCAGCTCAACTCTCCAACCATTGAGACATGCGATGTTTGTCTATTCCCCATGATTAGATTCAACTCTTCGTGCCTAATCTTCCTTCTTTCCTTTAGTCCCTACAATACAATGTATATGTAAGTACCACATACCATATTAAAAACCCAAGAATTAGAGGTAGTAGTATTATGATGTTCGATCATATAAGTACCTGAACTGGACCCCGTCGCTTGAACCTTTCCATCCTATAGATTTTTCAAGTACTTTGGGCAGCTTCATTTCCAATGCATTTTAACACCCCGGTAGAAGCACAATAGTTCTTTTGGATCACTCGTTGGTGGAAAAGACGTATCACCCTTTCCTTTTTGGGAATGTGAAGCCACAAATTTACCTTTCCACTTTGGTTTGGAATGTTTCCTTTTTTTGTCTAACACCAATCTAAATGGCGAGAACTTGAAGTGGAGGTGCAACATGATTCTTTTTCACTTTGGCTTCAGTTGCCTGGAGGAGGCTATAGAGCTCCATCAATGTCTTTTCCGTAGTATTCAATTGATCAGTCATGATGAAGTTATCATATGAACTAGGGAGTTAAACAAGCGCAAGATCCACTACTAGGTTCTCATAAAAGAAAACATTGAGGTTCTCAAGTTGGTATATGTAACTCTTCATTTGTTAAATATGAGCACACACCAAACCACCTTCTTTTATTTTGCATGATGTTTAGGGTTTGACAATCTCAAATTGTTCTTTCCTTACCTTTTGTTGAAACATTTCAACCAACTGCAAGTTTATTTCATATGCCTAAGTGTTGTCGAAATCCTTTTGGAGGTCCGAGGACATGGCGACAATGATGATGTAAGACACCTTTCGAGTCAGCGACATGTTACTTTTTCTACATCATACGATTTCTCATCAATTTCTGGAATAGGATCATCGGGCATGTATTCACAATTGTCATACCTCAATGTGATCCTAAGATTTCTCATCAATCAAGATAGTTAGCCCTACCAGTGATATTCTCTGTTTGAAGAACATAAATAAAGGAGAAGTTCCAACTGGTGGTTGGAGGAGGTGGGAGAGGAAGACTATTGATTCCAAGACATCTAAAAAGGAAAGTGAAAGTTTAGTTATTTTATTTTAATCCTTAAATAATTACCCAATTTATTTTAAGGCTAGGATCCACATTTTAGACTCGTTTTATGAAGAGGGAAACCGTGATCATATCACAAATTTATTTTAGGTAGATAATTCACTTTACCAACTTTGAATAACTATGAAATTCCTCGATCTTTTAAGATTCATTGTAACTATTCAATGACATGTTAATCTCGGATTTGCATATCCTCTATTTTTCCCTAGGATACCGAGGTCTCACAAATAAGATGGTCAACCACCCATGAAAAAATGTGTGACTGATTATGTCATGGTCCTCAATTGACATGTTGGTTAACCACACACATTCCGCCAACAATCCACAACCATGAATCTCGCATCATCTTCTTCTTACATCTCAAATTTATGTACCAGTTAACCATACAAGCTCCATAAATAAACAATAAGGAATAATGTGTGTTTTTCATGGATTAACAACTATTCACATTTTCCTAAGATAACTAAAAATGAGAATTTTGTTTTCGGTACTTTATATGTTATACTTTTAAGGAGGCATCTTACTACCAAACACTTTCAGCTAATGTCAATCCACCACATAAAGAAGCGGTGAGTGAAAATCACTATCATTCAATGGTCATTTTATATGTCGCTTCCTTATGCATCTCTTATAGCATGGTTTGATGAATGAAGCCTACTCTTGATTCGACTAACAATCTTTAATTAAACATGTGCGAACACATGTTGTATAATTCTTACACATATAGTAATCGTATTACATATATAAATCTTTTGGCTTTACATATACTCTTTATAAACTATTATAATTATATGTAATGTGTATTTTAAACTTTTTATGAATACATGATTTAAACATATTATCTTTAATTAACTTTTAGTTAATTAATTTTAAATCAATTATCTATAATTTAAATTTATTTAGGCATATTTATCCTCTTAGTTTAATTATTCAATATTAACATATTAAAACAATATTTAAAACTAAAGATGAACCCTAACAAAATTATAGCAAAAAATGTGAAACCCTAGAAATCAGTCAGGGCGCTCCGCGTCCAATGATTAACAGGTGTCTTTAGTTTTTCTCAGTTTTTTCAAAGCAGTGCTCACAACTAAAATATAATGGCTCTGACACATATATTGGGTTTTCTATGCATTTATACATGGATTTTAGGCAACATAAACATTCAATAATAATCTTAAGTGTGCATGCACCCTAGATCTAGGTTTTATTTCAATGACAACATTCTTTTAAAACTATGAATATAAACTATCAAAAAGGATAGAATTATTAACCTTTAGAGTATAATCATATATATTCGTGATTCCTTAATAATCTTGATCTCTTGGTTGCTCTTTGAAGGATTTAGCACCTAGAGTAGGAATGCCTCTAAAGGCACACACCCAACATACTAACACCTTAGAAAATTTAGGAGAGATGAGAGAATGTAACGTCCCCAAAATTACAAAAAGAATTTTGATTTATAAAATAGATTAACTACGTAAAACCTTTGTCTCAAAAACCCTTGAGTGACATTTGTTTGATTGAAACCATACATTATTAGAGTGGAATTAAAACATTGTGGAAACAGATATCTTTGTTGCATGCGTACAATTTCGCCGAGCTCTTCTCACGAACAACCTACAAAACATTTAATCCAAAAATATAAGCATAAAGCTTAATGAATTTTCTACTATACCACATATACCATCAAACATACAATGCATCCACATAATGTCATTGGCTCTAGTGTAGACCTGTCAACACTCCTATTTATAATCATACTACATACATAACAACCATGCGTGCCAAAACCTATCACGCGAACCTTGTGGTTCTCCCATGGTCTGAAAATCAGTTTCAGTCAACGAGCCTATTTCATCTCAATTTTTCACACCCCCAGCCGACGGCAGAAACGTCGAGCTGTGCGACGTTAGGATGTTGGATCATAGATGCTAAATTTTACTGATTAGTACACAAATATTATGAAAATGTTAATTTTTATTCATTAGGTAATATAGGTTACACAGGCGTTCATGGTACATATACTTTATGAAAGCGAAGTATAATAAAAAAACACATGCCTTTCGTTGCATCACCAGGGTCTTGCTCATCTCATCCCAGACTCATTCATATGTGGTTTAAAAGGGAAACATAGGGTTGGTTATGTCAGTGTTGTTGTTTTCCTAAACTCGCATACTTGAGTTGTGTTCTATCACTACTTTCTTAGGTTTATTTCCTAGTAGTAGTTTTTATATAGATTAGTTTAACAATGTTATGATAAGTTCCTATAATCGAGCTATGAGTGTTGTTGTCGTCCGCCTAGATTCCTGACGCTTCATTAGATATCGTCCGTGTTTAGAAAGTTATGCTTGCACCAACTGTCATCAGGTTGTAGCTAGCAACCGCAAATGGATGTGTCAATTATGTATGGATATATACATATCTACCCCACTCACTTAAGATTTAATGATTATAGGCCTAGGGATTATAGCTAAAGGTTATTCGGCTAGGGTGTTAATCATGTCTCGTCTAATACTTATTTGTGTGAGCCTCCACTGGTCGATCATTTGTTGTTCTTTGTTATATTTATAAGAGATAATTATATATATATATATATATATATAAGTTTGAGTGTTTTGCATAGCTGGGTATTTAGGCAAAGTAACCACTAGGTACTAAGCTTAACAAAATGTTGGCTATAGTAATGGCTAGAGAAAAACCGTTTCCTAGCAACTGACCACCGTAACAACTAGGTGTGATGTTTTCTATCAGTTTGAGTAGGCATAACAACTAAGCATAATATTATCCCCAAAGTTGGGGAGGGTATCTATCAGTCATACTATCATCCTAATGTTCTAGGCATAATCATATTACTAATGTTATACAGTTAGCAATATTTATGAAAGCGATAGTTTATAGCACGTATTTCCCCTGTAAAAGGTTTGAAAACAGTAAAATGGGGTCGTGAACTCAACCTTGATGCATGAAACCGTTGATGTAGGGTAGAATTCGGGAGTCTGGAACTCGAAAAGCGCTCAGGAATTATTGGCATGAAAATTGAGAGATAACGAGAGAGATATTTTAGGTGTGAGAACATAATTGCCGGGACTTGCTATTTTAACAATAGAATGCATGTCACGCAAGTGCTCATCAGCCACAGGGAGCTGTCAAATGACCCCCTATCCTCATGCCACGTTATCTATATCCTGATTAATCCAGTCGTTGGGTGCACGTCTCACGCTACACGCGGGTTCATGCAAGGGTAAAATCAAACTTTAAAAATTCATAACTCTCGCACACGAGCTCTATTTTCAAAGAATCTCGTATATCTATGTAGCTCTCGACATACACTACAAGTTTCCGTTTGGTTATTTTGGCTAATTCTAACTTTTGTTTTTAGCCTAAATTTTATAACCATTATGATTTCATACGAGTGCTGTTTTAGGCTTTCTTTGTCTCAAATTCTTACTTTGATTAGTACTACGTTTCTCTTTTTGGTGACTTCTGCCAAAACTCAATTATTCTCCTCGTAGTTTTTAACATTGTAACTTTTTATGTGCGGTAGATTTTTATTCACCACTAAAATCATATCTCTTCCACACTAAGTTGAGTTTTTACGAAGTTTATATATTTGGAATCACAACAATGCGCATATTCTAAAAATGTTACCATGCTCTCAAGGTGACACGATTTTTCATGCACTTAATTTTGAGCTTAATTGTTGACGTAACTAAGGACAAATTAGAATATATCTAATTATATATCAAAAGGTTACATAGTTTTCCTATTACATGCTACTGGAAGCTTTAGATTCTAATGGCGGTTGGTGACGTATTTTCCAGGTTGTCACATCCTTCCCCCATTAAAGGGAATTTCATCTCGAAATTTAGCTCGAGGTCGAGACGCTCTCGAACAAGTGAGGGTACTTGATCTTTATCTGGTATTCACATACCCATGTGTACTCCGACCCTTGCTAAGATAACCATCATACCTTAACTATGTGAATGCGACTCTGCTTAAGTCTCTTAACTTCGCGATCCATAATCTTGACCGACTCCTCGAGAAAATTGAGTTTCGTGTCGATCTGTATCTCTTTGAAAGGTATTACAAGCATGTCCTTGGAGAGACATTTCTTGAGGTATTACAAGCATGTCCTCGGAGAGACATTTCCAATGAGATATTCTCAACATGACCTTATCCCTAACTTAAAATTCAAGAGCTTTTTGTCGAAAATCAACATATTTCTTTTGAAGGTCGCAAGCGGTCCTCAGATGCTCTCTTATATGAACGATCTTCTCGGTTGTCTCATGCATAATCTTCGGGCCTGTTAGCACGGTGTCTCCTGCGAGTTTCTCTACTAACTGGGTGTCATCGACTATTGCCCAACATAACGGAGAACAACACTTTCTACTATAAATTGCTTTAAATGGCGCAACCTTTATACTGGCATGAAACTTGTTATTATAGGAGAACTCAACTAAAGGTTGGTAAGTATCCTAAACATATCCAAAGTCTATCATGCATGCTCTGAGCATATCCTCCAACGTTTGTATAGTCCTTTCACTTTGAACATCGGTCTACGGATGGTAGACTATGCTCAAATCAAGTCGTGTTCCCAATGCTCAGTGCATTATTTTCTAGGACCGAGATGTAAATCGGCTATCTCTATCTGAGATAATAGATGTCGATATGCCATGCATCCGAACAATTTCCTTAATGTAAGTTTTGGCTAGCTTCTCCATTTTATCCATTTCTTTGATTGACAGAAAATATGCAAACTTGTTCATACGGGAGATCACAACCCAAATTGTGTCGTACCCACTGAGTGTCTTCGGTAGTTTCGTGATGAAGTCTATGTCTATTTTTTTCCCATTTCCACTCAGGTATATATGGTTGCTTTAGTAGACCTGAGGGTTTTTGGTATTCTGCCTTGACCTTAGCACAGGTCAAGCTTTTTCTTAGGTAGGTGGCGATTTTTGCTTTCGCCTTCGGCCACCAATAACTATTTTTCATGTTTAGGTATATCTTATCAGATCCTGGGTGAACCGCATACCTTGTTTTGTGAGCTTCCTCCAAAACCAAACTCTTGATATCGCAGAGATTTAGCACCCATATTTGGTCCATGAAATGTAGGGTTCCATCATTCTTGGAATCGAAGTGCTTCTCTATTCCTTGTAGGCATTCTTGCCTTGTTTTCTTCCTTACAGGCCTCTAGTTGTGCTTCTCGGATTTGAGCAGGAAGGTTTGATTGAATTGTCAAGGTGAATGCTTTCACTCTGCGAGGCTTATGTCATTCCTTTGTGCTTAGGGCATCAACTATCATGTTTTCCTTGCCAGGATGATATCAGATTTCTCACTCAGAGTCGTTCAACAGCACTAGCCATCTTCGCTATCTCATATTGAGTTCATTTTGATTGAATATGTGCTGAAGACTCTTGTGGTCGGTGTATATGGTACACTTTGTGCCATATAAGTAATGTTGCCAGATCTTTAAGGTGAAAATTATAGCTCCTAATTCTATATAATGGGCGGTGTAATTATTCTCGTGCACCTTAATTTGACGTGAAACATATGAGATCACCTTGTCTCTCTGCATAAGTACACATCCCATGCCTTGGTGTGATGCGTCGCAATAGACGACAAAGTCTTTGGTTCCTTCCGGGATATGTTTCAATTTTTGAAACACATATTCTTGCTTTTCTTCCCATTTGAACTATGCGTCCCTTTTCTTTACTATTGTCAGGGATTTAGCTATTTTGGAGAAATTATCTACAAATATGTGATAGTAGCCCGCCAATCCTAGTATTTGGCGCACCTCATTCGGTGTTGTAGGTGCTTCCCAATTCTTGATTTCCTTGATTTAGGAAGGGTCTACATGAATGCCCTTGTTGCTAACTATGTTCCCGAGAAAATGTACTTCTCTGATACGAAAATCACACTTTGGGAATTTGGCGTGCAATTCCTATTTTCTTAGCCACTCCAAAATGATTCATAGGTTTTGGCCATGTTCAACGTCCACTCGTGAGTATATCAGTATGTCGTCGATAAATACGGTCACAACTTTTTCTAGGTAGAGTTTAAAAACATGGTTCATCAGTTCCATAAAGAAAGCTAGGGCGTTGGTTAGTTCGAAAGGCATAACTAGAAACTCGTAGTGGCCATAGAGAGTTCTAGACGTTGTTTTTGGAATGTCTTCCTCTTGTACCTGAAGTTGATGGTATCCTGACCTTAAATCAATTTTTGAGTAGAAGTTGGACTCTTGCAATTGGTCGAATAGATCATATATCCTTCGGAGCAAATATTTATTCTTGATCATTAGCTTGTTTATCTCCCGATAGTTGATGCACATCCTAAAGGTTCTATCCTTCTTCTTAACGAATAGCACCGGGGCTCCCCAAGGTGAGAAACTTGGTCTTATGAAATCCTTATCGAGAAGCTCTTGGAGTTGTCCCGATAATTCTTGCATTTCCGAGGGGGCAAATTTGTAGGGAGATTTTGCTACTCGAGCTGCCCCTGGAATCAGGTCAATTCAGAACTCTACTTCATGAATTGGTGGCAATCCTGGTAAATCTTCCGAAAATTCATCGAGGAAATCACATACTTAGGGTATGTATTTGATTTCTTTCCTCTCGCCCCTCTTGTCTATGACATGATCTAAGAAAGCATAGTACTTCTTGTGAAGGTACTTTCTCGGTTTTATGCAAGAAATGATCTGAAGGCTTTTGTTGGGCTTCTCCTCGTATATAACTTGTTAAGTAGGATAGACATACCACATTCTCGTAGCATAGAATTTTGGCTAGGTGCGGCACTACCAATCCATGCCAATGATGAAATCAAAACTCCCGATGGTCATAAGCATGAGGTCAACGTGAAATGTGTCGTTATTTAGAGTGAGAAGGCAGTTTTCTAAAATTTCTTGTGTACTGCCAGATTCTCCGTTAGCCATTTCTACTATGTAGGTTTCATCTAATTTTCTAGACTTATGGCCTATTATTTGTCTAAACATAGGTGTGATAAAGCTTTTATCAGCACCATAATCGGAAAGTATAGTTGTGTATAAACCTTAAACAAGAAATGTACCCATCACAACGGTTAGGTCTTGAATGGTGTTCATGGCGCTGATTATGAATGTCCTACCTCTGGCGTCCACCACTTTAGGTAATCTCTCCTGACGTGTCTGGTTAACTCGTATTCAAAGCAAGCTTGATTCTACGATGTGGTAGCAATCCACTGGTTTGTTGCTACTGTAGGCACGACCACTAGTTTCCTACAAAATATGATGGTATGCCCCTTCTTATTGCACCTACGACAAATCACGTAGTTTCTAAAGTGATGGAAGTCGTATAGGTTGCATTTAAGGTGTTTAACCGCACATTGTCCTTGGGGTGCAGGGGCTGCTACCGGGGCTGGAGTTGGAGTGGAGGCATACGCCTTAATGGTCTCCTGCCTCTTGTTTGGGGTTTTCTTGGAGTTTCCCTTAAATTCGTTTCAATACTTGTGTTTATTTTCTTTGGATTTAGGGATGTCAACTCTCTAAACCAAAGTGTCGTGTCTGATCTCCTGATTAGTTAAGTTGAAGGATAACCTCTTAGCATTGTCGTAAGTGGTTGATTGAGAAGATGTGATGAATCCTTGGATGGGTTGAACTAATCTCCAAATGTACCGCTCCACCTTTTTGTGCTCAGGGGGTGAAAAAACTGGGACAGAGAGTTGCTAGGTCATTAAACTGGTTGGTGAAGGGTATGATGTCAACGTCGGTCATGATTAAGTTCCATAACTCTTGTTCCAACTTCTACATCTCCTCTCAAGGGCATTATTCCTCGATTATCATTTTCTTAAGTTCTCCCCAAGACAAAGTGTTTGCATTGGCGATTCCCAGAGTTTTGGTGTGGCCATCCCACTTGGACAACACCGCATCCCTAAAGGTGCAAGTAAAAAGCTTCACATTACTCTCCTCAACATAGAGACTGATTTCAAAAACAGATTCGTTCTTCTCCATCGATGAATCATTTGTTTCCGTAAAACATATTAGGCTAGTAGTTCATTAATTCCTTATAGGTGCAAGATTTTGGAGAACCTCAGTTTTCCCATTGGGAGCTATCACCTCCTACTCCCAGTCCAGATCCTATGTTGCAGTTGCCTTTGAAATCTACCATTACATCAGCAACGCGTTGCACTACCAATGCCTCTATGGCCGTTGAGTCCATAAAGGTGGCGTCCTGAGTTGATTAAGTATCTTGGTATGGATGGGGTCCAAGGCTAGACCTAGTAATTATTGGTGGTGCCATTTCTTGATCCTATAGTTAGTATTGGGATGTAATTTAGTTGTTTGCATTCATATATGTGTTGCCTTCGTGGGGGTGGTTATGACGTAGTGAGTTATTATTAGTGTTAGTCAAGCAACAGAGTAATAGTACATAAATATCGATTTTGTACACCCCTAGTATTTCATATGCATCATATTGTTTTTACAAGTGAACCACAAAAGATTTTGGTTAGTGTAGGAAAACCTTAATAACTTGCTAGCTTTTCTGAGTATACTAACCCAATATATATATATATATATATATATATATATATATATATATATATATATATATCCATCCTAGCCCATCATGCTAGGGAAAATTTCAACCCAAAATACACAATCAAGAGTGCAATCAGCTACACTAACTGTCTATACACAAAATCCACCCAATGGTCAAAAAAAGAGGTCATCGGCTCAACTCTTTCGACCTGTTGCTCCAACCTATCAGTGTAACTTACAACCTCCTCTATCACCTACTGCTGAAACTGTACCTCATCATGAGCCTCCTATAATTGATCTTGTACCAGTAGGATCCACATCTCAGCTATGTGTCATTCCTGCTTTCAGATAATCCACTCGATATGTCATTCGTCTCACTGCCACCCTCAACATAAAGAACTTAGAGTCCAAAGATCCTATATGATCAGATTGCTGAGTATTCCGAGGTACCAAGACTGATATAGCCAACTCAACTGGGTCTTCACAATGGGGTGTAACATCCTGGTGTTAAGGAACTGCTAAATTTATCACTTTAAGTTTATTATATAACATTTTGGTCCCTAAGTCCAAGAGAATGTGCCTTGAAGCCCTAGTGGCATTCTCATAATTTTGGGTAGCAGAAGTAAGCCAAGCATACATTTGTGTATGTTGAGCATACTAGGGCGCGCCCTAGTATGTTGGGTGTACACTTATGTACGCGGGGTGTACTAAATAAAGTTGGAAACCCTAATTTTTAGGGTTTTGGTGGTATTTAAGCATGTTTATGGCCTCATTTCTATTCACCTAATCAACCTCTACCCTCTATTTATGATTTAAAATCCTAGAAGCATCTTGTGAGGCCATTTCAAGCATTAAAGAGTGTGTTTGTGTGTTTAGAAGTGGAAGGAAGAAGATCAAGATCAGCTTAGAGGAAAAGGCACCTTTGATCTAGGATTCATCTTTCATTTGCAAGACTTTAAAGGTATAAATCTTGCACCTTTGTCTCTTAATCTTGAAGATCTAGTAATGGGGGTTTTATGTCATCTTTTGGTCCCAAAAAGTCTCATCTTGAGCATGGCATGTTCGGGACGTTTTGACTTGTCCCTTCAGACCCTAGGAGGGGTCCATAGCCATAAAAATGAAGTCCCTTTGGTTAGTGTTGGTCCATGCATCTTGTAGGAGGTCTTAATGGATTAAGACCTTTTGTTAAGCTCTTATTAGGGGGTTAAGTCATAAAGTTGGAAACTTTATGACTCTAGGGTATGTTTTGGTCATGGATCTGAAATATGGGCTTAAGTGCTTAAGCCATTAAGCAGTAAATGGAGTTTGGAAGCAGCGAGGGTATGCCCCGCGTAGTCGATCAACTACCCCAATGGTGGTCAATAAGAGGCTTTACGTACGCTAAGCGTACCTTCGGAGTATGCCGTGTGTATTTGCATCGATCAACCTTGTTGAGTTGACTCGGCTAGGTTGACTCAGTTGACATAGTGGGTTTGACCAGTGGACTTTGACTTTGACTTTGATCAAGTTTGACCAAATTTGACCTTAAGGGTATTTTAGGTATTTTTAGTATTTTGATGGAATTGGTCATTTGGTGGAAATAGGTATCGTTTAGAGAGTTGAGATTCAGAGTCGAATCTCATTAGTTTTGCTTAGTTTTCAAGGTAAGTTTTCCTCACTATACTTACAGGTCGAAGGAACCAATGTCGGCCCATTGGATTGACACCCTGTTATGCATGCCATTGTACTATAGCGATCTATTAGATCAATACCCAGGTATATAGGATGATTCTATGCTTAGTGATTTGTAGATTTGTTTAACTGGCTATAGATTATTATATGATTATCTATTATTTGTGCACATGTTTGGTCGATGGCCGAGGCTTCACTACTTTGTGCAAAAGCCAACAGGCCGGGGCATACCAACCTGATGGTTGAAACCACCCCGAGGATGATTGGACCCATAGTATGTTGGCATTCCAACCCGATGGTTGAGGGCATGGGGTAATCCAACCCGATGGTTGATTGGACCCATAGTATGTTGGCATTCCAACCTAATGGTTAAGGGGCCTGGGGTATTCCAAACCAATGGTTGATTGGACCCATAGTATGTTGTTATTGTATTTGTGTTGGTACTTTGGGGGAACTCACTAAGCTTTGGGCATACAATTTTGGGTTATGTTTCAGGTACCTCAGATGATCGTGGGAAGGCGAAGGCGTGATCGTGCACCTCATTGTGTTTTGATTTATGATTTTGGGAAAAATATGATATTAAACATGTTTTGAAAACTAAATTGTAAACAATGATGATTGTGGATTGGTTTTAAAAAGTTTAAATTTTTCATGAATTTTGTGGATGTTAAAAGTTGGTATCAGAGCCTTGGTTTGAGTGAACTGGAGGAACACTCATGTGAATCTAGTCTCAAACTAAGGAAAAAAGACTTTTAAAACAATTTTCAAATGGTTTTCAAAATAATCAAGGAGGATGTGATGTGTATGATCAGCCGGAGCCAATAAGTAGACCCTAAATTATCACACAGTTAATTGAGATTATGTTATGATATGTTAGAACAAAATGCTAGTAATAGGATAAGGATCTTTAGGAGCTACATGATAGAATTGACTGATATATGATGTCGTATCTCTTGTAGAGTACCAGATTGATTGTTGTATGACTCTTTCGCGTGTGAACTAGCTATTGAGTGAATACGCTAAGTCACATGCTACATGGTTTAAATGATCTTAGGATAAGGGATTTGGTCCTGTTGCGCAACTCTTGTCTGAGTCCAACCATTTTAGGATTGAATATTTTATTTTAAGATTGTTTAAAATGTGTGGCATGTGATTGTATTCATGCGATTGTTCTCTGGCACCAATGGAGGGTCATGTGGCAGTTAGTGGTAGGACGAGTTGTGTGGGGTCAGCCATCCAGTCTCGAGATGTGTAGCCTTCCTCTAAGGCGTAGGGATTTTGTGTGCATATGATAGTATGTATTGTTAGGGTTGTTGTGATAATCCTTGAGACAAATATGGGTAGGTGTGGAAGGTAGTATGAGCCCGTACTACTGAAAACATAGGACCCGTACACATAACAAAGAACTCACAACCCCTAGGGATTTGTTGGGTGTTGGTTCCCCTGATGATATGTGTATTATCTGATATCTCCCTGCTATATTTTCAGTATGGTGACGACGAGACGAATTAAGGTTGGATCCAGATCGGGATCGGGAGCTGGCAGTCAGGGTGGGCCAGCAGTGACAGAGGACCATATCAGAGAGATTATACATGAGGAGGTTGGGACGATTGTATGAGGGTAGATACTGGAGCTTTTTGGGTCTCTCAAGACTGCAATGATGGAGTTCTTTGATGACAGATATGCAGCCATAGCTAAAACTTCTGTTGTTGTAGCCTTCGCAGTCGTTGCAGCTGCAGGGGTTCGTACGTGTTGGGTTTTTCAGTATCGAGACTTCGACAATACAAAGCCCTTGACTTTTGATGGAGTTCAGGAACTGATTGTAGCCATGAGGAGGTTTTCTGAAGTTTAGGGATGCTTTTTCACCTGCTCTTGCCCAGCTGACCAGAAGGTCAGGTACACTCTGAACCTTCTGAGGTCCGGATCGAAGGATTGGTGGAGACTTGCTACTAGTTCGTCTTCTCCTGAGCAGAGAGCTGTTAGGTTTTGAGCATTCTAACACTCCTAATGTGTACATGGAACTCTAGAAACCTTGGATCTATGTTTTACTATGATACATGCAAAATTGATTTTCAAGGTTCTTAACCTATCTAGCATACCATGGGGAACTTTTCAATGTAAATGCTAGAAGAAGAACATACCTTTTGTAGTTTGGATTCCTTGAGAACCTTGTGAGCCTAGCACCTCAAGTGTTGCCTGAAATGTCTCACACAACACCAAATACACTTGGAATAACCTTGAGAGAAATAGAACACTTCTAAAATCGGCTAAGCCCTCTTGTTCTCCTTAGCGCCAATTTTGTTTGATCAAATATTCCTTTTATAGTGTGTCATAAGTAGGGTTTCACCATGTAAACCCTAACTTGACATGGCTATTCATTTCCATGATCCATGGGTTCAAAGACACCATGGAGAATCCATGGAGCATCCTATGGGTTTTAGCCCAACTTGATAATCCATGGAGCATTAGCCCACTATACAAGTAATGGGTGATTTACATAATCAACCCATATATTTAATTAGTCTTCTTTTGATCACTTAATTAATTCCAAATTAATTCTTGATCAATACTAATAAAATAATATTATTAATATATTAGAACCTATAATATATTAATAAACCTTAAGTGTTACTTCTCTAATTTTAGTCTATCCAAATGCATGATACCATGAAACCCAAATGGACCATGCCAACCAGGTCAAGTACATCCCAGAAATAGTTATGAACTTAGAAACCTAATCCAACAATCTCCCACTTGGATAAGTCTAATAACTATATCTGCAAGAATAACTTCAGGAACCGATCAACAATCATAGCTCTTTCAAGGTCTCGAGGAACTAAGATGATGATGATATGCCATTTAAGATAAGTGATCATTGATATGGGCATATTTAGTCATAAAATTCATGCATTATCTTAATACTTTATGTTGTTTTTGTCTCATTTAATGAACAAAAGGTGCTTAATTAGTTTATAATTTCATTTTTTAGCAACAATTACATGCTCGGGTGGAAAATGAAGCGGAACTAGCAATTGGAGGCTTGGATCTTGGATTTTGAAGAAAGAAGGATGTTGCTGGACAGCTTGACCCCTCGTCAGTGTTTTGGCCATATCTCATGAACCGTAACTCCGATTGACGAGATTCAAAATGTTCTGAAAAGTACACACAATTTCGGACGACTTTAGTGTTTTGAGAAAATGCTGATTCGGAACGTACTCGGCGAGTAGACGGCGTTACTCGGCGAGTACACGCGAGTGTTCCAGAAGATAGCTACGATTCCTGATCCAAGACGGATAACTATACACCTACTCGGCGAGTAGGACATATGTACTCGCCGAGTACAATCTGTTTTGAGATATCTATAAAAATCAAATCTTTATCCAAGGGGAAGGAATTCCTGGCGAGTTTTGAAGGGGGAGCTGCGACTAAAAGGTTCAGAAGGCGCTAAGGAACCCTAGGCTTCAAGAGTTGGAAGAATTCAAGCAATTAGGTTAATTCTACCACTTAGACTTAGGAATTAAACATGTTTGCTTTCATAAACTTTGTTTTTATGCTTGTTTCTACTGCAACTATGAGCTAAACTCGTTTTTGTTTCTGTTTGGGAATACCAAAGAACTCCTATGGTTTAATTATTGATTCTTGTTTAATTGTCTATTGGTGATTTATTAAATTAAGTTTGTTAAAGAACCTTATGTATTAATCACTACTATTTTCTGTTAATTGGAAGGCAATTAGGTTGCATGAACATCACTTAATTGTTAACCTCATATGTCTATGTGAATGCTAAAATATATGCTTAGAATTAATGATTATGAAACTAAGATTAATAAGAAAATAGGAAGATTAATGTGTGAGCTTGTTTGAGAAACCATCAACAAGAGGTTAATTGACTTAATAACTTAATTGACCATTACAAATCTTATTTAATCCAAATAATTAATCTAGGGAATTAATTAGTTTAAACACTTGATCAACGCTTAAATTAGTTAATTGTCTAAGGGTTAGGAGTAATGAACATGAACCTAACTACTATCATTGGTAACCAATAGCAATTAATCTACCTTAACTTAAATAACCATAGGAGTGAATTGGTTGAACCTAAATAGAAACATCTTTATCAAATTTGGTGAATAGTTGTTGCTTTAGTTAATTAGTTAAATTTAGTTTGTTTAAGTTTCTAGTCTTGCAAAACTAGAGAAAAAACCATTTACTTTTATTATTTGTTTTAGTTAAAATTAGCTATTAGTTTAATTTCCGTTCCCTGAGTTCGATACCTTACTTATCAATCTATACCACTTAAAGACAGGTTCACTGCCTTTGTGTGCTCAAATTATTAATAAAAAGTAGGGATAAAACTAGTTGAATTTACACACATCAATCATATAATCCTCTGTTCTAGATATCAACCGGAAAAATACATGGAACAATGTCTTACTTATTGTCCAGCAGCTTGTTTCTCGATTTCCAATTTGTTTGACATAGAACGTATTTGAACACATCAACTTAGTTCTGAGATGGCCCAGTACATGGGTCAACGCAAAATCATCGAGGGGCCCAGATATCACTTCTAATCCAAGAAGGAACAGATAAACTTTGACTCATATGCTTGTTCTACTACTTGTTGAATCATACACAAAGGCACGTTATATAACATCGAGTTCCCAATGCGTTTACATACAATCAATGTATAACCAACTCATAGGCAACAATTCATATCTCTAGATTTGAAGACTTATATGATATTACTGTCTCACGATTACTCGAGATAAATTCCATGAAGTGATACCAGTGAGCGTGGGTTGAATCCAATACTCAGAACTTATGAGCACTCATGAATGTTGCAGTAATCCTTGCTATGTCCCATACCTTAGACATTTATTCTCCAGCTTCATGACAATCTTGATTCATATCTACTTCCAACATATGACCGAGTGTGGATGGTTTGAATAACTTAGTTATTCAGGAAGAGCGACTTAGTTATTCTGGAAGTCAAAACATGCAAAGTGAACACACAAGAATAATCGAATCCAATATGGTCTCAGAACTTATGAATATAAATAAAACATCTTTTATTTATCACCATATTGATTACCCATCATTCATTGCATACTGTTTCAAACTATCAACTTTTTACTTGAATTAAAAAACAATAGTTTTCCCATGCTCCAAGCATGCACACTATGTTTTTCTAAACACTAGTCATGCCATACACCAAGTATGCACACTATTTTTTCCAAACATTAGTTATACCATACACCAAGTATGCACACTAAGTTTGTCTATGATATTTACTCTGTGAAATAGATCGATTGAACATAATTCCAATGATACTCATTTCACAATCCCAAATCCTTACTACAAATGCAAGAATTCCAAATTCCTGCCATTTATCTAAATATATTAGATTCTAAACTTATATGCATTGGTCCACTTGTAATGATTATGCACAAAGTCACAAAGACTTGTCAACAGACATTACAGAGTATTCCAATTGAGATCAACTCCATGGAAATGAAGTCTCATATTCAAAGTTCATTGCTTTGAACATTCTTCTTGCATTAAGTTTCCTAATCTTACACAGATTTAATGAATAACTTCCACCTATGGGAACATTTTCATATTCCCCTTTTGACTATTACTCCTGAACAAGAGTTGACTCTTTTCAGAATATGTCAATATGGTCCTTCCAAAATTAACACTATACTTTCAACTGTCCCTGAGCAACCAATCTTTGGTAAACCTTAGATTGTCCTCGACAATTGCTTAATCAAATTAGTCATATCTAGTTCTAGTACTTTTTCCCTCTTAATGCTCTAGGAATTTTGGAAAATTTTAGAACAGATGAATATTATAGCACATGCAAACTATCCTACATCCGAAGCATATGGGACACGATTCATAAAGACATGATACTAGACCACTCTTTTGCTATAGTATTTCTATTTCTATTAGCCAAGTTCTCATAATTCAGATTATGAAAAGGGATGTCATAATCATAATCGAATTTTAGAAGGCAATAATGGACCCATATATAGAATTTCTTTATGTTGAGCCATTCCAACATAAAATTCATATATATATATATCCTTAACTAAATATGATTAAAACCTCAATCTAAGATTTTACAAGTAAAGTGAAGTATAATTTCATCTCACTTAATTATAGCAAAACAACTTTTTCCCAATTGAAACCTTTTGTTTTCTATAATTAACATTTCTAACTTGCAACACTTATTATAATTATCATGCTCCCACTTGCATGATGATTATTAGCACGAAGCTTCTGCTCCCAATAGCTTTGACATGTTCTCAGAAATCTGTTGGACTTCTAGAAATCAATACTTTATTGACCTTCTTACCAAAGTTCATATTTCTGATACGAGATGTTTTGATAAAACTTTATCAAAATCATACACCTTTCCCTAGATAGCACACATGTGTGTCTAAACAATTTCAGAACTATGAAAAGGGATGTCGTAATCATAGTGTCAATTATTTAGACCTTTGCCATTTCTTACAAGTCCATGTTAGTGTGTCGGTTAACCACACACGCTCCACTAACGACTTTGAGAATGCAAATATCACAATTGATATCTAGTTAAAATCTACTTAGTGAAAGCGTTTCCTCACCATCATTTTCATGAACCGGAGAGAAACCTCATGACACTTAGATTTTCTGGTGTATGTGTTCCAATCCATGTGAATTTGTCAAAACCATAATCACAAGACAAGGTTAGTGACAAGTCCAAACTCTTATGGATTGACCTTGTGCAGTCTTAACTTCTTGCCACCTGGCAGCTCAAGGGTCTACCATCGCTTCCAAGTTGTTGTGCAACCAATTGAGAATTCTTAAAACTCATATGCAAAGCCAACTTTAACTGGAATGGGCACAGAAATAGGAATATGTCAACACGATAGGTTATAAACCTCAAGTCGTGTGCTAGTGATAAACTATAGGTCTTTCTTTTGATTAGATCTAGAAGATTTTCAAAGATCTTTAAGACTCCCACTACCCTCTTGACATATAAGACTCACTTGCTAATTATTCAAGAGATAGTGTGGATTCTTTATCAAGACAAACACTTCACACAATTGGCCTTAAGTTGGTCTCTGTTTTATCCAAAAAATCACAACTTACCAATTTCAAATGTACAAGAGTAGGACACAATTTATTCTTACATTTGACTAGTGTTATAAACCTTTATTTAAGATATGTCACTCAAGTTACAATCTTGGAGTATGACTCTAAGAATTGTTTTAGAACGAAGTATGACTCACCTTCTTGATCTAACCATTTCAACAATTCATGATTCCTCTTTTAGCCATAAGAATGCACTAAGATGTCCTTAGAGAACCCATCTTTTCAGATTTGAGAAACTTTTATCCTTCTGCCTAATTTGATTCTTCTCATTCGTCCTTCAAAACATTGAAAATTTTCCAATGTTTTAGAATTATACTTAAACCGGTAAGTATAACCATATTTACTAAACTTTAGTAAATCATGACGAATAATCTTATCGATCTTTTGTGGTGGACTTGACCAGTGCACAAAAATGTGTACTCGATCCCTTAGTCCTTCACTTGACTCACATATAAATGTGAACAAGGAATTAGTCTTAATTTTCCAAAGTTGAATGATGTGTGTGAAATGCACTAGTTTTAATCCTACTAACTTAGACAGAAAATAAACATATGAAAGGCAGTGTACCTATCGATTAGCAATATAGTTCAAGCATGTAGGGTATCGAACACAGGGAACAGTAAACAATTAAAATAAATGCTAATATTATCTAAATAAAACAAGTAATAGAAAGGGGGTTTTCTCTAGTTTTGCAAGACTAGAAACTTAACAATGAAATAAAACTCAAACTAAGCAACTAACAACTAAAGCAAATAAACAATCAACTAAATTCAATAATGGAGAAGACTTTTTTTTAGGTTCGACTCATTCACTCCTATGGTTGATTTTATGGTAAGTGCAATGGATTAATTTTTATTGGATACCAATTAATGTGATTAGGTTCACATTCGCTATGACTAATCCTTAGAAAACAAATTAATTCAAACAGTAGCCAACTGGTTAAACTAATGAGTTTCCTAGATTATTGATTCGGGTTAAGTAAGACTTGTAATTAGCTAATCAAATTACTAATTCAATTAACCTCTTGTTGATGGTTTGTCACACAAGGCTCACACATTAGTTTACCTATTTTCTAGTTAACCCTAGTTTCACGTTCGCTATTCCTAGGCATCTAACAATGTTTTCACACAAATCATATGAGATCAGCAATTAAAAGATGTTTATACAGCTTAATATACTTGTTAATTAACAAAAATAGTTTTTGTTAAATCATGAGGATCTTTAACAAGCTTAACAAAACAAACTCACCAATTTCAATTAATCCAACCACAAAAATCAACACATAGTCATAAATTCATCTACCCTAAACAGAAGATATGAGTTTTAGCTCATGATTACAGCAACAAGTAGCTCAAAAACAAAATCTAATAGTTCACACATAGTTCAAACAAAAGATTAAGTAAAGATTAAACCTAAATTTCCTTTTACCTTCTCAAAATTGAAGTCTAGGGTTGTTCCATGAGTTCCAGGGCTTCCAGCTGCACATCCAGTCGCAAATTAACCTCCAAGGGTTCCTCCATTAGTTAGGTTTCGAATGAGAAGCGTTTATATATATATATATATATATATATATATATATATATATATATATATATATATATTCTGAAAATAGGGGCGACTCGGCGAGTACAACGACCTACTCGACGATTCCACCACTTAAAATCTCATGTACGGCAAGTCAGTGTCGAGAATCGCGAACTTTCTGATCAACTCGTCGAGTCCATTTGGAATCAACATTTTTTCAAAACACAAACGTCGTCCGAAATTGTGTCTAGTTTTCAGATCTTTTTGAATCACATCAATCGGAGTTATGGTTCATGAGAAATGGCCAAAACACTGACGAGGGGTCAATCTATCCAGCAACATCCTTCTTTCTTCAAAATCCAAGATTCAAGCTTCCAATTGCTAAATCCACTTCCTTTTCCATCAGAGCATGTCATTATTGCTGAAAAATAAAATTCTACACTAATTAAGCACCTTTTGTTCTTTAAATGAGATAAAATCAACATAAAGTATTAAGATAATATATAAATTATATGACTAAATATGCCCATATCACTGAAAGTTCTCATTCATCATACTATACAACTTGCATGATTCCAAGTTTCAGTCCAATTGAAACTTTGGGTGTTGAGAATCTTTCCTTATTTGATAAATTTAGACACTACCACAAATGAAAGAATCAAATTCACATTTCCATTATTGCTAGAAACATATAAACATCAATTTTCCATAAAAGCCACTGCAAGGAAATATAAACTAAGATAAAATAAAATTTTTATTTATTCATAAAATGCGGAAAAACATTTTCCCTTACAACGCAGCTTTAAATGAAAACTATGCTATTACATATTGCCTAGCAATCTATCATAACTCCTAAGTAGTAGCTCAAGAATCCGATCTTTGAACCATGCGATTGAAATCCATCTTCGCGATCAAATTCAACATACTCTTTCTTTAATTGTCCTTCCCTTTGCTTGATTCTGCCAAATACCAAAATGTAACCGAATCACATTTTGTATTAAGAATCATAACTAAGGAACTTAACAGAGTTAGATAGTGGACTTACCTGAAGTAGAATCAAACTTTCTGACTAGACCTTCTCTCAGATCTTTCAAGTAGTTAGGGCAGTTTTGCAACAAATGCCCCTTCCTTTTTGGCAATAGAACCATATGGACCCTTTGGAAATGGTACATAGGACTATCTCAGACTTAGCCTTCCTCTTTACCATTTGGTCAACCGAGTTGACTATGGCCAATCCCTTTCCATTGGGAAGAGAAAGCTTTCTGGATTTCCAATGTCACCAATTGTCAATGTCCATGGTAGTTTAGGAAGTTGATCTACTAATCAAATTTGCTTTACCAGAGCTCCAAATCATTGCTAATTCAGTAGCACCAAGCAAATAGATAAGATCATTAAGGGTCATGTCATAGTCTGTTACATAGTAGTCCCAAAGAAACTCACTATGTGACTTAGAAAGTGATTGAACAACCAACTTTCTCAAGACTTTAACACCCAACTCTCCCGGCTTGTCAATATGTGATTTCATCTCCAAGATGTGATCACACATAGACCTTGCTTGCCAATAGGGCTTGAGTGACCTTGAACTTGTGGGTTAGGGAGAATGATTGGAGGAGGTGGAGGGAGTGAAGAATGATTTTCGGGATATCATTTTCATTAGAAAAGCTTGTTCCAAGAGTTTTGGGAAGATCATAGATGTCTGAACTAGAAATCTTTTGGGAGATATCCAAGATAGTTGATTTGAAGTCCTTAATATAACACCCAATATGAAATATTAAGGCTAGGACCCAACATAATATTTTATAACTTGGAAGAGGGATGCCGTAATCCAAGCTATATAATATTTGAAGGTAGGTGAATGACAATTCACCAATTTCCACCATGAAAAACGAAATAAATTATTCGGTTTTAACTGGATTTGAAACTCCTAGATCTTTTGAGATTAATAGAACTTTTAATGGCATATTTCAATCTCGAGTGTGCCCTTCAGGTTTTGTGACTGGGATGTCGAGGATCACAAAACAAGGTGTGAAGTAACCATGCAAATTACTTGGTACCCTTAATGTTTACCCCTCAATCGATGTGTCGGTTAACCACACACGCTCCATCGATACTATGATAAACATTAAGTTACCCTTTGTCTACCTTGTTAAGTCCAGCTAGTGTTCCGATTAACCACACGCGCTCCACTAACCGACTTAAGCAAAGTGCAAAGTGTAATTTCATGGGTTAGCACCTTATTCACATTTTCCTAAAGTAACTAAGATTGGGAATTTATAAACGGTTTAGTTACTTTATATTTATCATTAATACTTTTAATGAAGATTTAAAGTCCTTGTCTTACCCGTTAGGCTAACGACCCTCCACCGATCAAGGAAGCGGTGCGTGAGAGTGGACACCCATTAAGCTGTCATTTTATAGGCAACAACCTTATACCCCCTTATAGATCGGCTTCGTGAATGAGGCCTACTAACGATAAAATGACTTTTTCTTATACATATATAATTATTATTAAACTTATAATATTATAAAGTATAAGGATTGAATTTTAACTTTTAAAATTCTAGGAGTTGGAACTAAAGTTTTTAGAGTGACTTTACATGTTCCAAAACATGAGGGAAAGTTTTGTAACTTTCAAAAGTTTTCATCTTTCATAACTTATGAGTTAAATGGTTTATTACAATGAGAGAATTTTCATTTTATGTAACCTATGTGTTTCTTTAATTTACTTTAAAAGGATGACTTTTGGTAATTCATAACTTGAGGACAAATTATGGATTCCATTAAAACACATAATGATCAAGAATTAAACTAACAAATAAGTTACAAATGATTCCTATGATCATCTAAACTCATAAGTTCATGAACATGCATATCAACAATTTCAAGAATCATAAAATTAACCATATAAAACTTGAAATTTTGATAATAGCTATTGAAAATGGATTAGCATAACCATTACACCATCTAAAACAAGTTTTATAAGACCAAAACAATTTAGGGTAATGTTTCTAGTCCATTTCCAGCAGCAAAAGTCGAAAAACTGCACTCTGACAAGCCAACTCGCAGAGTGCATGAACTAACTCGTCGAGTTGGTTGAATATAGGCATGTACTCGTCGAGTCCCCGCATGGACTCGGTGAGTCCACTGTCCAGACAACCAATTTTTTGAGTTTTTCAACAAGTTTTCATCAAATATCAAGAAAACAAACCTAGGCTCTGATTCCAATGTTGGGTTTTGAGCATTCTAACACTCCTAAGGTGTACACGCAACCCTAGAAACCTTGGATCTATGTTATACTATGATTCATGAAAAATTGATTTTCAAGGATCTTAACCTATCTAGAATACCATGGGGAACTTTTCAATGTAAATGCTAGAAGAAGAACATAGCTTTTGTAGTTTGGATTCCTTGAGAACCTTATGAGCCTAGCACCTCAAGTGTGATGCCTCAAATATCTCAGACAACACCAAATACACTTGGAACAACCTTGAGAGAAATAGAACACTTCTAAAATCGGCTATGCCCTCTTGTTCTCCTTAGCGCCGATTTTGGTTGCTCACATATTCCTTTTATAGTGTGTCATAAGTAGGGTTACGCCATGTAAACCCTAACTTGACATGACTCTTCATTTTCATGATCCATGGGTTCAAAGACACCATGGAGCATCCTATAAGTTTTATCCCAACTTGATAATCCGTGGAGAATTAGCCCACTATACAAGTAATGGGTGATTTACACAATCAACACATATATTTAATTAGTCTTCTTTTGATCACTAAATTAATTCCAAATTAATTCTTGATCAATACTAATTAAATAATATTATTAATATATTAGAACTTATAATATATTAATAAACCTTAATTGTTATTTCTCTCATTTTAGTCTATCCAAATGCATGATGCCATGCAACCCAAATGGACCATGCCAACCGGGTCAAGTACATCCCATAAATAGTTATGAACTTAGACACCTAATTCAACAAGAGCTACTGTTTCATAGGAGCAGTTCTCGGAGATGTTCCGCTCCAGATATGTGCTGTTGGTGGAGCATGAGAGGTTGTCCCAGGAGTACTTGGATTTGAGGCAGGGTACGGAGTTAGTGACGAAGATCACCAAGATATTCACGGAAAGGGCCATGTTTTGTCCTGAGTTTGCTGCCTCTGAAAAGGCTCAGATGACCCGTTACTTGAGCATGCTCAAGACAGAGATCATACAGTTTGTATCCACCCAGCGATATGGTTCTTTGTTGGAGTTGCAGGAGGACGCCAGGGGGCATGAGATTGAGATTGAGTTGTAGACGAGGGAGCATAGATCGGCCCCGATGCAGTCGCAGCTTGCGCCGAAACAGTTTACGACAACTGATTCTAGGTCAGGGAGTCAGAGGGGCCACACTTCTGGGAAGTGTGGTAAGGTGCATGATGGAGCTTTTCGATCTTCTTCGGAGTGCCACTAATGTGGCAAGCAGGGTCACATTGCAAGGGACTACTGGCAGCAAGCTCCAGCTCCTGGAATCATGCTTTGTTATCAATATGATCAGGTTGGCCAAATGAAGGCCCAATATCCTTTACTTGCTGCTAGGCTGGCGCAAGCTCCAGCGCTGGCTACTTTGAGGATCACTGATGGGAGTTAGGGTAGGATGGAGCCCCCGAGGGTTCGAGGTCACGCTTTCCAGTTCACTGTCGAGGAGGCCAGAGCAGCTCCAGATGTTGTGAGTGGTATGTTTCTATCTATCATCCTGTTGATCTTGTTTTTTGTTATGCTTATATATGTGCCTATGTTAGGTACATTCCTAGAGTGGCCTTTGCAGGTTTCTATCGCCAACAAACACAGGGTTTCTACATCATTAGTGTATCAGGGTTGTGTATTGGAGATCTTCGGGGTACCTTATTCGATCGATCTAATCCTCATTCCCGTGGGGGATGTTTGTGTGATTGTGGGTATGAGTTGGCTGAGCCGGTTTGGTGCTATGATTGATTGTGAGGGCCAACGCGTGGTAGTTCGAACCCCAAGTGGGGGAGAACTGGTTATCTATGGAGAGGGTACCATGATGGGTTCAGGGTTTTGTTTAGTAGCCAGGGCTCAATAGTATATTCAACATGGATGTGCGGTCTACTTGACTTATATGGTGGATACACGTGTTGGGGATCACATTTCAGTTTCAGAGGTCCGGTTGTCATGGAGTTTGAAGATGTGTTTCCGGAGGAGTTACCCGGTGTGCCTCCAAGGAGGCAGGTCGAGTTCAGGATTGACCTTGTGTCAGGTGTGGCCCCGATCACCAAAGTGCCGTACCGCTTGGCACCTCCTGAGATGCATGAGTTATCATCTCAGCTGCAGGAGCTGCTAGGCAAACACTTCATTAGACCGAGCAGTTCTCTGTGGGGAGCGTCGATACTGTTCGTCAAGAAGGATGGTTCACACCGGATGTGTACTGATTACTGAGAGTCGAACATGCTAACGGTGAAGAACCATTATCCCTTTCCACGGATTTATGACCTCTTCGATCAATCTTAGGGTGCATCTTGGTTCTCCAAGATAGATCTGAGGTCTAGGTATCACCAGGTTAGAGTGAGAGAGGAGGACATGGAGATGATTGTGTTCCAGAATTGTTATGGGCATTGCAAGTTCGCGGTGATGCCATTTGGGCTCACCAATGTGCTTGCGGTGTTCATGGATTTGACGAATCGGGTATGCAGGTCGATGCTCGATTGTTCTGTTATTTTGTTTATAGATAATATATTGTTGTATTCCAAGACCAGAGAGCAGCATGAGGAGCATCTTTGCGAGCTTCTTGGGGTTTTGAGACGAGAATGACTTTATGCTAAGTTCTTGAAGTGCAAGTTTTGGTTACAAGAGGTTCAGTTCCTTGGGCACTTCGTTAAGCAGGATGGGATTTTAATCGATCTGGCCAAAATCGAGGTCGTGATGCAGTGGGGGGTTCTGAAATATCCCTCATATATCAAGAGTTTCTTGGGTTTGGAAGGGTACTATTGGAGATTTATTCAGGATTTCTCCAAGATTGTGGTACCCCTCACTCATCTGACGAGGAAGAGGGTGGATTTCCTATGGGGCACTAAGCAGCAATCGGAATTTAAGACTCTTTGACAGAGATTATATGAGGCCCCGCTATTGACCCTCCCAGAGGGAATTGAGGATTTCATGGTATTTTGTGATGCTTCCATCAGTTGTTTGGGGGCATTCCTTATGCAGAAAGGGCATGTGATTGCTTCTATTTCGCGGTAGCTAAAGTCGCACGAGTCACGATATCCCACTCATGATCTGGACTTAGGGGAAGTGGTTTTTGCCCTCACGATTTGGAGACATTATCTACATGGGGTCCATTGTACTATCTACACGGATCAGAAGAGTTTGAGGCGTATTATGGATCAGTTGAACCTGAACATGAGGCAGCACAGGTGGCTGGACATAGTCAAGGATTATGACTACGAGAACCTTTACCATCCGGATAAAGTCAATGTAGTGGCGGATGCTTTGAGCCGCAAGTCAGCTGGGTCTTCAGATGGGGTGTCGTGTATGAGGATATCAACAGATTCCTTGCTTTTGGAATTGATCACGGAGGCTCATGCCGAGGGTGTTCAGGAAGAGAATTTCAAGAAAGAGAGGATCAGGGGTGAGATTGTCAGATTTGCCTCAGATAGTCGTGGTTGTTGACCCGATATGGTTGAGTCTGGGTTCCGATGTATGGTGGGTTCAGACAGATTGTGTTGGAGGAGGCTCATAAGTACCGTTTTTCTATTCATTTGGGGGCCACCAAGATGTATCGAGATTTGAGATTGATCTATTGGTAGCCGTGTATGAAGAGAGAGAGAGAGAGAGAGATAGAGAGAGAGAGAGAGAAAGAGAGATAGCCTGGTGTGTTGAGAGCTGCATGACCTACAAGATGGTCAAGACTAAGCATCAAAGGCAGTATGGAAAGCTACAGCCTCTGGAGGTTCCCATGTGGAAATGGGAGCAGATTTCACTGGATTTAATCACCAAGTTGTTGAAGACGGAAAAAGGTTGTGATGCTATCTAAGTTATCGTGGATTGATTGACCAAGAGTGCCCACTTTCTAGTGATTCGGGAGATTTCTTCGGCCAAGAAGTTGGCCGATGTGTATGTTCACGAGATCATTGCTCGCAATGGGGTTTCGGTCTCCATTGTTTCAAAAAGTGATGTTCGGTTCACCTCCCCTTTTTGGCAGAAGTTCCATGAGGAACTGGGCACGAGGTTGCACTTCAGCACTACTTATCATCCGTAGACCGATGGCTAGAGTGAGCGGATGATACAGACCTTGAGGATATGTTGCGGGCTTGTGTTACCGATTTCGGTGAGAGCTGGGACTCCTACCTACCTCTTGTGGAGTTTTCCTACAACAACAGTTATCACTCCAGCATTGGTACTCCGCCTTTCGAGCTCTTGTATGGGCGGAGATGTCGTACCCCAGTTTGTTGGGGCGAGGTTGGTCACAAGGTTATGGGGAAGACCGAAGTGGTCCTTCAGACCATAGAGCTGCTTCAACAAATCAGGCAGAGACTACTGACCGCTCAGAGTCGGCAGAAGAGCTATGCGGACAGGCGCTGATCACGAGTTGGAGTTTCAAGTCGGCAACATGGTATTACTAAAGGTCTATCCTTGGAAATGTGTGATACGCTTTAGGAAGAGAGGGAAGTTGGGCCCACAGTATATTGGTCCTTTTTGGGCGATTGACAGGGTTGAAAAGGTTGCTTATAGATTGGATCTTCCTAAGGAATTCAGTCAGATTGATAGCACTTTCCATGTTCCATAGTTGTGAAAGTGCGTATTGGATGAGGATGCAATGGTTTCCTTTGATGATATTCAAGTTGATGAGTGCTTGAACTATGTTGAGAGGTCGGTGGCTATCCTGGAAAGGAAGGTAAAGGTTTTGCATAACAAGGAAGTACCTTTGGTAAAGGTGGGGTGTAACATCCCAGTCTTAAGGAACTTCTAAATTTATCCCATTAAGTTTATTATATGAGATTTTGGTCCCTAAGTCCAAGACAATGTGCCTTGAAGCCATAGTGGCATTCTCGTAATTTTGGGTAGGAGAAGTACTATTCAACAGTTATCATACTGGCTTGCTTCTTTTCCGGTCCGGGCTAGTTTGCAAAACCTAGACTCCCATGGCTTGATTGGAAAACGTTTGTATGTTGCTAACCTCTTATTCTCATCCTACCCTATCGTAAGCTACACATGTATATGAAAGAGTTGTCCTATTCAACTAGCATACTTCTACTCTAGCAATACCTCTATCCTACCATGCAAAGGATGTACAATATGATACGTGGCGTAATGAGAAACTCACCTGAACTAAAGAACCAGAGAAGCCCAACAACACTCTTACCCCTTTCCCTGATCAATCACACGAACAAACTAACACTAAAAAGGACAAATGTTCGTTCAATGACCCAAATCCTCCAAGTTTGACCCAAAGTCAAACTGGTCAAAAGTTAACGGTCATAATCAACAACCACCATGACGTGGAAATCTTCTGGCGATGTAATGGACATGACATGACAATATTTATGACATGCAGGAAATCGCCACACCATGGACCCTCCTTGGCCATGTCGTGGGCATATCCAGAAAAAACAATCGTGAAGCTGGACTACCCCCCGTCATGGTCATTCCTTGGTCATTGTTAGAGACACATCGCAACGCCCAAACAAATAAATAATATGAATAAAAATACAACTCAAATGCACTAAAGGGTAGTACCGAAAAGCAGGGTTGAATCCACACCGACACGTCCTAAGGTCTATGTCTTTCTTGCGGAAGGCACACACTAGTCCGACATAAAATCTAAAGGGGGGGGGTTGATGATTATTGAAGAAAATTTAAGAAAAATTTTAAAGAAATGCAATTTAAATACTTGAGAAAAGTTCAGAAAGTAAAAAAAGCAATTTCATGTTTGCGGTGACTCTCTTAATCATGCAAATAACCTTCAACACGATTGTTCGAATTGTGTCCTGTTTAAACTAGTACTGAAAATCATTAATAAGCTCTAACAATTTTCTTTTACTAAAATGTTTAACCAAAATAAGCTCTTTGAATTAAACCTTACTTTTTTACTTAATTAACTAAACAAGATCTTAATTAATAGAGAAAAGTAGCGCATTAGACAGAATGTTAAATTCCCAGTAAAGTCCAATACTTGTCACAAGTTCGGAAGCGTAAAGACTTTTTTGATCAGTATATATCAGAGTTAATCCTCAAAAGAAAACCAATCTAATATTTGTTACTTTTACTGGTTAATAAAGACAGTTACAAATCTAAACAATCATGTAACTGAAACGACTCAATGGCAGTTAAAGTGGCCAAGAAAAATTGAATCAAAATCAAACGTTCAATTTAGCATAAAATTGATCAAATTAAACAGCAAACACAACAAAAATCATGCCTAATGATTACTTGCACGAGAAGTTGAGTCATTTTTGAAACTGAAATCTAGGGTTTTTAGCTTGACATGGCTAAAAACGCATTACAGAAGCAAAAATAAGTTCTAAATGTCTAATCTTACTAAAATGATACAGATTGAATCATGTTCTTCAGATCTTGCTTTGCACTTGAAATCTTCAGAAAACCGCCTCTCTGCAGTCTGGAATTGTCTATGGTTGAACTTAGGGTGACAAGAATGTTATAAGGTGCTATTTATATGTTCATATAGTCGTATTCCTATTACATGATCAAATTTTTAGGGGGCACAATCGTATTTTCATGAAAGCACGTCCAAAACCCGGTTAATGAAGTACAATTCCATTCCTGGCACTTTTGAAAAACATAATCGTGTTTATTAGGATAAAATCATCGAATTTGATGGATTTCGATTGTGCCATGCTCGTGTTAGGCATCCAATTAATTTTTGAAGGATTTCAAAACTTTGATGGATCAATACGATCGTGTTTAAGGGGATAACACAATCAAGTTTTTGCATTTTCTTCCCGAGACTTCAAAACGAGGCAAAATAACTACGAAGCTTTCACAGGATCGTGTTTCTAGAGGAAGCACAATCAGATTTCTTGATTTTCCAACGAAACATTCGTTCTTCCTTGATTAAACTAGCTTCCAAGCAATCCTCAGCATCCTTCATAAGTTCCCAGCTCCAATTTGGCTCCAATGCTCCATCAAACGCAACGTCAACGTGTTGTATTCTCAATCGATGCTAATTTTCCCTGAAAATCATAACAAATTGAGTAGTACGGGCATTATATGAAAATAATTAGAAATACACAATTCATAGTAAAACAAGGGAAATAGCCAGCTTTTAATAAGAAAAAATGACAAAAATGTGCTAAAATATGCATATAAAATGCATTTATTTTCCACATCATGGTTATTGGCAGATTCTACAATTCTTTATTAAGAGCTTAATCCTTCCAGATCAAGGCTCAAAACTTCACCCTTCTTATTGACTTAAAGGATAAAGTTTCCAACTTTATCCATTATGAGCTCACACCAAGGCAAGATCTACAACCCTAAGTCCATTAAGCCCTTAATATGACCAAAGTTTCCTCAAGAACACAAGATAGACCCAAACATGATTCTTTTCTCATTTTCAAAAATCTAATGACTATTTGAGAGTCACAACAAGCTCCAGAGTTCCTCAAACTCCAAGAGCATCCATGGAAGGGACCAAGATAATCCAAAATGAACTCAAACTTGAAATAAGAAGATCAAAGGTCAAGGTATGAAGTTTATACCTTCAATAACTTAAATATCAGAAGAAGGTTATGGATCCAAGTTAGTTCCTTACTTCCTTGCACCAATATGAAGTTCCTCCTTCCTTAGGGTTCACAATATCCAAGAACAGGCTCTTGAATCAAGAAAACAAGCTCTGAATCATGCATGGAGGCTAAATTTTCAAAATGAAGAGATAGAGAAGACCTAATCCATGAATTAAGAAGCTTAAATATGGGGGAAACCCTAAAAATCATGGGCATGAGCTGCTACAACCACCACATCATGGCACACTACTTACCACATCGTGGTGTCCATCAGAACACACCAACAATACAAGCCATGCTATGTCGTAGCATATGGTTTTCCTCAAAAACCATACTTTTGACTCATTCAGGTCACCAACTAATCCATTACAGGAAAATGGGTATTACGAAGAGTCTATTAAGAACTGAAAATCTCAAACTTGCCAAAGGTAGGATCATATTTTATGAAGGTCATATGGGTCTTTATGTTGGATTAGGTTTCTAAGCCAATAACTAAATTATCATAATCTTGAATTATTAGCAAAGTCCTTTTGGGTTGTCCTCAAACCTACTAATTGAATAGGATGACTTTTCGAGAGAGATATTGATTTATTAATTTATTATATGATTAATAAATAGCAATAAATGATTTATTAATATATTATAAAAATAATATATTAATTAGAAATAGTATTATTTAATTATAAATTAATAATAAATTAAGTGGAATTAAGTGGAATAATTAAAAGTAGAAGGACTAAACGTGACAATGTTCAAAAGTTGAACATTGAGCAATTCGAGAACCTCCCTAGGTGGGGACGAATTCTATAAAGTCTTCTAGGGTTTCTTTGGGCATTAAGGGTGCCTTAGATAACTTAGCGAGGAAGAAAAGGGATAAAAGCTTATCTTAGGAAACTGCCTTATCCAATATCTTCCTAGTCACCTATATAAAACCCCAAAGGGTTTAGATTTTTGGAATGATGATTCTAAGGGCTTCAAATTTGAAATTCTCCTTCTCTATCTCTCGCTCTCTCTCTCTCTCTCTCTCTCTCTCTCTCTCTCCTAAAAGTTTTCCTTGGTTGCTAGGGTTTGGGTGTGAACCATCAGAGGCACGATACTTGTGGTGCTTGCTTCCAAGAGTATTTCAAGAAGGGTAGGTTTGATTGTTTACTACAACAATCAAAAAAGTATGTGATCCCTAACTAGTTTATTAATTTCAAAAATACCTAGGGTTCATAGGGTTTTTGATTTTCAATATAATGTTATGACTAGATGTAATAGGTTTCATGTACCCTTAAGTGTATAAAGATTTACCCTCATTATTACATGTAAAACCCATCACTTTATATATTTGAGGTAACTTGTAGATAAAGCTTATTTAAATTAATTAAATAATTATATTTAATCCTAATTCAAATGTTTTTGTTATCTATTACTTGGATCGATACTGGAATCCTCCTAGACCTCATCAAAACCGTCCACCCCTTGTGGCAATCCAGAATGTTCCTTGTCATCAGTCAACATTCTGTCCCTGTACCTTTAAATTAATCCTAATTAATTATACGTAATCCCAATTAATTCCAAATTAATTTCAACTAGTTTCTAATTACTTTTTTAGCTTGTAATAAATTAATAAACTATTTGTCTCATTCTCTTAAATCTTTTTCTAGCTATTTCAGCTCTTGAGGGCATCCCTAAAAAGACTTTGTTATTATTCCCAAATTCATACCAATTAGTTACTACACTGGACGCCTATTTCCAACAGAAAATACCCTTTTTCTTTTTTTACATTTACTTTAATTCCTTTTAAATTTAAAATATTAAAAAAAGAATCGGGCCCACCCTCCTCTCTCTCTCTCTTTCTTTCTCCCTCCCTCCCTCTCTCTCTCTCTCTCTCTCTCTCTCTTTCTCTCTCTGTATCTATCTATGTATCCTTGTCTGTCTTCAATCCCTACACATGTTTGTCCCTTTCAATTTTCTCTTCCATTCCTAGCACCACCACCGACGAATTTTTGCTCCTTTAATCCCCTTCCACTGCTAGAAGCACCATCACACAAATACATTCGATTTGTAGTAGATTGAACACGTAGATAACAACCATATAACTTAAGAACCAACACTCAATAAATAATAATTTTTTTGTGGGACTCTCTATTCTTCATTTTTTTCCTACTTCATATAGAGGATCATAATTGAAAGGGAACGAAGTTGGTAATCAATTGAAGGAGTTCTTGGGAAAATGAGATAAGCATACACACACATATAAAGGGATTACCCCTTGTTATTTGTTTTTTTAGAAGACCCACTAATCGATTTAAAAGGAGGATGAATGGAGAAACTAATCGTCCTCATAAATCAGAAATAGAGATTCATTGTAAGAAAAAGAGAGAGAGAGAGAGAGAGAGAGAGAGAGAGAGAAAAAGACAAAGACAAAGATATAAGTTTTTGAGTACAGTGACCGAAGATATGGAACGACACATGGGTTTTTCTAACGCTAGGGTTCCCACAATAGATATGGTGGTGGTGGCGGACGAAGATGGTATGATACAGTTCGAGTTCATTAAGTTATAGGTTTTTAAAACTAGAAACATATGTGATGAGGTTTCATCACATGTACAATCTTTGAATATGATAATCATATTCTTTCATCTTCATCTTCATCTATTGGGTTTGGTTTATCTGTTCGATTTTTTCGATTCATCTATTGGATATAGAGCATTGATGAGTGTGTGCATGTGTGTGTGTTTAATCAAAATTTGCTTCATATTTGGGTAAAATGCTTCATATTTCATGAGTGTGTGTATTTAATAGAAATATGCTTTTGATTTAAATTCAACTATAGTTTCATCCATAAGTTCATCTTGGAGTAAAAATTCTTCAAATAGGGTTTTCAATGTATGCTTTTGGTTTGGTAGTAAGTCCAACAAATGACACACGAATTTGATGATGGGTTGTCATGGATGCTTGGTTTTTACTTGCTTTCTCCATTGAGAGAGTGGGGGAGGGTAGCGATTGGTGGGCATAATTTTTTTTTTAGCTTTAAATTAAAATATAAAAAATAACAACAAATGGTATTTTCATCATTAAAATCTAACATAATCTGTTAAGAAATTTAATCATAAGGACCATTGGCATGCAAGGTTTTGTCCAAATGGACCATTCATGCAAAAAAGCTTTCATAAGTAGTATTTTAGTTAAAACAATGAAAACCTTAAGGACTATTTGTGAAATTTTGTCTTAAATTGTTGATATTTTATAGGATGATTTTTGTCCGGTACTGTATTCTAAATTTACCTTTTTATACCCTTATATATTTTCTATACTTCTTGTTTTTATTAATTTTTTAAGACAAACTTTCGAGCTTTAGTTTTGTCCGTCTCCTCCATACAAAATTGTTTGGATCAATACTTTATTCTGATACTTTTGTAGAATCGTCATCATGATATACGTGTATTGTTGACATGTGTTAATCACATTCTATATATGAGTTGCAAAGAAGTTACATCGTGCATTAAAGTTATGGTTTGTGTCCTTTACATATATTCTTTTTGTAGTTTTGTTTTTATGAATTACAAACAAGTTCTCTACGACAATGCACGAAGTATTAATTCTAAAATATGGTTTGTGAGAGGTAGTTATTATTCATTTCATTTTACTTTTTTCAGAAGAAAAATGACTATATCTAGATCACATTAAAAATTTTACAACATATAATACAAGATGCAAAATAAACATTCGTATTGAAATAGAGATTTTGCCTACTGCTAATAGTAAATTTTCACATTTAAATATTTTCCCATCAAAAAATTTTGATCTAACGTCTTTTGTTGCTATGTAGGCTTCCGGGTGTAAGGTTAGATATCCTCAGGGGTTTCCGTCTAATGAACATTGGGGAAGTCATGCTTCATAAGATTAGCAAATACTAGGTTAGAAAGCCATACCAAGGGATGGACCCCAGTATTGCTCTCTGATGCCTATGTCAGTTATTGCTCTTCGTAATGGAAAAATATTGCTCTAGTATTCATCCATTTTTTTAAGAAAATGAACTTACCTTTATATAGATGAAGTTTGGTATGGTTCATGGCTTTCTCATTTGTGTCTCGCATTAGTCTATTACGCAAGGGTAGAACCCTTCAATAAAATAAGCTCACTTTTTCGTGTTTCCTGGGATGTTGTTTGGAATAATCACATACATATGAGATGTGATTATTATATTAATAGTCGTCTCAGTAAAACAACGACCAACTTATATTGCTTATCTGGGATTTCTTCCTGGCTTTCATTCTTTGTTGGCCTTCTTTACGTATGGGTGTAGCCCATACACCATTAAGCCCTCAGACTAATTATTAAAAATGGTTGCCAAACCATTTTTAATTATTGGGCACAAATGCGTGCTTGAAGTTGTTGGGTACTCAAACAATTGACGGTTACGACACATGTGTTGGGACTTGTGATGGCCTCCACTTGATTGATTTAGTAGCAGTTACTTTTCCTGCTCTTCTCCTCCCATAAATACTTTATCACATCCATCAATCTTGTTCTTCTTGATTTATCCTATGTCATTATCCATTGTTCATTTTTTTTTCATTTTTCTTTGTATTTGGAAGTACCATGTCTCGCCCTATAATGCGTCTTCCCCATTCTACTGTCACAAATGAGCACCTTGACCAAATTTTTGTAATGTATGATCTAATCAAGGAAGATGGTGTCATTCTTCCTAATTCCACAACACTTATCGACCATCCTCTATTGGGTAAGATTGGTTTTTATTTGTATTTATTTGAGGATGGACTACGTGTGCCTCCATCAGTTTTCTTTGGTCTTATTGTGGAAGCATATAAGATTCATATTTTTTAATTTAAACCTAACTCTATTTCCAAGATGGTTTGTTTTGATTTACTATGTCATGCTGCCCTCATGTTTCCTAATGTTGCTCTTTTCCAATATATCTTTTGCATTTGTAGCAATAGTGCTTGCTATTATTTTCATTCTCGTGGTCGTAAATTTATCGAAGGTCTTCACGAATCTATCAAAAAATGGAAATCAAAGTTTATCTAGTTTAATGCTTCTCAATTTTCCATTTTTAATGTCTTCCATCCTTATGGTACTATCATTGATCAAAAGCCCGATAGAACTTATGATTTAGGCCAAGACATCGACAAGATATCTCATTTTAATGTTGTTATGAAAACATTTTCGGAAGCTGTGTTGGGGAAAGTGGGGGTGAGTCCTTTTTGGGTCCGTATGGGTACGACTCCAAATTTGTTTGTATGAGGACCATGTATGTTTCCGTACATATTATCCCTTGTTACTTGTTTTGTTGTTGTATTTACGTATTCTTCCTTTTAGATGGACAATGGCTTCCATTTCTCTTGTCCGATTTTGTGGAAGGGAAAATTGTAGATTGAGATTTAGGTTATGATGACTTTGATTTGCCATTGTAAGACGATAGTATGAATGATAGTGGGGATGAGGGTAGTAATTATGATGACGAAAACAATGAATATGGAACTGAGTCTTCTATTAGGGTGCATGATTCATATGATGATTATGGTGTACATACTCCTATCATCAAAACTATACTGTTTTTTATACATGATGATGAAGGTGGTGATGGTAAGAATAATGTTGAAGAAGGTGAATCCTTAGTTTGTCAAAAGAAAGATTGGGGATCAGTTGCCTCAGTTGCCCTTGCAGTTGTACTGTTTGGTGTGGAGGGCAGTAATGGGGATAAGTTTATCAAGAGATCTTGGTCTTTTGATCCAGATACTTTTCAATATTTTGCTCATATCTTGGGGATCGATCACCCATCGTCCTGCATTCTACAATTGAATGCTACCACCCGCTCATGATGTAGATGCTCCTCATACCTCTGGTCCCATATAGGTTCCTTCTTGGGAATATATACGCCACTACAATTTGTTGGAGCCTAAGGCTTCCATGTCTTTCTTTGAGAACCTTACTTCACTTGGTACTCAGGTGAGTGTGGGAAAAGGGTTGAGGGAACATATCCGGGATATGTAAAAAATCAAGCTTGTGGAAAACGTGGTGTTTTGTACAGAAGTGATGTCTTGGTTGGATGAGAATGAATCACTTCACCAGGAAAACTGCGAGTTGCATGATGATTTTAAAAGGGTATTTGATTTTGTAAAACCCTTTGTTACTTTGTCGGGTGGTTTCTCTCATAATGTCAAGTATTTCATGACCAATATGTAGGTCTTGTGGAAAAGGTTGCCAAGTTGGAGTGGGTATCTGTTGGTGCAGGCATGGTTCCATAGGCAGAATTGAATGATGCAAGGAGTGATTTAATGTCTTTTCATAATGACAAGGTTTTTCTTGAGAGTAAGATAGTAGGTTATCAACAGTTAGAAGAGGAGGCTGCCTTGTTGAAGGGTAAACTTGCATCTTTGGAATTGGAGAAATTTGGATTGGTAGATAAGATTTCCATGTTGGAAATTAAAGCGTGATCTCAGTGCCTTTTCTTTGAAGAACATTGATCTTCTAGCTAGTGTGCACGGTTTAACTAGTTAGGTTCGGAGGATGAGTGAGGAAATGGATTGGGTGTTATCTACCTGCATACCTAATAAGGTTGTGGATAAGTTATTTGTTGAATCTTCTTTTTAGGAAGCCAACCGAGACTTGCAGAAGATTTGTGTCGTTTTTGACAGGATACAAGGTTGCAAAATGATGAATACCGATCATGATCTAGGGTTAGTCCCTACTTATGTGCCGTTATACGATCTTGCTCGTTTCCAGCATATGGAGGAAACTTTTTCCACACTGTTCTATGGTGGTTATCTAGGTGATTTAGGTTTTCCACTTGGTAGTATGGAACCGATGCACAATTTACTTTTAGATCATGGTAACGGTGGAGCATCTACTAGCTGTGGTCCCATAAATGAGGGTTGAGGTGCAAGAACAATTTGGTTGGTTGTTATGTCTTTCTGGTGCTATCTGTGGTTTGATGAACAATTTCTCTTATTGTCACTTTTGTTTTTATATATGATGGGTTTGCTGAAATGTAACCATGTCTTTGTATTTTGGAGAACCTTCCCTAGTCATTGCAGGACTAGGAATCATTGTTACTTCCTTGAATATTTTACTATCTTTGCCTTAGTTCTTTGCATCTTTATCCATACTTTTCACTTAAGAAGTTTCTCATGTATCTTCTCTAGGGTTTTTTATATATGTATTGCCTAGATTCTGCTGCGCTTTGATTGTTATATCTGTGGCCAACGTTAATCAATCTATAGAAATATTGTCATTTAATAATGTTATTTGGCTAGCCTCATGATTTCTCCGAATTCATCAATCGACCCGATCTAATCAGTAGAGTGGGATTTAATCGGGTAACCTTGATCTAATGTGGCATTTTTTATCTCGAATTTTATGTATTCAATTTAGTAGGTTACTTATGAAGAAAAAAATGTACTCCTAGGCTAAGCTTGTACCTTCGACTAAATTATGGCATTTGACCATAAAATATGTGTGTAGTCAGCTGGCTGAGGTACATCATTAAGAATAGAATGTATTATTAGGCTAATCAGGTAGCCTTGGTCAAGGTGTGGCATTTGACCATAAAAGAGGTGTGTAGTCAGTTGACCGAGCTAAATTCTTAAGAATATAATATATTATTATGCTAAGCGGGTAGCCTTGGTCAAGGTGTGGCATTTGACCATAAAAGAGGTGTGTAGTTGGCTGACCAAGCTACATTATTAAGAATATAATGTATTCTTAGGCTAAGCGGGTAGCCTTGGTTAAGTTGTGTCATTTGAATGAGCTACATTATTAAGAATAGCATGTATTATTAGGCTAAGTGGGTGGCCTTGGTCAAGGTGTGGCATTTGACCATAAAAAGGGTGTAATCGATTGGCTGATCTACGTTTTTAAGAATAGAATGTATTTTTATTCTAAGCGGGTAGCCTTGGTCAAGGTGTGGCATTTTACCATAAAAAAGGTGTATTCAGCTGGCTGAGTTACATTATTAAGAATAAAATGTATTCTTAGGCTAAGTAGGTAGCCTTGGTCAAGGTGTGACATTTGACCATAAAAGGGGTATAGTCGGCTGGCCGATTTACATTATTAAGAATATAGTGTTTGATTTTTCTTACAAAAAACATTTTCCCTTCATTACTCATGACTTAATTGTTTGTTGCATTCATCTGGCTGACGTTCATGGTTTATGTAGGACTTTTATTGCTATTTCGATCCTTCAAATTGATTCTTTTACTTGATGGGTTGCAATTCTTGCTTACTTTTCCCTATTCTTCATGTTAAGAGTAAACGATTCCACTTATTCCCAATATGTTCGTCGTTTCTCCTTTCCCCATGATAGCCATGCATTGGGCTGATTTTCGGTTGTTTGGTAGTCTCCTTTTGTTGCAACATTTTTGTTCTTTTCCCCAATCATAAACCTCTTTTATGCTCTTTATTGTTGCCCTCCTTTTTCACTGTGATTTTGTCGTACAATCCTTTCCTTTTTTACTACAAGTCTTTGTTTTCCTTTTTCCTTTGACCGAATGGTTTCCATTCTCCTCTTCCTTTGTTATGGGTGGTGAATTTATTTTAGTCCATATTCCCGCTACCTCGATTTGATTTCCTTTTTCCCTTTCTTCTATTCCGACCGACTTTATGCTTATTGTCCATTTAAAACCTTTCACTGTGACGCTTGTGTCTACTTCCACCATGCGCCATTGTGGTTGTTCTGCTAACAATTTCAATGCTTACTTCAAGTACCTATTTCCCCCACATCCTCGATGTTATTCTTCCTTTCTTCTTCTTCTTCTTCTTCTTCTTCTTCTTCTTCTTCTTCTTCCTTCCAAATTTCATTCTTATTCCTTTCATGTGTCATTATCTTGTCATCCTTTTTCCTTTTTGGGTTACCGAAGCCCTCACTGGTGCTATTCTTGTTATGGACATGCTCGGTATAGTCACCTCTTCATTTTTTTGGTATTTTCCCTACTCCCTACATTGTGTGGAATTTGTATACACCATGAATTGTAGATACTATTGCTTTGAACTTGTGCATCGTCGTCCTTCCGAAAATTACATTGTATTGTGATGACGCGTTTATGATGACGAAACGTATCGGTTTGGTACAATTCCTATCATTATGGTGATCAATTAAGATGAGTGGTAATGTGATTGTACCTTCTGACCATACGTTATGGCCTACAAACTTGGTCAGATGATTCTTGGGTGGCTCAATCTTTCTTTTGCACATATCCTGGTAACCGCTTGTACAAATGTTTGTGCATGATGTTTATACAGCTTCCACTATCCACGTAAATATCATTCACATAGTTTTTACCCACAAAATCTCCTATTATGATTGGTTCATCTCCTATGTGACTGTGGTTGCTATAATCCCGTTCATCGAACGTGAACGTGCAATCTTCCCATTCTGCATATTGCTCTTGTTGATTCGCTTCTCTGATTGTTGTTGCTGTAATCTAATTTTCCTCGGTCCTTTTGTCTTTGGTTTAGCAGGATCTATGCTTTCCAAATTCTTAGACCTACGTCCTTTTATAAGGTCGGTTAACTGCCTCGATTGTATCCTATTTTCCAACTCATGACGCAACATGGTGCACTCGATGGTATCGTGTCCCGTAGTCTCGTGGAACCCGCAGTATTTTCCATGATCCTTAGTTCCCGTCTTTTGTTCTATCCTTCCTCCATTATTTTTTCCCCTTCGGCTTCCACTTCGTTTTAGTTACCACCTTTTGTTACTATGGTGCCTTGAGTCGAGTTGGGAAAATAGTTTTGTCAAAACTACCTCATATTTTGATATTTTGGAATTTATGTTGCATGGTTTCTCGCATACAGTGCTCGGCTATCCTTTTGTATGGTAGTTCCTCCGCCTTGGTAAGTTTTTAACGTCTTGGATTCCACTTCTTCTTGTTTCATGTAGCGATGAACCCTTTTCATCATTTCCTTTCTGGACGTAGGTTGTTTGCCTACCAGTTTTTTGAATAGTGCTCTTGGTCGTAGCCCGTATGTGAATACAGTGATTACCATATTGTCCGCCTTCTCTGGGGTGTTGTGAGTAGCCTTTTTGAAGCGATAAACAAAAGCACCTAGAGTTTCATGCTCTCGTTGTCGTCATCCAAATATGGTTTGAGTGTTCATTGTGTACCTTCTCTGTTGGAAAAAATGTCCAACAAACTCCTAAATTAACTGGCTAAAATCGTGTATACTTTTTGCTGGTAGAATTTTATAACACAACTATGCCGGTCCAGACAAGGTTATTTGGAAGAAAATGCACCAATACTTCTCATTCAGATAGTTTGCACCCATTTTCCATCGATAATTTTCAATGTAGTCATCAGGATCTCCCATCCATCATATTTTGAAATTTCAGGTATATATGCTCCTACGGGTAACTCGTATTCATGTGTGCTTTGTACCAACGACGAGTTATCTGACCTTAACACCCGTCTACCTCTTACATTACCGGTCGGGGTTTGTGGGTTGTTTTCATTTACCAACGGAGTTGGTAGTCTAGCGTGTGTCACCACTTGGTCCCCAGGTATAGGCTACAAAGTGTAAGTTTGTTGTTGTTGAGGAGGCCAATATGCTTAATATTGTGTATATGGAAATGCCGGTGGTAATGGTATATATGGTGGCACGTTTTGTTGTGTTAATGTTGTTGTTGCAAAATGTTGTTGGAACAAGGGTGGCAAGGTTTATACTTCAAGCTCGTTATTTCTAGTTGCCGATCTTTTTTCTTTACAAATCATGTTTCTCCCTACAGTACTTGAGCTAGTAGCCATTTCAACTGTGACTGATATCTACTATCTGACCTTTCTCCCATTTTCTGGTGTATAGTCCTTTGGTCCGTGTTCTTGCTGGCCACTTGGTTGAGTTGATGTCAAAGCAGGTGGTTGGGATGACGAGGCTACCCCTGGCTTTGTTATCGGTGTTGTTATAGAAATTGACATAAACGTTGGGATCAAGTTGATTGGGTTGAAAGGTGAGTCAGAACGGGGGTGTGAAGTTGGTTGCTTTCTTTGCATGTCTTAGTACAGATGATGCCAATGTGGATACGTAGGCTTCCGGATGTACGGGTAGCTATCCTCGGGGGATTCTATCTAATGAACACTACGGAAGTCACACTGTATAAGATTAGCAAATACTAGGTTAGAAAGCGATACTGAGGGATGGACCTTGGTATTGCTCTCCAAGAATGAACTTACCTTTATAGATGAAGCTTGGTCCGGTTCATGGCTTTCTCATTTGTGTCTGGCATTAGCCTAGAAGTCGCAAGGGTAGAACCCTTCAATAAAATCAACACACTTTTCCGCGTTTCCTGAGATGTTGTTTGGAATAATCTCATATGGAAGAGATATGATTATTATATTGGTGGTCGGCTCGGTAAAACAATGACTGAATTGTATTGCTCATTTGAGCTTTCTTCATGGCATTCATTATTTGTTGGCCCGCTTTACATATGATTCTAGCCTATACCCCCATTATCTTTCATCTTTCATAATTTTAAATTTAAATTATTGGTATATCATAAGTTGCGAACCAAAGAAAATTCCCTGAGATGTTGTTTGGGATAATCTCATATGGAACATATATAATTATTATATTGGTGGTCGGCTCGGTAAAACAATGACCGGATTGTATTGCTTGTTTGAGCTTTCTTCGTGCCTTTCATTCTTTGTTGGCTTGCTTTACGTATGAGTCTAGCCCATACCCACATTAGCTTTCATATTTCATAATTTTAAATTTAAATTATTGGTATATCATAAGTTGAGAACCAAAGAAAATTCCTAGAGGGATCACCCAACCATCACCAATCATCCTCACATGTATTGATGTTGATTCTATTAATTTCTTAAGAGCAATTGTTCAATTCTAGCAATTCCTCCCTCTTGAGGTTCTCTTCCAACCCCACTAATCTTTGAGTTGCATTTGTGTCTGAAGATTGCACTCACACACGAGTTCAATGATTTTTATCTATAAAATCTATAATTTGCACCCCCTGTGCGCATTGTTGTTAGAGTAAAATCATACAAATAAGCTTGTAAGCCTTTACACTACCATGATTATAAACACATTGAGACTTTACTTCTTATTCCCATGTAGGACACATTCCAAGACCCATTTGTTTTGCCATAATTTATTTCAAATACTCAACTTTAAGTATCGATATCTTCTTCACTTATACTTTGTTTTGGACACAATATATATATCGTTTTGAAGCTCTTACGAAGGAGAACATAACTCACCAAGAATTAATAATATATATATATATATATATATATATATATATATATATATATATATATATATATATCCAAAGTTTAATAAAAATACATAATTTTTATTATTTTTCAAATATAAACTTGTTGTGAAAAGAAGATTTCACAATCAATAAAATGATGTTAGAGGCTGGACATATATTGATAACTTCTTGTCCATGTTTGATTCTTTCTATTTTCAAAGAAATGTTACTTATTTGACTTTATAAAAGTAATATAACCTAAATTGATTTGTTATTAAATAAATCATGAGATTATAATGTTCATTATTGGAATATGTAAATGAAAATAATCTAAAAATTAGCGTCGTAAAAAGTATTAGTAAAAGCTAGTTGAGATCGAAATAGATAAATGTGTGAAGATTATTGATTAAATAAGTTTTAGGGGATGATATCCACTTTTCAATCCATTTTTCACGTTATTTTTACTTGGCTTTTTTATTTTTTCATTTTATTTCTACTTTTTTTTGTCCCACAACATATGTAAATTTATTTTTCTCATTTCTTCCGACTATTTACTTTTTTTTTTAAATAAATAAAAACTAATTAAAATATACAAAACTAATTCACAAAATATTAAAACATAAAACTAATTCACAAACTAATTTAGAACATACAAACTATTTTTATATAAGTATTTGTATATAAAGTACAAGTATACAACATTCATAATAGGAAAAACTACAAGGAAGTTCTTACATATTGGTCTTATAATCGATTTAGTTATTATATTTTTTTTATTTAATTAAGTCTCAAAACCGGTAATTATATTCAATTTAACCCTTTTACCCGGTTAACAGGTCATCTAACTTTTAAAAATTACACTTTTGGCCTAGATTTTAAATTTTATTACAAATTTGGTCAAAGATTTACAATTTTGGCCCAAATTTTAAATTTTCTTACAAATTTGGTCCAAAATTTACGCTTTTGGCATATATTTAAAAATTTTGTTACGAATTCATAATAACATTAGCTTTTTACAACTTTTTTTCTCAAAAAAAAAAATTTGAATATGTTTTTTCTTTATAAAAGAATATTTATACAACAAAACAAATACATATTTTCATATAGAAAATCTTATATTTTCTATATAAAACTTTTTTTAAAAACTTTTTTATATTCGAAATACCTATTTATAAATTAGGTATCTATTAATTACATAAATATATACAAATCCATTATTACAAAAAAAATATAGAAACACATACTTTACAAAAAAAAAGTATACTAACATCTATTCTGTTATAAATATATTTTGTAAAACATATTTATACGCACCCAAATAAGTGTTCGTATACAATTCTTTTGTAAAAACATATTTTTATATTTTTTATAAGCACATATTTTATAATAAACACATTTGTATTCAAACATGTTTATATATAAAATTTATATAGCACGTATTTTATAAAAATATATTCAAACACTTATTATAAACAAATGTATACAAACATGTTTTTATTAAAAAAAATATATACAAACACGTTTTTGATAAAAAAAAAACATTATTTGAGAAGTAATTTATCGACAATTAAATTATCTTTCTAAATGTATACTCTAAATAATGGTTATATTAGAACTAATACCATAAAATAATAACTCATATTCAAAATTCAAAAGGAAAGGAAATTTAATCACAAATAAAAAATGTGCGTCTTTAATTTAAAAAACAAGATTTATGGTCATACAACTTTTTTTTTCAACTGACACAACATTATATTTTTGTTTTAAACCAAAAATAATCTATCAAAATAGATTAATTTCCAAGTTATAAGTTACCATCTTCCAAAACAAATTAGATTTCACTGTGTAACGCCCGAGTCGACAGGTATGAAATTAAGTCATTATTCAATTAAAAGTCATGAAGGGTCCATGAGTACGTTAGGCCTACAGTAGGTATGCTCAACGTACTCCTTACATGCACGCATTAAGGTGAACCCTGCATATGTTGGGCGTACGCTAAGTGTACACAAGCTAGGAGTAAGCCCTATATATATATATATATATATATATATATATATATATATATATATATATATATATATATATATATATATATATATATATTACTTTATAACCCATGGTTCGTGTGAACCACAGTTACAAAATTAATTAAACTTTTATAGTAAAAACTCAAAATTATTAATAAATTATTTTAAATAAATTATTAATTAAGAGATTTTTTAGTTATATAAAATTATAATCATTGATTTAAATAAATATGTGAAATTATATCATTTTATAATTTGTATTAATTTTATTTTAATTTTTATTTTAATGTTATTAATTTAATGTAATTAAAATGAGAAATTTCAAATTTGAAATTTGAAATGAATCTACTATAATAAATGAAGATAATTTTGCCACATGTCAATCTTTAATGAGTTTTGACACTTGTCATTTTGTGATATTTTTTAAATAAATAATATCCACATGTCAATTTATGATTTTTTTTATCAATTTTTAAAATTAAAAAGCCACATAATACTTATAGTTATATAAATATAAAGTATCAAAAGTAATAAGTATTAAAATAAATTGTAATTTATATGTTTCTTCCTTCCTTATTTTAAAATTTTATTTAAGAAAAGACTTATTATTACATTTTAATATTTTATTTTCTGGGAATGTATAATTAGATTAATGTTGATTCTTAATATTTTATTTTTCTTTAATCAACCCATGTAATACACGTGTTTTACATCTAGTAATCAATAGATTGACAAGTGACATGCATTAATTAGGAGATATAATAAGGTGACACATGACAAAATGAAAATAAATTATTATTAATTAGGGGTCCTAATAAAGTGACACATATCAAAAGGAGAATAAAACTATTCTTTTATTAAAATAAGGATATATATATATATATATATATATATATATAGAGAGAGAGAGAGAGACACACACACACACACACATATACGTATATATACTATGAAATAGGTGTTTGTATACATTTTTTTTTATAAAAACGGATATGTATATATTTATGTACTTAGAAAATACCTAGTTTTATAAATAGGTATTTCGTATACAAAAAAGTTTTTTAAAAAAAGTTATTATATAGAAAATATAAGATTTTTTATGTGAAAATATGTTCTTTTTGTATAAATATGATTTTGTAAAGAAAAACATATTCAAAATTTTTTTACGAAAAAATGTTGTTAAAAACTAAAGTTATGATGAATTCATAACAAAATTCTAAAATCTATGCTAAAAGGGTAAATTTTGGACCAAATTTATAATAAAACTTAAGTTCTAGGCCAAAAACGTAAATCTTGGAACAAATTTGTAATAAAATTTTAAATCTGGGCCAAAAGTGTATTTGAAAGTCGGATGACCTGTTGATTGGGTAAAAGTGTTAAATTGAATACAATTACCGGTTTTGGGGACTTGATTAAATAAAAAAATATAAGGACTAAATCGATTATGAGGCCAAAATATAAGAACTTTTTTGCAGTTTTCCCTTCATAATAACTTAAACATAATGTTTTTCGTTATCATATTAATTAATGTTTTTATTTGAACTTACTTCTCTCTCTCTCTCTCTCTCTCTCTCTCTCTATATATATATATATATATATATATATATATATATATATATATATATACTATCTTATAAAAGAAATCTCACTATTTCTATAAATAAATTTAATATAATAATAATATTTTTTTAAGACGTTCAAATCTCTAAGCTTAAAATACAACTAACCATCAATAAAATAATAATATAATCCTAAAAATCCGACTCTTTAAACTAAAAGTACAATTTTCCTATGCATATACCCAGTCTTTGCATACATTGAGCTCTGTTTTCTATGAGATTCAAATTTGAAATCCCAAACTTTTAGGCCCCTGTATCGGTTTCCATCTCGTATATCTCCCTTCCTCCTCTTTGCTTCATCTATTTTGTGGTAAACTCTACTACTCCCCATACCAGAGGAATAATAGCCGTAAAACACAAAGATCGCTAGAATCAAGAGTCCTCAACCACACCGTTAACCTCTTTCACACATAAATCTCCAATCTTGCATCTTTTCTATAATTTTCCAGGCAACAATCTCAAATATCTCTATTCTCTTTTCTATAATTTTCCAGGCAACAATCTCAAATATCTCTATTCTCTTCTACTATTTCCCCCCAATTCATATTTTGACTTTTACTGAAAATGAAAGTTGATTCTATTTTAAAGGAAGGTTTCGTTTTGGTTTTTGTTTCTTGAATCCATGACAACAATCTCTATGAAGGTGGAAAGATGCACGAGGTAAAGTTTTCTTAGGTGGAGATATTACAGTAATAGGTAAATCTATCCCCTCTACTTTATCTCTTTTCCACCAGGTTCAAAGATTCTATAAATCCCCTAATCCTTCAAAACCCTCTTGTAATTATCTACTCACTGAAGGTTCTCTAAATCTCTCATCACGACCGGAAGAAACCACCCTACTCTTCCTTCCTTCGTTCATCACCACAAACAACCACACTATACCACCAAACAATGACCACTACACCCCTTGTTTTTTTTCCTATGCTCACCAACCTCCACCCCCGATTTTTTTTTCTGCTGCAATCGAATGAGCGAAAGATGTATTCCATTTTATCCTAGCCAAATAAAATCTCAGTCTGTTCATCATTTTGTTTGAAAAATGTTTCTTCTCTTTTGTTGATTTTTATATTCTCTTTGTAGAAGATGATCAAGATCTGGTCATCTGGAATAAATTTAGTTCAAAATTAAGAAGATGAAGCACATCAGGTTCTTTTCCCTTATCTATCTATTTTTTTGGTTTTGATAGGTTTCGTTTTGATGTAGATCTAATATGAGTTCACGTGTGTTTTTTGAAGTGGCTTGTATGGGTTCATGAACTCGTAGATAAGCACACGAAAGTTTATCTCTTTATCTATTTTGTGAAGAATATTAGAGAAGTTAGAAGAGATTTTGAAAGAAGTTCAACATTTAAGTGTGAATTGAGGAATTCTTCATACGACACTAAAAAAACAGACTCTGAAATCATCTTTTACTCTGTTAGGTTCGTAAACCTAATTTTAAACCTAGCCCTAATCTTAATTGTTTTAGTTTCTCAAATTATCAATTTTAACCAAACCTCAAGTGTTAGATTCAATTTCGTTGTATTTTGAGATTAATTAGATATTTATGGGTTTTTGATGTTTTATTCAGGTGTTTTTGTGGAAATGATCATCAAGAGTAACTTTTCTTCCTTCTTCTTTCTTTAGGTTATGACCTCTAATTTTAATAACAAAATGATTGTTGGTAAGACTTTGATTATGGTGTAGACGGTTCAATTATGCACATATATATATATATATATACACACACACACACACACACGTCAGAATGAAGAAATGATGTGCTCTGCTCATGATGTTGCATCCTTGTACATATTACCACATAACAATATGTTGACAGGTGGAGTAAGGCTTAGATGTTGCATTTGATTTCTTTTACAATTCTACAGAGAAACAAAATGGCCTAGATCCAAGCAGCACTCCAATGGCCTGTCATGGTAAGTTGATAATTTGTAGTTGTAATTCCATTTTAACTCTATTATTCATCTTTTTAGTCAACATAATTCATACTTAAATAGATTGTATTTCTAGGTTTCCTGGCTTAGTTGTTGATTCTTGAAGTTTTATATTTCTAAAAATCATTTGATTCTTTTCTTGTACACAATAGGTTTTAGTTTATGTTTTGTGCATATAAAACCCAATGACCAGATGTAATTCAAATGACACGATGTAAATTCCATCAACGTGGTGTGGTATGTATCCAATTAAGAAGACAAATACCAGTAATAATGTCTTTTTTGTTTTATGGGGCTAAAATTTAATTTTCATAATCAGTCTTTTTATGATTTACCAATTATATTCTTTACCCTACAGTTGTTTGATTTTTTGTTATCTTAATGCACTAATCAAACACATATTTGTGGGGTTTTGTCATAACACATGTTATCAAAAGGTTGATGTCCAGTCTTGTTGCTGCCCCGAGAAGAAGAAAGATGGTGGTTTGGTATTAGGTGGAAATTAAGTAAGTGAATCTAGATGAGGACCTGAGAGATTCAGGTCAAATCTTTTTCTTGGACAATTCCAAATGAAGCATCAATCAATTATGTAGTTTTTACTTATCCAAAATCAGTTACTCCAAGCAGGCTAAAACTAGCACGATGGATAGAGGTTTTTATGTCTTTAGTTCTTCTAATAAATATAAAATATCACAATTATGTATTTATTTAGGTATTGTAAACATGTTATACCATTTTTTTTTAAATATAGATTCCTTCAGCTCAATAATGGATGGAAGTTATATATTTTTTTTAAACTTTGGATTTGGTATTGTGTTTTGGAGCTGATTTTGTTTCATGGTTGAATGAGTTTTGAAAAGATAAAATATCTAGAATTTCTTTTCTTGCAACATAAACAAGTTTCTAATTAAAGTAGCAGGTCAATTTTGGTTTTCATTTGTGTAAAGGGACTTGTGATTTTGATTTTTTGAGAATTAGATCAGACTTTGGCCTTATGTGCAGCCCTTATCCAATATTATCTCAAACCCCTCGATTATAAATCTGTTTTCATTAAGTAGATTAAGGTTTTTTTTTTTTTTTCAGTTAATTATTTTAGGAGTAAGTGGTGTTTTTGAATTATAAGAAACTTACATAACACTTGCGGCAATCCAAAGACAAATTAAATAAATCTAGGCGACAAAAATCGACTAATTTGAAGACACTAGCCATATTGTACAAGATATTATCATTTTGTATGGTAATTATAAAAAGAGTAAATTAGTCTTTATGGTTTGGGGTAATTTGTATGCTTAGTCCCTAATTTATTTTTTTAACTCGAAAGGTCCCTATTATTTGTTTTTGTTATGTATTTGGTTCCTACTGTTTGTTTTTGTTACACATTTGGTCCATGTCTTACGTAAAAATACTATTTTTCAAATAGGGAAAAATGGTGGGGTATGTAAGATAAGGTGGGAGGGTGAGGTTGAGGTTGTGTTTATTTAAATAAATTAAAAAATTAAGGGCAAAATAATCTTTTTAGGTAAGACATAGGTAAAACGCATAACAAAAACAAACAGTATGGACCTTTCGAATTAAAAAATAAATAAATTAGGGACCAAACATACAAATTACCTAAACCATAATGACCATTTGTGTAATTTACTCATAAAAAATTTGTAAAATTTTACTTGTGGCATTTAAACTTCAACCATAAATACATGCATTAGCTCTATAAAAAAACAAGTACATAAATAAATAAATTCTAAGTTTGAAATCTAACTACTTGAAATGGTTGCTCGTATGCATTATTTTGTTTTAAAATAACAATTTAACATTCATATCTTTTAAAAAGTTGTCCTTTTTAAGATTTTAAAATTAAATATAGATAATAAATTAAAAAAGGCAATTATGAAACTTATTACTTTAGTAATTATAAAAGTTCTTAATAAGAAGTTTCAAAGTGTTTCAAAAGTAAATCCGTTTCAACTCTTTAAGTGTATCATATAAATTTCATTTTAGTTGATATTGTGGTATTATGTGTTGATGCCAAGGATGAACATTTGGACAGTAAATATATTTCATATTTTGTCTATTGTTATATAATTCTATTATTTTTGTTTGAACGATTAAAATATTTCATATTTGTGTCGTTTTGAACCGTTTCTTTTTTATCAATTATCTCACGTATGATGTTTCAAATAAAACCAAAATTGGATTCTATTGACTTAGATATGTATTATATTTGGAACATAATATTTTTGTAAAAAAATAATATCGTCTAAATAAATTATTCATCGTCGCTCCTTTGCGCGGGTCCACCACTAGTGTATATATATATATATATATATATATATATATATATATATATATATATATATATATATATATACACACACATACATAGAGAGAGAGAGAGAGAGAGTTAGGTTCAAATGTTTCTATTATCTATTGTATACATGTAAGATTGATTCTAGACCAATCGTTTTAGTTATTTTAAGAAAATAATTAATATACATTAAATGTTGAAGATTTAGTTAATACTCATTATATCTTTAGCATGTAATATGCATTAATTACTTTCTTAAAATAATTAAAACGATTGGTCCTGAATCAATCTTACATGCATAAAATGGATACTTAGAACACAATAACCTAATTATATATATATATATATATATATATATATATATATATATATATATATATATATCAATTGAGGAAAAAATAAAAAGTTGAGAACGTGAGAATCATTTTCATCCAATCATTTTTATATAGAGTAAACTATACTGATGGCGCCAACAGTTTGGGGTAATTTGCGTGTTTGGTCCTTAACTTATTTTTTTTAACTCAGATAGTCCTTATGATATATTTTTATTGCGTCCTTAGTCCCTGTTACTCATAAAATGACAATTTTCCCTTAATAATATATTTTAATTTTATTAATTATTTTAGTTATTATTGAATAAAGAAATTATAAATATAAAGGACCTAGTGACCTACCCCACTTAATCCTTTTCTACTTCCCGACCTCACCTCCGGTCACCATCTCCGTCCACAAAATCGAGTACCAGAAATCGTCTCAAACTCAACAAAAAGTTACCTAAACTTCAACAATAAATCTGAGACACATCCAAAATTGAACCTCTAACTCTAATCCAAAACCCAAATCCAATCTGAAACTCATATCCAAAATGAAAATTAAACTTGAAATTCAAATCCATAAGCAAAATACAACATGCAACTCAAACCCATAACCAAACACCAACCTGCAACTCAAAACCAAGTCGATACTACAATTCAATCACAAATCAAAAACCAAAAACATTAGTGCAAAAATCACAGGATGCAAATCGTTTAAAAAACAAACACAGGTGAATCGACTATAGAGAACATATTAAACCCCCTCTGCATTCTTTCGTCATTTTCTCTCATTGTATGAAACCTAGATCACAATACAACAGAGCTACAAGGTTGCTCTATTGCCAACGACTTTTCTGCAACCTCGCCTCACAGATCGTCAGTGACAATCTCGTCTATTCTGCCCTCGTCTTCTCTTGCCTAAAACCTCCATTGACCACCAGCCACCACCATCTATCTATTCCTCATCTAGTGTTTGAGATGTATTTAGAGATCAATCAATGTCATTCGTATTGGATCAATGTATAATATGATCTTTCTGGTTTATTTTCATCTGCGTTTGAATAGACGAAAATAAGTTTTAGGAATTGCAATGAACCAAATTCTATGTACACAGGTATTCCCACTCCCACAAACAACTTATCCTTTTATCCCTTCACATACAACTAATGTAAGACCCTTTTTCATACTTAACATTATTACTTCAAAACATGCTACATGCATATTCATAAACAATATTTTACATTGATAGTTAAATTACAAAAGACTGGATACAAACCATCTATTAAGATTTTTATAATGTTATATATATATATATATATATATATATATATATATATATATATATATATATATTACATGATTTCCCAGGAATTTATACACAAAATACAAAAGCTATAATATTATCTATTCTATATCTTCTACCATTACATGACTATACTGGATGCTTATCACCTGCAATAGTTTAAACATTGAGAGGGATAAGCGGGTGACGCTTAGTGAGTTTAATAACAATTACAATATAACGTTATGTCATATACATATCAATATTACAGAAGCAAAGAGGGACAAAGAACAACAAAGGCATATGTAAATCATGTGACAAGCTTTCCATATCAACAAATGATTTGATTAAGAGATGTACTATCAATGAGATATAAAACTTTCAACTTGATATACATCAATAAGACTTCAGCCCAAGTGACACAGAAAATAAACGATTTCTGAATTATCATTTAGTTAGCTGGTTTTCAGCCCTATCTAGCCTTCTGCCAATCCCAAAGTGAATGTTTAATCATTCACTTCATGGGCAAAGGCTACATACCAGTACCCAAGTGATGCTTAGTCATTCACTTCGTGGTCAAAGGTATAACTCATTATCATAATAACACGGGAAAACACATTGCACATATAACACATAACATACAATTGTCCCTATATTGAACTCATCGTGAAATAACCGATTGATAAAATGCTGATTTGGGCAACACTTCGTCTCTAAAATTGATTTTCTTTGACAAAACCGGGGATTTTTGTTAAAAAACGAGCCTTGCGCTGGTAGAGTTTCAATTTGAAAAGATTATTTTCTCGGGTCTTCAGTGTGTCAGGACTTGCTTCGGGTGTCATGGATGTTTCCTAGGCTTTGGGGGATGTTAGGGTAATTTAAGAGAGATTAGAGGGTGTAAAAGTGTGAAGAATATGAGAAATTGTAACCTAAATCCGGAGACCTTCGCATTCTATTTATAGGGGGCTGGCCTGGTCTACGCAACGCGTTCCTCAGAGGAACGCAACGCGCTTATACGAACGCAACGCGTTCAGGTGGATGTGTAGTTGTGTATCAGTTTCCGAACTTCAGACATGTCAAGATGCGATATACTTGTCCATTGCATGCGAACGCGGGGCGTTCCCTCGGACGCAACGCGTTCGCTTCGGATAAGCTTCGAAGTTTGTGCCCAGAACTTCAAAAATTCATATCTTTTGCATACGAACTCCGTTTTTGATGTTTTTTATATCCACACGTAGGTGACATTATACTCTACAACTTTCCTTTAGACTCCGTCGGCTAATTTTGAATTCATTTTTATTACTATATTTTTAACGGGCCGGGACAGGAAAAGTCCGTTAAAATTCATAACTTCTTCATCTGACGTCCGTTTTCATCTGTCTTTTTACCATTGTACTACTATTGATGAGATCTTCAATTCTCGTTTAGGTTGTGTCGGCTAAAAATCACTCGATCTTTATTTCGTGTTTCGGGCTATGTACTGTTATGCCGAATCTTAGAAAAATCATAACTTCCTTATACGAAGTCAGATTTGGACGTTCTTTTTACGAAAATTCTCGGTTTAACGAATACTACAAATTTCATTTAGATCACAAAGGCTAAAAAGTAGTTTATCGAAAACTCACTTTTTACGTTGTATAGCGTCGTGTTAGTTCTGTCGCGAAACTTCAATAAATCATAACTTCTTCGTTATAACTCGGATTTTCGATGAGGTTTTCGCCTAAACGTTTCTAACGAGAGAACTTACAAGTTTTAATAACATTATTTCTACTTATTTCCAACTTAAGTTTTACATTTTCGTTAATTTCAATATTTGACTTTTGATTGGAATCTCATAAGACTTTCAATACTTTTCTGAATGATTCTAAACATAGTCTTACTTCAATTCTCATAAAGTATCTTGTTAGAATTCAATGCTCAAAACCATATATTATTTAATAATATTCATTTTTAAATTAATAAAACACTATAACTGAACGTGTATGTTACAAATAATCTTTTTATGGTTAATAAAATAATCATATGAGCATATTTTTTTTATTAATGTTATAATCATTTGTGAATAAATGATTACTTTTTTTTTAGAAAATTATAAACAAAAATGTCATTTTGAGGACCTAAACAGTCCCGAATGGCCGAAAAACACTGTACGGCACGACAAAGCGGTGTGTTTTATAAATCACACCATTTTACATCAAACATGTGAATTTCATCCAATTCCGAGACTAAACTTAATTGCGACAAACTTTTTTGATGATGCGACTATATTTTATTCCTACTAGTGATGACATCATCATGACATGTTATTTTATTCATATATGAATAAAGTTTAGAAATTATTATAACATATGTATTGATGATGTTACAAACTTCAGTCCCACTAGTAAAAACATCATTATAATCTGTTATTTTTATTTATGTAAATAAACTATGCATATTGATTTGTTCATTTGTGAATACAACCTTCATATATAAAAATAAATAATACACTATAAGAATTGGTTTGTGAATTGTGTGTCTTTTTTGTATATTGTAACAATATTGTTTTACATGTAAATTCAACATTATATTAAGACAAACAACATTGTATTGGTTAATGAATAGCATTTATATTTGAATTTAACACAATAAAAATGACGAATATATTAAATTGTATAACATTTATGCATGAATATAAAAATATATTGTCATCGTCAATGATATATATTCTCATTTACGCCAACCAATTGTCAATTATTGGGATATGAACCAACAATTGATTGAAATGTTATTAATTTATTGAGTTATAAGTTATAACCATTCTTGATAAACATATGAATACACATAAAAATGTTAATAAAAATATATTGTTAGTTCATAATAATAGAGATTTATCACATTCTAACTATTATTTGGTTTATTCATACATGAATGTATAATTATATGTGAATATTACATGATATATGTTGTTTATATTTTATATTCACGTGTGATATTACATGGTATATTCATATATGAATATTATATGGTAGATTCACATGTGAATATTATATGATATATTTACTTGTAAATATTACACACTATAGTCACATCTGAATATTTCATGGTATATTCATTCATGAATATTACACAGTATATTTACATATGAATATTATATAGTATATTCACTTGTAAATATGACACACTATATTCATATTTAAATATTAGACGATGCATTCACTTGTGAATATTAGATAATATATTTACTTGTCAATATTAGATGATATATTCACTTATGAATATTAGATGATATCTTCATATGTGAATATTATACTTTATTACATGGTATATCACATGTGAATATTACATGTAGATGATATATTGACTTATAAATATTGGTGGATATATTCATATGTGAATAATATACAATATATTCACATATGAATATTAAAGGTGTATTCATATGTAAATATTACACATTATATTCACGGGATATATACACTAAAGTCCCAATATTTTCATCGGTTTGACAAGAGAGTCCTAAACTTTATTTTTTTGACAGTAAAGTCCAAATTACCGACAATTTTTGACACTTTACCCTTTTTCACCGGTTAGCCGGTAATTAGGAATTTTTTGTCAAACAAAAAAAATAGAGTTTAGGACTTTCTAGTCAAATCGTCAATTAGGACTTTATTGTCAAAAAAATAAAGTTTAGGAATTTTTTGTCAAATTGTTGAAAATATTGGGACTTTAGTGTATATATTATTTTTTTTGTTAGAAATTTAATGGTATGATACTCTGTAAGCATAAGAGTTATTGAAACATTCTTTAGTCAGCTAGATCCTATTGAAATCCTTAACATTTGCTTCTTGTTAAATCGTATTTTTAATCTCAACAAATCGACATTGAAAAAAATGGAGATAATCAAGAAAGAAAGAAAGAATCAGGGTTGTGTTGGCTTTTTGTAGTCCCAAAAATGGAGAAATAAGAAACCGAAAAAAAAAACGAAATTGCCCTTCTTTCCCTTCTCCACATTCACACCCTTTTGACTAGGTATGTGTTGTTTGTGTTTGTATAATCTGTCCCCATTTTTTAGTTCAAGATTTGGCGGCGAAGTAAGAAGAAAGTTTTACATGTCTTTTCACCCTTGTAAAAGTTTTTTCTTGCTTCGCCGCCAAATCTTGAACTAAAAAAATGGAAACAGATTATACAAACACAAATAACACATGCCTAGTAAAGAATGTGTGAATGTTGAGAAGGGAAAGAAGGGCAATTTCGTTTTTTTTTTTTTTTTTTTTCGGTTTCTTATTTCTCCATTTTTGGGACTACAAAAAGCCAACACAACCCTGGTTCTTTCTTTCTTTATTGATTATCTCCATTTTTTTCAATGTCGGTTTGTTGAGATTAAAAAAACGATTTAACAAGAAGCAAACGTTAAGGATTTCAATAGGATCTAGCTGACTAGAGAATGTTTCAATAACTCTTATGTTTAAAGAGTATCATACCATTAAATTTCTAACAAAAAAAATGATATATACACTAAAGTCCCAATATTTTCAACGATTTGACAGAAAGTACTAAACTTTATTTTTTTTACAATAAAGTCCTAATTGACGATTTGACAAGAAAGCCCGAAACTTTATTTTTTTGACAAAAAAGTCCTAATTACCGGCTAACCGGGAAAAATGGTAAAAGTGTAAAAAATTGTCGGTTATTTGGACTTTACTGTCAAAAAAAATAAAGTTTAGGACTTTCTTGTCAAATCGGTGAAAATATTGGGACTTTAGTATATATATCCCTTATATTCACATATGAATATTACAAGGTATATTCAATTAATAATTATCTTTTGATTCATGTGTGAAAACATATTCATATGTGAATATTACATTGTAATTTAGTTTATTCATTTCATCAAACAGTTGGAGTGCATACAAGTTAGCTTTGATAAATAGGTTAAAAACTTGATACTTGGACCTTTAAAACTTACAAAATAGTAGGGAGATAGAGAATTATATGAATTTTAAAAAAATGATTTGATGTCTTTCAAATTTTAATTTCGAAATTTTGTTTGATAATCGATGTTGAATGAATCATATGAAGTGGATCTGTTGTTGATTATCGATGATGTTGATCTAATGATGTTGAGAGTATAATTAATCGTAGATGTTGAAGATATGCTCGTATTCAAGCAGAATTAAAGGTTTGATTGAAAGAACCAAAAACGAATTTTTATTGTCCACTATTAAATAATGTCGATAAACGTGTGATTGATGAAAATCAATGATTGATTAACGTTGAATGATGTTGATCGATGGTTTAGTTGAATAAATTTCGAAGACTGTTGAAGATTTGAGAATTTTGGATGATGAACGATCAATTAGTAATGAATTTTTAAACTATTATCTGTCATTGAATGTTTAATTCTTATATCATATTTATAACTTTACCACCGTCTCATTTATACTTAGATGCTAATTAAATAATTGGTAAAGAACGATTCTCTCATTCTCAACTTTTTTTTCCTCAATTGAACCATTCTCTCTCTCTCTCTCTCTCTCTCTCTATATATATATATATATATATATATATATATATATATAAAGAGAGAGAGAGAAAGAGAAAGAGAGTTCACGATTTAACATAACCCGTATATTGCTTCAATTGGCGGTACCATTGCTTGACGGAACCGATGCCACCTGCGGTACAACCGGCATCCTCCTCCTGTCCGAAGGTGATTATGTCCACCCTTATTGATTACTGACAGTCTCTTTCTCCAGCCTAAAAGCGACTCCGTCCAGACACCCACCCTTATTGATTTAACAGGTAATTAAATCATTCTTTCCGGTTAGGTTAATGGAAACAAATATATGTATTAATGTTCACATTAAGTGTTTAATTCATAAGTCTAATTAAATTAAAAGGAAATAACATTCTAGTCTTGCATTTTAGTGCACAAACTTTGTTTGTTAAATTATACGATTACTTTATGTTGAATTATAACACATTAAAATACAAAGGAATCCAAAGAGAAATGGAAACACATCCATGTTGGCCTAGAAAACGGGCATTAAAATCGGAAAGACACCACGAATTCCATGTTTGAAGGTCACGTTACGTTGCCGTATATGGATCGATCCTATTCCTGCCTATCATTGTCTATGGATATCATAGTATATATATATATATATATATATATATATATATATATATATATATATATATATATATATATATATATATATATATATATATATATATATATATATATATATATATATATATATATATATATATATGGGACGACCTAATTTTGTGAGACCGTGGAACGCAATCCTAGCCACTCATTTGGTAGATAAAAAACATTTTTAAAATGCAAAATAATTGAAAATTTTCAATTTTTTTTTTCAAATATTAATTTTGGAATTTATATTTTCCAAAAAAAATACCAAAAAAATAAAAATAAATACATTTTTTTTACATATTTTAGTAGAACATTACACATATCTGACAAATCTAGTAAAATATTCTAACATTCTAAAAATCACATTAGAAAATTTACAGTGTAATATTCTATTAGAATATTTCAGGTATTTTAAAAAAAAAAAACGGTATTCTTTTTGTTATTTATTATTTTATTTTTTATTTTTAGGTAATTAAAGTTCCAAAAATAATAATTAAAAAAATTAATTTTTGGATTTTTCTTTTTATTTTGCATTTTAAAATTATTTTTAGATTTGATCTCACGGTCTCACAAAATTAACATCATCTCAAATGAACCTGAACTTATATATATATATATATATATATATATATAGATATATATATATATATATATATATATTCTTCTGAAAATATAAATTACAAAATACATTTATTTTAATTACATCTAATTTAGTAATTTGTAACATATGACGGACTGTTACAATTTGTTAGAAATCAACACAAATTACAATGATAAAATGTGATTTTATATCGTAGTTTGTGTGTACATATATCCTACATCTATTATTATTATTATTATTATTATTATTATTATTATTATTATTTCAAAGATGTTTGTGTACGATAATATTCTAAATCATGAATGGTAGATTTAGTTCGTATTATGATGCCACTTTACCAAAGCTGAACAATAATATATGATGATTGCTTTTAAGTTGTCAATTTTATATTATACAATATCTATCGTTCTTGTGGTTTGCTATAATCAGCAAGATTTGTTACTATAAATAATTTGTAACTCTGGACGGTTTTTATGATTTAGTGTTATTTCGACTTTGGTCTTAGTCAATGTTTTAAAAACTGAGTTTTAGTTGAACCGGTCGAATGACCAATTTTCGGTTCAACCAGTTTAATTGTCAGTTCAACCGGTTGAATTGTCGATCTACAGTTGACAGTGGTTTACATCGGTTTTCGAGGTTTATGCACTTTGGATAACCTGATTGATCGAGCTATTCAATTTTTTTTGGAAATTGACTATTTTTTTAATGAAGTGAAATCCAACTATTAAAGTCCAATAAACCGGTTCAAACGGTTTTTACCGGTTCTGTCACACTATTTCAACCTGATTTTTGACGATTTTTGAAGAAACTGTCTGGTTCGATCCGGTTTAAAAATTGACATAAAAGCGGTTGTTGTTGAAACCCACTTGTCCTTGGTTTCCGACACGACCGATTCAATCGACTAGTTTGAACCGGTTTTTAAAACATTGGTTTTGATCAAATTAACTTGACAATGTTGCCTTTAATGACAATTTTTTTTTTTAATTTTCTTTTAAATTATTATTAACACTATAGGGTCCCAAGACCCAATCTCTTCCCATTTATCCCTTCCCCACGTAATATTTATTCTTTCCTCCACTCATCTTAGTAGAAGATAGACGTGAAACACCCACATCCTGCACTTTTTTCTTCCTTACGAAAGGCTAGATAATAAAACTTTCTTCTTTTGCATTACCATATTCTATTAGTTGATAGTAGATGTAGATCAGTGAGGGGTTGTGGGTTCCTAAAGGGTTTTCAAAAATAATCGGTGAATGTCACAGACATCATTGAGACTTTTAATAATACATGTTTGTTTATTTATTTATTTATTTTTATTTACCGGTCGATGATGTAGTTTGTGTATGCCTACTCTATCAGTTGTTGAATGAATTCGAGGGTAGACAGATGACGTGACATGTATTTGAGCGTGTTGGGCACGGAGTGTTTGTGAGCTTCTAACATGTAGGGTTTGAGAAAACGTTCCGTTTTAAACAAAATGCCTTTTTGACACTAAAAGCTTTGACGCCTTGTTCTCGATTTCTACTTAAGGAAGAAAATGGAAGGATGCGGAGGGAAAGTGAGGGGTGTCAAAGGAAAATCATATTCCCAAATTTCATTAATGGAAGGAAAGTGAGGGGAGTGAAAAAATTTAGGAGCCATATTTTCGTTCCAAATTTTTCTTACAAATTTGGCGGATTTGGGAAGAAAGTGAGGGGAAGAAAAATTTTATGTTTCATTTTCTTTTTCCTCCTAACTCGAGAACACAAAAACTTAAAATTTTTCTTTCATTTCCTTTGAACTCGTGAACATAGAATGATGAATATTTTCCTTCCCTTCGTTTCTTTCTATCAAAATTTTCTTCCATTTTCTTTATTGAATTTACAAAAAAAAAAAAAATAATAATAAAATAAAATAAAATAAAATAAAAAAACTCAGGAACAAGTCGTTAGCGTTTAGTTTAAACAAAATTCTCCAAATCTAAAAGTTATCTCACATAGCTTTTCACAAAACAGTACCAGCTACCTGCTACCAACTTCCCGTTACCCTGTACCAGCTAGTTTTTCCAAACACGCCATTTGAGTCTTGGCTTTTACTCATGAATGATTTTGACGAGTCGAACATGTATCCAAGTAGTTATATTTAATTTAATTTTCCTTATGCACGCAAAGTGTTTGATGAAATGATTCAACAATTCAAGTAAGTTTTAAAGTTGTGAATACTATGAATGAAAGTCATAAACTGATTTATTAAACTATAAATGAAATTCTTGACATGTAAGTTTTAAGTAGAGAATATAAGTTTTAAAGTTGTGAATTGAATGTATTAAACTGTGAATTGAATGTTTTAAGTTGTGAATTTTTTTTATGATTTTTTTTGCCTCTAAAATATGAGACGAAAGAAGCATGATACACATATATATATATATGATTTTATCTAATTTTGAATAAAATATGTAAAATTTAAATTGTAAATATTTATGTAAATAAACTTTGAAAGAAGCATTAGCCTATAGATCTGAAGGTATAAGTATAAGTTTTAGGTTGAGATTATTGTTGTGAATGTATAATTTTTATGTATTAAACAATGAAATTGTTATATTAAGATGTGAAATTGGTGTACTAAACTATGAATTTACTGTTTAAAGCTATGATATTTAATGAATTTTATGTTAAATAATATGAATGGTTTATGATAGTATGTTTGTATTAACTTTTTTGTAAATATGTTTATTTTTTGTGTTATATAAATATGTAAGAATAAACTAGTTTTTATAATTATTTTTCATTAAACTTAGAATTAGTGAATTAATTGATTTATTAAACTGTGAATATAATATTTAAGCGGTGAATCAATGACTTTATATGATTGGAAGGATTGATGGTTGCGAAGGTGACACAAATGGTCGGTGGTTGAGTTTAGGTTTGATTTATTTGAATATGTATATTAGTGTTGTAAACTAACAAGTGAAAGACATATAATGGCTAGGGTTTCGTATTATTATCAAAGAGAAGTACAAATACAATGAAAGAGAAAGACATAATACATAAACAAACTAATTAGGGTTTCCTAGCGAAAATGCCCAATACAAAATAAAGCCCAAAATCTTAATAGGCTAACATCCCCCCTCAAACTCACAATGCAACAGCAATAAGCATTGAGAGTTTGTCAGACAGCAAAAGGAATCGAGGAGCAGTCAACGGCTTCGTCAGAATATCAACAATTTGCAAAGAGGAAGGAACATAAGGAAGAGAGATAGTGCCCTTCTGGAGATGATGGCGTGTGAAATGACAGTCAATCTCAATGTGCTTTGTGCGCTCATGAAACACTGAATTCTTGGCAATCATTATCGCACTCTCGTTATCACAATACAAAGGGGTAGGCTGAGAGATGTGAACGACCATATCTGCAAGAAGCCATCTCAACCAAACAATCTCACAAGTGGCGATAGCTATGGCTCGATACTCAGATTCTGTAGAAGATCGAGAAGCAACATCTTGTTTCTTGCTTTTCCATGATATTAATGAATCTCCAAGAAAAACACAATACCCAGTAGTGGACTTATGATCATAAATATCACTATGCCAATTTGCATCACTATAGGCACACAACTCAAGAGAGGATGAAGATGGAAACATAAGAGTGCGGAACTAAGTACCACGTTAATATCTCAAAATACGAAGAACAGCTCCCCAATGAACAGTAGTAGGAGCAGTGACAAACTGGCTAACCACATGAACTGCATGAGCAATATCTGGTCTAGTGACAGTCAGGTAAACCAAACTCCCAACAATGGTACGATAAAGGCTTGGATTTGATAATGGGACACCATCAGTTGGAGAGTACTTTGCATTACTCTCTATAGGCGTATCAACTGTTCGATTATCCGTGAGTCGTGCACGTTCAAACAAATCTGAAATATACTTCGTTTGGGATAAAAGATAACCCTTTGGAGATTGAGCAACTTCAATCCCCAAGAAGTAACGAAGCAATCCCAAGTCTTTCATAGCAAAACGGTGAGCCAAATCACGCTTTAAAGACTCTATACCATCATGATCATTCCCAGTAATAATCATGTCATCGACATATAAGGAAAGAATACTCCAACCTGCGTTCATACATCGAATAAATAGAGCCGAGTCATGGTTACTTGGTTGAAAACCAAGAGAAGTAATCACCGTAGAGAATTTCTCAAACCAAGCACGAAGGGCTTGTTTGAGGCCATATAGAGCCTTCCGAAGTCGACAATTCACCTGGTTGGTGAGCAATACCAGGGGAGGAGACATGTATACTTCCTCATGAAGATCAACATTCAAGAAAGCATTCTTGACATCCATCTGATAAATCTTCCATTGGCTAATGTAAGAAACTGCAATCAATGTGCGAACAGTCGTCATTTTTGCAACAAGAGCAAACGTCTCCTCATAATCCAAACCATACTTTTGCACATACCCTTTCGCCACAATTCTGGCTTTATAACGCTCAACGGATCCATCAGACTTTGTTTTGATTTTATAAACTCAACGACAACCAATCGTGTGCTTTCCAGGTGGAAGCGGAACCAGATCCCATGTATGAGTCTGATAAAGAGCTGCAAGTTCCTCAACCATAGCGGTCTGCCAAAGGGGATGAAAAACGGCCTCTTTGTAGGATGTTGGCTTAGAGAGACGATGTACATTAGCAATAAAAGAGGCAAAAGCCAGTGAGTAAGAGGAATAGACAAAGTCAGGAAGCTTTGTGGACTTCTTATTACGATAAGGCCTCGATGGAGGGGGGTCTTGATGATTTGCAGGCAGAGGATCAACGATAGGTGCTGGATCAGCCGCATGTGGTGGATCAGCAACAAGTGTTAGATCAGTGACATGTGGTGGATCATCAATGTCAATGCTAAACGGATCAATAGTACGAAGCTCCTCTCAGGTTGCATCATGTGACTGAACATGAATGCTATAGAATGGAATATGCTCCAAAAAGGTGACATTGCGAGATACATACAGTTTCTGATTTGAAGGATCATAGCACCGATAACCTTTCTGACCAATACCATATCCCATATAAACACAAAGAGCTGATTTTGAAGACAACTTATCTCTCTTTACATGAGGCTTCAAGACAAAACATGTACACCCAAACACTCGTAATGAAGAATAATCTGGGAGTTGTCCAAACAACATTTCATAAGGAGACTTTCCCGAAGTGTACGCAGTAGGAATGCAATTAATAACATAAGTGGAGGTATGAACAGCTTCTCCCCAAAACATATTGGGAACTTGAGCAGAGAGTATTAAGGATCTGGCAGTTTCTAGGAGATGTCGATGTTTTCTTTCTGCAACACCATTCTGTTGAGGAGTGTCTGTACATTATGATTGATGTATAGTGCCATCAGATGCCAATAATTTTTTAAAATCATTGGAGGTAAATTCTCCTCTCAGATCACACCGAAAACATTTTATGACAGCAGAGTGTTGAGTCTTGACAAGAGCTCTGAATTCACTATATATGGTGAAAAAGTCAGACCTGCGCTTCATAAAATAAACCCACGTATAACGAGTGTAATCATCAATGAATGAAACATAATAGTTAGATCCTGATTTGGAGGAGGTTGGAGAGGGACCCCACACATCAGAATGCACGATATCAAAAGGAGCAACAGAACGAGTGACACTTTTATTAAACAGTAAAGCAGAAAATTTTCCTAGTTTACAACCACAACAATCAAAAATATCATCAAATTTCAAAGATCCTAACACACCAGTGGAAACCAAAAACTGTAAACGAGACGTTGACACATGTCCCAAACGAGAATGCCAAAGATAAAAAGGAGACGATGAAGGGTTTAAACGAAAAGACAACAAATCGACACTAGATGCAGCAACATCAGCAACATGTAGCTACTCCAAGACATAAAGCTCCCCAAGTCTACGACCTATCCCAATCACCCTCCGAGACCAAATGTCCTATACACAACATAATAAATTAGAAACGAAGACACAACAACCATATTTACACAACTAACTGACCGATGCAAGATTCAAAGCAAGTGTAGGAATGTAATACACATCTATTAAAGATATATAAGGAGTGAAAATATAACCAACACCCTCTACTGACATGGGTGTAGCACTAGCAGACATAACATAGACAAGTGTATGAGAAGATAATGAAGCAAAAGATGAAAAATGTGGTGACATGTAATGAGATGCACCAGAATCCAATATCCACAAGGATGAAGGAATACTTGACGTGTTGGATGAAGACAGACCTGAATGAGACATGGAAGATGACATGGTAGTTGGATTGGTAGCTAAGAACTGTCTGAACTGCTCAACAATCTATGGATCCAAGGCTGATGGTGGTGTGAAATCTGTTCCATTCTCAACTGAAGGTGTAGCAGCAGCGTACTGTGGTGGCCTAAAAGATGAAAATGAGGGGCGTGACTGTCCAGAAGACTTGTTTTGGTGTGAAGACTGTGACTGTGCTGGTGATCTTTTTTGTTGTTACTGTTGATTTCCCTTGCTTGTCAGTAAAGGACAATTTGACTTCCAATGGTTCTTCTTCTTACAGAAAGCACACTCATCAAATGCAACTCTGGGACGATTTTGGTTTGAATATTGAGGTCGTTGTGGAACAACAAAGACAGAAGGAGTGGCTGTCTTGGGAGCTTTGTCAGCATGAGACTTGATACGAGTTTCTTCAGCAATCAACTCGTGAACAACCAAATCAACAGTGGGAAGAGGTGTACGATGCAAGATTGATCCACACAGACCTTCAAAATCTGAACGTAATGCCATCAAGAACTGAACCAAACGTTTCTCCTCCCTTCTATCAATATAAGGCTTAAAAGCCTTCAACACATTAGGTTCTGTAAGAGCTAACTGGTCCCACAAATCCGACATAGCTGCATAAAATTCTTGAACATTGAGATAGTTCTGTTGGAGGGCTCGGATATCAAACTCTAACCGATACTACTTTGCAAAGTTAGATTGAGTATACAACCTAGCCAAGTGATCCCAAACCTCTTTTGTCGTGTCATACTTCGCCAACTGAGTACCAATAGACTGGATGATAGGATTATTAATCCAAGTAATGATCTTGGAGTTATCAGTCTCCCATGAATCTAATAAGGTTGCATACTTATCGGCCTTCTCGTCTATTGGTTTCTTCTTATCACTTGTAACAATCCCCCACATAGTCTTGCCCCGCAAGAATTTTTTCATAACATAACTCCATTAAGCATAGTTTTTTCCATCAAGTTGAATACTAATGGACTGAAGAGAATCATCCCTTGGGGCCATATTTCAATATCGGTCAAACAGTAAATACGAGTAGCAGCAAAAACAATCAAGATCTCGAAATCAATAAAGCTAGACAAAACGAAACCCTCAAAACCGAAAAAACGAACAAATCAAACCAAACCGAATACAGAAACTAGCAAGAAAAGCATACCCAAAATTGCAATAGTGGCAATGAACATGTAACATCCGGATTCCCAGGTATCTTATTTTAAGTATATATCTTAAGTTTTAGGGAGGGACTCGACGAGTAGGCACTCAGACTCGCCGAGCAGGATCGCGAATTCTGTCCGGATTAATGACCGGACTCGACGAGTCGATGAGTGGACTCGGCGAGTCCGCGCTGTTAAGTGAAACCCTAAATCTCAGGGCCTGAGCCCTAGCTAAAGGCCCTTATGGCCGTCATTTGTGGCCATTACTCCCATGTGAAAACCCTAGAGAGCAAAGAGAGCTTAGAAAGCATTTTGGAGGCTAATTCTTCATCCTTTGGTGTGATCTTGCAAGAAGGAGTGGGGAAATACAAGCTAGATCGATTGTGGAGCTTGGATCTGTGTTGTTCACACTGAGATTCACGTTTTGAGGTACAAGTACCTTCCCATTTCGTGTATTTGATAGATTCCTTGAATCTAGGGTTTCCTTTGTGCCATTTTGAGTTGGATAGTGAAGCATTTGAGGTCCCTTTGGGTATAGATGATAGATCTGGACCTTGAGAGGTCCAAAAGGTCCCAAGCTTCCAGCTTTATGAGGTTTCATGTGAGCCTTGAGAGTTAAACCCCAATTTTAAGGTTATTTCTCCATTTCTGGCTTTATAAGCATTGCATGAACGTAAAGTTTGAACCTTTACGTGACTTTCGAGTGTTAGGAGGATAGATCTACTGGTTGGTGAAGCAGATCTGACCTCAAAGGATCATTTGATTGTTTTCATGGGAGAAACTCGCCGAGCCCATAAGGGACTCGATGAGTCGAGTCGGGTTGTCCCGCGATTCGCGACCTGTGATGACCCGTTGAGTGTAGGGTTGACTCAGCGAGTCGAGTGAGGACCAGGGGCGAAGAGGTCATGCATGGACTCGCCGAGTCGCACGAGTGCACTCGACGAGTCTGGTCAAAGTTTGACCATTGACTTTTGTTGACTTTTAGGGTTTGGTCAACGATCGGACTTGTGGACCATTTGAAGGGTAAAATGGTCTTTTAGCCTTCTTAGGGGTCATGGAAGAGACTATTCTAACCTGGAGAGCTGTTATTGATTTGAGATAATTGTCTATGTTTTTAGGCGGAGGCTAAATCAGTTGATACGTGTGTGAGATTATCCGAGATAGTCGATGTGAGTCTTCTCACTATATTGTACCTGGAAGGGTACCTATGTGTGACCGGAAGGTCTTATATGTGCTATATATGCTGATATGTGATATGTATGTGTTATGTATGCTATGTATGAAAAGGACCGGAAGGTCAAGATGATATGGACCAGAAGGTCAAGAGGACATGGACCAGAAGGTCAGGAGGTTATGGACCGGAAGGTCGATACGGGTAGGACTGGAAGGTCTACCGGGATTTGGGACGGAAGTCCCCTGAGACACTTGGACCGGAAGGTCCCACAGAGTTATGGCCTGGAAAGGCGTATGTGTTCTATGTGGTATTTTGGGGAACTCACTAAGCATTTATGCTTACAGTTGTTGTGTTGGGTGTTTCAGGTACTAGCGAGGACTAAGGGAAGGCGCCGGCATGATCCGTACACACTGAGAGGATTTATGTAGTTGAGATCTTTTGAGATTCTGGGATTTGTTTATTATGATGATATTATATACAGTTGTTGGATATTGTTTTTGGTGATTGAAAATATGATTTAAAAATGAAAAATTGTATTGAAAATTTACGCCGTTACAGAACAGTGCACGTGAACAGTACGATGAATAATGCGATCAGCAATACCGATGAATAGTGCGATGAACAATACCGATGAATAGTGCGTCAATGAACGCCGGTGAACAATAATCGTTGATGAACAGTAACTCGCCCTCAAAAACGAAAAAATACAGATAATCAACCGAGCTCTGATACCATGTTAACTAACAAGTCAAAGAGAAGTACAAATACAATGAAAGGGAAAGACATAATATATAGACAAACTAATTAGGGTTTCCTAGCGAAAATGCCCAATACAAAATAAAGCCCAAAATCTTAATAGGCTAACAAGTGTATAATGGATTGTATTAATTTGTGAATTTTATGTATAAAACTGAGAATGGACTATATTAAGTTGTGCATGTTGTTTTAAAATATGAATGAATGTATGCATGAATATAATAGAATGTGAATTAGTGAATTAATATGTTTATTAACTTATGAATATATATAATTTTGAACTGTGAATATGTATTATAAATGATGCATTTTTTTAAATATATCTACAATTTAAAAAAGAGAAAATTAAATTTGTCAAAGTATTATTTTTATATTAAATTTTACACATTTTGCTGTAAAAATGAAATTGTATGTGTTAAAAAGTATTATTTGAGCCATAATTTTATATATTTGGTGTTACTTTGGTGACAGTTCCAAAGCAGTCCGACGATGGTCTGATGACAGCCCGACGACAAGTGGTCACTAGTTGTAAACTAGGGAATGGAAAAGTTTGATTAATATAATATTAATGTTTGATTTGTCCAAAATTCCTTTAATAAAAAAAAATTAAAAAATGGTTTCTATAGTTCTTAACATTTTTTCCTCATTTGAACATATATATATATATATATATATATATATATATATATATATATATATATATATATATATGTGTGTGTGTGTGTGTGTGTGTGTGTGTGGGGGGGGGGGGACAGATCACTTGAGATTATAAAAAATAGAGATTTTGAGATTTAACATCAACCACATATTTCTCATTTGCCGCTCTAACGCTTCAGTGTACCGACAACAAAGGGGTTTGCCTAATCATAAATGATTATATGACGGAGAGGTATAATCATATATGATTATACATGTTTATACATATGTGTCTAATCATAAATGATTATACATATATGTATGTTCATAAAATGCGTACTCATATATGATTGTGGTGGTTGGTGGGGGAGGATATGATGGTGATGGTATAGCTGACAGAGATAGCAGTAGTATGGTCGGTTTGTGGCAGGGTAGCGGTGGTGGTGGTGGTGGCGGTGGAAGTTGTGGTGGTGGGTAACACGGTGGAGGAAAAAAGAACGGGTGGCGTTGCATAATCATTTATGATTATAAACTTTCCAGTCGTGCCGGTACTCCGAAGGGTTAGATCGGCAAATGAGAAATATGTGGTTGAGGTTAAATCTCAAGTTCTTTTTTCTTTTTTTTATAATCTCAATACTCTCTCTCACACACTTACACACACACACACTCTCTCTCTCTCTCTCTCTCTTTCTCTTTATATATATATATATATATATATATATATTACCCCTACAATACATAATTTTAATTTGAATATATCCAAACAAATCATGATACTTTGGTTGGTATTCTTCATAAATTTTACGTGCCTTACTAAACTTATATATTGAATTTATGTTATTTTTTTTATGCGTTTATGATCCTAAAACATTGAAAGCAATGACCATTTAGGAAAGACAACTAATTTTTAAATGTAAAATAGTAGAATATTAGTATAAAAGAACATATAGATACTTTGATCAATGTTTTCACCAATTGTTTGGATATAGTTTCAGTTAAAGGACAAAACATTTTGAGTTGTAATTGTTAAAAATTATTGCTTTTTCTTTTTCTTAAAAAATTTCCATAACAACTTCGGTATATTTTTGCAACAAACAAAGTATATAATCGATCTCTTAAGGGAAAGGGCACTCATACTCCATTTTAAATCTAAAAGTTTAGATTGAAGGGTTTAAAACAACTTAGTCTTGGAAATATATGAATATCGTGTCGAAATGGTTCAACATAGGAAGTTCAATATATGGAAATATTAAAGCAAGAGACTGAACAAATATCAGGTCTTTATGTAAGACATAATGAATTCAATCCCATATGATTCAGATATAAGATTGCTTACATATGTTATAATATTCACTTGTTCTAATTTTTCCAAATTCCTAGGGCATTGAGAGGGAAAAGGACTAGCACTGGATGTGACTAAAGTTGTTGAACAACTGTGAAGAACATTTTGAGGTTATAGCAAATGATTGGTTGCTTGTGGTTAGTTGGAAGTATAGTATTGGTTGGAAGGACAATAGTGACATGTTTTAGATTAGGATGATTCTTGATCAAAATTGATGGTCATATAGGAATAAAGGAATGTTTCCATAATGGAAGTTGATGATAAAATCTATATGTGAGTTAGGAACTTTAATGCAAGGAAGATGTTCAAGGAGTGTATCTTTAATTTGAAACTTCGTTAATATAGAATTGTTTTAAGTAACAAAGTTTCAATGGAACATTTTGTAATATCGTTTGCAAAGTCTCTGCGACTTTGAAGCCTCGAAATCACAAAAGGATATTTCATATAAGGTTGAACTCTAACACATTTAGTAGTAACAAGAATTTAAAATTATGAAATGAGTATAATTGGAATAATGTTCAATCGATCTGTTCGCATAGGAAGGGCCATAGAGAGACATAGTATGCATATTTATAACATGGCATGACTGATGTTTAATTCAAGTTTTTAGTTGATTACTTGAAACATTATACAATAAATAAAGTCTAATTAATATGGTGATTAAATAATAAGATTTTTATTTATATTCAGTAGTTCTGAGACCATAGTTAGTTAGGTTATTATTGTGTTTCACTTTGCATGTTTTACTTCCCGATTAATTGGATTATTCAAAACTCCACAGTCGATCGTACTTTTGAAAGTAAGTAGTGAATTAAGACTGTCATGAATTGAATTGTAGATTGTCTATGGAGATTATGTTGGGTTTTGCATAATACAACATCCTATGGTGCACCTACAACCCTAAATGCTTTGGATCTATATTTTCTCTAATTATACATGCAATATTGTTTCCAAAGCATTAAGCCTACAACTAGCATACAATTGACAAAAAAAAAGAGTTATAGAATTACCTCTTGTTGTAGCTTGTAGTTTTGTTGTATTTGGCCTTTAAGAACTTAGCACCCCAAGTGTGATGCTTCAAACAGTTCACAACACACCTAGGACAAATGAGAACTTGAGAGAGATGTTGCTAGCTCCAAAATTGGCTCTAATAAACTCCAATAACTCTAGTGGCCGATTTTGGGTGCTAAGAGAGTCCTTTTATAGTGTGGAAAAGTCTAGGATTACATCCATACAAACCCTAATGCCCATGACCTTTCATATTACTTAGGCTCCATGGGTTAAACCTCCATGGACTATCCATGGACTACAATATTGGTTTAGCCTATCCTAAATAACAATTGGATCATACTATAAGAATCATTGATTTACCAAATCAATCCCCATATATTTAATTGGTCTCTTTTGATCACACAATTAATTCCAAATTAATTCTTGATCAATACTAATTAAATAATATGATTTCATATTAATATATTAGAAATTATAATATATTAATAAATCATAAATAACCTCTTACTCAAGTATCCATCCTATCAAATTATGCTAGTGATATGCAACCCGAAATGGACCATGCTACTCTCGGGTCAAGTACATACCAATTATAGTTATGGGCTTAGACACCTAATCCAACAGTCTCCAATTTAGATAAGTCTAATAACTATTATTGCAAGTACGACTCCAAAATCCCGACTAGCAACCGTAGCTCTTAAAAGCCATTATCGAACACTGACCTAGTCAATGACACGTCCATTAGATAAGGGATCATATATTCCTCCATTCTACAAGATATCATATGGACTGAGACATGAATTAGATTCTCTATGTCCATCTTTTGTTTCCCGATTTTTGATTTATGACGACTGACTAATTGAACAAATCAAATCAGTCCAGGCTTGGCCAAGCACTTAGGTTCATCATCACTAAATCATCGAGGGGCCCATAAATATCGCTTTTATCCCTCTAAGGTTAAAAGGAATGGATAAACTTCGACTCAAATGATTTCTTGTACTTACTTATCAAACCACACACAATAATATGTTTTATAACACCAAGTTACTTGTGCGTTTACATATGTCAATGTGCAACCGACTTATAAACTACAACTCACACGTCTTGTTTTCAAGAATATAAGATATCATCGTCTAACAATCACTCGTGACAAAATCCATTAGGTGATTCAAATGAGCGTGGGTTTAATCTAATACTCGAATCTTATTCCAGGAGTACTCATGAACCCTAAAACAAACTTGTGCTATGTCTAAAACACCTAGACAATCTACATTCAGATTCATGACAGTCTCTCCTTAATACCTACTTCCAAAGTGTGTTCAACTGTGGATAGTTTGAATAACCTAGTTATTCGGGAAGTCAAAACATGCAAAGTGAAACACAAGAATAATAGAATCCTATATGGTCTCAAAACTTATGAATATAAATAAAACACCTTTTATTTAATCACCATATTGATTACACATTATTCATTGTATAATGTTTCGATTAATCAACTTATTAGTTGAATTAAAACAATATTTATGCCATGCTCCAAGCATCCACAGTACATTTGCCTATGGTCCTTACTTGTGAAATAGATCAATTGTAACCATTTCCAATGATACTTATTTCTCAATCCAAATCCTTATAGTAAGTGTAAGAATAACAAATTCTTGCCATTTACTATCATCTGTTAGATTCGAAACTTAAATTCAATAATCCTTTTGTAATGTCAATGCACAAAGGTCACAAAGACTATGCCAATGATATTACAAAGTATTCCCTTTGGACATTGGTTACTGGACCAATTCCATGGGAGCAAAGTCTTATATTCAAAGTACATTCCTTTGAACATCCTTCTTGTATTAAGGTTTCTAATCTTACACATATTTTATGATTAACTTCCACTTATGGAAACATTTCGATATTCCCATTTTGACTATCACTTCTAAACAAGAGTTACCTCTTCTCAGAGTATGTCAATATGGTCCTTCCAAAATTCAGAATATACTTCCAATTTTCCATAAGTAACTAATCTTTGGTAAACCTCAGATTGTCCTCCACAATTGCTTAACCATTTTAGTCATATCTCGTTCTAGTCCTTTTTCCCTCTTAATGCCCTAGGTATTTGGAAAATTAGAACAGATTAATATTATAGCATATGTAATCGATCCTATATCTGAAGCATATGGAATACGATTCATAATGGTTTACATAAAGACATGATACTTTACCAGTCTCTTGCTATAACATTTCCTTTGACTAAAATCGATTAAAATCTCAATCTAAGCTTTTAGATTTGAAATGAAATATGAATTCCTCTCCCTTAATTATAGCAAAACAACTTTTCAAACCCTGCATCTTTGGAAATTGAAACTTTTGTTTTCTATAATTAATATTGCTAACTTGCAACACTTAACGTAATAATTGTGCTCCCACTAGCATAATAATTACATTCTTATTAGCAAAACATTTATGCTCCCACTAGCTTTGGCATGTACTTAGATATCAGCTGGACATCTAGAAATCAATACTTATTGACTTTCTTACCAAAGTTCAGATTTCTGATATAAGATGCTTCTATAAGACATTATCTAGGATTCTCAAACTCATACACATTTCCTTAGATAGCTCACATGTGTGTCTAAACAATTTTAGAACATAGAACAATAAGTCTCAAATGTTTAGACCTTTGTCATTTCTTACAATTCGAATTATGAAGAGGGATGTCATAATCATAATCGAATTTGAGAATGCAAATAACACAATTGCTATCTCCTTAAAATCTACTTAGTGAAAACGTTTCCTCACAATCATTTTCATGAATTGGAGAGAAACCTTATGACACTTAGATTTTTATGGTGTATGTGTTCCTATCCATGTGATTTTGTCATAACCATAATCACAAGACAAGGTTAATGACAAATCCAAACTCATATGGACTGAACTTTTTCAATCTTAATTTCTTGCCACCTGGCAGCTTAATGGACTCCCATTTGTTTCCAAGTTGGTATGAAAACAATTTAGAACTCATAGAACTCACATGCATAGTCATCTTTAACTGTAATGGCACAAAAATAAGAATATGTCAACACAATAGGTCATAAACCTCAAGTCGTGTGCTAGTGATTAACAATAGGTTTACTCTTGATTAGTTTTTGAACCTTTTCAAGAACTTTAAGACTCCCACTGACCTCCTGACATATAAGATTCACTTTATCAAGAAACATTACTTGACAAACAAATATTCAAGAGTTAGTGCAGATTCTAATCAAGACTTACACTTCTGACAATTGGTCTTAGTCGGTCTTTGTTTTATCCAAAACATCACAGCTTACCAATTTCAAATGTACAAGAGCAAAAACATTTTACTCTACATTTGATGAGTGTTTTAAACCTTCTTAAGATTATGTCACTCAACGAACAATCTTGGAGTACGACTCTAAGACTTGTTTTGGAACGAAGTATGACTCATTTTCTTGATTTAACCATTTCAACAATTCATGATTCCTCTTCTTAGCCATACAAATGTACTAAGATATCCTTAGAGGATCAATTGTGATATGGTTTTCCATAATCATTAAGATGATCATAAAACACGATACTAAGTACTCTCCCATCTTTTCAGATTGGAGAAACTTTTATCTTTTTGCCTAATTTGATTCTTCTCATTCGTTCTGCTATACATTGAAACTTTTCCAATGTTTCAGAATTATACTTAAACTTGTAAGCATAACCATATTTACTAAACTTTTAGTAAATCATAATGAATAATCTTACCGTTCTTTGTGGTGGGCCTGATTAGTGTTGTAACATCCCAAGTTCGGAAGCAAGAAGTTGGAGGGTGCAAAGTGTAAATTTAGGAAAGGGACTCGACGAGTAGGTCTGCTTACTCGCCGAGTCAGAGCGGGATTCTGTCGCGGCTTAAGTGGCCAACTCGACGAGTTGGTGCTGAAGAAAGAAAACCCTAATCCCGAGGGTTACACCCTATTTAAAGGACTTTATGTCCTTCTCCCAGCCTCCTAATCCCCTTGAGAGTTCCAGAAACCCTAATTTTCGTGTGAGACTTCATTGTTGAGGAGATTGGAGCTTGGAAGAGGAATTTGGTGGAAGGAGCTTGAGAAATTAGAGGCTAACATCAAGGGGCTTGGGTAGATTCGGGATCTACTTTAGTTGGAGCATATATTGGAGGTAATAATCTGTTGCTTGGGCTCTTTTGTATCTAGATCTATTATCATTTGAGATTTGCGGCATTTTTGGTATGATTGAGAGCTAATTTCGAGTTAGAGGCTTAGATCTGAGGTTGCCACTCCAGATCTAGACTTATGATGGCCTAGAATGTCATAAAGTTCCAGTAATTGAGTTGTTGGTAAAGCACCTTTGTCTAAAACCCAAGCCCTAGTGTGTTTTGGGCCTATATCTCCTTGGTTTCATGTAAAGTTTGCAACTTTATGTGAGGGTTAGATTGTAGAAGGGTGGATCTATGGATTGGAGCCCCTGCATGGCTTGAAAAGCTTCTGAATTAATTGAGAATTGGAGAGAATCGGCGAGTCACATGGGTGTACTCGACGAGTTGTATGAACATGTGCAAGGACTCGGTGAGTTGGAAGAACAACTCAGTGAGTCTGTTGAAGATTGCCTTGGACTCGGCGAGTCTGTTCTTGGACTCAGCGAGTCAGGTCGCAGAACCCCAACCTCTTTTGGTTAAAGCCTTGGATTAAGTAAGTCGTTCGGCGACTCAATGAGTCGGATAGGATGGGACTCAAAGATTGTTGGACTCGGCAAGTTAAGTTGTGTTATGAGAGTTTTTTGGGAATGGGAAGTCGGTGATTCGACGGGTCGACTCGGCGAGTTGAATAAACCAGGAAGGTTGACTTTGACTGAGGACTTTGACTTTGACCAAGAGTTGACCAGTTTGTGTTAGGTCCAGTATTGTGTTGCGTCTATTGGGCTCGTTAGCTAGTCCAATGTTTATCTCCGGTATGGGCTTGTCCATCCGTGAGTTTTGTAGGGTTTATTATAAATAGATGCTTGCATGCATCCTAGAACGTAATGATTAGAAACGATTAGATAAGTATTTTCAAGCATATTCATCGTTCTTGTTTTTTAACCCTAGAATCCTCTACAGCGGAAGTTCTTAGTCGAGCTCTGTTGAGGATTGAGTAATTGAATCATTCGACTCATTGTGATCCATACTTGTGTTTTATTTCACTGCTTTTTATGTTCTTTATTTACCTGTTACAAAGATCTAATTGATCAAAAGAGTTTTTATAACTCATCAATTGGTATCAGAGCGGGAGGCTATGTAATCGATACACATCTTTTCTGTGAAAGAGTTTACAATTAGGGTTATTCCGCATTAACTGATATTTATTGAGCCGTCATTCCATAATTGACGTAACTCATCATTTATTTGTTTTGCCCTAATATTACGTATTACAAGTCTGATCTTTCAAACAGGTTAAACGATCAAGCATGGACGAGTCTCAATCTAATCCTATCAACATCACAAACAGCATTGGTTCAACGACGAAGATTCCTATTCTTTACACCCAAGATTATGAAGTCTGGGCGCATCATTTTGAAGATTATGTCATCGGATCTGAAGATAATGGATATGTTATTTGGGAAGCAATCGTGTCTGGACCATTCGCTCACTCAGGAACATCAAAGATCATGAAAACTCAGAAAGAATATAATGATCTGTTAAAAGATGTAAAAGACGTCGCTCAAGACGAAAAGGAAAAGTTTCAGTGAAATATCAAAGCATTGAGACTAATCCGATTCGCTCTTCAATCTGATACATTCAGGTTAGTGAGTTTCTGCAGTACCGCTAAAGAAATCTGGGATAGGTTGCGAGAGCTTTATTCCACAGATGAAGATTTGGAACATTCCATTCAGACGTTGCTTTTATCTGAGTTCGGTGAATTTAAGCAGAATACCGATGAAACTGTTACTCAGACGTTCGATCGCTTCAATCATCTTCTTAGCAAGATGATCAAACATGATATAGAAAGGAAGTTGATTGAACAGAAGGTTACCTTTTTGAATGGCCTAAGACCCGAGTGGAGAGCTTTCGTGTCCACAGTTAAAGCTCATGAGCAGTTCAAATCTTATTCGCTGGCAAAGCTGGTGGGAATCTTGAAATCTCAAGAAAAGATTATCATGCAAGAGAAGAATGTGGTCTCAAGTTTGGGGTCATTGGCCCTCCTGTCTAAAAGCAAAAGTGTAGTAGAAGATGAAGATCTAAACCTAGAAGACTATGATCTTACTTCTGAAGATTATGCAATGATGGTGTCTAATCCAAAGAGGTTTATCAAGAAAAGGTTCCCTACCAATAAGAACCGAAATTGGCAGGGAAGCTATAGTTCTGAAAAGGTTAGGGAGGAGCCAAAGACAGAAGAACCAAAGAAAGAGGCGAAGGCTGAAGGAGATTCTGGTGTCAACTGCTACTACTGTGGAGGAAAGAACCATTATGCCAAAGACTGCGTTCTGAAGAAAATGGCAGAAAAGGATGTGAAGAAAGATGAAGAGGCTATGTTGATGAAAAAGTTGGAAGAGATCAAGAGGAAGAAAGCTGCTACTAACCCTTCTATGAATGCTCTTATTGTACAGGGTTCGGCAGAGGATGACGAGTTCGGTGGCGTGCAGGTGTGGTCAACCGACTCAGAGGATGATGAAGTCAGGAAGCCATCTCATGGAAAGGCATATGTTGCGAGAGGTGACAAAAGCAGTGGGAAGTGTTTGATGGTGACTAATGTATCTCACATGAGGGGATACAACACTGATGGCGGAAAAGAGGACACCAAGGAGCGAGAGGACTTATGCTTCACAGCAAAACCTCTCAATGTGCAGATCAATGAGCTTGATGAATTGATCAAGAAGGTACAATCTATTTTTGTTTCATTCAAAGTCCCACAAAAATCATATGAAAAAGAATTAAATAGCTTAAATTCAAGAATTTCAAATCTGGATAGTTGTTTAACTCAAACACGGGTCACTAATTCTAACCTAATTGACCAAATAAGCAGGGTGTCATCCAAGAGTGAGGAACGAAGGATGTGGATAGAGCTGAAGGAGTCAGAGCTGATTAAGTCTAAGGACGAAAACATTTATTTACAAAGAGACAATTTAAAACTTTTGAAACAGAGAAATGTTTTTTGTTTAATTGCTAAACGTCTTTATACTAACATCACTCAACTGCATCTGAACTGTGAAATAGGGCAGAAAATTCATCGTATGATTTTACCCTTCCTTGAGTTTAAGGAGGATGAAATCGATGCTGAAGCATATAACTGCGAAAGTGTTGTATCGTCTGATGATGTGAATCCCACCTATATGTATGGTCTGGACAAAATCGAATCTTTTATAAAATCCAAGGACCATAAGGACATGCTAAAAAACATTTTGGATGAAAACGATAAACTGAAACTAAGGACCGAAACCATACAAAAATTTGACTCACTGAATGCCAACTTGAGCTCAGAAAATAAAATTGATGTTGAAAACGCGTCTGAGCTTAATGAGGATGATGATATGAGCGTAATTTCTGTAGAGGATGAAGTCGACTATTATGAGTTTGTCAAGAGCGAACCCGAAAACCACAAAAATCTTATTTCTGAAAATTCTGTGGAGTTTGCTCGATTGTCCCAAAATAAGTCCCCAATTCTAGAAGAAAAGGCTGTTGTGTACCAAAAGGTGAGAACAACACCAAATCAAGTATATAAGGTCACAGGAGTAACCGAACATCAAACAGCCGAACTCACTGCCATAGTGAACAAAGATAATGCAGATGGCTGTGATGAGTTTTTCTGGTCTGCTCCTATAGATAATGCCGACGAAACTGTTGGTCTGTCAGAGTGGACATCCTGGAAAACCAAAGGCAGATATGTGCCAGAGCCACTAAACAAGCCTGACAACTTTGATGTGTCAAGCACTAGTGGTACAAAAGAAGTTCCTGTAGAAGAAGTCACTTCCACAAACGAAACATCATCAGTGAAAAGTGAACCGGCTGACAAGAAGTAGAAGCAAAAGGCTAACATTCACAAACAGCCAAAACAAGTGAAGGATCAAAAGTAGCAAAGGAATCTGAGATACAAAAAGAATCTCTCAGAGCGAAAGCAGTTTTGGCGATCTCAAAACGCCCATTTCTCATACCATATCAAAAATTCAAAGTCAGAGAAAAGTGCTGTCAGGCCGCAAGAGGGCAACAACAACCGAAAGGACAAGTTCGGTTTAGAGAGCACCAGCAACCGAAAGCATAGGTTCGGTTCCAAAAGCAAAAGCTACCAAAGTTCAAGGTTCGGTCCCTCTAATGATCAAAAACAAAAGGGTCACTTAGAACCTCACGTCAGCAAACATTCTCAGTCCAAATTCTCTCATTCTAATACTTCTTATTCTAAACCTAATTCTGTTCCTGCTCAAAGTTCAAATTCTTCAAAGGATTTGAAAGGAAAATCGAAGGTTTCCACAGTCAAGAATGACCGAAAGCAGTCCAAGTCCCAAACGCCAAAACCTGAAACCAAAACGACTATAACTAATCCTAATAAAATCAAAGTATACACCATTAAGAAGAAAGATGAAACAACATTAATAAAAAGAACATATCTTGTTGATGTTTCTCTTACTATTCCTATTCCTGTGAAAGGCTCACGTGGACCCAAGAAACTTTGGTTTCCTAAATCTGCTTAATTTTTGCAGGTTATTAGTGACGAGCAGTTCGACGAAGAATGGTATATTGATAGTGGCTGCTCACGTCACATGACAGGAAGGAAGGAAGAGCTAAGGGAATTTCGATCTCTTCAGAATGGTGGGAATGTCAAGTTCGGGAACAACTCATATGGAATGATAAAGGGATATGGGATGATAACCAATGGATATTTCACTATAAGAAAGGTGGCGTACGTTGAAGGGCTACAACATAACCTCATCAATGTATCTCAGCTTGTTGGAGGTACCGGTCTTAAAGTTTCATTTGACGATGAGGGTTCGGAAATCATAGAGAAGAAAACAAAAAGGGTGATTCTCAAATCAGAACGCAAAGGCGAAATGTTTCCTCTCAATCTCAAACCTATCAAAGGAAATCCAACTATCTGTCTGTTATCCAAAGCTCATTCTGATGAAAGCTGGTTGTGGCACCGAAGGCTCTCCCATCTCAACTTCAAGGATATCAAAAAGCTTGTCACTGGAGGTCATGTTCGGGGTCTTCCATTGCTCAAGTTTGATCGAGAACATTTGTGTGCTGCATGTGAAATGGGGAAGCAAAGTCGTCAAAGTCACCCATCCATTATAAACACTAAAATTGTTGAACCACTTGAGTTACTTCACATTGACTTATGTGGTCTATCATCTATCGAAGGCATTGGCGGTAGCAAGTATATTCTTGTTATTGTTGATGACTTTTCACGTTTTACATGGGTGTTCTTTCTGAAACACAAATCTGAGGCCACTCTTAAGCTAAAGATGTTTATTAAGCAGGTTGAATTGCAACTGAGAAAAGTCGTTCGCAACATCAGGAGCGACAATGGACTGGAGTTCAAAAACAAAGAATTTGAAGACTTTTTGGCAGAGAAAGGAACCAGTCACAACTTCTCAGCCCCCTACACCCCTCAACAGAATGGTATTGTTGAAAGACGAAACCGGTCCTTGTGTGAGGCGGCCTGAACGATGCTAAGTTTCGCTTCTCCACCCTTATATTTCTGGGCTGATGCTATTGTTGCAGCATGTTTTACGCAGAACAGGTCCTATCTCAACAAGCGTTTTTCTCTTACCCCTTATGAGATCATCAACAACAGGAAGCCGAACGTAAAATTCTTCCATGTATTTGGCTCACGATGCTTCATTTTCAACTCTAAAGAACATCGTAACAAGTTCGATGTTAAAGCTGATGAAGGAATTTTTCTGGGATACTCACTCACTTCAAAAGCGTACCGGGTTTTAAATAAGCGTTCGAGGAAGATCGAAGAAACGTATTATGTGACTTTCGACGACAGCTACGTCAAGAAGCTAAAGGCCACTGAAGAAGCAATTGGAGAGATTTTCACTCAAACAGGTCAAGTCACGGCCTCGATTGCTAATTTGTTTGAACAGTTTGTAGAACTATTTGATGAACCAGAGAAAGCTACTCTCTCGGAAGCCAAGGCAGCAGACAACAAAGTTGACCATCTGAAGCAAATCGTCGAAGATGCCGCCAAATGAATGGGTGAAGGAGAACATGTTCCAAATGAACCTCCAAAGCATGGTGCTTCAGTTGAGGGAAAGAATCCACCTTCTTCAAAACAATCGAGCTCACAAATTGAGGGGGAGATTTCCATTCCAGTTCCACCCGAAAGCTCAATACCACCAGAAAGCTCAACACCACCCGAAAGTCCTGTAGCACCAGAAAGTCCAGCTACACCTGAAAGCTCATCAGTCGAGGGGGATAATGCCGATGTGTTTTACGAAGATGATAGCCAATCTGAATTAGAAGAAATGGTGAATGCTGAATTGGATCCATCCTATGATCCAAATTACCCTCCTCTTGTTAAGTGGACCAGAGATCATCCTGTTTCACAGGTAGTGGGTAATGTCTCTGAAAAGGTCCTGACCCGATCTCAACTGAAGGCAAAGCAAACTTCTCTATTCTCCAAAGTAGAGTTCTGTATGTACAATTGTTTCGTCTCAAAAGTTGAACCAAAGACAGTTAATACTGCTCTTGATCACTCTAACTGGGTTCAAGCTATGCAAGACGAACTCAACGAGTTCGAAAGAAACAAGGTTTGGCGCCTCATTCCAACTCCTAAAGACGCCTCAGTTGTTGGTCTCAAATGGGTATTCAGAAATAAAATGGACAAGGAAGGAAATGTGATTCGAAACAAAGCTCGTCTCGTGGTGAAAGGATACTGCCAGGAGGAAGGAATTGACTATGAGGAAACTTTTGCTCCGGTAGCGAGGTTGGAATCTGTTCGAATATTTCTGGCCTATGCTGCACACAAGAACTTTGAGGTCTACCAAATGGACGTGAAATGCGCCTTTCTTAATGGAGAACTTGAAGAAACAGTTTACGTGGAGCAACCTCCTGGATTTGTCAATGAAAAGTACCCCAATCACTGTTATATTCTGGACAAGGCGGTTTACGGTCTGAAACAAGCACCTAGGGCATGGTATGAAACGCTAACTAAGTTTTTAAAGATGTCTAAATTCAAACAAGGATCGGTTGACCCAACCTTCTTTCGTAAGAAGGAAGGTAACCACCTTATGATTGTTCAAATCTATGTCGATGATATCATCTTTGGCTCAACGAATCCTAGCTTAACAGCTGAATTCAGAAAGCTGATGGAGACTAAATTTGAAATGAGCTCAATGGGTCCGATTAACTTTTTCCTTGGTTTAAATATTAGAGAGGGACCCGAAGGCATCTTTATCAACCAGGAAGCTTACACCAAGACTCTTCTTGCTAAATTTGGCATGATGGGAGACTCAAAAGTTAAAGTTCCAATGGCATTCGACACTAAGCTTACACCATCCTTGGAGAAACCGGCAGTCGATATTACGTTATATCGTCAGATGATTGGTTCTTTAATGTACCTTACTGCTAGCATGCCTGATATAATGTTTTATGTTTGTTACTGTGCTAGATTTCAGGCAAATCCTCATGAACCCCATATGCTTGCAGTGAAGAGCATACTCAGGTATCTGAAACGAACCACCTCTCTCGGTTTATGGTATCCATAAAATTCAGGTTTCTTTGTTCAAGCCAACTCAAATGTAGACCTTGGAGGTTGTGGTTTAGATAGGAAAAGCACCACTAGAGGCTGCCAATTCCTAGACGGGAAGTTGGTTAGCTGGCAATCAAAGAAACAAACATGTGTATCTTTGTCTACAGCCGAAGCATAGTACATCGCAGCTGCCTCCTGTACATCTCAAGTGATTTGGATCCAAAGCCAGCTCCGGGACTATGTATTCAATATGAAAAAGATCCCACTATATTGCGATTCAGAAAGTGCAATTAGGATCTGTCATAACCCAGTGCAACATTCCAAGACCAAGCATATAGCACTGAGGTATCACTTCATAACGGATCATGTGGAAGATGGGAACGTCGAAATTCAATTTGTTCGAACCACTGATCAACTGGCCGACATCTTCACCAAAGCTCTTCCTGAAGCTTCTTTCAACAAAATTCTACAAGGGCTAGCAATGATGGAATCGGAGTCAGTACCAAAGATTACTTCTCAAGATCAAAAGTTGGAAGCGAAATAGACCGAACGTTCGAGTTCGGGTCTCATGTATGCCGAAATAAACCGAACACTCGGGTTCAGGTTTTGTTCTGGTGTACCGAAATGAACAGAACGCTCGGGTTCGGTCGTATCATCTGCTCTTCGCTTATCACTCAAATGTAGTTTCTTTGGTTGTAAATCTGTTGTATTATTTCCTCGAACTCATTTATCTTATTATCAAAGTTCTTTTCTTTTTCAAACTTATTTTTTTGGCACCCGAAATAGACCGAACGCTCGGGTTCGGTTCCCATTTTATTAAAAAACCCGAAATAGACCGAACGCTCGGGTTCGGTTCCAATGTTTTTAAGTGTTTCCATTTTTTTTAAGTTTTTTTTTTTAAATCAAAAATTCCATATTTTTTTTTTACTCTTTTTTGTTGTTTTCTTTTCGTTACTTCAAAAACTCCAAAAATATTTTTTTATTTATTTATTTTTATTTTATATTTTTATGTCTTATCTTTTTGTATGTCTATTTGTGGGGAAATCATTTCACTAGTTAAGTGTCCCTAGAAGCATGCTGCTCTATGTGTCCAAAGCCTCACCTGATTCTGAATAATAGCCTTACTGACTTGGTACAAACAAACCTTGTCTTCCCAATTAGGCTTTCATATTTATTCTAATCATGAGCTACCTAACTCTCTTCTCACATGAGATAAGAGTTTTCTGCTTAGTCCCTATTTTAACAGCAGAGGTACTTTGGTTTCTTTACACCATCTACACTACTTCTCCATCTCATTCGCTTCATAAACGTAACCCTTGAGACTCTCAGAAATTACCACTAAGGTTTACGGTTACCCAATTTCTGTGTTTATGATCTCAGCTTCGTGCCACTATGTGCTAGGTGAAACCCACAATTCAATACCTCCTAAGCATTGACGGTGAATAATAAATTTTGCTCTAGCTTTCACTAATGAATTGACCGACTTATCCATGGGGATACAAAGTAAAATCTCTAATTTCCTTTTGAGTGATTTCTATGAAATTGTGAAAACCAATAACATTTCTTCCCTTGGAATCCAGTTTTTTTTTTTTTTTTTGAGATTTTACATACATTATTTTTCCTTGCCACTTAAATTATCTCCAATCTACTTGTTCAACAGACTACACTGGTCTCACAAGTACTTCGTTCGATTTCTGTCTTATATCAAGATCAGGAATTCTGAATTGAAGCGAAAGCCATCCAAATCAGCCTAATTAAAAGAAGCCTTTCAACACTTCTCAATAAGTGTCTGATCGTAATTTAACGGGAAACCACACAAACACTTTAAAGTCTCTCTTGACTTTGAAGGAAGAGATTCGTGCCCGTGATCCATTGTTTCGTGTCTTTATTGACATCACATAATCCCTCAAATGTGTTGCCTTATTTCTTTTTCTTTTACACACTAAGCACGAAAATCTTTTTGATTTTCCAAAATTCTGATTTCATTAGTTACAAGGCATTTTAATGGGATTGGCAGTTATAAACGGGTTGTGGTTAATATTAATCCACGTGGGTAATTTTGCTTTAAAGATGTCGTTGAAAGGATAAGATGATAATTTGTTGACTCAGGCGGGAGTCCAATCGATTTGATTTTCAAACTGCGCTTGACAGCCAGACGTGTGAAGAGGAACCGTTTCATTTCTAAACGACGCCTGATGGGAAGGCGTGCTAATCGGGACTGACACTCTCTCTCATGCGTGATCATCGATGCTCATAACTGTCACGCATCAATCACTTCCGAAAAACCCTTCGCATTTCCCTCGAAGATTTAGGACAGATTCTTCTCTCTCCTCTACTCATAGTATAAAAGGTAACGTAAACCATTGTTTACCTCTTTACTGCCCCCATATTTCAGAGAGCAAGAAACCGTCAAACACTCTACTGTTCATCATCTCTCCCTTCTTCTTCACAACAATGGCGGATTCTTCATCAGTTCACGCTACTTCAGACATCTTGCCGATTCGTCCCCAACAGAGTTTGATTATTGATCTTACTCCTCATGTGTACGACGCTTTCATGTTCCCGATTATCGAGTGTCTCAAGTACTCGCCGATTTCTCCTGCTCTTACCAAGGTTGAAGCAGTTCCTATGGAGTTCTTATCTCAGATCTTCGCCACTGCTCATTACGACAAGGCAGTCGACAGGATTTTCTTCGACGTGCTCGATCACAAGGCGTCGATCTCCAAACAACATTTTTGCTCGATTTTGGGGTTTGAACCTGATTCCACTAGGGTTAACCCTGAATCGATTCTGGTGGGTCACCTGTTTTCAATGTTCTACAACATGGGGTACACCGAGGTGCTGACTACGGTCACGAAATTCAAGAAATCGTGCCTGCCTCCTCAGTGGAATGGGTTATTTACGGTACTGTTCAAGGGGCTGTCTGAACGCAGTGCTGGATCGAACGGGGCAAGTCGTCTTTTTCTCTCAATTCTGTACGGGGTCTACAACAGAATCAATATGGACTACGGATCGGTCTTTTGGCAACAACTTATTCAGAGTCTCTCTTCAACTTCTCGGCACTCTGAGATTTCATACGCCCGTTTCTGGACTCTTGTTACTAAGTGGGTGATGGACAAGCACAACATCCCCATTGTTGCTGGTTCTTCAATGTCTTCGATTGGTACTTTCCATACCACGAAGATCATTGTCTCCGACGCCTAAAAATTTCCCTTCAACGGTTCAATCCCTGAATCGATGTACGACGATGTTCCTGCTGACAGCCGGATTATAAAAACATACAAGGAGTTCCGACGCTCTGGTCCGAGAGAGCTTACTCCTGAGATGCTCAAGTCTATTCACGATGCTGACAAGCCTGCCCCAAGAGGAAAGAAGACTGATAAGGGCAAGCAGGTTGCAAAGGGAGCGAAAGGCCCATCTCCCAAGAAGAGAAAAACCACCAAGGCTATCCAATCCCCTCCGATGAAGAAGAGAAAAACCCAACCAAGGCGAAAACTGATTTTCGCTTCTTCCTCAAGCGAATCTGAGGGAGAGTTCGGATTCTGATGGATCTCATCGTGGTAACACTCCACCATGCTCGCCTACACCAAAGATTCACATTTCCATTTCTCCAATTTCTTCTCCACCAGTTACTATTCCTATTTCTATTCCCCCATAACCTCCACCACTCAAATACCATCCACTTCCATCCCAGTACCCCCACCCATCTTTATAGAAGCAACAACAACAACTGCAAAAGTAAGAACCAACGTATCTGATACGGGGGTTCATATTGACACACCCAAATCCACCTTAGCACTCGAACCCACACCAACAACCGAACATACCACCCAACCTGAACCTACTACAACTACCGAGCCTCCACCCTCACCACCACCCTCACCTCAGGCAGCAGAGGACGAAGAACCATTCCTCGGCGGAGAGGACATGACCTTCGATTCGGTCTATTACAGTCCGTTTCAAGTTCAGAGTGACGACGATGACGATGCTCCTGTCACAAAGAGGCATCTCAAGGAGCTTCACGAGAAAATTGATTCGCTCATCGCCTCATCTTCTTCATCCCAGTCCTCCATCTCTGAAGCTGCTATTCAGCAGATTGTTGATACTTTTTCCAAAGCTCATCAAGTCTCGCTAGACTCCGCCACTGCAGCCATTGATGCCTCAACCAAAGTCTGTGATGCAGCGACCGAAAAAGTCGATAAACTATTTACTGATGCTTCTTCTTTATTGCAATCATTACATTAAACTGCTGCAGCCATGAAAACAACGCTGGAACCAATTGTCAACCAGCTGGCTACATCAGTTGCATCAGAGATGAAGTCGTTCGCTTCTCTTCGTCAAACTCTTTCTGACGACAACTCAGCCTTCAAAACAACCATTGGGGAGCGCCTCTCCAAGCTTCAAGAAGACTTAGCTGTTGAGAACTCCATCATGGATGCTCTTGCAAGGAAGACTACCGCTCTTAAGGTCAAGAGTATTCAACTCTCCAACTTTCAACAGGAGATTGAGTCTCTTCGATCTGAAAGAGAGATAATTTCTTCGTGTGTTTCGGATGTCCACGCATCCATTTCCAACATCTTGGAAGCACATGACCCGATCCTCAACTACTCTGTGAGGCGTGACCTTGCGGAAAAAGTTGCTCCTGCCCTCTCTCTCCTGAGCAAGATTGAAGGGCTCCTTGATTTCGTGTCCATTCCGAAACAAGGGGGGAGAAAAAGAGAATGTGTCTCAACCGCCTCCTACTTCAACAGCAACTCACACAACCGAACCTCCTCCAGTAGGCCAAGCCTCAGGTTCCGGTGTGAAAGATAAGGGCAAGAAAATTGCTGAGGAGAACGACGATGATGATAAGGAGACAATTGCCGACCTTTTAAAGAGACAGGGTCGATATAAAGATGCAGTCATCAGTGCTCGTGTAGCTAAAGAGGCTGAAGAAGCCGAAAGAAGACAAAAAGAAGCTCATGACCTTCTCGAGAGTAGGAAAACTCTTTTTCCTCCTTGGACTCTTGAGAAGCTACTGAAAGAAGCCATCGAAACACCCAACATCTTGTGGCTAGAACCGGTCATCTCTCTTGATCGTAATAACACTGTCAATTCTCAGTTCGACATGCCACTAACCCGAAAGGCGTTTGTATTCCATGCATTTGACAACACCGCTGAGTTCCCTCATCCTCATCCAAAGGTTGATCGGGACTTAGTCGATTTCTATCTGAGGGCCGCTCAACCACAATACCAAACATGGAGCGCTCAGAAGATTATCAATGTTCGGGTTCTGAAGCCGTACAGGGAAGGAAACTTCACCAACGTTCGGTTTAAGGTGCTAAGGGGATCTGCTAAGACCGAACATGCCCTCTCGCTTGTTGATCTTCCCAACTTGAATCCACACGACTGGATCATCTTGCACAACATCCTTCTTACAAACGAAGCAGAATATGGTCCGATCATCGACCACTTCAAGAGGATGCTTGTCTGCTATATAATGGAAGTCGCAAAGATGGATCAGGAGGTAGCGAGCGTATTCAAGAAAAAGCCTACCATATCTCCTGTTGGCTCAGCAAGTGATCTAAACATGATGCAGATGGGGAAGATAGACCCAAAGAGAAACTCCGTTATGTTTACCAGAAACGAAGGCCAGAAATGTCTTTTCGCTTTGGCAGACAAACATCTCTATACCACTGCATGTCTGGAACATGTCTTAGGGATTATCCATCGGTGCAAGCAGAACACAGCGGATGATAAAAAGTACTTTGACGACATGATTCAATGGTACATTCACTTCAGACAGACTATCCTTGCGCTTATCTCGCGTCTGTTTGATACAACCAAGAAAGTTCATGCAGCTGGTCCAAGCAAGAAGAAATGATAGTCTCGCTCCAAATTGACGCAAAGGGGGAGATTGTTAGGTCCAGTATTGTGTTGCGTCTATTGGGCTCGTTAGCTAGTCCAATGTTTATCTCCGGTATGGGCCTGTCCATCCATGAGTTTTGTAGGGTTTATTATAAATAGATGCTTGCATGCATCATAGAACGTAATGATTAGAAACGATTAGATAAGTATTTTCAAGCATATTCATCGTTCTTGTTTTGTAACCCTAGAATCCTCTACAACGGAAGTTCTTAGTCGAGCTCTGCTGAGGATTGAATAATTGAATCATTCGACTCATTGTGATCAATACTTGTGTTTTATTTCACTGCTTTTTATGTTCTTTATTTACCTGTTACAAAGATCTAATCGATCAAAAGAGTTTTTATAACTCATCAGTTTGAATTCCAAGGGTATTTTGGTAATTCTGGTATTTATGGAATTGGTTCTTTGGTAGTGTTATGTGGTGAAGTTCGTGTCGGTGGTCGGAGCAGCTTGGTCTTATCTCTTCAGTCGGCAATTGCAGGTGAGTTATCCTCACTATATCGACAGCGTCTACGACACCAAGGCTGGCCCTTTATCGGATGGAAATCTGGGTATTGTTTGTTATGTTATTGCTTTGCTAGATCTGCATCCTGGTATTTAGGATGGTGTTATGTTAGTGACCTGGTTAAGGTCGGTACCCGGTATTTAGGGTAATGTTATGTTATTGACCTGGTTAAGGTTGGTACCCGGTATATAGGATGATGTTATGCTAGTGACCGGTTAGGTCGGAATCCTGGTTAGGATGTTGATATGCTATGTGATATGTTAGACTGTTTGTCTGGTTAAGGATTTGTTATGTGATTAATTGTTTTATGTGCACATGGTTGTTTGACGGGGGTTGGGTTGAGGTGGGTCCTGCTTTGTGATGTAGGTCAACATACCCAGGGCGGACCGAATATTCCGAAGGCCCAGCGAGCGGTTCGGATAGGCTGAAGGCCCTAAGAGGGCGGACCAGACGTGCCGAGGCTCGGAGAGTGGACCAGGCCGACTGAAGGCCCGGTGTGGGCGGACCAGTCATACTGTGGACTCAGAGAGTGGACCAGGTGGATTGAAAGCCCGGTGCGGGCGGACCAATCACACAGTAGACTCGATGTGCATGGCTGTTCTATTTATGATATGTTATGAGTATGTTTATGCGTGGTTGGTATTTTGGGGGTAACTCACTAAGCTTTTGGGCTTACGGTTCAGTGTATTGTTTCAGGTACTTTAGGAGATCGTGGCAAGGCGAAGGCGTGATCTTACCGCTCCTCATGTTTTTTGTTATATGTGATATGGTTCTGGGGGATACTCTGATGTTTAAACTATTTTGAAAACAAGATGTATGAACTTAATGGTTTTGAATGAGATAAAATGTTTTAATTTCGCTCAAATTTTATGGTCGTTACAAGTGCACAACCGAGTACACCTGATCTCCTAGTCCTTCACTTGACTCATATATACATGTGAACACGAAATTAGTCTTAATTTCCCAAAGTTAAAGTTCTCGTTCATCACACAATACAAGTTGCATGATTCCAACTTTCTGAAACTTGGATGATGAGAATCTTTCCTTATTTGGTAAATTAAGACACTACCACAAACGAAAGAATCAAATCCATTTTCCAATGTTGCTATCAATGGAAACATATAAACAATAATTTTCACAAATGGCATTGTAAGGAAAACTTAAAATAAAATAAAAACAAAATTTTTATTTATTTACAAAATGCGGAAAACTTTTCCTTACAATGCAATTACAAGTGAGAACTATGTTGTTATGTGTTCCTAAGCAATCTATCATAACTCTTAAACAACAACTCAAAATTTTGATCATCGAACCATGCGATCGAAATCCATCTCTTCATGATCAGAATCAACTTACTCTTCCTTTAAGCTTCCTTTCATTTCTTCGATTCTACAAAAAATCAAAATGTAATTACATTACATCATGTATTAAGAATCTCCAAATAGGAACTTAATAGAGTTAGACAGTGGACTTTACTTGAAGTAGAGTAAAAATTTTGACTTTACCATCCTTGCGATCTTTCAGGTAAATATTGCAGTTTCGCAACCAATTCCCATTCTCTTGGCAATATAAACAAATGGACTCTTTGGGAATGGTACACGGGAGTATCTTAGACTTAGCCTTTCTCTTTACCATTTGGTCAAATGACTTAACCATGGCCGATCCCTTTCCATTGGAAAGAGAAAGCTTTTCTGGACTTCCAATGTTACTATTGTCAATATCCATGGAAGTTTGGGAAATTGATCTTCCAATCAAATTTGCTTGACCAGTGCGCCAAATCATTACTGATTCAGCAACAATTAGCAAATAGGTAAGATTGGTAAGGGTTATGTCATGATCTGTCATATAGTAGTTCTTAATGAGTTGACTATACAAATTGGGAAGTGACTAAAGAACCTAGTTAATGGCCAACTTCCTCGAAACATCGACTCCTAACATTCCCATCCTGTCAATGTGTGACTTCATCTCCAAGAAATGTGCACACACAGACCTTCCATCTGGGTGTTTGCTTGCCGATAGGGTTTGAGTGACCTTGAACTTTTCAAGTCTTTGAACTTGTGGGTTAGGGAGAATTATTGAAGGAGGTGGAGGAAGTGAAGTTCCACTACAACACAAAGAAGGGATTAATTTATCACCTTGATTGTCTTGTGGAATATCATCTTCATGAGGAAAGCTTTTTCCATAAGATTCGGTAAGTCCATAGTTGTTTGACATAGACATCTATAATGGGAGAAATTCAAGATAGTTGATTTAAGTCCTTAATATAATACGCAACATGAAATATTAAGGCTGGGACCCAACACAATATTTTACAATTCGGAAGAGGGATGCCGTAATCCAATTGCAAAATATTTGAAGGAAGGAAAATGACGATTTACCAGTTCCCACCATGAAAAACGAAATTGATTATTAAGTTTTAAATGAATTGAAATTCCTAGATTCTTTGAGATTCATTGAACTTTTCAATGACATGTTTAAATCTCGATTGTGCCCTTCAAGTTTGTGACTAGGATGCCGAGGATCACAAACAAGGTGTGAATAACCATGCAAATTAGCTTGGTACTCTCGATGTCATTTATCACCTAATCAATGGGCCGGTTAACCACACACGCTCCATTGATCTATGACAAACATCGAGCTACCCTTTGCCACCCTTGTTATTCCAAGTTAGTGTGTCGGTTAACTACACACGCTCTACCAACGACCTGGCAAGGTGCAAAGTGCAATTTCATGGGTTAGCACCAAATTCACATTTTCCCTAAGTAACTAAGATTGAGAATTTATAAGTGTTTAGTTAATTGGTATTTTCATTATACTTTTAATGAGAATTAATGTCCTATCCTACCCATTTGGCTAACGACCCTCCACCAGTCAAGGAAGTGGTGGGTGAGAGTAGACACCCATTTACCCATAACTTTATAGGCAGTAACCTTATACCCCCCTTATAGACCGACTTCGTAAACGAGGGCTACTAACGGTAAGACTGACTTGTCTTATACATATAAATAAAAATTAAATTTTTAATATTATAATAGTATAATGGTGTATTTTAAACTTTTAAAATACTAGATGGTTTAATCTATTAATAAATTATACTCTTAATTTAATTAAACTTAAACCATGTCATTATGGAATTATTAATCTCTTTTAATTAAACACTTTAATTAATTTAATAAAGTCCATAAGGTGTAATTGAACTATTTAAGACATCAAGCGTCTAAATAAAAAAAATGAAAATTAAAAACTATTTAATTAATTTTTTTAGTTTATGAACCCAAGAGTTATACTTTTCAATTACAAGAGTTTCTTAATTTGAGACTTTTCAAATGCCAAAACTTGAGGGCAAGTTTTGTAACTCTTGAAAACCTTTGATTTCTATAACTTATGAGTTTAATGTGGTTTTTATGGAAAAAACTTTTCATGTTCCATAACTTGAGGACAAGTTATGGAGGACATTAAAAACATTTAAGATCAAATATTTCAATTAACAAAATAATCAAATAATTTATCTATGATCAAGTTAAACTCATAAGTCAAGATAATTAATATCAACAATTTGCAAGAAATTAGCCTAATCATATAAACTATTACAAATCTTGAAATTTTGACAATTATCTTTTAATTGGATAAGCATGATCACTACCATATTAACAAAATCAAATTTTATGAACTAAAGCATTTTTGGGTAATGATCCTAATCCAAAACAGACCAGAAATCCCGAAAATCTGTCATCAGAAGTATCAATTTGTCGAGTGCATGAACATGACTCGCCGAGTTGACCTTATACTGAGTGGACTCGTCAAGTCAGCCAGTGGACTCAGCGAGTTCATCAATCAGAGGTCAGGAAATCGATTTTTCCAACTTTGAAAATTAAGCCATGCATCAAATATAATAGAAAACAATCCTTGGCTCTGATACTACTGTTGCGTTTTGGATATTACAACATCCTATGGTGCACAAACAACCCTAAATGCTTTGGATCTATGTTTTCTCTAATTATACATGCAATATTGTTTCCAAAGCAATAAGCCTACAACTAGCATACAATTGACATAAACAACATAAAAATGAGTTATAGAATTACCTCTTGTTGTAGCTTGTAGTTTTGTTGTATTTGGCCTTGAAGAACTTATCACCCCAAGTGTGATGCCTCAAACGGTTCACAACACACCTAGGATAAAGGAGAACTTGAGAGAGATGTTGCTAGCACCAAAATTGGCTCTAATTAACTCCAAGAACTCTAGTGGCCGATTTTGCGTGCTAAGGGAGTCCTTTTATAGTGTGGCATAGTCTAGGGTTACATCCATACAAACCCTAATGCGCATGACCTTTCATATTACTTAGGCTCCATGGGTTAAACCTCCATGGACTACCATATTGGTTTAGCCCATCCTGAATAACAATTGGCCCACACTATAAGAATCATTGATTTAGCAAATCAATCCCCATATATTTAATTAGTCTCTTTTGATCACATAATTAATTCCAAATTAATTCTTGATCAATACTAATTAAATAATATGATTTCATATTAATATATTAGAACTTATAATATATTAATAAATCATAAGTAACCTCTTACTCAGGTATCCATCCTATCAAATTGTCCTGGTGATATGCAACCCGAAATTGACCATGCTACTCTCGGGTCAAGTACATACCAATTATAGTTATGGGCTTAGACACCTAATCCAACAGATTAAACATAGCATAGGTTTTGCTACAATGTTCATGATTACTTAGAAAATGGGGATTTTGAGTATTGGATAAACCTACGCTTAGAGAATTACTTCATGGATTTTATCACAAGTAATTTTGAGATGATAACATCTTATATTCTTGAAACGTAGATATATGAGTTGTTGTTTACAAGTCAGTTGTGCATTGATAATGCGTAAACGCATTAGTAACTTGATGTTATAAAACATATTGTTGTGCGTGATTTGATGAGTGCATAGTGAAAGCATATAAGTCAAATTTATCCATTCCTTTTTTCCTAACGGGAAAGGTGATATATGTGGGCCCCTTGATGATTTGATGATGGCATCTAAAGTGCTTGGCCAAGCCTGGACTGAATTGATGTTTTCAATTGGTAGTATGATTTCAGTCGTCATAAATCAGAAATCAGGAAACAAAACTTGGACAATGAGATTGATTATAATCCATGTCTCATGTATGTATGATATCTTATAAAACGGAGGAATATGTGATCACTTATCTTAGAACATGTAACTGATCGGGTCAGAGTTCGATAACGACTTTTGAGAGCTATAGTTTTCTAATCAGTTTTAGAAGTTATACTAACATCTATAGTTATTAGACGTATCCAATTGGCAGACTGTTGGATTAGGTGTCTAAGCCCATAACTATAATTGGTATAAACTTGAATTGATAGTAGCACAGTCCTTTTAGGTTGCCCTCAAACTTAGCACTTGAATATGATAGCTTTTAGAGAGAGAGAGAGAGAGAGAGAGGCTGGTTTATTAATTTATTACTTGGTTAATAAATTAATTAGAAATCAAATAAATGATTTGTTAATATATTATGAGAATAATATATTTATTAGAGATAGTAATATTTAACTAAGAATTAATTAGAAATTAAATGGAATTAACTTTCTGATTAATTGGATTAATTAAAAGTATAGGGTTGAGGTATAATTGTTCAATAGCAGAACAAGAGGCATTCTAGAACCATCCTAGAGCATTGGACGTTTTTATGGTTCTATAGGATCTCGAATATCTTGAATATGTAGAATTATCCATGGAGGATAATTAGAAAACCAACTAAAATCCAAAAGTAAGATAATGTTATTTTATTGTTTTAGGACTTCTCTAGGGTTTCTAGGTACACTATATAAAGACCCCTAAGCCATATATTTTCGTCCAAGAATTCTTAGAGAATTTAGGGCCGAAATTTATCTCTCTCCTCTCTCTCTCTCTCTCTCTCTCTCTCTCTCTCTCTCTCTTTCTCTTCAAGATCCTTGGTTGCTAGCGTTTGAGTGTGAACCATTAGAGGCACGACATTTGTGGTGCCTGCTATCTAAGCTTCAACAACACAAGAGTTTCTTGTATTCATCAATAAAAATCAAAGGTATGTTTTCTAACCCTAGATGATAATTTCAAAAATAATATAGGATTCATAGGGTTTTCCAATTGATTTTCAAATGTTCTATGTTCAATTAGAGAAAACATATATCTTCAATTAGGGTTGCATGTACACATGTTTTTATTTGTTATGCTCAAAACCCATCAAGTCTCCGGTAGAGAAGTGATTATGTGTAAAGCATGTGGCTAGAGAGAGTTAAGGTTAAGATACCTTACTTTTGGAGGTACATAGCCTTTTATAGTGAAGATTGGGTACATATCACACTCATAGAGACATGGGTTTCAGACCCTGATCGGGGCAGGGGTGCTGATTAGTAGATCATACCATTGTCCCCTACCTGAGTCGTGATTGGGTTATCCATTGTACTGGTGCGTCCACTCCTACATAAGTCACCAGGTGTCTGCTTGTCGTCTATTGAATTTCCCGCATGGGTTCCAGGCTGGAATCCGACCATCGAGGGCCATTCCTTTCTAGGCTGGAATAGGTGACAAGTGGTAAAGGTGACTAGTCGGCCAAGCTATATAATCAAGCGTCTTTTTTAGTTTCCGGCGTGTCTAGGAGGCACACTATCAAGTCAACCTAGTCTTATATGTTGTGACATAGGTGTGATTAATCGCAACGGATAGGACTAGCCTTTGATGTTGCGTCTTACAACATTTGGTTGTTGTCTTTTCGGTTGCACGTTGCAAAGATCTCCAATTGTGATGTCAATTTCCATCAATAGGGTTTTTGAATTTTCCACTCCCTTATGGTTTTATAATTTCTGCCTCTTCATTTTTCCTTCTTCTGGTGTAAGGTCCTTGATGGAAGGATCTTCACCAATGATCAATCAAGCATAAGAAAACAAAGAAGAAATAGAGTAGAAGATGAATGAAACTGAGCTTGCATATGATTAAACACTTGAAATCGTCTGATACAACTCAGGGACCGAAAACTAGTGAAAGTACAACTATTGTTTAACTTTGACAGCCTGACACCTATATATACTAACAAGGACCGAAAACAGTTTTCGGTTAGCAGACCAAAAACTGGTTTTCGGTCACACCTTGACCAAAAGCTTCCTAGACCGAAAACATCAAACATACACAAAACAACTCCAAAATACAATGACAAATGCTCTAACTCATCCATACATGGATGCCTACCCCAAACCATATATATATATATATATATATATATATATATATATATATATATATATATATATATATTGTCCCTTCAATCTCCCCCTTGGTTTGGCGCTAGCATGATTCAGTCTTTATCAACCACCAGCACGTCTAACTTTCCCATAGCTCCATTCCACATCTCCTTTTTGATAATATCAGCAACCATGGCAGTGTATTCCTTAGCAGCAGACTCAAAAATGTCTTCAGCCACCACGATCTAATGAATAGAAAGCTGATGTATATCCCACTTTCCAAATTGTAGCAGATCCCTCTTGTCATATAGACGAATACATCCATTTTTAAGTTTGATGACAACAGAAGCTGTAGTTTCATCAAACAACCAGTATTGCATGGATTTTAAAGATCCATCTGGATGGTCTTAAGGGATAGGAATCTGCTTTACTTGATTAGTAGCGGGCCACATCACAGTCCGAAGGGGCTGATTGGTTTTGGGATAAATGACATTCGGGTATAACTTGATGATCGACTCTGCAATCTTCATTGAGGGAAAGCCCTTTGCCACTTGACCTTCCAAAAATAACCTGAACTGTGTCGCTTTGGGTTCATTTGTTGGATTTGAAAAAGGAGCCTTAGACAATTCCGTAAGATCAACCCTGGTCCAAGAGTTGAAGTCGTGAGCATCTTTATATAATTTGGTATTTCCACTCTTCCTTCTCACAATCCACATTTTCAGAGGGTCATGGAATCCCCATGAGATGATCCAGACCTATCACCATAAACGTATCTGAAGCGATTTTCTCCAAGATCCATAAAAGTGATGTTTGGTTGATCTACGGGAGCATTCTGATCCGAGCTCTTCTTGAAAAAAAATTGACCCTTCTCAACAAACTTGGCTAGTTTAGCACGTTTTAACACCACGACATTTGGATCCTACGCTGGTTCTTTGTCAAAACGATTGACAACCGTGGTTGTTCTTGTAGGAGGTGGAACTACGGGAGCGTCTTGATTTGGAAGATAGACTCTTGGCTCGTTGACAGATGATTTGAATTTGTCACCAAATTCTTCTTCCAGCTTCTTCTTCAAATCATAATAGCTGGCGGTCAACAAACCAAAATGCGTCTGAAGATCGGTGATCTGCTTTGTTTTCTGAGCTTTATCTTCAAGAAGATCAGCAACTTGAATATTGAGCTTGGCGTTCTCAGTTTGAAGGTCTAAAACCTTGATATCAAGCTCGATATTTTTCTGGTTCAGCACACTAATCTCCTTTCTCAGTTCAGGCAATGAGACGTCATCATCCCCAGATATACCTTCCTCAAATGATATTCCTTTTCCGTGTGATGAGTGAGTTGGACTTGATGGTTGGGCCAAATGAATAGCTAGTCTCTCAGAGATAGTATCATGATAAGGCCTTGGAGGAGACGATCTCAGGCCAACAGACAAACCACCAGCTTCATAGATAGAGCTGAGATTTTCTTGAACGGGCACAGATGAAGATAGAGCAAATGTTGTAGATGGAGGAGTCTCTGTGGTTTGATTTGGGTCAGAAAAAACTAGTCTCACCCTTGGATCAATTCTGCGCCTTTTCATCGGGGATTGGGTGGTCAGGACAAACTGGGTATCACATGTAATTGGCTCGGATGTAGGAACCACATGATCAAGGGGAGGAATCCCTAATGATGTGCCCATATGAGTTGAAGAATCAGCTGTTTGAATGGTAACCGGAGGCTCAACTTCTCGATCGTCAGCTTTCTCCCTTATCTCTGGTGTTGAATTGGCACCATCATCGATATCTTTGAGGAAGTCATCAAGGTGTTCATTTGGTAAAGGGTGCTCAAGTCCAGTAAATTGCATCGAAATATCATCTTCGTCGTAACCGGACAAATCAAGATTCTCATACTCATCCTCTTCTCCTCCATCAGTCTTAGTAGCTTCTTCTATACTTCCCTCACTGAAATCACTCTGAACCGCCACGTTTGTGAGATCATGCTCTTCAGCAACAATGGTGGATGGAGTAACATCTTCAACTTCATGGTCTGAAACGATAATAACATCGTCATTCACATTTGCATGTTCAGACGATGTTTGATCAGCTGACATTTGTTCAGACGACCCATGGGATTCTGAAGAGTCTGACAGCTCTGTAAACTTTCCAAATTTCACAAGAGGGTATCTCCCATGAAACATGATTTTCCCTTTACGATTCTGCTTGGTTAGGCTCACAGTGTTTGGTCCGAAGGATTTCATGTGAAGTATTTCTCCTGTCTTGACCAGATCGGAAAATAGGCTGTTGATGAAGATTTGAATAAATCTTGGATAGAGCAGGAGTTGATCCTTCGACTGCTTGTTAGCATTAGAAACCATCTCTTCCAAAATAAACCTTGAGAAGTTGAAGTCAGTCCCGGCAGCCAATATAACGATTGCCTGAGTATTTCTCGAGGATATTTCGTTTAAACCACCCTTTCTCCTAGATATGCAGTTGACAAGAACGTCTGCTAGAAACCTCCAGTAAAGAGGTAACAACTTCTTTAGGGTTGGTGGAAAGACTCCTTCGTACCCCATCTTCTCGAGATACTCATCAACAATTCTTAGATCAATATCAGTCGGGTAAGCAGCTTGATCATCAATCTTCAAGATATCTCTAATGAATTGCTCAGAGATAATAGCTTTGCGTCCCTTGATAGAAGCTTCAATCTTCACTGATCCATTGTCTCCGGTCTTGACACTTGCAGATCTCCAGAATTCGTTGATCAGGTTCAGATAAATGGTTGGGTTCCATGTAAGTGCAGTTGAGATGCAACACTCCCTTAGCCTGTACATCATTGACTTGAACTCGTTGTGTGCTACAGTAGGATCATCAAGAAGAATGGACACATTGTGACTTTCTGCAACTTTGATACTTGCCATTTTATCTGCACAAAACAAGCCAAGTGAGAAAACATTTGATTATAACAATTTAAAATTATTTTCTCAATTACATCCCGTAATATTGGCCATTTAAATTGAATTTTATTAGACAAAACATGAGTTTTCGGTCAAGACAGACAGACCGAAAACTCATGGACCGAACACAGTGAGGACCGAAAGCCAATTAGAACCGAAAAGGCTTAAATGAGCCGGTTTGACTGAACACAGCTTCGACAGAAAGCCGTTTGAGCCGGCTTGATCGAGAATGGCTCGGCTTGACCGAAAGCCAGTAAGCCGATGGACCGAAAACGACTTCAACCGAAAGCTCGTCGATAGTTCTTGTTTTCACGATTTTGCCACGATTTCACGGTCGATTCTCGGTAAAAATTACATGAGCATGGTCGGAATCTTCATACCTTCAAGAAAAACAGGTTGATTTGAGAAAATAACACAAATTTTTCGAGGGTTTGAGAGAAATTTTTGGAGGTTTTAGGTCAGAGAGAAAGAAATGAGGGAAGAACTGAATTCGGAGTCCTCTTTTTCCTTATATACCTGGCCCAAACCCGGTTCTTCACCCATGGGCTGATCCCGATTTCGATTAACATTAAGCCCAATACTCAAAACTTTAAAAAATAAATCATTTTGAGGAGTAAATTCAAATAAAATAAAATAAAATATTCTAAATTTTACCAATCCTAAAAATTTAAAGACTAAAAATAAAAATAAAATAAAATAAAATAAAAAAACATTTTCTAAAATTTATCAATTCTAAAAAATGAAAATATAATAAAATAAAAATACTAAAATTTTAATTCAAACTAAATTTAATCCTCTATCTTGAAATTGATTAACCTTTTGTGATATGGGATCAAAGTTGTTAGACAATCATTTTCAATTTATCAGTACCTCTCCTTTCATGAATAGATCTGTTCGATCACCGGTATTGTGGTCCACTTAAGCAGGAAAAAAAATTGTGACAAATTTTAGGAATGCTATCAGTGACAGGACAGATTAATCCTAAGTTACTAGATAAAAATTCCTAAGGACCATTTATCTGACGACGACCAATGATATTGTTGTCCACCTAAATTGTGCAGCGAGATCTACAGACAATCTAGAATTGTTCAATTTTAGATGTACTAGAACATATTTCCCGCTTCCTGACATACCCCAATAATCAAGGACTTCTGAGATACTCCTTACTTTAGGTGAGTAGACAATTATTAGGACAGAGGATAGACTTAGAATGCATATGTTGTACACCCAGGTCGGATCTATTCCAATCATGTAAAGGGTGAAACATATGACTAACTAGAATTTCAGAGGGATTGAGATGTAGAAGGTTGCATATGCTGTGTACCAGGTCAGATTATGAATCACGCAAAGGAGACAACATATGGCTAACAGGTAGAAAGAATAACATAGATAGAAGATGCAGAGAGATAGAGTTGCATATGTTGCAGTCCAGGTCGGATCTTTCGATCACACAGAGGAGGCAACATAGGACTAACAGTAAGAAAGAAAGAAAATAATTTTCTACAAACCTAATTTATCGGAACTCCCCAGTCACCCCATCAATATCAGAATTAAGGACAGAATCCGTACATCGAGGAAAAGTTAAACCACAATTCTAGATACGGGTTCTCTTAATGTGACTGGTGGATTCTCATGTATATCTCCCTGCTCAACCTACCCTAGCGTCATATTGTCAGGCTAAACGGAACTATCTAGGTCAAGATTTATCAAGTCTCTAGATTCCTTAAATTCATCTGCACCTAGTCAAGACCATTAAATTTTTCGTGCCTACCAGCGCATCGAACACAGAGCCTAGACAATTCAGCTTTGGTACCTTACATAGATTCAGATTGCCTGTTATCACTAGTTTTATATCACTTCCCATCACATAACTTTTCAGAAATATTTTTGTTTTTTCTATTTTTCTAATGTTTTTGGATTTTTAATTTTCTGATTTTTGTTTGGTTTTTGTTTATTTCTCCCCCTAAATTTGTGCATGGGCGAGAATGAAATTAAAATGTGCAAATTTAAACTAACCTAAACAAAAATTAATCCTCAAAGCGAATCATTTTCAAAAAGTTTACCAGCACATTGAATCGAACTTTGTTAAACGGCTTGGTGAACAGATCCGCCACATTATTATCAATATGAACCTATTCTAGTCGAATGAGCGAGCGCTCATAACAATCTCTGATAAAATGAACTTTGATGTCGATGTGCTTGGTTTTTGAGTGCTGTATCGGATTTTTAGCAATTTGGATCGCAACCTGATTATCACAGAATATAGGGGTTTCTTGAAAATTCAAACTGTAATCCAACAGCTGATGTTGGATCCATATGACTTGAGAACAACAGGCAGACGCAACTACGTATTCTGCTTCTGCTGTTGAGGTCGAGACAATATTCTGCTTCTTGCATTGCCAAGACACCAGCCTATCTCCGTGAAATTGAGATCCACCTGAAGTCGATTTCCTCTCAAGCTCGCAACCTCCATAATTGTTGTCTGCAAAAGCATAAAGATCAAAATCGGAATTTTTCGGATACCAAAGACCCAATTTTGGGCTGCCTTTGAGGTACTGAAAAATCCTTTTAGCAGCAATAAGATGAGACAATTTAGGATTAGCCTGGTAGCGCGTGCATTGACGATCGCAAACATAATGTCTGGGCGACTTGCAGTCAGATACATCAGCGATCCAATCATTGATCTGTAGTACGTTTGATCTACGGATTCGCCTTCAAGATGAGGAGTCAGCAGTGGTCTCTCCGACATGGGCGTTAAAGCAAGTTTAGCGTCTTTGAACCCGAACTTCTCGAGCATATCGTCTACATATTTTGCTTGATGAACCAGGATTCCGGCTGAACATTGTTTGACCTGAAGCCCCAAAAACATGGTCATTTCCCCCCAATGAACTCATCTCGAACCGCTTTTTCATGGTGTCCTCGAAATCCTTGCATAGCTGAGGACTCGTCGACCCGAATTTGATATCATCCACGTATATTTGGACAAGAATCTGGTCTGCACCGACATGCTTGATGAATAGGTTCTGATTGATAGTGCCGCAGGAATAGCCATGGTCGAGCAAGTGCTGTGTGAGGGTAGCATACCAGGCTCTGGGAGCTTGATGTAGCCCATACAAAGCCTTGTCTAACTTGTAGACATGGTTAGGAAGTTTTAAGTTAACAAACCCAGGAGGTTGGTCAACATAAATCTCCTCCTTCACCTTGCCGTACAAGAAAGCCGTCTTGATGTCCATTTTATATACGGTGAAGTTAATGTAGGAAGCATAAGCGAGGATGATACGAATAGCCCCCAAGCGCGCCACTGGAGCATAGACTTCTGTATAATCAAGACCTTAAATTTGTCTGAACCCAGGGACCACCAATCTCGCCTTATTACGGACAATGACACCCAAATCATCTTGCTTGTTCCGAAACACCCATCTAGTGTCGAGAGACTTCTTGCCTTTAGGCAGCTCCACCAACTTCCAAACCCCGAGCCTTTCGAATTGATTGAGCTCGTCATGCATGGCATCTACCCAGCTGGGCTCATTCAAATCCATTTCAACATTCTTGGGCTCTATTTGAGAAATGAAGCAAGAATAGAGACATGTGTTGATGTCTCCACTCTGGCTTCTCGTTTGAACTCTGTCACCCAGCTGGCCAATGACGTTTTCTATCGGATGATCGTGTTGAATGCGAGAGGGGATTTCGTGACTGATGTCATTGAATGAGACGGGAAGACTATGAATATTAATAGCTCAGTCATGTGTTGAAGAAGCCACAGTAGATGTTCCAGCTTTGTGTGGTGAATTTGCTACAAACTCATCTGCGATCTGTTCGGGAAAGAGAAGTTCCATTAGATTTTGAGTGACAGTGGAAGCATCTTGGTTCATGAACTCTCTTTCAACTAGAGTTAGAGTAGTAGCGTCAGCATCTGTAGCAGATTGTTGTGTTGAGGATTCAGGAGAAGCAATTGGAATAGTAGGCACCACCAGAGGATAAGAACAATGGTGGTCTGTAAACAACCTCTTCATCTTCGTCTTCAATGATAGTCTTCGAGCCAGAGGTAGACCCAACTTGGTTATCAGACGACACACTAAAGGATTTTAATAGATATGTGTAGTCAAATAGCCAATCAGGACCCACCCTAGCGTCTGTCTCATTCTCTTCAAGCCAGCGAACATCGAAAGACTCCACGATTTGCTTCGTCTTCTTGTTGTATACCCGGTAAGCAGTATGAGCAGCGTATCCGATGAAATAGCAATCATCAGCTTTGGCATTGAACTTTGGGTTGAATTCCAAGTGGAGAAGGGTGGAAGGTCAGCCAAATACTTGGAAATGGATGAAAGATGGCTTGTGTCCAAAGAGAATCTCATACTGTGTTTTCATCTGGGCATTGTTGATCAGGACACGATTTTGAACGTAAAAAGTTGTGTTGATCGCCTCCGCCCAAAAGAAAACTGGAAGTTTAGAATCACAAAGCATCATCCTTGTGACGTCTTGTCATGTCTGATTCCTCCGCTCAGCAACACCGTTCTGTTCTGGCGTCCGGACAAAGGTAAATTGACGCACGATCCCTTTCTCAGCGCAAAAATGATCAAGAACAACGTTCTTGAACTCTGTTCAATTGTCTGTACGAAGCGCTTTCACTTGGTTGTTGGTTTGGTTCTCGATCATCACAGTGAACTTCTTGATAAGATCAACGATCCCAGCTTTGTTGGACAGAAAGAAGACCCACGTGAAACGAGAGAAATCGTCTATCACAACGAGAAAATACGAATTTCGGTTGATGCTGAGAACGTTGACCGGACCAAACAAGTCCATATGCAACAATTGAAGCACCTGACTCATGGAGTTGACCTGCTTTGGCAGATGTGGTTTCCGATGGTGTTTTCCTTGAGCACAAGAAACACATTTTTCAAAAGTAATGAAATCTCTGACAGGCAGACCGCGGACCATTTCATTCTTAGCAAGACGATTCAGACTCTTTGCATTTGCATGGCCAAGTCGACGATGCCACAACATTGCATTTTGTTCTGAGACTTTGGAAAAGAGACAAGTGACTTCATCGGGTACATTGCTGTTCATGTCGATAATATAGGCATTCCCATCCCGCTTTGATTTTACAAGAATCCAATCCTCCGGGATGACAATGCCCGACTTTAAGATTAGACATTCTTTATCGGTGAAGTGTGTTGAGTAACCCTTGTCATAGATTTGAGAGACGCTCAGTAGACTGTGCTTCAGGTCAGGAGCATAATTGACATTCTCAAAGCTGAGCACTCCGTGAGACACCGTTCCCTTCTGTGTTATCTTTTCGCCTTCTCCGCCCGCGAAGGAGACATATCCCCCATTAAATGTTTGAATGTCGTGCAGTTGGGAGATATCTCCAGTCATGTTCCAGGAGCAGCCGCTGTCGACATTCCAGGGTCTGACGAAATTCCTCCGCAACTATCCCTGCACGATGAGCGGAATTATTTAGATTTGGGGACCCAGGTCATTACAGTCATGGGTTGACCCTTAACTTTCACAGATTCATCTTTCAAATTTTCATTTGATTTTTCTTTTTCAACAGATACAGAGCAGGATGATGACTGATTAAATTTTAATTTTGGAATCCATTGATATTTAGGTTTTGAAACAATTTTATTTTCAGTTTGCTTTGAGCAGGTGGATTTTCTACTCGAAGAGTTTGAAGATCCATACCTACTCTTTGACGAAATCGACTTTGGCATAGCTTGGGTCGATTTTGGCAAACTTTTTGTTAATTTATTGAAAACCCGTTTGTTTTTTTGAAAACTTGCCATTTTCTTGTTTTGATTTGTTTTGCAGTCATCATCTCGAGAGCGGGTTCTGGAGGATTTTCTAATTAAAGATCGTCCTCTAGACTCATTCTCTCCCCTTTTTGACATGTGATGCATAAACATCCGGTTTAAACAATTTCTGGAAATATGACTAGCAGTACCACAATTGAAGCAAATTTGTTTATTATCATTGGATTGAGTACCGCTCTTGTCAGATTTCTGGTTTTATTATATTTTCTAGCATTTTCACATTTGCCAGAGCAAGCACTAGATTGTGTAGCAAACGTGGAAGATGTAGAAGCATTCAAATCATATTTAGCAATTTTATCAAAACCAACACCATCATTTTCAAAATTATCAGTGTGAAACAACACACCACCAGAAACAAAAACTTTAGTGTTTGAATTTAACACAGATTCATCACAAAATTCAACACCAAATTTGGACATGCAATTATTCGAATCAGACTTTTCAGCTTCTTGCTCCCCCTGAACTACTGACTTATCTGCACTTGAGGTAGAAATGATAGTATCCAAGATTTTATCATTAGATCGTGTTGCTTGTTCAGAAGCTGATTTCCCATAAACCATGAAAGGTTCTGTGTCAATTTCTTCTTGAGACAAGGGAATAGCAGTGTAATTATGATTGAAGGGATGGGGGGGGGGGGGGGGGACACTCTGAAATCCTAATCCTACTTTTATCTGATTACCACAAGTAATATCCTTCCACTGCATCTGTCCTTCTATCATTTTTGCAACTACTTCACTTGACCCATCAAATTTGTTAAAAATAAATTCAACATTTTCAAGACGATTTTTCAATGTGTCAAGTTCAGTGGTTACAGCAACAAGTTTTCTTTTGAGATGATCATAGTTCTCACATTTGTTGCTGTAATCCTCTTGTGGTTTCTTAAAGTCCTTTGTTTTATTTTCTAATTGTGTCTTTAAAGGCTTTTGTTTTTTCCTAAGTGTGTAACCCTCATATTTAAGGTCCTCGTTCTCTCTCTTGATTAATTCTATTTGGTCTCGCAAAAATTTAACAATTTTAATACAAGACTGAGAGCAACCAAATTCACTAACCTCGGGTTTGGCAGGCTCTGGAGTGGTTTGCACCATGAATGCAAATTGAAGATTCATCATCTCTTCTTCAGGATCCTTCTCTGTTTCTTGTTCCACACCATTCTTGATCTAGACAAGATGTGCATTTTCAGGTCCTGAAATATTCAGAGCCTGAACTTGGTCTTCCCAATTAAAGGATTGAGCCACCATCGCCAAGTTAGCAGTCTAATTGCTTGAAGAAAATCCCTTGTTGACGTAGGTCACCGACACCATGGTTCGTTCAAAATTCTCTCTTCGATCTGGCTTTGGACATTCCCTTGCAAAATGCCCAAACTCATGGCAGTTGTAACATCGCAGTTTTCCTTTGTTGAATCCCACTTTCTTGTCATTTAAACTCTAATTGTTCTTTCCTGTTTTCTTGGAGAACTGCTTTGCCCTGAAAACCGCCATGGCCATCTGCCATGTAATGTCCATCTCCTCCACATCCTCAAGATGGAGCTGGTCTAGGTCAGCAAATGAGAGTTGTGGGGAGAGTTCTCCGGCCACAAAAGCATTGTAGCAGTTTACCAAACCAGTGGCGAGGGCCAGATTTTTTTCCTTTTCCTTTAAAGATGAAATTTGAGGATTGATTCCATGAGATTGAACTGGTGCAGCTGTGGATGAACCAACACTAGAACCAACTTGTTGAGCTAAAGTTTGAGGTTGAGGAACTTGAATATGTTGCATTTGAGGTGTAACGTATGAGGTGGGCTGATGAGTCACATAGGGTTGAACTTGAGGAGCTTGAGGAGTAGAAAATCTTGAGAAAGCAGTGTTGTTGGTGGTTTGGATCCCAAGATTTGCTGTGGAGTATGAATTGACATGGTTAATCTCCCTTTGCTTATCATCGAGATCACAAGCCTTGATGATCGCCATTGTTTCAGCCAAACTCAAACGGTTCAAATCTTTGGTCTTCTTAATCACTGAGACATTCACATCCTAGGATTTTGGCAGAGAGTTCAGCAGCATTTTGTTGATCTCCGATCTTGTAACAATTACACCAGCAGAGCTCATTTCTGTGGTGAGTGCGATAAACCTTTGCAACTGTTATCAAGTGTTTCTCCCAAGACATAGTTAAACATATTGAACTTTTGTTGCAACATGTCTTGGCGACTCTGTTTCATGTCTTCGTTGCCTTCATAGACTTCTATCAGTGCTTCCCATAAGGCCTTTGTTGATGTATACTCACGGAAACCTTGAGCGATTTCCGGAGATAATGCCATGGTAAGTGTAACAAGAGCCTTTTCCTGTTCCTCGACTCTCTCGAAATCATCATTGGTGTAGTTCTCAACTTGCTTATCAATTATGGTTCTATCTTCCAATGTAGTTGTAATGCGGATTGGACCTCCAAGAATACTTTGCCATATCTTGAAATCCTTTATTTTGATGTACTTCTCGATCCGATATTTCCATTCTGTAAATCCTTCCGCAGATAACAGTCGTGGAATTCGAGAAGTGGTTCCCATAATCGCATCCAATTCATGGTGAGCTGACATGCTTTGAGATTCCATTTTTTGTTGTTGTTGTTTTTTTTAATATTTTTAATAAAAATTAACTTAAAAAAACCAATAAAAAGATCAAGTAAAAAGGTTTTCGGTTTCTGAATGATAAGGGTTTTCGGTTTATGAAGGATCAAGGGTTTTCGGTTTATGAAGGATCAAGAGTTTTCGGTTTATGAAGGATCAAGGGTTTTCGGTTTCTGAAGATTCAAGAGATTTCGGTTGAAGAACAGTTTTCGGTTTCTAAAGATTCAAAGGTTTTCAGTTACTAAAGATTCAAAGGTTTTCGGTTGAAGAAAAGTTTTCGGTTTCTGAAGATTGAACCGAAAACTAACAGTTTTCAATGAAAAACTTAAATTTTCGATTCGATTTTGATTTCCACACACTTGAAACCTAAAACACAGCTTCCAAACAGCTTAGATCTGAGCAAAAATCACTTGAAACTATGTTTTCGGTTGATGAAGATCAAAACCGAAAACAATAAGATTTCAATTGAAAAGCTGAAATCCAAGCAGATCTCTATTCCACACGATGCAAATTGTGATATGATCTTGAAAAATCAAGAAAACACAATCTTCAAGAGACCGAGAACATGAAGAACACGACTATGAAGCAGAAAACTGAATGAACACACTTGATTGACACCGGTTTGAGCTCTGATACTAATTATATGGTCCTTGATGGAAGGATCTTCACCAATGATCAATCAAGCATAAGAAAACAAAGAAGAAATGGAGTAGAAGATGAATGAAATTGTGCTTGCATACGATTAAACACTTGAAATCGTCTGATACAACTCAGGGACCGAAAACTAGTGAAAGTACAAATGTTGTTTAACTCTGACAGCCTGGCACCTATATATACTAAGAAGGACCGAAAATAGTTTTCGGTTAGCAGACTGAAAACTAGTTTTCGGTCACACCTTGACCAAAAGCTTCCTAGACCGAAAACATCAAACATACACAAAACAACTCCAAAATACATTGACAAATGCCCTAACTCATCCATACATTGATGCCTAGCGCAAACCATATATATATATATATATATATATATATATATATATATATATATATATTGGCCCTTCATCTGGTTCATTCTCTTGTCTTTTCTCTGAGATTAACTTTTTTTCGACATGGATTATACGATCAGTTTTGCTCCTACTCCCGATCGGTTTTCTGCTCTCCAAGAGAGATATTGCTTTCAGTCGGAGGACGGTGTAACTTTTCCTGGTGATCATGCTAATTTTATTAATCTTCCAGCGAGTAAGATTCCCATTTACATGAAGCATTTCGATGTTGGGTATCGTCTTCCAACATTAGAATTCTTTCGAGAGGTTCTTCATCATCATAAGGTTCATATCAATCAGTTAGTTCCTAATGGCGTGAATAAGGTGGTCGTTTTTATGTCGCTCTATTGGGCGAATGGGATTAGCCTAGATATATGGGTTTTTCGCCATTTTTTCTGTTTTGCTGTTGCTTCTTCTGGTGAGAGTTATACTTTCGCCATTCTGAAGCAAAGTCATGTTCTAGTGATTGAACAAAGAAATTCCCCTAAGAATTGGGCGAATCGATACTACTGGGTCAATGTTGATCGTTTGGGGTCAATGGAACGTCGCTCGACTTCAATTTATGATCAGTCTTTTACTTTGTACTCGGATAAGGAGTAGATGTCTAGGGTTCTTTGCTATTTTCATTTTGTCGGTGGAGATTTCCCAGAGTATGTGCTTGTTGGGGCTGGAATGAGTATGTCCTGGAGGCTTCGTGGAAAGATGCTAGAATTTTATGTTATCTCTCGTGGTTTGCTCTAATCCATGCATATAGTTTGCCATTTTGTTCTGTTCTTCTTCTCCTTGGCTGCAATTCTTCTATCTATTTCCCTTCCCCCCTTTTTTACTAAAAATATATACGAGGAAATGATACGTTTCTGTTATCAAGTGTTGAGAATAAGTTTGATTTCATGGACGTATTAGCGAAAAAGTGGGTAGGAAGTCTCCAATTTCGTGAAGTGGATCTAATCGATAAGGTGTTGCCATCTTTTCCGTTCTGCAATGAGGCGTTTATAGCTCATGCATCATGTGGGATTAGTCTTTAAGTCTATAACTATAATTGGTATGTACTTTATCCGAGACTAGCATGGTCCATTTGGGTTTCATATCATCAGGAAAATTTGATAGGATGGACTTTTGAGAAGAAGTTATTTATGGTTTATTAATATATTATAAGTTCTAATATATTATTATGAAATCATATTGCTTAATTATTATTGATCAAGAATTAATTTGGAATTAATTCTGTGATCAAAATGAGGCTAATTAAATATAAGGGGTTGATTCGGTAAATCATGCATTCTTATAAAGTAGGCTTATGATCCATACTTCTTCATGTTGGGCTAAACCCATGTGGTAATCCATGGATACTCCATGGAGGTTTTAACCTATGGAGCATGAGGGATATGGAAAGTCATTAGGGTTTACATGGGGTAACCCTAGTTTGCCACACTATATAAGAACCCCTCTAGCTCATGTAATCAGCACTTAAGTGGAATACTAGAGGGCTAACTGATTTGTGTGTGCATGGAATCTCGTCTAAAGTTATCCTTTGTTCTAGGTGTGTTGTGATTCCATTTGAGGCATTCATTCTATTGGTGCTAAGCTCTTGAAAGTCCAAGCTACAAGCTACAAAGAAAATGTATGTTATCTAACTTGTTTTATTACCCATGTATCAAAGTTTTGTATGCTAGATCGGCTAACACCTTGGAAAGTTCAAGTTTGCAGGTATAATAGAGAAAAGATAAATCCAAGGTATTTAGGGTTGCTTGTACACCTTATGAGTGTTAGAATGCTCATTACCCATCAGTGGTATCAGTGCCTAGACTTGTTTCAATTATATTGGATGCTACTTGTGTTAAATGCTTAAAAAATCGTTTTTTTGCTTTTTGGACACTGGGCTTGCCGAGTCCAAGCACAATTCTGACCAACTCGCCGAGTTGGTTCATACACTCGACGATTTGGTGCTCCAAAATGCAGTTTTTCGATGTGTTTGGCTGGATTTGGACTAGGATCGTTACCCTAAGCTGTTTTTAAACTTATAAACCTGTTTTTAATGTGGTAATGATCATGCTTATCCAATTTATAAGATAATTGTCAAAGTTTCATGTTTTGTATCAGTTTATTTGATTAGGCTAGTTACATGAAATTTGTTTGATGTGAATTGTCTTGTTCTTATGAGTTTAATTTAGATCATTGACAAAATTGTTTGATTTTTGTATGTTACAATAGTTGATCTAAATGTTTTGATAAATTCTATAACTTGTCCACATGTTATGGAAAATGAAAAGTTTTTCCATTAAAGAAATCATTAAAATCATAGGTGATGAACTTGAAGAGTCTTTTTCCCATAAATAGTTTTATGAATTCCATAACTTGTTCTCAAGTTATGTATTTTCAATAGTCTTTTCATTAAAACCTATATTAAACTCATAAGTTATGGATTCCAAAAGATTTTGAATAGTTCAAAACTTGCCCTCAACTTTTGGAATTTGTAAATGTAAAAGTCTAACTTTTGAAACATTTAATTCCAAACCCTAGAATTTTAAAGTTTAAAATTCTACCCTTAGACTATTATAATATTATAGATTTAATATATATATATATATATATATATATATATATATATATATATATATATATATATATATATATATATATATGTATAAGAAAAAAGTCAGTCTTACCGTTAGTAGGCCTCATTCACGAAGCCGGTCTATAGGGGGGGGGGGGTATAAGGTTACTGCCTATAAAATGGCAGTTTAATGGGTGTGCACTCCCACCCACCGCTTCCTTGACTGGTGGAGGGTCGTTAGCCGAACGGGTAGGATAGGACTCTAATTCTCCCTTCATTAAAAGTATAATGATAAATATAAAGTAACTAAACACTTATAAATTCCCAAATCTTAGTTACTTAGGAAAATGTGAATATGGTGCTAACCCATGAAATTACACTTTGCACCCTGTTAAGTCGTTAGTGGAGTGTGTGTGGTTAACCGTCACATTAATCTGGACTGACAGTGCGTGGCAAAGGGTAGCCTGATGTTAATCATAGATCAATGGAGCGTGTGTGGTTAATCGGCACATTGATTATGTGGTTGTAACATTGGGTGTGCCAAGCTAATTTGCATGGTTATTCACATCTTGTTTATGATCCTTGGCAACCGAGTCACAAACTTGAAGGGCACAATCGAGATTTAAACATGGCATTGAAAGTTTCAATGAATCTCAAAGGATCTAGGAATTTCATTTCACTTAAAACCTAAAATTCTTTTTTGTTTTACGTGATGGAAATTGGTAAATCATCATTTGCCTACCTTCAAATATTTTGCAATTGGATTATGGCATCCCTCTTCCAAATTTTAAAATATTGTGTTGGGTCCTAGCCTTAATATTCATTTGGGTGTTATATTAAGGACTTAAATCAACTAAATTGAACTTCTCCCATCGTAGATGTCTAGTTCAGACGATTATGTTCTTCCCAAATCTTTTGGAACAAGCTTTCCTCTTGAAGATGATGTCTCACGGTTGGATCGTGGAAGTCATACTTCATTTCCTCCACCTCCTCCAATAACTCTCCCTAAATCACAAGTTCAAAGACTTGAAAAATTCAAAGTCACTCAAGCCCTACTTAAAATGAAACATCAAGATGGAAGGCCTGTGTGTACTCACGTGTTGGAGATGAAGTCACATATTGAAGGCTGAGAGTATTGGGTGGCGTTGTCTCAAGGAAGTTTGCGGTTGACTGGGTTCTTCAATCAGTTCCTGAGTCATATAGTGTGTTCATTAAGGACTACTATGTGACAGACCACGACATGACCCTTAATGATCTTACCTATTTGCTTGTTGCTGCTGAATAAACAATGATTTGGCGCACTGGAAAAGTAAATTTGATTGGAAGATATACTCCCCAAACTTCCGTGGACGTTGACAATGGAAACATTGGAAGTACAGAAAAGATTTCTCTTTCCAAGGGAAAGAGATAAGTATGAGATTGTCCCGCGTACCATTCCCAAAGAATCTATATGTATCTATTGCCATGAGAAGGGGCATTGGTTGCGAAGCTGCCCTGACTACCTGAAAGATATGAGAAAAGGTAGAATTGAAAAGTTTGACTCTGCTTCAGGTAAGTCTACTGTCTAACTCTATTAAGTTCCTAATTGTTGATTCTTAATACATGATGTGACAAGGTTGCATTTTGATGTTTTGTAGGATCATGCAAAGGGAAGGAAGGTTAAAGGAAGAGTATATTGAATCTGATCGCGGATATGGATTTCAATCGCATGGTTCGAAGATCGGATTTTTGAGCTGCTGCTTAGGAGTTATGATAGATTGCTAGGAAATATGTAATAACATAGTTTTCATTTGTAATTGCATTGTAAGGAAAAGTTTTTTCCGCATTTTATAAATAAATAAAAATTTGTTTTTATTTTTCTTATATATCCTTGCAATGACATTTGTGAAAATTGATGTTTGTATGTTTCTATGTTAGCAATATGAATTTGATTCTTTTATTTGTGGTAGTGTCGAGTATTTACCAAATAAGGAAAGATTCTCATCACCAAAGTTTCAATTGGACAAAAACTTGGAATCATGGAAGTTATATTGTATGATGAATGAAAATTTTCATTTTTGGTAAATTAAGACTAATTCCTTGTTCACATATATATGTGAGTCAAATGAAGGACTAGGGGATCGGGTACACTGGGTGTGCGTTGCTTAAGATCCACCACAAATATCAATAAGACTATTCGTCATGATTTACTAAATTTTGGTAAACATGGTTATGCTTTCAAGTTTAAGTATAATTCTGAAACATTGGAAAAGGTTCAATGTATGGCAGAACGAATGAGAAGAATCAAATTAGGCAGAAAGATAAAAGTTTCACCAATCTGAAAAGATGAGAGAGTACTTTAGTATCGTGTTTTATGATCTTCTTAATGTTTATGGAAAAACCATATCACAATTGATCCTATAAGGAAATCTTAGTGCATTTGTATGGCTAAGAAGAGGAATCATGAATTGTTGAAATAGTTTAATTCAAGAAGATGAGTCATACTTCGTTCCCAAAACAAGTCTTAGAGTCATACTCCAAGATTGTAACCTTGAGTTACATAATCTTAAAAAAGGTTTAAAACACTTATCAAATGCAGAGTAAAAGCTTTCTACTCTTGTACATTTGAAATTGGTAAGTTGTGAAGTTTTGGATAAAACAAAGACCAACTAAGGCCAATTGTGTGAAGTGTTTGTCTTGATAAGAATCCGCACTAACTCTTGAATATTTGTTTTGTCATGGAATGATTCATGAAAAGAGAATCTTATATGTCAAGAGGGCAGTGGGAGTCTTAAAGATATTGGAAAAGCTTTAAGAACTAATCAAGAATAAAACCTATTGTTTATCACTAGCATACGACTTGATGTTTGTAACCTATCGTGTTGACATATTCTTGTTTCTTTGCCCATTCCAGTTAAAGTTGACTATGCATGTGAGTTCTATGAGTTCTCAATTGTTTGCATAACAACTAGGAAGCAATGATACACCCTTTTTCTACCAAGTGGCAAGAAGTTAAGATTAAACAAGTTCAGTCCATATGACTTGGATTTGTCACTAACCATGTCTTTTGATTATGGTTTGACAAATTCACATGGATAGGAACACATATACCATAAAATCTAAGTGTCATAAGGTTTCTCTCCGCTTCATGAAAATGATTATAAGGAAACGCTTTCACTAAGTAGATTTTAAGGAGATAACAATTGTGATATTTGCATTCTCAAATTTGATTATGATTACGACATCCCTTTTCGTAATTCGAATTGTGAGGAATGAAAAAAGGTCTAAACATTTGAGACTTATCTCTGTAAGTTCTTAAATTGTTTAGACACACACGTGATTTATGTAAGGAAAAGTGTATGAGTTTGAGAAGCCTAGATAAGGTCTTATCGAAGCGTCTCATATCTAAAATCTGAACTTTGGTAATGAGAGTCAATAAGTATTGATTTCTAGAAGTCCAGCTGATTTCTGAATACATGCCAAAGCTAGTGGGAGCATAAGTGTTATTCTAGTAAGATAATAATTATTATGCTAGTGGGAGCATAATTATTATGTAAGTGTTGCAAGTTAGCAATGTTATATATATAAAACAAAAGGTTCAATTCGCAAAGTTGTGGATTTGAAAAGTTGTTTTGCTATAATTACGGGAGAGGAATTTATACTCCATTTCAAAATCTAAAAGCTTAGATTGAGTTTTAATCAAATTTAGTCATATATATATATATATATATATATATATATATATATATATATATATATATATATATATTAATGCTATGTTGGAATGGTTCAACATAAGGAAATTTTATATATGGAAATGTTAATTGCGTTCTCAAAAATTGACTATGATTGTGGCATCCCTCTTCATAATCAAATTTTTGAGAACTTGGCAAATAGAAATATTATAGCAAAAGACTGATGAAGTATCATGTCTTTATGTTAGACATTATGAATCGTATCCCACATGTTTCGGGTATAGGATCGATTGCATATGCTATAATATTCTCATGTTCTAATTTTCCAAATGCCTAGGGCATTTAGAGGGAAAAAGGAATAGAACCAGATATAACTAAAGTGGTTAAACAACTGTTAAGGACAATCTAAGGTTCACCAAAGATTGGTCGCTTAAGGACAGTTGGAAGTATAGTAATGGAATGACCATATTGAAATTTTTATGAATAGACAAGAGTCTATTAATAATGAGTTGTCATATGGAAAATATGGAATGTTTCCATATTGGGAGTTGAAGAATAGATGAGAAAGTAAGAAACTTTTATGCAAAAAGGATGTTCAAAGGAATATACTTTGAATTTGAGACTTCATTTCCATGGAATTGTCTTGTAACAATCTCCAAAGGAATATTTTTTAGTATCATTGGACAAATATCAATGACTTTTGGAACCTAGACATTAAAAAAAATCATTGCATGATAGTTTAGAATCTAACACTTTCTAGAAGTGATAAGAATTTGGAATTCTTACACTTGCGATAAGGATTTGGAATTTTGAAATGAGCATCATTGAAATGTTTTTTCAATTGATCTATTTCACAAAGTAAGGAACATAGACAAACATAGTGTGCATGCTTGGTGCATGGCATAACTATTGTTTAGACAAACATAGCGTGCATGCTTGGAGCATGGCATAACTATTGTTCTAATTCAAGTATTAAGTTGATTATTCGAAACATTATACAATGAATGATTAGTAATCAATATGGCTAAAAAGTTTTGGGGCCATATAGGATTAGTATTATTCTTGTGTTTCACTTTGCATGTTTTGACTTCCCGAATAACTAGGTTATTCAAACCATCCACAATCAATCATACTTTGGAAGTAGGTATTGAGGCAAGACTGTCATGAATGGGTCTGTAGTTTGTCTAGGACAAGGTGGCTACAATGTTCATGAGTACTCCTGGAATAAGATTCGTGTATTGGATTCAACCCAAACTCATCTGAATCACTTCATGGATTTTGTCATGAGTGATTGTGAGACGATAATATCTTATATTCTTGAAACGGAGAAATGTGAGTTGTAGTTGCAACTCAGTTTCACATTGACATATGTAAACGCACCAGTAACTTGGAAGTTATAAAACATATAGTTGTATAATTTGATGAGTAAGTACAAGCAAGCATTTGGGTCGAAGTTTATCCATTCCTTTTACCCCATGTGGATAAAAGTGATATATGTGGGCCCCTCGATGATTAGTGATGACATTAGGCCTGGACTGATTTGATTTGTTCAATTAGTCGGTCGTCATAAATCGGAAATCGGGAAAAACAGCTGGACAGAGAGAATGATTATAATCCATGTCTCAGTCCATATGATATCTAGAATGGAGAAATATATGACCCCTTATCTAATGGACACGTCATTGACCATGTCAGAATTCGACAGCAGCTTTTAAGAGCTAGGATTGCTAGTCGGGTTGGAGTCATGCTTACAATAATAGTTATTAGACTTATCCAAGTGGGAGACTGTTGGATTAGTGTCTAAGTCCATAACTGTAATTGGTATGTACTTGACATGAGAGTAGTATGGTCCATTTGGGTTGCATATCATCAGGACAATTTGATAGGATGGACTTTTGAGAAGAAGTTATTTATGGTTTATTAATATATTATAAGTTCTAATATATTAATATGAAATCATATTTTTTAATTAGTATTGATCAAGAATTAATTTGGAATTAATTCTATGATCAAAAGGAGACTAATTAAATATAAGGGGTAGATTTGTTAAATCATGCATTCTTATAAAGTGGGCTTATGATCCATAGTTCTTCATGTTGGGCTAAACCCGTGTGGTAACCCATGGATACTCCATGGAGGTTTTTACCCATGGAGCATGAGAGATATGGAAAGTCATTAGGGTTTACATGGTGTAATCCTAGTTTTCCACACTATATAAGAACCCTTCTAGCTCATGAAATCGGCACTTAAGTGGAATACTAGAGGGCTAGAAAATTTGTGTGTGCAAGGAATCTCTTCTCAAGTTATCCTTTGTTCTAGGTGTGTTGTGATTCCATTTGAGGCATTCATACTATTGGTGCTAAGCTCTTGAAAGTCCAAGCAACAAGCTACAAAGAAAAGGTATGTTATATAACTTTTTTTATTACCCAAGTATCAAAGTTTTGTATGTTAGATAGGGTAATACCTTGGAAATTTCAAGTTTTCATGTATAATAGAGAAAACATAGATCCAAGGTATTTAGGGTTTCATGTACACCTTAGGAATGTTATAATGCTCATTACCCATCACATCCCATATTGAATATGCTAAGCGGTGTCGTCTTGTTGTGGAGCCTTCTCGGTTGACTTCCATTGATCCGCTGAGTGTTGATATTGGTGTAGATTCTTTAAAGGAAAAAGCAGTGGAGGAGGAGTTTGTGGGAGATAGTAAGGAGTGTAACAACTGGTTATTTCGGGTCAATAAAAATCAAAGAAAGTCAAACAAAATTCAATTGTGCCAACCAAAAATCAAATAGTGAAATTAAATCATGAAAATTCATTCTTGCTTTTGAAGATTTCAGTTTTAGGAATCAAAAATAAAAACCTCACATCCCTGGCCGAGAACACTCCTTGACCGAGAACACCACCTAGACCGAAATCTCCTTGCCGAGAAACCCAAGACCGAGATCATACTAGACCGAAGACCCTAGTTCTCGGTTGAGGTTTTGGACCAAAATCAAGGTGATTTCAGTGGGGATAGGCCGAAATCACCCACCTTATCCGTTGGCACTTTTACCAATGTGATAAATTACTGATTCCAATGCATATATCACATCAATTTTACCCCATATACATATGTATAACCAAAATCACCACCTCGTTTCTAATTTCCATCTTCAAAATCCTTTACACTTTCTCTCAAAGTTCATAATAACTTATTCATATCTTCATACATCTTCAAGAATGCCTTCACGTCTTCAACAGTTTACCCATGAAACATTCTTCAACATAATTCTTAGGAATTATTGGTAAGTTCCTTAAATTATCTAGTGTGTTTACAACATGTGCATGATAATTTAACTAATTTAAACACAATATTGTGTGTTAAATACTCGTAGGATACAAACACGTTTACGTACTATAAATTGAAGAACACCGCCATCACCTTGTTATCCAACCCAGAACACACTCGAGGTGACATCATACCCCTATAATTTTCACTATTTTTCTATGTTTTAAGGGGGGGGGGGATACAAGTAAAACACAAAAAATTTGTGTTATTATGCAAACCGTTACCTTGTTGTTTTTAACAATATATATATATATATATATATATATATATATATATATATATATATATATATATATATATTGGATACAAATTTGATTACAATGATAAAATATAACCCTTTTGTAACATGTTGAGAAAAAGGGTATAATCATATAAAAATAAATATATAATTATTTCAATTCATTTTTTTATCATAGTAAAAATGATAATGTATATACAAAGGATTCATCATTTCAGTGATACATTTTAATAAACTATAATAGGTATAGTTTATGAGACATAAACACTATTTTACCATTTCAAGATACAATACCAAAAATAATTATTTAAGGGCATAATTATTTTATACCATGTAAACACTATAAAAGGATGACACATACATTTACAAGAAAAAGAGTTTTCATCTTACTGCACGTAAAGAGTTAATATGGCTTTGTGAGACACGTCTTCAAGTACTTATCTAAGTACCAACAAAAGTCATGTATTATAACCAGAATCTCCCGTAAGAGAACGTGATGTTTGTGTATAGATCTATACGGAACTGAAAATCCCGCACCTAAATTGTTAGCTACAGTTGGACCGACAGGTCTGGGGTGATAAATGTCGTACCATTCTGACGCTTAAAGAACGTCGTATAGGACATCTAGGTCATTAGCATAGTTATAATAACTCACAAGATGTATTAACAATACATTGGTTTACGAATACATACATATCTTCAAATGGTTTTATTGAGATAAAACTACGTTACATTATTTTCCTAGTACAATACAGGTTACATTTCTGGAAACATGCATTCAAATGGTTTTATATATGTATAAAACTACATATTACTATTTTAAGTGTGGAAAATACTTGTACATTTCGGTCTTGGAACATTTAAGACTACATTACATTTAAAAGAAAATATAGGATTTTATGGAAGAACACACTATCATTTTCAAGGAACAAAGACATATATTTCTCATACAAAATGTTTATAAACTCACCTACTTAAATGTTGACACTTTTTCAAAACCACTTGTATTCTCAGGAGATCAGTAGACAGGTAGCCACACAGGTTTTGTGAAGATAGAGCTTAGCATTGTTACGTCTACATTTTTTTCATATGTTTTTGGAGTCAAACAATGATTCGAATAGAATATAAAAACTTATAAATTTTCAATATAATGTTTAGAATGATTTGATCTATGTTATTCAATTGTTATGACACTGTAGATGACGTCATCCGCCACTGGACATTTCCGCCGTTCTATCATTTTGAGGGTGTGACAGATTGGTATGAGAGCATTTTTTATAGCGAGCTAAGTATATCAAACCATGTAAGATATACAACTATAAATACAATGGGACTAAAATGCTTTGACTAAAAGTATACTTTTAAAATATAAGTATTTAAAAAAAAAAGTATACATACATACATACTAGAAACAATATCACAGTAAGAACCATATAAAAGTATTTAGATAAGTTGTACGTTGCGATTAATCCTCCATAGTTATGTAATCATATCTGGGATAAATATAACCTGATCAACTATATTTATGCAAGATATGACTAACATGTGTTTGGGAATGATCGTGGTGAACGAAGAGTATAAAACTTACCAACCCTATATACTAAGAAACTCTAGAACCAAACATAAAGTTTAAAATACTATAGGAGTATTTTATTATTCTACAGGGATACACAATTAGGCCATTTATGTGTCTTTAATACCATTATGTTTATATAGTTAACATAGACATGCCTATAGTTAAGATGTTCTAATTTGAAAACATCTTTAAACCTTATGGCATAAAGATGCCACCACATAAGTCTATCAGGCATGTCAACAACACACCACCAACTCCAACACCGCTACCACCTTACAGATGGACATTGCCATTTTCCAAGCTGCTGTAACAGCCACTGTGGTAGCCGCCATTGCGTAAATCAGCACAAATGGTGCCAGTGGATCGGGAGGCGGTACTAATAATAATAACCAGGGAGATAGCCAGGGACACTCGAGGGAATGTTCCTACAAAGACTTCACAAACTGCGAACCAAAGTCTTTCGATGGAATCCATGGTGTCAATGCTCTAACAAGGTGGTTTGAGAAAACAAATTTAGTGTTCGGAATCTGCGCATGCCCAGAAACTAGCAAGGTCAAATTCACAGCTTGCACATTCATGGATAGAGTCCTCTCATGGTGGAACGGATATGTCAGTGGCCAACGTCATGAGCTAGGAAGACTTGAAAAATCTAATGCTAGCAGAATACTGCCCGAGGGGCGAGGTGCAAAATCTAGAGCAAGAACTCTGGAACCTCACAATGAAGGACTCCGACATCACAACCTATACTACCAGGTTTAACGATCTAGCAGTATTATGTCCCGGGATGGTCACCCCAGAAAGTAAAAAGGTGGAACGATACATCTGGGGACTATCCCCCCAGATTCAAGGAAATGTGATATCAGCAAATCTGTCCACTTTTGACATTGCCAAACGCTTGGCATAAACACTTGTAGATCATGGAGTCCGCTAGGGCTTTATGTTAGCTACTCACGAGCAAACCAAAGGAAGTGACAATAAGAAGAATTTTTGGAATAAGAGGAAAGGCCAACCAACACAAGAGACCACAAAGAAGCAACAATCTATGGCAGTCCATGCTGCTACTGTTCCTACCGCTCCAGCACCCACCAAAAAATATGCTGGAACCCTTCCAAAGTCTAACAAGTGTAACTTCTATCACACTAAGGCCTGCCCGTTTCTGTAGGATGCCAACCCAACTAACCACCCAAGCCACTAATGTCGGGGTGAGCCACGCTTGCTGCAAATGTGGTGAAATGGGGCATTTCAATAGGAATTGTCCAAAAACAAAGAACGTCGGAGCTGCCAACCAAAAATCAAATAGTAAAATTAAATCATGAAAATTCATTCTTGCTTTTGAGGATTTCGTTTTTAGGAATCAAAAATCAAAACCTCACATGCCTTGGCCGAGAACACTCCTTGACTGAGAACACCACCTAGACCAAAATCTCATTGGCCGAGAACCCCTAGACTGAGATCATACTAGACCGAAGACCCTAGTTCTCGGTTGAGGTTTTGGACCGAAATCAAGGCGATTTCAGTGGGGATAGGCCAAAATCACCCACCTTATCTGTTGCACTTTTACCAATGTGATAAATTACATATTCCAATGCAGATATCATATAAATTTTACTGGTATATATATGTGTGTATAATCGAAATCACCACCTCATTTCTCATTTTCATCTTCAAAATCCTTTACACTTTCTCTCAAAGTTCATAAGAAGATATTCATATCTTCATACATATTTAAGAATACCTTCACTTCTTCAACAGTTTACCCAGGAAACATTATTCAAAATATTTCTTAGGAATTATTGGTAAGTTCCATAAATTATCTAGAGTCTTTACAACATGTTCTTGATAATTTACTAATTTACACACAATATTGTATGTTAAATACTCGTAGGATACAAACACGATTATGTATTATAAATTGAAGAACACCACCATCATCTTGTTATCAAACCCATAACACACTCGAGGTGAGTTCATACCCGTACAATTTTCACGATTTTTCTATGTTTTTTTTTGGGGGGGGGGAGAATACAAGTAAAACACAAGAAAATTTGTGTTATTATAGAAACCGTTACACTGTTGTTTTTAACTATATATATATATATATATATATATATATATATATATATATATATATATATATAGAAATTTGGTTACAATGATAAAACTACAACCCTTTTGTAACATGTTGAGAAAGAGGGTATGATTATATAAAAATAAATATATAACTGTGTCTATTCATTTAATTATCATAGTAAAAATGATAATGTTTACACAAAGGATTCATCATTTCAGTGAGACATTTTCATAAACTATAATAGGTATAGTTTATGAGACATACACACTATTTTACCATTTCAAGATACAATACCAAAAATAATTTTTTAAAGGCATAATTATTTTATACCATGTAAACACTATAAAAGGATGATACATACATTTACAAGAAAATGAGTTTTCGTCTTACTACACATAAACAGTCAATATGGATGTGTGAGACACGTCTTCAAGTACTTATCTAAGTACCAACAAAAGTCATGTATTATATCCAGAATCTATTGCAAGAAAGCTTGACATTTGTGTATAGAACTATACGGGACTAACAATCCCGCACCTAAACAGTTAGCTACAGTTGCACCGACAGGTCTGGGGTGACAAATGTCGTACTATTCCATCGCCCGAAGAACATCATACAGGCCATCCAGGCCATTAGCATGGTTATAATAACTCACAAGGTGTATTAATAATATGTTGGTTTACTAATACATACATATCTTCAAATGGTTTTATTTAGATAAAGCTACATTACTTATTTTCCGGTACAATACAAGTTACATTTCTGGAAACATGCATTCAAATGGTTTTATATATGTATGAAACTACATATTACTATTTTAAGTGTGGAAAATACTTGTACATTTCAGTCTTGGGACATTTAAGACTACATTACATTTAAAAGAAAAATATTGGATTTTCTGAAAGAACACTATCATTTTCAAGGAACAAAGACATATACTTCTCATATAAAATGCTTATGAATTCACCAACTTTAATGTTGACACTTTTTTCCAAACCACTTGTATTCTCAGGAGATCAGTAAAAAGTTACCCACACAGGTTTTGTGAATACGGAGCTTAGCGTTGTTACGTCTATATTTTTGTCGTATGCTTTTGGAGTCAAACAATGATTCGAATACAATGTAAAAACTTAAAAATTATCAATATAATTTTTGGAATGATTTGATCTCTATTATTCAATTGTTATGATATTGTACATGACGTCATCTGCCCCCAGACGTTTCCGCCATTCTATCAGTTCGGGAGTGTGACAAGGAGGGTGTGCCTTAGCCGGTGAATATACGTATGGTGGCCAGGTAGAATGTGAGCGAGCAAGATGTTGGGAGTATTGCACTCGTACGATGTTTGCGTCTGCAGAGATTAGATGGGGTTGGGGGGAGCTCCTGTGCTCTTCCTGTTAAAAATGAGGTAATTGGCATTCCCGACGATGGTAATGTGGAGAAATTCATTTCAAAGGAAATTATAGTTGGCTCTGAGCCATATATGGTTGTGGGAGCTTCAGAGCGCTTAGGAGTAGAGAGTGAAAGGGGAGGGATGGGTGTTGGTTCTCGTCTTTTTCATTTTGGACATGTTAGGTCTCCAGCTGTTGATGCTGTTAAAGTGGTTTGTGCTAGTGGTGTGATGTTTTCTACTTCTTGGTATTTGAAGGATGACTCTTGTCTTTCCCTATTTGAATTTGTTGTTAATTTTACTTATAATTCCTTCCCACCTGGCACCTAAGTTGAGATGTCTAGTTACTCTCTTTCTGACCTTGTTGGATCATTCTGGTTTTCTTCGGCTCAGAGTAATAGTTTCTTTGCAGATGGTGCGAATCGTCTTGAGCGATTCTTGGCTGTTGATAGCGGACTTGCCTGGTTGGCTAAAGAAGCTCAGGTGCTTCATTCTTAAAATGCAATGTTGAAGGAGAAGGTGTCTATGTGTGAAAATGATGTACTTTTTCTCAAAATTGTTGTGGTAGAAAAGAAATTATTGGAATATTGTGTATCTAGCCTTTTACAGAATAGGCTTGCCTTGAGGGCTACAGTTGTTCAATTGAAGAGGAAGAATGAGGGATTGAGTATCCAGTTGAAAACCTTGGAGAAGGATCTGTTGGAGAAGGAAAAAATCATGGAGGAACAGTCAGTGGTGGTAGGTGATTTGGGGGATGATATGCAGTTGTTGATGAAGGAAGGGTTGATAGGAGTGGTTGATCATATTTTGGAGAGTACAGAGTTCGGTTATGAGGTGAACAAGTTCCAAGATGCATGTGTGGTTGCTGGTAAAGCATTAGAAATTCAACAAGCAAAGGAATTTGTTTGTGTTGGTTCTCAGTTGGAAGGTGTTGTGGACAATGATGTTGATCATGAAGCGACTGTTGAGGAAGCATTGGAGGCTTTTGCTTCTCTTGATTATACGTTTTTTTTGGAATTAGATAGGTTGGATGTGAAGAAGCTGAAGCAGATGGTGTAGTCTCACGGTGGAGCCAACTCTTCTTTACTTTGATTGTTTCTTGCTTTTGGTTTTTGGAAGACATTGTGATGGTTGTACGTACTTTTGGTTGTATGGATATGTTCCCGTCATGTTTTTTTTAGTCTAAATGTGACTTGTGTAGTTGGTTCTTCTTATCTATTATTCTTTTTTTTTTGGAAACACTTCGTGATCTATCAATTAAGCTGTCTATTTGAAAGTAGTTCAGCTCCTCTTGTTGAGCTATCTCTTTTTTGTTTTATGCCTTAGATTAAACTTGACCAGTATTTCTGAAATTTTTGGCCCATAACGTGGGTATATACGTTTGTCAGGCCTTAGAACGGATCTAAAAACAAACGGATTTTTTTTGGCTTCAGGCTTCGGTGGGGTCCCATATTGGATTTTTTGGGGGATTCTTTATTGTCTGGAAAAGTAGGTTGGAGGAATAAAACAATTCTTTATGTCGTTTCAGGATGTAAGTCGAGGCATTTGGCCTCAAGACGTGAAGGAGATCAAATCCAAGGGCTTTAGAACCGTTTTTCATTTCAAAATGTAGGTCAAGGGATTTTTCCTCAACACGTAAGGCAGGTCAAAGCCAAGGGTTTCAGAATCGTTTGTTGTTTCAAAATGTATGTCGAAGCATTTGGCCTCATGATGTAAGAAAACTCAAAGACAGAGGCTTTGGAACCGTTTTTCGTTTCAAAATGTAAGTCGAGGCATTTTGCCTCAAGACGTGAGGCAGGTCAAAGACAAGGGCTTTGGAACTGTTGTGACATGCTCTACAGGGGAAAGGATACCAGTTGATGGATTTTTCCTGGAAGCTTTCTTGAGAACACAACACAAAAGAATCATTAAAGCACGTCGAGGTGTTCTCCCGGGACTTCACTCCGACGATCCAGTTAGTTTTCTAAGAGAAGATAGATCCCTTCCTTGAGGCGGAAGAGATCCTTTTATACCTGTTACTAGCGGATCTTGGGGACCTCGTCCATTGAGTGTGAGACTTGGCCTCCTCTAACTGGGAGAATCATGCCCACATTAACTAACTGCCTAGTGACATAAATTATCTGCGTCACATAAGCTTCTTGTCACATCTTGATTGGTCGTAAGTGAATGAGAAATCACGGGGAATATTCTTCCCTCGTGAAGAGGAACGAACTACCACCCCGATGCTGGATTACTCAGGCCAAGGTCAGGCCTAGGCCAATTTTCTAGCGAGATAATGTGACAATAGTCAATTTCAGGTCAGGTCAAAGTCAAACGAAGTCAACGAGTAAAATCGGCCGACTCAATTAAACTTTGTATATTAGGGTTTACGTTATGTAATTACTGTTCAACTCACTATTTCAATGAGAAAGCATCATTTGGAAACCCGTGTGTTAAATTTTCCATTAGCCTTGATAGTGCTAAACCATGAACCAAAGCGATAAAACACTATTTCACACTCATCGGGAGTGTGTAGTACACTAAAACACGGCTTCACGTGTTTACAGACCTTGCGTTGCGAAGCCGGATACTTAAAAGGGTCATAAATAGAACCACTCTTAAATCTCTTTCATTCTATCTCTCCATATTATAAATCTCTCTCCATATGAGGAATCTCTCCAAGATTGTAAAATCTCTCCCAAATCTCTCTCCATATGAGGAATCTCTCCAAGATTGTAAAATCTCTCCCAAATCTCTCTCCATATGAGGAATCTCTCCAAGATTGTAAAATCTCTCCCAAATCTCTCTCCATATGAGGAATCTCTCCAAGATTGTAAAATCTCTCCAAAATCTCTCTCGAAACCTCTCTTGAAATTTTTATAATCAATTGGGGCATCCTGATACTTGGCTTGATGAGGAACCACTCAAAGAAGGGAAAAATCTTGGAAAATAACCCTTTAGGACCGAAGCCTCCCCATGGGGGCCAAGTCCTCCTTAGACCGAGGTCCCAAGAAGCCAAACCGGAGTCCACTTGGCTAATCGCAGCAAGCGAGCCGCAGTCAGCAAACCGCAGCAGCGAGCCGAAGTCAGCAAACTGCAGCCACCGACCGCAGCAGGCTTCGCTCTGGACCCTCCTGACGAACCCGCCCACAAAGCCTCCTCGGATCGCAGCTCCTCCCTCTTCGGATCCGCATTAGCAGCCGATGCCACTCCGGATTTTGGACTGCTGATGACCAAGCCCTCGCCTGACTTCGGATTTCTTCATTTTTCACCAGGTTTTCGATCATTACTCCGTTTTAAGCCCGTTTTTAATTATTTTAACGGGGGACTCTCACCCAAACTCATATTTTAACATATGAGGCCCCAATTATTCATAAATTCAGTATATTTTTAAGGAAATATCTATTTAGGGATAAAATCTATTAAGTGAGATCATGAGGTGGAGTGTGAATCTTACCATAATATTTGACACAAACAACCATCCCATACCCAATCCCATGACCAACCATTGTACTCCCCACCATAGCTGGTCATTCAAGAGTACTTTCCCCATCATTTGACTAGCCCCACTCATGGTCAAAGGCTGAAGACTCTTATCTCTCCTCATTCTCACTCACTTGCTCTCATTTCACTAAAGATTAAACACCTCTTTTCTCTCTAACTCCCTCTCACAAAAACGAGAATTCCAAGGCATTTCCAGTTTTTCTCCTTCACTTGGTAAGTATAATTTATCCTCCTTGTGATAATTACACTTCATTATACTCAAATCATTGATGGCTTACACAAACTCCATCATTATTGTGTTAGACTCTTGAATCTTCAAAGCAATCCTTCAAGTGTCTTGAGTTGAACACTTCTCTTCTTCAACATTCAATCACTGAAATCACTCAAGGTGAGTTCATACCCCTGTATTTTCATGTTTTCTTAAGTTTTAAGGGGGGGGGGGGGGAATACAAGTTAAAACACCAAGAACATAACTAAACTTTTCTAACAGCTTTCATCAGAAAAGTTGGACTCCATTCACGGGCTGTTTTGGACAACTTAAACATTTTAGTTTTCAAATGGCTACTTGCACATCTCCATACGATTTTTCTACAATTTATGGTGATTTTTACAAAACTGCCTATCATTTCAAACATAAATTCGGACCAGTCTTTGATTATGGACTTGTCCACACAAGTTAGAGGTCATTAAAAATCATGAGAAAAATTATGGAGAAACTAGACTCATTTTCCAAACTCTCAAAATTTTTGGATTCTGATTTGGACCTTTAATGATTTTTCTACAAATTTTCTAAGAATAGGGACAGAAAATGTTATCAACAAAAAAATACTATCAATTTCATTTCACCTTGTAACATGTTGAGCAAGGTGTATATCTTTATGTGATTATATGTTATTGCAATATATGACATTATTGTCTTAGTATGTAGACATACATCAGTTAACAAATGAAGTTTTCTAGACAAAGCATAGAAATAACAATTTGTTATAATCAAAGTACATCTATTACATACAAACATTTGAATAAACTATGTTAAGTATAGTTTATGTACATTATCACTTTTACCCTTTTTTTGATAAACTATAATAGGTATAGTTTATGGTACATCACATGGCACACTCATACAAAAAGGGTACATTCATAAAAAAAAGGAATTCTCCATTACATTACACGTGAATTCGTTGATGACTTTTGTGAGACATTCGCTTCACTTTACCAATAAGTCCTGTATTGTAACCAGAGTCTCCTGGAGGGAGAGCGTGATAGTTGTGTATAGATCTATATTGGGATTGACAAACCCACACCTGAGCTGCTTGCAACAGCTAGACCGACAGGTCTGTGGTGACAAATGTCGTAACAGTTCCGACGCCTGAAGAACGTCGTTTCAGGCCAACTAGGTCATAGTATGGTTATAATAGCTCACATTAAGTATTAAGAAACATAGAATTTACGGGGAATTCATGTAGATCAAACGAGTTTACGTAGAGTTAAACTTGCATCGTTTTATCATAAGTATAACAAATTACTTGTACACCTTGGTCTTTGGGTTTTAAGACTACTTTTACATTTTAAGGAAAATATTGGATTTTTCTGGAACAAACACTACATTTACAAGAAAAAGCTTTTCATAAACTGTCTACAAATGCTTATGTACTCACCAAACTTTGTGTTGACACTTTTTCAAACAACTTGTATTCTCAGGAAATCACTAAACATGTAACCAAGTGCTTTTGAGGATGGGACGTTAAGGCGTCAAACATTTCACATTTTGTCAACATATTGTAATTGATTTGGAAACATGTAATTCATATAATGATGTAACTTTTCAATTATATATATGTTGGTTGTGTTTGCTTAAATCACTATTGAAATTGTTTTTATGATGCTATACATGAAGTCCTCCACCCCCGGACGTTTCCACCATACTCGGTTTGGGGGTGTGACAGATTGGTATCAGAGCACGGTTTATAGTGAATTAAGTATATCAAACAACATAGGATATACAAACTATAAACACATTTGGGACTAAAAGTCTCTGATTTTAAAACATTTTAACGGGTTATACTTTTAGAAAATAAATAGTTTTCTCGTTTAAAAGTATACCTACATGCATTACATACTCGCGTAGTGTCATAACTAGAAGAACATAAAGTAAAAGAAGAGGAGTTGAACGCTACGAGTATGCCTTGGTATGGGTAATCAGTTCTCGGAAGGATATAGCCTGATCAACTATATCTGTCTGAGAAGTGACTTACTCATACCGGGGGATAGTCGTAGGGGGCAATAAATCTAATAACCTAACTTCACTCTACAAAGAATGCTCTAAGAACCAAATCTAAACATTTAAAATACTATAGGAGTATTTGTATGTTGCTATAGCGCAATGTTATTATTAACCGTTACCTGCTTCTTACACCCCTATTCTCGCGCAGACGACATGGCAAGATTCCATTTACCAGGAGACCCATACTTTCCCAATCAGGGAAATGATGGCTGGATTGAAGAAGAGCCCGAAGAGCTGATTGAAGAGGACCCCGAAGAGTAACCCGAAGAAGAAGAAGAGGAGGTAGACGAAGAAGAAGAAGAGGAAGACGACGAGGTAGACATGGATGAGGACGAAAGTGAGGAAGAACCAGAGGAGGAAGTCTTCAACCCTCCTTACATCACTAGGGTGTCGGCGAACCGCTTTGGCCACAACGGGCCTGAGCCCCGTTGGGCAACCATGATCGAGAGGTGGAGCCAACAACAACGCCAATGGTCACCCTATGGCGACCAACTAGGTTATTATGACCTCAGCCACGGGGGACCGGCTGACAGAGCCCTCCTCGTCATGGTCCAACACATCATGAATTTGGGGAACCAGAATAGGGAAATGGCAGATCAGGTTCGAAATCTCAACGCTGTTACGGAAACCACCGATGCACACACCAGGGATTTGGAGAGGGACTTCTATCCAGTGGACCAACTCATCGAGGACCTTACCACTGCTTGAGCGGAGGTAAGGGAGTACCAGGAGAGGCACGCAGCTCTCGAAAAGAGAGTGAGCATGGCTGAATGCCGGATTGCGGAGCTTCAGGGAGCCTCGACCTCATCTCAGAGCCACCATGGACCAGATGCCACCCGCCACGAGTAGTGTTCGCACTGCTCATGTTTTGTTATAAAACTAGGATTTCAAGTATGCGTTGGTGCTACTTTGTATTGCGAATAGGTTGACCCCGCGACTAAGTGACTACACTAGTCAAAGGGCTTTTGTGCTGCCAAAGATCACCTTTTTATTTTGATGTAATGTGGACCCTTATGAGGTCAAACTTTCCCCCAAAACAATATGTACTAAAAATTTATCAATGAATTTGGCATGCATTTTACTTCATTAGATGTTGACGTGAGATTTCACTATGTGGTATTACAAACATTTTAAGACTAATGACTCTGTTTGGGTCAACACTATTTAATTCATAAGTTTAATTGCATAAACTTTTCTATGAATTACCTGTTAATATAATAAGCTCGGGATATAATACAAATGAGACAAAACCAGTAACACTCGACTCGTTATTACTATCGAAGTCTTACCGACTAGTCATTTTAAAATTATGACAGAACTATGCCACGAAGGAAAAGACCAAGACCTTCCAGTAGCGCAGCACCACGTCCTCCGCCGCCGCCAGCACAATTTGACCCAACAATGTTCCAGGTTGCAGTAACGACAGCTGTGGCGGCAGCTATGTCACAAATCGGCACTAATGGCAATGGTGGATCCGGATCTGGTGCTACACCCTCTAATCAGGGTGACAGTTCGAGGCACACAAAGGAATGCACCTACAAGGACTTCACAAATGGCAAACCCGATACCTTCAATGGGAGCGGGGGCGTCATCACCCTGATGAAATGGTTTGAAAGGACCGAAGCAGTCTTCGAAATCTGTGCTTGTCCCGAAGCAAGCAAGGTCAAGTTCGCGACATTCAATTTCACCGGAAGAGCTCTCACTTGGTGGAATGGAAGAGTTAAGTTGCTTACTCCTGCAGTGGCTAACTCTATAAGCTGGGAGGATTTAAAAGCTTTGATGCTGAAGGAGTATTGCCCGAGGGGCGAGATCCAAAAACTCGAAGAAGAACTCTGGAACCTCAGAATGTCGGGCACAAATCTTAAAGCTTACATTTCCCGGTTCAATGACCTAGCGCTCCTTTGTCCATCAATGGTCACTCTAGAAGGGAAAAAGGTGGAACGATACCTCTGGGGACTATCATCCCAAATTCAAGATAGTGTATTGGCCTCGAAATCTACTACCTTTGAGAGTGCCAAGGAATTGGCACAACAACTTGTCGATCATAGGGCCAGCCGTGGTACCGTGATAGCCACCACCGACCAAGCAAAGGGAGGAAACAACAAGAAGAAGTTCTGGAACCATAAAAAGAAGCAACCGACACTGGACCCCGTAAAGATGCAACAGACTATTGCTTTCTGTGTTGCCACTACTGCTACCACTCCAATACCACCTAAGCAATATGTTGGAAATCTCCCTAAGTGCAACAAATGCAGCTACTACCACAATGGTGCCTGTCGGGAAATGCACTGCAAAAGCTGCATCAAGAAAGGGCATACCGCTCGTTTCTGTAAAGCGCCAACACAAACGAGCAACCAAGTTGTCAATGCAGGGGCAAGCTAAACCTGCTACGGATGTGGTGAAGCAGGACACTTCAGGAGAAACTGCCCCAAGGCACAAGCTCCTAATGCTGGTGGTGTAGGGAAAGTCCTGACAATAGGACACGGGGAAGCAGTCAAGGATCCTACAGTGGTTACCGGTACGTTCCTCCTCAATAACTCTTATGCATGCGTACTTTTTGATTGTGGGGCAGAAAGGAGTTTCGTGAGACACCAATTCAAACATTTACTTAAGCAAAATCCCCAATCATTAAAAGATTCATACGTCGTAGAAATGGCAAACGGAAAGGTTGAGCGCGCAAATGATATTTACATAGGGTGTACTCTCATTCTACGCAACCATTCATTCAAAATTGATCTAATGCCAGTCACAATAAAAAGTTTCGACATCATCATCGGTATGGATTGGTTAAGTCCTAATCGTGCTGACATTTTATGTTACGAAAGGGCCATCCACCTGAATCTGCCAAATGACGAAACTCTTCTCGTCTATGGCGATAAACCCAGTACAAACCTACAAATCATTTCTTGCGTCAAGGCTCAAAAGTATCTCTGAAAGGAATACCATGCCTTCTTAGCCCACATCGTAGATAAGAATCAAGGGGTAAAGGACATAAAAGACATTCCGGAAGTGTGCAACTTCCCCGACGTATTCCCAGAAGATCTGCCAGGTGTACCGCTTGCACGACAAGTCAAATTCCGAATCGACTTGGTTCCCGGTGCTACCCCCGTAATCAAAGCACCATATCGCCTCGCACTAGCATAAATGCAAGAACTGTCTAGTCAATTGAGCGAACTATTAAGCAAGGGATTCATCAGACCGAGCTTTTCACCCTAGGGAGCACCAGTTCTATTTGTGAAAAATAAGGATGGATCCTTTCGCATGTCCATCGATTATAGGGAGTTAAATAAACTTACCATCAAGAATCGATATCCTCTACCCCGAATCGACGACCTTTTCGACCAACTTCAGGGAGCAAGCTACTTTTCAAAAATCGACTTGAGGTCGGGTTACCATTAATTGCGAGTTCAAGAAGAAGATATCCCCAAGACGGCATTCAGAACTCGCTATGGAAACTACGAATTTGTAGTGATGCCATTCGGATTAACAAACGCGCCTGCGGTGTTCATGGATCTGATGAACCGAGTGTGTCGACCCTTCCTCGATAAATTCGTGATCGTGTTCATCGATAATATCTTGGTCTATTCAAGGAGCGAAGAAGAGCACAGGCAACACCTGCGACTAATACTGGAGACTCTAAGAGCCAAGAAGCTTTATGCTAAGTTTTCAAAGTGCGAATTTTGGCTCCGAGAAGTGGGATTCCTTGACCACGTAATTAGCGAGAAAGGGATACATGTTGATCCCTTAAAGATCAAATCGATTGAAAGTTGGCCAGCATCCATAACGCCGACAGAAATCCGCCAATTCTTAGGACTCGCTGGATACTACCGAAGATTCATCCAAAACTTCTCCAAGATCGCTAAACCACTCACCACCTTGACTCAAAAAGGTGTGATGTTTAAGTGGGCAGATAAACAAGAAGTTGCCTTCCAAACGTTAAAACAAGCCCTATGTAGCGCACCGGTCTTGTCTCTTCCAGAACGAACAGATGACTTCAAATCAAGGCCTCGGATGCGTGCTCATGCAGAGAGGGAAAGTCATCGCTTACGCGTCAAGACAACTTAAGACACACGAAGTTAACTACACTACCCACGACCTTGAACTGGGAATGGTAGTGTTCGCCTTAAAGATCTGGAGGCACTACCTCTACGGTACAATATGCACTATCTTCACCGATCACAAAAGTATTCAGCATATCCTGAATCAAAAAGAGCTTAACATGCGGCAATGAAGATGGTTTGAGCTGCTGAACGACTACGAGTGTGAAATTCGCTACCACCCGGGCAAGGCCAATGTAGTTGCTGATGCCCTAAGCAGGAAGGAATATTCGGGCCGCCAAGTAAAATCCTTAACCATGACCATCCATTCCCACCTGGCCACGCAAATCAAGGAAGCCTAACTAGAAGCCTTGAAACCAGAAAATGTGATAGGTGAGGCATTAAGAGGGATGGATAAAAACTTAGAAGTCAAGGATGATGGAGCACGTTATTTCATGAATCGGATCTGGACGCCGAAGTTTGGTGGGTTTCGAGACGTCGTCATGAATGAAGCACACAAGACTCGATATTCCATCCATCCAGGTTCGGACAAGATGTATCTAGACCTCAAAAAGTTATACTGGTGGCTGAACATGAAAGCCGAGACTGCGACTTATGTGGGCAAGTGTCTGACTTGTGCCAAGGTCAAGGTGGAATACCAGAAACCCTCAGGACTACTACAACAGCCTGATATACTTGAGTGGAAGTAGGAACGGATAACCATGGACTTCATAACCAAGCTGCCTAAGACTTCAGGTGGGCTTGATACCATATGGGGAATCGTAGACAGATTGACCAAGTCTGCGTATTTCCTGCCGATAAAGGAAACCGACAAGATGGAGAAGTTAACCAGGACGTACATCAAGGAGATTGTGCGACTGCATGAAGTACCAATATCCCATTATCTCCGACCGAGATAGTAGATTCACCTCGCGATTTTGGCAGTCCCTATAGAAATCTTTGGGAACTAGGCTAGACATGAGTACGGCCTACCATCCACAAACCGACGGGCAAAGCAAGCGCACCATACATACATTAGAATACATGTTGAGAGCCTGTGTGATAGACTTTGGTAAGGCATGGGATACGCATTTACTGCTTATTGAATTCTCCTACAATAACAGCTATCACACTAGCATCAAGGTCGCCCCATTCGAAGCTCTTTATGGACGCAAGTGTCGATCACCCCTGTGTTGGGCAGAAGTAGGGGACACTCAACTAGTTAGGGGGAAAGTCCCTAATAGCACCCTTACTTGTCCTGAAATCATAAGGGAGACCACAGAAAAGATTGTTCAAATTCGGGAAAGACTAAAGGCGTCTCGTGATCGACAAAAAGAGTTACGCGGACAAGCGACGCAAACCCTTGGAATTCCAGGTCGGTGAACGAGTACTACTAAAATTTTTCCCTTGGAAAGGAATGATACATTTTGGTAAACGTGGGAAACTAAACCCAAGGTACATCAGACCGTTTGAAATCCTTGCCAGGATTGGGCCCGTAGCGTACAAACTCCGACTACCACAAGAACTTAAGAACGTACACCCTACCTTCCACGTATCAAACTTGAAAAAGTGCCTATCCGACGAGACTCTCGTGATAACCCTCGACGAAATTGAAGTTAATGAGAGTCTCCATTTCGTGGAAGAGCCGGTTGAAATTATGGAGCAGGAGATCAAAAGAACGAAACAAAGTCGTATTCCTATAGTGAAGGTTCGTTGGAACGGTAAATGAGGACCCGAGTTCACCTGGGAATGCGAGGATCAAATGAAACAAAAATACCTGCATCTTTTCCAAACTCTTGAATTCCCTGTTAGAATGTAAATTTCGGGACGAAATTCCCTCTAACGGGGGGATGATGTGACAATAGTCAATTTCGGGTCAGGTCAAAGTCAAACGAAGTCAACGAGTAAAACCGGCCGACTCAATTAAACCTTGTATATTAGGGTTTACGTTATGTAATTACTGTTCAACTCACTATTTCAATGAGAAAGCATCATTTGGAAACTCGTGTGTTTAATTTTCCATTAGCCTTGATAGTGCTAAACCATGAACCAAAGCGATAAAACACTATTTCACACTCATCGGGAGTGTGTAGTACACTAAAACACGGCTTCACAGGTTTACAGACCTTGTGCTGCGAAGTCGGATACTTAAAAGGGTCATTAATGGAACCACTCCTAAATCTCTTTCACTCTATCTCTCCATATTAGAAATCTCTCCCAAATCTCTCTCCATATGAGGAATCTCTCCAAGATTGTAAAATCTCTCCCAAATCTCCCTCCATATGAGGAATCTCTCCAAGATTGTAAAATCTCTCCCAAATCTCTCTCCATATGAGGAATCTCTCCAAGATTGTAAAATATCTCCCAAATATCTCTCCATATGAGGAATCTCTCCAAGATTGTAAAATCTCTCTCCATATGAGGAATCTCTCCAAGATTGTAAAATCTCTCCCAAATCTCTCTCCATATGAGGTATCTCTCCAAGATTGTAAAATCTCTCCAAAATCTCTCCCGAAACCTCTCTTGAAATTTTTATAATCAATTGGGGCATCCCGATACTTGGCTTGATGAGGAACCACTCAAAGAAGGGAAAAATCTTGGAAAATAACCCTTTAGGACCGAAGCCTCCCCATGGGGGCTAAGTCCTCCTTGGACCGAGGTCCCAAGAAGCCAAACAGGAGTCCACTTGGCTAACCGCAACAAGCGAGCCGCAGTCACAAACCGCAGCAGCGAGCCGCAGTCAGCAAACCGCAGCCAGCGAGCCGCAGCCACTAACCGCAGCAGGCTTCGCTCCGGACCCTCCTGACGAACCCGCCCACAGAGCCTCCTCGGATGGCAGCTCCTCCCTCTTCGGATCCGCATCAGCAGCCGATGCCACTCCGGATTTTGGACTGCTGATGACCAAGCCCTCGCCTGACTTCGGATTTCTTCATTTTTCACCAGGTTTTCGATCATTACTCCGTTTTAAGCCCGTTTTTAATTATTTTAATGGGGAACTTTCACCCAAACTCATACTTTGACATATGAGGCCCCAATTATTCATAAATTCAGTATATTTTTAAGGAAATATCTATTTAGGGATAAAATCTATTAAGTGAGATCATGAGGTGGAGTGTGAATCTTACCATAATATTTGACACAAACAACCATCCCATACCCATTCACATGACCAGCCATTGTACTCCCCACCATAGCTGGTCATTCAAGAGTACTTTCCCCACCATTTGACCAGCCCCACTCATGGTCAAAGGCTGAAGACTCTTATATCTCCTCATTCTCACTCACTTGCTCTCATTTCACTAAAGATCAAACACCTCTTTTCTCTCTAACTCCCTCTAAAAAAAACGAGATTTCCAAGGCATTTCCAGCTTTTCTCCTTCACTTGGTAAGTATAATTTATCCTCCTTGTGATAATTACACTTCATTCTACTCAAATCATTGATGGCTTACACAAACTCCATCATTATTGTGTTAGATTCTTGAATCTTCAAGGCAATCCTTCAAGTGTCTTGAGTTGAACACTTCTCTTCTTCAACATTCAACCACTGAAATCACTCAAGATGAGTTCATACCCCTGTATTTTCATGTTTTCTTAAGTTTTAAAGGGGGGGGGGGGGAATACAAGTTAAAACACCAAGAACATAACTAAACTTTTCTAACAACCTTCATCAGAAAAGTTGGACTCCATTCACGGACTGTTTTGGACAACTTAAACATTCTAGTTTTCAAAACTGTATTATGTGCAAATAGTTGAAGTTCTTAGCTTTAAAATCACTACTTGCACATCTCCATACGATTTTTCTACAATTTATGGTGATTTTACAAAACTGCCTATCATTTCATACATCAATTCGGACCAGTCTGTGATTATGGACTTGTCCACACAAGTTAGATGTCATTAAAAATCATGAGAAAAATTATGGAGAAACTAGACTCATTTTCCAAACTCTCAGAAGTTTTCGATTCTGATTTGGACCTTTGATGATTTTTATACAATTTTTCTAAGAACAGGGATAGAAAATGTTATCAACAGAAAAATACTATCAATTTCATTTCACCTTGTAACATGTTGAGCAAGGTGTATATCTTTATGTGATTATATGTTATTGCAATATATGACATTATTGTCTTAGTATGTAGACATACGTCAGTTAACAAATGAAGTTTTCTAGACAAAGCATAGAAATAGCAATTTGTTATAATCAAAGTACATCTATTACATACAAACATTTGAATAAACTATGTTAAGTATAGTTTATGTACATTACCACTTTTACCCTTGTTTTGATAAACTATAATAGGTATAGTTTATGGTACATCACATAACACACTCATACAAAATGGGTACATTCATACAAAAAAAAGGAATTTTCCATTACATTACACGTGAATTCGTTGATGACATTTGTGAGACATTCGCTTCACTTTACCAATAAGTCCTGTATTGTACCATGAGTCTCCTGGAGGGAGAGCGTGATAGTTGTGTATAGATCTATATTGGGATTGACAAAGCCACACCTGAGCTGCTTGCAACACCTAGACCAGCAGGTCTATAGTGACAAATGTCATAACAGTTCCAACACCTGAAGAACGTCGTTTCAGGCCAACTAGGTCATAGTATGGTTATAATAGCTCACATTAAGTATTAACAAACATAAAATTTACGGGGAATTCATGTAGATCAAACGAGTTTACGTAGAGTTAAACTTGCATCATTTTATCATAAGTATAACAAATTACTTGTACACCTCGGTCTTTGGGTTTTAAGACTAGTTTTACATTTTAAGGAAAATATTGGATTTTTCTGGAACAAACACTACATTTACAAGAAAAAGCTTTTCATAAACCGTCTACAAATGCTTATGAACTCACCAACCTTTGTGTTGACACTTTTTCAAACAACTTGTATTATCAGGAAATCACTAAACAGGTAACCAAGTGCTTTTGAGGATGGGACGTTAAGGCGTCAAACATTTCACATTTTTTCAACATATTGTAATTGATTTGGAAACATGTAATTCATACAATGACGTAAAATTTTCAATTATATATATGTAGGTTGTGTTTGCTTAAATCTCTATTGCAATTGTTGTTATGATGCTATATATGAAGTCCTCCACCCCCGGACGTTTCCGCCATCCTCGGTTTGGGGGTGTGACAAATAACCTCTCGTTTGTACTTTGCGTTACATTTAACATGGCCGTTGATGGTAACATTAAGAAGTCCCTTAGACCAGTAGTGTCACACCCCAAACCAGAACGACGGAAACATTTGGGGGGGGGGGGGTGGATGACGTCATATACAATATCATAACAACTGGATAATAATAATCAAAGCAACACAACTGTCATGACACCTCCTATTATAGTTGATATGATTCTTTCTTTATTGTTTTTCGATCTTGGTAATATGATATGTAAGTTCCATAAACTATACCTATTATAGTTTATAGTGTCTGTTCTACTGAAATGAAAACCTTTGCATTTTAATATGTTTGGTAAATGTTTGTAAATTTGGTAGTAACGTTGTTTCGCATATTTAGTAATATTACGTAAATATGCATATAATTGGTAAGAAAACATAATAACCAATTTATATTTTTTTTAAACACAAGATTTCTTGTGTTTTACTTGTACCCCCACCCCCCCTCCTAAAATAATTGAAAATCGTGAAAATGTAGCGGTATGAAATCACTCGATAAGGTGGTGATTCAGACAACACTTTGCTTCTTAAAATAATCTCCTTCGACGAAACCGTGTGTGTTTGCTGAAAACCGGCTTCTACGCGGGCAGACTTTCAAACCGAAAAAACTCTTTTCTCAGAGACTTCAGGTGCTTCGGGGATTTCTTCTAGTGCTAGGGAGGTTCCCTAGGCTTCGGGGGGTGGGGGGTGGGGTTAGAGTGGCTTGAGAGAGTGAAGAGAGTGAAAGAAGGAGTAAATTTTGTAAAATAATTCGTTCAGCCTCGCATGCTATATATAGGGGAGCTTGACCTTCGGTACGTTGGGCATTCCTACGAAGGACGCGGCACATTTCAGAACGCAAGGCGTACCCTCGTACACTGGGCGGAGGAGGGGGTTGCGTGTTCATGTTTCCGAGAATCGTGCGTGTCAGCCATATGAAGGAGCTATGTGGCCAACTTCGGACCAAGTTTCTGCGAACGTGGGGGCGTTCTCTCGTACGCGGGGTGAGACCGTCCTCTACGACTTTTGCATATGATTTCTGTTTTCAATGTTCTTTATATCCACACGTAGGTGAGACCGTACTCTACGACTTTCGTTTAGACTCCATTGCCTAATTTGGACTTTATTTTTGAAGTTATATTTTTAATAGACCGGGACAGGAAAAGTTCATTAAAAATTTATAACTTCTTCATACAACATCCGTCTTTGTATGTCTTTTTACTGTGAACTATAATTAACGAGATCTTTGATTCTCGTTTAGGTTGTGTCGGCTAAAATCGCTCGATTTATAATTTGAATTCCGAGCTGCACAGTGCTATGCCGAATCTTAACTTAAATTCATAACTTCTACATTATGAATTTACTGGTACATGGTTGAAGTTTAGACCTTGATTGATCTAGAATTTTTCTAGTTGTGACATCATCCCCGATAGAAGGGATTTCGTCCCGAAATTAGTTCCAAAGTAGACACTCATGAACTAGGGAAAAGATGTGGGTACCTTTGTTTCATCTGATCTTCCTGTTCCCAAGTGAATTCAGGTCTCCGATTGGTATTCCAGCAAACCTTCACTATTGGTATATGACTTTATTTTGTTCTCTTTATTTCCTTGTCCATGATTTCCACTGGTTCTTCTACGAAGTGTAGACTCTCATTTAAATCGATTTCGTCGAGTGTGATTACAAGAGTCTCCTCAGATAGGCACTTCTTTAGATTGGATACGTGAAAAGTGGGATGAATGTTACTGAGTTCATGCGATAGATTGAGTTTGTACGCTACCGTACGGATTCTAGCAAGAATCTTGAATGGTCCGATGTACCTTAGACTTAGTTTTCCACTTTTACCAAAATGTACCATTCTTTTCTAGGGTGAGACCTTTAACAGGACGTGGTCACCATCCCGGAACTCCAAGGGTTTTCGTCATTTGTCCGCATAACTCCTTTTTCTATCTCTAGAAACTTTCAGTCGTTCTTGGATTGGGATGATCTTTTCTGTTGTTTATGGAATGATCTCAGGACCGGTTAAAGTGATGTTAAGTACTTGATTCTTGGCTAGTTGCGTATAACCCACTTTAACCCAACACAGAGGGGATCTGCACTTACTGCCATATAGGGCTTCAAATGGAGCAACTTTGTTTCGTTTAGTTTGGCTGTTTGTGTAGGGATGGTAAATTGTACTTAAGACGAGGGAGGGTATGGGTTTGGTTCATCATAAGTGATTAGAGTTTTGTTAGTCGGTATCTTAAGGCGAACGGTCCTTTCTGTAACATGTGATATTGGTATAGTTAGAACTTAACCAATACATGCCAGTGATCACGTTGAAATTTCCTATTGTAGCCATTATTAAACCGTTGTGGATTATCTTGCTGTTTTAGTGTTATTGTGCATCCTATGTATTTGTCTTGTTGTGGTTTCTGTCTTACCGTTAGTCGTTTTTGCTTTGAATGTCTTGTTATGTGATTGTGGCTTTTGTCTGAATATGTTTGTAAATTAGTGACTCACGAAAATTCCTGTCCATATCATTATAGTAAGTATGTATGTATATGAGTTATATAGGTAGGAACGTACCGGTATGCATGGTAGGATCATTCCTATCCTCCTCCTGCCCCACGATTAAAGATCTTCCTATACCCCCGGTATTCCTACTTTTAGGAAACTCCTCTTGAAATGCTCCGTTTCACCACATTGATAGCAATCCTGATTCATCCTAGTATTGGTGGCATGGGCGGTCTCTCGAGCTAGCACTCTACAAGGCGAGTTGTATGCCCATTTTTGTTGCAGTGGTTGCAATGTAGTTCTCAGCAGACTCCAGAGTGATGGAAGCTGCACTTGTTGCATTTTGGGAGGCTTCCAGCATATGAAGTATTTGGTACTGAGGTAGTAGGGACGATAGTGATAGGGACTACCACAGTCCGTTGTCTTTTGGTAGGTCCTTGCGTTGAACGAACCTTCTTGTTCCAGAACTTCCGTTTCTTGTTCTTAGGTTTGTGGTTTAGGGTATTCTAATAGATAGACACTTTTTGGTTTCCTTGGTTGTTACTACGATTGGAATTGTCGACACTGTTTCCAATTCCATGTGTGTTGTTATCCTTGAGTTGTTCCATGACAGCTATCACTACAACTGTTACGGCGGCTTGGAATGTAGTAGGGTCTATCTGTAGAACCGGTGTTGTGCCGGTATGTTGGTTACTGTTGGATTAGGTGTCTAAGCCCATAACTATAATAGGTATGTACTTAACCTGATAGTATCATGATCCTTTTGGGTTGCCTTCACCAGAACAATCTGATAGGATGGATATTTGAGAAAGAGGTTATTTATGATTTATTAATATATTATAAGTATAATATATTAAAGGAGAAACAATATTATTTAATTAGTATTGCTCAAGAATTAATTTTGAATTAATTTACTAGTCAAAATAGACTAATTAAATTAACAGGGACTAATTATGTAAATTAGTGATACATATGGTTTGGGCTATTGATCCATGATG